>NC_139042.1:22648837-24096337 GCF_965140915.1 Aythya marila | reverse complement strand
CATGTAGTCTCTACTCTTGTTTATGATGGACCGGTTTTAAGTGGGACCATAGCCCAAGAAAAGTCCTAAAATATCTGTTCACAAATGGCGTAGAGGAACAACTTCCTTGTTCTAACTGCAAGGGAAGCCCTCTGATGAACAGAGAAAGTGATTTGAACAGAGAAAGTGATTTGTAACTACTTTGGGGTAAGGAAACAGATGCTTGGTATAAGCATTTTTGAGAAGCAGTGCTTTACGTGCATTTTGTCACCCAGTTTCTTTGTCACCCAGTCAGTTTTACCAGATTCCATGTAACTTACACTGGCCAATGGTTCATGTGCTTTTGAAAGTCTTGTCAAGTTTCTTTAAAGTTCAAACACTGCATTTGGCACTCGACACTTAAGTAGAGAGACACATCAGTAGTCTAGAAGATTACAGAGTGATTAAGCTGGTGTAAAAGGTAAGTGTGGGTCATTGCTTGAATCTAAGAAAAATACGAGGCAAAGGCTACTTTTCTTTCTTAGAGAATAATGTATGATTGAATACTGTTATCCATGATTAAATTATTTGAATACTCTTTGCTAGAGTATTTAAATAGTCATTTTTCTTTCTTTTTTATTTTCAGCAGATAAATGTGCATTTAATTGTGTACTGCTGAAGGTCATTTTACAGTTTAACCAGGTTCTTTTTCTCCTTCATTCACTCCATTATTTCATTCCTGTCAACATTTTTTACAAACTTACTTATTATTTCCGAAGTAATCACCCTACATGCTAACTTAAATATTTAATGAGGACAAAATATATATGGCCAAATTAACATTTTGAATTAGAACTTTGCACACTAGGTTCAGCAGATGCTATGAAAAAAGACCATGATACTTGGCAGGGGGTCCAGGGTACTTAACACGATGGAAAGGAAAGGTATTGCAGCTGCATCTCCCAGAAGGAACACTGACAGTGAATGCAGTTGGGCTCTGAACTGAACAAAAGCAAAATCAAAAACAGAATCCCCAAAATGGTGTGAGACTAGTCTCATTAGACTCCCTTTGGCAAAGTTAGGTTACTTAAGTATGACTTTCTAATGACTTTTCAGACTTGACACTTTTGCAGACTTTACACTTTTGCAGACTTGACACTGGCTCAATGGGATGTCCATGTCCTTCCATTAGAACTAGAAGCTAGAAAGGATACTTTAGGGCAGAAAAAAATGGTAAAAATCAGTGACATTTAGGCAGTTGAATCCCACCATTTATACCATAGATGAAAAAAGTTGGCTTAATTGTAGACATGCAACTTGAGAAACCAGAGATGTCTTCAGGGACTTTGGTCTCCAGTTTCTGACCCTGAAGGCATATCTTTCCTCTAAGTCCAGTGTGAGATCTGCTTATACAGTCTAGATACCCTGGCTGTATTATGGCATTTCAAAATCCATCTATGTAAGGGCAGCCAAGACTAAAATCTGAGTATCGGAATCAGTTGCTTTAAAATTGATAATTAGGATTGTGTGAGGTCAACTGCATCTTACCATGAATAAGTGGAGACCAACTGGTTTTATTGTTAGGCTCTGGTTATGCAGAAGCAGTAAGGAAAGCATGTAAACTGTGGGGAAAGAGAAATTAATTAAATCCTCTTATGGTTTTGCCTGATTTTTATTTTTATTTTTAAATTTCATTCCTCTTCTGATATGTGACAGAGAAGGAAAAAGGGTGGCTTATCCTTCAGATTGTATTCAGAAATTTCTTTGATGAAGATAGGTTATGGGTCAGACAAATAAAATGACAACAAAATAAATCTTGAATAGTAACTAATTAAAAAAAAAAAAAAAAAAAAGGAGCAAGGAGGTGGAGCATAACTAAGGTTCAAAATTGTTCTATATTTATAGAACAAGTCATAAAATATAATTTAAGTCTTTTACATTTTGTGGATCTATTTCTTCCCTAACTAGATGTTTCTGATGATCACTGAGAACTTACAGCTGATTAAATTGGAAGCAAAATATCTCCAAGTGAAAATTCATAATGTACTTACCCTGGTGACAGTGCACAACACTCTGTCTGTACAGATTCAAATACAACTGCCAAATTAGAAGTCTAGAAGTCCTGAAGCTTATTCATCTTGCAACTTGTGCCTGGAAAACATCATCAGATACCTTTGATGTTTGGAGAACTGTCGTTATGACATACAGCCCATATGACAAATCAGCCCATTATGACCGCTGCTTAAATAATATACAAGGTGTAAAATACTGTAAGATCAAGTCTTTCATGACTATAGCTTTGGCATCTTCAAATTAACATAGAGACATTGCAGGGGGAAAAAAATGAAAAAGTGCATAGAATCTCGTATTTCATTATCCTAACTGCCAGGAGTATGCCCTAAAATATTCTATCTCCTGACTAATAAATGCCCTCAGGAAATATTATTTATTTATGTGGTTTTGCAAAGAAAAACATTCTGAAAGTTTATGTGGGATAATTCTGAATATAAGGAAATACATCAATAAACTTCTAATTAGGGCACTAACATTTTTCCCTTGGGGTGATAGAAATCTTTCCTCTAGTATTTCAAAACTTGAAATCGTGTTATTAGGACCTCATATACAATGGGAAAATGGGTAATTAAATGGATTAAAAAAAAAAAAAAAAAAAAAAAAAAGCTAGAACAAATTTATTTTCTGCTGGTAAAATACCCTTTTGTATTGCAGCATTGTGCTCTGGAAATAAATAAATAAATAAATAATACCAAGCGGGGTGTGGGGAGGAAGCTGAGGGAGAGGCAGATCTGAGATTCAAGATTTTCTTCCTGTGCCTGGCCTATCAGCACATAAAAAATCACAACGATAAATTTCCACCTTTGTCTTTCCCTGAAAATAAACAGTCTACAATACATGGAGCAGGATAACCACATAACATAGAACAGGCAATGCAAGAATATAATGAGTATACCTTTAGAGAATATTCTCAACTTGCAATAAAGGTTATTTAGGCAAAAAGTATTTGGAGATTACCTATGACCTTAGCCAAGGTACATTTAAAAAGGTTCTTGAGGATGTCTCAAATTCGAAAAGTTTCTTGTTTCTGTTAAGCTACCACCCTGAAGTGGGAAGATGCATATGGTAGGAGACATATCCATGATGTTTCAGAAGTGGAGTACCTGAGAAAGGATCATAAATGGGCTAAACAAATACAAAAGGATAAACAGAGGGTTTTAATAGTACACCTTAGCCTAAAGTAGATTGGACTGAAAAAATTTACATGTTAGAAATTATCATCCCCACCATCAATACTTGACATCCTACAAGAACCAGGAACTCAGCAAAAATGCTGCTAAACATTTTCCTGTTAATTAACATGTATGCATTCTGACATCAGGGTGAACACTTAGGGGGGATTTTACTGTACTTTATGATTATGATTTAGGTAGTGACCTTGCCATTTTTGAACTAAGTGTTGCTTTGTTCTCAGAATACTCATGAGATAAAAGCGAGGTCTCCAGGATTGCAGTGCAACCTTTAGCAGATGTCCTCTTTCTTTGGTCCATTTGGCTTCCTTCAGGTATCACAGGAGCATTCTCCTTACCTGCCATTTTTAAAAATAGACCTGTAGCTATGATTCATTACTTGAACTTTATTTTTCCATTCATTTTAAAGCCAATAAGCCCGAAGGCCCACATCACACTGTTCTTTGTCCCCCCAAAAGGCTTCTCAAGAATTAAAGATTAGCATGAATATTCATGACAGTTTAATAGTTTCTCATCCCTGCTTGAAGATATACAATATATCATGTCTTTCTCAAAGTGAAGTGGCATAGCTATGTATCGTTCCCTGTTTTCTCTTTCTGGAAGACGACAGTTATTACCTCTTTTGCTGACAGAAAAATTCCTCTGGAGTGTCTTATGACTTATTTGTGGCTGTGACTCCTTCAAGATAAAGACCTTTTGAGTCCTGACCATATTGTGTCTCAGTCAAGCAGCCTTTTGAAACAAATGCTTCTTTTCAGACACTCAATAGAGCCAGGATTTTTCCCTGTCTCTGAGTTTCATTACCCACCAACACTTTCTTGACAGTTTCTGTAGCCCTTGTTGTACTACTTTGAACATATCTGTGGTTCCCAAAGCTCAAAGCAATGCTTGTACCAATCATTTCTTACCTTCATGAGTCAGTAGAGCCTCAACAGTTATTCAGCTGCCCAAATGTTAGTCAATGGTGTCAAGACTGCTAAATGTAGTAGCTAAATCTTCATTCACTGTAATGGAAACTTGGATAAATAGCTCACATTCTGACACACTTCACTGTATCTGGAGCTGAACACCAGTCACTGTATAATGCCTCTGAATGCATAAGCTAAAATCATGCAGGTCCATTTCTGTCATATTACGTATCAAGATAATATCTCATTTGCCATGTGAACAAGGGATGGGAAAGATCTGAGCTGGATGGGACGGAGTCACCTAAACACAGAGTTTCAGTATGTCTTTCAGTACTGAAGTGTATCCTGCCTGTCCTCTGGCTGCTAGGTGAGTATGGTGTAAGACCTCTATCAAGTGGATATCTTGGATATGCTAGAGTATCTCGCAGTAAGTACCTACTCATGTCCTTCTGCACACTCTACTCTTCTTATCTTTCTAAAGGTCCTGAAGAAGAGTAATGTACACCTTACCTAACTTCCAGTGTTGTAATTGGCATTCAGGGGTTGATTGAATTGTAACAAAGTAGAGGTGATTGGTGCTGTTTGAGATGTGGTAGGGTAAACATGAAATATCATGTTTCCATATCTACAGAATCTGTAAGCCAGGAGGGATGTGTGAAAACAGCTCAAATAGCTACAGTTCCCATGTTAGCGTGTCCACGGAAGTGTTGTCATGCTGGTGCACATGTCTCCAAGACCATCAGGGTCTGACTGAATTCACTCATTTAATATAATGTATAACACATCGTTGGAACCCCTTTAATAAACAAATAATGATAAATCATTCTTAACTTTATTTTACCGCCATTGTTTTCCAGTTCTCTTCTCTCAGATTGAGAGATTCTCATTTTAGGCATTTTTACAAGTTTTTCCTGAAGTAGATCCTATGTTGCTATACTCTATTTTATTCTGAATTCTTCAAGAAATAATTTTTACATTCATACAAGTGTGCTGAAGTTCTCTTAAAGTATCATCTGTTAGTTTCATTAGTGCTGTTTATTTTCTCTTCCAGCTCTTACCTCACCAAATAATTAGCCCTCAAGATACTGTGCTTCGTAATGTTCCATTTTCAAATAGTGTTTAGTTAGCCTTCTTTCCACATGATAACACAATCACATGGATTGTGAGTCCTGAGAATGTGAATACATTTTAAAGAATAAAGTTTAATGAAATGCAGCAAGAAGTGTGCATGACTCAGATCCACATATCTACTGCTTTTCTCTACTTAGATTTTTTTTCACTTTATCCAAAAAAGCAAGTCTGCCTGGTAAATGTGCTTATAAACTCATGCTCCACAGTGTAGTATGCTTTGGGGGACTCATTCACCTCCATGTTAGTGCACGTTGGCCCGCTGAAGTAACATAATGAGAAATCAGGCCTGCTAGTCCTCATTTAGTTTCAGTAATTGGTTGGGCATTGTTTCTATTTCAAAATATCAATTTGCCATTTGGGAGAACGAGAATCCAGATTTCCTGCTGCAGGTAATAGTTCTGAAGACTTCAGATATCCTGCAATATCCTTGGCTGGTGTAAATTGGACTTGCCCCAGGAGAGCCTATAAAGCTAAAATGATTTGTTTCAGACAAAGTTTGGCCTATGAAATACATTTCTAGTCTGATAATGAACAGTCTTGGTACCCAAGAGCACATGACATTAGGCCTCTTTCTCCTGCAGATACATTGGGTATGCAATAGGCAGTTTCTAGGAAAAACACTTTGCTTGCCATTTATTGATTTACAATCCCTATCAACAGGATTATTGTCATGAAGACAGCAAACTGGATTTTTCCCTGTGGGTATCTACTGGTAATTCTGTCTTGAACATCCTTAGCTACCTTTATGACTGCTGCACATCAACTTTCTTTAGCTTTTCTGTTCCTAATTTTCTGCAAATGTTGCATGTGAGACGCTAAAATCAATTTTGTCTATGTTCTATTCAATATCTCTGGGTATTTTTGAGGTAGGACAGGAGATGTCATCAATATCATCAAGGGGGGAGACTTTTTAGCTGCTGGAAACCTTCAACTTTTTTCTCCATCTCCTCCAAAATGCAATTTAAAGTATCCATGTGATTTCAAAGTATTATTTCAATGAATTTTATTGTGACCTTCAATTCCTTACTCCGTATAATTGCTAAGCAGGCACATATGTAAATTCTCCTGTGGCTAAACAATTTTAACAGATGGGAAGCCTATTTGAAAATTAGGAGGCCAGAGGGCTGGCTGCAGTAGCAATATATGCCACAGGAAGGGGGGTATCTCTCTTCAACATCACAGCCCATACTTTAGGGTCAGGATGACACAATGCAATGGGTGTTAATTGGGAGGGGAGAGTGATACAGTACAACATCGGGCATCCACGCATGGATATGTCTTTACAGCATCACACACATTCACTAAATTCACAGTATTAAGCTTGCTGCCTCCTGCCTAATGGTCAAAAAGAAAAAAGAAAAAAAAAAAGAAAAAAAAAAAAAAAAAGAAAGGACATCAATCAGATGCGAACTGTTATTCCTGTTATTCCTTAATACTTCTGGGTATTACAGTTTCTCTGGATGTTACAGTCCTGCCCTGATAATGGGAAGGAGAAATGTCACTGTTAAGGGTGTTTCTAGCAAGAACTGCTGGTGATCTTGCATAAAAACACAGAAGGATTTTTGATTATCCAGGGAACTGCGTAAAACAAGTGCAATGAGCACTGAGCTGGGCAAGTCAAAAGCAGAATTAGCCCAGAAGCATACCCAGCAGGCAGCCAGTGCCATGCACTTCCCTCTGTAAGAGGGATCAGTTGCCTGGCAAGCAGCAGCCTCCAGCTCAGCTTGTAGCTTTGACAGCAGCTGGTGGTGCCCCAGGCCCATGTCCCCTGCACCAAGCAGCTCTGAATCTCACATTGTTCAAGCCTGTGGGTAAGCCCCCTGCCAGATCAACTCACAGTGGGCAATAAGAAGGTGTTTAGATGAAAGATTTTGCACTCAGAAAGGCCAAGGGCTCGATGACAGGTTGACTCAATCTCTTTGCACTGTGATTGTGGCCTCTTTTCTCCTTGGGTGGAATATGCTCCTGATCAGCACAAGCAACCTTGCCTTTTAACATTATGTTTAATAGTGCAGCTCTATTCTGAAAAGTGACAAAGTAAAAATGTCACCTTCTAACTCATCAGATTTGTCACTTTAATGTATTCAGAAGCAGATCTGTTCACTTTAATGACAAAAGTAAGTTTTTATCACTTTTTGCCTGTGTTAACTCTATAGAGCCAATATAGCTAGAGCATTGGACTAGCGTTTTTTTTTTTTTTTCCTTCTCAGCTGTGCGAGAACCATTTATTAACATTCAGTCATGAAGCCAATTGCAAATTATAATTTGCAAATTCTAATTACAATCTCAAATTCACAAAGCAACAGGAGGCAGCAGATGAACAAATTTCAGGGTAGGTTTTATTTACAGACAATGATGTTCTCAAAGAAGTCATGATTTGAACTGTTTAAGTTATGAGGAAGTGGTAAAAAGGAGACTGACTTTCCAGAATTAGATTGGATTTACAAGGCTGATAAGTGCCATAATTTTTTATCAGTTGAACATTGAAAAGA
Organism: Aythya marila; assembly: GCF_965140915.1. Lineage (NCBI taxonomy): Eukaryota > Metazoa > Chordata > Aves > Anseriformes > Anatidae > Aythya > Aythya marila. Next base: position 24,088,585 of record NC_139042.1, on the reverse strand, counting down.
CCTTAAGATATAAAATTGAGCTGTATCATAATACTTCACATGTTTAGTGGTTTTCTTTTTGGAAAAACTGAAACTTACACTTGTATTTTGTGACACACTGAAGAGTACATGCAAATAAGGAATGTGAACCAGTGCTTTCCATGGGGGACCAGAGCTGAGAGGAAGTTCATATTTCAAAATCATATTGAGTCTTCCCTTCTCTGTGCAACATGACCTGTTTTTTTTCTCAAAGTCTTTCCTCCCCTCTCCTTTTTGGTGAGCTCACAAAGATACATAAATAATCATGGAGCAACTGGAAATCAGTCATATCTCTGATACTGCTTTTGTTCTTCTGCTCAATGTCTTAGCAACGTTCCTTTAATTAAGAAATTCTGAAGGGCTCAGAGTAGGTGAATGTTGAAGTGAGTTTGCAAGACGTAACTAGAGGGAAGAATTCCTTTAATGGGGCAGGAAGACTAAAAACTACAAGGAGATTGCAAGGATTAATGGGTGATAGAGGGTTGGCTGAACACAATAAACCTCAGACTCACACAGCCCAATCTCCCTTAAAAGTCTGTGCCTTTTGCTTAGGACCAATGGGCTAGCTATGGACTTTAAGAGACCCTTGGATTATGTAACAAAGCCCCAAAACCACAGTATTTGTAATACTTCTTTTCACTGCCTACAGACATTCATAATAAAAAGTACTATAAAAATTTCACTGTGTTGAGACTCTTCTGTCCTTTCCGGAAAGATATAAAAAATCCTCTTTGGGAAGAGCATGGTTGGGAGTAGTAAACAAATGTTTTAATTGACAACTTTGGGCCCACTAATACTCTCCTAATACTGGCATGGTTGTATTTTGTTGTAAAACAGAAGGCTGGGCAAAACTGTATTTACACTGGGGAGGGATCTTTCTTCTTACATGCAATATGGCTTTTCTTTCTCCATTCAGCATTTTTCCTGGCACTAAGATGTGATTACCCTTTGAATCATATCAGTAGATAAAGATATGAATATTGCAAAATAACTCACTGTTATAAAAAAGCATAGAGTCCAAGAGTCTCATTTATTTTCATCTTACATTTTTTATATCCAATATTATTTTAATGCCACTTATATTAAAATGTCAACCAAATGATGCTGCAATCAGGTGATTGTCAAGTCCTGTTTTACAATGCTTTCTGTTCAAATGTGTGTCATTTTAACAATAAGAAAGCTATTCTCCGCAAAGAGTCATCATAGGGGAATGTCTTCACTTTGTAGAGGAAGTTATTTTCCCCCAGTTAGAAGGGGACTCTGTTCTGAGGTTTTGGAGCTCTAAGCAACCACATAGGTGCTACAATTACAATGATCTTCTGTACCTGTAGAATATAAAAGTGATTTGATTCATAATCCTTTTCCCTTTGATGGAACCACTGGGAAGTGCTGTTCAGTTCAAATCGTAACTCAGGTAGTTAAAGGAAAAGCCAGAGAATGTGAGAGACTGGACTAACACAAAGAAAAGGAGAGATGACATAAAAGTCTCATACTGAATGAGATATGAGACAGAGCCCTTTGCTGAATTTGATTCTTGTCATGACTTGGGGTTAAGCATCTGCTTAGTCTTGCGATGGGATGGCTTGAACCAGAGTCCAATAGACCATGGCTATATTTTCATTTAATTCTATGGGTGATGGATCACATTCTTATTGAGCACAGGGTATGATTTATTAGGGGCTACAGGATTTTTACAACCCCAGGTTTGTACATTCATTACTTGAACTACATTGGGCAATGAAAATAACTCTCCTCTGTTTACAGCTAATACAAGGTAGAAATGGGCAAACCTTGAAAAACTCTGTCATATCTCTTTCTTTGTCCATGTAAACCAAGCTTCTAGGTCTCTAGACAGAATTCTCCTTTCCATGTATTATAGTTGATTGGGACTGTTCTTACAAAAACTTCACAGGTCATACGAAGCAAACCGTTCATTACTAAACTGTTTTTTTGTGTGTGTGTGTGTTTTTTTTGTTTTGTTTTGTTTTGTTTTTTCTGTGGTTTTTTTTTTTTGGTTGGTTCGTTGGTTTGGTTTGGTTGGTTGGTTGTTGTTGTTTTTTTTTTTTTTTTTTTTTTTTTTTCCTAAATATGTGATTTAAAAGACAAATACTTTACAGTTGTTCACAGATGTTGAGAATGTCAGTAAGTGTGGAAGTCAGGGTCTTTCCTTTTGCTTTTTGGCCCAGAACTTTTGGACCTATAACTGCAAAATGGCCCAGCTTCACCAGAGAAGAGGGCTGTTGTCTCATGTCATGCTCTCCTGGAAACTGTGGATTTCCTTGAGGTACCTAACTTTCACAGGCTGTGTGAACTGTCTTGAGTACTTTTCTAGAACTCTCCCAGGTCTGTGACTTTGCAACACAAACATTCAGAACAGCCAAAAGGGACAACGAATAGAAATGGCAACAAAAAAATCTACAAATCTTTGTACTGTTTCTAATCCCTCTCTCCTTGGCAGCACAGCCATTTCATGGAGGATTTTTGACACTGCTATTAAGGACTGTGAGAATGTCTACAGAGACACAAGGGAGTCTATCCTCAAAAACTACTCAACAAAAGTACAATTAAATTTCTTGACAGCTGTTAAACCTGCTCAGAACAATTTTGAGTACACTTATTATTCATTAGGGAATCAACTAATACCATGATGAAGAAAATGCAACAATGCATTTGTTTTCTAAGTCGTGTTTTTAACAGCAAATGACAAAGCCAGGCAACAGTGTCCCTGTTGCATGAATTGATGAAAGTTAGGTGTTTATGGCAGGTGAAAAAGCAGAAAGAGTACAAGCTTCATTTCCCACAGACTTGGCTGGGCCTGCAAGGCTAAATATCAGATTGTTTTCATTCAATCAACATCCAGCAGCAGTCAGAAATTGAATTCCACAAAAGATTTCTTTGGGGTGTATAACCCTTAGGCACCGTCATGTGCCACATTTACAAGGTAAACATGGGAAGAAAGTTTGACAAAAAGAAAGAGAAGGATAAGGCAAGTCATCTCCTTAGGCTGAAGATATTTGTATTTATTGGCTTAATTGGATACGTCCTTATTGCAGTAATGAATATAAAATCATTTGAATATAAAATCATTAAAAAGTTCTATCAATTCTATTGAAAGCTTACCGGGGGGGGGGGGGGGGGGGGGAGGAACACATTTACATACTTAATATTGCGTATCCCCCTTTTGCTTTCTGTCCCTATTTTGGCTAAGCCTCCCTCTACTACCTCCTTTACTACCACCAGGTCATATGAACAATATTTATGACCATAACCAATAGACCATAGGGTGGTAACTAGATTGGTTAGGTGAATATTTCACTTTCATGGAGATAAGGTGACCAAAGGAGACATTTTTATTTGTATGATGGACCACATCCATGGAATGTTTGGTTGCATCATTCATTCTAATGCCCCAACAACTGCTCTATTTCACTGCACAGTTCATTTAGAAGATGGAGAAATCTATCATTATAACTTTCTCTGCCATAAGGCTCTTTCTTCCTTCTCACAACACCATCTGCCGCTTTGAGTACCTGAGGCTGGGAGGCTGAGCAGGACTTCATCCAGGGACAGGGTATGCATAGACGTGGCTTCTCTTTCTATTCTTAATGCAGGCAGAAGGTACATCTCTGCCATTTTAGGTACAGAGGGGCTGACAAAACCTGAAATTAATCCAACAACCAGGCCACTACTCAATTAACATCTTCTGAAACACTTTCCTTATGTGAAACAGCAACCAGCTGATGGGGAGCTTCATGCATTAGTGGGACTCAGGTGGTGCTCAGGCTCTCACCTCTTGTGACTGCAACAAGGCAAGCTAAAGGGTGGGGGTACTGCTGTCTTCTCTGATTTTGTTTTGGAAAAGCTCTTGTGCATGAAAATACTTTGAGAATAACACTAGATGAAGCAGTTGTGATGCAATAAACTTTAGAAAGTTTAATTGGAAAGTAAACTTTATGCATCCTTTTTTTCTCTATGTAAAGTTTTGAAGAACAGTAAGATTAAAAGGGTTGGAAGCTGTATTTCTTTTGGCAGATTGTAAGTACAGTACCTATATATGTATATAAAAACATAGATATAGGCCATGAGTATTTTCCAGTGATACCTTCATCTTATTCTTGCACCCCATTCCTGTCTCTGAGAAACCCCTTCAGGAGTCATGCACATTTGAATATTTGCGTCTCTATTGTGATTCTTATTAAAGATACAGATTATTAACAATAACATTTTTTTCCCAGTATAGACACCTCACTAATAGAAATTGGACTGACACCAGCAGAAAGTAGTGATGATTTTTAACTGCTTTAGTGCTCAGTGCTATTCAAGTCAGGGACACAGAATGAAAGGCTCTGCCACCCCTTACCAGTCACCTAAAGCATACAGTCTCCTTGAATATATTTAATTCTTCAACACTGATTAAAATAGCTTCATTAAAAAATGTATTCAAGGGCCCTGGAGTTTTAGCCTCTGCTGCTTTTTATGTAGGCCAAAGAGTGCTTGTTCTACAGGATTGAAGGAGGATTAATCAGCAAATTGGCTGCAACTTCCTTCAGAAACAGAATGCTGATTTTTAACAACAGTATTTTAATGGTATCTCCAAGCCTGAGACCTGATTTTGTGGCATTCAGCATGTGACTCATGTTCTCTTATAACTTTGAATTATGCATTTTATCTTCTTATTTTAGTTTTTACCCACAAAGAGCTCAGTCACTCCTGAATAAAACCAACCAGTATGTTTCTAAGGCTTTTTTTTGTTGGTTTCATTTGTTATTGTACCTAAATGGGTATTTATTCAGTTATTCTTCAGGACTCAGAAACCCACATTTCAGCCCCAGACTAACTTGTTTTTGCCTGAGCACTTCCCATAGCCTTGCAAATTACTTTGCCAAGTCAACTGTTTTGGAGTCTGTCTGTTTCCCTCTCCAAGTTTTGCCTATTTTTGAGATTTCAGAGGCTTTACTTTCCTCCTGGGGTGCATTTTTTGAATGCTTATCCACCAGGTAACCTGTCTGCTGATCCACTATGCCGCCTCTTTATGCTGCCACAACTTGTGCACAGACCTTTCTGCATGTGAATCTCTGGCAGACAAGTTGCTCCAGCATTTTTATTTGATTAAATCTCATTTCAGTTGCCTGACTTATTCCCCCTTCTTGCTATTTATAGGGCTACAGGATAATACAGTTTGCAAGGGACATCATTTTTCAAGCACCTGCTCCTAGCACAGTCAGCTACAAACTCAGCAACCACTCACCAGACACCACTTTGATGACTCTGGCTCCATCTTCACTGTAGGTGCTGGGGGGGGGAGGTGTTGCTGTGACCTCCCAAATCTGTCTCTTCCCTAAGCTGAACAAGCCCAGCTCCCTTGAGTTCACCTCATGGGGCAAGCACTCCATCTCCCTACCATTATAGTAAACTCTGTTGAACTCCCCCCGGATTATCAGTGTTTTTCCTGAATTGGAGGGCGAAAACAGGATTCAGTATACCAGATGTGGTCTAAGAAGTCCTGAGCAGAGGGGGCAATGTCTTCCAGCCCTACTGCTGGTTCATCCCTACCTCCCCATCTTCCAGCTCCACAGGGCACCCACAGCAGAGCCACTCAGTCCTCAGTCTGTATTGCTGCCAGTGGTTCTTTCTGCGCAAGGACAAGGCTTTCAATTTTTCCTTATGGAATTTCAGGAGGTTGCTTTGGGCCCATTCCTCCAGGCTGCCCAGGTCCCTCTGGCATCCCTACCCTTGAGCACATTACACCCACACCCGTACATAGTCAGCAGCAAACTTTCCTCCACTTTCCCAAGCAGTCTCTTCTCTCTTTTCCCCTCCTCCCTCTTCTTAGATCCCATTTGTTTTTAGGTTACCTGCTTACTAAGCACAAGGTAAATTACACTCTGCTGCACTGTTAGAGCCGACAAGCAGAACTCTGCCTGTTTTAATCCAGATCACACTCCTTCTGACACAATCCTTTCTCATTCATAACATCCAACCACAGGGACCTGGAGAATGTAAATTTTCTCACTGCTGCAACAAGGCATTTTTCTAACAGCTATGTAAAACCTTAATTAAAGCTTACAGGAGCAGGGAATGCAACAGTGTACTTTTGTAATGCATCACTAAGACCAAATGCCAGCTCTTTCAGTGCCAGCTGATTAGTCTAATCTCAGGCAAACCAGCTAGTAAACTGTGCTATGAGAGTACTTCCAAACTGGATTTCTTTCTCTGATATGCAAATAGATCTTTAAAACTTCCAAAATGCTATTTTTATTTAAATTAGTAGATTTTTTGTAATGAGCAGGTTTTTATTGATGTTCATTACTTTGCATTTTAAGCATTGATAGTTCTCAGATCAGCATGGTACACAGGTGCTGACACTTTTAAAGGAAGAGCTGGTAATCCTATAGTTGCTTTAATTTATTGTTTTATTGTACAAATCAATGGATCATTAATTTTGAGCACTTTAATATATGTAAAGCTCCCTGAAAATGCAAAGACCAAAGCTCAATTAGTATTCTGCATTTTGCTGTTCCCCTAAAGGAAAAAAGGGAAAAAAAAAAAAAGTAGAGGTCACTTTGTTATAAAAATACATGCAGAGTATATTTTGCAGCTCAAATATGTGTCAGCAAGTATTTATGAATCAAAACAAGATAACACCAAATAGATGACACTAAAAATGTCAATGAAAACATTAGAATGGAAATACACCTCCTATTTGTTTGTCAGCCAAATACTAAACCAGGACTAATGTTTTTCCTTTGCCAACCTTGTGTGGCTTTTTCAAGCCTGTGATTAGCATTAAGGAGAAAATCATGTGTTCTATGTGCCTGTAAATATTCACATATCCCATTTCCCTCAGCTGCTCTTTTGTCCCCTGACTGAGATATATGGATGTTCACCTGAAAAGCAAATGCCTGGCTGTCATTACTCATGTCTGAATGCCAGCTGCAGAGCAAGGAGAAGCCAAGGCTCTGGAAATAAGCAACACTCAGGGAAAGTTTCAGCAAGCACCCAGGTATTATACCTCCTCTGACAGCTGCCTTTTGGTGACAAGGCTGTTCCTTTCCTGAAGGCACCAGCTGAAGAGAGAGATCAAGATCAGGCTCAGGATCTATCTGTGTCTTTTCTCCAGACACCACGTAATAGTTGTCTTGGCAATGTTCAAAACAAAACTAAAGATAGAAGAATACCAACTAGAGGATAATAAGGACAGCACTGAAGGCGTAATATAGAAACATAATTCCTGTTTATTTGTCAGCCACATCCAGAACCATCTCTATTGTCCTCTTTTTCCAAGCATCACTCAATGTCATACATGTTTGGCAATCAGGTTGTTGGATGCTCTCTGCCTGTCCTCTCCAGGAGATAAGAAATTGCAGGCTGGCATCTTTTTAGTTGAGTACATTTTATTGGAGCGTATTTAGCTTCCCAAGACTTCATTCACAACCTCAAATAAGAATAATTAAGGATTATTGATCATAGGTGTCTGTTGGACACCCAGCCAGTTCCAGCAGCTAGAGGCAGGCTGGGAAAGAGGACAACAGCCTTTACCTTTCTTTTTGTACTTGGCTTTGGCCGTAGTTGGGCAGTGCTGCATGTTGGCCCTGCCACTTACTTAGCAGATGTCTTTAATCTCAATAATCCTCCACATTTTTGTTTCTGTTTTTCCCCAGAAAAATAAGTAAATAAATAAATGAAAATCTTAAATTCAACAAAAATCTTTATTTCAATATGCAAGGGTCTGTCTCCTATGTTCATTGCTAAGGCACATATATAGAGTAGTAAAAATACAGTTCACACTGAAAGCAAAAACACCTAAATTAAGATGAAGGTCCTCAGATGCTATCCTAATTGGTATTACAATAGTATTGTACTGGATAAATGTAAATATTTAAGTAAGGCTTTGTATGGAAACAGCCATACAGAAAGACAGAAGGGATCCCAAGCTCCTAATAGCCCAGAACAGATATATTTCATGTGCTGCCTGGATTTCTCTTCCTGTGAGTGGTTGGTTCACTACAGAAAAGCAAAAAACATATGATTAGCATGACAAGTCTTACTTTGGATTGTGTAAGAATTACCTGTAAGAGCTGAGATGTTCTCATGCAAGTACAGGTAATGCACACAAGGACCTTATTTTTCAGGTCTCTGGGTTTTTCAGACTGAAAGTACACCACACTTATCAGATCCTTTTCCATTTACAGCACGAATTGCTCCCCTCAGCTTGTAGTCTTCTGCAGATCTTTATTTTTTATTTTTTAATCAATTCACTGCAAACTCTCCTTCTATTTCAAGAGAAAAGAAAGAAGACTGAGGGAAAAGAAGGACAGGCTGAGGATGCCACACTACTCTCTTCACTAGGACATTCTCTCACCCCTCCAGCTGGAACAAGCAATCTAACCAGTAATGGATTTTGTAATCAGGATGCCCCACATTGCATTGTAGTCTGGCCTCTGTCTAACAAAGTCATTTAATGCTTTGTGAGTTAGTTAACCCTTGTGTAAATTAAGCCCAAATGTATAGATTTTCCAGTACCTCACAGAAAAGATGTTAAGTGAAATTATATTTGCAAGGCTACTTAAGATATTTACAAGAACATACTCAACAAACAATTATCACAGACTTATCTGTCATGTTTTCAATGTAAAGTCATATGTGACGTGAAAAACACTTTATGTAACACTTAATGACTATTTTAAGGATCTTTTAATATCTCTTGTCTCCAGTACCAAGAAAACTGATCACCAAGAATATTTATTGAAGTTAACTGCAAAAAAATGATGCCACAAGGTAGAGAAGGTGTTTTATCCCAGTTTTATAAATGGGAGTCTGCCCTGCAGACAAACTAACATAAACCTTGCTGCAGCACACTGGAGATGAGAAGGCAGGGAACAAGAATTTAGGGTAGAAGTCATCTCAGCACTTCAGCAATCTAAACATTAAATATCCAGTCTAAAATCATCTTTAAGAGAGCAAGAGAGACATCTCCCAAGCAGAGTACATCACATACTAAAATAAGTGGCTAAGGCACACTGCCTTCTGAAGGTGCCTCTCCCCACTGATGGTGACATGAGCTGAGGCAGCCTTCTGACAGCTGAAGCCCAAAGTCCTACCTTCATCAGTGCTCCTGCTTCCTAGGTAACCACAGGGGTACCTAACCATTGGGCTGTCCTTGCTTGTGCAGCCTAGGTCATTTTCCCAGGCAGTTTATCCCCCTTTTCAATTCCTTCCCCCAGCCCCACCACCCCAAAAAATAAAAGTAAAATTAAAAATAAAATAAAAATACTAACAAAGTCACAGCTAGTCATTGTGTTTCATTTTTATGCCAAAAATATTTTGCTAATCAGGATACAATATACCATTGCACTGAAGAAGCAAATGTTTTTGAGCAAAATCAACATGAAATGGCTTGCCCTTGCAGGAAAGCTGGCAGATTAAATGATTCCAGTCTGTAGTCTCCTCTAGGGAGACCCATGACATTCATTCTTCTTTTTTTATTATTCTCTTATTATTATTTTAACGGGGTAGACTATCCTAGCCACAAGAAGAGACCAGCACTTAAATTGTAAGCCATATAGATCACAGACCTCTGCTCCCACAGAGGGAACTCTTAAGCAAAGTCAAAATATTGTTGGTTCAGTTGCATCAGCCTTTCACTTATGGCCTGAGTCCTGAAGGGAGACAAGGAGTCATGCTGTTCTGCTTGCTCATGCAGAGGAAAATAAAATCTGTTATGAAATAATAAATGTAGTTAGTAAATGCAGTATGAAAAACCTAATGCCAGTCTAATCACTTGCAAATCTTGGTGTTAAGTGGGAAAAATGCCTGTGCTGCTCAGTGACAAAAACCAAGACTGAAGCCAAGTGGGGAAGAGGAATAGAAATGCTTTAATATGGCTCTTTCTGCTTTTTTTTTTTTTCCCTTCCATACCAAAGTCTTGGTTCCAAAAACTGCTTCATGTCTGCATTGGTAAGAAGTGTGGTGCAATTGGAGTGAACCTGCAAACTTCACAGGCACGAAGGGTCTGGACACTCTGTTTTGTTTCAGGGTGCAGTACTTCAGGTAGCTCTACTCCCATCCCGTAGGCCAACTGGCTGGAACACTCTAAAGGTTTTCATGAAGTCCATTGTTTTGTTCAGTTCAATCAAGTGAACAAAAGTTCAGTTGCTCAGAGACTGCTCCATGACCCAGAGCAGGGTACACAGGGACAAATGGGAGGTTTGCTTCAAAGTGTATCCTCATCCTCAGTCTGTGCTAAAGAACTGATCTAGCTGCACCAGTCACTGTTTCCAAGGACTTCCTGGCCAAAAAATAAAATAAAATAATAAATAAATAAATAAATAAATAAAAATCTAGGCAGTTGACTCTCTATGGCTTAGTCTATAGTACTGAAATTAGATTGTCAAAACCACCTATCAAAGTTGCAGCTCATATCTGAAAAAGGACCTATTTTTCTGGCAGCATTACATCAGACTTCACATACACCAGCCTTTATATTGGCACTTTTTACCAGAATAAACTGTCTACAAATTGCATTTTGCGCAATCCTTGCTAATGGAGCTACTTCAGCAAGAATTTTTCATCTAGACATTTCATAAATTCTGTGAAGTCTACTCCATCTTGAACTAAGTAAACAAAATGTTCAGAAAGGGTTCGGAGTACCTAAACCTTCCCCTGGTGGACCAGAATACTTTTCCTAAGCACATTTGATTCCAGCAAAATAACTCTGTCCTCACACACTAAGTATCTGCTCCACGTCAGTCTTAGCTGCACTAATCGGATATTTGTGTGAGCTAGAATCTGCTTCAAGTAATGATTAAATAATCATGGAAAGAATGTGGCCCTACTGTGAGAAACCTTTAATCCTCCTCCTTCCTGCATCCTCCCCAAAATGCAGGTGCCCACAATAACATTGCGCAAAACTTTAAATACCTTTCCTGTGACCTTTTGTGCTCTTCAGCCTCCTTTGGTACACAAGTGATTCCCTGTGCCACATTACATAGAAATTCACTTCATGTTCCTCATAGTGTCAGGTTACCAGAGAAGAAGACAACAAATCTGTTTTGATATTTGAGGTCTTGATCCAGAAAAAAATGGATACATGAAAATAAAGTTCTGAAAGGCCTCTGCCAGGGCTTCTGGCTCTTGAGGTGAATCCCAGAGCTGAGATTTGACTTCAAAAGACAGTTATAAAAACGAAATGATGCCTTCAGTAGCAGCTGCCTAAGCCTTGCTATTAGGAAACACTAAGTATGGTGGAAGGTCTTAAAGCCTGTCTCTCAACAGTTTAACTAAGACAAGACTGTAAGAACATATCTTCTTGTGTATTTTCCATGTATACATGTATACACGGACACATACACACACATGCATATGTACACTCTGGATCCACAGCACAATGTCCCGCTCACTGAACAGTCTTTGCAAGGATGAAGTCAGAGACCTTTCTTCACAGTAAGCAGAATTGGAGGTACCAAAGTAAGGAAGTAGACAGTAGGAAATCAAGGTTTACCTCCTTCTTCAGGTTATGGTTGCAAATGACACATTCAAGTAGCTTCTTCTAAGTCAACAAGCAAGCAACCTAATCTGGATGTGTTTGGCACCCATGCTTCTTTTCTTGACTTGATCATACTGCATAGCAAAACTCTTCAGACTCTCTGGGCAAAATCACAGAGCATGTGCAGTTTGGAAAGTGTGATGGTCAGGGTCCCTACTTGGGAAATACTCTGACCATAATATCCAAGATGCTTTCTGGTGTTTTACCCAAGTGAATAAAGAGCCTGATAACAAGTACTGCATCTGCCCTGGAGATGCATATCTCCATAAGGTAACACAATTGCAGAGGAAGACCAATCCTTCTTCTTGTCCTTCTGGCTCACAAACCTTGCATTTCTGTCTCCACACATCCTGGCACAGCAGCCTTGCCCACCACAGCCACACAGAGCTGTGCTGAATTCAGGGATGTAGAGCCAAGCTTGCTGAATGGGAGTGCTGGTGGCCCTGGTCTCCTGAGAGATGCCTCAGGCATCACTGTGCAGAGGGAGACCTCCTTAGTCAGCTGTGTGCTTGAGGCTGAATTGCGAAGTTCTCGGAGAGAAATAAACAGCTGGATGCTTAGCTCAAACTAAGTGATAACATTTCCAGCCTTGCACAGGAGCATAACTTTGTGCACTTGAGAATATTTTGTCACTAAACCTCAGATCTTTCAGCTGCTTAAGCAAGCTAAACACTATGGGGAGAGAAGAAGTGCTCTCTTGTAGCAAATTACATGTAAGCTGCATCTGAAGTTCTTAAATACTGTTTCATTCCCAGAGTCCTTGAAAGTGAAACTAGGCAGAGAGCAGCAGCATAAGACTTTTGCAATCAATTTCTCAACTGTGTCCTGATCCCATTTTACACATCAACATCCTGTTCCAGGCCAAGCCTAACTTCTGATGAGCAGAAAGGCCGGAAAAAAAATAAAAATAAAAAAACAAATCCCAAGCAGTTATCATCAGCCTTCATCTTCTGGAATTAGCAGATGAAAGTCACACATGTTCCAGGTGTTTCTGATCTAGTGACACATGAGCACGTTGGGATATAGAGACATCAGTTCTCTAGTTGCTGCAAAAAATCTGGCTGGCCAGTTGTCTGCACAGAATAAAACTGTGAAGTTGGTAATACAATAAAATGCTTTGAAATCTGGAGCTGTGTGAAGCAAAGAATTTTGCTTCCCATCCAACCTTCACCACCCTTTTATTTTCTCCAGATGGCTCTAATTTTGGCCCTGAGTCTAGTTCCTCTTCTGGCTGCAACAGTTGAACTACACTCAGGAGGTCAGGCTGGACTGCCAGACTGTCTGGCACTGATGCTCCGTGGAGAACTGTATCTGGCACCTTTTTCCTTTGGAGAGCTCAGGATGCTCTACAAAATGCCGTACTGCTGCAATTTCATAGAGAAGGAATACCCACATGGCCTCTGAACAGTTCCACTTAACAATGCACCGCGGGGCAACCCAATGACAGGTGTAATAAACTGCTGCAGGACCAAAAGTGCAGGAGCTTATTTGAAATCTTGCATCAATGTAGATGGCAAACATGTAGGCAGTTACCTAAATATATCAGCTCATTAATCTCAGAACTATATTTGAGTCTGGCAGAGATATGACCCCAGATGGCCTCTCTTAGGGTTTCTGCAGTAGGCTATTGTTTCATGAGCTTGGAGAACTGGGTTTCATATTTGGAATGGTTGAGGTCTGAACTGGCAGTACGCACGTGACTTCAGCTCCAGGTAATTGTTACTAGTTGGAGCTGATCAAATTTCTACCTGCTTTATGGGAGAAGAACACACCTTGTATTTTGTTCCTGTCCTTTCAAAAGTGAAGAAGCAAAAAGGGGGTGCTTCAGACCATGGCAATTTAATTTTTTGTTCTTTAAGTCCAAGAGGCTGGTTGAATCATCAGGAAATCACCACTCCTGCAGCAGGAGTGCATACATTCATTTGGGGGGCATCTGTGAGAATGAGGCAGCAGAGGGCACTCACACGTGAGTTTCCATATCCCTCCATAGGCAAAGATTAAAAAGATTAATATGAAGATATCCTTAAATAACTCTCTGATATGGTTGATGGGAGACAGTCCAGTCTGTGTGCCTCACATAGATACACAACACAATGTTAAAAAATGTAAATGAAATGCATTTAAGCAGGTAGCTGGAGAAACTGGTTTTAAAATATCTGTATTGTTTGTTCTACTAATTTTATATGCAAAATGAAATGATTTTAAATTAGTTTCTGATGAAAGCATAAACAAAGCTTAGAACCAAATGGTGAATTATAATGATCTACTGAATGGAGAAATCTGCTCAGTACATTTTAATAATCAAGCAGTCGGAGAAAAACAAAAACAGAAACAAAAACATTTACCTTGGGTCTTTGAAAGTAAGGTGGTCTCAACTAGAATATTAAAGTTCCTGATGTAGTTTGCACTGAGAATGCAAACAGACAGAACAGCATCAAGTAAATTCTCCTTTCTCTCTCCATTTCTCTTTTCCTGAGGAGGATACCAAGCCACCCAGATTTCTGTAAATGTGACTTTCATTACTAACATACCTAGAAACTTTTAACTGAAAATGACAATGCCGTTTTTTGTATGAATTTTCTCAGAAACATGCCTTTTTCATCATGAATAGAAAGCATCTGCATTATCAGAGGACGAGAACTACACTTTTCTAATACTCTTCTGAGTCTCTGAGAATGCAGTACAGCAAGAAGACTAATTGATCTCATCCAGCTTTGGATATCCATGTAATAGACACCAACGTCTGACCCAACAGAGAGCTCTTTTGGTAAGGAGGGAAATAGATACTTTTAAAGTGTGACTTGGCAGCTACTTTAAGACAAGATGAACAGCACCATAGAAGCTCTTGTTTCCTTCCATGAGCAAAAAGAAACTCTAAATGATAAACTCAGGCACAGATGTCCACACTAGATGTCTGCAGGTAGTCAATGAAGTCCACGCTAGGGGAATTGTGGCATGCATCCCTGGGTGAAGCATGGTGAAAATTACAAAATAAAAATAAAAATGCTACTCGTTACCCCATTATGAGCTCAGAAACAGATCAATTAGTTATTTTCTTCTGCTGCTTTTTCCTGCTTTGTACTTTAAGGCCAGTACCTTGTGAGCATTAGCACAGGTGGTAGGCTTTTATACTTTGAGTAATCCACAGATTTCAAAAACAAAAGTGCTTATATGTATATGTTTTAGTATGAGTAAAGCCTACACTGCAAGTAATTTTACTATTCCCATGACAGTCTAATTACAGAAAATGGCCACTGAATCTGCAGTTTCTGTTGAAAGGCTGAAATAAGGGTAAGGAAACAAGAAAGAATTTAGGTACTCTAAAGGACTTGTCTGTAGTCTCTATTTACCTTCTCCCATTTAATTTCTGTCATCTTTCTCAGTAAAGTTAGTCTAAATAGCTGTAAAACCAGATTAAACCTCTTACACAGACACTGTTATTCAGAAAGAAACACAATTTAATTTACTTTTCTTCTTAAGTCCAAAGGGAAGTAAATTATAGTAAATGAAAGTATCTTTCATTTTGCATAGTTGTTTCTACTGGCATGGGCAATTACTGTAACTTCAATAATCAATTTCAAAATCACTGTTTAATTCAGATCATTTTCCCTCAGCAACAAAATGTAGACAAGCTCAAAATGGGAGTTATTTGCTCTAGTGTATAAGCCCCTAAGAATAAGTTAAGAATATTCTTCAAGAAATAAGATTAATTGTCAAAAAAGAGTCAAATTCATTTGCCAGAGAACCACAAGATGAAATGCCATGGTTCTTAATTAGCCATTAACAACATCCAGTATTATTAGGTAAGCCATGGTTTTACCATCAGTCTGCTGACACAGCGCACTGTTGTGCAATAACAGAGTGGTATAAAACATCATTTTAAAGCAACGTGATTACACGGGATTTGGGTGACCTGATTCTCAAAAAGGCCAGTTTGCTGAGCTCTTCTCCAAACACATCCTGTCTTGTAGGTCACGGATTAGACTTTGATACAAGCTTAGGTTTTAGAACAGCTTTAGCATTCCAAAAATATTGTCGCAGGCATGGAATTGAACCGTTAATTTGGCAGGATATCGTTCTTTTCTCTAGCACTATGACATATGGGGGTGGAGGAGGAGGAGAGATGGGAGGGAAAGGTGGTTGTTTTGCATCCCTCCTCAGCTCTATCTCTTTTTAACACAGTCATCCATTGCAATCACTCATTGAATAAACTTGGCAGTCACGGGAGCCAGATGTCAAAACCTGGCTTTGAGTGTAACTCTCCAACACCGGCATTTGGCTGTGCCATTGCTTTATTCCTGGGAAGTCCTTTTTTTTATTTTTTTTTAATGGTAAAGCTGTTGAGTTGGTTTCATTGTCTCTTCATATTCAATTCAATTATTTGCAATATAGTCATTTTGTCATGGAAAATTCCAATAAGAGGCCAAGAATCTGTAACTTCATCCTTTTGTTTTGTTTTGTTTTGTTTTGCTTTGTTTTTCTGTACCAGTAGGGGTCAAATAATATATTGTTAATTAGCTGCTTCCTTAGTAATCTAAAGTCACTAATCCTGGTATTGAATCTAAACACCTCAGTCTGTAAGGAATCCAGAGTGATCACTCCAGTCTGCTTTTTGTTTGCAAAACTCTTATGGATGTCTATAAAAGGTAAAGAAATGTCACAGTAAGTTGTGTATTAATAGGGTCAGGCTTAGAGATGGCTATATATGTGAAAGCTAATAATAATAAGAAAAAATATATACGTATGTTTGAGAATGTGAAAACATTCCTCTGAAGTACTGCTGTATTCAACAGCTGTGGCCATGTGCCAGAGCTTGCCACCTTCTGTGGGGAATCTCAGTTTTCTTATGCAAACTCTTCCACATGAACAGGGACAGATGAGCTGGGCCCATAATAAAAGGGTTTGAAGTCTGATTCCTTTTGTGGAAAGAGCAATCTGCTAACCAATAGATCTGAGATGTATTTATGGAGCTATATATTGCTGCCCAGTGATGGGGGAGGGATGTGGGAGATGTGTCATCTTTCCAGCTCTTATAAAAGAAAAATGAAAGCTATTAGTTGGCGAAAGAAAATGCCATTATTAACAAGAATGAAGGCTGCAAGGGAAAAAAAAAAAAAAAAAAAAAAAAAAAAAAGCAATTGAAAGCAAATGCTTTCTGGTATTGTTTTTAAATATTCATTTCTATGAACTGAAGATACTGTTCATTTTTATTGACTAAAGGTGCTTCACATTAATATTGGAAAACCCTATACTGACTCTACTACATTTTAATTATTTCTTGCTCTGCTTGGGATATGAATATTGTGATTACCCTTGAAAAAGTATTACTATTGGTGATTTATGCAAAACTCAGCCAGTTCTAAGACTCTATCAGTTTGAATTAAAAGAAACAATGGAGGAAGTATGCTGCTATCATGTAAGCTGTAGATCATCATTATTTTCAGTACTTGGTATGGTCAGTGTACTTAAAGCATTACTTCAGTCAGTGTTCTGGAACCTTTCCTTTCCTCAAGCAACAAATCACCAGGGGAGAAAAACCTTTGAGATTTGGCTCCATGGTCTTAGATTTAGGACTATAATAATCCCATGAAGTAATGTGTTTCATCTGCTGCGCTTTGTTTAGATTCAGCATTTCAGGCCAACGCTTTTATATTTTAACTGTTAATGGCTGAGCTGGCCAGAAAGTGTCTTTAATAGATACAATTTTCTGATTGTGTTAAGCCCTATATGATCCATCTCCTGACACTCTGTGCTGCTGGATTTAATCATAACATATCCGTACCCACTGAAACTGAGTTACTGCAAATGCTCAATAGGCTCGTTTATCTCAATGACTTAAGATACCTGGAGGTCAGAGGGTGTCACAGTGAATCCCAAGGATCCTGTTTCTCTAATTACTAATTTGGCTATGGTCACTTTAAATCTCATCTAGAGTTGGCAGCTCCTTCTGAAACCTATTCCAGAGCCTGTCAGAGCTTGCTTTCCTGGTCAGCACGGGGCTGTTCTGCTTTCCTGGACAACAAGAGGCCAGACCATGATGCCTGATATTACTGGAAGCTTTTCTTTAGTCTATCAAAAATATGAATTACCTCGCTGTCTTAAACTGGGATATATGAATCTATGCTCACATCTAACTAACATGCCAGGGAGCTTATGGCTACCATGCGGTATTTACCATTTGATCTCCAGAACTGGGAAATTTTTGAGATGGAGGCTGTGGCGGCAGCAGCTGGTAAAAAGTGATGCTTTCACATGACAGGGCTGTTGACAGGATTAAGCAGATGTTTTCCATTTGTAAAAAGAACATTTCTCTGTTCTCTTCCTGGCTGTGGTCAGTCTCACTGGAAGCCACATGGAAGTTGTAATATAGAGACAACATAACAGTGGTGATGCCAAGGAACAAAGTGAAGAAGTTTATTCTGTTTTCTTTTCTATCCCAGTGTAAATGAAAAAGGGAGATCCTGAGATACCCTACAATAAATCTCACTATTTTTCCTCCACAGGAAATACAGTACAAAGAAGATAATATGAGGCCACATTCGTCATCAGTGATGGCCCATCCCCCAGATGTCCTTTCTCCTCAAGTCCTTTTCTTTTCTCTCCACACTATAGCTACTGATACATCCCAGTGTGAAGGTGCTAATCACAAACCCAAGTTAAAGAGTCCAGGTTCCTGTATGGTATCTAGGAGAACTAACCAATTTTAAAAGAGAGTCACAGTAGCCAACATGCTGTGTGAAGAACACTTAGTCCAACCAAAGGAAACATAAAAAACATTGTTCCAGAAATCTTGTCCTTTTGTCTTTAAGGTACATACTTGCATTTTTAACTTACTTGGTTGAAAGTTGATCTTACAGTCTAAAATCACTGTAAAAACAGTGCTTTCTCTTAGAGGATAATGCCAGAAGACAATGAAGAATTATTCATGTCTTGCACAGAAAACAATGAAAGAGACACTGTTCAGGAAGTGAACGGCCTACGTTTCCTACACCCTGGAAGGGTTCAAACTCACTATCCCAGGTAAGAACCCAAACCCTGGGATAGCACCATGTGCTGAAGTCAAGGAAATAACAAGAAGGAATAGATTCATTTAGTCACTGTTCTGCAGCCTCTGGTAGAGCGAAGACCCTCCAATGTGCAATGATATATAGCAAAGTTCCCTTAAGGCAAAGAACAATTTGGACCCTAGTCTTTAACTCCATGGATGTGTTCCAGCACCTGTGCTGTTGTGTAAAAATAATTGGGTTGTACCTCTGTTATTCATTTGATTGAGTTTTGGTTCATCAGAAGAACACTTTCATTAATATATGCACAGGAATGTTTTGTAGCCAGAGCGAATAAAGATGCCTCCCTGCAACCCTCACTTCAATTTCAGGTGTCTGACAATAGACAGGAGTTTTGACTAACCCCTTCTTAATGTTTCTTGTCAGCTAGCTCTAGGCAGCATCCTGCTCAGTGTGAGTTTTTGAGTCCCTAGGTACCACAGGGTGCACTACATCAGCCTTTGTCCACTGCGGGACCAAAGCATTCACTCCATGTATCTTGTCTCCTAAACTTTCTCTTTTCATTAGAGAAAAAGTCAAGTGCTGTCTTGTATTACTTGTGGTTTACAAAAACACTTCTTCATTTCCTATACTGACAGGGAAATTAGATGAGATAGCCTAGAAAAAACATTTGAAAACACAGTACAAAAAAAGGTAGGGCATGAAGAAATTTTCTAAACAGAACACACAGAGAGATATCAGTTTAACCATTATAATCACTATTTAATATGGTATGGGTTCAATGCTAAAGAAGCCATTACAGTTATCTGGAGTTACAATCACAGGGCCTTTCATGAAAACCCCATAAGTGTGTACAGCTGTATGTAAACTCAGGAACATATCTGCTGATGTCTACTGAAGGGAAGTTTTAGCTGTCTTTGAAAGCACATGAATATGCACTTGCTGTGTGTCATTCAAAAAAGCATATGAAGTCATTCAAAATACTCTGCATTTCTGCTTGGTCATCATGACAGTTTTTCGGATACAACCTCTTTGACTAAACCATAAGTTGTCATCCTCCTCTGCATACAACACTTGCTGTGGGCAGAAACCACAAGGAACAATTGTCACCTTGTCATTAGGCAGATTGCTAATATCCAGAGATCACTCTGTGGGCACTGCAACAAGACCCAAAGAGTGTACTCACACTGCCTGGGTATGCATAGGTTGGCACCCTCTCCTTACCACTGGAAAGAAACACCTTTTCTTTGGAAAAGAAAGATTTTTTTATTTTTTTTTTTCTGCTCTGTAGGTGATAGCACTCATCTTCTGCCGCCTGAGATCACACAGTCTTGTTCAGTACTTGCCATAACAAGTTGAATAATAGCTTCAGCATCAACTATTTCATGAAGAAATACATATACTTTTGAATGGCTGTCATCAAGATAGGTACTCTCAGTGTTGACCCTGAGAGCATCTCTAGTGCTGTCAGAATGACTGCACTTTGAATAACAGCTTCTAGAAAGTTATTTTTGGCAAAGCAAGACAGAGGCCTCTGGATCATTCTTCTCCAGCCTGACCCCACTGTGGGCAGTAGACCTGGGCCAGAAGATGAGGTTATTGTTGATAAAACTCCCTTGTGTACGTGTTTACCAGGGATCTCTGGACTGGAATCTCATTTTAGGTCCAGGGTTGGAAGAACACTGGAGGCAGATGCCATTGATGGCTCTGTGTCACAAAAAGCTTTTAACAGTGTACAGTTAAGGGGGGGAATGTGTAAGTGAAGAGGGAATACTATGTGTGGTGTGAGGACTGGAGGGAAATATGAAGCTTCAAGGGTACTTTTGGAGACCTTTGTATGGGCAGGGAGTACCCACCAGGATGAAGCCACATGCACACTTCAGATCTGCTCACATCAGTGACCAGTAAGTATGCTCCAGATGGCAACCTCCAAACATGCAACAACTTGCAAGAATATGAGAATTGGGAATGAAATCCAGTTGATCCACAATAGGGAGATATTCCTGTATCTTCAAAGACTTGTGCTTTAAATTTTAAGTTTTAAAAAGAAATAATTCTATATATTTTTCTATTAAAAAAAACAGAGAGGTAGAATTTAAAGTTTCTGCCATAGGAAAGTGAGTAAAAAAAGTCTTCTGGAGCCATAGGAAATTAAAAACTCTTCAAAGAAGTTTAAATATGAATGCATACTCACTAACATAAGCTTAACCTGTTGTCAAACTGAGTCCCGAAATGTCTTTTAAGTCCAATCATGTATAAAGGATATTGTGCATTTCTGTGTGTGTACATGCGTACATATATATATATTTAAAATATTTTAAAATATGATACATGTTAATATATAATATATTAATTACGAGTAATTTATTTTCCCAAAGTTTCAGGCTATCACAATATTGCTTTAAAAAGTATGTATGACAACCTTTCAGATACAGGTCATCATTTTTTTCTTCATTTGAACGATATGCAAAAAAAAAAAAAAAAAAAAAAAAAAAAAAACCCTCTAAATTTAATTTTATCAGTCCAATTACATGGGATAAAACATACAGTCTTAGAGATGAGACACATCTTCAAATGTAATGGTATTACAGATGCGTGATGGGCAATCTGGTTCATCTGCAATATGAACACTAAAAATATGAATAGGAATATCAATAAAAATAGAGTAGTTGCTTTGTACTTAGTGGAGGAAAATTCAGTTGATGTCAATATGAGTTCAGATAAAGATCACCAGTTAAGAAAACTGAAATTGCACCTCAGGCTACATCTTTTCTTTTAAACTTGCACGGTAAAGAGAGAGTATTGTTCTCATTCTGAGTCTCTGCTTTCAACACTTTATAATAAGCATTTTAAAACATGTTGCACTTCATCCTTTTCTTAAGGAAAAAAAAAATTTAAGGCAGTTGATGGAATGAGTAACAATGGGATTCATTAACATTCCTAAGAGGTTCTTGAAGAAGCACAAGACAACCAATGCCTTCAATCTGTGTGCAGTACCTCTTTACATGATAGCTTACTACAATTATGTCAACATGTCAATGAGAAACATGAGGTTATTGCAGAACATTTGACTGAAGAATAACTCAAGAAGATGGAAATGATTCCAAGAAGCAAAGTCCCCCTGAGGAGCCTACTAAAACTCTGAACAAGCATGCTCTTCACAGAGGGTATGTTTTCCAAAAGGCCGTACAGAAGAAAGCCTTTAGGTCTAATCAGTTTCACCATTATGACGCTGAGACTTGAGCAGTAACAGAGCGTCTTTATAAAGCCTGTCAGAGAAGAGGCATCACCCAGTTCTTGCCATAAGGAATGTAATGCATCTATACACCTTCTCAAGATTACAGCTGTATAAATACTATTGCCATTCTTTTACTTGGGCATATGACTTACTCAGAAACTCTTGCTTGTGCAACCTCTAGCCTTCCAGGGCAAAAGTGCTTTACACACACTTTACACATTCCTTTCAATCTTGTCTAAGCATACTTCAGATCGATAGGGGAAACAGATAATTTCATGTGTTCCATGAGCCACTTAACAAGAAAACAGTCATGCAAACATGAAATAAACAGTAAGAAAGCAGGGATATTATCACAGTCCATAGATGTTTAAGAGACATTTTTGAACAAGACTAAGGTTGAATGAAGCTAATTATGCTTGCTATCTATAGACCATGATGACTAAGAACAAAATAGCCAGAAAAAAAAAAAAAAAAAAAAAAAAAAAAGTGAATGGAATCCCTTGGCTGATTCAGCAAAGTCTTTCCTGTTGTTCTGCACATCCCACTGGTCTCTTCCCCAGTCAAAGATCACTTTTCTGGGATGTATACATCTTAGTCTATTCACATCACTGTTGGACCCTTCACATTTTATAGAGACTTAGCAGTCCAGTTAAATTGTTGAGACAAATTTGTGCTGGCAGGTGCATGCAAAAACAAGAAATCAAACAGAATTTATTTTGATCCACTGTTTCATCAGATAATACTTTCCAAGGGCCAGTTAATTTCCATATTCATTTAGAATCCTTATTCAGCTCTCACCTTGGAAAACTACATGGTCTATTTTTCTAATTGGACTTCTTAGCCTGGATCCCTTAAGTACAGTGACCTTCTACACAATTATCTAAAACCACAAAAAAATCTAGGATATGCCTAACTTCAGCTGAATATGAGTAAAACATTGCCATTTGTATATATTTCCCCAATTTCCCTGGTTTCTCCACATTTTTTGTTAGGTCAATGTCTGTTAAGACTCTGTCTTCTAGGATCAGTCTCCCTCAGCAAACATCAAAAGGTCACATAAACCAAATGGAAGCCTAAACCCATTCACCAACTTGAATATAAGTAACCAACAGCAACATTAAGATGATAGCTAAAAGGCAGTTCACCCCACTGCAGAGGTGACAAGGCAATCTTGGAGAGATTCAAAGAATCTCTTTTCCAACTACTGAAATATAAAATCCCCCAAGCCCTCTGTCAGGGCACTCTACCATTTCTCAGAATTAGCAGCACTTTGACACTTCTGATGAACTTGCTAACTCAAAGATCGTTAACCTACTTCCTCTATTTTTCTGCAGGAAATTAATGGAAAGGTTTCTTCCAATATCTTCTTATATGTGTATGGCTTTTCAATGGCTTAAAAGGATTTCCCCTACAGCACCTACTAAAATAAGTCTTCACCCCTCAGCTGAGACTCTACTTGCCAGTTGATTACTCAGAATGACATTTTTTTAATGGTGCAATATGTACACACTTTTGAAAACTATGAGTTTGGTGCCAACAATAGATGGACTTTTAATGAGAATAGCATTTACCAACGTCTCAGTAATTCACTTAACGCGTACTATCATTAATGTACCAGTGAATTTAAATTGCTGCTGCCTACAGAAGCTCTGCTTAGAGGGTCCTGTGAAGTCAGCATCTTTGCCTTTACATAGGCTGTAGCATCTTGCTTGGCTAGTGAATCTAATGTGTCATTTATTTTTACTGCCTCATTTGTACATTATTCCCATCTCTTTCATAGGCTATATTCTGCTTTCCATGAGCAAGCTATCCATCTTTATAAAGGGATAAGAGTCCTTTTAAAGAGGTTGAGTGCCAAATGCTGTACCTTATTGAGGCTGTACTCTGAAAAGAAAAAATAAAAATAAAAAAGAACAAATTGAAGAGCTGTACAATTTTAAAAGAGCTGTTCAGGAGATAAACCATCTCCCAGAATCAGAACTACTGGGATTATTAAAGGTAAATGCATATGGCTTCATTCCCTCACGCACAATTAGATACTCTTTTTCTGAACTGTGTAGAGAAGACAACATGCACAATCTCCTCAACGTCTCAGGACAGTACCTAGGTGCTATAATAATTAATCATAAACAGAAAGAGGAAAAATATCACCACATAGTTCATGAGTAAGACCAGGTAAATACAATTTCATTGTTTAAAGTAAGGAATTGTCGGGGGGGGGGGGGGGGGGGGAGTAAACAGACATAGAAAAATGTGTTTGCCAGGTTTTTCATCAGTCAGGAAAGAAGACGCATTTATTTAGAACTGAGGCTCAAAGACAAAGTCCTGGAAAGAGGAGAAAAATACAATATCAAGCAGTTCTCATTGATCTTTCTACACCTATTACTTACTTTTTTTTTTTTTCAAAAAAAAAGAAAAATATTTGTGAAGATTAACTTAATTAATTAATTATCAAAAATAGTAATACAGAGATGACCAGTCAGTCACAACAAGCAAATAATAAACAGTAAATTCTATAAGTGTGCCACTGATAATTTCTTGGAACCATTATAAAAAAATAAATCTACCTCTATGTCTTATTCCCAACAAGTAATAGGACAAAATTTAAATAATCACAATGTGGTTTTGATATCATATTTTCTCATAGATTAGTTGCATCCACAGCCTGGAAGCAAGCAGTAGGTAGACTTGAATTACCATTTAGTTTAGAATAGCCTTACTTGGCCTCAATCTACGTTTGGAGGGCAAAATCTGGAGGGGAAAGCACAACTATTACAGAGGAATTATAGTAATTTGCAAACAGAAAAGTGGGTCAAATCTGCTGCATAAATTATTCATAATGAATTGTTCTTTCAAATCTATATTGAATAGATTTGAGAACACACTGAAAATGAGATCAGAATTGCTATATAGGTAAAACTACTTTAGCGTATTACCAAGACCAGCTGTATTATCTTACTTTATGAAATATCGAGTTGACATTTATTTATTCATTAGGGTTACCTGCATTACAAAACAATCCATCCATCCAGGAAACGCAAAGAACAAAATGCCACAAAGAGAACGTGCATTGCATTGATGGCTAGCATTTAAGGAGAGTGAACATTAGAGAAAACTTGACTAAAAATATCCAGTAGTACTAGAAAATCACACTAGAGGCTTGAGTATTCTGGGTAATAGGGTGCAGGGCAGTTTGGCAGGCTCATAAGCTGAATGTAAGATGCATCTGTCTATAGGCGTGATTCATCCTTTCTGCTGGCACAGTCTGTTTTCCCCTGCATGCGAACATTTAATCCAGCCTCCCGGGGATGTTTATGCTGATAAATAAAAAGAGCTCTGTTTCAGCCTTACTAACTAGCTGTTTCCCGTTCACATCCACTCTAAGCAGTATTAGCCATAGGCATGGTTGGGGCTATCAGGCACAGATACTGCTTTATTTAGAATTACAGGAGGTAGGGAGGTCTCTGCAGACTGCACCCTGGCACCAGCCTGCCCCCACACTGAGATGGAAGTCCATCAAGAGAAAGACCCAGGCCAAGCCTTTCAGGTAGCAGCAGCCTCTGCAGACCAGCCACTAGGGCAAAGAGCAGGTACAAAAGACCTGCAGACAACACCTTGCCATAGAAACTCACCCTCCACTGATGTCTTACTGGATCCCAGCAGGGAAACACCAATTTGGCTGAGATGTGGAGTTTTTCTGGGAGATCTGCTTTGTTTTCCCTAATTTATTTTTGGCAACTGCTTTGGTTCAACAGGCACATCGTGGGGAATTCTTCTCTCAAGAGAAATTTGTCCTTGACAGAACTTCACCAATTGGAACAGCTACATCAGGGATAAATTTGGCCAGTTATCTTTTCAAGTTGGATAAACTTCACTTAGCTTCTTTAGCATCACTTGCTCAGATAATCAATACATACAGCAGACACATGGTAATGAAGGTAAATGCACTGCAAAGCTCCAATGGATGCAGCTGAGAATATATGCTATAACACTTGGGCAAGATAACAGAAGTACTACAACTTGAAAGTACCCACTATGTCTCTCTTAGCAAAGGCCTGTTCCTGACTTTGGTCATGTATATGCCCAACAGAACACTTCCTAAATGCTCATGACTTCCACTCTTGTTTTTCAGTACAATTGGTACAAAAGAGAAGTACTTTGGTACTTAATAGTGTGCAGGATTACACAGCATTAGAAAGATGACCTTTTTATTCTTCTCCTCAAGTTACATAAAGTGCTTGTAAAACATGCTGAGCATTGCTCTCTGGGCTGCTGAGTGGCAGAGAAATTATAGCAGCTGAAAGGAAAAGGTACAGGTTAGATAACTATTTTAAGAGAACTTTTTTCCAGCCTTTTCTAGCAGCAGCCAGCATTTTATTTACTGTACGTTCAGAAAAAAAAAAAAAAAAAAAAAAAAAAAAAAAAAAAAAGGTACATCTAATCTTCTTCACTTATGGCATTAGTTGAGGGGAGACAAATTCTTCTTGAGGAACATGGTCTGTTTTATAAATGTTCAAATCTTGCATAACCCTTCTGCATATCCTTGCTCAGTATGTGATCTAGGATGAACTCCTTCAAAAATGCTACATACCCTTAAATCCACTAAATCCACTGACCATGCATGACTCAGGTCAAAGGTTCTGGCTTATGACATGGTCGCCCTCCCTGGCTTCAGATAATATGTGGGCCTCTCCTAAAGAAATGGCACCCCAGTGCCCAGCTGTCCCGGAATCAGTGCTGAGCACCTCCTACTCTCCCCTCTTCCTCTCACTGCAGTAACAAAGGTTATATCCCTCTATAATAAAAAATCAAAAATCAAAAATGAAAAATATATATAAAAAAATCCACTCTATTAGAGCTGACCTGTGGGAATATATGAGGGTAGGTGCAAATTGTGCACTGATATGGCTGGAAGGTTGAAACCTGTGTAAATCTTAGCTAGATTGCAAACCTGTGTCTAAAAGGCTCGAAATCAAAAATGTCCTAGTTATGCTCCCTGTGAAAAACAGATTTTGCCTTCTAGCAGCTTCTAGGACCTCCTCATGAGGATGCAGTATTTCATGGGTGTTGAGGACTTCATCTGGACATGAGTGGCTTTGCTATTTGTCCCTTACCCCTTCAATTGAGTTTCAACCTAGAGAAAAGCAGCTTCTTGGCTGATTTGGAGAACCATTTCTGAAGTTATCACCAAGACCAAGTTGCTGGTGGTTAACCATGCTTGTTTGCTCAGTCATACACTTCTCTATGGAAAATTTAGTCCAGGGTGGAGGTTAAAAAAGAATCAGAGAAGTCACAGGGCAGACTTACGGGGAACTAAAAGGCCTTTCATTCATGGCAGCAATCAGGGAAACAGCATGTTGTTTGACGTGGATGTGGGCAGACATGCACGAAACAGTGACAGCTGGGTTACCCTGTCAGCAGAAAGGAAATAGCACTCTCAGCATCCTACCCTCCTCAGGTCCTCTCCCTGCAAAATGCTACTGGCCTCCTCCTGCTAAAGCTGCTCCAGCCATGTGGGCCCTCAGGGCATTTGGGTTGGCATTATGTCACTGAAGAGGATGCAAGAGTCACTGTTCTGGAGGAGCAGATGCTCAATCACTTGTGTTGGAGCCATGCCCTCCACAGGGCATACTGAGGCAGCTGCTAGGACTAAATGACTGTCCCGGTGGGGATGTGCATCGGGGAGATAGGAAAGCTGATTTACAATCCCCTCATTAAGGATTATTTTTGCAAAGCAGTATTGCACTGTCAATAAAGGCCTTTTCCTCTCCTCCCCACACAGTTCTGTTCTCTTGGGAAAACAATGTGACCTTGTACTGCTGCAAAGAAAGAACTGAACCTGGGTCTTCTGACACCTCACAGAGTGTTCCCATCCTTGTGGATAAGGGAATAGGTGTGAAGAGAAGAAGTAATACCTCCTCCTGGGAGTTTTCCCACCTCATCACCTCCCTTCCTGCTTCAAATCTCAACTCATGTTCCTAAATTGTCCCAAGATAAACGTGTTTCTCAAGGAATCTAGCCATTGAAAAAATCAGCTCCTCCTGTTAGAGGCATTCTGGACTGAAATAATGAGACTTATTTTTCTCAGAAAATGAAGATCCTTACACTCTGACCCTAAAGAGACCTTCAGAAATTCTCTCTTCTGCCTCTTCTCAATGCCTTTTCATTATTTGTTCCCATTTAGGAGTTTCTCCTTGTAGAGAGCTGCTTCTCCAGCACCCCAGAGAAGCCAGTGTACCAACAATTTTGACAGGAAAGGTGAAAGAGAAAGGGAATAGGGCTTAGCAGAGAGTCAGGGGTGACAATCTGCTGTTTAAAGTGGCCCATGCTATAATCTGAGCACTGCACCAGTTTGCGGAGAGCATCCTTTGATGCTACGTTAAGTGGGGCAGTAGGTCATGGGACCAGTGGCAGATACAGATTTCCACAATCCCTCCTACTCCAGTGTTAGCACTATAATCACACAGGATATGATCCTACACACTGTGTTTCATATTCTTATATTTAGAAAGGTTGTTCCAATTGTAAGCACTCTTATGACCCAGTGTCCCAATTACGATAGCTTTCAAAGTGTGTACTTCAGGGACCAGCAGTCCTTATTTAGGCCACCATTCAGAGCCTTCCTGTTACCATGAGAAAATGTTAGAAAACACAAACAGATTTATGTCCTTTGTTCATCTGCTGTGCATTTGCTGCAGTACACTTGCATCACCACGGTGCAGAAGCAGCAGTCAGAGGAGCAGAGGAGTGGAAGGTGCTGTCTGTACCACCCCAGTCCAGCCCAAGACCTCATAAGGGAATGGTTTCTTAGTGCATCACCAAATAAGTTGAATAATATGGGGGAAAAAAAATCCCTGTTGGCTGTTCAGAGGCATCACAAAATTGACTAAAGATGCTATTTTATTTTTGTCAAATTTAGTTGGCACCATAATTTCATTTGCATTTGATTCACAGACACAATAAGGGGATGATATAAAACTAGACAGAGGTAAGTGTTATGTGACAGGAGTATTAATCTCATGAAACAATCACCTGCATCAAGTGATTGGGGCAAGAAAAACAGTCTCTTAGTAGCACTTTGGTGTGTCACATACTTACTACAAATTACATCACATCATTCTATAAAGAGCTGTTGAAATATTTATTTGAACTATAAATCATTTTTGCAAGATAAATACAATCTAAGTTAATGTCAAAGGTTATTTCCTAATATTTCTCTTTCTGTATTGGATCCAGTATTCTTAACACAACATTTTCTGTCAAATGCAGTGTTTTATGTGTTGACAATTTTAATTATTAGCATAGAATGTGCATAAATTATCTATGAGCTGTGATGGAAACTCGGATATTGTTCTTGTACAGACTTCAATTTGCTGGTCACAAAATGTGTGCAAATGCAGTTTAATTTGATTTACTAACCAAGGAAGAAGCCACAATTTCATTAAGAAATAGCTGAGGAAGGGAAGCTTTCTTCATTAATTAAAAACAATTAACGAGTTGTCCAGCTGTGTTACAAAGCAGCCTGCAACTTCTACAGTGGCACGGTGGCAGACTACTAATCCAGTGCTAATGGGGTACACTAGGCTGGACACTCAGTTTTGGATTTTCCTTCATAGTGAGCTCCATTCAGAAACAGGCTTATTTCAAATGCATACTTAAAAAGAAAATAAAAGCTTGATTCATTCTGAAGTGTTCGCCAGGCAAACCCTTGTGATATGGATGTTTTTGAGGAGTGTGAGGAAGGTGTGCCAAAGAAGAGTGCAGCCTTGGTGGGGCTGTGAGAAAAAGCAGGTGTCAACAGAGTTAGGGGGCTGTAATTTCTCCTCCTCCATCCTAGCCCTGCAAACAAATGGAGTGAGAGGACAAAAGCATTTCTCAGAGCAGGGAACAGTCAGTGGGGTTCAGGGATCTCATCCTTCAGGACCTAAACCACTTGTGGGATCTCTGCGGAAACAATAGGGCTTACTGATCTTTCACCTGGCACTGCTTTCCTTCC
This sequence comes from Aythya marila, assembly GCF_965140915.1. NCBI lineage: Eukaryota > Metazoa > Chordata > Aves > Anseriformes > Anatidae > Aythya > Aythya marila. Next base: position 24,058,784 of record NC_139042.1, on the reverse strand, counting down.
ATCTTGATGGTGAGCTACCTGTACACAGGAAAACAAGTGAAGTTGAAAAGTGAATTGAAGTTGAAAACTTCACAAAAGGGCTAAAAATACAAGCAAACAAACTCTCATTTACCAGTATTTACTGCTTCTTCTGTTTCCAGAGCAAGCTTCTCACCTTGAGAATAAATAAATAAATAAATAAATAGGGAAAAGAAAAGAAAAAAAAAAAAGAGGGGAACCAAACTCACACATGCATGGAAACATTCATGAGATTGCTGAACTGATCCAGAGTCCCAGGTTATACACTTAGTCCTCTGGGTCATTAAGAGTTTCTGTGGCTCTCCAGACATGTATGTAGCATAACTTTCTCTTTGCATACTCAGACACTTCCTCTGCACAGACTATTTGTATTTGAGTTGACTTCTACTGCAAGGCAAACAGATTCCCAAGCAGCCTGTCTGCAAACACAGTGCCCTGACAGATTTGGTACCCTCTGCCCAATTCCAGCTACTTGCTCTGGTCCTCAGGGCATGCCCAACAGACACCAACAAAATCTGGGTCAACACAAAATGCTACCACTTAGCTTGAAAGTATTTTATCACTTAATTTGCAGCCATCTTAATTATTGTTTTGAGCCTAGCTTTCAGCTCTAAGTGATAAACTAAGCCTTTTATTCATCTTTGGGAAATAAAACCATGACAATTTGGATTCCCAGAAGTTCTTAGGTGGTTAATGGCATAGATGGTTTCTGGGGAGGTTAGCTGGTGGTGGAAATATATCCTTTCCTGACTTCCCACCTACCTTTACTTTACATACATCTCTCATTCTCTGATGCTACTGTCCCACCAGAAAAAAAAAAAAATCACAAAGTAAGTCAGGAAAAGAAGTGCAACAGGTCAGGCAGTTCTACCACAGAAGTGCAGGCATAATACAACTTACTCTAAGTCAATTAACTCAAACCAGGTTAAGAGAGCAAAAAGAAGCCATTATGGCAATTATGGAATAATTTCCCATTTCTGAATTGCAAATTATTGGCCATACGCTCCCAGACAGCACCCTTCCTTTCATGTGAGGGATTCTTTTTACTAGCAAATGGAAACCTGCCTGGGGAAAAACAAACAAAATTACCTCCTGGTTAGTGAAATCATATTTGCCAAGCCACACAACTGAGTAAACAACCTGAAGGAAAACCATTTGTCATAACCTAATGTATCACAATGTAAATATTATATAGAGAATGTAAATATCCCTTGAAGGTGCCCCATAAATAAAATTATAGCAAAATTATTTTATTTGTTCAGGTACTACATGTATAGTATGGTAGTCATCAATCTGTACAGGTAAAATTCAAGCAAAAAGCAATGTAATCGATCAAATCTGAAGCTTTCCTGCAAATACAGGGAAAATTGCCTTTTAGATGATATACAGTATAGCATGAATGTATGACCATTGACTTTGAATCAGCTGGGACACAGGCAAAACCTACCAATCATGAAGAATTTCCCTATTACTAGTGGGATTTTTTTTTAAGATTTATTATTTTGCATATGTCTGACCACGGTGTTTCAGTACACAGTTTCTTTTTGAGATATTTTTGCTTAATGGGTATAGCTTTACACAATCTGTCCATGCAGCTGTGTAACTGTGCTCCACATTTGTGAATTACTTCCAAGGTCACTCTTAACTAGCAAAAATATTTCATTCATTGTCTTTTTTTATAGAATAAAGTGTGTTATACTGCAGCTGGTAAAACATATAGACTAAAATGGAAACTCTGAAGGGCTATCTCTGACCTTCATAGATTTAGGTCAAACCTGGCTATGAAAGTTTGCAACTTCATCTCCAAGAAAAAAATTTAGGTCTATCAAAGACTGAACTGAAGGTGTCAAGGCTTCATATTTCACACCCCTCATATGGCAAATTGGATTACAATTGCAGCAATACACCTTCAAACAGCAAGAAGAACTGACATGATCTGGCAGAGTGAAGAAGCCTTTATAATATAATTCCATTATAATACAGTTTTCTCAATGTAATTCCTCAGGCACAACCTGTGCATATAATGAAAGAAAGACAGTCAATTTCCTGTTTGTCCCTGTAATAGACGCCACATACCATTACGAAGCAGCCCAAACTGCCCTAATGGGTACGTGAGCAGTTGGCTCCTGCTGTAAAGGGGTGGTCACCTGCCTATGGGTGAGAGAAAGTTTTCCCTTCTCCCACACAAAGGACACTGAATAAGACATCTATATCAGGTTTACATGGCAAGGGTTTGCTAGCAGGGCAGTGCTGTCACAAAAATGGTGTGCAATTGCAGCTGAGAGAGAGGAGTGAGCACCAACCAGCACTGCAGCCCCCAGGTGAGTGCAGCAGGAGGGCAGAGGTGCTCCAGGCAGGCAGAAGCAGTTCCCCTGCGGCCTGTGGAGAGGCCCCTGGTGGAGCAGGCTGTCCCCCTGCAGCCCATGGGTCCCACATGGAGCAGATCTCCACGCTGCAGCCCCCCCATGAGTGGAGGAGCCCCCGGTGGAGCAGGTGGATGTGGCCTGGAGGAGGCTGAGGCCCATGGAGAGCCCCCGCAGGAGCAGACCCCAGGCTGGAGTTGCAGCCCGTGGAGAGGAGCCCACGCAGGAGCAGGGGTCTGGGGGGAGCTGCCACCCACTGGGGGCAACCTGTGCTGGAGCAGTTTGCTCCTGGGGGATGGATGGACCCCATGGTACGGAGCTGTGTGGGAGTAGTTCTTGAAGAGCTGCAGCCTGTGGGCAGCCCCCTCAGGAGAAGGATCAGGGGAGGAGAGCAAGGATGAAGGAGAGGCAGAGAAAGTTTTATGGACTGACCACAACCCCTGTTCTCCTGCACTGCTCAGATAGGGGAGGTACAAAAGGGTGGATGGGGAGAAGTTGTTTTTCGTTTGCTTTTAGTTTCTCACTGCTCTTGTCTGTTGTCAATAAGTAATCACATTAATCTCTCTTATGCTGAGTCTGTTTGGCCATGACAGTAATTGGTGAGTGATCTCCCTGTCCTTATCTCAACCCACAACCTCTTTTCATTGTATTTTTTCCCTCTGTCTTTTTGAGGAGGGAGAGTGAGAGAGCAATGTGGTAGTGCTGATCTGCCCATCAGTGTGAAACCACCACAGCACCAGGAAAAATGTGTCCTCTTCTCTTTGATCTCAGTTTCCATGTACAGGGTTATACATTCCTTGTCCCCCACAAGTGGCTGGCATTTGTCATTATCCACTACATAGACCAAATAATAGCATTTAATGGTCTCTTTTGTCTTCACTTGGCCATGCCAGGGCCAAGGAGAATGTGTCTGACTGTGCCAGGCAAAGCCTCTTGGAAGGGCTATTGTGGGCTGTGAAACTCCCCTTACAAGATAGCAGAGCCTCAGAGAAAGCCTTACCCTCACAGCCTGTGTCACATTACGCAGTCCCCTGCTGCCCATGGATAGAGGTCCACTCTCAATCAGTTGAACCTGCCGTTAGAACCAGAGACAAACCTGTCTGAACATCAAGCAGATGCATCAGTGCAGCTTGGGAAGCACCCCCTACCCCTACCCTCTGCCGTATGTCCACAGCTCAGTGGGCTCAGCACAGAGAAGAGGGCTGCAGGCCCCACACACTCTCATGGTGACAGCAGGTTGGGAGCTGGGTGAGGGGCCAGGTCACCTTCACCTGGAGCAACCTGCTATTAGCCACTGGTGGCTTCTCTCAGGACCAGAAGATCCTGGAAGTATAGCACACCACTGAAATGCTGTATTTTGTGCATTTTTCTCAATTAAGACTAGCTTTTACAGAAAGACTCACTATTGCCTAGACTGGTGGAGTCTTAATCTCACCTAGCCCACCTTCAGTACTCTACTTCAGTTTAATTAATCTTTTTTCACTTCCTTATGTAAAACTTAGTGCCTTTGAAAATACAAGGAGCCTTAGAGAATGAAATTGTCTATCTGCTGTGGCGCAGTGGATTGAATAGAGCAGCTCTTACTCTTCTCTTTGCTGCCCTACCACTATGACTCAGAAAAAAAGCACAGCCTTGTTCACAGTGCCTTACTTTGTGTGTGTGCGACCCAAGATTAGGATAGCATAGCACAGCAAAACACACATAGCCTAGCATAGTGTAGCACAGCTACCATAGCACAGAACAGGACAGGAATCAGAAGGCAAAGGTGATAATCACTTTTCTGACATGCTGTGTAAACCAGGACATTCACAGACCTGTCCTTTCTATAAATACTAGCTATCACTTTTACTAGTACAGCTGATACCAGCCCAGGCTTGCATGCATACACACTCAGTACTGAGTCACACCACCAGAAATGAAAACACTAAGTCTCCCCACTTAAATACTTTGAGTAACCGAGTAACCTGGAGCTTGGCAGGCACAAGCAGCAATGCCTGATGAAGAAGAAGTATGGGGAAAGGCTGCAGAGACCCACAGCTGTGCACAGTTGGATGTCTTGGATGTCCCTCCACCCTCTCCAAGCAGGTATCCTCTGTCCCTGCTCTGCAGCAGGAGCAGCCAAGCGGTACCCATTTACAGCCAGCTTCTGGCTTCAGCATGCTCTGCAGCAGGAGGCAACCTGAAGAAATGAGCAAGGGCAGACCTGACACTTCATTTAAAGCAAGATTCAAGCTTGACCTCCTCAGCAGAACACCCAAGTGCTTTGTTACCATTAGAACAAAAATGGACATTTTGCAATTTCAGAGGAAGGTAGTTGAAAGTGATAAATAAAAAGGTGCTTATGGAAGAGAAGAAAAGGGGAAAGATGCACTGGTGTTAAGAACTAGCTAATCCCAATGCAGGCCTGCAAACTAGAAGGAATTCGGTGGAAAGGTAAAGACGGAGGTGCCACTGACTGCTGATTTAATTTTTTTATTTTTTTTTTTTTTGTCCTAGCATAGCACTGTTGAGTCCAACACTGCACAAGTCTTTCTGTGGAGCATCTGGTACAAAATGAGGTCACTCTGAACCTCCTTAAGCCTTCTCTGAATAGCTGTCATCCCTACAAGAAGTAGATCAAGTCAAATCAGGTTCACAACCACTTGTAGCAATATTGTCTACTAGCACTATTCTTACTACTTTTAAAATAGACACTAAATAATCTACAATCTCCCTTCCTCAACCTCTCAAATTTTACCAAAAAAAAAAAAAAAAAAAGTCTTGCCTTTATGCAGCAGGTGGGAAAATACTGCAGCTCCCTGAAGGAAGAGACACAGATCATGGCCTGAGTGACTTCATATTTTTGTGAATATCTTCATTGGAAAAGTGCACAGCATTTATCTTACTTATCTCTGAGGTCTGTCTACCACATGCTGCTGGTTTTATCAGAGCCATGGCAGGATGCAATTGAGATTCAGTGCCCCCATGCTCACATCTTGACTTTCAAGGGGAAGGAGAAGAAACAGATAAGGAAGAACTCTTCATCTTCTAGAGAGTTCAAATTCAGATCTGCACAAGAATGGAGTCCAGGAACACATGCTAGATAACAGGCAGAAGGTCTGACAGGTGCACAGCTTTTGAGATGGCAAACACAGGCAGTACAAACCTTATGGAGAAAAATATCAATTAATTTAGGAAATTGCACCAACTCATATCAAAGGTACACGGAAAACATATGCTTTTAAACATTCCCTCAGCTGAAGAACACCTCAGGCTTCCCACAGAGCCCTGGTTTGCTCAGCATAGGCACTCTTTTCTTTTCCTGTAAAATATTTGTCTTCTTGGCTTTATAGCTGTTGCATAGAATATCAGTTCCTTGTTTAGGCAAGTCCCTGTGTGATGGACCCTGCACAACTGCCCAGCTTTACTCTCTTCTGGACAGATGCTATTAGCTATTTCTGGATACAAGATGCTGGGCTACATTAACCTTTCACAAGTTGTCCTGACCTCAGGATGAATTTCAGCTCACTGCAACGCAGTGTAGCCATAAGATTTCCATGACGCCACATGGTCTCTATAGTCCTCCTCTCAACCTTTCTGTGGACGTACAGCCTCAGCTACACAAGGGACATCCACTGACACATGACTGATGCTGCTGCCAGGGCCAACCCATGACCCTGGGAGATGCTTTCAGCTGAGGTTCAGCCATGGGACCCGACTGAAGCTCTAACACTTGCCACCACACAGCCCTGCCTGTGCTGGCCATGGGGCCCTGTATCAGCATCTTTCCTTGTTCCTGTTAAGAGTTTTGCCGAAGCATGATCAAAGTAGCTAACTCATTGTTATTTATTGCCCTCTTTAACCCTTCCATATTAAGATGAAAGCAATGGTAGCCTAAGTATAAGCTACTGTCTCACATCACTTTAGCAAGGTACTAGTGCCTAGCCAAGGAGGGGAATTCCTTCCAGGCACCACACCACACTGCTATGATGTACGGTTGACAATCATGTCAAAAGCCCAACTGACCTTCTCTCACCTGTCAAGGAAAGAGTTCCCCAGAGGACAAAAAAATGTTTTTCTCTAAATTTCAGCCTTTATAAACATTTTCCTTCCTCTTTTGATAGCTGTTTGGAAAATATTGTTTTCCGTGTTTCTATTAGCAATAAACATCTAGCAAATATAGAGCCACAATGTAAGAACTTGTCCTTTTTGTTTCTTTCTTAAAAATATGAAGCGAATAGAGTCTCAAATGTTGTCCAAAAATTGTCGGAACGTAAAATGCTGAACACATTTGTCTTAGGGATAAGGTCTCATACGTGCTGTGTGATTCTCTGTTTCAAGGTTTGGTGTATCAGAAGTATTATACTGGCTGCATATAAACATATTTTTTGATCATATACTTTAGAGAGCATTAGGCATTCAGCTTATATTTGCTGCAACTGTTAATTAAGAATGAGCCACTGATGTGTTTTCGGATATGAATTTCTCTGAAATAGGAATGCTGAAATCTAATATGCAAGGTATGGCCTTCTATCGAACAGAAACATGCTCAGCCAAAATTGGTCTTGTTAAGAAAAAAAAAAAAAAAAGCCTAACACTCTAGATCCAAATCTGGCTTTATTGTTATTCATTATTATTCTGCAATTTCATTCTGTTAATTGTTAAGCCTGTACTTAGTAACAAGACTGTGCAATAGCATGCAAATTTTGTTCGTGCACTTTTGTCTTTTTCCTCTGTAAAAATAACTCATGCAGGAGTCACTACCTAGAAAGTAGTAATAGCCCATTTCTATGGGCTACTTATTGCCTGTTGTCTCTGTAATCCAGACCACAGATTTTTGAAACCCTGCTTGTATCTGGAGGTGTACAAGGTACTGGGTACAGGTTGTCTAAAAAATGAGTGATAGGTTCTATGTTTCCGGTGTCTGAGAAAGGCAATTTCTGTAAATGGAAGAAGCAGACAATCACATTTCTCCATCCTGCAGTTAGGCAGGTTTTTTGAAGGGGTAAAATTTAAACCACAGTTCAGTTCTCATTATTTCCAATTCATTTGGTGACCTGCAGCACTCAGTGATGGATGAAACAACTGAAAATTGTGTCACCAGTGAAACCTCGCCAGGCCCATTTCTGAACAGCAGTCCATGTTCCAATCATATCTTGCCTTCTCCTTCAAGGAATAATTAGTGGGAAAACACATATTTGAAAAACTGGAGGGAACTTTCCATTGATATCAACATGCCAAGGACTTCAGATGTGTTTTTCCTTGGGTTCCTGGGCAGTCTTGCCCCACAGAGCTCTCCTGGAAGGACTTGCTGGAATTAATGATTTACTAGCCAATAAATACTGTTTTATAGTTTGGTAGTTTGGACTGAATTGGAAATTGCATAAAATGCCACAAGAGTTAAAAAAATAAATAAATAAAAAATAAAAAAAATAAAAAAAAATAAAAGGAAGAAGATTAAAGGAAGAAAAAAAGGGTAACATTCAAGGTAACATTCAAAAGAGAATGGTTTCTACTGACTTCAGTGGGATTTTGCTCAAATCCTGTTATTTTCATTTTTTTTTTCATCCTTGGGAAAAATAAATAAAAAGACCTCTATTTTTCAGAAACAGCTGAACAAACTCTGCTGTTGGTATGCCCCATTGAGATAATCATGGTGTCCTTTTCTTCCTTCATGCAATCCCTGGAGAAAACAATGACTTTCCAACCACTGATCCCAATATATTTACAATTTACTTTCTTTATATATGCATGAATTAGGTATTGTGTAATACCTTGTATTTTCAGTTTACCTAACAATATTACTGTATCTATTTATGTCCTAAAGAATCCTTAATTAATCAAATTATCCATCTACTTTGATTACTAGTGGTAACTGACCCTAGAGATTGATTAATACATTCTCGAATTATTCAGGAAGGCTCTTGAAAGAGCCTACAAAATTTACCCTTTTTGAAACCACAAAGTGCCTTATGAGGCCCACAGCTGCCTGAGGGTTGAATATAATCAATAATCCATAAAGATAATTGTTCCCACATGATTGGTGAACAACCTCAAGCTGAGTGCATAAGGGCTAACACAGTAATTGACGTTTTTGTTGGGTTTCTACACTTAATGCAATTTGCCTTGAACAAGCCAACTCATCCCTTCTGTTGGACAGTAAATATAGATTTAAGCTTTCCTCCAGGGTATTACACATAAAGAGAAAACATACTTTATGCTCTGTTGTTAGTTAAAAGCCTGAGTTTAGCAAAATTTATATTTTAATTGCCCAAGTTATTGTAACTAATAACACTAATAATTTACAGGCATATAGTAACTTCCATCTCATATGTTCTTCCAAGTGATTAACTTGCCAGCATTGCTTTGAGGCAGTTAATTATATTTATCCCAATTTTACAGATGAGGAAATCATTATAACCAATGCCATGTGTTCAAAATCATTGAGTCAGGATGAAAAAAAAAAAAAAAAGAGAGAGAATTGTTTCAGAAATGCTAAGACACTCTTTTTTATTATTATTATTTTAGCTATTAGTGGGTTCACAAAACTTAACATTAATACTTTCTCCATAACTTTAAGAGGTAAAAGTGACAAGGGAACCTAATATCATGATTTCATACAGTTTGAAACTTCAAGGAAAAGAAAAATAGAACAGGGCTCATTGTGAAAATGGTGTCCCAAAATCATTCAAAGTCTAAGTTTGCTAAAGTAAACCAAAACTCAGATCTCTCAGCAACCATGTCTTTTTTTTTCTTTTTTTTTTAATTCTCAAACTTCTGCTCATTGCAGTACACGTGGATAATTTCTGAAGCTATTTCAATTTAGAGAGATGCTCAGAGACTCAGACACAGGGAGAGGGACAGTGAAACTAAGTGAGCAGTGGATGTTTCCTCTCTCTGGAAGGATGAGACTCATAATTGAGCACAGAAAATGCTATAAACACAAGATTCAATTATTACCAAATACACAGGAAATCTTACCAAACTATTATAAATGTACCAAAATCTTTAATTACATATATACATACATTCAAAATCTAAAAAGAATAAAATAACCTCACAAAAACCAGGAAATTACTGAACCTTGGTATTATCTTTTGGAAGAATACAAATCTGACGCTTACTCTTGTTCCTTTAACTTTTTTTTTTCAGCCTACGCTTTTGTCTCTTCATTTCTCTTTTTGAGATTTGCAGATGTTGCTGTTTTTGTTTTGTCCATACAATGTCTCATTATGCTTTGTAGAGGAGAAAAAAAGGGTTGTGCTTGACATTACCAGTCTCAGGTGACATAACAAACCCAAAGATTTTCAAGACTTTTTTTCAAACATTTTTTTTTGCTCCCTCTTCTCCAAAAGTGTGTAAGACTTTCCTCTCAAAAGTACTTAATTTCTGTACCTCTTGTAAACTGCAGTGTTAGCTATGTAACAGCAGCACCCAGATGTTCCCTGCTTGTTCCATGTCTTTGCAGGTCTTTATGTCATCTTGTCAGAAGGAAGACAAAATATGTATGAACCTAATAGCCAATGCAATAATACTTCTTGACCAAAAATGCTCTGTATTAACCAGCAATGAAGGTATCTGCCAAAGAGCATAGCCTTCAAGAGCCATAGGGCTCTTGAAATACTGAAGTGTCATTAAAGAACAAATGTGAAGGATTACATTAGCCTCAGTCAGTAAGAGTAGAGCCGTACCCATCTTTGAACTGCAAAGCAGTGATCCAATATGGAAAAAAATCCTGTTTACCTCATTCTGTAGTTAAAGTCAAACAACAGGAGAAGATTGTAGCCCCTTTTGTCTAAGGTGCCACCTTGCTGTGCTGGGGTCACAAAGTGCTTTCCTATGATCACAATCTCTGAACTCATACACTCTTTTGTTACCATCTGAACTTCCCCTTATTAAGCTGTTCTGAAGAATTTTGTGTCTTTTATTTATTCCATAGTACACAAAGCAAACACTGGATGATGTAACTGAATAAACAGCAGAGGATGTTTTTTTAGTTTGTTGGTGCCTTTTGTGGCAAGAAGAAAAGAAAAATATTTGCTGAGACATTTTACCAGTGGTGGAAACTATTTTCCTAGGTTTGGGATTCTTGCTGCCCTCTATCTTTATACTATGTTACCATCTAGATACAGCAGAGATTTTAGATTCTGTAATTGTATGGAAATATATATATATATATATCCATAAAAGCAGATATAAGGTTTGAACTAATTAAGGCCAAAAATATGAGTTGCAAAATTCCCCAGTGCTGTCACCTTTCTGCTTTTCAGCACATAAGCCTATTTAATTGCATGTCAAATAATGGGGAAGCCTCCTGACTATTATATTCCAAATATCTACTGTAACCTCTGTAATAATTTAATCACAGATTCTTTTTTCATATGCTAGTAGCTCTGACAACCCAAACCAATGGAAATGCTTCAGAGTATGAAAAACACTTCTTTACCCATCATTTTTTTTTATTACTATCTTTAGGGAAAACCATAATAACACAAAGTTCATGGAGGTGAAAGGAATACATCATAAGTAAACATGAATGCTAAAAAGAAAAAAAAAAATGTTTGGGAAAATGAGTACTTTCAAAGTAGGTTGAATATATTAATGTGGCCTAGGAATTCTCTATCATACTATGGACCAAATTTTAAATTATTTAATAGGTAGACCTACTGAAGTCATTAGACCTTCGGGTTACATTTCAATTTGTTTTTGTGGAAGAGAATTTAGTTTTGTTTTCATTTTTGTTTTTTTTTTTTAAAAAAAAACAAACAAACAAACAAAAAGGCATAGTGTGCAATATTGAGCTATTTCCTTATCCCAGACTAAAAGATATTTGGAGGAATATAAATATAAAAGTCATGATCTCTGGAAATTCTGGCCCTTGTTTCTCACCTTGCTATACATATTCTAGGCAAAATAGTGATGTCTAGGTTGATCTTTATTGGTGTACCTTTGCAGAAAGAGAATAACATGAACTAAAGGTCTCTGTAATGCAAGGAAGGAAAGGAGAATGAGAAACTTCTTAGAAGACGAAGACAAGAAAATTCAGCCCCATAATTGACAAACTTCTGCAAATCCCAAATCAGTCCTATCTAATGCTATCCTTCACCTTTTTTCAATAATTCCCAGTGTTGGATGCGGTAGGTGCTTAGGAACTGCACACGAATTTCTCTTCCATGGGCTGATCCAGCTTGTTAGTCTGTGGCTTTAGCATCCACTGCAGCCACAGGTACTTTCTTCACATGTTGATTATCCACTGGGTGAAAAATTTCTTTTTGGTTGTGTTTAAACTCCTTTGTATAATCTCTGTTAAATTTCTCAATTACTTGTACTGGAAGAGGTGGTGGATATGTCAATATCCTGATGATCCATACCAGTCATGACGCTTTGGGTCTCTGTCTTATTCCCTTCTACCCAGGCCTCTTTCCCAGCCTAGATAGTTTTGCCTGTTGGTGCTCAAGTGGAAGTTATTCAGTACACTTAACCGTTTTTGTTGCCCTTCCCAGAATGTTATTTAGCTCAAACATCTCCCTCTGAAGATGAGGGGATGAGTGCTTCATGCATGGTTTGTGGGCAAACCATGAATCTGTACAATGGCATTGTGACATTTTTTAGTTTGTTCTCCATTTTCTCCTAATAATTCCTAACACCTGCATTTACTTCTTTGACCACTACTGAGCACTGAGTCTAACATTTTCATGGAAATATTTATTATAATCTCAAAATTTTACTCTTGGGAGGTAATGGTCAGCTAAAAAAACATTATTTCATATGCAAAGTTTTGTTTTGTTTTTTTCTCTGTGGATCACTTTCATATTTTCATTTATTTACATTGAAATTCATCTGCCATTTTATTGTCCAGTCATTCAGTCTCAAAAGATCTTTCTGCCAGTCTTCACATTCAGCCCTTGTCCTTGTTGTTAGTCCTGCTATGAATAATTTTGCATCATCAGCAACCTCTGTCATGTCATTGTTTGTCTTCTTCTCCAGATTGTTTATGAATATGTTGAAAGCCCAGGTGCCCACTCTGACCTCAATACAAATCCACCTGTGACCTCTCTCCACCACCCTCATTCCCTCCAGCCATTTTTTTCTGACTTTTGGTTTCTCAGCTTTCAAACAATTAATCCACAATACAAAGACTGTCTTTTTTGTACCACATTTCCTAGTTCTCTTCACAGGTTTTATCTGTTTGTTTGTTGTTTTTGTGTTGTTTCTGTCTTGCTGAGAAAATCTGCTGAAAACCTTTCACAAGTCCAAATGGGATCTGTCAACCAGACATTTGCATTCTTCCTGTCTCCTCTGTAAAGAACTTCAGCAGATATCTACAAGTCAATACTTTTCTTTACCAAGGCCACACTGATGCTTCTGAAGTAGATGGGACTTATCCAAAATGTCTACTAATTCTGTTCTTTATGTATTTTGCATTGATTTCCCCTGTGCGGAGGTTAGGCATCAGCCCCATTGCTCCTTGGCTCTACCCTGGCACTCTTTGTAAAAGCTGGGGGTCAGTGACATAATCTTGGTTAAGTTACATATAAATGTGTGATTCTCCATTCCTCCTTCTCATTGATTTATAAATCTGTACATTAAATGCCAGATTTTGAAAACCCCCCAACCTTCTTTCCTACTATATAGAGATTAGAAATGACTAATCCTTAGGTCATTGCTATAGGACTATAGGACTATGGAGTTTGGAATGTATACATATATATCTTAAATATACTACTGCTGAATCCAAGAACATTTTTTGTGTGTGTGTCTTGAAAAACGATGAACATTGATACATCACCATTATCCAAGCCCAAAGGCTTTATTTTATTTTATTTTATTTTATTTTATTTTATTTTATTTTATTTTATTTTATTTTATTTTATATATTTTTAAAAAGACAGTTTCACTGTGGATATTTTAACAAAACTTCATGTTCTGCATAAAACTGTTCTATCACATGGTCAATATTTACTGGTAGATGTGACAAAAAAAAATAATAATAATCTTTGGAACAGTTTTCACAACTTCTAAAAACAATAGCTAAGGGAGAACTGTAAGTGTACCAAGCAGATGTGTGTTTTAAATTGGTCTTAATTTAAGTAATCAACAAGGCATTTACTGTTATAGCATGCACCTGTGTTTGTATAGTTCTGTTTACCTATGCATACTTTATACTTAAAGATAAAACCACTAGTTAGTAGGAAATAGGCAAACAGATGCATGACTACTTCTAGCTATGAGCACCAGCTAGGACCACCACCTGAGAAGTGGGAAGTTTGATAATGAAGTGTGAGCAAGAATTTATCATTTACAATAATGCTATCACTAAGACTTTTTAAAATTCTTCCTTAAAACTGAAGAATCATCAGAATCTCACAGAAAATTAAAGTTTCTGGAAAAAAAAAATGGGAGCACCAAAAGGTTCTGAGATGCTCAAAAAGTTGCATTTCAATTGGGCTGCTCAATGTGTTTTTTTTACTTCAATATTTACATGAGTCAGAAAAGCATATACGAGATTATATAGAGATATACACATAATTTATGTTACATAATTATATTATTGCCACAGAAAGAATCAACAAAAATATTTAAAATAAAATATTTGCCCTTTTTCTATTTAAAGATTTGTAAATAAATAGCATGTTCCAATTAAACATTCTTACAACAGCAGAAATTTTTGTTTTTCTGTAGTAAAACCATTCCATTAAAAAGAGGGAGAGAGAGAAAGAGAAAGCAAGTGAGAAAGCAAGAAAGAAAAGGAAAACAAGAAAGCAAGAAAGAAAGGATTTATTACCTGGTCACTCAACTTGACTATACTCATTCAGTATCAGAGCACCTCACAAACATTTCTTTTCTGTGCTCTTTTTTTTCTTACCCATGACAAGCACTTTCCTTCCTATACTTTAATTTGCAGAGTCTTTCATGGGGAAGGATATATGTATTAGGGAATACTTGATTTCCCAGAAAGACAGATCATTAATTTACTTCACAAACCCAGTTGCAGAAAAAATTTGTCTAGAAATATCTGTCAAGAGGTGGGATTCAGCTAATCCCGGTTAGCTATTTAGAGTCATTCTTTGGTGATTGGAGAAAGACAGGAGCCAGCTCATGTCCCACATGGCAAGGCACCTTCGAGGTAGGAGTGTGGTGCCTGCCCATCTCCCCTCTTCAGAGAGAGGAGCCTATACATTATCCCAGGCGGTATGCTGTGATGTTAAATACCAAAGATCTGTAACAAGAGGGGGTGAATTTCATACAAAACCCCCTTAATTTACAGAAGAGCTTCAACTTTTAGCACAACTGAATATGGAACCTTGCGCTGTCCTTTGACTCCAGTAAAATTCCTGCATATCACTGGTGAAGATGGGCTCAGTAATGCCGTCACTCTTGAATGAGAAGGCAGCATGGAAAGTACTGAATCAAACCTAGGCTCACAAATTAACCTTTAGGAAAGGGAAGACTTGTGTTGTACAGAAGAAAAGCCCTCTGTGGAGCTGGAAGGAAAGCCTGAACTGTGAAACTCAAAATCTCCAACTAACATGGTGACTTTTGGGTTCTAATAATTTGAGGAGATTTTAATATGACATGTGGCATTTTTTAACCTTTGAGGTTTTGTACTAAAAAAATTCCTGCTGTATGTTAAAGGTGCAGGATTTTAAAGGTTAAGTGACTTTGCTTGGAAATAACGTATTCCAGATTTAGTGTTCTTTGAGCTCCATGGTGTGGAATACAGAATTACTCTATAATGGCTCAAGCACAGAAATTGCTACATCTGGTTTATGTAATTTGCTTTTAAGGCTGGAGTTTATGATTACCACAGCATTCTTTACACCTTTAAAGTTAAAGCTCCATCAGTGGTTTTATAATGAATTGTGTTCTTGGAGGTATTATTTTTGTGGTATTTTTCAATATGCAACCAGGAAAATCAGTGACTAGAGGCTGTGTAGTGTGGATGTAAACTTCAGAAGAGTGGGTGACAGCCACCAGCATGGGCCCTAAGTCATCCCACTCAGGATGGCCTAGGAGCCATCCCAGGAGGTGACTCTCCCTGCTGCCCCCAAAATTGTTTCCATGAGCCAGTTCTTATACTGTTGTTGAGTAATCTCTAACTCTTTGGAATTAAGGGAGCGATTTTTATACCAAAATCAGGAGAAGCAATTATCACACCACTGTGTTCTGCTGCTATGGAGGTATAGAGACAGGGAATGCTTCACCCTCTCCAGAACAAGCTGTTATGCAGGATGTCAGAGCCCTGGCTTTTCAAAATGTCACAGCCCCTTAAGGAAGCTATTAATTTCTTCAACACAATTGAAAGAGTTTCTACCTCTCTGCCAATAACATATTCACTGGAAACTAGGGGGGAGGGACTGTTCCTGGAAAGGCTTCCAAATTATGTAGCTTAATACATTTTCTTACAGCTGTCACTTAATAGCTTTCTTAACTGAAAGGGAGTTTTTCCTGTACAGCCGTACTAGGTATTCCTGAGAGAGCACAGCACTGCTCTTCAGGAGACCTGAAATGACATTGTGAATAAATCCAGCCATAAGACAAGCCCTCTGTGTGTGTTAGTAATCCGTTAATGATGGCTCTCTTGGGAGTGACCAGGCACTGGGCACATGTTGCTAGAAAAGTCCTACAGCAAGGCAATTGAGAAAAATAGTAGCAGATGCCTTGGTCTGCTCAATGCTTGTCCTCTCTCTACTCCCCCACCCTCCCCAAGGAAAAGCTCGTAACTGGGAAAGCACAGAGCCTTGTTCATCTCGCTGTTGCATCTTCCCTGTCCTGGGGCAGGTCTGAGAGCACCTGGCAAAGATGCTAAATGATGCTGACTCCACTGATGCTGCTGGGGAAGACAGCCTGAAGCACAAGCAATAAAGCAGCCTCCGGAGAACCTTGTGAAGGGGTGAATGGTAGGAGCCTAGTCATTATACCCCCAAATAAAATATCATCTGAAGCCAATGTCCTAACACGTAGTCTTCTGTGTTTAATTAGAGAAATAATCAATTAGGTACCATACCTATGATTAGCTCTAGGATATTCTTGCACAGGAAGAAGTTTAGAAGTAAAATACTTGCATGCAATTACTACAATTTGTTCTGACCTAGCTGTCTGAACCAGTCAGTCACAGTGTATACAAGCTGCCAAGGAGCAGTGGAAAATAGAAACACCAATTGATCAACAGATGGGTTTAATAAGTGTTGAGAGTGAGATCCTCCAGCAAAAATATATTTGGGACTTTGCGCATCAGCTGGGCATCAAGTCTCATTCCAAATCCTCCCTTGCCTGTGTCTTGTAATCTGGCGGAGGGACAGCTTGCCAGACCCTGATGTCCCCTGTAGAAGGACACTGTTGAGAAAGGTGGTGATGGCAAAAGTGTTGCGCGTGTCTCATGGGTGCTGGCTGCTTCACAGGCATTACAGCAATCCAGAGATGGACAGCATCAGGGTGGTGGTAGGGCTGGCAGTCTTCACAGCCCTTGGTAAACACTCCTGAGCCCTGGCAGTGAGGACAAAGCTTTTGTGCCTGCACCCCCACATGCCTGCACATGCCGGCACAGCCAGCAAATGCAGACACTGGTACCATAAATGTTGCTATACTGGAAACACACAAAGCAGAGGGTGAGCATGCTGTTAAGTCTGCTGTAGAGAGTTATATAAATACCCCTATAACAGCATTATAGATGCAACTAGTAAATATGCACTTAATGTTAACAGCCATTCTGTGACCTCCTCAAACTCAGTTATTTTAGGCAGTAAAAGCATTCTGGCTCCCTTAAAACCAAATATAATTTTTCTAGTGTTTTCAGCCTCATAGGTCCTTCCCCTACCCCATTTCTGAGTGCTTTCAGCTTTCATATTAACAGCAGATTGCCTTTATGCATATAAGAGTTAGAATGGTTCAAAATATTAGGACATTCCATTCAGCCTCTGACTTCTCCTTCACAATGTGCCCAGATACCTTATATCACTCACCTCCCATGGGCCACCTCGTACTCCTGCTTGCTGGACATGCACTGATGTCTGCAACTGTCTCCCTAGCAGCCTGTTATCTGGAATTATTCCAGCCTTTGCCTGCTATAACCAGCACACCAGCACCAACAGCACTTTATAATAAATAAAGTGAAAATAACATGGGAGAATGAAATTCTTTATGGCTGAATGCCAATATAACTTATGTAGCAAAAAATAAAAATGATTTAAAAAAAATCCTCTACCCTGTTTTTCAGGTCTGAATTACTTGTACATTATGTTTATATTTAACAGATCTCTGATTACAGTATATGATGCATAATTCACTTGCATATTCAAAGCCTCGTTTTTGTTATCTCTATGTTTCCTCTTGATTGAAGGAAATCTTAAAAAATATTGAACAGAAAAAATGAGAACATTCAGTTGATTTACAGAACAGCATGTCATTTAGTAACTGTATACACCCTGCACCATCGCATCTGAAACTCTGAATAGCTGGGTGGCTTCGTATTTGCAGAAAATACTTTTATTCACTTATATAATGCTGATACATGGATGATAGACAGGAATGTGAAAAGCAGGGACTGAAGATTTAGAAAGAATAAAGAGAAGATTAAACATCATATTGGGCTCCAATGAAAAGGAAAAAAAAAAAAAGTCAAAAGATAAAAAAGGAAAAAAATAATATATGTTAAGGAGGGTGTCTGCTCCCCTGACTAACTGATGTGCACTCTTGAGGAGCAGGAAGATAAGATGGAAGGAAGAATCACAGCTACGTGAAAAGCAGAAGATTGGAAACGGCTGAATAGCATAAAGGGGCAAGTACCCTCTTCTGCTTGAAAAGAGGAAAATGTAACATTTTTTATACTGCTAATGATGGCATGTGGTGTAAAAACAAAGCAGCAATAATGATCTGCATCTGCATTCAGCCATCATCATGCACGGAATGTGGGCGCTACCACCATCACTTTGGGGCATAGGGTGTAACTCTGGAAGCCATTCAGGACACCAAGATGCCCTGCTTTGTCCACCCCACTGGCAGCTTGGACGACAGCTCAGATGCCAGTGAAAGATTTTGCACTGGTAAAAGGAGGAGGTAAAGACTCAGTGGAAACATCTGTATTTTAGAAAATGTGTGGGATCTACTAGAAATAAGAAGCTCAAAATTCAGCATTAAGGGAAGTGGCCTACTGGCACAAGCATCTAAATAATGCTGGAAATAGGAAAGTGATGATCCCAGGCCTGAAGTGACACAGTACCAGGGATGGGATGAAGGACACAGGAGTTTTCAGTCTTTTCCAACCTCAGTAAATAAATGATAAGCCAACCAAAGAGAGCTCTGCAGAGCCCTCCAGAAGGGAAGAAAGAAGTGGAGAAAAAGGAGCAGTGACAGGGGCTGTGGGGTTCTTTCTCCAGCACTTAGAGGCAACCCCTGTGGAAGTAGATTTTTGGGGGGCTGCCCAACTTTGTAAATAACAATAAAACCTTTCTACCAACAAAAAATATATAGTTATGATATTTTTTTCAGCTGGCAGTACGGTATATAAAATACCTGAATATATGTTATAGAAGCTAATTAGCGTGACAGATTAATCAAGCACTTTGAATTCAGTTATTTGAACAACCAGCTGGACCTATCTATAATTTCAAATCCTGGAAGTCTTCCCTAAAACAATCACTGTTCTTTGTGTGTTTATGTTTGTTACTGCACAGAAATATGAGATTTTAAAATCCACTTTGTAAAGCTGATGAATACCTTGAAGAATCAGTAATGAAAGAACAGAAAGCTGTAAAGTAGTTTTATTTTATTACTGTCATTTGTAGGCCTCAGCTGAATTCAGATGCTATTAGACTAGTTACTACACCAAAGGGTAGGAAGCACTACTTCCCTCACAAAGAATTTACCATCTGAGATGATAAAGATAGACAAAAGATGGGATTGATCTCATGTAACTTTAGCCACATAGAAATGAGGATTGAGAGCTAAGACAGTTGTCAGGACAGCTCCAAAGCACAATGGAAAAACAGAAACTCTTCCAGAGATAAATACTTTATTTTACCCACTTCAGACACCTCTCAAAATAAAGCATATTATCCTGTGCAGCTCTCTATCTCTTCCATTCCTTCCTGTCTCTCTCCATTTCATTTTAGAGAGATCTCCCTCTCAGATTAGACACACAACTCACTGATGGTCAAATTAGGCAAGATCCAGAACAATGTGCCCATGTGTATGGAGTGGGCTAATAGCAGTAGGGAGACATTAATGCCCTCATCCCCTGCATGCAGGTAGGGAATCCTGAACACACAGCATGTGGTCAGGTCAAGCTTACACCAGAATGAGGAAAAGGTGAAGCTGAGAGCAGAATACAGGAGCCTTTGCAGGAACAAGTGGCTATGGTTACACAAGGTGCCAGTGGTTGGCGATGTCAGAGTCAAAGGCTGTAGCATCTTCATCTGAATTTATAAAGTTACTATGCTCCTGGGCAAAGGTATCCTGATATTTGTTCATATATTTTTCTGATACAGTTGAATTGTTATCTTTTGACTTGGATCCCTCAGTGCTCTCAGAGTAAATACCACAATATGCAATTATATAGCAAAGATGCAACACCTGTAACTACAAGTTGAAAAATGAAAAGAACCATCAGAAGGTAAATATGTAGGACAAAATAATGATTTTTATTAAGTACATGAAAATTCAGAAAGTCTTCATCCCACCCAAAATATAATAATAATAAAAAAAATCTATAAAACAGTTAGAAATCAAAGGACCTCAAACAAGCTGAAAATCTGGAAGAAGGTATGAGTTAGGTTCTCTACTACTTAAGAGTAAGCATCACCTGTGATTTGTCTGTCATCATGTCTGAGATCAAACCAATACTGACTGTTTTCCATCGACTCTTCCAGATCAGTCTGAAGAATAAAGAGTAGTAGAAAAAAAAAAAAAAAAAAGAGAGAGAGAGAGAGAGAGAGAAAAGCATATGGCTATAACTCAGGAATTTATTTTTTCATGATTATAATCATATATATTTTGTATTTTCTCATACACTACTATAGCGAGAAACAGGAAAAAATTACAGAATGTATACAAGAATTTCACAGGAAAAGCCAGACCAGGTCTGCTTGAAGTCCCAGATCTAGCAAGGAGAAGCATTTTGTTTCCATTCAAAGTTCTTGATAAGGAAGATCCTACTTAAAAAAATGGAATAGTCTGGAAAGCAAAGATGTTTTCTCTGAGCCTCACTTAGCATTAGTCTAAATACTTTCAAATAACTGCAAATTCTTGAAAGATTTCTGGTAATAAGCTGTATCCTTGGGAACAAGTTAGCAATTATAGCATTTTTTTCTTTTCGCTATGCTAATTTGCCTGCAAGAAACTTTGACTTGATCCTGCCTTCCCAGTTTAATACCACCATTTCATTGTGGTGCAAGATGGATGGGGCTTGTAAAATTGAAACAGCACTAAATAATTTAGAAAATCAATACAAAAATAGCAGAAATAACAAATCAAATGCTTAATGGCTACTTCCTTGCAGTTCCATTGTATACCATTTGGTACAACATTTCTCCATAACATCTTCTTGTTTTTTTTTTTTTTTTTAAGGCTTGACCTTGCAGTTTACAAACCACAAGTCTGTTGAGCTCTGTAGAAACGTTAATTTGCAAGCTATTCAAGGTAGAGACTTTGTCTTTATTTCTGTGAGGTACACAGGATGCTCTTAGCACTATACAAATTTTAACTGAGATAATGTAATAACAACTCTTGCACAAAAGCTGCATTACAGTAGGGTTAGGGTTTTCCAAATGTCTTCCATTACAGCAGACAAACAAGTAAAGCATTAAGCAGCCAGCTCTCACCCCCACAGGACCAGCCTTAAGGGATTACCCAGTACCATCACATCTCTTACTGACACCAAACATTAACAACATCCCCAATACTTTCAACAATGTTATCATCACCCTCTGTGCACACATCAAATAGCTGAAAAGGACCTGCTGGTCATCAATACATTAATGTGCTTTGCAACATCAGCTGGGGTAATGGAGCGCCTAATTCTGGCACTGCTTCTAAGGTGATAAAAATCTAAGTAGTGGAAGAGATGTATTGAGTAAAATAAAGCTCGCGGTCAAGAAATGTCAAGGTGCTTTATGGAATTTGTTGAATTAAATTAATCCTATTGAACTACAAAAAGCAAGGAGCTCATCTAGTTCAGTCCATGCCTGAGGCCAAGTAGGAGAAACTCAAAGTGAGACCAAATCAATTTATTTCCAGTCAGGTCTAAATTTTTGAGAGACACCTGGGCCACAGTTACTCTTTGGGGTGTACAGTTACTATCGCTATAATGAGTGCTATCAATCCAAAGGCTTAGTGTAACACGGAATGGAAGGAAAATTCCCAAATGGAAGGAAAAATCCCAAAAAAACTCTCTCCCAAACAAAAAGTTACTTACAGGAGCAAGTGCCGTATTCTGCACATCGGAAGGGGCAACACTGGGGTTACATCCACCCCTAATGAGGGACAAGAGCCTGGAGAGCAGCCACGCAGAAAGGAATCGGGGGTTCTGGTCACAGCAAGACGAATGTGAGCCAGCAGTGTGCCCTGGCAGTCAGGAGGGCCAACTGTACCCTGGGGTGCATCAGGCCCAGCACTGCCAGCTGGGAGAGGGAAGGGATTGTCCCGCTCTGCTCTGCACTGGGCGGCCTCACCGCCAGCACTGTGTGCCGCTCTGGGTGCCACAATATAAAAAGGGCATAAAACTGTTAAAGAGCATCTGAAGGAGGGCTGCAAAGATGGTGAAGGGTCTAAAGGGGAAAACATATGAGGGGCAGATGCGGTTCCTTGGTTTGTCCAGCCCAGAGCAGAGCAGACTGAGGGGAGGCCTCATGGCGGCCTGCAGCTCCCTCACGAGGGGAGCGGAGGGGCAGGCGCTGAGCTCTGCTCTCTGGGGACAGCGACAGGACCCGAGGGAATGGCATGGAGCTGGGACAGGGGAGGGTCAGTCTGGGGGTTAGGGAAAAGTTCTGCACCCAGAGGGTGGTCGGGCACTGGGACAGTCTCCCCAGGGTAGTGGTCACAGCACTGAGCCTGACAGAGTTCAGGAAGTGTTTGGGCAGTGCTATCAGACACATGGTCTGATTTTGGGGTGGTCCTGCATGGAGTCAGGAGTTGGAGTCAACGATCCTTGTGGGTCTCTTCCACCTCATGATATTCTATGATTTTACGATTCTATGAAAAGACTCAAGTGCTTGTCTTTCACTCCCACTTAAATGCCTTTTATGCTGCCTTGATGTTGTAAAAAGAATAAAGGAAAATCAAAGCTTCACTACCTAAATTAGGCAAAGCCCAGGCAAGCAGAGAAGAGTGCCCCCTTCTTCTGTCTGGGGAGCAGACAGATATGGGTGCAGCAACACTCTCCCAATCTCCACAGCTGCTTAGAGCCAGAGCTGCAGGGAGACATCCACTTTCTTTTATTTATTTATTTATTATTTTTTTTCCCTGTGCTCTGCCCTGCTCTGTCTTGTAAATCTGGATTAACTCCATTACATCAGCAAAAGAGCAGCAGCATAAAACTAAGCATGAATGAGGTCAGACGGGTACAGCTTTCAGCTAATGTGTAAAATGCACACTTGGTTTCATATCATTGATTTGATCCACAGTTCTGCAATTACCAATCAAACATTTCTTTAAGAGCCTGACATCCAGACCCAATATTTCAAGTCAGGAAATAAAATACCATCCAATCACATTAAGGAAATGGAGAACATGAACTGAAACTTAATATCTAATTACATTATTAATATACACAGTACATATTCAGATTATAAAAATCTTGAACAACTAAATACAGTTTGCAAGAAAAGGACTCTTACTTCTCCTAACTTACAGGCTGGGGAACAAGGGCCTTCATGCAAAAAGAAGGGTGTCAAACAGTATTTGTACTCTGACAATGAACCTGGAACCTACACTGGAAAAATTTGGGATGGACACTATGAACATCCTGTGTTCCAGATGGGATAAAATAAATGGTGCTAAAGGAAAAAAAGGGGAAACATTGGGCAAGATCCAGCCTATCGCATTTTGGTATACAAACTGTGGACTGGAATATTTCAACTGGGAATCTGACTGTCAACAAGGGAAGACAGATTACATCTCCCTTTGTAGGCAGTGGAGGGATGAAAACAGAACCAGAGAGCATCCCTCTGCATAAGCGCTGTCCTAGAGACAGTCCTTAGGAAGTAACAATGAGGGACTTGTAAAAAGTACCAACCTTTTTCAGGGTTTGGGGTCAATCAGACTGACACCAAACACCTCTAAGAGTACAAAGGTCCTGGCTAAGGTAAGGCACTCAAACACACAGCCCTCACTTGTCACTTGGTTTAAAAGACAAACACCAAAAGAGCAATGGAGAGACATTACCACTTTGCATGATGACCCTGGTAGAGCATACATCTGCATGGAGGCTGAGATTGTGACCCCAAGCTCTTCTGCTGCCTGGTGTGTCCTATATAAAGGAGTGCACAAATGTACCAGGATTTAGAGGTGTTTGGATGGAAAAAGAGAAATTCTTGCTGCATCCTGAAGTGGCTTTCTGGGCAACCGAAAAAAAAAAAAAAAAGGCATTTGCATTTGCAAGCCAGAAAGACCTAGAATGAAGAACTCTGGCCCCAGCCCTGAAGTTAGGTCACTCAGGTGGGAGAAGAGACTTCTGGTTTGGGGCTATGGTTTTTATCCAGTAAAAATCTAATGTAATATGCGTAAGCAGTCCAGGGGCTTTTGTTGATCATTGCCTTAATTGACTAAAGTGCAAGGATACTGTTCTCAGTATTGATTTTCTAATCAAATTAGTGCCTGGTATTTACTGTCCATATGTTTATTCCTCTGTTGTACAAGGCCCTCTAATGGCCCACAGGGTTAGCATCTGATTCATAACTTTCTTTTCCTGCTTCTTCTCCAAATATGCACAGACCACATCAAGCTCTCATTGTCTGATAACCATTAATAACCAAATGAAGTAGAGAATGTAGTTGATCCCCTAACCTGCTGGTAAAAATTAGCCTTGCACTTAGGGGAATCAGTTACATTATTGTTTGCACTGCTTCAGTCCCTGACTGCCTGGAAATGGCTAAGTGTCTCTCTGCCTCAGATTGCCACTAAAATACTAAAAAACAGAGCGTGATGATGACATCAGAAGTTTTAGGCCAGAAACAGTAACAATGAGACCATCAATGTCTCAGTGAAGAGCAGGCAGCAACATCCTTCTTCTGAGAAGCCAAGTTTTGGCGCCCTTGACTCTGAAAGCTTCTCCATCAGGTACTCCATCTACTTGACCTAAGAAGCGAGTCTGGGATTTGGTTCTAATGAACCAGGGGAAGAAAACATTATACACATTTCAGAAGTATCTCATAATGTGAAAGGGAAAAATCTTGTTACAGTACACTCCAAACAGCTCAGCCTATTCAAGGTAATCACATTTATATTTATTAAATGAGACAGCATTCATAAAATGTCAGCGTTGCAGCCAAGACATAAACAATGTTACCCAAGACATAGTCCAGAAGCAACAAAATGGTTTATGACACTTCCTGTTTTCAGAGTCCTCCTTTCTCATTCCTAATGATCTCTAATAAAAGTGTGTACCAACGTGCATGCACAGCCATCTCCAGGCTAGCTGCTTCAAATAAATGCCTTTTCCAATAAAGGGAACACCAACCAAGGTGGCAAAACAAAGATCAATGCCAAACTTCTTTCCTTATAAATTGGTTAATTATATTCTAACATAGCTTCTTCATCTCTAGTGGATTTTAAAATGACTACTTTTCTGATGAAAAATTATTTCATAAAATGGACAGTTTGACTTCCTTTACTTATCTAATGATTTATTTACTGAATCAATAGTAAAAGGAAGCAGGTATAATAAAGTGAGTAATTTAGAGGTTTTGAGGAAGCAGACTTCATGAAAATCATTTGTGTAGAAATGTAGAGATTCAAAAAAAAAAAAAAAAAGAGAGAGAGAATTTAGATTATTTTAATTTGAAAAACAGCAAAATATGGCACCTGAAAATACACTCTTTGTTTCATAGTTACAACTCCTAATATTCCAAGATCACTAAACACAAGCACAGGTCACCATATGATTTTAAACATGAAGACATTTTAAATAGACATGTCTCTTTTCAGCAAAGTACTTAAGCCAGGGTTATATGCTTTGTTAAATATGGATACAATTCTAAGCCTTGTACTGTAAGATACTTTGGGGCAAAGTTTTGAAAATGCATCTGAAAATGCCAATACACTGACATCATGCTTTAATGATTTCTAACACAAATAGGTGAAGAACAGTTGGTTCAGGATTTTCACACACATCACTTCTGAGGACATAAACTACTATATTTTAAGACAACGTGTTTAAAAGAAGGCTGCAGTGGCAAAATAAAATAAAATAAAATAAAATAAAATAAAATAAAATAAAATAAAATAAAATAAAATAAAATAAAATAAAATAAAATAAAAAAATAAAATAAAATAAAATAAAATAAAATAAAATAAAATAAAATAAAATAAAATAAAATAAAATAAAATAAAATAAAATAAAATGTTATATCAGAAGCTGGAATTTATCCTGTGCTACAACATGTGTTCAGCAAAGCCCCTTATAATCAAAATTGAAACAACAAAGTCAGCATTGCCTTCATAAAGCAACAATGTCAGGTGAAGATGATCAGTGCATGAGAAGGCTGAAAGTCACTGAGGGAAGCAGAATGATGTCATTTGAATTCAATTTACAAACCTTTGATAAGTACACACACACACCCCAAAAACTGTACTCATAAGATCCTTAAAATGATACAGAAACATACAGAGTGGCATATTTTAGTCAACATGCCTACCTATTTTCTATAGTAGTTTACGTATCAAAACAGTTCCCCTTCTAGGCTTCAAGCACTAATTTGTCTCCTTTTATTTTGTTGTGGCTTCCAAGAAAGACAAGGCATTGTAGTCAGAGAGCAGTATCAGGTTCGTAATATGCTCTGATGGGCAAAGCATTTCTGCTGTCTTGGTCTCAGAGACAGTTATTAATGGATGGGCTGATAATGCCTATTATGTGCCTGAGATAACCTCAAAAGAGCCAGCAAATACAACTCGAGGTGAACAGTGCCTGGTCTTGTGAGGGTTTCTTAGCAATAAATTGGATTTTCAATGCAAAATATATCACTTTTTGGAAGAAAAAGCAATCAGAACTTGGAGAGTCTACTAGCTGTAGAAAGTGTTTGGAAAATAAGCAAAGGCACATGGCATGTCTTCAAAATCACTTAATTCATCAAAGGGCAAAGAAATCAGCATCTCATTGAAACGCAGCCTTCTGGATCATTCAGTTCTGATTCACGTAAAGAAGGAATACAAGTTCTCTGGTATTACACTCTCTGGTAAGCAGGATTAACAAAAATACTGTCACATCACTCAGACAATAAAGATGAGGTGATCCTCTTTTATTTCCCTCATTAGTATTTAACCATGTACTTCAAAAGAATGTCTGCAAGCACAGTTTTTCCTGGTACCATTACACCTTAAGATTCACAGCTCCAGCTCATGCTAGAGTGTGTTTATTTGTATCAGAATGCATGCTTTCAAATGAAATTAGTCCTTGAGGCTTACTCCTCTGCCAACTGCTATTTGTCCTGCAGGAAAACAACTCCCTGAAGAAATGCAAATCATTCATGGATCTTGCAGGCTTTGGGACAATTACTGTGCCATCTGAGTTCTCAAAATTGCAGTAAGTAGGTTATAGAGCCTTGGCATCATCATTCCATATGGCTGTATCTGAAATAAGATGCTTAGGTGGGTTGTAATGTGACATAGTTTGAATACATATAATTGTTTCTTAAGCTCAGCTACAAAGCCTAGGCCACCACCAGTTCAGTAAGGGATCAGACAGGGGTGAATTAAATTCTGTGAACATTTTATTATCTGGAAGCTGAACGTCTTTAGTTCAAATTAGACAAATACTGATCTTCACAGATTATAATCACTGCATCGACATACTGTTTCCAAGTTAAGCAATGAAAATTGTCTCACATAAGAGATAAAACTAAAAGGAAAATAGCATAAACATGTAATTTCAGTAGACACTAATAAGAAATCATTGATTCTCTATCTTTTATACTTGGGAGCCATTATACAGGGCTACCTTTGTGAAAGCTACATGAGCAATTAAGTAAGAAGGAAACAAAGATAAAACCAGTGGTTTTCTAGACATTTTCATGTAAAATATTTTTGTGTTGTCTGACTGCATTTTTTGCTGAGAAAGATTTTCCCCCCAAACTCCTGCTCAGCTCTTAATTGCCACTTTGTTTGAGATGACCAAAATGACAGAATTTATCTAAGACAAAAGAAATAGCTTTTCTTTCTGTTATTGCAGGTTTTTCTCTCTGTTATTGTTATTGTTACTGTTAGTGTTACTGTTACTGTCTTAAACCACACTGCCTGTAAGAAATCTCACAACGCTATTTGTTAGAGGGCACAGCAGGGGCCAGCAGTTACATTAAGTTTCTGCTATTCTTCCCATCACCACATATCATCTTTTGAATACTCTGTGCTATCCCAGTGGGATGGACTGCAATGTGGAATGTAAAATTCAAGATCACAGAAAAATTGGGTGGTTGTTTTGTTGATGGCGGTGGGGGGTTTGGTTGGTTTTGGGTTGGTTGGGTGGTTTTTTTTGCTTTCCCACTGCTCCATCATTCCCTTCCTAATCATCTAGTAATTCTTAAATTAATTTGTAATTTACTCTTATTTTAAAATATTCTTAATTTAATTATTCTTCTTATTACTGCAATTCTTATGATTTTTCTTTCCGCTTTTAAGTATTTTTAGAAAGGATTTCCAATGCAAAACAACGATGAAAATGCAAATTTTAACAACAAACTAATGCAAATGATGAATTAATATTCAAAATAGATTAGCTTATTCTTTCTTAACAAAAGAGTGTCTTAGCTACTTCACAAAAATAATTCTTGGATTTGGAGCCAGTTCTGAGGTATGTGTAATTCAGTCTTGACTTAATACAGGATACAATACTCTTAAACCATATTATTGCTCCCCCAAGCAACAGTAACTTGACTATGTAGCACCTGTAAAGAAACAGTGACAGTAGAGATTATACTGAGTATATAAACAGATCAACTTTATTAATAAATGCAATTCAGAACAAAAAATTAACTGCTTGTATTTTCTGGAGTGCATAGTATCTGGTATTTTGCAATGTGCTATCTTATCAGTCTTAGAGCCTAGACAGATACTTCTTCCTAGTTTTCTAAGGCACAGTACTTTGTTTAATCTAAGCTACAAGCACGACCACACAGAATGACAGGCCTGATATGTAAGGGATTTCTAAAATGAAAATAATAATTTAAAAAGCAGCACTTTAAAAGATATGCTTATTTCAGTCATTAAGAACATCTAAGGGAAGAAAGCCCTTGAAAGTAGGTTAACATTTCTGTCAGGTCTGTCACTTCATATATTTCAGTCCAATGCTGCATTGGATTTTAAAAGTTTCTGTCTCATTTTTACTGTAAAGATACTGGGGAGAGTACATAGAGCACTGATAGTGGGGTTTATTGTTAAAGTGAAAAAAATAAGGTCTGAGATGGTTCAAACTCAAACCAAGGTTGGTCTACTATTTCAAGTTTGGAATTTCAAAGTTAGACATTCAGCTTCATGTTGGAGCATAAATACAGCATTACCTGGTTTCCAGTAGCACCAAACATGCCAAACTGCACAGGAACAGCATGTGTTCACACCAATGAAAACTGGACTTCATACCTTGTTGTGAGGCTAGAGACATACTTTGGAGTAACCACTTTGAGAGATTTTGCCTTAATGCATGGTAGGTCACAAAATCAATACAAAGTATCAAACGATCAAGTGGTTTTCTAAGCTCACATCTGGTTATTTGATTTCCCAAAAGTATTGCAGGTAATGGAAGTAAGATTATGAGGTGGAAAAGATTTTGAGAAAAAGTAAATAAACAAACTGCTCATGATTTCTGATACCGTAATGCCTAGAAGTCAGATTCTTCTCTATGTCTTTTTGCTGGATATCTGTGTGCACAAACAAACAAATATCTTCTGCCCAAATTATTTTGCAGTCTAAAATCCAACCAGCTGTTTTTGTTTAAGAGGAGAAATGTCAAGGTATAAAACAAAAGGTACAAGATGTATAGACTACAAGGTCTGCTTTATCTTCTCATTACACAAGAGACAAAGAATGTTCAATGAAACCAACAGGTACTCAGCTGAAAAATGTGGCAAGGATTTCACATTTTCTGGTGAAACATAATTGGATTTAGAATTCCTTGCTACAAGGTGTCACTGAGGGTTTCTACAACTGCTAAGTGAAAAGAGGACCAGGGAGTTCGCTTATTCGCTGGGCCTCTGGGCATTCCTATTGCTTAAGTGTTATCTCTTACTTTTTTACTCTCCCTTCTCAGCAGCACCAATTTGCTTTCTTGCAAAGCAGTTTTGGGACTAGTTCCCTTTGGGCAAAACACTCTTTGCGTATGGATGATAATGCACCAGTTTGTCTCCTTCTGCACTGTTCTGTCATCTGAGGATATCCTCAAAGGACCAGATATTCCCAGATGCACTCCAGGCCATGAAAGATATGTCCTCAGTTTCACATTTTGAAAATGTCACTCTCATAGACTTTGACATATTGCTGACATTATTTCAGATACTTTGAGGGGAAAAAAAAATAATAATTACTATGTTCTAGGACCAGCATTTGGGTCCTAAGGAAATACTAAGCCATGCTGTTGTATTGTAGACACACTCCACTGTGGAGTAGCAGTGTGAATGCAAGCCAGATGGTGCGATCAGTCCTGGGGATGGAGATCATTTCCTGGCCTTCTGAAATGTGAGATGTGCCACATCACTTACCCTCAGGCAGACAATGGCCCTGGATCTGTTTTATTTACTAGCACAGATGTAATCAGTGAGAGCAATAACTTAGGAGAACCAAAAAGTATCTGCTGGTAGCCAAGAGAACATGAGAACCTGCACAATTAAATGCAAAATAAACATTATCTTAGCTACAAATCCTTATGTTTCAGGACATAAGTTAGTAAAATGACTGTGATTAGAAATAAACTACCATCCTAGACAAGTTAATTGTCTGTAATGGTTTCCCATCTTCTGTAGTACAACTCTTCACACGCTGCTGCTTAGATTCAGTCTGGCAACTTCTGTGCTACAAATATTGGCATCCAGTCACTGTTCAACTAATATACCCATTGACAGACAATGGTCAAATAATTCCTTCGCTAATACTACTTTGTAAAGTTTATGAATTTAAAACATTAACCTATTTCCATCATGAGGTGTTATATTAACACACTAAACTATGTAAATTGTTTACAAGAGCTTCCTACAGAGGCATGCCTTTGCTGATAATAACTACTTCCTGAATTAAATGAGTGTTCTTAACTCCCCTTAGTGAAAGTAGATGTTTAGCATTTCAGGATTAGGTTTGAGCTTCTCAATCCTTTGCCTGATTCCTGGCAAAATCTGTCGTTTGTCCTACATACCTCAAGTTCAGTTTGCCAGCCACCACATGATCCTCCTACAAGTAAGACTCGTTGGGAGCGATTTGTTGAATCAAAAGTAGACAGATAAGAGCATATGATCTAACATGACCTAATTGTCTACATTCCCTTAACGGCCCATGAAGGGAATAAGTTGTACACAGCAATTCACTTAAACCTAAAGCAGGCACTGGAAAGTGGCTAGAACTGACTTTCCATCAATTGTAAAGGGCATCTACAGAGATTTATCTCAGACATAAACAACCATGCTAGATGTCTAACATTAAGTAAGGTGAATCCTGCCACAGCATATGACCTTCAACAGCTGTATCAATTGGACTCAACTCATGTGGAGGTAGTTGCTGTATGGTTCTCACCATGCACAAAGCTTCTGTCTCCTGCTTCTGTTCCAGGTACACTTGTGCAAACAAAGTACACACATGCCATATTTTTCCAATCCTGCTAGATGTTCTAGTAAAAAGCAACAGTTCTGGAAACAAAACTCACTTTGTCATTGTTCTTAGACCACCACAGAACATCAAAACTACCATTAATCAACCATTTTGTCAGTCTCCAGTATTTCTTTATGTGGGAATTGGTCAGCAGCACAAAGGCCAAGCAACAGCATAAATGTGCTGAGAGTATTGTATTACAACTGGGATACATAACCAAGAAAGTGGGCCTTCCTCAGTCTACCCCCTAGATCAGGCTGGTTGTCTTAGTCTTTGACTTTGCTCTGTTAGCCAGTGCCCAGAGTTCAGTACCTGGAACAGATTTAACCTGATACCATATCAAAATTAGGTTCAGTTTCATATGTCCCCCACCCCAGCTGCTGGAGTCACTTCTTTCCTCTGCTCCTCTGTTCTTCTTCTCAGGTGGTTTTCTGAGCCATCAGGCTATACCTGTCTACAGCAGAGATGGGGAAGGGGAGACAGCACCTTGCAGGAACTCCTCTTTACTGCAGACATGAACAAGGCCAGAGAGCAAGCACAAGAAGAAACCTGGTCAAGTTTCCCTTGAAGGGAAGGAAAATAAAGGAAGGAAGAAGAAAAGATGGGACTCCAGTTCCTATTCCCCAGTTTTCAGACACAATGCACACAGAGATCTGGGGACACAATTTTTTCTCCTCATCCTTTGTTTTTGTTTGCTTGGGTGCTCTTCTAGGACACAGGAGATAAAGATGTTAAACTACTGAGACTGAAGAAGAAGGAATTAGATCTACTTCATAGGCACCTCCTTGCATTTAACCTAGCATGTTTATACACTAAGCCTTAGCTGTGTATTAAAGGAAAACAACAATTGCATTTTGTGAGGAATCTTTGTAGCATGCAGCATATGTTACTGGTCAATTGGAGACCTAAGGGCTTACAGGCAAAAGGATTCCTAGTTTCTAGGAAGTCATCAGGTTAGGGTATTGACCAGCTATAAACTCCCTGAAATGAAGAAAAAAATGGCATAAAGTGTATTTGGCATAAATACCCCAGAGTTTTGTGCAATTTGGCATAAATACCCCAGAGTTTTGTGGCATTTGGATAGGTGTTTTTAGATTGAAACTTTGGACTTGAGGGAATCTCAAGCCCCTAATTTTCCCTAGTGCCAAATCCCTTTATGCAGTTTTCATACTGTTTGAAATGGCAACTATCCTGCAATTGGAACAAGATAACATCTAAAATTAAAATAGGGAACAATGTGCTGGAAGGACATAGAAGCTGAATAAGGGTAGAGTGGGAGAAGAAAATGAACAAAAAGGGTGTAAGAAGAGAAAGGCAGAATTAGGATGGAGTGGGAGAAAATGAGAACAATCAGAATTAAAAATAAACCCCAGCCACTTTTCATGTTGAAAGCTTGCAGCTAGCAAGCTGACTGGCATCTTACAGCTCTGCCAGAATATTACTGAAAGAGCATTTGAAGTTACTGTTATGTGTTTTATATGTGTCATAATCACATTTGTTAATTGGAAGTTTCATGATTTCATATGTACTAAGGTCTAGCACTTTATCACTAGAGTCTAATTAGTAAATCTTGCACGGGAAGGAACTGAGGCTTACTCTTTGCTCAACAGCCTTGTATCTACATTGGAAAAATATCATCAGGATTAAATGCCAGATAAAAGTGGGGCTTTATTAATTTTCACTTGACTCTGACACGAATATATGAACCATGCAATTAATTTAAAATCTTAGTGGCATTAAAGTCTCCCCACCTCACACTTCTCCCTCAGCTCTCTTCCACTCAAGAGCAGCAAAGAACTTTCTCCTGCTAACCTGCAATAAACTCTGCTTGCAGATGCCTTCAGAAGGAGTTCTGCTGAAACTTAAAAATAAATGAAACAAGACTAAGATTAATAATAATAAGCAAAGATAACTGTTCATTTTGTTATGACCCAAATTCGACCCATTAGGGAAGAGTATAAGACTCCCTTCTGGTTAAATTGACTGAAACATTCTGCAAGAATGGAGAATAATAAAGCACAATTAAAAGTGAAAGTGACCCGGGGCTTTAAATACCCAAGAACCACAGTAATGGAACAAGAAGGCCATTTAAAGGTCAGCAGCTTATAAACAAATCAATTTCTAAAGAGGAAAATCATTTCAGATGGACCTACCATGTAGTTTATAAAAGAGAAGGCTTCTCCCATCCTGAAGGAAGCCAAGCAAAATTAAATGCTTCCTATGAGGCTCTGGCAGCCATTATTTCATGTTGCATGTTCAGGAGGAGCCGTTCTTATTCCAGTTGGCATTCAGTGGGGTTGTCTGGCAAGTTAAATCTAAGGATACCACACTTATTGAGTAATGCAATTTCCAAAAAAAATCATTTCTTTGCAGAGGACATCTGGGCTGCAGTCCATGAGCTCTGCTGCAGAGTCAGCAGTGAGCACCTGAGCACTTTCATCAAGAGTCAAGAGAAAATACTAAAGCTCAGAGTTCTCTCTGGACAACAGTTGGAGGCAGTGACTGTCTACCCCTTCTGTCCCTTACCTGGCTCTATTTCTCTAGTAGAGTTTCTGCACCTTCTCATGAGCATGCACCTCCCAGCACATCCTGGGAGGCCTACTGCCAGCCTGCAAGTGTCCTGGCACCTCTATGAGAGTCTTCAGTCCTTCCGTCCTGAGATCGCTTGTCCAGGATGCACTGCTCTATGACTTTGGAAAGTTGCAGCCATGACTGAAAGTATAGAAACCATTCTAAAAACCTAGTATTGTTCCTTGTGTTTACAGAGATGCTGCAACCTTAAAAAGAATACAATTTTCCACATAGAGGCCTTTATTTTCTTCTTTATTACTCTCTTTTTGGTGTTTTTGTTTGTTTGTTTGTTTGTTTGTTTTTGTTGGTGGTGGTTGGTTGGTTGGGTTTGTTTGTTTGTTTGTTTGCTTTTCCATTTTGACCTCTAAATGAAAATAGATATTTTATGGAAATACTTCCCTGACGAAGGATGAGGTATACTGTCTTCTCAGGTTTAAGGCTTGGCTCTGAAAATCTTGGTTAACAAGCAAAGATGTAGAAGTAGTGCTCCATTCAAGCAGGGTCTGTACAATAGTGCTAGAAATACAGATTATGGCCCCAAAATTTTGTATTTAATGGACTCAAGGAAAACAAGCCAGTTCATGTGAACATCCATCACAAATCTGTCCAACATGTATTACTACAAAATTCTATTTTATCCAGGCAGGCACAATGAATACAGTGGTCCAACAAAAACTGTATTGTGTACAGCAAAAACTGAGGAAGGATTTAAAAAATCCATCAAGTTATTCTGTGTTATTCAAAGTCGGGGGAAAAAAAAAAAAAAAAAAAAAAAAAAAACACTGTACATATTTATTTAGCCCGTGTTATGCATCAGTCATCATGGAACACCTTGTAACCCAATGTCCAGAGTAAAAAAAAAAAAGACCAGGATAGTTGGCACAAGGTATTATCACATGTAAGGCATGTTTTATGTTTTATGCAGCTGCATCAAAGGCTGACAGAAACCAGTTGTTTCAAACTTCTTCTAATGACAGAGAAGAATTATAATCAGTCTTTCTGTGAATTCTTTGCAGATGTGTCTTAATTCAAGACTTAGACTAACCAAAATGCTGCCTTACACAACACAGGTTTCACTGGCTATTTATGAGCATTTAATATTTTATTAGTTCCCATTCTGGATGTCTTTCTTCTGCTGCGTTCATTCTGTACTTGTTTCTCCATCTGCTCTGTTTCTTCCTTTTGCACACCGCACGTTCATTGAATATTTTACTCCCTCTTCCTTTCATGCTCTCTTTTATTGTAGCAATGCATCAACCCATGACTAGAAGTTTGAACCCCACTCTGCTTAGGTTAGTCCAAACATTAGCCAAAATAATTCATCAATTTTGTTGTGACTGTGTGTTGCCTGCAAAGTGCCATGCACTTGGTTGGTTGTTTGGTTGGCTTTTTAATGTGACATTGCAAATTGTTATTGATATTTCAAGAAAAAGAGTCTCCTCTACATTTTCTGTTGGTACAGTTCATTTGCGGCAGGCTGACCATGCACTCACTGTGCAGACAGTGCATGCAGAGCCTCAGGAACTGCTGATCAAACACAACCAAGCTAAATCCAACTAGGTACATTTTCCATTGCCTATAAAAGAAATTTGTTTTTTATAGATTTTGTCTGCGTATTGCTTCTGAGCTATAGGTGTAAAAATAAGACAGGAAGCTGGACAGATTTTCTTGCCTCAAAATTCTAAAATCACTCAGTAAACCTCTTTCTATAATAAAACCCTTAAAACGATGGTTGAAAACTTGGCTCCAGTGGAGTCATTAGTAAAACTCCCTTTCACATCAGAGGTGACTGACTTCTGTGCTAATGAAAGCCCTTTAACTACACCAGGTATGCTACATAATGACTCAGTATAATAACTTGTCATAAACTGCATACTTTTCTCCAGATAGGATTTCACTTTTTTTTTTT
This sequence comes from Aythya marila, assembly GCF_965140915.1. Lineage (NCBI taxonomy): Eukaryota > Metazoa > Chordata > Aves > Anseriformes > Anatidae > Aythya > Aythya marila. Next base: position 24,022,952 of record NC_139042.1, on the reverse strand, counting down.
TTTTACTAATACCCCATTTTAAAAAACACTAATTTCTTCCAGCAATAAAAGAGAGGCAATATAACAATGCCCATTAATATGAAGCAGCAATTTAGAAAAGTACTCATGAAGAAGACAGTGTGGAAATGAAATTGCAGAGGGAACTTTCCGTAGGCAGAATGAAATGGTCAAGGCTGTTTTATGTCCCTGCTGGAAGCTGGTATCTCTAGGACCAAAGTAAATGCTAAAAGTATAGTCGGTCAAGATAGACTCATGCTGGCATTTCACACATTCATACAAAATTATTAGGAATTTGGGTCTTTGTCTGTGCCTAATATTTTGGTTTGGATTGACTGGAGTATAGATAGTAAGCACTCAGGCAGAAAAATTAAAATAAAATAAAATAAAATAAAATAAAATAAAATAAAATAAAATAAAATAAAATAAAATAAAATAAAATAAAATATCCCAGCTTATTGCCAGCAAAAATGGATTTTGAAGAAAGTCACTCATTTTGTCAAATGTCTGTTCGCAGTGCGGATAAATCCCAGTGTGTAATTGCAGCATTAGTCATGCTGGCTGACAAAGCCACTACGGTGCAGATGGGGGGCCAACTGCAGACAGGTCATCATCTGTCCGAATCATGCAGAGAGGTCATCATCTCTCTGAGTCACGAGCTTTCCTCACCAGTAGCAGAGCAGTGAGTGTAATGGGGAGCCGGGCTGGAGTGCTGTGCTGGCTGCTGTCCTCTCTGTCCCCACTGCTGGCTTGCTCGGGGGTGGGCTGACATGCCTGCTTCCTTCATGGGTAGCTGCAGAAGGGCTAAGGTCCTTCTGCACCACTTGTCCAGCACAAAGGGGTCCTTCACATTGACGCTGTAGCTGTGTAACCACTCTTTCCCTTAGTTTGTGAGTGGGATGACAGAGGCACAAAGAGGATAAAGCTCCCATCTCAGAAGGGCTGCATCTGAATCCAAGCTTTGGGTTAACAAATGCACATCTCTCTGGGTCTGAAATTGAAGCCCTTCTCCTCTCCCAGAAACCTCTTTTGAAGATATTGCCCTTCACATATATTTATTTATTTATCTATCAGTAAATCAGTAACCAAATCAGGGCTTGAATCCAGATCTATACTCTTCATGCAATGATTTTATCAATTTGCAAGTAAAACGGGGGAAGAATATTTCTGATAGTGACATCTCTTATATCAAGCAAGTATAAAGTAAGAGCAAAAGGCAAGGCAGTGTTTAGAAGCCAACACCAGACAAATTCAGACAAAACACAAGTTGTCAGTGTTTGCACTTATGGTTTATCAGAACTGTAAATACAGAACTATGGTAATAATCTATCAAGGAATGTCTGAGATTCTCCATCCCTTGAAATCATTAAATCAAGTGTGGATGTCTTTGAAAAATATATTCTAGCTCACTCACAAGAGTCTATGTCACCAGCCTGTATTGTATAGGTAGAAGATATGATGACAGCAGCTCTTGCAGGTATTAAAAGTTATGAATCTTTGAATCTGCTTTGCCAGACTGGTTCAGATTTCTTTTCATTCCAAGATTTGGGGTTATTTCATCACTCAGATTTGTTAGCTTGAAAAGAGATATCAAAAACAAAGGAACAAAACTCAGTCTTTCAAGATATAAATAGATTAACAATTCCTAGAGGGAAAGGTACCTGAAAGACCCTGGCTGAGTTCTGGGCCCTCCAGAAAGTTGCCATTAGACACAGTTTTCATAAAAGCCCACCGTTAGGGGCATTTGAGGTGGAAGCAGAACTTGGTCACAAGACAGGCTCTCAAAGAACACTTCTTCAGGGGGTAAAAAGTTCAGAAGTGTTTCTATAAGGAGTTAAAAGCATCTGAGAATGGCTTTTTAAAATACAGCCTAAAGGCAGGGGGGCTGAGGGGACTGCTTCATTCAGATGTTGGAGAGTGCCGATGCTGATCAAGAGTGTTTCAGTGTTGCCAAGCTGAAGCACATGGCATTGCACGAAACAAACTTTCACCATTACTCCACTTTCTGCTTCTTCTTCCTCTATGCCAAGGAGTAGCCATGCCAATTTATCCATCTCACTTGTGAATTCCAGCCACTGGCTGGAAGCAAAGCATTTTTTGCTTTTATCTAGTCATCCAGATCACAATATTATAAACAGCAACAAATTTACCAGAGCTGTGAATAAACCCTCTGTCTTAACACCTCCTGATCCTGCCCAGAGGTACACATCACAGGTTTCCCCATAGGCACACATCACAAAGGAATAAGGCCACAAGACAAAATGATCTTAATTTTGCCATGAAGTGTGCAAGGGATTCATTCCGAATCCTGTGAAATGTACCACTCCCAAACTGGGACTTTTTTCCTTTTATACATAGTACAAAAATGCCCCTGGGACAGAGAAGCATTGCCGCAGCAGAATTCAATGCAGCAGAGTAAGTAAAAAAAAGATATTTGCATGCTTAATCAATAATGTTTTGTCCTGAATTGTTAAGCTTTTTGTCAGCTTTTTGGTTTTACCAACACATTAATTAATAGCCTTTCTCTCCATTCATCCCCAAACCATGCTGCAGGGTAATGGAGCTTCCCTTCCCTGGGTGCTGGGAGCAAGGTCATTGCTGAAATGGGTGACATACAAACTGCAATGTCAAATTTCAGAGTTATTTAATCATTTTAGATGCTTTTGTATTCTGAAGCCCCAGAAAGGACACAAAACTTGAAGTCAAAAAGGGAAAAAGGGACGAGAGCAGGACTGAAAAGAGGAGGAGAAAGGAGGGGCAGAGAAAAAGGAAGGAAAGAGAGGGGAAAAGAGGTTCAAAGAGTGTGAATTGAGGAGACTTTGTGGGGCCTCGTGTTTTGGGGCTGAGTAACAAAGACGCATGTAAAATGTAGGGGGACAGGAATCCACGAGGAAAATAGCATCTAGGAAAGAAAGAGAAGGGGAAGCTCAGGGAAAGGAGGTGGAGAATAATAAGAAGGAAATGTTATTTTTTTCTGGCAACCAGTGAATCCTTCTTGTGCAATTAAAAAGGAAATGGCTTTTTTTTGGAGAACCTGGCATGTTCTTTGGAGGCTAATGGCCTTTCAGCAATTAGATGCCCTGTGTGCAAGAAATTTTGTGTACAAACAGACAATGGTTTAGTTTACATCGTTCTCTAATCTACTTAAAAAAAAAAATAATAAAAAAATGGACAGGGCTGGCTGTAACGAAACTCATCCCTGGCACACCCACCCTAATCTGAAAGAGGAGCCTCATGGTAATCTGCTGATGGTCTATATGGTGGTAAGCACCAGCAATTTGGGAGGAGACCTACTGACTTATAAAAGACCCAGGACGGCACTAGTCAGTGTTACTAATTTCCATACATACAGATACAACATTTGCCTGGGCTGTATTAGATACATAAATGCATAGGATTAAAGTTGCTCACCATCTATTTTGAGAGAATTCTGTGTTTGTCCACCTACTCACTGTAACCTTTGGACCCCTACCATTCCCCATCGTCATGACTAAAACATCTTGTTTCCTCCTCCAAAGAATACAGCAATATAATTAATAGTAAGCAAGAACTAAGCCACAACTGTATGCATTCTCTCATGTTCTCAGCCAAGCAAATCTTTCATTTTGTCGGGTAATTTCTTTTTAATGTGGTGGTTGCTATTATTTCTTGATAGTGATAAAACACCCGAAGCAAAAGTCTTTTTCAGAGAATTTGAGAGTAAAAAAAATCTTTGTTGGCTGAAAGGAGCGTATTTAATGCTTACAGAAGGTGTTAATTAAAATCCTTAAAGCTACCATTATAGCCCTAAAAATCAGGAATATTTTGAGTCTTAAATGTCTCAGTTATCATCACAGAACATGTCTGCCATGGCACCCATTTCTCTGCCCTGAGGCATTACTATAAAATTAAAAATGGGCATTTGGAGCTAGTAAGCTTTGATCTAATTGAATTTGTGGTAGGATCAAATCATAATATGCCCATGATTTTCTCATCCCATTCCTCCCTTCTGGCAAGAGTTCGTAAAGTGATGGTAATGGAGGTTTAGAACTGACTAAGACATTTGCTACAAAGTAAGTTGTTTTTTTCAGTGTGTAATTTATTGTTTAACCAGAAAGAAAGAGGGGAAGAGGGGAAGAGGGGAAGAGGAAAAGAGGGGAAGGAAGGAAGGAAGGAAGGAAGGAAGGAAGGAAGGAAGGAAGGAAGGAAGGAAGGAAGGAAGGAAGGAAGGAAGGAAGGAAGGAAGGAAGGAAGGAAGGAATTTGCATACACAGTAAATGGCAGAGGAAGCTTCCAATCTGCTAAAATTTAGTAGGTATTACATTTACCTTTATGAGTTTTTCTTCAGCTGGCTTAGTGTACACCACACTGTGCAAAGTTGAAAATCAATTAATTTTGGAAACAATTTCTTTTTATGCGCTCTCTTCTGTGGATCCAATTTCTCATCTGTTCAGAGAATTCTTTTGGCACGAGCACAGTTTGCAGAGGAAAAACTGATGAATATTAAATCTCCACAATCTAATGAAGAGTAGTGCCTACCTGAATATCACTGCAATACAGATGTGTGTATACTTATACCTAGATATAGATATATATACATATAAATATGAAGTCATCATCGATGAATAGGTTTTATTGATTTATAGATATAGATTCTAAATAATAATTAAAAAATAATAATAATTAAAAAAAAAAAAAAAAAAAGTAATGCCTTTTTTCTCCTTTAACTTTTGAGCTAGGAAAAAAAAAAAAAAAAAAGACTTACAAATGAAAAGTGGCACCAGTCATCAGTGAAAGGAGTGTATGGAATCTGAAATAGCAAAGCAATTCAACATGAAAAGTTTGGCATAGAAAAGAAGGGTGAGTAATTTAAACCCACTCAAGAACAGGTGTGACTTGTTCATAAACCAGTTATGAAAAAAAATTGTTCAATTACTCCTCTCTGGTAAATAACAAATTACCATAGCAACTCCATCTTCAAACAACATATGCATATATTTTGTTTTAGAAAGACTTGAGTCAAAAACTGCATTTTCCTACTATGTCATTCCTTCTTGCCTAACTTTAAGATCCAAATTCTATGAACTTTCAGTTATTTATCTTGTCCATGATCTGAAACTACCAACTCAAGGCTGACTATATTGCTCAGTCCATGCTTTCATTTTTTTCTGCCTGATTGTTGAGACTGTTACATTGAGCCAATCCAGACAGTAGCTTTTCTGGTAGGGAGTATGAACAGCTGTCATTTTGGGGGTGGATTCCAAATGATTTGTTAAAATCAAATGTTTTTTGTCAGCAATTACAAATAATTTGAGGTGTGCGTATGTATGTATGCGTTTATTTAAATTTATATATGTTTGTGGTGGTGGTTAGGCATTTGCAAGCATTTCCATTTTCAGGAAGTAGGAGATGTTCAAGGGGCATCTGAATAACATTTGCGTTTAAGCACTTATTGGAAGGCTGATGAATTTAATTGTGACCATGCAGAACCCAGACTCTTGTATAGAGCTACACAGCCCACATGGAGCAGAAGGAGTACCAAACCACACTGCTGCCCAGGCTTTGTGGTATTGTATCATATGTTCAGTCACTTCAATTCTTGCCCAGACTTCAGTGGATGCAAAATTTATCAGCAGCAGTTCATCTGAAACATGCAATTACATAATAATTTGATTAGACTTTCTTCAGAAGCAACTCAAACATAGCCCATGTCAGTGCCTCTAGACCTGGATGTGTGTACAAATACGTAAGAGCTACAGGGGGTATCATCATTTTAATACCATTGGTCTTTAGAATACATATGATCCTGGCCTCACACCGTGAAGAGTGACTATTTTATCTCATTCATATACAGAAAGGTTTCTCACCTGGTCAAATCATGTTCAGGCTGAAAATAATCTCAAAGTGGTCTTCCAATGTGTAGAGGTAACCAGGATGTATTGTCATACATCTATCTTCGTTTCCATTTTGCAGTCAGCAGCAAATGGGAGTTTACTCAATGTTCCCATAACCATCTGTTGGCTCCACAATTGTAATTTCACTCTGGATCTTTTTATCCTATCCATGTTTACATGATTCAGACAGCCAAAAATCTGAACAGGCAGCAGCATAGTGAACACTGACTCCTTCAATTTGTGAAGTATTTCAAAACCATTTCTGATTTTAGAAGACTATGCCAGAAGGTTGGCCCAATAAAGATGAACCACGCATGCCATTGTAAGCTCTGGTACCCCATCCCCATTTTTCTGAATAATAAGGGAAGAAGATGAAGTAGAAAATATAGACAGTTATTTCTTAGATAGTCTCATCTCATAGTTCATTGGGTATCATTTTTGCTGAAAGAAATTCTCTGAAACAAACCACTCAGTCATCAATAGATGCAGTGAAACTAATCTCTTCTCAATCCATTGGAAATATGCAAACAGTAATGCATCTCTTGCCTGAAGAGGAATTCACTGTTCATACCACAGTAATTTGTCTCACAGAATTATCTTGCTTTATTTAGTCTTATTATCTTGCTTTTAGTTAGAAGCATGTAAAAGAAGAAAAAAAAAATCATCAACAGAGCAAATACAATTAGTTGATCAGGTTCACCTGTGCCCGGTGACTCAAGTCAATTGAATTGCAAATGTTTTTTTCAGGTCATGCTACATAGGCTACATCTATATAGTAGCATTTTAGTAGCATTCATAGTATCATTTTAGTCTGTGACTTCTGTTAAGTTTTGAAAGAAGTCTCCCAGTTACTCCTCACTTTCAGTGCCTTCATTGACATCATGAAGGGGACTCAGTATGCACCGAGTTCCTCCCAGTGGATTTAACATTTCAGAGATGCATTTCAGGGGAGGACCTGAAGTAGCACTCCAGCTACTCAATGGGTGTTCAGTCCAAGCAGGAAGGGTAGAGCTAGCTCAGAGTAAGACTCCTTGAAATGTAGATAGACACCAGGTCCACACACTAAACTGCTTTACTTTGCTGATCCATTCCACTTGGATTGCATTACCTAGTAATATAGATATAGGTTCTGCCACTGAGCTTTGCTTCAGAAGACTTTCTTGCATGCAGTGATCATTTCACAGGGATTTTATTGATATCTTTAGTTACATTACCTCCTGCCACCTTTTCATCTTTGTATTCAGGTAAGAAATGTAATTCTACACCTATATGAAGCTATCACTTCCTTGCTATATACTGGGTGACACAATAACTTGTCTTGTCAGATAGTTTCACAGTGTTATGAATCGGCTGGAAGGCTGAGAAAGAAGCAAATATTCAAAGTTTTTTTATACCTCCCCTCAAGCCATGAGGAGATGTAAATACTGATATGAAATGACACCATGGTTTGTTTGGGAAAATTTTGCAGAGTTGCTTTAGCACTAAGATGGCAGCTATTATGTAAGTAGCAGCAACTCCTTCTCTTTAATTCTTAATTTCCTCTTTTTTCATGCAGTCTGAACATACTCTGAGCTCAGTTAGATTTCCCTTTAGATAATGAGAACAGAACAAGTTGTTTAAACCAGCACGTGCAACTTTCTGAGTAAAAGACACAGGAGCTTGAATTAAAACAGGACTCCTCCTTCCGCCCAACATTATACAGTATGCAAAGTAGAAGTATTCAAAGGTAGAATAAAAAGGTAGTACTAGCAGCTGGAGATGAGAGAAAGCTGAAGGTAAAAAAAAAAAAAAAAAAAAAAAAAAAAAAAAAAAAAATTGCATCAGCTTTCTAAAATTTTGAATTTTCAGCTTTGAAATTCTTTACCTTTTTGCAATGACCATCACACAGCCTCAGAACATTCCATCTTTCCAGAAGGATCATCCCCAAGGCCTTGACTTCCTACATCTCCCATGGTCTTAGGAGTAGTAATGCAGGACTACATCTTTCCTTGGCCTTGGGGGAAAATCTAGTCAGCATTGGTATCCCAACACTGCTATTATATAAAGCTTTCAAGAGTATCACTAGCCATATTCAAGGGTAGGTCTTGCAGAGAGACCTTGACAAATTAGAGGGCTTGCAGATAGAGCTTGACAAAATAGAGGGCTGGGCAATCACCAACCCCATGAAACTGAACAAGGGTATGTGCTGTATTCTGCACCTGGGACAGGGAAACCCTGGCTGTCTATACATACGGACTGGGGGGACAAGATGCTGGAAAGCAGCCCCACAAAAAGGTATCTGGGGGTTCTGGTCACAGCAAGATGAATGTGAGCCAGCAGTGTGCCCTGGCAGCCAGGAGGGCCAACCATACCCTGCCAGTCAGGTGAGGGAAGAGATTGTCATGCTCTACTCTGTGCAGCTTCACCTTGAGTGTTGTATGCAGTTTTGGGTACCACAGTATAAGAATGACATGAAACTATTTAAGAGTGTCCAGAGGAGGTCTATGAAGATGGTGAAGGGTCCAAAGGGGAAAACGTATGAGGGGCAGATGCGGTCCCTTGGTTTGTCCAGCCCAGAGCAGAGCAGGCTGAGGGGAGGCCTCCTGGCGGCCTGCAGCTCCCTCACGAGGGGAGCAGAGGGGCAGGCGCTGAGCTCTGCTCTCTGGGGACAGCGACAGGACCCCAGGGAACGGCATGGAGCTGGGACAGGGGAGGGTCAGTCTGGGGCTTAGGGAAAGGTTCTGCACCCAGAGGGTGCTCAGGCACTGGGACAGGTTTCCCAAGGGCAGTGGTCACAGCACTGAGCCTGCTGGAGTTCAAGAAGTGTTTGGACAATGCGCCCAGACACATGGTTTGGTGTTTGTGTGGTCCTGTGTGGAGCCAGGAGTTGAACTCAATGATCCTTGTGGGTCCCTTTCAGATCAGGATATTCTATGATGTTATGCTACTATGATTCTATGTTAGTCACAGCAAAAGACATATAGATCTAAGTGAGAAAAATAGCAGAGATTTTTGCTGTTCCTTACCTCAGTTTTCTGATCAATCTTGAATGCTCCTCAGTCCTTTCAAGCTTCAAAAATTCTTCTTAAAAACTGAAGAGTGAAACACACCAAGAAGTATTGTTTTAGATATTATTCCTCAACTATTTTTAAGGCAAGAGTCATTGAGTCTTTGTGAAACGTTATTTAGCAGAGTTTCACTAAACGGAAAAGTTGCTTGTTCTCTGTCCAAAGTCAGCTGTAGGGTTCATTTTCTTCCCATAACATCAAAGCACAGAGACCATCAGAATCCAAAGTAGCCACAGGAATATCTAACAAAATGTCAGAGGTGATGCAAGTCAACTAGCAGAAACTGCTTGTGTTAGAAAGACACCGAACCTTTCTGGGCATTGAAGGATCAGTAGACCACATTCACTACTGTGGCCCACAGAGCAGACACAGTCTTTCCTTCCCACCTACAGCTCTGAAGGTGAATCAAGAAGGGTATACACGTGGCATGGTCACTGAGTAAGTGTGTTGAGAAAATAATGGGTCGTCTTGTTTAAAATCTCTTGACATTTTGGAGTGACAATGATGGAACATTTGTGTCCCCAAATAGGGTATCTTGCAACTTCTGTCATTATGTGACAGATCAGGACACTGCTGACATTTCTTTGCTCCATAGCAGACCTGAACTCTGAGGCTATCTTACAAGGAAAACTGTGCAAGTATTATCACCTGAGAATTCAAAACTAGGCTGAACAATGCACCAGAGAATATGTGGTAAGAAATAATCAACCTCTGACAAGTGACCTAGACTAGCTAGAAGACCAAGTGGGACTTCTCCAGCTTTTACTTCTATTATGCCTTGCTATGTGATTATTTAGAAAGGCATAAAAGTTCCTAATAATTCATAGAGTGCCTTTTTATATGCAAAACTCATAGTGCAAATCTCAGCACAGTGGACTGCACTTTGCAAATAACATTTTCAAGAGCATTTCTGGAATTCCATTTCTGTCAGGCACCCGTACAAACATCCAGCCAACCTAAATAACAGCTATCTAGATTTCTTTTAAATTCTGACTTTGCTTCATCGATTCTATTTTGATACTATAATAAAATGGCACTATGTAATTTTATTCTTTTCTTCATTCATAATTGCCATTTTGATTTTGAAAATAATGCTTTTCACTGCAATGTGAGCTGCATTCAGTTTGTTATGTTATCTAAATTTCAGCAAATATTATAAAGCTTGTGCAGTTCCACAGAGGGACAGAATGTTCTCATTTCTTCAATTACTCACATTTGAATATAATGTTCACAAAGACATTTGCACTTGTTCTTCTTTCTTATAATTGGAAACCTTAAGATTAACACTGTTGTTTAAAATAAGATACATTTGAGTCAACAAGCCTTTCTAAACTTAATTTTCAGCCCCACAGGTTACTCATTTTTTTCTGCTCTAACATTCATTCAGAAGCAAACATATTTATCATACAAATGTACATTTTTAAATGTTATTGCTAATTTAGGCTCAGTTTGTCACAGAGATCCTAGACTAATTATGCCTGCTCAAACACTGTGGCCATTGAAAACATCCTTCTAAGGATGTCATTTACTAAACTCAGTAGAGGTCATCCCATTGCATGCTGTGTCATCAGACAGGGTTTCAAGCATACCACCTCTTAGCATAAACATCCAGCTTCTGAGGTTTCTGCTTGCAGCTTCAATCCCCTGTATGTACCATGGCTGGTTATGCTAGAGCATTGTTTCATGGTGCAATGCTGTATGACAAAAATAAATAAATAAATAAATGCAGAGCTCTTGGAATATATCAGGGCCTTTTTCTCCTTAGTGGAAAAGAAAAGATTATCTCCTTCAAAAGGACAACAACAATTAGCATGTTTGCATGTAACTGAAAGGGACCCCCTGGGTCGTTGAATCTGGTCACCCAATATTACAAGCAATCATGTTGTATTAGCAGTCCAAGCAATGCAAGGAGCTGGATCGCTCTCTGTCTCACACTTCATGCAGTTATTCCAGCCTGTACTCACCATGTGAGGCCCTCGGCCCCATGGCATCTGCTTTCTGCTAATCTGTTGGTGGAAAGCAGCTGGCACCCTGGCTTAGTCAGGCTTATCATGTATCAGCACAAGAGGTCTCGCTGGACTGAGGATAGTGCAAACAGGGTCTAGTGCCAGCATGGGTGGGGTTCCAGATGCCAACGCCACTTCACCAGTGAATAACCCTCATATGTAAAAAAACAGTAAGGCTCAGATTTTGACCAATATCTTAAAGTTATCTTTTAGCCCTTGAATTTGCAAATTAGAAAACCTTGGTTTGGAATGGAAATGGTGAGGCTTCCCAGCCTCAGCAGGACCCAGTGCCATCCCCCCAGGTACCCAGCACTGTCCCCTCAGCTACACACTTCCCTCAAGGCAAAGAGCAAAGATACACCTTCTCCATGGATACTGCTTTAGACAAACCACAACTCCTCTCTTTGACTCTTTCTTTTTTCTATTCCCTCAGAACTGTGCTTGTGCTTTTATAATAGAGATTAATTACAGAAACATGACATTTTTGACAACAGAAGGTAACTGCTGTCTGGAAATAGCATGAATTGTTGAATACTTTCATGAGCACACAATATGAAGAAGGACACTGCCAAATTAATGGCTAGAAACAAATAAATATAGATATTTTATTTAAGCAATGTTTTATTTAATGTCACAAAATGACAGGAAATCCAACCACAAAATAAATAAGACATAGCAAGTGGATTAAGGACATATGTTTATGCATATAGCACACACAAGTAGGAACAACATGTATCTATGTACATTTGAATCCGGATGTACACATACAGATATTTTCTTTTTACTCTGGGCTATAGCTAAGGAATGCTCTTGATCAATCATTTAAAGTAAAATGGTCATAAGAATCATTGAATAATTAAGGTTGGAAAAGACCTCTGAGATCATCTGGTCCAACCATCCCCCAACCACCAATGTCACCCACTAAACCATGTCCCTAAGCACCATGTCCAACCTTGCCTTGAACACCCCTAGCGACAGTGACCCCACTGCCTCCCTGGGCAACCCATTTTACTGCATCATACCTGGGGTCCAACTTCAAGTAAAGAGTGTTTTTCTCATGACTTGAAATAATAGCGAGCAGCAATGCCTGGTCTGGACAAGGGCATCTGTGCCTTTCTGTTTAATGAGTTAGACTGCCCTGCTCTTTATGCATGGCAGTACAGCCAGTTTGAGATACCCTCATATAAAATCATCCTGGTAGTTATTTGCTTCAGATAAAAGAGAGGTCAGCCTTCAACTTCCTACTGGGGTTTGTGGCTGCATATCCCTTTTTAGTTCCCCAAAAGTTATGTTCTAATTAAAATGTCACCTTACAATAATTCTCTAATGCACTGGCTTCTGCCTTCATTAGCAGTTGAACCAAAGCTAGTAATGGAAAAACAGATTACCTTGAATTTACAGTGGGCTAATTCCACTGCTTTTAGCAATAATGATAAATCACCCTTTGTTTACAATTGAAACACCAGTGATTTTGAGCAGAACAAAGAATGGGTGAAAAAAATACAGTTTTAACTATTCGCACAGGTTGATATGAAGCCCAGAAGTGACAAGCTCTGGTAAAGTCCAGTGAACGATGTTTTCAAATTGCCTTTTTTTTTTTTTTTTTTTTTAAGTTTAATATCCCACCATCTACCTGCCATACTAGGACTTCACTTGTGGAAAATTCTCTGCCACAGATACAATATTTTTAATGGGGAGGTGAAATCCATGACACTTGCAGAGAGACTTCATTTCTGGAAGCTCACCACCTATAACATTTTAGGATGTAATACTGAAGCATGGATAAAAGGAATATACTCTAACCAAGAAGCAGGAGCACCTACGAATTACTCTTGTGTTTCTCTGGCTCAGGGATCATCCAAAAGCTACAGATATTTGTAACTTTGTCTTGTGCTACCTCTTCAGGTGCCCCTTCAGAGCATGACTGCATCAGGACTCCTGGCGTCAACAATAATTAATCTGTATTGGAAAGGTCCTCTGGGAGATATTTCTCTGGTTGTTTCTCTGGCTACACAGAGTGGCTCAATGTTATTATACTGGAATGGGCCCAAATTTCTTTAATTCTTTAATGGAAATACATGAGGAAACAGAAACAAAGTAGTAGAACAGAAAGAGAGAGAAGAAATCATGATGAAGTCAGTAGTACAAAAAAGGTACCAAATCTTATTCCCAGAGAAACATTCCACAGAGAATCTTTGTAGGAGACGGTAATTCACTTTTTTTTTTTTTTTTTTTTTTTTGTATAGTGCTCTTCGTGCTTTTTAGTCCTGCTTCAAATGCACAGATAGAAAAAGGCAGTGAATAGGAATGTAGCACAGAGCCACTTACTGTTTCAGTATAGTGCGGGAAAAGGTCTCACCTTAGTAGGTATGAGAAGGGAATTATCATGTGTTGGAGATGATAGTGAATCCAAATTTATAACACTGAGCAGCTACATCATATATGGAAAAAATAAAAATCTGAGAAAAGATTTAGAAGCTTTTTCTAAAGGCTTTTTTATACCTGTCAAAATATACTGTAGTTCTGCAAAAGGATAAGTACGAAAATTTGTGTTAAAATGAGCAGAGTGTAACGTAACTGTTTCATTTCTTCTGCAAATTAGTTTCTATATGTCCACATATCTAATTATATATCTACACCTTCTCTTTTTATTTTCCAACAACAGTGATTTATCTGTTCTGTTTCAGCCAATACATGAATGTTTGGAATACCAAGTGGAAAAAAAAAAAAAAAAAAAAAAAAAAAAAAAAAAAAGAGGGAGCATATTGTTGGTACAGGGGTTCCCTAAGGGATGAAATGAAATGAAATCTTTATTTTATCAGGCAAATACCATATTAGCCTCCAATAAAGGACAGTATTTTCACTTGATTTGTTCGAAGAAAACAAACCTCGTAACTTGCTTATGTCCCTTTTTGTTTCCAGTGAAGGAAGGTTGTAGTTAGGTTAGAGTAGCACATTTAACTGGTGAGGTAGGACAAGTTCTATTTATTTCATCTGCTTCAAAAAAAAAAGTAACTAATGTTTTCATCTTCCCCTCAACCCATCTCTTTATCTCTCTCTTTGGCTTACAAAATGGACTTGTATATTCTTACAGAGGTTTTTGCCTGGTCTCAGACATCAGAAGAGTAAATGAATACACTGATAAAAGAGGTGTCTAATGCAAGCTACAATCTTATCTAGACCACCCACAGATATAGGTTGATTTAACAAAAATCTTGCAACCACCTTCCCTTCAACTTCAATAACATAAGAATCACATTCTTACTCTGCAGTGGATGGCCAATATATTCCTACTTACTGCATTCAGAAAGGGACTCAATTTTGCCCGGAGAGCAGTGTTTATCAGAGCGAGAGATATTTGCTAAACTGAAATCTGCTGCAAACTCGCTTCCTCCAAACTGCAAAGCAACTGATTTTTGTGTTTTATTTTATAAGCCTCCACGGATGAGCGTGTCAGGAATATAGAGTCTGGATACTAAGAATATTCTCCTTTCTTCAACCATTTGGTTGTTTCACTTACTTAAACCAGAACACCTTCAGGACATTTTGCTCTTCAAATGTGCAATGAGATCTTTCATTTTACATAGTTTAAGGAGCTATCAATGTTGTCAGCTGACTCATTCATATTTGGTGTTTTTCCTAAAGTTCCTAAACTCTTTGGCTGAGGCAACTAAGAGTTGGAGGGAGACAAGATTTAAGCACTTGGGGTTAGAAGAATTCTGTAAAATTTGAACATTAAAGCAAATATAAAGAACCCAATGCTTTTGAAATAGTGAGATTTAAAATCCTTTCATGACTTCTTAGTACTCAGTGTTAAGAAAAATGCTGAAATAATGCACATAATGTATAATAATAAATGTTTGCTAAAAACAATCCTTCATTAGCAAGCAATCGAGCTTCTGATTCAACAATGAAATTTAATCAAAAACTAATAACCCATGTGCCCATGTGAGTACATCTTATTTCTGAGGACGGCATTTTCCTCACAGTATTATGGAAAAAAAAAAAAAAAAAAAAAAAAAAAAACCACTTTGCTGCCTTTGCTGTCTTTTGCCTTGTCTTTATGCTGACAGTTGTGAAGGTCTATCTTTATAAATGATTACAACAGACCATTTCAATCAATATTTTAAGTTGACAATGCTGATTTAACCTAAGCACTAAATGTATGCTGAAGACATTTTCCCAGCCCCTCCCTCAATAAATTTGGAAGAAAAGCTTTCTATAGTTTTCTGACTCACAGGTCTAAATCAACATCTGCCTTTATGTTTGTTTCTCTCAGTGTGTTTCCACCCCTTCAAACTTTGGTATAGTAAAATCATTTTCATAAACCAGTTCTGAAGAGCGTAGGTGTCTATCCTGCCAAGCACAACACCCGATTGCAGTGGCTGGTTGGACTCTGAGTGTTGTATACCTGACTACTACTCAGGATGAACACAAAACTCCTTTCTTCAGGCCTCTCACAAGGGCTTTCCAAGAGATTTTGAAGCTTTAGTTTTTGGTAATCTATAATAGCTCTACAGGGGTATTTAGGCCACCTACAAAGTATGGGGCAGGCCCCCAAGGCTGGAAAAAGTACACAGCTGATTTCTGATGGTTTACTTTCACTGGCATATCCTCTCCTTTCTCCCTTCTGGGGAAGCTTCAGCTGCTTGATTAGGACAACTTTAATCCAGGCTTGTGCTTGCCAAGCAGTGAGAATACACATCTGTCATTTGTCAGGCTCTAGCCCTGTAGCCCAAGCACCTTCTCCAGTGATAACAAAAAGATTTTTATGAAGAATTCAGCTTATGTTGCCTGAGTGTGTTGGAAATCTATATGTCAAACCTACTTCTTAACTAAAGCTTCCACTAAAGGATGTTGCATGAATTCCAAGAATTAAAAAATAAAAAAGGCAAATAATTTAAAATATCCCCAAAATAGTGAGTGATAAAACATACTTAATAGAAGCAGTCAAAAATAGGGACAGAAGCATTCATTGAGATCATAATAGGGAAAATTAGAATGGACTTTTTCATTCTAAATTTTTCAAAATAATTGACATTTCTGAATTCGGTATTTAATTAAAGTATTACTGACCCCTCTCCTAGGTTTATTTGTTACAACATCCTTACCTTGGCATAAGGGACTCTGCAGAAATAGGATGCAAACATTTTGGAAGTATAAATCAGCTATTCAATGGATAACACTGAGAAGCAGATAGGTAGTACTGAACCAGCTGCCAGGCTAAGCATAAGGGTGCTCAACACCCTTGATGAGGCACCTGGAGAGCTTTTGTTGGCCAGGTAAGCATGAGTGAGGAAGGGAGGGCTGGCCTCTGTACTAACTTGAAGCAGGTACTCATTGTCCCACAGTTATCATTATCCTCTCTTCTCTCTGACCCGATGGCTCACAACTAGCCTGACCAACCTCCCTGATATTTTTCCTGTAATGTTTTACACCTTTTCACATTGGTATTTTCCTTCTTGAATCCAGCCACTTCTGTTCTTGGCTGAACAACTCTAATTCTGCCTGTAATTTTACCTTTTTTATTTCTATACAGACTTTCTCACAGCTTTTTCTAAGCAGTCTGGGCTGAGGTTATACAGCTGTAGCACATCAGAGCTGTCTTGGTCAGAAACCCTGGATGGCAGGGGATGTCTTGCAGCCAGGACTATGGAGACTGGCAGTGACAAACAAAGGTAATGAATTCCTAAGTGCATAAGTATAAATCTACTGTTTCTATCAGCATAATGTATCAATTCAAAATAATAATAATAATAAAAAAAAAAGTGAGTTATAAACAGCTTACTCTTGAAACCTAACTAGTTACAAAGGATTTTATGTGGTAAGCAACCTATGTCTAGAACAAGCCCCCCAGTTTTTCACACTAATGTAGTATATAAAATTTTAGGCATCCCTAGACACCCATAACTCCTAACCTACTGAGAGCTTTAGAGACACAACATCTGTAAGGCTGGACCCAAAGTGACAGAACAGTATTGAAGGTCACGCAGAATAATTTACCTTAGCTTTGGGTATTTGATAGATGAGAAGGCTTTTACTTGTTGAAAATTTTAGGAAGCATTACAAGAACAAGTGAGAAACAGAAATTTATAGTTCTATAAATTTTAATGCCAGAAGAGTCATCTAATCTGACCTGCATTGCACAGAGTGTGAAATTCCATACAGTAACTTTTGTACAAAGTTTCTTAATTTGGGCTAAAGTAGAGCTTATCTCCCCAGACTAGCAATTACCGGAGAGCATCAGGAAAATATTTTTAAAAGTGAGGCAGAAAAATAATAAAAAATAAAAAATTTACTATCGCAATTGTATCCGTCCCTTTTTTCTATATGTTTGGTGAAAGTTTTCAGAAAGCTGTACTGCAGTAAGATTAGAAAGAATAAATGAGAAGTACCTATGCAGTTTGCACATGACATTGCACTTCTTGAATATCTTGCAGCCACAGAGAAGAGGATAATAAATTATCTTTATGCAGCAAGAGAGAAATGGGGAGTTAAAATAAACACGAAGAAAACTAAAGGTGACATAAAGCACTTACACACAAGAAAAAATATTCTTGGTAAATGGGAAGTCATAAAAAAGCTGAAGCATACATTTACCTTAGATAGCTTTTCACTTTAGAAAATGATGATCATGAGAAAGAAATTATAAAAAGAATCTAGGATAGATAGAGAGCATTTGAAAAGATGAACACAGTTCTCGAAAACAACAAAAGAATGTCCTTACAGAGAAGATTGCTAACTGGGTGTGTAGTTACCTCTCTGTGACCTATGCTGGAGCAGGGAAAGTGAACAACATAACAGGAAGAGTTGAGGATAAGAAGGAAACAAGTTAATAAATGAACAGTAGAGCTAACAAATCCATGTTTCACATGGATTTGTCATATATGTCCCACACTAAACTACCCCCATCTGCCCATATATCTCTCTACTGTCTCTCTTAGGGAGCTGGCTGACCAAGAGACAGCACAGGCAAGAAGAACAGAATTACAGATACACTCACTGTCCAGGTGGCTGTAGTTAACCACAATTAAGATCAAATCCTCTGTTCCTTTCATACAGAAGGAGCACCAACAGAGTCAGTCTCCTCTAGTTGGTCCCTGATTATCACAAAATTTTATAAGACTTAGCAACCTTTGAGGCCTCTGTCTAAATTGGTTAAAACCAGACAAGTAGGGAGAAGAGGAAGCGGAGGGCAGTGAGATAACACAATCTCATTAGCCATATGTCTCATGAAATCAGAGAATAGAAAAGAAGAAGAAGAAAAAAAAAAAAAGTCTAATTTATTCAGTAGGGAAAGAGAGTAAAAAAAAATAAAAAATATGTCATCTTCACAGAACTAAATCCTGATGTGCAGGCTTAATATTTTTGCAAACAAAAGCCACTTTTAACTGAGTCATCAGGATGTCAACTGCCTAATCAGAATAATTAGGGGATCTCGATATTATTCATTACTTTTTTTAAATTGTATGTGGGAGGTGGAAAATTGAGTCTAAACATTTTGGTCAGAAACAAGGCCTTTGTGGCTGTCTTGTGAAGGAGGAACACATTTCTAGATGTTTCATGAGGAGAGTGATGTACAATTAACAGCATAAAAGATGACACAAAATGTATGCAACTGGCCAGTGAAAGAATATTCAAGGCAAGGCTTGAAATTAATAAATGAATAAATATATTAATTAAATAGATGTAATGGAAAAAGCAAATTTTATTAGAGATAAGTAATTAAGAGACAAATATGCATGACATTTTTATTTAAAGTTCCTTATTTCATTCAACTATAAATACTACAGAATCTCTTAGAATATAAAGTTACATGAATAACTCTTTAAGTAGATAACACTTCTATAAATATAACAAATGTTTCTATAAATGCAACTGCATCCTGATGAAGAATAATTATTTTTCTATTTTCTCGAGTCTCTCAGCAATAGACACTTGAATAAATGTGAGACAGCATCATTCTAATAAATGACTGTAGGAGAGACTGGGGAGATGGAAAGGAGATGGATCATGAATTATTTATCATTGTCACTGCTACAGCTTTTTGCACAAAAACTAATGCCTGAGTGCCACCTGGAACATAGGACTGAGCTGTCCCCTGAATTGGTGGAGTTTCATTCTCCTACTAGGTGGGTCAGAACCTATTTCAATGATGGTGATAAAACATTGATGAGCTTGTCAGTGAACTCACATCATTTGGGTGCAAAAGGAGATCCAACCTTCCTGTGGTGCTGTTTTCAGGGCAGCATTTTGTACCTCAAGCTTTTCTTCTAGAACCATTTGCTGCCTTTTTTTTTTTTTTTTTTTTTTTTTTTTTTCCCAAAAGAATGGTCAATAGGAAACTTTCCCTTGTCCTTTTCTCTCAGTTCTTCAGTACCCTGCCAGGAGTGAAAACTCCCACCCAGCTGCCTAATGTTTCACTCTTTAGCTGTCTTGCACTGGAGTTGGTCACAGCTTCCCCTACAGTCAAGGGAGTACTTCCAGTAGTTGATTGACCTATTTTGGCATCAACTTTAAGTTTAAAACAATGTTTAAAATAAAGCATGCCTTTCATGGTTGATTTTTGGTTCTGTTTTTGTTTGAACAGGTAGGGGGTGTACTTTGTTGGGTACTTGATTCCTCTCACTTGGTTTAGGCATGAAGTTTAAAATCAGTCTTGCCCAGATAGTACCAACATGTTCTGAACTTAGGTATATAAACTTCTGATTATGCTCAGAAATGTCTGAAACAAAAGACACATTTGCATTGCATAGGTATATTTACTGCAGTCAGCTTCATGTGAAAGTTGTCCAGGTTCAGCCAGGAGGAAGAGGCACTCCAAGGACACCCGGCACACCGATGGCTGGAGGTGTGGAGGTGTGGTGTGCGTGATTCCAATTACACATGACAAAAAAGTTGATGCCTTGATGAAATAATTACTGAACCTCACAGGAAGCTGCAAACATTCATACATATGCATCAGGAGCCCTACTGAAATATGGGAGAGCAGCAGCTGACTTCAAATCAGTATTTTGTTATGAGGGGGATGCTCCTTGTGTCCCTAAGGGGCAGTGGGGTCCATCTCCACTACAGCAGATGACATATATGACTGTAGAAAACACAAACAGTGTAGGTTATTCATTATTAGGAAAATACTAACAAGAAATAATATTTAGTTTTATGTTGGAAAACAAAAAATAAGTGCTGTTTCATAAAGACCTTGCAACTTTTTCCTACTTGCCCCTTCTTGCACTCAACTCAAAATGCTACATTTCTGAGAAAAGCTGTCAGAACACATAACAAGTTACAACACATAACAAATCTGATATATACATATGGAGCATATATGTATATTTTTTACGAATGTTTAAATGCATTAAAGAGTTCTCCTGAGGTGATGCACCTGCACAGCAGCTCTCAGCAGAGCTACCCTGAGCTCATGCAAAGCTTGTCGCAACTCAGGCAACGCGTGGAAAATGGTGCATAGGAGAAAATTACAATATCCTTCACAAATTAATGAGATTTTCCTCTTTCTTCCAATGTATAACGACTATTTTTTCTTGTCCTGTTAGTGTTATCTAAATAATGAATAACATATACTCTCCTTTTTCGTATACTACCCTCCTAAAGCCCTTTGCATTATACAGGTAGAGGCACACACACAAGTTTACCATTCAATTTTCTATCAAGATTGCCACCAGCTAAAAACCATTAGGGTTATTACTGATAGAGGGAAAGCAGGCTCTGATGGAGACAGAGGCAGACTGAAAGAGTTGGACAGCAGGTCTGGAAGTGATGTGAATCACCTTGAGAAGCAGCTCATCTGTGAGCTGAAGGGAACACAGCTGGAAGCCAAAACAGTGTGCAAGATAGCTGTAAAGTCCATTATTATTTCCCATCCCTGTACTTGCCCTAAATATAGTACCTGATTTTTTAGCTTTGCATTTCATTCAGATTTAACTCATGTTCCTGGGAGGTGGAAATTTGCCTGGTAGACCAGCAATGATAGGCGTGGCAGGGTGCAGGTGCTGCATTCCCTGGGATTGGAGTCCCAGTGCTCTCCCACAAGGGATCCCTTAGCCACTTTCCAGGAGTCCCAGCAAGGCAGTCAGGCTCTTCTCCCCCTGGCAGCAAGGCCAGAGGGTTATTTGTCAAGGATGGGCAGTCATCCCATGGGCTGTGTGGCAGAGCTTCCCCCAGTCTTCTGGGACAGGACAGCCAGGGACAAGCTAGGGGCTGAAGGCATCACATTGACTTCCCTATCTCTGAGTGCAAGTCCCATGAAAGGAACAATATTCAGTTATGTAAACGACCTAGAATTTTATTGTTTTTAACAGAGAAAGACCAAAAGAGATAATGGAATCTCCTTTCTTGGGGATCTCCAAAAGTCACCTGGACGTGGTCCTGGGCAGCATACTCTGGGTGTCCCTGCTTGGGCAGGGCTGGCACCAAGGGCCTCCAAGAGGCCCTGCCAGCCCCAGCCATCCTGTG
Source organism: Aythya marila (assembly GCF_965140915.1). Taxonomy (NCBI): domain Eukaryota; kingdom Metazoa; phylum Chordata; class Aves; order Anseriformes; family Anatidae; genus Aythya; species Aythya marila. Next base: position 24,001,556 of record NC_139042.1, on the reverse strand, counting down.
ATTCTGTGATTCTGTGATTCTGTGATCCTGTTTCGTTAGCTGTTATGTATTTATGAAAGAAAAGATGGCCATGACTGGAAGATCTTAAATTATATTCTTATGCCAAGCAAAAATGGGAATTATGAGGTAAACAGGAATATGTTTCCCTGACTAAGCATTACTTGTTTGGAGCTTAGTGTCAGGAGCACGGTGTGGGTTACAGAGGGATGGATAATGTGGGTTTGCTGTTGGGTAGAACAAGCTCCTATCTGGTTGTAGTCTTCCAATTCCTTAGCGCTATTCACCAGCCTTGTCCCTCCCACCGACCTGTTTTTGTAAGCGTCCTTTATTTCTCTGTTTTACCACTAGATGGTAGTAGCAGGTAAAGACTTGCTTTTTTTTTTTTTAACTTTTTTTTCTCCTTTTCCCCCTTTTTCCCTTTCTCTCACTCTCTTTTCTTTGTTTACTGTCTCTGAATAGTTTTAGGATACTGCATCCAGTAAAAGGTTTGTTTTCTCTGAATGATCAAATGATTATGCAGGTGCTATATATTTAAAATTCCTTGCTTGCAAAATAATTGTTTCCTTCCTTTTCTAATCCTCACAGCACTTCTCTCCCCACTCCTCTGGATCTAGTGGAGAAACAGATCACATGCAAGCCTCGACCAGCAGCAACCATTACAGGCAAAACCAAACCTTAGTTGCCTAAGAAATCTCACAGATTTTCTCACGCACTGCAAATCAGACTCAGCATTTTCAGCAGTTGCTTCTTTATAGGTATTAAGGGTCTGGGGCAGCTGTTCCTAGACCTCCAAGGAATCCCCTCACTCTCCTTTATCTGCCATGCCTTTCTTCAACCACTTGCTGGGTTTTGGGGTAGAGGGATGCCCACTGCTTGCTAGGGTGTGAGGGCAGCCAAATCTCCTGACATTGTTGGCCAAAGAAAATTTCCGTGGGAGAAGGAAAAGGGGAAAAGGCATTGTACATTCTCCATGATTATTTTTTTTGGATATTTCTCCTTGGAGAAAGGCAGACTCATGTGTTCGATTTTTAAATGGGACGCACTTTTGATTTGTAGAAGCAGCCAGCAATTAATAAAACACTGCTTTAAATTAGTGAATGCTATTCCAAACCCTCTCTAACAGTTCATCAATATACACAGTATAAAAGCTATTTTGCACAACGATCATGCTTTAGAAAGGAGGGAAAATGCAGTCAAGAGCAGCTGTCTTTTAATAATATCAAATATTATTCTTTGCTACAGATAAAGTATCACAGAAACATCATTTAGCAAGTGCTTGATGACAAAAATATGGATATTAAGATGGCATTTTCTCCATAGATATTTACTATAAATGGACCAGAACAAATGAAGTACTGTACAGTAACAAGTACTATACGCTCTCCTAGTCCCTTGGGTACATGCTTGTATTCATTTTACTTCATTTACATGACTCCAAGGAGGATGCATATGTTAAAGTGCAGGTCAATTTACTTGGAGCCTTATTTACATTTTACATGGATGGTACCAACCTACAATAATGATAACTGAAGGAAAAGTCATCCTTTCATTTAGTGGGAAATAAGCTTTTTTCAATTGGTCTATCTCACAGTCGTGTATTTCTACAAGGATAAAAATGCCTCTTTAACAAATGGTTCACAGCTAAATTATGTTGGTATTTTCATCCTTTTTACATTATTACAAGAATGAACCAAAATAACACCCAAGTAAAATGGAAATGTGTATTCCTACATCTACTAGTGGTAGTCTGCTTTAAAGCTTCTGTTTTGCCTAACTTTTGCTTAAGGCACTGAAGACATACTCCTTTCTTCTTTCATACTGACTTACTGTCATAGGAGAGGAATACTTAAAAAAAAAAAAAAAAAAAAGTTAAAACTGAGGGGCAGATCCTGTTGAAAATCAATATTGCTCTAATGAACTCAATTTATGCAAAATTTTATTAGCTGTAAAAGAAGGCCTGCTGGATTTTAATTGCAGTTCAATATCTGACATACCTTTTGATAACAAAAGCAGAAGGCAGGCGGTTCTAAACAACCCCTTAATTTTCACTAAAGGAAGAAGTTTTAGAGAAACATTTTTTCAGACCAAATTTCTCCTTTCAATTCATAAGTACATACACTCTCAGTTCTGTAACTTGTGTATTTCATATTCATTTCCAGGTATCTGGTTCAATTATAAAATGTTCAGAGAAATGACTGCATTAATAAGTCAAACCTCTATCAAAGGAGAAATATGTTCTTATGGTTAAATCATTTGTGCCAGTTATCCAGGCATTTTGGACTGCCTGCTGCTCTTCCCCAGGCTTTCTGTGTGCTCTTGCACAGGTTACATACAAAATGGTTTGTCCAGCTTGCCCCTGGGCACTGAGTGAAAGCCCCATGTGCCAATTTGGTAGCCCTGAACTTCACTGTGCTCTGTGCCCACATGAGATGCCTGCTCCTCATCATAGAAAGCAGAGCTGGGCTCTGGCAACTACAGTTCAAAAAGACCCCTTCGGGTATGTACCTAAAATCAGGTATGACTACTGTGGATCTGAATTTCACAAATATTTTAAGCCAATAGAAACAGCAGTCTTACTCTTTCTCTGCCCTATGGCAATCCTTAGTTCCCACTCTTTCGCTTCTCATGCCCCTGCAATTGCATGTTGAACAGGAATGGCAGACAAATTTGGACCAAAAAAAAAAAAAAAAAAAAAAAAAAAAAAAAAAGCAGCAAAAAAAGGTTTGTCTTAGCCTAGATATGCAGGCCATTGTGGCCACCACATGGCCACACACAACTGAGTCACCATCTGGCAATGTCTATTCAAGCAAATAAAATGGGTTGTGCCCTGAAGGCAGAAGGTGAGCAAGGTCTCCATGTATGTGGACACTATAGATAGATTTTCTCCCCCCAAACAGGGGAAACTCGTCCATACAATGCTGTTTACTGGGACCGGTGCTGCCTCCCTAGCTGTGCCCAGACATGGTGTTACATAGTGCAGGCCGCAACCATGCTGGGGGTGTATATCTTGAGCCTGTTCAGTTTATTTGTGTAGACAGACGATCAAGAGAGGGAACAAAACACCTACTAATGGTGCATTGTGACTGTATCTGTGATAAAGAGGCAGGAACCCCTGATTTCCCATATATACAGTGTCTTGTCTAGTTAGGGTTATATAGCCTGTAATGCCAGCAGGGCGCTACCAGAGAAAGTCAAGCTGCCATCTAGCTGTTTTGAGTAGGAGTTACTTTCTCAAGGGGAAAAACATTACATTTTCTATGGGGAAAAAAAAAAAAAAAAAAAAAAAACTGTATGGCTTTTCTTTCAGCCAAAACATTTTGTTTTAACTCAATTCTGTTCAACAGCAACTGTATTGCATAATTGGGCTTGTCATTTTAGCCTTCTCTATCTCCTGTGGTTAAGTCCCTGATTAGACTAGATCTGCATAGGCAAAATGCCCTCGCCCCTCTCGCAGCCATCCCTACGGCTGTGATGTGGTGCTGGAAATGCAGCCTGGGCCTGAGGCCTTGCCCACCATGGGCAGGAGGACACAATAGGCGATTCAAACACCAAATCCCACTAGGCACTGCAACACTGTGAAAATATGCAGATTTTGTGCTCAGTTGGGAAAAGAAGAAATGTTCAATTGTTTCTGAACCCATGTTTCTCAGAACATTCTGTTCCATGGTGCATGTTGATATTTTGACTTCTTGTCCCAAAGTGGATGGAAATTCCAACTTTTGTTCAGCCTCACCCTCTAGCTACTGCTGTAATAAAAGTAAACCAATTACAATAAATGAGAAACAGCATTTAACAAATACTTATACAGTTTCAATGATGCCTTGTACAGCAGTCACAATTTCTTAAAATTAAGCTTTATTCTTAACAGAACACAAAAGATTACAAGTTATTCATAGTAGAAAATGGCTGGTTCCTGTTAGTTGTGTTACATTTTGTGTGTGCTATATATTTCTTCTTGTCCTGACTCATGACAGGACTTTCAATCTGAGAGATATAGTACATTCTGCTCTCGGTTACTCTGGTGCAACTGCACAATTGATTTTGGGGTCTATGCTGCACTTGAATGCCATTCCCACTACTGCACGTTCATATGCTCTGCAGTCAGACAGGCTCTCTCTTGCAGTCCTTTGGGACACAATTTCAAGAATGAGTCAAGAAGCCTAAAAACTTTAGTTGTAATTGTTGTCCAATACAGTTTGTTCCTGATGATATTTATAATTAATCAGAGCTTTTCACCACTCTCATTGATACTGTGGTTGCTTCTGATTTTATTTTTTTTTTTCCCAAGGAGTAAAACTGGGGAAAGCAAAGATCATTTTTAAAAATGATTCCAGGAAAGGTCATTATACCATGTTGTGTTATTGTTGGGAGTGCTTTAAAATTGGCAGCTAACATATGTTTTGGAATCAGATTTTAGTGCTCTTTGTTTGCAGAGAGGTAATCTTTTGCAAAGTAGAAGGCATTGCCTATGGGATAATGAAGACAATGAATGAATATGTTCTTAACAGCAAAACTCTTTTCTTCACATTGCATATGAGAAAGTGCTCCTCCTAGGATGTTAAGCTGGCTTTAGCTTTTTAATTCATAGAATTGCTCTGGATATGAACATCTGTATGCTGAATGGTATCACACTGCTATATTTTAAAAATCCAATCTTGATTTTTTTTTGCTGTTTTTGACATATAATTTAGTTAGCATACCATCATACCAGATCTCTAAAATCAGTTTGTCAGAAGCTGCATATTTTTTTATGCCTAGGACTTCAAGAATCCCACCTTCTGAGGCACACAAAGCAGGCACACAAAAAGCAGGAGAAATATTAAGATAGCACTGGAGTACCTCATAGTGTCTGAGGACTCCATCCTACCATCAACAACAATGACAAGGAGAGAGGAATCTCTGCTAAGGAAAAGTCCTTCACGATTAAATGTTTTCCTTATCATTTTAGCAAAGTATTAGGAACTTTAAAGATGAGATCTGATTTGCACGTGCAATGACTTTGCTTTTTGATTTCACAGTTACTAGCCATCATATTGAAGGTAAATTTCTGATAAATAGATCAAGCTTCAAGCAGCTTGGTTTCTTATGTGTTCAGCTTTCTGTCAGCATTGCAAGCATCCTTTGTTCATTTAACCAAGTAGTAGAAAAATAGCAATATGCTAAAAACAACCACTGGTATCAACTTGGAATTTGTTTAGATATATCAGAGAGATCAAGATGTGAAGACATTTCAGAGATTTTTTCCAACCATTTCTACAGGCTTAAGGCAGGGGCAGATTTAGAGAACATATCAAAGGCTTCATCTGCAGTGTGAGCACTCACATCCTGTTCAGATGAGCTCAGGCTCTGTCCTCAGTTGTGTACAAAGCCTTGCTGCAGATTCTCTGCATCTCAAATACCTATTTCTGCACTGATTCTCGCTGTATATTTGCTCGGTACTGACTTGTGGGTGCATGCTGCAGATTTCCCACAGACAGAAAGTAAGATCCTTAAGAACCAACTTGTGGTTTCTCTGGGGCACCTTGCCTTTTCTTCACATGTCTAGTGCAGAGGTGATTAGAGTTCAATTCCCATCAGAAGTAGAAATTCACATCTTAGATGGAATGTCCTGTTTTCAAGATAAAAAGGGGAACAGATCCTCCAAACCCACATCATGGGTTTGCTAAACTGAAAGAACCACCATATGGCACACTCACAGAAGACTGGACATTTCAAGAATAATGCAATAGCCGTGCAATTCCACTGCATCCAGTGGTACATATCAGACATGAGAGCAAAGCTAAAGAATAGGATCATGTTATTTTAACTATCAGCAGTGGAAGTAGAGCCCTCCAGGTGAAGGAAAGTGCCAGAGGAACCTTGTCCTTGTTCCGAATAAAGGTGATTAAGCCATTGCACAAGAAGAGGGATGTGTACCTCTGGAAGTGGATAAACCAGGCTAGACCAGGTCAGTACATAACCAGTTTGATACTGACCAGTCAACAGCTGCAGTGGAATCTTATCATGGTTTACAGCAAGTGGATGGCTGGATGGGATAAGGAATATATACCTTAACTATTTTTGCCATGGGTATGGGCAGAGTTTGCTCTGAAGAAGGAGGTTCCAAAAGCGTCAGAAGTAAAAGATACTCCTTGAATCTGCAAGGCTTGTTGTCTTAATGGCAAGTTTATTATGACGTGTGGAAAGCAGAGGCAAGATGTGTAATGGCAGGGTACTGAGGAAGTCTGGCATTTACAGGCTGGGACAAATAGGAATTCATTTTCCCCTTAACAGTGTTGTTATCAATGACGTGTTAGTGCCAACAATTATTCTGAAGGACTGACTGTGGCTTTATGGAAAAAGAAGTTTGTGTTAAATACAAAGCAGTTTCAGTAATATAGTGGAGAACACATTTAGTGGGTTAAATGGAGTATGCATTTACATAGCAGACTAAAAGACTATTTTGATACCACTGTGACAAATATCATCAGATTGTATCACTCCATACATATCACTCCATACAACATCTGCAGGGGTAAACTGGAGCATTTTTGTGTAGAAATAATGCAGGGGACTCATGGATTTTGGGCTGGCTCATCCACACACCCAGAGAACTATAGCCCTCAATACTGAACCAGGTTCAGAACTAGAACACGGGAGATCACATCTTCCTCCAATACCTTGAAAGTGTGATAATGGGTAGAACTGATCAGAAAGCATGCAATATGTCCTTGATTAAATGGAATGAGAGTCCTAATATAATCATTTAAAAACAAGCAAAAATTGTTCCCTTTATTCTGTTATATAACATCCTGTTGGGGGATTATACTGTAAACACTTCATAAAGGTGCCTGTACTGCATGAATGACAAGAATTCACAAAAGAATAGCTATTATTATCTCAGGATGGGTAGGGAGGGCTGCTGTTAGAATTTGAGGATTAAAATATGTTTTCTGAATTTCAAGTCTGTTGCCTTTTATCTTGGCTGTTAGACAGAGGGGACTGTCATAATCAATTTTATTTAACATCTGTCTGAGATTAGTGTGAGGCGTTCCATGTGCAGTCTAGGTGATCTATATGTTTTGCAACTTAGTAAAAATATTCTTATACTTTTCATCATGTGTATTTATTTGATGGTATCTCCAAAACCATTATGTAGGGAAACATACCTAATAGAGAATGGAAGAGCCCTATAGGTGAAGAAATATGTAGATCTGTCTTATATCCACATGCCAGTAATGGCTACTGTATTCTATCCTATTTTTTACTGTTTATGAAAAATTAGACTGAAGACAAGAACTTTTTGCTTTAAAATATCCAGGTCAATCCATGAAGTTTGCACTGAGCATAGTTGCATGACTAGAGTTGTTGAAAAGGCAACATCTCAAGCTTTGCCTCATGTAATTAGGAGAAGAGAGAGAGAGAGAGAGAGAGAGACCAATCCTAAACTAATAATGGGGTAATTGATAGTTGCAGAATGTCTCATCCATACTCTACCCTTCTCCAGTGTCTATTGCTTTTCTGCTAGCATGAAGCTGGACCTCATTTTCTCTCTCAGTTCTTCACTGTTTAAGTCAGAGAATTTTAAGCTACTGAGGCGTAATATTAGCTGAGCAAGAAATACCAGTCCTCTGGACCCCTTCCCATGGAGCAGGCAAAATGAGGAGGATAGGCCACAGATACTGCCTGAATACTTTGGCATGTATTGCCTTTGCACATTTTACTGGCCAATATGCTCTTAAAACCTGGTTCTTACAGCAAAGACATAAAACCCAGCAATGACTAATGCAACCACTCATTGAAATCAGTTATATAGAAACCTTACTCAGGCTATGAAAGTAACTCTATAATCATGGTAAAAAATGCAAAGGCCTGTAAATGGAACAGAGAGAGATGTGTGTTTATTTTTTTCCCCTGTTTGCCTACCATTTTGAGCATATGAGACCAGCAGGGATGCATCTGGAAGGAGACATAAAAATGAATTATGAAATGTCACTTTAGTGACTTTTAGTCACTCTGCACTTAAATGAAACTGAGCATACTCCAGAAGTAAACTGTTTCCCATAGAAGTAAATCTATTGGCCAAAACCCAGGAAATTCCTCCCAAATAAATCTATATTTGTACTAGATGAACTTACAGGTTATAATAAATAGGATGGAGGGACTTAGTGGATAGTGATGTGACAAAGTTCATGCATTCCCCTGCCTGGGTCCTAGCATCATTCCTAGCATCATGTCCCTAGCCGAGCCTTCATTTTTTTCAAAGTCATCTACAATGTCAGCATTCCTGGTAAGTCATTGGAGTCTCATTTGTTTCCAGTTGATCTACATTAGCTCTGGGTAGAACCAGGGATTCCTCCTCGAGATCATTTTCTTGTTTGTATTAAACTACTCCTTTAAAAAGTGGAGCTTGGGGAGAAAAAGGTTGTGTGCTCTGGGTGCTGAGTAGGGCTTTACTTGTACTCCCTGGTGCAAAAACACAATCTGGGAATCTTTGTGAGATTACGCTATGGTATTTATACTCCATTTGCTTCATCTATATATGATGTTGAACTCTAACTCCTGTGTACTTTTCCAAGTGAATTATTTGCATGCTGGTAGGTTATCTTTAACCTGCTGTAGCAGGGATTGGCTGTATCTTATTTGTAGTTCAGATGGTGAATAGAGTTTCTCAGAGACAGAAACCTTTCTGAAATCAGAGAACTGGTAGAAGCCAATGAATAGAATATATAATGCACAAAATATGAATTCAGAAATAACAGTGGTGTACTGTTTATACTCAAGTCTAGGAATATTCTAAAGCAAAAAAAATAAAAATAAAAAAATGGCTTGTCATCCTTTGTAATAACACATGACTAAGGTAGCTGATTGTGGCTATATCTAGTTGCAATTATGACTAGAAATAGGAAGGGTGGCAGTCTTTATAAACCTGAGCATGGAGACAGCCCATTTTGCTATCATCTGGAAACACTCGTCCAGAAACAATGTTCAATGGTTATAAAGCACTGCTAATGATGGGCCCAATCTTGCTTGCAAAAATATCCTTGCTAGCTCCAATTATGATTAAAGCTGACCTACTGAATTATCAGTGAACCTTCTTATTTCTTTCATTAAGTGAGTCAGAGAAAGTTTGATGACCATCAAGATGATTTTCAGTGCAAGAAAAATACAAATATTATCAGGTAAAAAAGATTAAAATTGAAAATATCAGGCAGAGGAATAAAACAGCAACTGTTGTGGTTAAGCTATAGAAAGTTTTCACCTTGTTTAGCTATCCCATTCTTGGGATAGGAAGGGAAGGGAAGGGAAGGGAAGGGAAGGGAAGGGAAGGGAAGGGAAGGGAAGGGAAGGGAAGGGAAGGGAAGGGAAGGGAAGGGAAGGGAAGGGAAGGGAAGGGAAGGGAAGGGAAGGGAAGGGAAGGGAAGGGAAGGGAAGGGAAGGGAAGGGAAGGGAAGGGAAGGGAAGGGAAGGGAAGGGAAGGGAAGGGAAGGGAAGGGAAGGGAACATGTATGCACAAACTGAAACATAAGAAGCTGAAAAATAGAGTGTTTCCAATTTAAGATGGCCATGGCAGCCAAGAAAGATATGAAGATAAAATGTTGTGATGTAGGAAGTGTCTGCAGCACATGATTGCAGAAGACTCTGTAAGATGAATATCAGTGGAGGGAAGAAAGGTGACAGTGGAAGGAATTCAGGCCCTTACATGGGAAAGCAGATAATAGATGGTAATTCAATATAATGGTTCTACACACCATTTGATAAACTGAGAAATGAAGAGAAGCAAGGTGAAAACTGTAAGGTCACAGATGGTTTCCAAAGATGCATGAGATCATGGGGAATATCTGAGACCACCTTTCATTGTTTTCTGATATGGTTGGACCATGGATTATGATAGCATTAGGAAGGTGGCAGGTTGAAAACTGAGAATAGAAAGTCTTCATGAATTAAGTGTACCATGAAGGAAGCAGAGAGAATACACTTAAGAATACAGGCAAGGTATTAACTTCTCCACTAGCACCTCCTGACAGTGGTAGGTCTATGACACAAAGAGAGTTTTAAGCTGATAATGTTACAATGGAAATCTGTAGGCCTAAAACCGAGATCTGTTAATGCTAAGAGAAAGTCTTAACCACAAAACCATTCATCTTCTGCTATGTTCCACAGTTTCATCACCACAAACTACCATGAATAATTCAGGAAGCACTTTGACACTGGTCTCATTAATAAGACATATAATCAAGGAGATGTTTAAATAATGATGTAGAAAAGGCAGAACTCAATAAATATCTAATTTTGTAAGAAGGCAAAGAAGTACTTCCCAGTCCATCCCTGGTACAGAAGAAGGATGTTAAACTGACTGCCTCTGAGGTGTGGACATTAGAGAATAAATGTCTCGGCTTAATTTTTAATAAATCTCAGATTACTAAGGAAATTCAAGGAGACAAAAACAGTGCTAATGTTATGTCAATGTTCACAAAAGGTTAGCGGAATGGCTGATAGGCCTTTTAAGCATGGAGTCAGCCTGGGCCCTATAACCAAAAAAAAATATGCTAAAAGATGGGAATAGAATTTCAAGGTGTTAAGTCAGTCTAGTCAAACCAATCTCTTTTTTTTTTTTACACTACAAATTTGTTTGATAAAGGATGTGCGGTGGAGGTTTGTGAGGTATTTGCCATAGTATCACATGACAAACTGATTAAACAAGAAGCTCTGAGAGCTAACAAAACCTAACTTTCTAGGGAATTGTCTCTCTCTTGGTTAATTGACTGTTCAACAGTATTACACTTAGATTTTCTGTTTACTCTGCATATATCAACACAAGGCTATTATTTCTTGCTGCAGGGTATTTCAAAATGACAAACATGCTGCCATTTTTAACTATAGAAAGTACCCAGTGGAATCAGAAATTATTGAGGCTGATATTTGAACTGTAGTAGTGTTTTCCTACAAGTATTATGAAATATAGTCATCTTTAAGATATTTATGTCTCCACAAATGTGCTTGAAAATAACAAAAAGGCTAAAAAGTTATTGGGGTAGGGAGGGCAAAAACAGGCACCTTGCTTCCACAAGAATGAGATCTCCATGAGTACGGTAAAATCCTAGGAAAGAACTGTTCTTAAATGGATTTCAAACTCTCTCTGACATCTCAGAAAGCAGTAATCAGTTTAAAAAAAAAAATCATAATCATCAGATTGCAGTGTTTATAAATTAAGCTCTCAGATAGTATTAGAAAATATTAGCAGATTTTTCTGCATAGTGAAAAAAAAAAAAATAGCAAGCATAGGGAAGCCAGGGAAGTCATTTATAAGAAGGGCCCTTAAAAACTGCTTTTTAAAGAAAATCATATTCAATGTCCAACAGCTTGGAACAAGGGAAGCAAGGTCTTCAACAAAACTGAGGTGTGTAGCCTAGAAAGGATGAATTACAGGGAGGGTTGAGAAACCACAGTGAGTAACTGACTCAGCATGGAATTATTGTGTGAAGGTGTGGGTAAAGGAGCTTGTTTTATCCAGGATGTAATACAAGAAGAAAAATATTTACATCTACATAAATCAGGAAGGACCAACATGACCCTAAACCAGACATAGCTAACAGGCTACACTGCATGGCTATGAGTAACTGTGTTTATACCTAGCTATCGAAATGTCTGTCTTTAGAAGGAGGAAACTTCAGAAGTCAGCAAAGATCTCTGAAATTCAAAATGTTAAAATTTCACTGTAATTTTGTGATGCCAGGGACTGTTCTGACTGGGAGGCAAACTGGCATACATTAGTCATGGCCATACTACTAGGCTGCCTGCCTCTGAGGCCAGATAGCCATATCCAACCTTCCTCTTGGGAAAGGTCTTTGACCCAGGAGTTAGCTAACTCCTGAATGCCATAAATAGCATCAGGAATTGTTCCAGCAGTTTAATCATGTTGTTGATTTGAGGCCATGTCTCCATGTTGTGTAATTTGGAAATGTCAACGCAGTGACTCAGAAGTCGTCACAGTGCTGTACAGATTGCTCTGGGCATTAATTTGCCCCTCAAAATGTTGTACCCCCACTGCAAACATATGTCACAGAAGTTCTCCTGAACAAATAACAATTTGATAATGCATTTTGCAGTGTGCACTGCGCTGCACTTGACGGACTGTACCAAATGAAGCATTGCAGCACCTTCATCGCCCCTACCACTCCCATCGTTGTCCATGCCCATGCAGGTGTCTTTCTATAGTGAAAGCCAAACTGAGCCTTTTCATCTCAAAGCCTTGCAGAAGGACAGAGAAGGTGGAAGATTTAGCCCAGAGAAGCAACAATTATCTCAAATAATTCTAATTTCTGAGTGTTTTATTGTGAACTGAGGGATTCTTTGCTATTTTGGCTATCTATTTAGTCTAAAGATAAAAAAATCATCATGTGTTACTATTTCATAGTCAGAGAACACTCAGTGCAGCACACTACATGCTACATATTCATCACCTCAGCAGGAACTTTTGTAGATATTTCTATATCATATGAGAAAAAGAAGTATTTTCTGGGGCACAGACTTCATTCATACACACCCTTTCACAGATCTTATTTGCAATTCTTAAATAGGTATTAAATTCCATCCACCTCTTTGTGCTTGCATGTTCAGAGCTAATGGGATCCTGAGACATCATCTAATCAATATTCACTTATTTAATATATTCAAAGAAGTAGAGTGCCATAAAAAATGGAAGACTTTTTGCTTTTATCCATTTAATATAATTTACTATCTGTGTATAAAGTATGCTATTAAAGCACTATAATCTTAAATCTGATTTTTCAGCAAATCAGTGAAAGGCATAGACATATTCTACGACTATGTCTCTAACAAATTTCAATTTTTCAGCAGTTTTCATTGCCATGTGGTATCTGTTCAGATGAACATTGAATAAAAGGGCTTTCTCATCTTCTTTTGCAGTTATTTCAATCTAGAAAATAATTTAACAAGTTTTTCCTTAAAAATACTGTATCTGATCTGAGAATAAGTATAACAGATTTCAACTGAAAAAGTAAAACTTTGAAAAAAATGCTTATAAACAACAGAACATCATCCTTTACAAGGCTAAATAAATGATTTTAGCATAGTATTTTACCAAAAGTTATCATATGTGTCACCTTTAATTTATCCAACTGGCATAACACCACTCATAATATCAGGTTATTTTATCATGCCCACGCAATTTTCAGCATATAATGCAGTGACAGTATAAGTTATGAGGCACCTGATAATATGCATTGATTTATGGGAATAACTGGCCAAATATAATGTTTGAATCAACTGTAACAGGTCAAATCTGCCTTTCAGAAGTGACACAACTTCTTTGAAATCAAAGAAATACATTTCTTTACCCCATTTTCTTTCATACCATTTACCCCAAATCTGCTATTATTATGCATAGTACTATCATTGTGACTTTCCAAAATTGGCAAATGCCAAAATCACTAATATTCTATATCACTCAAGTTTATTGAGAACAAAATATAATTGTTACAAACATCAGATTTCCTCTTGTGATTGAAAATATGACATAAGAATGTTGTACTATCTTATTAATTGATAGACAAGGTTTCTAAGTTGTCTGCCAGCCATTTCCTTTACTAACAGCATAATCACCTCTTGAATTAACAGAATTTGGAAAATGCATGTGCAACTCTGATTTCTTTGCTCATTACAAAGGTTTTTTGGTAAAGCTTAACATAAATACATTAACTGGAATACAGTGCCACATCAGTTCTTATAGGTTAAAAAAAACGCATTAAATGCTAACATGCAAAAATAGCATGATATATCCATGCATAACTGTAGTTTGTTAAATATGTCATTATTGTGTTATCATTGCATGAGCCATTAGACTCCATAGCTTAGCCTTTCCAGTTAGTTTATTTGATTCCTTTTAGCTTCTAGCACCATTTTTGACAAGTAGACTCTATTGTACTATTGCTCATGCTTTGTACTGGAGTTGCCTACAGCAGAACCCATACATGCTAAATTCCTCTCCACATAAGGAATAGAAAATATCTCCACATTTGTAATAACATTTTATATATCATTCTAAGCAGAAAATCAGAAGTTAATGGGAGCTCCCTGACAGCCTGAAATGAGCTTTAAGTTCTGTTCTTAACCAATACAATGCACTTGAAACCACCCTTCCCAAATTCCAGATATCTTTCCATTCTTTCTCTAGTTAAAATAAGTAAGCAGACTAGTATAAAATCTCATGAACATATATTCTACACCTTTAAATTTTTTCAGTCACTGCTTCAAGATATAAATACACCATTTAAAATTTTTTCCAACCAACCAAGTCATAAGCTTAATCTTTTTAATTGTGTTCCAGGTTAAAAATTTATTAATAATTTATTCCCTTAATATCCAATTTATGGTAAATTGGGTGCCCTGTAGAAGAAGGGCAGAAGTGCACAGCCAGAGGAAGTAAAGGATCAGCATAATCACTGGCTAGACAGTGTTTATAATGAAAGATGAAAGAGTGTGTGTCAGTGGAGAAATGACAGGTTCCTTTGCTTAATTTTATATTTTAATGCTGTAATACTTTCCCCTCCCAATACCTTTAAAGTCAAACAATGTACATATAGGAAATGTAAAGTATTTGCAAGATATGTGATAACACATCTATAAAGATTATCTTTACCAAATTATGTTTTAGCAAATTGTTTTTATTTGTGAATTCCTAGGTTGGACAGCTGTGTAGAGCAGACTTCTGGTGACTTGGAGCCATGGTTCCACTGAATATAATGAGCTCTGCTCATGTACCCAGAGGATTTGCCCTCATGCTTTAAGTGGAGTTGGCATATAAATGAGCAGCCACTTCTTAAAGACCTTTGGAGACTCAACAAAACATAAATCCCAGATTTTGCAAATCTGTAAGCAAGCCACAGTACCAACAGAGAAGTTTATTCACTGGCAGGGAGTTGCAAAAAAAGCACAGTGGAAGGCAGCAGTGTAAGAATAAAAAACTCATCAGCTTTTAAGACATAGATTTAAGACTTAAAAGGACCAGGACAGATCCAGAAGGAGCTAACTCATGCTCTTACCTAACTCAGTTGGACCAGGCCACCTTTGGAGACTTTCAGAGGTGTGATTCACTAGAAAAAGAAGCTGGATGCTTGGAAGGACTAGATTGCTGCTCTGTGTCTATGTTAGTCACAGTGGATTGGTGATGACAAACACTGGCTGCCACTGACCTCTGCCAGGACCAAGAACACCATCATTTTTTTATTCCTTACAAACATCAGTAAATTGGGAACAAACGTCCAGTTCCACTGAAATTTGGCTTGTAAGCCTCCTCCTTTAATGCCTTCTCTTTCTGTGTAAACAAAACTGCTGCCAAAAGTAAACACCAATGACTCCTCAAAGAACAGAAATCAAAGAAAAAAGTTCAGGGTAAAACAAACAGAATAAGAGGGAAGGGAAGGGAAGGGAAGGGAAGGGAAGGGAAGGGAAGGGAAGGGAAGGGAAGGGAAGGGAAGGGAAGGGAAGGGAAGGGAAGGGAAGGGAAGGGAAGGGAAGGGAAGGGAAGGGAAGGGAAGGGAAGGGAAGGGAAGGGAAGGGAAGGGAAGGGAAGGGAAGGGAAGGGAAGGGAAGGGAAGGGAAGGGAAGGGAAGGGAAACAGAAACCCTAGTTTGGATGAGTGAGGACTGCTCATCTAAGTAATGATTTCCAGAGTCAGACAGATCAGAACTCAGTTTTATCCCTAATTTCTTCAAATTTGGGTGGATAACCTGAACTTCCTAGATCTGAAAATCCTCACATGCATGTAGTTATGGCATTGGAATCTTACCTGTGACTCTCTTGTTTATTTGACATGATTTCAAATAATTAATTGAACAACTGCAGAAATGAAAATACTGTCTTTCTTGAGAATATGTATTTAGTTCCACAAGGAATACCAAGATTTTAACATCTCATACAAACAGTATATTTTTGGGACAGGTTTTGTTTGTTTGTTTGTTTTTCTTCAGACATTGTGTTTACTTGGCTTTTTCTTTCAGCTAGTTTTAAAGGCTTTTGATTCAGATAGGCTGCCTCAATAGACAGGCTATTTCCAGAATATTTCTTTATTGTTATTTCTTAAAAACATTTTTCTTCATGCATCATGTATTGGTATAACTCCGTGTACTTCTGTTGGCCTGCAAGTGCCTGAAAGCCCTAATAAAAAGAAGGCCCCACATTGCACCAAGTGCTGTACAAATATGAAACAAAATGATGGACTTAGCCTAGCAGATTTTACACATTAAGTAACAAGGAGACTTGCACATACCACTTTTCTTCCATGGAAACTGAAGCACCTCACAGAAGAAAAAAAAAAAAAGGAAAAAAAAAAAAAAAGGAAAAAAAAAAGTTATCTCTATTTTGAAGGGAATGAAACCAATGTAGAAATTCAGTGATTCAGAGCAATTTCATACAGCAAGTCAATGGTGAAACTGTGATTAGGAGCCAGAGCAAGCTAACGTTGTATGCAGTTTCCCATTCATTTTAGCTCATAAAATGTGTCAGATCTGAGGGCTAAGCTTTTTGGGTTTTGTATGGCAGTATTTCCCACTCCCTTAGCTTCTTTTCTTCACATCAATGACCTGCATCCCTCCTTTACATTGGTAAGAAAACACCGAAAGACTGATTTTTCTTCCTGTTTTGAAATATGCTATCAGAATTAGAGAAACTCTTTGCTATTGTATACTGAACCTAAGTAATTGTCCACAGTGATATTTATATGCATTCCCTGAGACTGGGTAGCATTGGTGAGGAATGGAAGGGTCCCTATATATGGTCACAGGTGGGCTTCTTACTTCAGGACTTTGCGCTGCTGCCTCCACCTAGGCCAGAGTGGAGGGCAGAAATCAGGTGTAGGTTGGGATAGAGGAAGTAGTGATATTGTCTTATTTTTTGATTCCCATTCAATAATGGAGGGATATGGAAAGGGATGGAGGTTTGGGTGTGTTTTTTGGTTGATTGGTTGGTTGTTTTTTTAGAGGGGTTTTGTTCTCCAGGTTTGGTTTCCAAAGGGAGTAAGTTGGTAATGCCCTGAGCCTCCCTGGGGCCTATGACCCATCTTTTGTAACCCACTGTAAATCAGGCTGCAAGACACATAAATAGGAGTTCAAAGTTTATTTCCTTGTGGTGAACCCTGCAGTGCAAATCTCACCTAGGGTGAAATGTGTCTCAGGAGGGCATGGCCACACACTGGGGAGTGAGGATCCATCAAGGAGGTGAGAGTACAGCCATTCACGTTGGGTTTGTCCTTCCTGTCCTTGGGTGAGGCTTTTGGGCTACCTCTGAAGCCTCCAGGTTGTCAGGCCATAGTCTAACGCACCCGTGCTGCAACATTGCTCCACTTCCTCAGACTTCTCCAAGGGCACAGGACACAGTTACATTTTTGACACTAGTCCTATGCCAAGCTGCATTCTCTGAATGGGATCTTAATGCTTGCCTTTTGCTGTCAGGGTGGCATAAGGGGCCTTTATGCAACTGCAGGAATCAGTATTTTGCCAATTGAAATAAGAACATCTCTCTGGCATATTCCATCCATCTGGTGAAGCTGCTTATTGTACAACTTTGATGGATGCTTCACTGTATGAAGGGAGGAACAAATCCCTGACCTCTAGGAGGGTAGAGCCCTGACCTAAATCATGATAAATGAGACATGGATTGGAGAGGTCTGAGTGAGTTGTGCATCTGCTTCCTTGAGTACCTTCACAGTTGCTTCATCCTTCTTTAGAGAGGAGTTTTGCTGGGAAGCCTGTGTACTTGCAGATTCATGCACACACCTCTGCTCCTGAGTTTACTTCTTTCCTTTCCCAAACCCTCCCAAGCCCTCTGCTGCGTGATCTGGGGGAACAGACCTTCTGTACCACACACCACAATATGATCAGGAGTTTCCATAGCATGGTTGACAACAGGGAGTTTTATATTTGCCTTTGCATTTTCTTTCTTCCTGTAAACACACTTATTTTACTTTCTTGCATCCCTCTATTTGTATTCCCCACCAATTCTTCTTCCAGAAGGAAATGTGTTTAGAATATGAGCTGTCAGATGTCATTAAATATTATCAGGAAACTATGTTGCTATGTTTTAAGAAAATGCATATTTCAGGGCACACTGATCCATAATGTTTGCATATTTAATACATATTTGCATATATGAATCTCCATGCCATTTGGAGCATTGCCAGTCAGGGAACTGCCTGAGGAGAGAAAGTAGGCAGCAGAAAAGGAAATGATTCAGTGCCTGATCACCTAGCCTGTTCAGTACAATAAAGCTCATTGTTAGCTGGCTTTTCTAAAATGGTGATGTTAATGCAAGGAAAAGCAGAGCTGATCTTCCACTAGGTTTAAAATAGTTGACGTTCTCTACCTGTCAAGTGGTGTTTAGTTGAACTTAACAATGAAATAATAATAATAAGCACAGTGCCTTTATACAATGATATGAAGTTAATACCTATTGATTTTTGGTAAAGCAAAATTATTTGAATTTCACATTAAATAAAAAAGCATCACAAAGTATATTTAGAAGTAAGCAGTGTAAATTATGGAATGGGTCTTTACTGTTACTCCAAAGTGTAAAGAACAGTTAACAGTTTTGCTAAGAATTAAGTCTGGCTATGTATGAAGCTATATAACATTAGTTTGTGTTCGTTCTGCTTTTTAAATTTCTCTATTGCTCCTGTAATTTAGCAGAGTTATAAATTAATTATTTTGGTTTTGAAAACAAAATGTCATTTTTTTGCTGTTATACACATTTCTTTTGAATCACAGATGTATCTGTATATATATATATATACACTACACATGGAAGAAAGGTGTATATACAGAAGAAGGTAGCCTTGTAGTTAAGATACATTACCTCAGAGGTAGAATGTTTCTCTTTCTATCCTACTTTAGGTATTTTCTGTTTGATCTTAGGGTTAAAAGCTCATGGAGTAAATTTTTTTAATTATTTTTTTTATCCAAAAAATAGTGATCTAAGTTTATGTCTGTCTTGCAGAAACATTATTTAAAGCAATTTGCTTCCTCTGGCAGTAAACTGCAGTGTCACATACTGATTGATAGTTATTTCATGTATTAGCCCTTTGAGAACACTATCAATGTGAAATCCAGTCAGTTAAGAGTGTTCTTTCACAACAGGGATTAAATGACCTTGTTTTGCACTGTATGTGATGCCTCTGAAATGGGTAGTTTCACTCCTATCAGGGCTTACACTGCTGGTTGCATGGCCAACCAGATCCAGAAACTGAAAATCCAACTGAAAACTAAACTGGCAAAAATAAAAAACAGAAAAAAATTAATAAAATAAAATAAAATAAAATAAAATAAAATAAAATAAAATAAAATAAAATAAAATAAAATAAAATAAAATAAAATAAAATAAAATATGGCTTAAGCTACACGAGCCCAGCCTTTCTTTAATGCTGTCAGAAGAAAGTGGAAAAAAGGAAGGTAATAAAACTAATTATTTACAATAGTATGTGTTTTTAGGTTTTCTTAAGCTGACCAAAAAACTTTAGACAAGCAAACCTTAAGACAAGCATGTTATAGTATTTTATATACTGCAAATACCTACCTATCTGTTAAAGACACCCTGGTCAGTTTTCATGAGCTTGCAGTCACACTGCTTATTTTGTGCTGTCTCTTTTTACTCTCTCTGTTGGTATATAAAAGACTCAAGCAGGCACTGCTGGTGTAAATGAGTGCACAGAAGGTATGCCACAGAAATCATTTCTGAATGGGGCAATCTTCAGTGGAGCCAATTGTGTTCTGAAGTGTAAAATGCATATTGCATTTCAAGTTGGCTATGACTGAGTGGGAAAAAAAAAAAAAAGAAAGACTATTTTGCATTTCATGTCAACCTTAAATATGATGGTGACCATTTAAATACAATTTTAAATCATGATCTACATGTGGATTAAGAAAGCACCTCTTAGATTATTTAAGAAAAAAGATATTGCAGTAGCATGTCTGGCATATAAGAAACATGTTCATTTTGGTATTTATATTGTAGTCTTACAGAGGTGGGGTCCTGTGGGATATTTAACGAATATTTCAAAAGATTTTACAGGCTCCTAAATGTGTAGCAAAGCAGTCCAGGCCTGGTGAAAATGCGTGCAAGATAGCAAGGATAGTTCGGTGTGCATGACTCCTATCTAGTCAACAACAGTGGAAAAAACACATGCATGCAATCAGTGCCTGCTTTCCAAAGGCACAGTGATTCAGCTTTGGTCACATCTGGAGAATTTCACAAGGCATATCAGCACCAGGTGGCCAGTGTGGAGGTTTTGATGGAGTTCAGCATGGCATCATGCCTGGGAGGGCTGTCTCATATGCCATCAAGGGCTGAGGCACTCAGCCTCATCTTACACAAATCCCCCATGTGCTTTGGAATCACTCCTCAGATGAAGGTGAAAGAGGGTGGGAAGCTGCCAACAGCTGCATGTTCTGGTATATTTTTTTTCTAATATCTTCAGGATTCTATGTTTCTTGCTTATTTAATTTGTATTTATATATTATGTATTACTGTAATAAAAATATATGAGAAGGTCCAGCCAGGCACTGTGTTTTGCATAATCTAATGTGTCTTTCCAACTCGCATGAAGTATCCCTCCTGAGCCACAGAAGTTGCTATTCGCAGGACAGGATCAAAACTGAGATGAAAAAATGGTGCTCATGTTATTCCTACCCCAGGTTCTGCGAGGCTTCTCCTGCTGATCTTTGTGGTATTGCTGTTTTCAAAGCCTGAACCCCAACAATTTCAAGAAATTGTTCCACACTGCTGAGAAGGTTGCTATGGAAATGAACATCACCAAGAACCCTGCTAAAGAGCACTATGTGAGGTGATGGGGGAATTTAAGAAAGTACAGAGTGTAGGATATTAACATATTTCTTTAAATTTGTGCACAGTTCCTGTGGGCTTCAGAATTTGGCCCACTGGGTAGAGACTGTTTTTGGTTTGGGTTGTGTTTTTTTTATTATTATTATTTTAGTTTTGTTTTTTTTTTTTCTTTTTTTTTCAGTCCAGTCTACAGAAATTTCATGCAAATTGGATTAAACAAGATGCAAGCAAATGATTTTGAAATTGTTCTCCAGGAGTAAGCTTGAATAGACATAAACATCTGTATTGAATTATTTTTTGTTAATAATGTCTGGCAGAAAGAAGTGATTATAATGGAACTGAAGAGGTTATTGAAGCATAACACTTTACATGGTTTTTTGGGATAGTTACAGTTTGCCCAAAACCTGTAGCAACTGTGGTGTTCAGAACATTTGGATGGAAAAATATTGCTATGGCAACAAATTACTTTTATATTCACATAAAGCAAAAATAGATCTCTCTCTCCCTTTGTGGGAAGCACATATTTTAAAGTGCATGAAAGATTAAAGGTGATAGGCAGAAACAGCTGCATGAATATATTTTCATTTTTCTTCATTTGGTTTATACACATTTCTGTATAAATCTGAAATGCAGAAATAATTTACAGCTAGAAGCATTTTGCAGCTAGAAAATAGAAACAGCTTAGGAAAGGGGAAAATGTATAATATAGTCAGAACTTATTTTGATTATAGTGTAGCAACATCAGACTTCAATTGATTAAAACAAAATATTCTCAGTGTCATTCAAAAAGGAGAGAGAGATTCCTTTTCTTCTATGTGTATCTGGAAAGACTAAAATCATTTTCTTTCCATAGTTTAAGAAGAAGACAATGTTTTTCATTTTTGGTCAGTCAGACACTTTGTCAAGCTCAAGAAACAACCTTAGTGACCTTTATTTATTTCTTTATTTTATTTGTGTAGGTTTATCTTTATTTCTATTTTTATTTAGAAGGCATGCAGCTTTTGCTTTTGCAGGGTAAAGAGCTTCTGGTTCATCTATATGCTGAGGCATGTGCCATCTGCAAAGGAGTTATAATACGTCTACATTGATATGTAAGGTCTATCCTGAGGTTCCCTCTCAATTACTCTGAACCACGTGAGCTGTCTTACACCATCTGTATCTCTCTTCATAAAGCACAGCAGAGCAGCCCACATTTTGTGCTTCTTAGCTGAAAAATAGAGGCCTCCTTGGGAGTGGAGTGTGGATGTCATGGCTCTTTTTCCAGCTGGTCTCCTCATATGGACAGCAAAGAGACGTGCTAAAGAACTGGGGGACAGAAGTAAGGAATATAAAGGCATTTGTGGGACAGCCACTTATTGACTTCCCATTCTCAGACCTTCAGCCTAAACTGAACCATCTGAAGAAAGAGGCAATCAAGGGGGTGAGCTTGGGTGAGCTGGAAGTGCAGTAGTTTTGGATTGGACAGCTTTGGGACAAATGTAGAGGTTTATGGCATAGATAATCTGCAGACTTAGATTTGAGGGAAACTTCAAAACTGACCTAAAGGCAGTTCAAAGGGCATCATTTCCCTTTTTAAAATATTTTGTGCACAAGAGAGCCTGTAAAGGATTTCAAGGTGCCACTAAACTGAAGTTATTATTGTCCATGCTATGAAAGTGGTTGCAGAGAAGAAATTTTAGGGCGGGGAAGGGAAGGCTCTAGATGTAATGGATGTAGAAAGGGGAATGGGATAATCATTAGATTATTATGCATCCCTGCAAAACCTCATAAGCTGTTTCCATACTGCTTAATGGGAGAGTGCTCCAGAGCAATAGCTGAACACAAGCCCATTTGGGGCAAGCTGGCTCACATCCTGATTACTCAGGGTGAGCTCTTCATTGAGCTGGCTGACTTCATCCAAGCTATATGACACCTGCACCTCTATTGGTACCTTTATAAATGCTTATTTTGTAGATCTTTTCAGGTTGAATTGTCTGATATATTGTGTTGCCTGCTGATGCAGCTCTCTGCATTCGTGCTTGTGCAGTGTGAAGCAAGTTTTGTGTCATGCCCTGAGATGTGGCAGGAGCATACACGGAAGAGTTTTAGGGTCCTAAGCCAAGATTGTTGTAAGCCACCCCCAGGTGCAATTATAACTCTACAGAATGCTGAAGACAGCCTCTGGAGCTCCCTAGCTGTCTCTGGGGGTCTTGGAGAGACTCACGCAAAGAAGCCCACAACATGCTCTAAGAGTTAAGCCGTGTGTGTGAGCAGAGGTCAAGTCTTTTAGCTTGGTCTCTGGTTTGCTTCAACATCATGCTGGCACAATTTTGACCATGCTTGTACTCATAAACAAACTCTGGCCCCAAGTCAGGAGTAGACATGGGCCAGGAACTCTCACAAGGCAGTACAGGTGCATCCAGCCTGTATGGAGGGGGAAGAGTTTTTGACGTGTCTGTTCTGTCTCAGTTGGCTCTGGTATCCCAGTTGACCTCATGCCAGCACAGTCCCAAACATATTTAAATTACTGTTGTTGGCTGCATTATTAATACCAGTAGACGTGGTGTCACAGTGTTATGATCAGAATAACCCAAATAAAGAGTTGCATCTTGTTTATTTAAATCTCTGTGGCTAGTTTATCCTGTGTTTGGAAAGAAAATTAAGTTGAATGGTCTCTATAATGGGACTCAGTCTGGATAAAATTTCAGTAGTTTATATTTTCTGGCATCATTGTCAGAAAACATGTGTTGGACTCCATCCACAGCTACAGTACTTTGAGCACATGAACTAGATATTTAAAACTTGGGTATAACCACACAGTCCAGAATTATGCTTTTGAATGCTATGTTGACATATCCTCAATTACACTGATGCAAACACAATTGCATCAAAGGAACAGAAATGGGCTTGAGATATTTTTATACATGCAACCCAGAAAGGGAAGGGAGAGACAAGTCATGTGAACCTTCCTTAATGCAGTCCTCAGAACCACAAGACTCTTGGCTTCTGCAATCCACAACCCCCCCTCCCCCCAAATTTTTGTATATATATCTGCATTTTCGCCTCTTGTGCCATCAGTTTGGTTGTACTCACAGATGTCAAATACAAATTTAGCCATGTTACCAGTTTAGAATAAATGGTAACGACCTTGCTATGTCCTGTGTACTTCTTTTTTTTAGAGAAAATTGGGGTAGCACACATTTATTTTCATTTTTTTGTGTTTTGTTTTGTTTTGTTTTGTTTTTTTCTCTCTGAGAAGAAAAAAGATCAAGGAAAGCATGCAGCATGACAGAGTGCACACATATAACTTAAAACATGCCTGAAGTAATTCATCTCACTTCATAAAGAGAAGTGGGGCAGAATGAAGTGCACATCTCTCCCAGTCTAATTTTAGTTACTTGGTCCTGTCCTCTCACTCTCCACCCTTACTATATGGTTGGTTTTTATTTTTATTTATTTTTATTTTATTTTTTGGAGTCTTTCAGGTTCTGTTTGGCACTGTTTTCACATTTTATTTATTTATTTATTTATTTATTAAGAATTAATAGAATTTGATGTGGCTATTTTAACTGTTCTCTCCAAATGCATTCCAAATGACACTAGGGTATATTAGTTGTGGTTGGAACAGTGATTCACCAGTGATTCACCGGTAGTATATCCACCGATGAGAAGTCAAACACAGAAGGTATTCACAGGTAGTGATTTTTCATATTTTGTCAACCAAAATCTAGCGACAGTTTTATCATTGCAGCCATTGCTGTAGATTACCTCTAACATAAAGTTATTAATACACCTGTGCATGGTAAGTCTTGTTCCAACATAAATCAGTACCATGGAAAACAAGGAATTTTGGAGAGAGACTGCAATAGACTTTGACTAGTGTATTCATTTACTCATCTGTTGTTGCTGTAATCTAACAGAATTGCTGCACAAGTTTGTTTTTTTGTTGTTGTTTTATTTGTTTAAACAAGTTCTCGCAGAACAATGAACAAAGGGATTCAGGGATTTATACTTTCCATTATAAATACAGTGCCATTTCCATGACCCTGTTTAGAAGAGTAAAGCTTCTATTTGTCTCCCGCTGATTCTGTCAACATTCACATAGTAAGTTCAGTAGAAATCCCTCAGGTACTCCAGTGTCAGACCACAAAGTCATTTCTGCCTTTTAAAGAAAATACTGTGTTTCAAGGAACAGAGACTTTGGGGAATATTCTTGTGAAGTGGAGACCTGATGCAGCAATGCAGACATAAAGAACTGAAAGGCTGGGCACAGAACCGAGAAGCAAGCAAAATAAAAAGACAAAATGTATATTTATATACCTTCTGAGTTTAGTTACCTTGGTGAAAATATGCAGCAACTCCACAACATCTACAGAATTTCCTGGAATAGCTCAGATTAAAATATGTGCCTGCTTGCAGATAAAATGAGCTGCAATAAAAAAAGAATGGAGAAACACTAACCTGTGCTGGCAGAAAATATTTGAACAGGAAAAAATAAATGGGATCATGAGTTTTTCCTTTCTTCTTTTCACAAAAATTAGTCTTTCAGATTAATTCAGACCCACTTAGACAAAGTCAATTATTACAGAATCCAATTACTTATTTCATTTCCTGGTTTCCAAAGGATATACAACTCACGCAACCATGCTGTTCTGTGTGCTACTCACTCCTTCCCCCGGTAATGTTAGCTGATTTTAACCAAAATGACAGACAGGTGACAAGCTCAAAGGTACCGCATTACATGTATGGGAAATTTGGTGTGTCTTTAGAGGAAAGAAATACAAACCCACCAAGAACAGGTAGTTATAGGTTATCCTTGCACCATTTTGAAAGGCAGTGACAACTGGCTGTCCCACGTGTCTTTGCTCTCCAGGTCCATGGACCTAGATGAGCATGATGCAGTGGGACATGTGGAGCACCAAAATTGTGAGGTCCTTACAAAATACAAAGGAGGGAGGAAAGATGGTTGCTAAACACAGAGGTAATAGTTGAAGCATAAAAGAGGACACACTAGAACAAACCACAAAAGAGAGTCAAAAGAGGTGGTAGAGCAGTGGGATGAGTGACTTAAGTGTGGCGGAGTACCACCATGTCTGATACAGTGCAGGCAGAGCTTGCTGCCAGTTTAACTGATCTCAGAGCTTTGTAGGCATAATGGCACTGAGCTAGAAAGAGTCTGAAGGATGGAAATTGTGCCTCCCTAAAACATGGAGTTTAGTTTTATTCTGCAGCATAGAATCAGTGCTGAATTGCTGAAGCTACACAGGAGAGGATGATGATGGAGTAAGTTGCATATCCCTGCTGCATGGCACTAATAATTTTGCAGTATACTGTAGCCTGAAGACTGCCCTGTGGCTCTAAAGAGAAATTCTGTCAGGCTGGGGTTGGCAAAACACAGCACAGATGTGTTATTTCCACACTTTCATAGATGCCAGTTTCCCACTACAAGGGTTCTTGATATTTGTAAAGCAGCAGTAAAGATAATCTGCAACAAGCTGGACTATTTCTCAAATCAGGGTTTACATTTGGATTTGGTTGTGTAGGATAAATGATCATCATTGCCTAATGAGGACAGGGCTGGTATAAATTCTGTATAATTTTCATATTAACTGTGCAACTTGAAGTACCAACTCTAACAGCCTTGGATTTTCAGTGGTGTAACTGAGAACACAGGAATTTTCTCTTTCAAAATATAGATTTTTTTAAGATTTTCCAACCTTCAATCTTCCAAAAAATGTATATGTACTGAATATTTTTTTCTCTAATTGGTTTAACTTTTGGGAGCCAATATTAATTGAAATTTCACACCCTTTAGCAATTCTTTTTGTGGCTTTGCAAAGGGGCCTCACACTTTTAAAGCTCCATGTGAAGAAGCCAATGATACCATATCATCTGGAGACGCAGGCATTCAAAGTCCAGATTTCAAATCCCATTGCAGCAGAATATTTACTTGTCAGATCTTGTTTGTTGTCAATGTTGAAATGCATGTAATTTCCTGCAAGGAAGGGTTTTGGATTGTGAGGCCACAGCAGTGATGAAGGGAATTTGTACGGTGGTTGAACTGATAGTGTGAGTGTGAGAACTCTGCATTGTAAAGTCAACACAATGCCAGCATTAGCATTCAGATGAAATTTAGGCTTCCGTGAAGAGGCTGTCATCCAGTCAATTTGTCAAGATAAAACCTCACTGTTCATACACCCTGCAAGTGGCTTTGCAGTATTTCAGAGGTAAAGTGCAAGCACTTTCTGCCACACTGGTGTGGCTCATCCTTGGCGTGGGGTCCCCTCTTTTCAAAAGGAGAGCATTTGGTTGTTGGTTCCTGTCTGCACAGACTCCTGCTTGTATATTCCACAGATAACTGAACATTGTTTCACGTATTTTTCATGCAGTCATATGACCTTAGGGTTTTTAATCCTGTTTTAATAAATAAATAAATAAATAAATGAGAAATGCCTTTGTAGAAAATCAGAGCTTAAAAGGGACAGTCCTCAGCCTGCCAGCAGCAGTAGTTGTAGCATGGTTACAGCAGCAATGTCAAGGTGCTTAGGGTCATGGACAGGGGCCCTGTTGTGCAAGGCACTGATAAGCCATGAACAAAAGACCTTACAATTCACTGCTGTAGGCTTTTTCTTGCAGATGTGAGTGGCCAAGCACCAGGAACTGGATTTTCCCTTGCATGGTGCAGTGTCCAGTAAGGGATAACAATACCAGTTCAGCTAATGTGGTTATTCCATTTTCAGTACAATTGTCCTACCATTGTATAACTGCATATGAAAGAATATTTTATAACCAACTTAAGCAAAGAGCAGTGTGCTCATGTCTACCATAAAGGTGTCCTGGACCAGGATTCAGGAGATAGAATAGCGTTGCTGACATGCAAGGCAGTAAAGGCAAGGGGAAGACAATTTTGAGCCAGCAACCATCTTGCTACAGTAACTTAAGCCTAAACCTGATTTTACTCAGGTTTCCCAGCTGGATCCCAAGGAACTTCTCATTTTGCCTCCATTGTGTGGAGATATTCCGCTAAATGGGGGGAGACAATGAAAAATAACAGTCCCTGGTCAAATGGTAAGCTTGCACTGATGTACACCCTCAGGTCCTCCTGTATGTCACCCAATTGGAATGCACAGCATATGCAATGGGCAAAGCAAAGCTTGCAAAGCCTTTGCTGAGACTCGAGGGAAATATGAAAACTGGAACACAGCAGCTACTAAAAAAATGTATTTCTCTAATTTATTAGTGTTCTTTGAAAGTGTCTTCAAGCTAGTACATACAGAACAATGAACGGGCATACTTTGGCCTTTTGGAAAGGTTTGATATAATTTTTTCATGGGATTAGTTAGTAAACTTAGAAACCATAGAGTGATAGATGAAGTCTTGTCATGAATTAAAAACAGGCTATTACTTAGAACAAAATATGGGTGCAGTAATAAACCACCCATTCTAGACAGAGAGATGAGTTCATGGTACGTTGTTGCGGGGTTCATCCAGTGGGCTGGAAAAATAGTAAATGTATCAATAGATTAAATAGGCAGTAGGCAAAATATGCTAGTGACAGAGATATAGAAGTAAATCCAACTAATCAGATATGTAATTGGGTAATAAAGCAAATTAATAATTTCCATTAAAATTGTAATCTAATTTTTAAATGCAGAATTATCTATTCTTCAGGTTGTATTTGTACATAAGACAAATCCTCAAAAAAAAAAAATTACAGTCAAAGGGGCTGGTAGGTATTTTTTGCTGCTGCAAGTCAGTCGTTGTGTGCCTGGTCTTCCTATAAACTGTCTGAACAATGTGGTTTGTCTGGTTAATTTGTTTTGTAAGGGTCTGGATCTGACCAGACATAAGCAAACTGTTTTAACCTTCTTCAGAATCACACAAGTGTTTGTAATGGGAAATGGCAAACTGCAGGATGAGTACAGGACAGGAGACTGGAAGTGAGGAAAAAATATGTACCTGGAAAAGGGATAGACTTCTTTTTGTATTAATATTCTAAATTTAACAGCTGAACAATAACTTTTTCTTTGTAGTCATGACAAGGCTATTGCCTGGCCAACATTGATTAATTTAGAAGACAATTATTTTCCCATTGGCATCAATGAGATCAGACTAGAGCCCCAGATACTTCTGCGTAGGATTGGTGTCACAGCAGATTTAATAAAACTGGCATTTATATTCCAGGGAAGAATAGAACAGCAAGATATAGAGAATGCAACACCATCAGAATCACACGGAACAGCTAGAAACAAGATAAAAACAGAAAGTATTTCATAAAATAGAACTGAAGTGGCCCACTTTTGTAGAAAGGTGGCAAATATTTTTGAAATAGAGGAACCATGTAGTGTGAAAAACACTGTAAAAGGCTCATTTAAAATTAGTAACATTATTTTTAAATGACTAAAACTTTTTCTTTTTAATTTGAAAGCAAGTATAATATGTATATACTAATACATTACATGTGTCAGTAATCATATCATTTGACATTTAACATGTGGATGCCTTCTATAGTTGTTAGTACTCTCATTTATACAGGGAGGAGAGGGAGAGAAAAACAGTACCAAATTTATTCTGATGATAGAGATGATCGCTCCTAGGAATTCTGGAGGAAGAAGAAGCTTTTCCTCTTCCTCCCATGGGGCACACAGCTGTCACAGTGTCACATAAAGCAAGGTTTCTGGCATTCACTGCAAGAGCCAGACCTCCAGGCAGGAAGCACCTTTGGGCTCTGCCAATGCAGTACTTGCTTTGTTTCTGGGATTAAACCTGGCTCTGCAGCTGCAGAAATGTTTATGAGCCATTACTGACATAATGTGATCTAAATTAATCTTGTTTTATCTATTCCAGTTAATGATACTTTAAAAACTGGTATTCAGTAGAGAATAACTATGCCTATAAGAATTTTCAATTTTCCAAATGCATAACTTAGAGTTTGTAATTAAAAGAAAGGCACCTTTACTTTCTATGAAATAATTTTTTGGCCTCCCAAGATATGAATTATACAGAGAGATTGAATGTCTTATAATTAAATCTAGTTTGCACGCATGCTAGTGCTCTGTACTAGTGGAATCAGATCCATTCATCCTTGTGTTTCATAATCTTTACTGCTAGGAGATAATTGAAGTTTTTGTATAATATAGATAGAAGGGAGGGGTGAAAAAGCTAATTTTGCTCTATTTTTTGACTTACAGTCCTGCAAATTGGTTAGTCTCTGTCATCAGTTAATTGGCTTTACAGCTACTTTACTTAACGTTGACTGTGGTCCCACATACAACCATGGCCCCCAAAGTCATTCTTTCCATGGGAGCTCACTTATAGGGTGAGAGATAAAGACTTTGGTATGTTGTATTTGCCCAAGCCATGAGGGAAGTACCAAACTGCTTACAGGAGACCCTTATGCAAAAAGGCCAAGCTCTGTTCTCCCTAGAGTCCTTTAAACAGACACAAGAACCCTTTGGATGACTTACAGATCTGAAACATCTATTGTTGAAAAAAATAAAATTAAATAAATATAACATAACATAACATAACATAACATCATGTTTTGCTGTGGTTCACCAGGAGTTTCATCTCCTCAGTGGACTCTGAAAGTTTTATTGACTTATCAAGTTCTTATAGGTCATGATATCAAACATATCCATCTTTTATAGACATTTTCAATTGTCCTGGTTTCATCTGCTGTAGGAGACAGTTCTTCTGAAAAGCATGAATGACCGTTCTAATAGGGGACATATATTTCAGATTCCAGGAAGTTTTAATATCTATCTAAGCAGCAAAGGTTTTCCCTTCCCTTAAAAGCTTACATTGATGTCATCCTGGATGGAGCAGATGCTTTGACATTGAACTTCTCTGATAATTTTGCCATATGAGGAGCTATGGGCCACTTTATTCACCAGCTGGTCATTATTCTATTGTCTTTTCTTACTCCAGTGAAGAGAAAAATGTAGAGAAGAATGATGAGAGATATTCTTTTGCCAAGTTTTCCTCTACTTTCAGCATATAATGTTACTGAATTTTTGGCACCCTATGTTCTTGCCCTACATCTCACTCCTTAGGACAAGGACACCAAATAGGACAGATTGAATAGATAGGAGAATTACTATTCTCTGTCATCAGTTATAGTCCTGTTGGGGACACTGAAATTTTCCTTTGTCTTAAGAAGAACCTTCTTTATTTTGACTTTTAAAACCATAGTTATTCCAGAATGCACTTCCAACAGAACACTGAATAGTTTTGGATCTCTCTATATTGTTTTATATAAAGCAACAGAGCAATTGTTAGCAAGTTCACTCATAAGAAATAAATTACTCATAACTCCTACAATTTTTTTTCGCTTTTCTGTTGTGAAGCTTGTTGTGTTTATTGATTTGTATATTGAAACTCTTCTAGAACTTTCATTTGTCTTTCAGACTTTATGCTCAGGATGCTACACTGCAGTATGACTTGTAACTTTTCATCTTCATACATCTACTTGCTTCAAATTTCTGCCAACAAGGATGAGACATATTGGTCCTTTTCGTAACGGTCTTTCACTATTAAGAAGGAGTTAGCACACAGGAATGAAGGTATCTTTATGTATCAGTGCACACACACATGAACACATGCAAAAACTGAATCTTCTGGAAGAGAAATGCTGTGCCATAGTCTTCTGGGAGAGGGTACCAGTTGTCCTACCCTGTTCCATTTCTCCTTCTGCTGAAGTTGCTTGGGACAGTGGAGATAAGTCATCCAGAGATGGCAGGTGTCAGATGAAAAAATAAGGTGTTAGAAGGAAAGTCGAATGTGAAATCAGATTACAGCATTATCTACATAGAAAGGGGGAGGTGAATAGGTGAAAGACAGGGAGAATGGTGCTGCTGCCATCCAAGTGAGGCCACCTTCAGAAAAGGCCTTGGCTGGCTGATTTGGACTGGGCAGAGAGTGAAGAATTAACAGATGATGACATGGAAGTTTCCCTGTCATTTTTGGGGGGGAAAGTGAGGAAAGTAAATGAGATGAAGACATTGAGCACTCTTCAGACAATAGCTAAAGTCTCTGACTCTGTCTGTGTTGCCTAGAGATTTTGTAAACCAACATACTACTGGGAGGCCAGGTCTTTTATGCAGCTTAGCTTTTAAAAATGCAAATGGGATTTTTTTTCTTCCAAATGTGATGCAGAAAATAGAGCTCTAACTTCCCACAATTTCCTCTCCTGTTTTTCCTGTCTTTTGTCCTTCTTAATATCTTATGCCACTTCTACTCTCTACTTCTCCACAACAGCCAGAGCCATGGCTACTTCACTGCTGAGAACAGATCTCTAAATTTCTTATATCTTCCAAATCTCTGGCACACCAAGGCTTTCATAGACTTTAATTCAATTAGCTTCTTGGCATGAGGGCACAGGACTCTCACCCTTATTAAAAGGGAAGGAACCACTGAGTCAGCCCAGGCTTCTGCTGCATGAAATGCTGAAAAATCCCATAAGCTTACTGAGAAAAACATGGTCTTTACCTTAGAATTGCCCCAGTCACGTGTGAGAGGACAGGATTCTGCTTGGATATTTGCAGTCCTAAGTCTGTGTCTACCTTGCAGTTCAACAGTTTTGCCCACTATTATTATGTTAGTTTTTATGACTTTGGGAAAGAGATGAGAACACTTTATAGGTCCATCTTATCATAAATAATACACACAATACAAGAAGATCATATGCACATCACATATCAGTCAGTAATTGGTACAGATTCACATCAGTTTAAGATTTGGCCCATAGCTTTTTGGCTAATATCTTTTGCTATATCCTGGAAACAACTACCATTCACTGAACACTTTTAAAACACTTGTAAAACAGGAGTGTAGCAACTGCACTGATGGCTTCAATAAAAATATGTTCAGTGCCAGATTATGAATTCATTAATGCTGGTATAAAGCCAGAGTAATTCTGCTGATATCATTGGCGTTGCTTTGGCATCACATTGTCATGACACAGATGAAACCGTAGCTCACAAGTGGTTCCACAGTGCTTTGAAATTTTTATGGATTCCTTTTTGTCTTGTTCTCTTTATAACATGTTTGTTTGGTTTGGCTTAAGAAAATAACTTAGGATTTATCCACAGCCCTTCCAGCCCTTCCTTTTTTTTTTTTTTTTTCTGTTCTAAACTCAGTTGTAGAGGGTTTTGCTTTGTTCTGAAGTCAAAGAAATAGAAAACAAAGTGAAATTCTTTGTACTTTATAAGCCAGCAGACAAGAGCTGTTATTCATTGGATTCCTGAAAGGTTTTTAAAGTTTTGTCTTTTTTACGCTGAAAGGTGTTGCAAAATAATGATCATCTGCTTTGTCTGTTCTCATCTCAGCAAGAAGAACCTTGGAGCTGTGCACACCACTGTAGACAGGTTAAATTCTAGAGGCCTACAGGACTGGAGTCTTGCAAGTCTTGTAGATGTCAAAAGTAATTCTGGTCAGAGACATTGTGGCTTTGCATTTGGCATAATTAAAGCAACCACTTGGAATTGTTTGTATATAAGGAACAAAACAATAGGCATTGAGACTTCATTATTGGAAGCAGCTGCAGCAGAGGAAGTCCTGCAGCCAGGGGTAGGTTGGTAAATTCTGCGTGGGACATGTTAGTACTGTGATTCAAATTCTCATGATGTTTTATGTGAGGCTAGAATATATTGCACTTTCTTCTTTTCTGCCCCATTTTTCCCTCAAATATAAGTTGTATTAACCTTGTGGAATGATATTTAGAAATGTTGGAGGACCTACTCTGATCCCACGGCTATTTGTGAGAATAAAACTGGTTGCATATACCACCTTGCAAAATTGTTGAGATAAGCACTGTAAGATCAGCTTCGGGAGGCAATAGCTGGAATTCATTAAGAAAACTCTTGTCAATTTAGGTGGAGTTGGATTTAACTCTTTCAGTGGCCTTTAGTTATTTTTTATGAAATCCTACTTAGCAGGGACACAACTACACAAACTCCATTGCTTGCTTTGAGGTAAGGGAGAGCAAGGAAGAAGGAGGAACAGGTCAGTGTACTCAACAGACCTGCAAATTCCTTACAGTAGCAGTGTAGAAAAGTTAATTCCTCTAGAGATATTCATACAGACATACATGTTATTTATCTTCAATGCTTTCATGTTTCCACTAGTTGTACGGAGTATGTGGACTCTCACTGCTTAATATGCTTCTCCAACCACCAGCTCCATTCTGCTTAAACATGGTGTTTGACTGAGCTGAAAGGATGGAAAGTCAAAAGGAAGTATGATGTGTCTTCATCTCCCTGGGATCTATGGTGCAGAATTTTCTTTTGAGGAAACTTCAGGGCAATGCGAAGTGTCAGTTCCCAACGTCAGCAAAACAAAGCACTGCTCAGAGCACTGCCTCAAAGAGTTAATCATTACTTGGCCACTCTGCTCTAGAGAGTCTCCTAATGACAAGGTAATAGGATATCCTGGGGGGAAAAAAAATGTTCCTTTTGAAATTTTGGCTGTGTTTATACTGCTAAATAAAAGGTGAAGGAGCCACAAACCATGAGGGCAACACCAACTCTTTTGTATCCCTGCCATTAAGGGTCACCTCTTTATAGCAAGGGTGGCTTAGAAAAAAACTGAAACCCAGAGCCGGGGGTGTGAGCTAATACAGTGTGTGTGTACCTGAAGGTTATGTCATCAATTAATTGGGCATCACTTCCAATTACTTTAACCTTTAACGCAACAGTGATATTTCTGTGACTGATGATTATATTTATATGACTGATGATTATATTTATATGATTTTCTCTATTCAGTGTCCAAAGTACTGTGAAGTGTGTCCTGCATCCCACCAGAATGGTGTTTTTATAATATGATGAGGGGGCATATGAAACATGACATGGAGTATGACAAAAGGGCAGCTGGGTAGAGCAGAGGTTGCAAATCCTGCCACAACAGTGAATTAAAGGTGTGCTGAAAGGAAGGAAACTTGGTGGAGCCTTGTCTATGAAGTCGGTTGGGAATGGCTTCCAGAGTAGCAATCCCCCAAATCATGCTGTAACTTTCATCATGGAGAAAGCTAGTTGGAGATGCTTAGTGAATAGTCAGGGAGTGATCTAACAGGTAAGCAATATAAAATCTTGGGGACCAGGACTAAGGTAACTTTGTCCTTTACTCTTTTTTTTTTCCTACTGGTAGAGACATACCTCTTTTATTTGCTGGTTGATAGACAAGAATCATAGAGTAGATGATTCTTTCGCTTGTCAACAGACAAGTGAAACCTTTACTTTTGTCTAATGGTCAGGGTGCTCAGCCAGAGAGCAGCAGGGATGGGGTTCATGGCTCAGATTCCCTGGGTGTGTTTGCATTGTATATCAAAATTAGAAATGAAACCAGCCCTGGGACAAGGATTAGAAGCTCACATCCATCTTGTTTCTAGCTCAATTGATTGCCTACTCTCTGCTAGAGAGAATATCCTGACTCTTGCATTCCTGCAACACAGTAACTCAGATTCCACAAGAACTTTCTGCCTGAATACTTTCTTCCCTACATACTTGATGAGGAGAAAGTCTTCTGTATGCTTAATCACAGAGCCTGACCAGTGCTCTCACCATTGGAGTGTTGTACTAGAGGCAGGAAGCAGCAGAATTACAACAGGAGAAGCTGGCTGCAGCCTTGATCACACCTCCTGTTTCAGTAGGGGAATGCTTTCTGTTGAGGGATGGTTCTGAATGGTTCTACCACTGTTCAGAAGGATCTCAATAGGTTGGAGAAGTAGGCAAACAGGAATTTTATGAATGTCAACAAAGAGAAATGCAGACTCCTGCATCTTGGGAGGAATAACCATAGGTAACTCTACATGGTGGGGGCTGACCAGCTGGAAAGCAGCTTCACAGAAGAACAAGCAAATTCACCACAAGCCAACAATGTGCCCTCCAAGAAGGCCAACAGCATTCTGGGATGAATTAAGAAGAGCACTGCTAGCAGGTCAAGGCAGGTGATCATTCCCTCTACTCAGCACTGGTAGGGCCATACCTGGAGTACTGGGTCCACTTCTGGACTCCCCCATACAAGAGACATGTCCATGTGAAGACCATGAAGATGACAAAGGAACTGGAGCACCTCTCCTATGAGAAAAAGCTGAGAGTTGTGACTGTTCAGCATGGAGAAGAGAAGACTCAGAAGACTTGTGTTTATATAGATATATCAGATGAATGTGATATCCATATCAGATTTATATACAGACATCAACATATATAAATATGTGAAGAGAGGGTGTAGAGAAGAAAGAGACAGGCTCTTAGTGGTGTCCAGTGACAGGACAAGAGGCAATGGGCATAAACTGAAATGCAAGAATTGCTGCTTAAACACAAGAAACATATTTTCTACTGTAAGGGTGATTGAACAGTGGAAGAATTTACCCACAGAGAAGCTGTACAGTCTTCATCTTTCATCTCATAAAGAAAACCTGACTAGCCACAGTCCTTGGCCACCTGCTATGGCTGACCCTGCTCTGACCAATAGGGTGAACTAGACAATCTGCAGATCTGCCTTCCAATCTCAGCTATGCTGTGATTCTGTTACTGTTAATGACAGTGTCCATCATCACCTCAGGAGAGATAGTTCTAGGCATCCAAACCTAGGCATCAAGGCTCAGAATTTGGGGTACTTTCCAACTGAAGAGGGATTCTTCTCATGTGTGTTCAAAGCATTAAGCAGGGCAGGAAAGTAGGCAGGGTTCTGTTTTTGGGGACTTAGGTGGCTTTTATCTACCTCTTGTAATGTTAGGCCAGATTATATATACCACTGCACTTTGTGCTTAGTTGTATGTGGGATATTTTTTAAGATTATAGTACTAATATGAATTTGAGTAAAGATGGCAGAAATATATAAAGATGGGAGAGCTGCACAGCCTTCATTGTCACACTTGTGTCTTCTTCAGGATTTCTACAGCTTCAGAAATTTAGCACCAATTTTTTAGGGGGACCTAGTCTGTTGGAAAACTGTTTCTTCTATGTCCTTACACAGATTAGATTACCCATTTCCCTCCAAGCTTTATCTGTGGATATTGGTTTTGTATTTATGCATGCATTTTTCTTTTCTCTCACTTTCTCACATGCTGCTGGGTAGTCATTATACCATTTTGGCTTCCTTTTATGAACTAAATTCTCCATAGGCATTGTGTAAAGAGTGCTATAGTGCAGAAGAAACTAGGACAGGGTCAGATGCTTCTGGCATTTTCAAATGGCTCTTCTAAGCTGGGCTGCTGGGCCATTTCTAAATGGATAGGGTGTTTTAATGATAGTCCAAAGTAATGTAAAATCAGGTTATTGACTTCTCTTTCAGAACATGATGATGCTTCCATATCTGCTTTGATGTTTCATTTTCCCTGAGTTTTCTGCTCTTCAGTTTAAAGAAGGTAGAAATAGAGGTGGGGAAAGGGGAAGCTTGTTAAAATGATCTTGAATCAAGAGCTAAGAAATTAACTATTATAATGCCACACTGCAGCAGTCACTAAACAAAATTAAAAAAAAAAATCCATTTGGCTAGAGCTGTGCAACTTAATCCATTTTATTATGCATGTCCCTTGTTTACAACACTGAAGTTTTAGTGAAGAGAAATTTCTTTTACTCCCATCTCTTTTGCTCTTTTGTCCTCATGAGAGAACAGGAGGCAAGGAGCTCCCATTTCCCCTCTGTGGCAAATGTCCCAGCAGCCAAGCTGGGCCAGGCACAGCTTAGCTGGCAGGACTCTACATAATCATCTAAGTATGAACCAGACTGGGTTTCTCTCCACTTATGTAAATCCACAGTATTTAAATCCGTAGTCCTTCAGCGTTGAATTACTGCCAGTGGTTTCCAAATACTAACTCCTTATTAAACAAACAGAATTAGATGACATGTTAGAGTGCAGATGACCAGTGCCACAATAGATTGCTTCTATCTGAAAAACACACATTTGTAAGGGGGTGCTGGATCCATACAAGAAAGAATTACCAGGCACAGATGGCAGTGCTCATTTATAGCAGTAGAATAAGAATGTAATAGTATTAATGAAAGAACACTTATTTTGTACATGAGGAAAGCAAAACCCCTCACATGGAGATGCAGGAGAGAAAGTCAATGATATGAGCAAGTGCCTCATACATTGTCACTTACGTTAATGAAGATGCTTGAGCTACTCCCATGGGAACTGGCATTTTAACTCCAGTCTTTTAATGCTGCCTTGACCCCAAGTTGCACAGGAGAAAGAGGAATAAATAGAGTATAACATCATGTCAGTGGAAAATCTCCCAAGTGCAGCTGCATTGTCTGCACTGTACTATCATCTTGTGTACCATCAACAAAGTTTTTTCTTTGCTGCCCGTACCACTCATCCAGAGTACTGTTTCCTTTGCTACTAAGTAATAGGCAAAAGTACCAGACATTAAACTTCAGCAATTCTATGAATAGTAATAGTAATAGTAATAGTAATAGCAATAGCAATAGCAATAGCAATAGCAATAGCAATAGCAATAGCAATAGCAATAGCAATAATAAATCCCTTGGAAGATATACCCATGCTGGATTCTCTATTAGAAAATAAATAAATAAACAGATAAATAAATAAATGAGCAAGCTGATTTATACCTCTTCAGATACTTTCCTGAAATCCATCTTAGAGTCTTTACTGTATAAAATCTGTGAAGATGGAAAAGGAGAGTGACAGTTTTCCATGTGCGCTAATCAAAATTGCAAAGTATGACAATTATGGTAGTACAAATACAAACATTTCTAAGCACACAAATGGCTTCTTTGAACAGGCCACCATACTTTTCAGACTTACTGCATGTAAGCAAACGATATGGAGTTGCTTGTCTCAAGATGTCATGCCAGGCACTCTGCTACAGAAAAATACCTGGTGCTTGGTTAATTCCAGTATGTTAATGGCTGTATGTTCAGATGGTCTCTTCTCTTTTGTTTGTTTACTACAAATCATAAAGTCTGGTCCTCATTTGAATTCAGGGAATTCTCCAAGTTTTTGCAAAAAGACGTGTAGCAACCACACTTTTCTCTGAAGATGCCATAGATTGAAAATCTTTAAGAAATTCTCATGGCAACAGTCATGAGCAGTGATCAACGTATGTGTTCTCTTAACTATATGATTATTTGCCTCTGTTCATAATTTGGTTTTGATTTTTCCTCTTTTATTGTTTTTCTTTTACACAGAAAGTTATATATTGAAAATTATCTCGCATGAGGTCTCTGTTCCCATCAGTCCCTGAACTGTAAAATGGTGTCATGTACTGTTTTGTTCAACTGACTAACTGCATCTACATCTATTAAATGATTCAGTCTGCAGTGGCCAGAGGCTCATCTTATTATTTTCTTCCACTTAAATAACTCTTTAAATAAAACACTGAATATGCAGTTCATTGGTTATTGGCTTTTTTCTTTTTCTTTTTTAATAAACTGTTATCGTTCTGAGTGTAGTTCATTTCTTCAAGAATGAAATTCTGTATGTAAATATTAGCACAATTAATGGAAATCACATACATAAAATGCAAGGCTGGAAATGTTTCTCCTTTCTGTTCACAGGTACAGTCCAACTCAGGCTTGGGGAAGGGAGAAGAGGAAAGATTTCACTGTAACGCAGCTTACATAAATATATAATTTTTGAAGGTCCCTGGAGCAGGGAGGGGGAAGCACTAAATTTACAAGAACTCCAGTTTAATACTTTTGATTTTATATTTTCCATTTGTATAATCATGTCAATTTTATAATTGCATAAAGTAGCACTGAAACATTCAAACCAACATATATCCAATTATTATTTCCCTCTCTCAGGCATTCTTACATAGGAAAAAAATCACCACGTGTCATTATTTTATTGATTTGTACATACACTTGGTACTATAAGTAAATTATGTCATGATATTTTGCCTTTCCTTTCTCATGTAGCTGTTATGAAGGGGCTGTCTCACTGCTGTGGAAAGAGATGATTGTTCTAAAAGGTTATTTCATAAACTACGAGAGGAGTGCACTTGTTACAAGCACATTTGTCAATGTCTCAAACAGCTGGAGCTTGACTTATTAGGGAGTGATGTACCAGCATGCAGAGTTTAATTTAGGCTCAAGGGGGTTTGTGTGATGAAGAATCTGATTCTTATCGGTGGTTTCACAAAGCGCTGCCAGCCAAGCTCCCAGCTCCTTCTGATGGAAGTGCATTTCGGGAACTGATTCAGCTGGACAGTGGTGTCTCACAGGCTCTGCGTAAGCTGCCTTTCCTCAATGCTTAAACATTGTCTGCCATGCTGCTATTAGGTAACATCAGAAACCAGTAAAATCTGTCAGAGCATACATGTTGATGCTCATTTCCTTTCTGTTAGTATATACCTACAGCAGCCTGGGCTGCAGCTCCAAAGAGTGGCACCATGTGTAAGACATGTCCCTACCCTTCCCCACATGGAGGATACATTGAATAGGCATTGACCTTCATTTGCAAGGTTGTTCTTCAGTGGGGACATTTTCATCTGCCCCCATTTACTGTGGTACCCCCGAGCAGCACCGATGCTCTCAGCAATGCACAGATGCGACTCTATGGGATGTTTCACTGCTTACATCCCCCTTCCAGTGACAGCTCTGTGTCAGAAAGAGCAAGCTATGATGATGCAAGCTTGGTTTATTCCTTGTAGCTGTTGCCAGCCTGTGTTTGTAAAAATTCTCTTTGGATGTCAGATGAATTGGGCAGGACAGGAAATTTTTGTCACAACTGCAGCTGAGGAGAGTCAAGCATAATAGGCACAGCAACACAACTTCTGCAGGTGATGTATCCACCCTCACCAGTGATTTTTAAAAATAATGAAGTTTATTTTCTTTCCACATTAGGACTGGGGGAAAAGACTCTTGTTTTTTATTTAAGTTATCAAAGTGTCTCTATTTCCTCCTTTGCTTTGTGAGACGGCTGTTGTTCCTTCCTTGAAAGGACCTTCCTTAGGCACTTGCAAGGGGTTCCTAGGAAAGATGTGTTGTAGTGCTACACCTCCAAAAAGCTGAGTTCATCAGACCACATAATTACAATCCGAGCTAGCAAGCAGGAATAGACCTTGCTGTCCATCTGTGAAGGCAATAAGCATAAGTAGAGAAGAATCTTATGACCAGTTATTGCTGAGTAGGTCAGTGTAACCCAACAACCATGGAAACAAAAAAATAAGTCCAGGAACATAGCATTGACAGTTGGAATCACAGAATCACAGGATGGTTTGGGTTAGAAGGGACCTTAAAGACCACCCAGTTCCAACCCCCTGCCATGGGCAGGGACACCTCCCACCACACCAGGTTGCCCAAAGCCCCATCCAGCCTGACCTTGAACACCTTCAGGGATGGGACATCCACAGCTTCTCTGGGCAACCTGTGCCAGGGCCTCACCACCCTCAGAGTAAAGAATTTCATCCTTACTCCTAATCTAAATCTACCCTCTTTTAGTTTAAAGTCATTAATCCTTGTTCTATCACTACACTCCCTGATAAAGTGTTCCTCTCCACTTAAGACAAAGAGGGTCAATAGTTATTTAATGCTCATGTATCCAGAGTCCCAACTTCCCTAAACAAGTTTTACTTCCATCATGGAAGTACAGGCAATATTGTTTTTTTATATCAGGACCAAAGTTCAAATCATGAAAGACATGAAGGGCCTCAGTGGGTAGCTCAGATATGCAAAATTTGGCTCCTTTTCTAGTTTAAGGGGATACAGAGCTTTCCAGTTGCATTAGAGCCTGCACGCTGGAACTGTGGATCTGTTCCCACTCTCCAGCTTCCTTCTAGGATACACCATCACCTCTTAAAAATATGCAGGCTTCTCTCCCTACCTATTTACTGGGAATTAATGATGCTACACTTCAGGGTTAATTTCCTGGACTTGATGAGCCTGTCTCTACATCTGGTTTTCCAAAAGCTCTGGCTTTTTCTGAGTGAGCACTGCCTTGGTCTCACAGATCCCATCCTTCTCTTCTAGGTTTTCCTTCCTGCTCCTGTTTTGAATATCACCACCTCCCCAGCAAAGTAAATGCAGAAAGGCACGTACAGACCTAATGCTGCAGCTGCCCATGGCTTTAGGAAGGTGGAAAAGATGCACCTCCACTACAAGAGGATGAGGACTGGGCCAGTGGGATGTGCTGCAGGAACTGGGATTCTGCAGGAAGGTTTAGCCGTGCTATGGTAATGTTAATACAGCATTGCAATGAGTCCCCAAATGGATGCTTAACTGTAAAATTGTGATGCTGTGCCAGTGCATGATGGTATCTGGGAAAAATGAAGCAAGGCAAACTAATTAAAGTACTAACCTGGAGTTTCTCTACATGTCTTTGTTTTTTATGCCCTCTTCTTTTTCTCATTTTTTTTTTCTCCTCCTTTTCATTTCCTTCCTCGCCCTTCATTTTACCTCCTTATTATTTATAAAATTCCCTTTTATCATTTTCTTCCCATATAACTTCTTTTATTTCTCCTTTATTTCCAGCCCCTCTGTGCCCCACGTTGCATTTCCTGTTCTGTTAATCAGTCCTTTGCCAGATCCTGACATCTCACGGGAGTTGTCATTCAGAGGCTTTAAGGCCACTTGCACAGTTTTTCCTCTGTTGTACTTTTTTATCTTCTTCTTGGGTGTAGGGACTGTTAATTTGACTGGCAGAATGCTCCTGTTGTGCCTGGTGCTGGCAGAAGAAGAAAATACTTGCTGAAGCCCCTTTTAGGGAATGTGCTGGCTGGAAATGGGAGGACAGGACCCTGGTGTTTTTCTTCTCAAATCACAACTATCTCATAAGAACATTACACAGATCATTTGTTGGTAACGTTTGTGTATAAGGTGAGAATGATGGTGGTGAAGGTGACACAGACAGGGAGAAGAATTAAGCAGGTTTTCAGAAAGTATCATCATGAAAACATTCAATTAACTGAAGGGAGGAAATGTACTATTAGAAATAGTTTGTTCCTGGAGTTGTTGTTTTGGATTTTCAGCTATTACAGACCAGCTTTTTTGTCATTTGCTGACAGTAATTACTGCCATGCTTGTTTCTGAAGAAGTCCAATTCAGCCTAACAGCTCCATTTTTCTCTCTCCAGCTGGCAGCAGGAAGTAGGGCCTGTTACTGAGCCAGCTCCATTTCTCCCTGTGCTCCCACGAGCTCTTCCATCATGTGGCCTATGTGCACTGGGAAGACTGCATGGCTGGAGGAGCTGAAGCGGTTCACAGCCCTCGATAGAGTTTTTCTGGCCTCACTTGGTCAAGATTGCCTAATAGCTGTTGCACAGACCTTGGTGACACAGTCCTGTGACTCACTGACAGCACAGCTACCAGCACTCAATTATGGTTCATACACCCTGCAAGTGGCCCTGCAGTGATGATTTCCTTCTGGAAGACTTTCACAGAGTCACGGAAGGGTTGAGGCTGGAAGGGCCCCTTGGAGGCCCCTGGTGCCCCCCTGCCCAAGCAGGGACACCCAGAGCAGGCTGCCCAGGCCCACGTCCAGGCGGCTTTTGGAGATCCCCAAGGAGGAGACTCCACAGCCTCTCTGGGTAGCCTGTGCCAGGGCTTTGTCACCCGCCCAGCACAGCAGTGCTGCCTGGTGCTCAGAGGGAGCCTCCTGGGTGCCCAGCTGTGCCCATGGCCTCCTGTCCTGGCACTGGGCACAACTGAGCAGAGCCTGGCTCCGGCCTCTCTGCACCCTCCCTTCAGGGATTTAGGGACATGGAAGAGATCCCC
This sequence comes from Aythya marila, assembly GCF_965140915.1. Classification (NCBI taxonomy): domain Eukaryota; kingdom Metazoa; phylum Chordata; class Aves; order Anseriformes; family Anatidae; genus Aythya; species Aythya marila. The sequence continues at coordinate 23,958,061 of NC_139042.1, read as the reverse complement.
CTGAGCCTCCTCTTCTCCAGGCTGAGCAGCCCCAGCTCCCCCAGCCTATGCTCACAGCAGAGATGCTCCAGTCCCTTCACCACCTTGGTGGCCCTCTGTTGGACTCTCTTCAGTGTGCCCAGGTCTCTCCTGTATTGCAGGGCCCAGAACAGGATCCAGCAATCAAGGTGTGGCCTCACCAGTGCTGAGTAAAGGGGAAGGATCACCTACCTCAACCTGCTGGCAATACTTTGCCTAATGCAGCTCAGGATACCATGAGCCTTCTTTGCCCTCCAGGCACATTGCTACCTCATGTACTTTGGACTCTCCGTGTCAAAAATGTCTGTCCTAGTAGGTTATACCACAGAACAGCTGAGTTATATCATTGGATATTACCAGAAACATGGGATTATTTAAGATTTTTTTCCCCTCACAACCATTTTTTTTTTTTAATTTGCAGATAAGTTATAGGAATTCATAACACAGCAGAAGCCACCACACCAGGAGGGTGACATTGTGCTCTGGATGTGCAAGCCAGAGCCCCCTCTACCAGGTCTTATTGCTCTGTGCCTTTCTGCTTTGCTTTCCTGCCAGCTCCTGATGAATAGATTTTTTTATATTATTTATTTTTTTGCATAAAGGTAGGGGTGAGTGTGCTCAAAAGAAAATACCGGCATTCCCCAATTGCCTTGGTTATGCAAGTTAAACAATACCAGTGTAAAATGCCACTGTGTGACATTTGCAGCACAGAGTACCCAATTCTGTGCTGGGCAGAAAATGTTTTTTCTTCCTGATGCACAGCTGAACTTCTGCATTCTTTTCTGGCTTTCTCTGTGACTACAGAAAGGTTGCTGGGGATGATAGAGAAGCTGGAAAGTCTCTGAGGTGCAGACAAGCATGCATAAATCATATCTTTGAACCAAAATCAATCCCTAAGAAATGATTTTCCCCCAGGCCGAATTGGTAAGCATCCCCGTTTGCTTTTTGATTTTGTTTGCTTCTTGCTTCTGTAATGTGGGTTATAACCAGCTTCCTAGGATTGTCAGCATGTTTTTACTTAGCCAACTTAGTAAGCTGCGCTCTCATACATCACCCTGCTCTCCTCCTCTGGTGCACTGTATTTTATGTTTTTCAGTCTATTGTGCTAAAAGTATTAAATGCAGTGTTGACAAGTATTTTGTGCTTTGGGGCTTGGTAAGCATAGAAGACGGGTGTCCGCTGGACTTTTTTAAGTAGAAATGTCCATAGCATAATTGCTTGTGGTTACTGGGCGGCAACGTGACTTCTCTTTCTCCAGCCTCCTCCTCACAGGGTTACTTTCTTACAAGAACGTTATAGTGAACTCATTTTAAGAGTGCATAGCTGGATTTTTAAATTTCAGAGAGTCCAGACCATTGTCCCCACTCTTGCAGCTACCATTTTAAAACAAAGGATGTTAATGTCTTTCTTTTCTTCCTTCTAGGTGAGATTTAATCACAGCCTCATAGCCTTTGTTACATATCTCTCCTATTCCAGAGGAGAGACCATTTTTACACAGAATGCATTTTTTTTTTTTAGCATTTAAATATTTTTTGCTGTTGTTTTAAAGGGTGTCTTACTCTGTGCTCTTTCTTGCCTGGTGTTTTCATATGCATCTTCTTTCTTTTCCTTATTTATTTTAAGACACTTTTAAGACACTTATCAAGTGTCTTAAGCAGACAACAATTTCCAGGCTATCCCTCTGCCTAAGTGAACTACTCTGAGTGCAAGTTCTGTTCTCCCTGTTCTTGTGATCTTATAACAGTACACGAGTTATTATTTCCTCTTGTCAAATGAAGCAATACCAAAGCTTTGAAATGATGTTGCAGTTTTTCCAAAGAACAATTTATCTCTTCTCTCGCTTCCTTCTGTGTTTCCCTGTATACTTGATAGCACATCAGCTTCTTCTTGAAATGATCCCCAGTAGAGCACTTCAGCTATTTCAACCAGGGTTTTCTTGAAAGTATTTTTTAAAAACTAGCTGCTACAGCAGAGTTTGGTTTTAATGAAGAACAATAAAAAAAAATCCTTCTGCCTTGGAAAGGCAGTGTTGTATAAACTAATGTGTGTTGTAAACTCTGTGCCTGGGATATCCCCACAGAATTCACATTTGGTGGCACTGTTTGCGCACACAAAGTGAAGCACCTGTGTAAGTGCTTGCAATGGCTTTAAATCTCACCAGAAGCTAAAGATATTTGTAGTGCAGCACAGGAAAGACTGAACAAAGACAACTCAGAATCATTGTCTTTTTTTTTTTTATTATTACATGTGTTTCTAAAGTGGCTGTTACACAGTAGCACGCGTAATGAACTGAACAGCAATGATCTTCCAAAGAATTTCCTCACCTCATTCCAATATTTGTCAGCACTTTGATATAGGCAGGGTATTCAGGAAACTTGCAGTCTGGGCCATTTCACAACTGTACTGAGCAAGTGTCTCATATGACAGAAGAAATCAAACGCCACTAGTTTTAATCCTAGAACAGCCTTTCAGATCTGTAAATTACATAACCAGAATGCCTCTAGCATCAGTTTCTCACTGTTACTTACCGCAGGATTGAATTTGGGCTTAGTCTGCTCCAATGTTTTTCTTTGAAGTAATTGCCAAGAAAATCCACAAAGAACGTATTTTGAGTCAAAAGGATTTTGACTTCTTATGAATATGAAAATAAGGACCAGACAAGGACTGTATCAGCAGTCAGAGTAATGGCCAGCCTGGAGTGCAGACACCTTGGGTGATACTTTTAGCTCAGAAGTTATTCTTCATCAAGTTCTTTACAGTGTGTGAGTGGCAGATGAGCAGCTTGTCTTGGTGGCCCAAATCCTCACATAACTCAATGGAAATTCTGAAACGGACAACATAAGTTAAATGAAGTTCACAGTTTCTACAGCTATATCAATTGCACTGGAATCCTTTTGCTTTACAGAACTTCATGGTGAACTGAGCAATGACTTAGCATACAATAGGCTATTCACAATATCAAGGGGTTTCCCCTCGGCATTGTTAATAACAGTGCAGCATGGCAATCCAGAACAGCTGCAGAAAAATGATTCTTTGAAAGCTTGAAAGATTTTTTTTGTCAACAGTAACACATGGTGTCAATGAGTTGTTCAATGAGAAGTCCATAAGCATGGATCTCATAGTGCGTTGAATGAAGCAGAGGAGACATCGCACCTCTGAGAGCTTTTGTTTCAGACTCTGAGCAGCCTTTGGTATTCATCATCATTTTCAGTTGCTCTTTTTTAAGATGTGTCTGTAAATAAGGGGCCTAGAAAGCTTCTTTTTCAAAGACAGATTGAAAAGGGGCAGAAGACTTCATGAAGCAAAAGTTAAGAGCTTCCAAAACACAACAATATAAGCAAGTTAATAAACACTGAGTAGTAAGCCATAAAATCCCATTCAGATTTATATCACACACAAAAAAAATACATTGTATAAAATCATAAAATAGATTACCTTTCTTTGTTTAAAAGTCTCAGCAATTTCTCATTAATGACAACATAGTATTAGGAGATACTGTTTCCTAAATAAACGATGTCATACTGCTTAAGTTATGGAAATGTATTTTGGCAACAAGTTTCAGTGCTTGTATTTCTCCCATCCCTTTCTCTAGGAGAGCTGCACTGACTTCAGTGACTTAGCCCAGCCATTTTGGTGATAGAGAAGGAGGAAAATCAAATCAAGAGGGACTGTATTCTTAAAGTATATGAAGAAATTGCTTCTTACTTCAACGATGCACACTACAAGGCATGGCCAAAGGTGTAGCAGTGCATTCACAACAGCAATGAGGCAGCCTGATTGCTGTAATTGTTGAGTGGGGCTGTCAGTCATATTGCTAATGGCAGTCTAAGGATGTCTTCACTTTCTATCAAACAATACTTGTGGCAGAAGAATTTGGACCCTGTGAATCAAATACATCAAAATGTCCAGACAGACTATCAAATTTGTCTCCTGCTTTGCTCCACGATTCATAGCTATATGAAGACAATTTGAGTTTTCCCAGTTCCCAGTAGAACTAAACTAAATCACAGTTGCAGCTAAACTTATTAAGATGTCATTAGTGGATGTAAATGTCTGTGTATTTTAATGATAATTCTGGAATTTAAAGTCTTGTTTAACATTTACAACATGTATTGTGTACAGCCAGTTTGAAGAGAGTATCATGACACTGTCCTGAGTGCTTTGGGGAACAATGTGCTCCAGTTTTTAATTCCCCAGAAGTTTAAGATTGCCTATATTATAAGAGAGAAGCCTGTGTACAAGCTTCAACAGCTGCACCACCCATGGATCTATGCTGGTTGTCCAGCTGAGACCTGGGCTTTAACTCATCATTTCTACATGTTTAGGCTGAGCTTCTAAATAGCTTTTTACTTCTTTTTGGACCTGTGATCTTTTTCCAGTAACACGTATGTAGTCTTCCTTTTAATTTTTATCCTTCACTTTAGCAAGGCAATGTTGATGAAGGAGAAATATGAAGGCTGGGCTAATCGCAGTAATATTTTGGGTGTCATTCAAACTTCACCATATACTTTTCCCAGTTTATCAGTCAAAATGCTGTGCACTGCCAAATCTTGGCAGATTTTGCAGTGTTTTCAACTTGAACAAATAAATGCATACAATGAACCAACACATTTAATTTTTACTGATGTCATAGACTTTGGGCTTTGCTAACACTGTAATTTAATCTCAGGCTGGACTCTTGGGCTTTGACCTACGGGGACTGCAGGTACACTGTTGCTGTGCCCATGGTCAGAGACAGGTTATGTGTGAAACACAAATGCCAAGAGTGGTGCCACCCCTGCTGGAAAGGAGTCTACTTGCAGGGCTCTCCTCTGCCCTTCCATCCCTGAGAAGCAGGCAGTGGTGTTAGTTTAGAGGGAATGGGTCTCATACCTGCTGTTTGGTTCTTACAGGAGCCTTTCCCTCCTGAGGTGGAAAACAGAAAAAGACCTGGAGATCTCTTCCAGCGAGGGCTGCAGGGTGGTCCTCTTTCATCTTGTTCTCCTGAGAAAATTTTCTAATCTTAGCCAACTTCTGGTACCATTTCACAGCACCTTTTCTCAGCTGGTACTGCAGTCAGGCATTGAAAGGACTGAGATCTGTAACAATTTTCTGAATATTGGTGCTGGGAGATGGGATCAGTGGTTAATATTAGACAAGCATTTTGGAGCAAACTTCTATCTGCATCCCAGCAATGACTCATCTTCCTTTCAAAGAGCATAACAGATCGATGGGGCTGAGACGCTGCTTCTGGGATGTAGGGACCCACACAGGGTTTCAGAAGAGATGTCATCGGATGGCTGCAACCTAAATATAGGGATTTAAACATCTGGAAGTCTCCAAAATAACTATATATTAAAAAAAAAAAAAAATAGAGATAAAATCTGGGCTCTGACCCAAGCTTAATGTCTGATGCAAGCATAGCCATAAACAGGATGTAAACTGTGAAGGTGCAGGGTATTATGTTAGCCTGATGTATTTACCTCCCTGATCTTAATCTGAACTACAATTTTTATGATGCTGGTGAAATAGCAAGGTTTTAAAACTGATATTATACTTTAAATTGCACTGACTTTATGTAGAAAGGTCCAGATAATTCTGCAAACAAATTATCAAACTTCCAATAAGATCCATTTTACTGCTGATATTAAAATTGCTCTTATCTAAACATGTCTGCCTTTATTTCAGCACAAGAAGTATTTCAATTTGGGAAGATGTAAATTTCTGTGTCGCAGGCTCCATTATGAAAAGGAAATTGTGTGGAGATACCAGAAAAAGAAACTTCCCTGTTGTCATGGTGACAGCAATTAGCAGCAGTTAAAACAGCAAACAATGGATTTAATGGTTTGGTCTAATAGTGACTTAATTACTTAGTGTCCTGGTTTGTCTATCAGTATTTCAATACACAGGAATAATTCAGTGCTGTGCTCCCACTACATGATGCTTTCACTTAGCATTTTGAGTGTATTACAGGCAGAATTGCAGTAGCATCATTACCATAAATATTTTTGATTCTGTATGTGGTGGGAAGGCCAAGATAAATGCTCTCTAGCAATCCCACTTGAGCACCTCCTGTCACACAACACAGCCTGCTAGACAGAAAGAAGCAGTCTGTGCTCATTGCACTGTAATAGTAAAAAAAAAAAAAAAGAAAAGAAAAAAAAAATCTGAATTCCACTGCAATTGTATCTTTTCTAAAATGGGTGGAGAATTTCAAAATATTGAGGACAGTCAAGGGCTTAATACATCATAGCTTATGTCAGGAGTACATTTTCTTTTGCACAGACACAAAACATCCACCTTCCTTTCTCATCCTAATTATTTTTTCAGGCTATGGAAATGGTAAATGCCTTCATATCAGTTCTCAAGCCTGCAAACTGGGTTGTGACTGCTTCCTGCTGGTGGAATCAGCATGAAATGAAGGCCATGAAGTGATGGTAAACCATTTCTTTTGTCTGCCATAGCAAATCAAGTGCTTTCCTGTCCATCTCTCTGGTAAATTCTGCATACTGTCAGTATCTATAATTCAGACCTTTTAAAGGTTTTTAGGATGGTTTCTCAGTCTTTTCTAGGTTCTTTCATTTCGCCCCTCCCCCCCCCCCCCCCCCCCAGTGACCAATGTTTTGGGTTGTGTAGACCAGAGAAGCCCATACTAGCACAAGAGATTTATGCTATTGCAAACTGGAAAACTGCAAAATGGGTAGGATGGGTAGTCACACAGATACAAGCTGAGCTTCATTCTCATGAAAGCAAGACTAAACTACAATGTGCAAAACAGGAAAGAAAAACCTTATTTGTGCAGTATCACATAGCAGATATGTTAAATGTTGTCTCTGTCAGGAGAACAACATAATAAAATTTGCTTAAGAACACTCAGGAAATTTCTGGAGCACATCCTAAGTGCAGTATTAAATACTTCTGCACCTTTCAAAACAGAGGATTTTACTCCCATGTTCCATGGTCTGTCCACCAACAAAATCATTCTTTATGATTTTAAAACACAATTCTTTATTTCTTTTTATGAGGAGGGATGACCATGACACCCAGCAAAAAGTAAGGTTGTTTTTAGCCAAATCATTTCCCCTTTGCTTCACTGCTGAAAGATCTGATTCAGCAAAAGCACAAGAAAATGCTGAAAAAGAACAAGGAAACAACAAAGCAAGAATAAGTGCTTATTTCAGAGGCTTAAAATGTTCATCAAACAATGTCAGATTTTATTTCTTGTAAGATTTTTCCTTTTTGTTTAGTTGCCCCTTTCAACCCAACTTATTGATGGAGTAACCACTTGTCTTTACCACTTTTGAAGAAGACACTGAATGGTATCTTTAGCCTTTGCTATTTTTCTCTTTTAAGTTTTGAGGTTTCTTTCTCGTTGGGAGTCTTGAAATTACTCAACCACTTTTCACAAGTTAGGTGTTAAGCTTATGCTGATTAAAAGTAGGACAATAGTGTATGTAAAACAAATTACAGTGCTCAGCAAACTTAATTTTCCTTTTCTCAGCTGAAGAAGTGTGAAGGTCTCTAAGCCTTCTTAAATCAAAGTGAAATGTTAATATCTCACATCTCTTGAAGCTAGTGAGTAGCACTACACAGCCTGTTCTCCATGTCTTGGGTGACCTTCCTTTAAGCCCTGGAGGACTTTACTTTTCAAGTCTAGGTTTATGTCATATAATTTGACATTTGATGGAATTTTGAGATTTCATTGTCATCTCTGGTACATCACTCCACAGGGCTGTGAACCACACTCAGCTCCATTGTCGGAAAATCTTCCGGTCATTTAGGCTACAGGTGGAACTATATCATTGTGGAGTCTAGCCCTTTCATTAAAATGGACTATGATATAGCTGCAAATTACAAAGTTATTTCCACTACGCACAGCCTCAACCATCCCAGACCATGCATGAACCATGATTCCTTATTGATCATGCATGATCGTGATTTCTTATTATTGCTGAAAAATAAGGCTCAGATGCATTATAAAGTTTCAAACAACATTTTGAATTATTATATCTATCCGTACAGATATACCTTTTATACATAACGGTATATATATATGTATATATAGTTTGGATAAGCATGTGTTTCGTTAATCTTCAGGAGATTATCCAAGGAGGCAAGAAATTTCTGTAGGGTTTCCAAAGTCAGGTCTGTGGTAGGAAATATTGGCAGAACAGCAGTGTCAAACCTAGCTTAATGATTTTTCCTTTTACTCAACACCTATTGCATATGGATATATAAAGAAGCAATTTTGCCAGTTCCACAAATGGAGTAGCCTATTTTGACAAGAAACAAATCAAGACACGATGAATCAGCAAAATTTTTAAATGGCCTGCTTTAAAATGCTTTACTTCTCGCTCAAGGAGACAAATTTGCTCTGTGAGTATGCAATTCTTTCTACAATGTTTTCACTGCCTTAAGAAATAAATCATTTTCTCAGTGTATTCATAGCATAATCTTATTCGAGATTTAATATCACCAAACAACAGAAATCGGCCACTTTGCCATTTACTGCTGGCTTTGTTAGTGTTAGCACAATGAAGCCATTCCTGTATTAATGAAGTAGGATTTCTGCCACTTAGTATAGCAGAAAGAGGACTGGCTTTCATGTTTCCCTTTGGCTAGGGAACTGCTCCAAATCATAATGCAGTACTGTTTTTTTAGCATAATTTTATCTTTGTCAAAGTGGCTTTCTCCTTTACGTGGAAAGCTCATGTTCTGTGTTAATAAAATATGGTATATGCTGGGTTTTAGTACTCTGATATGGACAAAGGATAAGAAGCATTTTTTTTATTATTATTAATTTAGGTAAGTAATTTATTTCTTCCAAAAGCAAAGGGGAAGATATCATGTTTTCATCTCTTACTAAGATTCAGATACTCAAGTCAGTAAAGTTATTTTATATCACTGAAACATCTGATCATACTCTTCATCCCAGTGGGGGGGAGGGGGGAGAAAAAGGTTTCTAGAGAACAGAGCATCAAATGGCTCTCCTTGGTGTTAATACCAACATGTGAAAATTAACTTCACTTTAATCTGTGATCTTTTAGTCATGTGGTAATTTATCAGAGAAAGCAACAGGAACCTAAGGGAGGTAAACCTGTCTAGTCCTCTAATTTACACTGTCTGAGAATGTGGCCTGTGTAATTACAAAGAGTATAGTTCTTAAAATTTACAAGTTGTAAGAGTCTCTTGGGGAAAAAAAAAGTCCAAATAAAAGGATCAGGAATGTTTCCTTACTATTTAAGTTCTGTCTTTGTGATAAAAATCAATGAGACACTGAGCAAGAGGAAATCAAGTGTTACTATGAGAAGCAGGATCATATTAGTGTAGTTATATTGCACTCTGGGGCCAATTAATATGAGCACAGCATTGCACTGCCATGACTGCATTGTTTCCTGTGAAGAAACCTCATATTTCTGCATAACATTGGTTATTTATGCATAGCATTGAGTTCTGTTATACAGGCATGTCATTGCTACCCGCCAGCTCTCCAAAATTCTGTTTTTTCTGAGGAACAATTGGGAATACATTTGAGCAGTGGTTTTAACATTTTCCAACCAAAAGGCAATGTGAGCAGAAAGTGGTATTCCTCAATAAAAGCGATACTAAAGGCACGACAAACAATTTATCCCAGTGTAAAGGAGACTATAACGAGGTGTGCCATGACAGCATCAGGAACTCTTTAATGCCAGTGAAATTTGGAAAAAAAATACAAAAAATATTACTATCAATAATTGATTTGGATGGTGCAAAGAACAAAAGAAGGGTGACTATAGCATAGTATGAATTACAACTTAGAAAAGGTTTTATACATGCATACAAAGCAAGAGGAGAACAAAAAGAGAAAACAAGCAAATAACATATGACAGAAGAGGCTGGTGATGCCAGTTCATTTTTCTTTGGTTTTTACAAAAAATTACTTGTGGTCATCAGCTATTTAGCTGAGTTTTAATCAGGGGACAGGAGTTTTGACTGTGAAAAGGAAATACCAGCTAAAAAAAAATTAAATAAATGAGGTTATACAAATTGTCCAGAAATCATGACTTTTATCTTAAGCTACTCAAAATGGTAGATTATCTTTAATATCTGCAGCAAGTGAGGAAAGGCAAACATAACACTTGTTTCCAAAAGAGAGTCAGGACATCAAGAGAAAGCCAACTTAATTTAGATTTATGCAGGGATACTAGAATAAATAATTTAAATAATCTAATTTAAATAGAATAAATAATTTAAACCTACAGAATGATAATATAATGGGAAACAGCCAACATGCATTTGTCAGGAACAAGCCAATCTGTTTTCCGTCCTTAACAGGGTAATCATCTCAATAGGCAGGGTGACAGGAGGAGGCATGATTTATCTTGACTCTCATGTTGTTGTAAGTAAAATAAGGAAATAGAATTCAGAATTTGGGAGCACATAAGACTGAAAGATCTTGTTCAGAATAGATCTGCTTTTCACTGCCCGATCAGAACACATTTCAGATGGGATCCTCTTAGGATCCATCCTACCTGTTTCTATGCAAAATTTTGATTAATAACTTTGATAGCAGGCTAGACAGCATGCTGAAGAATTTGTGAGGTGTTCCTATGTAGGAATATTTAGAATTGCTTTGAAAGATGGGGTTTTACATGCAAATGATGGAGAAGTTGTCTGAAATCAACAAGAGATACAGAAACCATCAAGAAGGACGTAGCATGCATGGGAAGGAAACATTAAATGTGCAAAGTTAGAAACAATGGTCAAGGCAGATGGGCCACAGACCAGATAAATGTGAGTAGTATCATGCTGTTACAGAAACAGGCAAATACCATTCTGAAGCTTTATGGGAGGCAGAAGGATGAGCTACCTTCCTGCACTTGGTATTTTTGAGATCCAAGCTGGAATACTGTATCTGCTTCTGGGGACAGTGCTTTAACGTTTGGAGACATTTTCAGTAACTGAAATTTAGGAATTCTGAATTATTAGAGGAAGCTAAAGGCATTGAATTTGCTTAGACAAGAAAAGAAGAAGATAAATAAATAAATAAATAAATAGTCTGCAATTGAATTAGTGATTTTTTTACAGTTTTTGTTTGTTTGTTGTTTTTGTTGTTGGTTAGGTTTGGTTTGGTTTGGTTTATTTCTGTATAGGAAGGAAGGAAAAGAAATAATAATCTTAACCTGCAGCAAAGGTTGTTTACTTCAGACATTAGAAAGCTTTTAAGGGCAGCTTAGACTACTTCGGGTCACATTTGGGCCAAGTATTTAATTATGCCTTGGAGCCAGGAGATGAACTACCTCTATTTTTTGGTATCTTCTTGAATGTAAAGACCACCTGGCCTTTTGGAGAAAAATCTATTGCCTCTCCTATATCCAGTTCCTGCCTAATGTTGAGGCAGCTCCTCTCCCAGTGGCTACCTCTCCTCCCTTCTGAAAGTCAGAGGTGCAAAACACTAATGAAGCCTGAATAACACGAGAGGACTCAGAGGCAGAGCAGAAACGCCACCCATAGTGGGATTTTCTGGTTTTGATGAGGCGACCCACAGAGCACCTTTCCTCCTTTTGAGACATCTGCCAGCCCTGATTTCGGCTTTGGTCTCATCACCGTTAGTGTTTCATTTAATGTGAATTGTACGGGTATTTCTAAGCCTGTAATGGCAATTTCTTACAGATGCAGAAAAGTGCCATAGAGCCTGTGGCTGATATTTGTGGGCTTATCTGTAATTCATGCAGCTTCTCTCACCGGGCTTGGCAGCTGACAGCATTGTGCATGACTGCAATTCTCACCAACAGCGAGGAGCTTGATTTTTATCTCACTTAATTAAATCAGAAGTTTTGTGTCCCTGCTACTGAAATGTTCATGCAAGTTATAATTGATTTATCAAAAATATCCCAAGCTTACTTCCACTGGATGATATATAGTTATGTCAGGATAGGGTCAGGTCAGAAAACTTGACCCTTCTATTTTTTCTTAGAAAAATGCACATTGCAACTAAACAAATTCTGCCTCTTATGGTTCATTCACTCTATTTCTCCAAGTTACTGCAGCACAGAACTGGTGCAAACTCCAAATCTAGCCTCATATTTTATTTAATTTTAACAGTAGTAGCCACGTGTGGCTGTTGTCTTCTGCTGTCAGCGTGCAGGTCAACACTGACATGGTTTTGGAAGGAGGGATGGTTCTCTGAGCTGAGCAGCTTTAGTGGGATTGATTTTGAAGGTCTGTCTGTGCCCAACCACAGGCTGCCGAGCACAGGGTTTTCTCTGTATAACACAAAGAAATTGTTTTCTTGATAAGACGTGAAGATCCAGAATAGTTGTGGAACAGTGCTCAGGCACCTGAGCCAGGTGCACTTGCATGGTGCCAAGTCCTCTGTTGGGGTTGCTATCGAACAGAGCATTGCTTAGCAGATATTTTTTTCAGATGTACCCAAATGAGATTTTTTTTCTTTTTCCAGTGCAACCTAGTCCCAGAGCTTTCCCTCAGAAAGAGAGACAGCTCAGTTATTTTCCTTCCTCATCCAGAGAGGTGCTAAACCCATATTTCCAATACACAGGTATGTGCCCCAGACCTTAAACACCCAGATGTGCTGGGTACAGAAAACCTCCACCATCCCATGCAACCTTCAGCCAAAAGCCCAAAGGAGGTGGAAGAGGAGCCTGATCCTGCAGACCCATGTACAGGAACACACACAGGAGGGATGAAAAGGCAGTATTATTTCCTCTCTTTAGAGGTTTATAAACCTCTCTTGCTGTTTTTAGCCACAGGTGTCCCAACTTCTTTGTTGCTGTGACAAGCATTTCGGCTTCCCAGAATTATCTTTAATACACACACAGACCTAATCCCACTGAAACCGGTGGAGCTACTCAGATGTTTAAAATTAAGCATAAAATTATATTCTTGAATCAAGGCTTTAATAAGTTAATTAAATTTCATAATTATCATGATTTTTATAAAGGCAGCATCCTCATTTGCTAATGTTAACCATTAAATTAAAGAAGAAAGAAGTTTTGTAATCTACGTAATTAATGAGTTACATTTTTAATAGGAAAAAAAAAGTTTTTAATGGAAAAAATGTTTGAAGTTTACTCAGCAATTCTTTTTATTAATTCTTTCTTACACAGCATTTTTCCTTCCCTTTTTATTTTTGATACCACCATAATAAGAACAAAGTCAAATTTAACTGAGAACCATGCCTTCTATATATGTTCCAATTGTTCCTGTTACTAGAACTGAAAGAGATGAAGTGATGTCTGAAGTGCACACACAGTATATACAAAAGAGCCTCTGAGATAAAGATTCTGTGATCCTTAAATACTTTCTAAATGTCTCTAAAGGGATTTAACTTTAGTGAAGAAATTTGACTGAGAAAAGCAATTTCTGATTACACAGATTTCTTTGCCATTTAACAGGGTTTGAATTGAATCACTGACCTAAAATATTAATTTTGAAAATGGCTTCTTAAAAAAAAAAAAATCAGACAAAGTTGTTGATGCTTCCAGTTTTGTTCTCTGAAGACAGATGAATGACATAAAAATGTATCTTACATTGTCTGCTTCTTCTAAATAATCCCTTTTAGTAGGATTAGTCACAGTATTAAATTAAGAGGAGGAGCAATTAATTATATTCTTATGAAATCAAGAAAAGAAGAATCTTTGAAATGTTCTCCCTCACACCTCACCCCCTCCATTTGAGATCTAAATTGCATTATGTATTTTTCAGCTATGGAAAATCTTCCAGTTTTCAGTTTAAACAGAAGTGGTGGGAATGAGGAATACACAGCACAATATTAACTTGGATTGCCTTTCAGGAACACTGGGGGAACGTATGGCCAAAAAGAAAAGGAAGACTTAATTTGTAATAAGTGCTGATCCACAGAGCCTTGCTACTGCAAAGAGCTGTCTTGGGGGTTTGGACAAGCACTTGGATGAGGTCTAACACACACATAGCCAAGATGGCCAGCAGGTCCTGCTGGAACAGTTCTGCAGGCAGAAAGCCACACTGACAAGAAGCGCACACCACTTGAAGCACACCACTGAGAAGCTGAACATCACTGTACCGGTTGTCTCACAATGTATATTTTCTGTAAATCTCTCCCTGTAGAAGTGACATTTTTTACTACTTTCCATCTTCCTTTTTTTCCCCCTCATGGACACTTAATTCACCTGAAAACAAATCTTTCATGCCTTTTTTTTTTTTTCTTGTGACTTGTTCAGATGTTTAAAAGGTTGAATGTGGTCCTATTCGTCCCATCATCCATGGCATGGTGTTGGTTACCATGACCATGATATAATGTCCATGAAACCTTTTTTTGGTAGTGAATTTAATCTTTTTTTCTCCTATCTTCACTGATAAGAGTATACAAGGTTTGCACAGGAGCTAAAAAGATCTGAATAGACTTCTGTGGAAAAAAAAAACTGGAGCATAAACTTCTAGAAGAAACAATTGTGGGTAGGCAACTAAGAAGAGAGCAGTACAATAGTAAGAGTGTATTTTTTGTTTGTCTGTGACAAACTTGGTGAAAGTGGTCACAGAATATTTAAGAGAGTTTGCAAGGGCTGTGAGGGCAGAAAACACAATATTGGGAAACTGCAGTTATCCATATGTAGGCTGGGTAAATGACACACATGGGCATGAAGCCTCTTGGAAAGATTAATCTGAGAGCCCACAAAAGGGAAACAACTCTTATTAGTCTGAAACAGTCCATCAGGCCCACATCAATAAGTAATTGTACAAGAACCACATTCTCTCACTGACTGCAATGTGCCCATAATCAAGCCTCATGCGAGGAACAAAATTGTTTTAGAAAATCCACTGTATAAGTCTTTACTACCAAAAAAGGAAGAAACTGTTAACAGAAATGGAAAAGGAAAGCCAACAGGGTAAAATGCTAACAGACGAGTGTGGAAAGTGCTGAAAGACTCAGTGTTGAATGCTTAATATGTGTATGGCACTTCTTAAAAGGATGCTCTTTAATGCTGTTCAAATTCCTGTGTCATTTGTGACTACAAATGAAATGAATAGGCTAGTAATAAATTTGCTAATGGCATAGAGTTATGAAGGATTACTAACTGCAAAGAGACACAAAAAAAATCTTGTGTGAAACTATGACAAAACTACAGAAAAGTACTTGAAAAATGCTAAGTAACGTCCACAGGAAAAAAAAAATAAATAAATAAATAAAAAGAACTAAGTATACAGCCACAGTGGTACCCTCTATTGCTGGTCAGGAAAGTTATTTTTTATTGAAGTTATTTTCAGTTATCTGAAAATATTAGCTCCATGTTCAAACCTAGTCATAATGAGTATTCAAGTACTAAGAACAAAAATGAAAACAATCCCAAAGAGGAATGACAAGATAAATATTTGGTGTGTCCATATCTTTAATGCTGCTTGAAATTCGGGTTTTCTCTGTGTCTGGAAGGATATAAATGAACTGGTAAAGGTCCTTACAAATATCAGAGGTGCGAACTGTTTATGTATGAGGATAGGTTAATGGGCTCGTGCTCTTAACCTGAGAAGAAGAAAAAAAAAAGAGTATCATCATAAATTATCATAACAGAAGTTACATACATTATACTGCTCCTGAGGGAGAGGAGATAGTATCCTGGAACCCACAAATTATATGAAATTAGTGAATAGAGAGTAAATTTATGTGGTTTCTTAAAACAGGAAAAGATGTGTGGAGTCATTTTTTTCTGATTTTTCATTTTTAATCATTGAATTGCAGATTCCATTGACATGGGAATTTATGTAATCAGATGTACAAGTGAAGACAAGAAAATGTACATGGAGGATGGATCCATCTCTGGCTATTAGATAATAGCCTGTGGAAGCTCTTAAGCTACTGACTGCATGAAGATGGGAGAGAAGATCACTATTTTTCCCTTGCTTCTTTCCCAAATAAGAGTTGCTAACTGCTGCCACAGCCCCACACTAGTGAGATAGTTAAACTGACCCAACATGAGTTTCCTCTTCCCTAGTATCATTTCCACGACCTGCAATCTTCTTTATTTATTGTGATTTAGAACAGAACTAATTTCATTTAAAGTACCATCCATTATGACAAATACTCCTTCAAGCATATGGACCCTTGTTTTATAATGCTGGGATGGCGGGAAACCATCTTAAAATATGTTGAACAGCTGGTGAAAAATTGTTCTAGGGGTGCAGTGCTGAAGTACCAGCCCCAGTGCCATCTACCTGTCAGTGCAAGCTGCAGGAGAAGCAGATCTGAACCATTTCAAGTAGGGGAAGGGATGAAGGCTCCTGGGCTGAAATTAGGGAGGACCACAGACACTTCTCCCTGAGTGTTTGTGCCTCCTGGGCAGCTCCATCTCTGAAACAGCACCTTTATCACACATTAGAGATGATTTGGTTTAAACATAGTTTCAACATACAAGAAATTTAATGTAACAGAAGAAAAATAAATGCTTTTTTATAAGCTGCCTTCTTTATTTGAATGCATCTGCATGGTGATCAGGGAGCCTGACGGGTTCGAAGTCACATGAAGTAATTAGTGTGATGATCTGTGATTTCTGTATAGCGCGATGGTGCCCCATGTAGATGTTCTGTTTCTGTGGGTTGTGCCTTTTAAATGTAATAAATCATCCATAGCTTTTAAAATGATCTGACAAATTTACCTTGACAACACCAAAATTTTGCTCAGTGTGAGATTTTATTAATAAACTGTCATTTCTTAAATGACACTTGATGTCTTTTTAATTAAAAAGGCCATAATGTTTCAATGTCAAAGTCTTGACTACTGCTACAAGACCTGAGCTTTTGGAATTGATTTCTGCTCATCTCATCTCAAACAAGCGAAACCTTCAGGCTGAGCAGTTGAATAACTAAATGTTAAAAGGCCCTATTCCTTTAGAGCTTACCTTCTGATCCTCACATTGCTGCCGAGGCTCTGAATGCATCATTCATTGCAGGCAGAGTGTTTTCCTATCTCAGCTGGATTTCACGCTGTTATTCTTTTAATTGTAAAGAGTCTCTTTTTCTGAGGCAAAATGGATCTGATGGTGAAAGGCCGCCCGACAGGCACCGATAGGCTGCATGTACAGAGCTTCTACTGGCATTTTTTATACTTACCTTTCTAGAAAGAGTTGAAAGCTTGTACCTTTTTCCCCCCTTGAAAGAACAGTTATTTTTCCGTGGAAGCCAACACTTCTACAGTTGAACAAAAAAAAGCTAGTTTATTATCATAATCTGAAGTGGTTCAGGTAGAAATACCTGCCCAAACTGGTACAGGCACTTTCACTGAGGAAAATACAAGTTTGGATAAATATAACTAATTTTATTGCTTTTTGTTCTCAGCATCTTTAACCTTTGCCTTTTTCTTTCCAGGACTATTCCAGGATTGTTTTGTATTCTTATTTCTCATGGAACATCATTCATTTGACATAGCTGAGACTTTGCTGAAGTCCTTATTGTGCAGCAAGACCTGCTTAACCTCAACATCTGTTGTGAGCTGCTCCCCAACTATGTAGTTTGAGAACAGGGAGCAACCTGCAGAGCTGCCCTTCAGCAAGTTCCTGACAAATCCTAAGACCAAATGCCTTTTTAGGGACAAAATATTTTATCAAAATTAGTCAACTCTAAACTCAGTTCTTGTTCCAGCAATGTTGTCCTGCTTGGGTTTCACCGCTGTAACTACCGTGCGGTTTCCATGTCATTTGTGTCCTGTGTGCAGTTATCCAGCAAGAGTGGGGTTACTTAACTATTTGTTTGTGTGAAAAATGCTTGATAACGTCAGAAACACATGACTGTTAGTAGGCCAAGTGTCTTTCACCTGTATGTTCATGATTTAAATGTTTCCAAGACCGGTAGTGACCATTCATTTTTTCTGCTCTGCTTTTGATGGCTGTCAATAAAGGAGGAGCAGTGGGCAGGCAGTTTTAAGTCCTTTTTTAAAGGGTATTGTCAGCAGGATCACTCGCATGGCCATTGCAGAAACCATACATGACCTCAGTACATGGCATCCTGCTCCTTTCAGTCTACTTTCAGTGCTTCTTTCAGTCTACAAATGAGTATTAAAGGTAAGAAAGGGCTAGGTTGCTTTATTATTGAGGGGGTAGTGAATTTTATTGAGAAAATGTGTCTGTTGCCTTCTTTATTGCTGATCTGAAGGATCTGAAGGATGTTGTTTCTTTCCATGTGTCAAGATGAGTTTCTAAATTCTACCATGTTTTTAAAATACGTCAGTGTGCTACGAACTCTTGTCATGGATTAGAGACAGTACCATAGAAAATAAATGATGTACTCCCATGGTGCAAACCACCAGCTGCCAGTGTGCTAGAGCCAGTCCCTGGCCTCATACTTTGTATTCATTAGTGTCCTGGGGGATACTTACTCACCTTATCTTTCCTGTTCTAGTGATTCTCCATTTTTCAACTGAAGAGAACTGCACACAAGCAATAAAGGAGATGGCTCGCATCTTGAGAATAGAGGCCAGATAATGATGTATGTGTGGGCAGTGGAGCAAAAGCAGAGATTTGAAAAACAAGATGTCTTTGTTCTTTGGAGTCCTTCACCTCCATCCTGCTCCTGTGGTGATCCTTGTGCAAGATGAGTACAAAAGTCAGTTCTTCAGTTCTTCAGAAAGCTGGCTTCAAACCAGCCGTGCCTTAAGTTGGATGGGACTTTAGAATTACACAGGGAAGCAAGGAGAGAAGAAAAAATGCCATGCACAGCGAGAGAAAAGTTTCTGAGATGGTCTTGGTTCTCAAGATGACTTGACTCAGTATGGTTGATCAGTGGCACCAAAAAGAGATCATTAGATACTGCAATTATATGTTTCAGTTGAGTTTACCAAACAAGAATGAGAAAGTTAAAAAATCCTTTGTGTGGCGTTCTGAAACACATTTCCTACTTTTTTTTTCTACATTGCAAACAAAGTTCTGAAAATACAGCAGCTTTCGAAATGGTTGTTAAACCTGTGCTGCCCACATCATGTTGCTTCAAGGCTTTCAGAAGTTGCTATTCAGAATTAGGGCAAGCAACTATATGCCTCCCTGTGGCTGCAGATACTATTCATGATTGCAGCAGAGGGGTGACCTGATTTCATATCAGAAAGAATTGCCTGACCTGATTTCATATCAGGAAGTATTAGCTGTCAGACAACAACTTAAAACTGATCATCACCCAAAACAAGGAGCTTACTGCAAACCTCAGGACAAAAGCAGGGTAGGCTGCTCACCGTACACAAAGGTCAATAAACGCACCCTGGCCACACAGAGCAGACAGCAGCAGCATCCTAATGGGGCCTGGCTAAGGTATTACCACATTTTTAAAGAAGGGAGTTTGGCTGAGCTGAAAGAACATCACGATCCTGAGCTACATATTATTCATTCATACTTTGACCATGCAAATCTGTGTGTGATTGCAGAAAAGAATGAAGTGTGGAGGATCTGGGGAAATATCACTATTGAAATGCACAATGAACACTTCGGGGCTTTCTTCCTTTTGAAAGCTCAGCGCCTTTGAAAATCCTTCCTAAAGCTTTTTATAGCCTTGGGTTTGTTTTGGGGGAGAGGGGAAAGTATGAGGAGCAGACTGCTTTGAAACTCTCGGGTTCTGTAACTTTCTCTTCTTTGATTTTGTTCGTAAAATACATTTCTATTGAAAGGTTTCTTCTAGTGTTATTACTTCAGACTGAGCATGTTTTAGCACACAGATACCTTTTAATAAACAGCTGCCAGCTGTGTTTTGCTGATTTAAAACAGGTAAAATACAGTTGGAATTGGGTTGTTGGATTACTCTTTATGTGTGCATTAAAAGCCTTTGTTACTCATTTATAACTATGTCATCATTCGTGTCAACTTGCTCTTTTAAAATTTATTGTACTCTGCCACTTGATATAACATAACATGGAAAGCAATTGAAAGATGCAGTTTTATTGCAGCTCGCTTTGTCACCCTGTATGAAACTTCTGGTTATACTAGACAGACAGTCTTTTACAAGAATTACTGGGTGTACAGGGCCCTCGTGGCAGGGATAGTAAGTCTCAACACTGCCATAGTCTAGAGTCTGTTTCATTGCCTTGTAACAGTCACAGACAACAAAGGGAACAGGCACTTGCTTCCATATATGCCATGCATGAAACCTCTCAAAAACTGTTTTAAAAGTGAGCTCAACATGAATATTTGAACCTGAATTGCTTTCTCCTTGCCAGCAAAATGAGGAAGAGTCAGAAGGTCTTAATAACTCATTCAAATGAATGAGCACAGAAATATGCACAGGAAACTGTCCCAATGACCATTAGTCTGCTGAGAAAACATTTATTAACATCAGTATGCAATAATCATGCTTTGATTTATAGGTCTGCCTTTTGCAAAGAAGATTGGATTCATTATCCAATTTTTATAGATAAAGAAACTGAGGTAATTAACTTTGCTTAAGGTCAGAATGTAGAGCAACTATTTGAAAGAAAGTAAAAAAAAAAAAAAAATCCAAGCAACATTGTTGCTTTGCTGACAATTATTTATTTTAGGGAGATCTGCCATAATTATGCTTCCTGCCTTTGTTTCTGTGGGTTTGTGAATTAGAAAATCAGAGATCAAACTTGTTTTCTGAGAAATATGCCCTTTCATACTCTCTATGTGTCTGCCAGTAGCAGATGCACGTCATGTTTTCAACAGTAGCATGGAATCACATAGTAATTTGAGGTTTTTTAATGCAGCTTTAATTCAATTTGGATATAATATCTGTAATCACATTTCCTTTACTTCCTCACATGGAGTTCATATCACCAGTATCATATATCTTGCATTTTCAGGTGGAGAGGCTGGAGGAGCTAATCAGCACCCTCCACCTGTAATATCTGCCTCTGCAGTGTTCCGTTTTTCCCCTAAATATTAGTATCTTTGTGCAAATGAAGAAAATACTTTTTCGGTCACAAAATGTTGCTGCCTTTCTGATCTGAGAAGGCTGTTCCCTTCGGTTCATACAGTTATTCCATAGCCAGGAGGACTCAATAGCATTTCCATTTTTTGCAGGTCTGAGCTTCTGCATCACATCTTTCCCTACTGTTTAACAGGTTCCTGATGCACAGAAGTTATGCATTTGATTGTTTCTGCCAAGCCCTGCTATCAAGCACACCAATGTTTAGTTTTCCTGGAAACCAACACAGGTATTTTAACCTAGCCTGACTATCTATTCCTCTTTGAACGGTTTAGCTTGGCTCCAGCATTCACTGAACAAGTAATGCCCGTCATCTCCAGCCTGTAACACTACTAGATTTCTCCTAATTCTGATACCCATGGTCTGCTTGCTCCAGGCAGGTGCTCCTAAAAAAGAGCCATGAGACAGGGGCAGTACTAGCCTAACTAGAAGGAATCTTAATTTCTGAACAACTGTCAATGGCTCTAAAAGCAACCATCCCCTTCAATAAAGAATTAATGTTTGGTTAGAAGGATATGTATTAATACTTCCTCACATTTATGAGTGTTCACAAGTGTTATAAAGCCAGAAGGTCTACCTGAAATTCCCATTTTAATCAGCATGCCAATAGCAAAACCAGGACAGAGTTCATTCTTTCATTTTTACACCATGGCCTGCATTTGAAGTCCTCAGGGCAGGTGCTATCTTGAGCTAAAGGACACATCAGGGAAATGTTGACCTTTGGTTTAATGGAAACTCCTCCTGGACTGCTCTCCTGAGCAGTGTTTAGTCATCATTTGTTTTCCTCTTGCACTCTCTGCTTTTCTGAGATAGATTTTAGAAGAGACAGGTGCAATTTTTCTGGCCACATTTAGGCCTCTAGAATGTAGATGTGTTAGTCTTGCTCTGTACTTTGTATTGCCTGAAGAGTTAATAGCAAGAGAGAGCCCCTTTAGAGCATGAATCCTAGAATTCACCTTGAGCAAGTGTTGGGATTAGAGAGCTCGTGTTCTGCACCTTATCTTCTCTGTCCATTGCTTGTGGAAGGACCTTGGAGAGGAGCTCAGCCTCAGACACTGGTTCTTGGGTGTTTCATTTAGGAAAAATTTATCCTAAGTAGGAGTTAAGATCTAGGAATAGGAAAGAGGGACATGAACAACAGTAAATCCAAACAAATTCTTCCTCCAGCAACTTTTGGCCAAACATTGCTGCCTACATATCTCCATTTTGTAGGAAATATCAATATTAAACTGGAAAAGACAAGAAACAGCAGCCTAGCTCTCCTGGTTTTGACTGGGATAGAGTTAATTTTCTTGCTAGTGGCTGGTATGGTGCTGTGTTTTTGATTTAAGATGAGAACAATGCTGATAACACACTGATGTTTTTGTTGCTGAGAAGTGCCTACACTAAGTCAAGGACTTTCAGCTCCTCGTGCTGCCCTGCTAGTGAGGAGGCTGGGGGTGCACAAGGAGCTGGGAGGGGACAGAACCAGGACAGCTGGCCTGAGGAATATTCCACAACACATGGCATCATGCTGAATACAGTAAAACTGGGGGAGTTGGGCAGGGGGCTGCTGCTGCTTGGGGATGGGATATGTATTGGTTGGTTGGTGGTGAGTAATTGCACTGTGCATCACTTGCTTGCTTTACTTCATTGTTGCAGTTTTCTTTTTTTCCTTTCTTATTAAACAAGCCTTATCTCAGCCTGTGAGTTCTTGCATTTTTCTTCTCGATTCTCTCCCCCATGCCACTGTGGAGGAGGGAGTGAGCAAATGGCTGTGTGGTGTGCAGCTGCCTGCCAGGTTAAATCACAACACTAGCTCAGCTCTTCTTCACATTATCTGCCACTCTGAAGCTTATGGTCATTCAAGGTCTCAAAAAAAGCTTCCGAAGTCTAACACGATCTTTTATCTACCTATGATAACCACCTGTACAAATAATGATATTTATAAAGCCAAAGCCTTCTTGCTTTTTCTGATTTGCATGTCACTCTAAATTCCCCGGTGCAGGAGATTTCTCCATTTTCTCTACAAACGGTCTATCTGCTGTTCCTAATTTCTGTTGTGGACCCATTGAAAATCACCCACAGCCACCCCAGGATCCATGAGCATTGATTAGGGTTGCCTGTTATGTGCTTGCACGTTAAGCACCACCACATTGAGTCTCACACAGACATTATGAAGTTGGCACAGTGGCTGCAGCCCGTAATACTCACATCCCTAGAGCTAAGAGACTGTGAACAAACACTGTTTACCTTCCTCTGGCATAAACAGGTTTGATGAGGACGAGTCTATCATAAAAGACTTTTGCCCACCGGGTAAATGTCTTTCTTCTAATTGTCTGCTAATTGGCAAAGAGCTAATCCCACTTATTATCGAAATTCTTTCTCCGGAGAAAACTGAGCTGAGAGTTTCATAAATCCTTTTCCCTCATCCTTTTCAATTTTAAAAATTATTCCAGTGTCATTTGGTAGCTATCACCTAAGGAGGTGTTCTGTTTGAGTTAATCAGCTCCTGCAAGGTTATCTGTGATCTATCCAAAACTGCCTAAGCCAGCATCTTGACTTCTGTCTTAATTAGTAATTACTGGCCCAAAATTGTCATTTACCATAGGCATTTGTACTGACCTCTCAAATTAAGATCATCCATGACATTAAAAGTGGAAGAAACCTATTGGGTCACTTATTCTATCCACCAAAGCATATTATTCATGGTGTGTGGCAGGGAACCCAAGTGTAGGCTATGATTAAGAACACTGCAGTTAACTTGCCTTTGAAATGTAAATACAATTAATGAGTATACCTGTCCTCCCCCAGGATCTGTCTTTGTCTGCTTCATCCTTCTGACTTCTTTGTTTCTTCTCTTTGATTGGGCTCTGGATTTTCTTGCCTTCCTTCCTACTCAAGACTGAAAACATTTTACAGAACTCCCAGAGGCAAAAAGCACAGAGAATTTGTCATAGATTTCTCAAAATGTTTGCTTTATTTTAACATACCCTTAACGTCTCATTGTGACCAGGACGGTGCTAAGTGTTCCTTTCATAATTTAGCACAACAAATAATTTCGTGTGAACATAGTGTTGCAAGATTAAAAGAAGAGCACCAGTTTGCCTGCAGTGAAAGCCCGTATCGGCAACATTTAGCTATGGTAAAGCTGTTTCCACTCACTGTCTGTCACAGACTTCCAAACAAGAGCAGCACATTTAATATAGCAAAGTAAATAGTCTTATTCAAAAAGAAGAAAATGTTCTTGAGGAAACACTGGGGCAGCCAGAAGAGGGAGGTGACAGTAGGTCTCCATCTCTCTGTTGTTAGTTGCCCTTGATCCAAACTCTCCTAACTGTGTAGTGTCATGAGAAGAGGCTAAAAACACCCAAGAAAGGTATTTTAAGAGTAAGTCATGACAGAATTGCCTTACAGCCCTTATGGGAACATGAACAGGAAACACACCTTCTACAATGTTTACTAGCTCAAGGAATGCTGCAACAGAGTGCACAAATTCTTCCAGAAGCTCAGTACCCATGCCATACACAAATGTAGAAGAAAATCAGTTATAGGGATGTTTAATGGCTAATAGGTTTATTTTTCAGACAAGCAAAGCATCCAATGTTTAAAAAAAAGTAATAATAAGTGACTGGGGTAGGCCTGATTATCTCAATTAATTTGGACAGAAAATAATTCAAGTTTTGATGACAGAAGAATCTGAGTCCTTTTCTCAACATATTGAAGTTAATGGCAAACCCTTTAATCTTGATCACGTTGCAACGTGCAACTAATTCCTGACATGCAACTTGGATGACATACTATTGATTAGTCTGCAGGGCACATTCAACAGTAGAGTTGATTCCTTTTGATTTCTCTTGCATGCTTACATATTTGCTTTCCTTCCCTGCATATGAAAAATAAGGATAAAGAGAAGTATTTAGGCCTTCAAGAACTAGAAGCACATTTCACTGTCATTTTAAGACAACTTTTATTTAGCAGGCTACAACTCCGGATTTTGTTTCGGGTCATTGATTGAAATCCAATGCAATAAATCCATACAGCACTAATTGTTAGTGCAGGCACAAGACATTAAGCAAGAAGGATTAAAGACTGCTCAAGCATACCAGAGCTGTTTCCAACAAGACAAATTACAGCTATTATTTTATATCAATGAACTATAATAATCTTGAATTCCCTGCACTGGAAGGAAAATTTGTGATAATGAACTCTTCTCTTATCTACCTTACCTTCTAACCTGCAATAATCAGGCTACTTCTTCCATAAAGAAGGGGACGTGCCTCACGTCAGCTTTGCTAATATGAATTTATTTAATCAATTAAATTTTTAAAATCTGTCTTCCAAACATGACATTTTTATTATGATTAATGCTCAAATAGTGCTGTTTACCATGGAAACCTAAAAAAAAAAAAAAAAAAAAAAAAAACCACAACTATAATTTAAAAATATTTCTTACAGGAGTTAATGCTTAGAGTTTAGAAATAGGGAATAACGAAGCCTGAATGCACCACTCACCCTTTGCACAGCTGATCTTTGCAGAGCAGAGAGTTTTGACTAGCGTAGTTGCTGTCTGGTTTCTTGATATATATATATTTAATCAGATTCACCCCTAGCTTTCTATGCTACTGTGAAGCTGACTCCTCTGCAACATCTCAGGCTTGTTCAGCATTTAAGTCCCACCTGGGTGGGAGCAGCCTGAAGTTCTCATTTTGAACTAGCAGGAGGTGATGCTGGATGAAAGCAGGGGTAATCCTCACAGCATGCAATTCAGAAGCATTTCTAAGCAGGTCTCAAAAGATGAAATCAGCTGAAGAAACAGATCATCTAGAGGTTGATCCTGTGCTATTCGGTGTTTAAAAGACTATCTGACTGCCTCTCCCACTTGATCTGTGAGGCAGGTGTGGTGTGCATTGCTCAGCGTAGGTCTGGCATGGCACCGTTGCTCAGCTGCACAAAATAAGAGCTGTGAAGGCAGCCATGCCCACCCCAACACCCTTGCTTACCAGGCTAATGTTCTGCTTTTGTGGTAAAAGACACATATGGTGCTTTACATGGTAACCTCATAAGGGGAAAAACAGCCAGTCTCCTTTTTGTTTATTAGCTACCTGGTTATACAGTCCCATCAGCTCCATTTGCTGATGGGCATCGTGAGGAATTGGGGGGCACTGGCCCCCTGCTTCCTCCAGCACAGCCCAGCAGCCCAGTTCTACACCACACAGCTTCTGTGTAAATGCTACAGCTACCCAAAAGAGGCTTAGTCTGTAAGGAGGTACTCTAAAAATTACACTGCTTACTGATTGTGGATACTAAGGCACTTCTTCCCTTAAAAGTTAGTTACCGTAGGAAGAGGGAACATGTACAGAGGCTTATGAGACATTGTGTTTGTTTATTAAGCAGGATCATCAGGAGGAACCACATGCTTTCCATAACAGTGATGGTCACTCTCCTCTATCTCTGATCATTACCCTATTTTTCCATCCTTGACTACTTATCTTGGGTGAAACAAGCATAAAAACGAAACCATTCAAAAGGAGGAGCAAGAGCAGCCACACCATTATGTTGGGGTTTCAGTCTCCTGGACAAAGAAGCTGAGGTCCTTTCAAGCAGCAATCCACTCCTCTATCTCCAGCTGACACAGGTACCACCCAGCTCCTCTTCATCCTCCACATGGATTGTATTTCACAAGTCCCTACAACCATTCTTGTTCTCCTGCATCAGTTCTTACTGGGAGGTACAGTGACGTGGACCAAGCCTGCTTCACCAAATTTTGAACTCAGATGTTTCACTTATAATGGTTCACAGAACAGGATGCTAAACCACAGACAAGAAAATAAAACACAATACCAAGGTAGGTAAGTGCTGCTTACCTGAACAGAAAGCTGCTTTAACTTCTAGAAAGCAGGATGGGGCCAGGGAGGCGGTTGTCATGAAGCTTCAGGATGCCCTTCATACCCTTTCTGTGGCACCCTTTCCAGGGACAGCTGATTAAAAGAGGCAGTAGGCACTTTTAAACGGTGTCACTTACCATTGTCATCACATCCTGGAGTTAGAGTAGGCAAAAAGTAAATTTTATTTGGCTTTTGAAAATAGGTACTGACTGGGCTGCTGAAAGAGCAAGCAATCAGTACGTGCAGTAATTATGCCCCCCTCTCCTATTCTTGCGCTCTGTCTTGCAAGTTATTTAAGCATTCATTTCTACAATTATTGACTCTGCTAATGTGATTTATTTCAGAATTAACAAAATAATGATTTTCCAGGATCTCCATCAGTCAATCAAGACTCCTTGCTATCTTGACAAACTACCACTGCTGTAGCTTTGCGTGACAAGAGCAGATGGAAGAGAGAGCCCATCTTTTAGATTTCCTCAATTTCAAGACCAGTTGGGCACAAAGCAGGCCAGCAGTGTCTCGTGAGAATGAAGCTGAAGGTAAGCAGTGTGTTAACGACACACACAGGGATGGCCAAGTTCCCAGAGAACAGCAATGACACTTGCTCTTTGATGAAAAAAACTAGGGAGATTCTTTATCAATTACTGCAGAGAGGCCCTTAATTAAAATAAATGAATAAATAAATAAAAATAAAAAGCCATTATATGTAACTAGTTATGACTCAAGAAGTCCTCAAAATCTAAATGCTTTCTGGCTTAATTAAGGGGACTAGGAAACAGTATTTAATACATTTATATGTATATTTAAAACTATCTAGTAATAGTCTAAATCAGCAAAATGACAGCTACAAATGGCAATTTAATCATTTTTAGGGTACCACAGTACATAGAAATAACATGTGAAAGACTTGCAGCGTAAATTGGTGTAACTTTTTTTATTTCAGTGTCTCCCTGAAGATGTATGTCCCACCTTTCTGAAAGATATTCTACATCAAAGTAAAGTCATAAAGCCGGAATGTACATTCATTTAAGGCTATCACATACACTAATTCTGCATTTAATTTGTTGTTCATATTCTCTTACAGTTTATTCTGCCATTTAAAAAAAAAAAAAAAAAGCATTACATATTCTTTCACATCTTAAAGTGATGTTTTTGTCAAAATTTGAAACTTGACCATCCATTAAACCAGAGTCAAAAGAACAGTCTTTATTTCAACACACATAACTGTTCAGATAAACATGAAAGTGTCAGCCAGCAAGTGGCCTTACTTTATATGGATATATTCCTTCTAAACAAAAAAGTTCAGTGTTGTCAAACTGATATACAAGCAATGAAGATGCATTATTCACCCAATTTCAATACAACTGCTTACAAACGGGAGTCAGAAAACATTCAGTATCAACACACAAGATAAGAAACACTGTGATTAAAAAACAAAACAGCCAAACAAGCAAGACATCTAAGTGACTAGGCAGAAAATATATATATTCCTCAGACTGGAATTTACCACACCATGGATATATAAAATCTTTTGCTTACAGCCCAGGCCTTGAACAATCAAGAAGCCAACATGCAGCATCTCTTCTTAATGTAAGCTTACAAATACCGCACAGACTATGACCTTATACAGCTTCCAGGGCAACCTGTTGTCTTTTGGAAAGGACAATGTATGAATTTACCAATAGATTTGATGCTGTTAACAATCCATCTGGCTTCTAAAACTGAACACTCTTCTTCAGTTCGTTGTAGTTTATATGAATAACAAAATAACTTTGAACAATATCCATGTGCCATCAAGCATGGACAAGCAGACCATATTATTTATTTGCTATTTTACTGCCATCATGATACAAAGACTCTGTATGCAGCTCCAGGTATCAGAGTTAGAACATCATGTCATCTAGTCCATCCTCCATAAACTTCTTGTAAATTGCCATAAACTTTGCTACAAATGCTTCAAGATGATAAATGGCTTTGCTGCCCAGTTGCAAGCGGTGTTCGTAGAAGGCTGCCATTTGTGCAACTTCTCCTTTCAGTTGTCCATCACAGTTATTCAAAAGCTCTGACAGAAGACCCTAAAAGCAAGACAATATTCAAAAAAATTACTCTTTCTGTTAAAGAGGATAACCTCAATTTTCTGGAAATAGCTAAGCAAGTGACCGTCAGCTCAGTCAAGAATTTAACAGAAAAGATGTTCAAGAATCATTACACCACCTCTGTGACAGAACTAGATTGATGGAACTGTGTCTCTTCAGAATATTCTTCCGGGATAAATAATTCATGTCAAAACAGAAGTTAACTGTTACATTCTTAGACAAGAAAAATCTTATAAGGGAACTACTCATGCCTTAATGATGAAAATAAACTAACTTCAACTCCAAATGCTATAAACTCTACTTGCATGCATGCACACCACTATAAGGAGAATTTTACGAAGACACAGGTTTGTTAAAATTACTTATTTCCTATCTTGACATCACTGATCAAAAGGAGTAATATAAGGTGTTGTTAACAACAAGGAAATGGCTTAAAGGCTATATATACACATTTATGTAAAAATACAGACATACAAAATACTTTACAACTACTTCCACCATGACAAAAGAAAAAACACACTATTTTTGGTTAGGACAAAAAAAAAAAATCACTGCAAGTCCATTTCTATTAAAACCTGGGATTAAGTGAGAAGTATCTCTAGCACGTTTCAGGTTTGTGAAGTAGGCAGAGGACACCTTTGACTTGAAGACAAGAGTCCTCAAACAGGGTAATACAGGAACTACTAACACACCATAGGCAAGAAAAGTTAAAGATAAGTCACTACTGCAACTGTCACAAAGAAGAAGTCAATGTGACAAAAAGATTTTGTCTATGGCAATATCCACCCAGGGTAAATTGCAAACATTATCTTTAACCTTCACCTTTTGTTCTGGTCTGGGTTTTATTTTGTTTGTTTGTTTTTTCCCCTCTCCTTCCAGCATCTTTTCACCCTGACTAAAATAAAAACACGTGCCCTATTCTTTTGTTTGTTTGTTTTATAATATAACAAGATTTCTGCAGAAACATGCTGCTCTACTTTCCTTCATTAACCTTTCCAACAGGACACAGCAAATACTGAACATATAACAGAATTTTCACAAAAGAGAACAAACTGAATCAAAACTAGCCCATAAAAATACACCTATGCTTCAGTACAGAAAATGACAAATGACCTGGTAAATCTTCAAGGGGACAAAGCATGCCCTCGTTTGGTTTTACTCAGCTATAATGTTGCTGTCTATGATCACAAAGTAAAGTTCAGTATACCCATTCAACAGAGGTCTGCACAAGGAGTGTTGTGATAAAAATACACTAGTTACAGAACAGAATCTTCCTGCCTCAAGATCTACACTACTCATAACCATGTTCCAATATATATTTAGACATGAACATAACAGTCCAGTAGATACACTCAGGATCCTGTGAACTGAATGCTATGGAACAGCGTTTGCAGGAACAACGTCTTTAGCTACTGATTTAAAAAGATGACGTGGACTATTCTGGTTACTTTAATAGGAAGAAACACCGAAAAGAAAAGCATCTTGAAGTTACTAACATTTATTTGGAAAGAACACAACCTTCCTTCTATATTTGGGTATTTTTGATTTTTTTTTTCCCATTTAAAAACAGATATTCAGTGTTTATATCTCTATCACATTAAGAGCGAGATAGCTGAAGTACCTTCATTATAATCTCAGGAGGAATACAGTGTGTTAGGAGTTCATAAAGCCGTCCACGAACCTCTAAAAGCCTGTTGGAAAGACGACAAAATATCAGACTTATACTCACAAAGCATGCAAATTTTCACTATTTGTGAAATATGCCTTAGAGAAGAGAACAAAAAAGAAAAAGGTCAACCCATGCAAAGCATTTTTTTGTTTTTAAAACCAGAAGCATTGCATGTCAGATAAGTTCCCATTCACGAGCTGCATATCCCCTTTTATTCGATATACTATATGTGAACATAGTTTATTTAATTTTAGTGTATCTACAACAGCTAATCTAAAAGCTACAAGGCTATTAGAATTTGTCTTAGGCTTATTTCTCTAATTCTTCTTCGTATCTAAGTTTTTATTATTTATGCTTAAGACTAGTGAGAAGGTACCACAAAACTGAGTAATCACAAGACTCATTTATACTGCTTTTCTGTGGTCATCATGTCAAGTGTGGGCAAGATGATCACGTGGTAGAAAATGATCCAATTATCAACATTGGATACTGAGAGGCTACAGACATTTGATTTCTATACAAGATTGTCAATGACATCAAGTAATACTCAGAGTGGCCTAAAAGAAGCAGGCTGCATGTATGAGACACAAGGTGGAATAATAAAGAGGGCATATCCCACCGTGCTTGAAAATGAAAGTATTTATTTCTCACTTCATCCTAAACTCTTTCACAAAGTCACGTTATGCTAGAGGTGATGAAACAAAAGCTTTAAGTATGACAGTAAAAAGGACAGCATAGTACTCAACTAAGCTTATGCTCACTTTTGATAACAAATCTGTAACATATTATACAGAAAGGGCAGAGAAATGGATAGTTCACCATTAAAGTGAAGACCAAAAACCACCTAAAGATTTAACCAAAAAAATGAACATAAAAGATTTGAGTTGAAAGAGACCTGGAAAGGCCACAAACTTTCAAGACACTACGTAATTCCTGAAACACATATGTCTAATTAAAAGTTTGATGCAACTTAACCTCACTTCCAAGCCTTCCCAAGATGAACATCATGAAAAATGTTACTGCTTTCTTCTTAAGTCTTTCCACATCTGCCCACTCTGTTTTAAGTCTCACTGCTTCCATACATGTCAAGTTCTCTAGATGTCTCTGATCATTTCTGGTCATCTCCTCCAGACTTGAGAATTTGCCTAAAACCTTTCAGTGTGGTGCTTAAAAATAGTTAGACCATTTCAAAACAAGCCTCACTACTGCTACGTGAACAACAGAGACTTACTCCAGTGTCACGCAGGCTGTATTTCTAATCTTGAAATCCACTAAGCTACGAACTCCAGTAAAATATCATAAAATTACAAATAACTGAAGATGGCATGTTTTTAACTACGGCATTTCTTATAATCAAGAAAAAAAAAATAATATACATACATAATTTATAAATGTAAGCATGTTTACCCATCTACCTTTGTGGTGTCTGTTGGCTGACAATAGCATTTGCAGTTTCTCTCAAATAAACTTCCCAGTCCATTTCAGGAATGTCTTGATCAGCAGTGAAAGGATACCTACATAATGATGATGATAAAGCAAACTGTCACCTACTCGGAACAAGGATACAGAAGTTGATTTCTATGTCTAAAAGCATAGTTTACATTAATATTTAGCAGTCACTTACTGTTGTACTCTGCAAGACTCGCACATAAGCAGTGCTTTCCGAAGATTCCTGCCAGACTTCTCTGCAAGCCTTTGAGCCAGTTCCTGAGGAAGAGTCAGGCCTTCCTTCTTACACACACTGGACAATACATTACAGATCTAGATGGGAAACAGCACAGAGTGCAACATTCAGCAAACAGTTCAGCACCAACAGGTTCTCCTACTTGAGAAATTTCTGAACCAGAGATGGACCACTCTTTCAAGTGATGTGCTTGACAAGTCACCCACCCAAACTAGGTCACCCAGTGAAAATACAACATTTCAGAAGCCCGCAACAAGAACTCATCTGGCAAGAAGTTTTAAAGGATTTATTTCGGCTTCTGTTTCAACATACATCTTCAATGCTGGGAGCAGGCACTCGGATGGCCAGGCATCTGCTTTGGATAGGTGCTATGATTTTTGAGATGGAATTGCAGCACAGGATCAGCCTGCAGGTTGCCATGTACTTCTCCATTGTTCTTCTCAAAGCATGCTGGGCATCTTTAGTCAGTTTGTCGACTTCTGTTAACAGCACCACTGAAAAAGGGTAAAAAGAAGTGTACATTTTTTTTCCATATCAGATTGCCTTAATAAAATGAGTACTTTGACATATAAGTGATAATATTAAAATGAATTATGCAAGCAGCACAGTTCCACAGACAAGAAAATAAGGCAAGATTAACACAATAAGCATGCCTTGTGTAGTCTGCCACTCCCTGATACTCTATACTTATGTACTAGAATGTCCATTTCTAGAGTAGGGCCTGCAACGCTTCAGTGCCAAGTAATTCAGGTAGATGTAGAAGCTTTCAACCTGATAATAAGTGTAATAACTTCTTACAGGAATTCTAAGTAAGAAATGCTAAACTGATTTATGGCATAAGGTTATATAAAAACCCACACATTTCTTGAAGACTGCCCTCAACGTATTTTATATTAAGAAGCTAACATCTTATCTTAGCAAAGGAGTGGCAGAAAGCTGCCTTTTTACAGCAGATGCAGGGCCTTTCCATGGTATTACAAAGAAAAAGATATATTTCAATAATGCTTTGGAACAATCAAGAGACACTCAATACAAAACAATTAATTTTTGTAGCTACTTTCTGCAGATTCAGTCACCTGAAATCTCAGAAAAAAAAGTTTCAGAAGTACTTTGTTTTTACACTGTTTTTACTCACCTTTGAAGTCACGCTGAGTACTTGTCTCAAGCTGTTGGGATTGTGCTACTGTCTTCAAGAGTTCCTGAATTACCACACGGTCATTATTTCCAGCATCACTGCATCAAGAGATTAAATAGAACTTGTTTTAAAACAACATCTTTACACTGCACAAAAAAATACATCCTCCTAAGCAGCCTTTTGGTCAACTGACTATCCAAGAATGACAGGAATTCAGAAGCTGTTGAGATTAGAATTAACCTCAACACACACATTTGGTTAGAAGTTACCTTCCCAAGTAATAAAAAAACCCAAACTTTGTGAAGGCACAGCTGGATTAGTCACACTGTATTTGGAAGTAGCAAAACCGTTGTCAAATGTTTTTATCAACTTACTAAAACAAAACCCATTTTTCTGGCATAAGAAATCAAAACTTTTGTCACCTGCAACTTGGACACATACACTTAGTGCGAACATTTTTGCCCACCATCATGGAAAGAAAAAGTGAGTCTAACCACACAGTAGGATGCCTGACTCAAAGGACTGATGTAAACACTTTATTTTTCCCTTAGAACTAGATGTCATGCTATGAACAAACCATATGCTTAATGCAAATTTGAATGGCAGACAGTGAAGTTATAAAAAGTTACTAATAAAAGATTAATACTGAGATACCATTAGAGCACAGCTGGCAGGCTTGTTTTTCTTAGAAGGCAGGAAAACAAGAGGAAATACATGCTGATCTCCTTCCTGTCTCTTCTCTGTACTACCCCCTCACTGGCAACTGCACAGCTTTCTTAGCCCTTAAGTTAGTAGCTCAGCTAGCTTGAGTCAGATTTGACAGCCACTGGGGTGACTGATTTGGCAGCTGTGTTACTGAAGCAGCAAAGAAGGGAAGGGAAGAAAAAAAAAATCCTTTGCCTCTTCAGACTGTTGTCTTCATAGAAGAAGCAGCTCTGAAACATTTCACTGGCAACCAAATAAAAAAGACATTCGTCTGTCCTGCCTGAGTCACCACTCAACCCAACCTTCCCCTTCTTTGCCAAGGAGAAGGCAGCAGAATGGACAGAAGCATCACATTAACTCAACGTTCACAATCTGCTGAACAGGCTATGCTGACTGTGACTGAAGCACCTACTCAGTCCAAGAGACCTGTCCTTCAGCAAGGGAGCAGACTTATGATTACAAAAAAAAAAAAAACAAACAAAAAACTAGTTCTACTCAGTTACATCAACTTTTGGAAATGGAAAACAGTTTCCTAGTATTTAAAGTATTTTTTGTAGTAACAGAGAATCCAAGGTCATAATTTCATGGTGATGGATTATCCTTGATACTACACAACCACAGCAAATATTCCAGGAAAACAATGAGCAGAGGCAGAATTACCACACAAATGTGCTTTTTACCCTTCTTTATTCTTTCACTACTCACTTACTCAGGGTACCCCATTTTAGAATATCTACTTGAGCTATTCAAGTGACCAGGAGACAATGTTTTGGAATTCAGATGATAGAACCATTCTTTTTCCTCCAATCTAATAAAGTTCCATAATAAATTCAATGCCTGTAGAGTCCTATCCCTTCCCAGGAGTTAATTTCCTTTCCCTGATAGCCATTTATCACATTCCATGTTACCAACAATGAACCACATTATTTCACTATACTATTATTCTATCAAAATTCACAAATCATACTGATGAACATTAACCAGCACATGCAGGTTCACTGTCTGGTCAGACATAAACATGACAGTGACAATTATTCCATCGCTTAAAGCCTGTGAACCCACATACTAATAATAAAAAACCTACAATAGTGAAATTGCTGCATATTTAAAATAAAACACCTTTTTTTAAAAAACGTTTCAAACTGAAGCACTCTAGAGAGTAACAGAAGTATCAGTCACATTAGGTTGTCAGAGCAGAAGATTGAATATGAGACCTTTTAAATCACCAAGATGATATATTCACTATTACCGTTTATTCTTAATTATACAGTTTATTAGTAAGAAACCTCAGCTTTGTTTGAGGCCACACCAGAATACCAGCAGATATCCGCTGATCAATATATAGAGACTAACAGCAAAAGAAGCTTTTAAAGACCACGCTGTATGATAGAAACAGAGCAACATGTGAAGAGATTTACTGGTAAGCACAAAGCTACAAGTTACTTCAGGATACTTGCTGTCTTATAGTTTTAACTCAGACAGCAAAGCCACCATAACCAAAACCTACCAATGCACAAAGACATTTACTGTCTTGTGATTTAAAGTAACATTAAAGGGCTTCAGGTAAATACAAGTATTTACTTTGGGTCAGCAAACTATCATCAGCAATTTCACAACTGTCACAGGAGACATACAGCACACCTTTACAGCTTCTGCCACTTAAATCAACGTTTGACTTCCCTCATAACAGGACTCCCAGGATTTAGTGAGTGCTTTTTGTTGTTGTTCCTTTGTTTTTAAAACTCTATGCTTTACGCTATTTTAAACGAGTTATGATGTAAACCTTGCTTGCTTTCAAGTTACTTGGTTTTTGTATTTTTAAGAGAAGTAATAATTTTGGGTTGTTGGTTCCAATAAAGTTCTCAATTGCAACCCAAATGGCTAAACTTATGAATCCAGAATTGTTCCTCAGTACCCAGTCCTCTACATCTGCATGCTGATCCAGCTGGTTAAGCAGAACATTACTGTTTTAATTATACAGCAATCCAAATGTTTGTTCATTTAGAGCTGTTCAATTAAAGATCCTCTCCCTACCCTCATGTGCTGCCCAAACCTACAAGCCAATATCTAATTTGTTCAGGCAATAAATTGGGCTATCAGGCCATTATATCGCTCAAAACCACTTGCAATACAGCTAGTGCCTTATATTTAAAGTGGGAATTTCTTTTTTTTTTTTTTTTTTTTTTTTAACTGGACACTTACCTTGGGTTAACTTCAAGGTGATAATTGCTTGCAATCGTGCTAATTTCTATTTTCTTTTTAGAAGGTGCCTGTGTAGAAAGTAACCATGTTACATTTCAGAAAGAGTTCTGAAATCAGAAGGAAATATCAATCTTACAGATTATAACTAGCTAGGTCATAGGAAAACTGTTAAGTCCTACAAATAAAATAACCACTCGAACACTAGCCTTAATGCATCTCCTACCCCTCACTACCCACCCTTGAAGGAGAAAAGGAGTTCTGAGATATCAGCTACCCTGTTAAACAGAAACTGGGGCAGGTGGGTTGGAATTGGACAGTCTGTAAAGTCTCTTTCAACCCAAGCCATTCTGTGATTCAAATACTAATAGTGATTATAGTGTAATGGTGATTATTAAGGCATACTACATTTACTGAGTTTTGTATCAAGGAATGTTATTACTGGAATCAGTAATTCAAAATAAATTATATTTTGTCCACATAGAGAAACACTTTGGAGAAAAAGCTTTGGACAAGCCAGAAAAAGCTGCATAAATACAGCAATATTTATATAACCCATGAACTTGGGTCTCAACAGTGCATATACCCTATATTTATACCATCCAGTCTATATATAACCAGTAAATATACATTCTTAAGTTTAAATAAAGGCCTTATAAGAGAAAGATATCAGTATGCATGTATCCATGGTGCTTCACAGGGGACCTTTCTTTTTTTTACCGTTATGCTCTGATGCTCAATCCTCAGTTTTTCCACGCCTGGACCATATAACTCCCGTAACAGACACATTATCCTCGTCTTCTTTCCAGCGCCTGACGGTCCATACACCAAGAGATGGGGGAAGTCACCACACTGAACCTGAACGCGAAGCAGCAAGATTTGTTAACCACAACAGTTATTTTTCTTAGGTTAAAATTTATGATTTATATAACTTCTCACTGAAGTTTATATGAAATGACTTTTTGAGGTATTGATGTTACATACTAGTTAAATTATGAACTGATGAAGTTCATCAGAAGAAACTCCTTTCCTTCAGTAATATTTCATTTGGAAGATATTTGCCCCTCAAAACAATACATAACCCCATTTCACTAGAAACACCCCCCAAAAAGTAAGCATTTGCTTCCAGGGTGACAACTTAGGGCTGAAATACATATATATACACACAAACACTTCTGGTGCGTATGTACGTGTATATAAGTTCCTCCTTATACACTATACGCTCTAAAACCTTTAAATATGACCGGATTAATTAGCTAATTAGCTGTTTAACCGCTGTCTGCGCGAACGGGCGGGCCGGGTCTCGAACCCGCGGCGCGGGGTCCGCGCCCCCCCCCCGCCCGGCCGCCCCCTCACCAGGCAGCGGAGCTGCGCGGCCTGCTGCCGGTGGAAGTCCAGGCGGCCCAGGCTGCCGGGCCGGTACTTGTCCACCCACAGGCTCATGGCGGCCGAAAAGACCGCGCACACCCGGCTCCCAACCGCCCTCTACGGCGGCTGCCCGGGGACAAGCGGCAGCGGAGGCGAGGAGGAAGGGCGCTGCTGCCCCTCCTCTTTCCCCTCCCCTCATTTTGGGGGCTATTTCACCGCCCTGAATGATAATTTTTTGCCGTCGTGCCCTTCTGGGGTTTGTGTGTAAAGACATGAAGGCTGTGCTCCTGCTCGCCACAACTGCAGTCGTTAGTCATTTAGAATCACAGAATGGGGGTGGAAAGGACCATAAACATGACCCAACTCCGAGCACACCTCTTGCTGCCTGTGGCAGGCTCGTTTTGTTCACAAATCATACACAAACACTTGTTTTAGGGGGTGCTGTCCCCCCGCAGCAGGCTTAGCAGAAAGCATGTCTGAAGGGAGAGCTGTGATCCGCAGCCAGCAGCGGGAGGCGAGGCAAGCTGGTGGCGAAGGAAGCAGCAAGGAGCAGGCAGAAAGCTGCCCAAAAAGCTTTCTCAGCTTGCCCTCCCTGCCCCTGACCCGGAGCAGACAGAAAAGAGCCCCAAAGGCTTCCTTAGCCTGCCCTCCCTGCCATTTCCCCAATCCATCTGGCCTCTTGACCCCTGCAGATGGCGGGCAACAAGAGGCCGGTGTCCTGCGTCGGGGGAACATACGCTCCTCCGCCGCTTTGCCTCGCTCTGTGCCGTCCCAGGCTTGCAGACTCATTACGGATCAGTGGGTTGCCCATAATCGATGTGCCACACTTCGAATTTACAAGCTAAGCGTGTGGCTTTATTAACAGAACGCCCGTCTACAAGAGGAGGTCTTATTCCGACTCTATATGGTAGCCCTAATAAATGATAGTGCACAAACGATTTGAAAGTAGAAAAATTAAAAGTCATAAAGCATCGCTGTACACATGCATAGGCTAAAATGTGTCAGCCTGATTTTTGTACTTAAGTAACTTTTGTGAAAAAAATACTTTAAGAGTTCATGTGACTTCCTATTTTATCAGCTCAATGTTTACATTTATTCACATAGTCAGAAAGCCATAAATACAGGTAATAGCTTTGTTATCCTTAATATTCAAGTTACTCATAAAGGTCATATAAATCTAGTGGGAGCAAAATAAGAACACATCAACTAGTAAAGCTAGGTGTTTCTGAAACATTGTGTACTCTCGTAGACGGTCATGAATCAGTTTTATTTGCAGATTGCCTTGAATTAAACAAAATAATAATAACTTTATACTGCTTTGTCAGCACCATCCTTGTACATGACTGAGCTTGTGAAAGCTGCAGCTGCAATATCTGGCCTGTGTGTACATTTGAGTCCCTTTCTTCTGCCCAGCACCACAGTGACCAGTTCCTTTGCCTTTTTCTAAGTTTTCATTTTGTGGGTCTACAGTGTTTCTCATGTGGCTGTCCTCTCCCCTCTCTTTTTCATGAGTGCTTAATTTCCCTTGTTGTTCCCTTTGGTTAGTCATATTTACAACTAGCCTTTACAAGCTTTTTCAGATCCTTTGTTCATTTACCTCAATTTTTAATAATTTCTGAGTGATGTGTTATTCTTGTGTCTATCAGTGTCATGCTAGATTTAATTGCAATTTCTGTGATAACTCCTTATAACCTACTCCATTTTTCCAGCCCCCAGAGATACTGTATTTACAGATGCGTGTCACCATCTAGCAAGTGCTTTGACAGATTCTCCAGGGTTTTGAAAGTACCAATGAAACAAAATCCTTTTTGGATGAGGTTATACTTAAACAGGTAGGACTCAGTCCAGCAGGCTTCCAGCTCCCAATGAGATCACAGGCTTAAGATGCCTAGCAGCTTTGAAACGACCCTAAACTCTTTTTATTCTTAGGTCATTAAATTTCCTTAGGATTTCTTATTTTCCTGAGCATAAAATGTTGGTAATTGTGCCCTACCTCAACAATGCATTTAAGTATGTGCTTACATTCATGCTCTCAGTTAAGCTGTTCTCTGCCTTAAAAAGTAATTAAACAGATGAAAAAGATTATTTTCTTAAGTAAATATCTTACATTTCTAAAATCTGGGCGTGCATGAAGCATTGCAGTTGTGGTACTTTCTATCTGATTAAAATGCTCTAGAATGTATTGATTTTCTACTTCATTAACTTTTTACCTTCACTGTAAATCTAAACAAAAAAAAGTAAGTATCTAAAATTGAATGGTTTGGCCAAGTGCATTGCAAATAAATTAACATGAATAATACAGGAGATTGAGGCAATTTCAGTTGCAGCCACAATTCGCTCAAA
This sequence comes from Aythya marila, assembly GCF_965140915.1. NCBI lineage: Eukaryota > Metazoa > Chordata > Aves > Anseriformes > Anatidae > Aythya > Aythya marila. Next base: position 23,918,109 of record NC_139042.1, on the reverse strand, counting down.
TATAAGGACTGTTAAAATACATCTTCACTCGTTTTGTTCGGTCCAGCAGAAAGTTCAAAAGGTAAAATGACTTCTCTGCATGAATAAACTAGAGAATGTATCTGAAAATAGAGATTTTAATTACAAATGGCATTCTGAGCCCCTTACTCCTCTTACACGTTATTAAAAAGTGACATGATGTCAGGCACTATAAAAGAAGCTCCCTCTTGTACCCAAATTGAAGTAAAATTATAAGCCCTGGATCCAGTGTTTAAATATATATATGTAATTTTTAATCAATTTTAGACTGACTATTAACACAGTGTTAGAAAAAGTTAGAGCATTGTTACACTGACCTCCTCAGTCATTACAGCATGATTGCTGATAGCAATCCAAGCAGCTATTAACAAGTCCAAGTACCGTTTTGCTGTACAACAACTTATGTTTTTCAGACAAGACTGTTTGGCATCCTTTGATCCTTCAGGCTGCTTAGCTGAGCGAGATAAATTTTCTTTTCAGTTTCAAATATTTTAGTAGATTATTGCCACTCTGTTGGCTGTCACTCTAGGTTATATCACCCTGTCCCCAACAGAGTGCCTGTATTGCTGCAAGTAAATTGTAGCATATCAAGAAAGAGCAGATCACTAATTACAATGAAAAAAAAAAAAAAAAAAAAGAGAGAGAGAAAAAGACTGCAATAAAGTGACATCTGTTCTATTGGTGACATGCTGATGTCATGCAGATTGAATGTGACAGTGGAAAGAAAAGCACTAATGATGATAGCCAAAAAATATCTAAAGCAACAACAAATATTCCATATAGATTGGTAACAATGAAGAAGCTGCTTCTCTGTAAGAAATATAAAGCCAAGAAATCCTAGTTCTTCAGCAGTCTTAATGGGTTATCTTACAATCCTGAATTTACTTTGAAAGAGTAAAGTAACAAAAACAACACAGAAGTTTCCCATGCAAGGATGAGACAAACTAAAAAGGTACAAGACGATACCATTTTTACAGCCAGTGAAGAAGTATCGTGGAAAAGGCTACAGAGATAAGATGTAATTGGAGGATACATCTTGTCCATCAGTCCTTACTGCCAAGACTTTTGCACATCTGTCCACCAGGAAAAGGTTAAGCAAAACCTGTTGATAAAGAAGTGGAAGGGTGAAAAGAAATTGGTGAATAGGTGTATTTAATAATAATAATAATAAATAAACAAATGAAATTTATTTATAAAGCAAAAGCTTTATATTTATAATTTATTTATAAAGCAAATGCTTTGCATTTTCATGCAGTCAACACATGGCGGTACCGTAAAATGTTCTGATTTAATCAATCCTTCTTTGTATTCCAACTCATGTTGCTGAGATCCAGACCCTGCTCAGCTTCCTCAGTCTGAAGAATTGTGCCTGAGGAATTAAAAGAAAAAGAAAAAGAAAAATGTGCCTGAAGAATTAAAAGAAAAGGAGATGAGATATGTTTTGCTGTTCTTGTCCCTCTGTGGCCATAATTGTATGTAGCTGTGCAAACCTGAGACCCTTTTTTCTACCATTAGGAGTTGTCAAACTACAGCAAACTGCAGCAGCACAGTTACTCATGGTAGAAAAACATGAGGTGACAGCTGAAATTTTTTAAATGTTCTAAACATAAATTCAAACATGCATTTGGGGACATGTAGAGTTACAGATCCATTCTTCAGATGAACTACAGCTATGTCAAATACATAGTCATTTTCTATTGATGTTTTTGATTTTAAAAAATAGGCTATTTTCATTTGTAGTTTAGGTCTTTCCCCCTGAGACTTAGCAGGTCACTGACCAAAAGATGTAGCCTTGTTCTTCAGTTCCCATCAGCCTGCAATTTGCAATATGAGAACAAAGGAAGCAAAGAAAACTCTGTCCATTTAAGACTGTAGATACAGATTTACAAGTATTCTTATTCTAAATAAGACACACAAGTTCTGTATAGAAGCTAATCACAAAGCTCTTTAAAGAATATGCTGTCAGATATTTAAACATAGGAACAAATATTGATACCTGACCTTAATTAGAAAGTAATTTTGTGATGTTGAGATTTGACATTTTTTATCTTTCTTGGCAAGGATGTGTTTGGTTGACAAAGACTGTGGATTATTTTGGGTTGTTGAAGTATTTGTTTCCATTCTCGCCAGTACTTGAACTTTTTTTTTTTTTTTTAATTCACTTCAGTTGCATTTTGATGAAAAATTCACCAAAAAAAATGCATTTTTGCAAAGTCAGATGAATCTACAGGAAAGAAGTTACACTGAAAAAAAAATAGCTTTGTTTTATGTGTAGTATTTTAATTAATGTAGCTCACATAGCAGGTGTTTTCTAGATTTCTAACACCTGATAACTTTTTTTTTATTTAACTTTCCTCCAGATGATAAGAGGCCCAGACCCTCTGAATCCACAGAACATTAATGAATGAAATCCAGACACCTCCAAACACATATTAGGGTATTTTCAGTGATAATACTAATTGCGGGACACCAAAATGAGACTCTTGTTGCATTTCTATGGAGAAAGTTGAAAGATATAATCTGCCATGTTCACAACCTGTATCTTTGCTGAGCAATTGGTAGAACACGTTGGTTGTCCCTAGTTGTGGTTTTCATACATTTACTGAAACCCAAAGAAGTTATGGCACAGGCTATGTTTTATGAACCAACTAATATTTCAGAGCTTGACTACAGTAATTTCATCTCCTATAAAATTTTACTGTTCCTAGTAGCTATCCAATTATCTTTGTAGGGTTTTTTTTTTTTTTTTTTTTTTTCCTGGGGCCACAGCAGTCTTTCTCATGTCTCCTAATTTGTCTTTTCCCCTGTAGAGTAATTACATTTTTGTTGGCTCGACAGACATACATCAGCTTTTGAATTTCCTGGTTTTCTCATGGGACTCTTGATTTTCAGAAGAGCTTTCATCTCTAAGTTCAATGTCAGTTTCAGTAAAGTTTGCTGATCTCTCAAGTTTTGACATTTTACTCAGTATACTAGCTAATCTGAGGCCAGACGTGTTTGTATGTAACAAGTTGGAATTTGCTTAATGAGGTGAAACAGGTCTCTGTAATCCAAATGAAAAGTAGCGAGAGTATATGACCAACAACAAATTATACTCATGCTCTCCTGAAAAGCTGAAATAGACTTGTCCTAAAGCTTTTCATAACGTGAAAAGTTAAAAAACAGCATATTCTCATAATCTCAATGAAAACGTGTTTCACTTATAAACATGTATATAATAAGAAAACATGCTACATCATGCTACACTTTGTTTTGTTTTGTTTTGTTTTTGGGGGGGGTTGTTTTGTTTTGTTTTGTTTTTAATATATATTAAAATGTCCAATATTCAATGACAAGAGAGATCTGAAATAGCAATGTAGTTTGGAAAATATTTACCACAGACATATTGCCTTTAGTAATAGCAGATTTACACACGTAACACTACCATGTAACTGTGGACTTGGAAAATTACCACAGAGCAATATGTATACTATGAGCAGCTATTAGAATTGATGTGTCTTCAGACAGCTGTATTGCTATTGATGTGAGTTGGAACAAACCACAGTCCCAGAGCTCTTCATGATGAAAAGCTGTACTGGCTGAGATTAGATGACTGAGTTCCTGTTCTCTGATATTACAACTCTACAGTGACAGAACTGCTGATTTTCGTAGTGTCTGACAAAAAGAAAACTGTCATATGGGCTTGTGATCATTCCCATCATTCTTGTCTTTGGCAAGCTCACTTTAAAATTAGTGTGTTTTCTTAAAGCACTCAATGCATAAGCAAGCACTGACACACCTCGAGGAAAAGATTGCTATGCTGTTGAAGTTAGGAAAAAAAAATCAAGAATAACTTCTGTCATTAGACATAGTAGATTAAGTAAATATTTCACAGTTGTTCTTGTCATCATTTTTTGTACTTTCCCTTCTCCAAGTATCTGTCTGAATTTACAGTTCCTTACAGTGAAGTAAAGAACTGCATGAAGAGCCTCTTTTTAGCTATAGTGCGGGTACAACTGAGCTCATACGATTAACTTGCTGTATTCATGGCAAAGCTGTTCTCTTGTTTTATTTTGCCTCAGGTGTCTTTCATCAGGAAGAATCAGGTTAAACCATCAGGATATGCTGGCCTTGAAGAGCCATTAAGTTCATCCTTCAGATATGTAGCTGTTAAAATTTATGGATTATTTTTTAGCTGTGTGAACGTGAAACAACACTGTGGTTTGTGATAGAGAAACAAGAAAGGTGCATAGGCTATCACTCTGTAACATTTTCAAATTATTTAGATTGTGGCTGCTGTGCTTCTTTCTCTCTACTTCCTGTGCCCCCAACTTTCTACCCTTTAACCTTTGCTGTTATTGTGCTTATCTAGCTCCATGAAAAGCTGGTTTAGTGACTTAAATGGGTAATAAAAGTAATAATTTCTTACCAGTTTATATCCCTGGAATTCATGCTGTAGAGTCAGCTCAGTGTAAGGGTTTTGCAAAATAATGATTGTACTAATTGCATTCAGTTTAAAATATTTTGGAGCCACGTTGTCAGAATAATGTGCTAGGGCTATTTTTGCTTTATTTCATTTTCATATATAGACCTGAGACCACTCTTGATGTTTTGTAATTGGCTTTTATTTCACAGTCCCTTGTCTAGGTAATAAGGAAACTCCTTGTTTCTAAACAGTTCTTCACCAAGGCAACTGTTTATAGGTATCCTGCAGCTTTGAGTAGCATTCAAACTACATGTGTGCAGTGTCACTTCTGCTGCTTTCTACAAAATTTTCCTTTCTGGAACCTGTACAGCTACTACATTCTCTACACTTATGCATCTTTCATTTTGCAATTTGTAATATCCTTGTGTGGTGGATTCTTAGAAGTCTGTATCAGAAATCAGAACTGAGATGAGTTCTTTGTAGTAAGAGCATAAGCTAACAATCTTTATAGAAAACAGCTAAAGAGGAAGAGAGCAGGATCATTGTATCTTACCTCTGTGGATGCCAGAACATCTTCTTGGACCTGGCAGATGGGTTCCACAAATGCTCCAGACATGCTACATTGCAGGTATTGTCTGGAAGGCTACATAAACTTGTACAGTTCTATTTGTACAAGTGTTTCCTTACTTACTAATCACAACCAACATCTATACTGGTAAATAAAAACAGAGTGGCCAGTGTTAATGAGATCAGCTGTCATCAAATAGTATGAAGTAGGACACCACAATCTTTACTCTGATCCATTGGGCCTACTGAGCACCTGACCTTTGCTACTCCCCAAGCTACACCCAGGCTTCTCTTTGATTGAGTGTTCATTAATCCAAGCCAAGGGTCATGTAAACAGTTCAATGATGTGGGCCCTGGCCTTTTGTGATCTATCGGTATAGATGTAAACTAATGCTGTGTCCATAAGGCCTAGTCAAACTAGGCTTAGGGACCATTCTCTGGTCCTGAAGCTGAGTGATGCAGACTGGCAATGCCAAGCTTAGAGACTGCATAACATGTGGCCATCAACCTCCTCTCATCCCCATGTGGGCTGTCTAAGATACAATATCATTTTTATGTGTGTTTGACAGTCTTGAGAGCCTGATATAATGTGAGGGCTGAGGGCTGAGCTGCACCCCAACAGACTGAAGTTTTCATAGCATGACTGAAGGTGTGTGTTACATATCCAGGGTATGGCAGGAGGGCCTATGGAATGTACTGGAGAGTGAAGGGCCTGCTGCAGTCGTGCTGGAGGAGTTGGTAAGGTAAAGCAAGGCAGATGTGTCAGTAGTAATCCCAAACCCATAGAATCATAGAATCATAGAATATCCTGAGTTGGAAGGGACCCTTAAGGATCATCAAGTCCAACTCTTGACACCGCACAGGTCTACCCAAAAGTTCAGACCATGTGCCTAAGTTCACAGTCCAATCTTTTCTTAAATTCAGACAGGCTCGGTGCAGTGACCACTTCCCTGGGGAGCCTGTTCCAGTGTGCAACCACCCTCTCTGTGAAGAACCCCCTCCTGACGTCCAGCCTAAATTTCCCCTGCCTCAGCTTAACCCCGTTCCCGCGGGTCCTGTCACTGGTGTTAATGGAGAAAAGGTCTCCTGCCTCTTGACAACCCCTTGCGAGGAAGTTGTAGACTGTGATGAGGTCCCCCCTCAGCCTCCTCTTCTCCAGGCTGAACAGGCCCAGTGACCTCAGCCGTTCCTCGTACGTCTTCCCCTCAAGGCCTTTCACCATCTTCGTAGCCCTCCTCTGGACACTATGCTGTTCTCCGGAGCATGTCTTGGCACTGGTTTAGAAACTATTAGTTACAGTAGGCCAAAATTGTGCCAAGGAACATGCTCAGTCATTAGTAGCTTGGATGATCAGTGGTAAAGTGCTGACATGCATTCCTTGGCCATTCTCACTTGCCAATACAAGTAAGCGTAAGAGTTGTATGACTTCCTGGGCACAGCATTAGTGCTCACTGACAAGTCTTGCTGACTGTCTCCTAGAAAATCCTGAATGGCATGGAGAAGAGGCACAGGGGACTGATTCCTTGCACTGCTTAAGGAAACCCAAGGCCATGAACTAAAATAAACACTTAATGGGTTCAAAACAAGGAAAAGAATGTGGTTCTTCACTCAGGGCACTGTTACACTGCAAAAGTCCTTGCCACAAGATACTGGAGGCTAAAAGTTCACAAGTTCAATGAGCAGTCCACATAAAGTCACAGAATAAAAATCTCTAATATTTACTGAATTCATGGAAGCTCCTTCTGGCTCAGATAGCCCCTAGAAAACAATCGGTGGAGGCTGGAGGAACTTCCAGGGAAATTATCACTCTGTATTTGCCCAGCTTTTCTGCTCTGCCTTGTGCATCTTCCTTGGCTGCTGCAAGAGACAGGACACTAAGCGAGAGCTGTCTGCTCCTGCTGCTGTGTCCTCCCATGTTTATCTTCAGTCTTATCTCCATGACTGCATGCGTCTAGCGAATGCAGATATATGGTGTCTGTCTGCAGCTTGGACTGCTCATTTTTTTCCATTGCTTTATGTGGGGATTTAGTCCAGACAGGATCAAGTTGTATGCATTTATTCAGGACCTGCAGACCTAGGACCTTTTGTCATAGTAAGCTTCTTGCTTCGCTTAGTAAGCTCTTAATTAGCTTCTATATCTTTTCTGTCATTCTTCGACTAAGCCACAGCAGAGTGTTTCTTCGAGGAAGCAGAAATTCAGCTTTTTTAAGACGTTAGTGCCTCTGCTGGGAAATTATTTTGTCCCAGAAAGGGCTACTATGATTCTTTAACACTGCCAGGCAATAAACCTTTCCATGCTCTTGTACCTTTGCCTGTCAGCATCTTGTTTATCTTTTCCAGAAACTCTGCCTCTCTGCTGCTTTTCTGGCAACCCGTGGAAGAAGTTCTGTGTCCATTTGCATTCTGCAGCAGTATGCAGTGTCTGAGCAGCAGCACAAAGTGTCTGCGCTTACTATGTCAGATCTGTCATGCCTTTTCAGTTTCAGTTCTGTTACCACTTTTTACCTGCATGTCCTTCAGTTGGCCCATATTCTAGAAAATTGAGCAGTAATTTACTATGGCATGACTTCCCCTATTAAAAATGAGTACATCTGTTCGCTCAGCTAACGGCTTCCTCAGCACCCTCCAGTAGGAACATAATTAGAGTTCTGATTGCAACCTGCTAATGATTCCTTCTCCAAATATCTCCCAATCTAATTTTAAATGCGACATAACAAATGGAGCTAATAAACAGCAAGAAGAGAACATGATAAGGGTAAATGAGTTATAGCAATACCAGATATGAAAATGTATTTAAGCATCAATACAAGTGTAAACTCACGAGCTTCTGTAGGCATTGCACAACTGTCTTAGAACAAGATTTCTAAAAGATGAAGGAAGGGTTTTCTTTGATTCTTAAGTCTGCGTAAGATGACAAAGACAGATGTAGGGGTACAGTCAGGATCACGTCACTTGCATATTGGAATCTTACGTAAACTTACTGATACTAAAGACATAAACAACAACAAAGTATTTTATTTCTAACAAGCCTTAATTCTGTTCTGGGAAGTACTCTTTCAGAAGAGTGGTAGTTATCAAAGTAATGATTATTAAAATAATTCAGAGACCATCCTCTGATTTCAGAAGACATCTGATCAGCTTTACTGTATAGCTACTTGGATATAGAAATGGGGTAAAATTTTATCATAGTGAAGGAAATGGTTATTTTCCTTTTGATTGCCATAGGTTCAGAATTTTGTCTAAAATGCACATACTTGATTTAAAGTCATACTAACTTTACAATATATTTTATAGGATAGAGGGATACTCATTCTTTGCCATTCAGCTTCTTCTGCTAAATGTTACAGAAGCACTCCAACATCAAGAGTCATTGCTTTCCTTTCCTTTCCTTTCCTTTCCTTTTTTTTTTTTTTTTTTTTTCCAACTTTAGTTTATCATTGAACACCATATGGTGCACATCCTGGACATCATTCATCAATATAATATAATGCTTTCTGTTCCCCCATTGTGCATGCTGGTGTCAATCATCCTGTGTTTTCAGAATAAAGAAATTGCCGAGAGTTTGTTTCTTTCCACTAATCTAACAACATGGTTGAATTTTTTATGTAAATCTAATTAACTTCTATGAAAAATATAAGGCTATTTAAATTTTATGCATCGAAGAGTAAGCAGATTGCCTGTAAAGATCAAAAAGAATGTTTTTGTTCACATGCAGTAAACAATAAAAAGGTGGATGGTTAAGAACAGAGCTTTTTTTCAGCCTGCAGTATCAGAGATTGATCGGAGTCTGAACCAGGAATTGATATATTGATCTGCTGTCTTTCTAATATGGAATCCCGTCTTTCTTAAAGCTTTGAATTATTTTGTAGGTAACTAAGAAATTTATAGGCATGATGGAATAAGTTATTCTGCAATTTATTTAGTTATCTCTGCACTAGATTGCCAAGCAGTAGGTCAGCTGCAATGATTAACAGAATTTACACTTTATCAGCATTGTAAAAATTACTTACAAGGTTACATCAAAACATTTTGAAGCTATTGAGCAGGAGATAATTGTTAAAGAAGTAGTAAGGGTTATTTTTCCCTTTTAAACGTAATTTAAAGTAGCTCCTGGGATATTTATTTTTTTCCTTTTCAAAATGTGTTTGTTTTAAATTATACTATATTTTATATAGCTGGATGTCATCTTCGACTTTTACATGTTATATAAGAAAATTTTGAATTTTAAAATCTCTCCATTATCTCTCTAACAATGTATAGCCTTGGAAACCTTGTTGCTGTTGTCAAATAATATCAGGAAAGACTTTGCCATATCATTTCACAGTGAAATATCAGCCTGTAGAAGCTCTCAATATTGCTCTGTAAAACTTTTCTTTGAAAATTACATAGGAGACAAGAGTGCCTCAGAGAAATGACTTGAAGAAAATCAACACTGTAGCTTTTTTGAGCTTTCACGATTCCATTGCATGAAGGGCCTTTCTCCAGATCCTGCTTGGAATCACTGTTATTAACTTGTATTACACTGTGGTTCATCTGCAGTATGATTTTTCAATATACTTGATAAACTATCAAATACAGTAGAAGAGGGATCCTGTTTTATTAAAGGCGAATGTGAAGGTGTAAACTGGTGCAAATGAACGTTAATTGGAATTTTCCATTAATTTGAATGGATGTCATTTCAAACTGTCTATGTGTCATTGTAAGTAACGCAAAATTCTCTCTGATACAACAGGGGACAGGAGACAGCTTTGAAAAACTTGAGTTAGGCAAGATGGCAAAGAGAAAGAGGTACAGGTTGATTTTTTGACCCTTGCTTCCACCAGTTTCCATCCCAGTTCTCTTCCCTCATATCCCAGGATATAAGTCCTGTAGGCTGACTCTGTTTCTTGCTGCTTCCTCTGAGAGGTGCTGGTGCTACCTCTGCCACCTGCAGAGAATGGTCCTTACCCCCTGCTGCTTCCCGGCCGGACAAGGCTCCATAATTACCAATCTGAGCAATTCCTGAATCCTGAAATCCCAAGCCCTTTGCCCATGAGTTTGGGAACCACACTGATTTCAGTGCATGGGAAACCTTTGTACACAGAGAAAAGAGGCTGGATTTTAGGCTGAATGAACTATCAGTTTATAATGTAATTTTGAAAAAGTGCTGATATGTACAGTCTCAGGACAAATTAAAACCTCAGCAGGAGCAATATCATGCTGTGTGAATAGATTGCAATTGATGCTTCTATTTTTTTCCTGTAATTGTCTGAGGGCCTCAGGAGAATCTACATCAGGCTCTGAGGGAAAGTGCGTTCGTAAGCCCTATGAGCTGTGCCATAAACTGAGGGTTTGAACAGCGCAGGGATGCAAAAGAGAAAAATGACGCCGCATGAGGCTCTGGATGAGAAAAACAAATTAGCTCCTTCTGCTATAGTTGTTGCTACTCACATGCTCAAAGGTTTGGTTTTGTTTAAAAATAACCTACAATGCTTTCTAGTTTTAAAATTAAATTATTGCTGGTAAAATACTCAGGAGGTGGATGTTCCCTGATCAAGGCCAACACAAGAACAATATGCAGCATAAGCAGCTCCCTACTGTGGCAGAATTTAAATGGTAACAAAAATTGAAGTGCTGGTATAAAGGACAAAACAGTAGGGGATTTTATTGCACTGGCCTGAATCGTCAGGTCATCCCCCCACAGGTAAATGAGGCAAATCTAGCTGTGACTATGTGTGTACCTCTAGTCTCTGCCTGTGGCCTGGGCTGAGCAACCCTCCCAATGAGACAAGAAGGCACTGTGTTGTGTGTCCTTTGAGTTACTTTCCTATAGAGCTCTGCTGTCCTCTCTGCAGACCAAGGTGTGGGATTAGTGTGATTCGGGGTGGGTTTTGTGATGTGGATTCTTGTCAACAACCATGGGAAGAGGTCCATCAAATTCCTTTTGAAACCACCAGAGAAACACGGAATTTCAGTAATTTTCAGCTAGATTGTTCCTAATTCTAATCATCCTGAAAAGATTAAAACAATCTGCTTTACTGTGTTTCTGTTACCACAATTGAAATAATCTCATTATGATATGACCATTATGATAATCTTGTTGAATACAGCTCACATTTTGAAGGATCCAGTGACACATCAGCTTTTCTAGAACAGACAGTCCTTCGTAAGTGAGAAAAATAGGAGTCACACAACAGCTGATAATGCAGAGGGAGAACTAAACTGTACTGCAGGCTGCTTACATACATCTGGTGAGCTATCAGGGTCAGACTATTTCCCTGGCTTAAATCTCAGTGACTACATATACATTAACACACAACCATGTGTGGTGCTTATTAAAAATATCATTGGTAGTACTGTGTATGACAAATACAAATACAAATAGCCCTGTGGAAGAAAAGAGCTCAAGCATCCTTCAGAAATATTCTTTTTTTTTTTCTTCATCACATGGAAGCAAATTATAAGTATTTGTCAGCTGGTGCTACAGGAGTTCTTTAACTTTCTGCTTCAGCACTTCAGAGACTCACATTCATGTTGCCTCTGGTTAACGGTAAATAATAGATCTGCACCCTTCATCCAGGCTACTGGATTTTTTTTTTCCCCTCCAAGCAATCTCATCAATCTGATACTATTAAAGGAACATTATAAAAGTGAAACTATCATCTAAACTCCCCCCATCTTACAGTAAAATGTGGAATTAAACCAGGAAAATGTATGACTATTTTATTTTAAAACAACACTGCTTATTGGGAAAAAAAAATAATAAAATAATGGAGTTTCTGGTTTTATATTATTATAAAAGAATGGCTAGTTTCTAGCCCCTATTAAGGAAATAAGATAGTAGCACATGTTTCATCAATGAATGAATCAAAATCACATCTTCTTATCTACCTATCTTTAACTATTGTTAAACTATTTAATTGTTGTATGTGCCTTCAATACGAAATCAACTACAATAACAGTCACCTAAAATCCCTGATGCTTTAGTATATTTGATTAATTTATCATCTTAAATATTTTATCAAATATAAAAAACATTTTTTCTAGCATGCTGTTTAAAATCTACTGAAATGCACATTTTCCTTATTTTTTAACTCTGTTACAGTGACTGAGCAGTTCATGTAGGCTTGCCTGTGTGCTTAGTCCCTTGAGAACCAAAATTGAACCATATCTTTTGGACCCATTTCATTTAGCTCTTTTTTTTTTTTTTTTCATTAGGAATTCATCAACTGCTAGAAATTCAGAGCCTTATCATATAACGAAGAGTTACAAGTCTTGAATGCACCCAGTGTTTTACATTCTCAACTTACTTTGGAAAGGAGACCTAAGGGATCAAAGCTGTACAGATGAGAATATATACATGTATATAATGAGAATTCTCATATATAATGAGAATTTTCTTCCAGCACACTTTTTCTTAGTTTTATTACAGAGAAATAACAAAGGAACCATTTCCTTTAAGAGCTGAGCATGTTTATTTCAACAAAAAATAACTGCTTAAGACAAAAATGCATCCCTGCAAATGTGGAATTTTCACAGACATTCTCCTCTTTCTTACCTATAGTTTTTGGGTTCAGATGGTTAGCAGAAACATAAAAATCTTTTGTGTTACTTGTCTGATAGATTACATGCAAACCATTGTTAGGTGACATGGCTAATATAGCCTACATGTGAGGGGGACAGCTCTATTTATGTTACAACATGACCTCACTGTTTGAGTGTCTGCCACACTATAGAACCAAGACTTTCTCCACTGCAAGCCTCGACAATTTATCTGAGTGATGGATCGTGTATTGGTACCTAATCAAGTTCAGGAAGTCAGAGGCGTGAGATAACGCTGGAACCACTGCAGGACAAGGGGTCGCCCACACTTCTCGAGCAGTCCTGCCCAGCTTGGTGCTGTCAGGCAGGAAGTTCACAGAAATCTCAAAAGAAAAAAGCTGCCGGCGCATCTTGAGTAGAGCTTTGAATAATGAGCATGCTAAAATTGGGGGCAAGTGAAACTATTTGCTTATTTTGCCTTATTTTCTTAATGGTTTTATTCCTTCCTGAAATCATGAGAAAAGCCAAAGTGGGCCAATGTTTCTAAAAAGGAAACATTTGCTAAATAACATTTTCCGCTTGAAATCACCAAGCTTGTGTTTTTAACTGCTTAAGGAAAGTATATATATATATATTCTTTTTCAGTCAAAGAGATTTGTAGGCTGATCCAAACCATTTTTCCAGCTTTTCACTTGACAAGAAAAAAAAATAATAATAATAAATCGATTCATCTTGCTTCTTTCTAACTGGATTCATCTTTCTGTTCAGGTCAGCTAATTGAAAAATCAGTGATCTGCATAGTTCTGTGAACTGCTGTTAAAAATGACAAACAGCTAAAAGGAAGTATATCTGGGTAAGGGAGCTGAGCTGTGGCTGCATCTAACATGCTCCCAGTGACAGTGACAGAAACAGGGAATAACTGCATTGCATCTTCTAGGAAAGAGAAAGCTGCTATCTGGAGGAAAAAAAAAAAAAAAAAAAAAAAAAAAAAAAAAAGAAGAAAAAAAAAAAAAAACTAGAAAAACGCCTTGCTGCCCTGATGACGTTATTTCTCTGAGAGTGAGAGACGAATTTTCAGAATTACGATCCCAACCAATCGCTATGAACAAAGTCATGGCGGGTTTTGCTGGGGATGTTCCCATCCCATCCCATCCCGCGCCGGGCTCTGCCCTGCAAGGGGGCAGCAGCCCACCAGGTGGCAGAGCTCGCCTTGAAGAGCCGCCCTAGGTTACAAAACCTTTTTTTTTTTTTTTGCCAGCAAAGGACCCCCCAGCCTCTCTTCCTTTTTTTTTTTTTTTTTTTTTTTTTTTTATTAATTACAAGCGTAGCTTCTGTTTTGCACGCAAATCGCAATTTCCTTAGAGGAAAAATATTCAGCCAAATGTAGGCACGGAGGTGAGGTTTTATGTTGTTCTTGATTCAAAGGCACTTCTTTCAACAAAATAGGATTATTTTGTCTAACTTTGTTTACCTCAACAGTTTCAAGTTAGTTGAATAGGTTGTACATTTTTTAAATCTGCATTTCTAGCTTAATTCAATTTCAGTGTTAATCTGAAAACATCAAAACACCAAAACTTTAAACCTAAAAATAAAAATAAAAATAAAAGGGGGAGAGGAGGGATTTTGCTTTTAGAAGAGGAAATCCAAAATATCTGGGATGCTTTGAACACCACTCTCTGAGAAGTGAGACCACTCTCATGGTTTAGAAATGATTAGCTTTTCATTCGCTGATCAAAGAGAAGCCACCTATACATCCTACCCTATATAGCTTGACCAATAAGGAAAGCTCCTGAGTATGACTCCATTGGATTTTGTTCCTTCTCATTTTTCAACTCCCAGGCATTAAGGGAGAGCTGATATAATTAACACAATTCTAAATCAGAGTCAGCGAATGTTATTGTAGGAGTTAGTAGGAGTGTAATATTCATACCAAGTGTGCCAATCCCTATAAGAAAGCTGAACAGGAGAGTTATTTAAAGAGATTAAATGATGCAGAATAAAGCTTCCAAAAGCTGTAATTGAAAGTGACAGAAACATTAGCTTTGAAACAAGTAACATTTAATCACACAGATTATATAGAAACATATTTTTTGTATGTTGTTTTCTTCAATAGAATTTAATTTTAATCTGTTGAGACAGCTCATCACTTTCAGCTGCCTACTGCCAGAAGCCTGTCAGGGTATGTAAATGTAGCTGCTATGACGAGGAAAGGGACCTGTTCCCTCCAACACTGGCCGTAACTTCTGCATGCCTAAAATTTCAATTGCTCATACCTGCACCTGCGTGCTGCAGGTGTATGCAGTTGCACCACTTCTTACTTTTGTGTGTGCCATTTACATGGTTGGACCTTCAAGTCTGGGAAGCGGTGGCCCTGGAAAAAAAAAATTTAAAAAATGCAATGTTTGTGCACTAAGTAGAAAGTTATGAAAGCGCAAAGGCAAGAAGAAGAAGACAAAAAAATATGTGAATGAACAGAGGCAAGGATACGGGTTCAAACCTTTCTGTAATAACATCTGTAATTTAATTACATGTATCCAGGACATCTAAATAGGCTATATAGTTTTAAAATCACAGTGACTGAACACAGAAAATGAATTTATAACTGAATTGACTAGTTAGGACACAGAGAGAATATATCTCAATAGAGTAAAGAATAAGATATTTATTTAAGCTTTTCCTCTGGTGTTGCCCAATGTGTGCATTTCCCATTGCCCCTGTCCCGACCCACATGAAAGTGAGCTCTGTATTTGCAGAACATGGGAGCAGGAGCAGATGCGACCTTCAGGAAGGCCAGTGCAAAGCACCTTCACCTCCTGGGCACTCTCAAGGGCAGCAGGCAGGGGAAGCTCACGTTGACACTCACCTGCTCTTTGTAGCAGCCAAGAAGTACACGTGAAAGCATGTCAAAAACTCCAAGCATTTTGGATGGTTACCATCAAATAGTTTGAGTTTATTTGTTCATGTTCTAAAACTTGTTTGAAAATGGAGCCAGTTATCTCAAAAATGTTTTGAACTACAATGTTATAGGGAGGTTTATTTTATTTTTTGTCTGCTGAAGTATTTCTCTGCTAATATGGAAGATTAAAATATGTTTCACCTGCAGTTCACTCTGAACTTGCAGAGTCTGAGTTATTTAGAGGTGCCTTCTCTTTTTGGGAAGGACAGATCAACAGGTCAGCATGGCCCTGAGTTTCAGAAAGCAAAAATATTTTGTAAGCAGAGGAATTAATTCCAGCTTACGGTGAGAACATTTAAACAGAAGCAGTTCCAACACACAGGGCAATCAGGGACAGATCCTGAGCTCCTGAATTTGGAAGAGGCCAGGGTAGAAGAGGCATTGGTGCCCCAAGCACTTAGAGCACTGCAACAGCCATTTCATTTCTGTGATCAGCTTACAGCATTCCTCGGAGCTTTGCAGGCCTATTCAACACCATACCAGACCAAGACTCTACCCAAGGGTGGCCTTTGGATGAGAAAATCAATGCATGGTGCAAGGCTGAGGCAGTAGCAATGACCCCTCCTTCTCCCACGCCCAGGGTCTGGCATTCCTGACTGCACACCAGTGGGAGCAAAGAGCACACAGGGAGATCAGAAACCATTAATTTGACTGGACCCAGTGCAGATGATGCTCTCTTCAGGGCAGGGAATGTCTCACGGCATTTGTTTGTAAATGTCTGAACCATTTGCCCTTTGTCAGTAATAAGTGAGCACGTAGCAAGGAAGGAAATGGACTTCAGAAAAGGCCTCCAACCTAAAAAGAGCCAGCGAGATGAAACCTGTAGACTTATCTGTAAGTCTACAGATAAGTAGACTTACAGATAAGTCCAAGTCACTAGGAGAGACACAAGCTCTTACCAAAGCAGATTTATTATAATGTTCTGTTTACTGCAGTATCAGTACAGGACATGTAGTCATCCCAACACAGAGCAACACGTGCTGTATTGTACTCTGAATGAGTAATGCACTTCGTGTGAGTAATTAATGTATCAGATCTTTCCAAAACTGTATCTGGGCAGGCAAGAGGGTCACCAGGACACTGCCTCTGTTGTACTACTTCAATGGCATGGAGCTCCTAGGAGGTTTTCCTGGCTGGCTATATAGTGATGCTGATTGTGCAGGGACAAAGCGAGCGGTGGACAAAAGCCCAGCATGGCTTGGGGCTGTTTTGAAGTGCCACAGAGGTCCAAGCAATAGACTCATAGAATCATTTAGGTTGGAAAAGACCTTCAAGATCAAGTGCAACTGTCAGCCTGACCTGAATGAGCTTGATTGTCTCCAAATGAAGAATCTGAAAGGATTTTGAAAGGCTGCAGTGACCCCTCTGGCATCATATCTTGTGGTTTTGTGGCTGTAGTTGTGAGCTAAAGGTCTTAATTTCTGATCTCCCCACAGATTTTCAACCACACCAATCAATGGATTTTGCTGGATTATGTAGTACTCCTCTCATTATAATAAATGAGTAAAATTATTCCTAAATAGTGTGCTATGCTTCACTTATTGATATAACTCAGGTGATGGCTGTGTTTCTCTCTGGACATGGCTGGGTTTTATATTCTTACTCCTCTGATTTATATTCTTACTCCTTCAGATCAAACATCTGAAGCCCTGGTGTGTGCAGACAACAGGAGTGTAATGGCACCTGAGAGCAGCATGGCTGGTGGGCTGATAGGCCTCAGGTCTGGGCCTTCCCCACGTCTGCTGGTAGCACCCTTGTGAAAAAAATCAGCAAATGTGGAGTTTGCCTGAATGTCAGTTGATTGCCACTTCATTCATTTCAGCCTGAAGTATGTGCTGTTGGCATCTGGAGGGAAGCAGTGAAGAAAATATGTTGTTTTCTTGGTGGTGCCTCTTACAAGGCCTTTCATTACTAAAGCACACAATTTCAGTGTTGCAAAGGCCTATACAGCTCATGCGAGGTGAGATGGCAACTCTGGTCACTGATATACATCTTCCAAAGTTACCTTTAGAGTATGATGCAAAGTCTAGAAGTATCTGCACGTTTTGAGGAACGGAAGAGAATTTGGTGGAATAAAGTAAATCGATGGCAGTTTATCTACCTGTCCATGTGCAGTGAACAATCCAACTTTGGATAAACATCAACAAAAGCTTCTGAACAACAAGCTAGACAAATAGGAGTTTTATGAAAAGCAGAGTGTATTTCTATAAATGGTCTTATTTATCTGAGGTGATAAAAGAAAAGCTGAGTAGAAAAGCTTAATGTTCTACTATATCAGATTTATAGCAGAGTAGCTGCCCATAAATTCAATGGAATTTTGCTAGCATTAAAGTAAACAAGAACGATGGAAAAATATTTATTCTGAATTCAAAGAGAAAACAAGATCAAGGGTTAATTTGCTTGTTTTTGGTAGTAAAGTAAATAACATAGGAACATGGAAACCTATTAAATGATTAGGTCAGAAAAATCAGAAAGACTTTATGCACAAATATTGATTATAAGCTCAATGAATGTTTTTCAAAGGCTAAGAGTGATAATTTCTACCGGTAGCACTTCACATTAACAATCGCTGTGGTATAGAATCTGTTATAAATGTTCTCCATAAAAAAAAAAAAAAAAAAGAAGAGGCAGTTGTTTGGGAAAGGAATCCTTTGCTTTTGAGAAGTGGCATACTTCTACTACCTCATATCTGGCTTTTATTTTTTAATCTTATTTGTTATCTGTTTTAAAATATTGACAAGATTTACTTTCCACATAAACATCTAAACTTCCATAGCAAAATAAATATATAAATAACCTAGATATAAGAAATAAGGTTCACTTTTTTCCTCTAAAATCACTTTGTAAACTCTTTCAGAAGCTGCCAATCTAGCAATTTCCCCAGATGTCTTGTTATATCTTAGTAATTAAATTGTAGTCTCTGAGCTGTCTTTTTCATAACTAAGTTTACAGGAAATGCATCTTCATCCTTGTCTAGCACAATATAAAGATGTTCTGCTGGGAATACAGTTGTATTTATTGATTCTTCGGAATTTGTAATTCCTTTCAAAAGAAATTTAGTTAGTTCTTCTGAGCTTTCATGAACTGATGAAGGCAGAAAACAATAATAATTTGAAGAAGTACTTCTAGGGAGTTTTATGACTATAAGATTTGGTACAGGATCTGCAGTAGAAATGTGTTCTCCTTGGTACCCGTTCCCCTGGGGGAGTAAAAGAGCTAATCCCAGTGATCTGATGGGAGATTGTGCCTTTAGCCATTACATGTTTATGTTTAAGGGACTTTTAGTGGAAGTTTCCTGGCTAACTTTGGATGTCTGGGCAGCAGGTAGAGCAAGGGATTCTTCAGCTTGTCCATCCTTGGCATCCTTGACAATAAGAGAAGTCTACTACTTGTGGCTTTTTGTTCCCATTGGATTGCCCTTACTAAGCACAGTCCCCAGGTGGAACAATCTTCTGGCAAATCCATGCCATCAGGAGCATAAAGCAAGCCCAGCACCATATGCCTGTGCCCCCGTAGCTGTACCTGCCCAGGGGATGCAAGGTTTCATCCACAGCTGAGTCCCCAAAGCTCCATTAGTACTGGGCACAGCGCTGAAAGTGGCAGCATGGCCCAGGGATTGCCTGGGAATCACCACTGCTCTCCTGGCCTTACAATAAACCAGTCTTTTGGGATTGGAACTGCTCATATGACCTCAGTCAGGCTGAACTTGACCAAAGGTTTCAGGGTTTTCCAGGACCTTGACTTGTCAATCATGTTGGGTGTGGGGGCCAGGTTCAACCTTCTTATACCCTGGTCTGGTGTCCCAACCAACCAGGTGTGGCAAGAGGGAAGGAGAAAGGAGTCACCCCCTTGTGTTGGCATTGTTTCATTTGGAAACATTGCTGAGAGCCCAGGGTAAGAGATTTCCAGGAGGACACCCAACCCATTGTGCTAGAGACACATCCTGACACTCACCCTCTGATTTCCTTTTCTATTTGGATGTTATACAAAATCAACCAAGTCCCACAAGAAAAACTAAAGTAGTTCCCACCTAACAATAAGCTAGAGGCTTATTAAGTTAGACTGCTGGCAAATGAAAAACTTTGATATAATTCTCTTGGACAATTCATTTATTCAAGTGGATTTGCCCTGGAATCTTCCAACAGAAGTAGTATGTTGTGGTTTCATATGGGTATTCACTAGTCATTCCTGTTGAGCTCCTCCACTTTTGCATCCAGAGCCCCAATTCCTCTTATCATGCCTTTTTTTTGTTTGTTTGTTTGTTTGTTTGTTTTTTTTATGAAACCTATAATGGCTTCCTACACAAATAAAAACAAGTTTCTGTGGCAGTGACCTCCTGAGTCATTTGACTGAATGGTGCTGTGATGGATGTGTGTCCATCACAAAATGCGAATTGTGAATAAATTCTGTGTCTGAGTTACATTGAAAAACTGCATACACAGAAGACATTAAGCTGCTATAAATTCAGTACATTGTTCTCTAATGCAGTGATTATGGCATTATTTCTGTTTTTGCTAGTGCAAACAGGAGATCAAAATTTCTATTAGTATCGACTGATACTTGGTCTCATCCATCTATATGTTTTTCAATATGCATGTTGCTTGTATTTAAGGATAGATGTTTCTCTGGCATCACTGAGTGTCTAACATAGATCACAGCAAAATTTCCAATATTATGCCCATTTACTGCTTTTTCCACCATTGCTGCATACCATTTTAAATGATTTTGAGATTATTCAGAAGATCAGAGCTTCCAAAATTTGATTTTCCTGTGAAACATTGCAGTTTTGTTCCATTCTTCTTGTTTTCCACTTAATAATTTAAAAACTTGGAATGAATGATTTAAATATGAGTCATGTGCATGATGAACTATTCAGTGTATTAGGAACACAGATGTTTACTGACATAAATTATTGACATCATTTTGGGATGAACTTTGTTATAACCTTGAAGTGAGCAAGCTGATGGAGAATATGAATTAATGTATTTTCTGCCGCTCTGGAATATCCTCCTCTAAGGAAAGCTGCAAAAGTATTTTAAAAGCAAAACTTTAAGCTCAAAATTATCTAAAGAAATCAGGAAGCATTCCCTGTCTATGATAAGAACTAAAATGGGTTCATCTGTATTTCAAAGAGAGAGAGAACGAGAGAGAAATCCAAATGGTTTTTTGTTTTAGTGTGTTTATCAGAAAAGAAAGGTTGGTCTGAATAGGCTATTGTTAGTAACAAGCTTTGCTTCAAGTCAATAAATAGTTGAGTTGTTATATCATGTAGTTTCAGTTCATGAATTGTGCATCTGTTTAAGTCCTGACAGACTGAGAGTGCGTGTTTGGATGCTGCAAATGTTTCTTAGCTCACAATTTCACTTTTTGAAAAAGAAATGAAATATAGCTTCAATTGCTAAAGGAGAGAAATCAACATGAGTGTTAGGATAATTAGGGATATTTAGCAGTGTAGTTTATCTCAAAACTGTGAATGATGATGAATCGTGAAGTGAAACTTCCAAAACTCTCTCAGTTTTATTCAGTATAATATATAACGTAGCTAACTCTTACTAGTGTATTAGTTTGAAAGGCACAACCAAGCAGATTTCAGGTGATTATCAACACCTTTGATCTCTTCATGCATGTCTGCAAAACCATTTGATGTTTGGTGGAGATCTAGCAAGAACCAAAGGCAGCCTATTTTCTAAACAGCAGAGACTGGTCTGGAAAAGGTCAAGCAGAGAAAATGGATAAATACAGAAGCAAGTATCACACTAAAAATCACGTTTTCCTCTAACTGGCTAAATGAACATTTCTGAAGCTATTTTCTCTGTTTCGCTATGCCCTAATGAAAGTGAAATAAAATGTACACAAAGAACCGTGGGTGTAGCTTTTTACTTCCTGGCTTTGACATTTCTGGCAGTTCATTACTGCTAAATATTTGTGAGCATTAATGGTAGTCAGAGCTCCAGAAACAGCCACCGGGAGGTAGATATACATGGAGTTATGAGTTGCACAGCATTCAGAGCAGCACTGGAAGGTATTTGAGTGCCAAGTGCCATGGATGAAGTTAGCTGAAACTTTACATTTGATCTCTGTCCCCAGGCTTGTTGAAGTAACTTCCCAGGAGGATGGGGCGGTGTACCAGCACGCGGTACCGTTGGGAAGGTTGGTCAGGGTGGTGGCGTTGGAAGGAGCGTGGAGGAGGCTGCTGCTGGACACCCGCCACTGGGATGGGTTTGAGTTTCCACACACAAGCCCATAGTGGGGAAACATCCCAAAACAAACAGTGGAAACAATGTGAAAAGGGAACAGCACCACACACACTGAGATCTGTAGCAATCACGGACACCAGACTGAACAAAATGAGACAAGGCAGATCCATAGGTTGTGGGAAGCACAGATATTTTCAGAGATGCTGCAGCTGGCCAGCAAACATATAGATCCTTGCATAAATGCCAAGCCCCAGAAATATCTTCTCCAGCTAATTCTGGCCACATTTGACAATGAAGGCTCTCAATGGTAAATAAGTTCCCACCAGTTTCATTAAATCAGTGTAGAAATAGGAAAAAAGAAGAAGAAGAAAAAAAAAAAAAAAAAAAGTAGCTCTTCCCCTTACTTCCTTCATTGAGAGCAACACAGTGGGGTTTGCACTGCAGGTGCCTGGGGTGCGTGTTCTGGCAAGTGCAGAGCCCTGAGCAGTCCCTGTAGGCCAGGAGTCAGTAGCAGGTCAGGGATGGGGAAACTGGGAGGATCCCGAGTGTGTGTCAGCTCTACAGAGCCTGTGGGAATATGGCCTTACAAAGACTATTGCTATGAAATTAATGTTTTGCTCATTCTGTTGATCTTGAAGAAATTCTGCCTTCATTCAGCAATGGTAAATCCTAAGCACAGAGGAAAAACAAGTATCCGTCAGGTGCCTGACTGTTTGTAGCAGACACCTTCCAAAAAAATGACCTTCATTTCATTGTGTCTCTCATTTTGCCCTCCACAGATGAACTTTTTCTGCAGGCTGCGTTCTGGAGCACAATCCTATATGTGCTATTTCACATTGTGAAAACATTTGGCCAACAGACAAGAGCATATTTATTTACATAGTTATATATTGGCTTAAACTGTCTGTTAAGGATATGCTATACTTAATCATGTCTGTATATGCTGTTCCAACAGCTGCTGTCTTAATTCTGAAACGGAAGAAAACATCAGTCCTAAGGTGGTCAGATGACAACTGTATTGCAGATGACAACTGCACTTTATTTCCTCCCTTTAGCTGCATATACCATGGGTCTGCAGAATGGTAAATCCACTTGGTCCTTCCCAGTCATATGCTGAGATATGGACATACAGAGGTGCTCCACAAATGTTTGGTTCTCACTGTAGCCTTAATTTCTGTACTGCTGGGTGCAGTGTTGACCTATATTTAGATTATTTCACATTTACAGAAAATATTGCCATGCTGGCAATATTCACTGAAAACTAAAAACAATGAATTTACACTCAATATGGACATTACACTTACAATAAGAACATTTTCAGTATAGCAGCAGGAATACTAGGCAAGATTGGTATGATCTAGAGTTCTTTATTTATAGTATTTTATTCTTAGAAGGCATGTGCTTCAAAAGTTGTTCTTTAAGAAAATAATAATAATAATAATAATAATAATCAGATTTTCTGATTATTAATTTGATGACAAATTCAGTCCTTCCTTAGCAGTTCTGGACCAGTGTATGCCAGAATCTGGGTTTACGGTAACAACTGTTATGAAGAAAAAAATAAAAAAGTACTAAAAGCTCAGATACAGAGGGAACCAGGTCTGATGACATCCAACCTGACTTTCTGGTGCCCAGCTGGGAAAGAGAAATATACAGTCCTGAGTTACTTGCCTAAATATCCTGTACAGCTGAGGGATGGAGTCAGGCACCTGGCTGTGGCATTTACAAGAGCCAAGTGCCAAGCAGAAAGATGCAGAGAAAATGCTGAAATGAGGGATGTGTCTGAAGTTGCTTATCTCCTCTCCCTCTGATTTGTGTGCCTGGGAAAGAGGCCTTCCCTCTTAGTCACTTCAGTTGCTGCTTGGGTATGAATGGCTTGTTTACTCTTTTAAAAGAAAATGCCTACCAGTAGTCATGTAGTTCCTTACCTTTTATGTAGTGCGAGTGATGGGTGTCACCCAACAGGGATGCTCATTCAAAAGATTTTGGGTAACAGCAAGGCTTTGAACTCTGCTTTGTGCTGAGCTCATTGTTGTTGGTACAGGATAGCAGCGTGTAACTATCCCTGATCTACAAAGGATTTTAAGCATCCAGAAAACTAGTCGGAGAATGCCTAAACACAGGTGAAGTAAAATATCTGCTGAGACACTCACCTCATCCAAGATAAGAAGGCCTCTGGGAATATGCATTAGTTGTACTTTAGGTGCCTAAATAACTTTACTGATGACAGCTGAGGTGCCTTTCAGGTATGCATGCCACAGGCAGAATTTTTGTGACTCACTCACTTGAATTCAGGCATCTCCATTCTGCTTGAGCTATGCCATAGGCACCTAAAGGCTTTTGGAATCTTCTCCTAAATTATTTGAATTTATAAAAATGTCTTGTCTCAAAAGTATGGCAAGGATTCAAACTGCTTCTTGTTTTGCTATGTGAATGAGTAGGAGGTGATGTTTTAAATTTTTCTGTATTGCTTCATAGTCTTTACATAATTACCAGAATGGGATTTAAATTCATCCAGAACTTTCAGTCTCTTCCAAAGCATGCACTGATTTGACCACAGGTGTATGCTGTACAACTTAAAACAATTAAGACAATATCTTAGGACTTCTACACATTTTCTTTGCCAACTTCTTTATTTTGCAAATATGATTGTGAGGCCAGATTTTTGTTATCCCAGAATATTGTTTCAGATAGCATCTAGACACTGTTCTGCATGTTGTATCTGACATTTATACCTTATTTGCCAGACAAGCACCCTCATCTGCTACAACCCTTTTTAAAATTCCCCACAGCAATGGGAACTTTGCCACACTGTGAAAGGCAGCTCAGTGAATGGGCTGGTTTACAAAAATTGGAAAGTAGTGCTCTCTTTTGTCTCAGGAAAAGTGGTTTTATTTTTTTTTTTTTTTTTCTTTTCACTAGGACTGGGCGCTGTAACTTGGGAGTAGCAGTTCTAATGGTGCACTGACAACAAAAGCTTATCAGATATGCAGAGCAGGACTGTGCAGTCTAACCAGGCTCACGCTAGAAAGCCCAGAAAAATAAATCCATTGTACTAGCCTAAGATTTTACCTGTTTTACAGCAGCCCCATTTAATAAATCCTCTATGTTGTTGTCCTGCATGGGCATTTGGCTGGTGGCTGTAGCTATATCAAGGTGATTTATTACTGCTAGTGCCACATCCTGTTGGATTAATGTATAACATTACCCACACTGGAAGCCAGGCACACACCAGAAAATATGAGCTGTACTACGTATACTCCCAACTCAAATATCAGTGGTACATCATTCCACATTCGTCACTGTGGTCTTATTGCTAAGGCAGGAAGCAATGAACGAAGAGGGAGAGCATTGAGGTGTGCGTGATGCTGACTGTTGGGGAAGCAGAGGACTGGGGGTGGGCCGGAGGCTGCTCCCCCCTGCTCCTCTTCTGCAGTGGGCATGCTGTGATTGAGGTATCACAAGGTGGTGCTCTTGTACTTATGGCAAACTATCCAGTAGCCAAGGCTTGACGTGCCAGAGGCTCTCATTCAGCCTTGTCCTACCCATAACAAGTTGGACTGAACAGTGCCATTGGTGGTTAAATGTCAGGAGAGATGCCTGGTGAGCATAGGCATCCAAGCTTCTTGGCTGCCAGGAAGACGCATTAAAGAATTTGTGATATCTCTGTAATTGCATGTACAGATATAATACCATGACTCTAGAAATCCTGCAAGGATGATCTCAGAGAAAAATAGAAGGATTGTGCATGTCCCAGCAGCTCTGGGACTATGCTTAAAGATATTTCCCCTCTACTTCACTCTGATGAGACCCCACCTGGAGCCCTGCGTTCAACTCTAGGGCCCTCAGCACAAGAAGAACAGGGACCTGAGAGGGCGGGTCCAGAGGAGGGCCACAAAGATGTGCTGGAGCACATCTCTTACGGAGACAGGCTTAGATAGTTGGGGTTGTTCAGCCTGGAGAAGAGAAGGCCCCAAGGAGACCTCATTGCAGCCTTTCAGTACCTAAAGGGGCCTACAGGAAAGATGAGGGGGACTCTTTGTCAGGGGATGCAGAGATAGGCCAAGGGGTAATGGCTTTAAAGTGAAAGAGGGTAGGTTTAGACTAGGTGTAAGAAAGAAATTCTTCCCTCCAAGGGTGGTGAGGCCCTGGCACAGGCTGCCCAGAGAAGCTGTGGATGCCCCATCCCTGGAGGTGCTCAAGGCCAGGCTGGATGGGGCTTTGGGCAACCTGGTGTGGTGGGAGGTGTCCCTGCCCATGGCAGGGGGTAGTGAAACTAACTGGTCTTTAAGGTCCCTTCCAACTCAAACCATCCTGTGATTCTGTGATCACCTTAACTGTCTGAGATTTCTAATGAATTCTGCGTGCTGAAATTTTAGCTACTTCTTAAATATTTCAGTATCACTCCAGTGAAGTGAGGCATCCAGTGGAATGTTGCTGTTCTCCGCACTGCACAGACCAGTAATTCAGATACATGCAAATAAAAACAATACTAACTTGTACAAGCTAGGTACAAAGTCTCATATTCTAACAAATGACTGTAGTAGCCATTGTTGACAACATTGCTTCAAAGAAATACAGAGAAAGTTTGAGCTTGCAGTGGCATTCTGGCAAATAAAAGGAAATATGTTAAGAACAAAGCAGCTTTTCTCTCTCGCTCAATAGCATTGCTTATTCTTATGACTGTCCCAGTCTGGTTTTAACACCAGTGTGACAGCATGTGCTGTCTTCTCTTGAAAAGCTTTCTCTAGAGGAAGGAAAAAATTGCTTGTATTTTCTGTGATCTTATCCTCTGAGGACACTGGAAAGAGCTGTGCACAACATGTTCCCCACTTGATAGGAAAGACAATGTTAATGATGGTGCCACTTCTATTTTGCCATCTACTGTATTCCATAAATGTGGCTGTATTGACAAAAGCACCCTGCAGCAAGAGAACTGAAAATAAATCTGAGGGAAAAAAAAAAAAAAAAAAAAAAAAAAAAGTATAATAGTATATTAATGTATATTAGTAACAAAGTTTTCCAATATAATTATACAGCTTAAATAATGTATCACAGATCTTAGGGCATCTGCCACACAGTTTTGCATTCCAGGTTAAGGTTATACTTAATATAAAAGACTACAGCATTCAAGCATGTATGAGTGTACAAGTAGTATCATTCAAATGACCTTGGCTGTCCCTGAATGTGTAATGTTGAGGAATTCCACCTCAGGGTCCCTCATTAGCTTCTCTGTGCAATTTCTTATTATTCCTCTTCTTGAATGCCAGTTCTTCCAATTCACCAAAGGACCCCTACAATCAAGCCTTTCTCTTCCCTTTCCACATCACAAATCAGACCTTCAGCCACCCTCACAAAACATCTGAATTTCCATATTACGTCCTCATCATTAATGTTCAGATTCCTACATGCATGTCACTGAGGATGTGATCTGAAGATAATGACATTGCACAGATGTAAAGGTATGGAAGTCTCTGCACGTGCCTTTAAAGTCCCTCTTCTACAATGCTACAAGGACTGAAAGCTAAAGCATAGTGTTCACTCTTCTGGGGAATAGTTATCTCCTAGCTAATTTTATATGTATATATATATATATGTTATATATATAGTTTTCACCTCCCGTTTTGTTTGTATTGTTCACAGTTTGGCATAAGCATTGAATTTCTGCAGATCTTAAACTGTTCAAATCATTAGCCTTTTTTAACTTTTGTTCGCTGCTCACTCATAAGATAAAATGGCTCAGTTTTGCAGCTTTTACAGAGATACTAAGCCTCCATAACTCTAATTAAAGTCAGTGGTTAGCACTTGTTTAATACTGAGTATTGGCTCTGACATGACTGACACAAAACTTCACAATATGCAAATTGGAGGCGAAGTGAAAAGCTAATAATCAACTCTTTGCAAATATTTATGCAATGTAGTGCTAGAGCCAAATGAGGGTTCAAGCTAACTAAGGTACCAGCAGTAAAATATTCACATTAGTGCCCTTCCCTTCTTCAGAGTCCTGGGGTCTAGTATACTGCTCTTCTAAAGCACAGCCATCTGGCTTTTGGGAAGCATCATGTTAACACAGTTGTATTGCCTCTATTGTCCTAACCACCTTGTTCAGAAAAACTGAAAGTACTTATCATTGTGTCAGGTTATCATCTCTCTTGATAGAAAAGGGGAATGTGGTAGATGTGACATAGTTTGACTTCAGTGAGGCTTTGGATACCCACACAATTCTCATTCAGACTGTCAGACTGGTTGGAACTTGGATATACCATTGGGCTCATCAAGAGGACTCAGTGGTGGCTTGATGCTCAGCTGTAGTCTGGTAACACAGAGAGTACCTTAAGGGGTTGGCAGTGGGGTCCTTATTTTTCAATATGTTCATAACTACCTCAGCCTTGATATGGAATGAACACAACCTTAGCAAACTTGCAAAGTTGGGGGGACAGTTGTTGTTGACCGTTGTGGTTTAGTTCAGCATAACCTTGAGAAACTTAAGGGTGCTGGGCCAAAAAATGCTATGAACTCCCCACTTCTCCTTTAGCAAGAAGGGCAAAGTCCCACGTGGGTGGCAGAATAACTCCTGCACCAGTATGGACTTCAAACAACTGTCTGAGTAGCAGCCTGGTCCCACTGAAAAGGACCTGAGACTCCAGGAGCCAAGCTGAATACAAGCCAGTGGTGTGCTCTCATCACAGATGAGGCAGACTGCTTCCTCAGCTCCATTACAAGGAGCATGGCCAGCATATCAGGGGATATCATTAACCCCTCTGACTGGCACTGGTGAGATAACATCTGGAATAACCTGTCCAGTTTTAGGCCAAAAGCACATTACCTGAAGGTGATGTCAAGGTGTTTGGGATGAAGAGGAGACCAGGAGGTGATCAAATAACAACCTACAACTATGCAAAGGGGTAATACAAAGGCTACAGAATCAAGTGTTTCTTGGAAGTGAGAGATGCCCAGAGGCAGAAGAGCAATGATCACAGCTTGTATCTTGAGAGATTCGTGCTGGAGATTAGGAAACAGTTTGGGAAACTAATGATCACTGGAAGAAGTTGTTGTGAGTAGTGGTGGAATCTCCATCCTTGGAATGAATCTTGGAAATTCAACTAGAAGAAGCCTGGCTGACCTGAACTAGTGCTGGCAATAGTCTTGCCTGAGAGGCAGGTTGAACCAGAGACCTCCAGAGGTCTGTCCCATCCAACCAGCAATTTTGTAAGCCTATGATCTCTCCATAAGAGTGCTCTTCTGGCAAGAAAATTCTTATTCTTCCTCCAGTAGTCACAGAGGATGATTGGACAGTATGTTTTCCCCATATATTGCAAGCAGACACATGCCTGAAATGTGCCATTGCCAAGAAGATGTTTCCACTTGCCAAAAAGAGAAAAGCATACCACACTCAGTGCCAAAAAAAAAAAAAAAAAAAAAAAAAAAAAAAAAAACAGAGAGAGAGAGAAATCCGTATGATCTTGGCAAGCAAAGCACAGGAACCTTGGGCTGGCACTCTGCTAAGGCATCCACTTCCCCTCCTTCCCTCCAGGTCAAAGGCAGAGATAGTTCAGCTCTGCCCAGAGCATGGCTAGGACAAGCTTTGCCCACAATATAGTGATGAGAGTGAGATTGATCTGTGCCCAATCAAAGTTTTTAAAATACTGGTGCTTGTAGAACAGGGAGATTTTAATTTTATAACCATGTTTGAGAATTTCAAATTTTGTTCAACTTTTGTCATAGGATTAGAAATCCAACTCCAAGACTAAGGATCCTTTAACAGTACAGACTCTGGCTCAAGGGAGCACATGAACAGCAACCTGCAGCTCAGTGACTAAACTCCAAAATGCAACTCAGTGTTTGCTTTGTGAGTGGGGCTCAAAGGAAGTTGAACGTGAAGCCAAAACCCTGCCACTGGGAAGGCAGGGAGATTGAAGGGTCAGTGCTGCTCTGTAGTTTAGAAACCTGTATGTGAAAACATGACAGGGAACAGTGCCTCATTTGCTCTGGGACAGAAATCAAGGAGGAGATGAATGGACACAGAACTTCCTAAAGCCAATTGATTCAAGTGAATTTCTAATGCAATCGCTTTCCGGAGTGTTTCTGCTAGATACAGAAGCTGGTTCTATAAGAATCAGGAACACTACATAAAATGGAATAATGTACAATTTCGTGCCATAAGCTGTAAGGAATAATTATATGCATTCTGCACCAGTGATGAAGAATGGCCCTCACAGATATTTGGGACCTATGCTTTGTTCGACCCCATGAAGTCACTTTATCTCACTTCTGTTGTCAGTATAACTATTTTGATTAGACTAGGTAAGAAACATGACGTCTTTCTCTTGTGTATTCTGGCTCCCTTTCATTTCTAAGAGCTTTACCCTGTACACAAATTATCTGAGAATGGAATGGTTGTCCTCTTTGTTCACAGTTGCACGGTATGATCTCTTAGACATAATATTCATTCTTACTGCTGTAGCTACCAATCTCAAATAAGCCAGAATATATATTGTTGCTTTTGTGGATCAGAGAAAACACAACCATCAAGAGCTGCACAGAAATGAAATTTTCAAGAATGCTGCCTCCTGGAGCTTTATAACTAAAGAAAGATCTTATCACCAGCAACAGAGCACCTGTCACTATGCAGGGAAGTTGCTTTAGTTTTGTGTTTCTTTGCAGGGTTCATTCTGAATTTTCAATACCTCAATACTTTTTAAAACTGTTTTTGGAAAACAGTGCCACTCTTGTGAAGCTTTTTAAGGCAGATGGGGCAACATCTCAAGGCCATCATTTCTGTTTTGGGGATGCAGAAGGCTTTTAGACACAAGATGCTAAATACCTTATTTTGAGTCCAATCTTCAGCAATGGGACAGTGCTATAGCCAGCAGGGCGAGGATGCAGTAAGAGTAACATTCAGCCCATAATGTTTTCTGCTTGCTCTTAGAAGGCAACATTTGCTCTTTGAAGGTCACAGTTAACCTCTGAGCAGAACTGACATATATTCTTCTGTTTATGGAGTTCATAGCCCTTGTTTTAAGACAGGGAACCCACTCTGAATGATTTTTCTAGCATTCACTTGAGAAAAGGAGATGCATCATTTGGCAGGATATTGATTTCTACCTGCTTACCTCTCCCGGGCCCGCTCCCTCTCTCCCTCGCGCCCAGACACTATTAATGTATGTCCACCTCGAGTTCCCTTTGTGACACTGCAGTCATTTTCAGTCCCTCCAACACCTCCACTACTCCTTCCCTCCTACTGTGGCCTCTAGAGGAAGCAGCTTCAGTGAAAGGGGTTTTATTTAACTGGGTTTTATTTAAAAAAATAATAATCCTGATAAATGTATTGGATAGCAGAAGAAAAATGTGCTATTACAAGTACATTTCATAAGACTAATGAATACATCTTTTAACACTATAAACCCTTTCCTGATAATATGTCCTTACCTTATATATCAGGACAATATACTGCATAGTATTTTGAGTTGTATAGACATTGAATTCCAGTTGTGCAATGGTAGCCAATGCAGTGACAATGCCCAAAGCTTCCTCTCATTATATTGTGCATAATTTAACCTCGAGTGAGCTGAAGGATGTAAAAGGGGACTTGTGCCATTTCTCGTGCCAAAGATGTGACCTAACCATAGTGTCCAGCCTGAGGGATTCAATGACGGCCCAAGCTCGCATTTCTGTGAGGTGACCCACCATCATCACAGAGTGGATGTGAAACTACGTATTTCAGATCATCCCAGAAAACTTAGATGAAAACTTTGTTTTCATTTTGGACATGTCAGAACCCCTAATTTTAATATAACTTAGTCTGAAATCTAATGAAGAGATGTTTCTTTAAAATTTGCAGAAAAAAAAAAAAAATCAGGTTGGTATTTCCTTCTGTGAATAATGAAAATTTCAACTTCTATAGTTCCGAGTTGTGATGAGAACAAATGGTGAAATGTCAGAGTATCCCACTGGATAAAAATGTTTTCTTTCTCAGCTGTGCTCTTTGGGAATTGAGTGGAATGACATGTCTCTATGCTCATTTTTCACAATATCTGTACGCCCTGAGACTGCTGGAGTAATTTTAAAACAGACCTTTCAATCCAAAAGTAAAATTGGCACGTAGCCTTTTGATTCAGTTAACAGATGGTGTATGGTATTTATGAGAACAGTTGTTAAATGCTTTATAGTGTGACTCACCAACTGATAGCTGCATATTAATGGAAAGTGGACGGCACTATCACATTTACAAGTGCTGGACTGTTGAGCGGAGCTGGGGGACCTGATTTATAGAACCAGTTGCCCTCTTAAGTTCAGTCTAGATTATTTGGATTCCTTCTCTAAGTACTATTTTTATGGGGCTAGATCTGCTAACCTTACTGCAAAGATGAAAATCTTTTCAACCAGGACTTAGACCTTAGTTTTGGGGGTGGGGGACAGAAATGGAGCTCAGCAGTTAATTATGCTTGTTTTTTAGAATTAGTTTCTGAGCTGTGTGATTCTTCTAGTCACTAACTGAAAACATCTAGAAAAATAATAAAAAACATTTATGATGCTAGTATCATTATACGATATATTAACTGTTCAACAGACTGGTCAGAAAGCATGTCTTTTCTTGGTATGAGTTATTAAGAATTTTAGATAGAAATTTGTTTTGTCCTTATTCACAGTCTAATGGAAATAATTCTAGAGCAATGTGATCGAATTCAATTCAGGTATTCTTTAAAAATCCTTGCTATGAGGTTTTTAAATGATGCACTTTGTCTATCAGTTATTTCAAGAGCTGGAAAAACCACTGAAAGCATGCCACACATTTCATTAAATTACAAGGACCATAAAACAGGCCTAAACCACAAGACCCTACAAATTACTGGAAAGACAACTAGGTGTCATTGTTAAAGCACTTATATCATTGCCGTTATCTTGAGTTTGTTAAAGTTGCTTTAGTTTGCCTTTGAATGGTAAAATAGCCTTAATGGAAATGTTGCAGCAGAAGTGACATTTGTGGCACCATTACAGCATGCTGTACTTCATGTGAATAAAATACAAAAAATATATTAAAAAAAAAGTCCTAATATAAGCCCTGGGATAAGATTACAGGCCTTGTTCTTTCCATCCCATGTTGCAGTGACAGACTAGGGCCCAAAGGGAATAGCCTCTGACGGAGAGTGCCGTACAGAAGGTGCAAAGTTTATCCTTTTTCCCAGGATCTGGTATAAGCCAAACCCCACCGATTACTCAAAATACACCAGATGTAGCTGTCCCCTTATTCTTCATCGTCTATGCAGGAATTTCACTTATCTGAAGTTACGGTCTGGATTTAGGGGCATCGAAGCAACGGGGGAGTTGGAAAACAGTCTGGGGCAACGCCAGAGGCTCCCGACAAACCCAGGAGAGTTTTAACATTCCTCTGCTGCTCCCATGAATAATCAAACCTTATTTAAACTGTCTGGGGATTTTTTTTCCCCTCCTTCAGCTCCCACTAAGCCTTAGTAAGTACAGTGAGATTCCAGTGGGATGTTTAAGAGAGTAAAGTGCTATTTGTGCCATAGGCAACCACTCAGCGTCTGGTGGCAAAGGTTGGAGAGCCGTGTGTAGTAATCACGGAATATTGCAACACACATCTCTTTACTCAGGAGCCTGTTTGCACTTTGGCCACAGGGTAACGCTGGGGAGATACAGGCAGAGAGAGACGGTTCTCAGGTACCAACCTTCTGACCACTGACCCAGCAGCTGGCTCCTGAATTGTCCCCTGGGACTGGTCAGGGCCAAAGCAGGGCCAAAACAGGGCCGAAGCTCCTCCTGGGCTTGGTTATTTTGTCTGCAGACACTCTACCTCCCCAGCAATGGTGCGACTTGGATTCCTAAGCACCACTGAAGGCCTGGTCCTGAGTCCAGACAACTATTTGGACACACAGTTACCTACATGTCTGGGTGGCCTGATGTGAGTCAGTGGGTTTGTTCAAGACTGGGATATTAGTGTGCTTGACAAAAGAGAACGCAAAAGTTTGTGATATTTGGGTTTCAGTAGAACTCTAGTCATCCAAACAAATGTAACCAATAAAAGGAAAGAAGTATGAAGTTTAGAGTTGGACAGCTCAAATACAAATTTGCCTTAAACTCTCTTTAATATGCTTTTAATTTCAGTCAACAGTTGCCCTTATTAAAAGAAGAAAATAAAATTAAACTACCCTCTGCTGTCTCTTAAAAACAAGGAAAACCTGCAAACTCTACAGGAAAGAGCAGCAAAAATAGAGGGGCTGGAGGAACTGATTAATGAGGGAAAAAATACATACAGCTTGGCTAAGCAGTGGCTCACAGACGACGTGATAAGTCTACAAATATTTGCAGGCTGTAAATACCAAGGACAGGAATTCAGTACAACACAGCCAGCATAATCAGGACTGAGAGGAAAAAAAATATATATATACTGGGAGGTGGGGGAAAACTGTTGCCAGTGAGATGCAGTTGGCCTGGGAGTTAATAGATGGCACACACATCCTGAGGGGAGCCACACCATGCCTGCAAGGAAATAAGGAGAGGGAGACAGCAGGGCTGTACATCTCAAATTGCTGCAGCTTCGTGGCTGGTTAAATCCCAGCCATTAACATACACATGCATAGCTCGCAGCAGCTGGCTGGGCTGGGTGTTTAACGGAGGCGTCCCCAGCTGGGAACGTAGAACAAGCCTGCTCCTTGTTGCAGATCTGGAAAAGGCCTTACCCACCCCAAAGACATCGGACATGCTCCTCCCCGCCCCACCAGCAGCCGATAAAAGAAATTACTCTGCTAGGGTCCTCGGCTCTGGCTGACTGACTGAGGGCTGTTTCCTGCTCTGGGCCCGCTGGCCGCAGCATCTCGGAATGGGAAATGCCTCCCAGAGCTCGGCGGGGACGTGCTGGTACTGACAGAAATTCATTTCTGCAGGAATTTTTCCTCTGAGAAACTGGTGGGTTCTGGGGGTGGAAGAAGGCACTTCGTTGGAATTTTTAATCAGCATTGTTATACCCGCCATGAGAAAAGCATTGTAAAATAATTCTTTGGTGAGTTACTAATCTGCTAAGCTAGAATTTAGGAACAAAATTAATGTCATTAAAACAGCAAGTTATTCACAGATGAGAGCTAACATTTCTCATTACAGCCAGCCCATTCTTTAAGCTGCTTCAAGTCGGTGAAAACAGGACTATTTTATCAAATAAAGCCACTCGGGTGAATTAATACAGAGACCACTGAGGTCAGCATGGGAGCAGAGGTGGCACGGCCTCCAGGCCTCGTACTACAGGGGGAAGAGGCACAGCTTTAGCCCTGGTGTGTCGACTGCTTTCCCTTCGGAGCACGTTGTGACTTGTATATAAGCTTCCAGAAATGAAACCAAATCTACAGGTGTTAGTTCATCCCATTCACGTATGTATGGTCTGATCTGTGACTTAGTGTGCTGCATTACTGCTACGCTTTCAAGGCGTATTAATGTGCACACATTCTTTTAAACCCTTGTTATGAGGAGGGCTAAGCACTCAGCTAGCCAGAAGGCTGTGGGTGTGTGTCTCCAAACAGGGTTTCTAAGTAGTTTGAATTTAAAAGTCATCAGGTTAAGAATATACAAGAAAAACATGACCTCTCTCACTAACTAACAGGCATAAAGCAAAGCTGCGTGCAGCAAAGCGGGGAAGCTGCGTGTGGAGACAGAGAGGAGCAGGGAGCGCACAGAAAGCCAGCGGTGATGCAGGGGAGAGCCCAAGCTTTCAGGGAAAAGGGAGGAAAAGCCCCAAAAGGCAGGCCCTCGGAGTGCAGGGGCACTGCTGGCCCTGGCATGTTAGGAGGAGAGGCTGTGCTGTGCCCAAGATTTTTTCACCTGCATGGCTTTTGAGGGTTGAGGCTTGGAATAAAAAGCCATAAGTGGGTTGAGAAAGGTAACTAAGAGGAAAAAGTAAAGCAATTAATATGGTGGAAAAAGAGGGGGAAAAAAGTGAAAACCACTTTTATTAAAACACTACCAAGGCCGATAGGAAAGGGAGAAGTCTGATATTGCAGGAGCAACAGCACCGACGTGGTCAGGGAAAGGCTCTGCCTTTCCTCTGGCGAGGAAGGTCTCCCTCCTCCCCTCAGCCCTCCATTTCTCCTCCTGCTGTGGGTCTGCGGAGCTGGGCAGCCCCCCGAGCGCTTTGTTTCACTGACACCAGCGTTAACGTGGCACCTCGGTCACCCGGAGCATATGCTGCCTGTGACAGGCGCGCAGGGCAGCAGCTTTCCACATGTGCTCCCAAGGTCTCCCGATTGGTGTGCTCAGCAGAAGGGGCTGGTCCTTGAAGTCAGCTCCTGTGCCTATGACAGATTATATTTTTATGCAAGAAAACAAAACCAGGATATCTGATGGACTGCATTATCTTTCCAGACAGCTTGGAGCTACAACTGCAAAGTAAGAAGTTTTATGCTTAGACTTCAAAACTGTGAGTGGAATTTAAACATCAGTTTTAAACAACTACTTTTTTTTTTTTTTTTTTTTTTGGTTTGAAACTTTGCATGAAGTATATATATCTGCATAATAACTTTTCATTATCGAGTGAGCTGTTGCAAATTCTCCTAAGATGAAATAATTACTGCTTTGGAAAACTTCACCAAGTGCAAGCTGCCTTTGCGGCTGGACTAATAAACGTGCACTGAGGAGGATGCTCTTTTCCGTGCATGCAATTAGTCTAGCTGGAAATGGTTTCAAATTATCTATGCCACTGGAAAATGTGTTTGAGCAGGACTAGTTGTGCTGGTGGAGAATCTCCTGGGAGTTATCAGCAAATGTCAGGCTGGTCTGTGTCTCTTTGTCACGAGCGTCATTCGGTGTTTGCTTGTGTATGGAGAGGGATTAGGTTAAAACCTGCTGTTACCATTGTGTGGCACTGTGCTTGCTAGATGGAAAAGCTGGTGGTGCCAGGTGTTAGCAAACTGGCCAATTAATGATGATTGCAGGAAATTAGTTTAAGAGAATATTGTCCACTGGGACACAGATTTTATAGAAATAATTTCAACAAAAGGATAGACAGCACTTGCTAGTGCACAGGAGGCTCATTCCTGTAGCTGAAACATAAATAACCTGCCCTTTTTCATGTGTTTAAATACAAATAGTGAAATAGTTTTCCTTGGGAGAGCTGTAAGGGCTGGCATCCAGTTCAAGAGTCCAAACCTGAGCATGCAGTTTGTGACCCCAGATTTGTGATATTTTCAGTTTCCTGTGGGAACTGTCCAATACCCTCTGTGATCCCGTGCTGTTTATACACATTCTTGAGTGCAAAGAGCTGTATTTTGGAACTTCTCTCAATTCACTTGCATGTTAGTAAAACCTGAGATGTGTGCTTTTTAGAAAAGTAGTTTCAAATCCAGACAAGGTTGTTCCGCGACTGTCTAGCTACCCAAACCGGTCCAACACTCTTCCCTATATAAACTATATTTTCCTTAAAAAGCAAGCAACTTCAGTGTTTCTGTGCCTTGGCAATTACATTGCATCAGTTTATACTCTTATATTCTGGCAGATCCAGGTGAAATCGAAAGCTGATATGAAAGGAAAAATCAGTGTTGTGCTATTGCTAAGGAGGTATGGCAGAAATTCCATCCCTGGTGCTTCCACCACCATTAGTCCGCATCTGGGCGCCTCCAGACCATGCAGCAACACAAACAGCATCCAGATGAGGTGTGTGCATATGACTGCATTTCTGATGAATTAGTCAGAGCACATAACATGGGATATATACCAACTTTATACAACTGGCAAGGAGGCAATTCAATCCATCGCCAAGTACAAAGTAAATGTCAGTATTTTTTTAACAAATGAACTGCTAGAGTAAATCTATACCATTGTGGTACTCTTACATCATTGGTTGCAGAGGTTTTGTTACAGCACTGGAATCTCTAAAGGCAGATTTATGCTATCATCGAGCCATGGCTGGAGTGTATTTGAACTTATTTGAAATACAGTGATGATAAATTTCATTTATTTTCATTCCTTTCCCCTACCTTTTCTTGGTCACTACAGCTGGAACATCCCAGATTTTTCCAATAGACAAAAACAGAATGTTTTTCCCAAAGCTGAATTTGGTATTAACATAAAAATACACTCACACAGAAAATCTTGAGTCTCGAGTATTTCAGTCAGGGAGGCCTACTTCCTTGATGTAGAGGAAATCCTAAATGGAAGAAGTCTTAACCCAAAACGCTCGTAAATGCATAAAGAATCAGTGTTCTCTGTTGAACAAACTGCAGTATTTTTCTTTCAAGAATGTTAAAATCAAACTTGTGTCAGTTTTCTTTCCATTTTCTGAAATAGCAAAATAGGGTTAAAAAAAAAATGTCTTTGCAGCAGAACACCTGTATAAATGTTTTCCAGTGGCCTGTCTTTGAAACACTGATAAAGTCCTTAAACTGAAGGGCCTCTGTAATCCTTGTAACATAAAATGTTTCCTCTTCATGTGACATAGTCTGTTTCTTGTTCCCTCAATTTGACAGTCAATTCTCTATTAGATATTGCTACCTACATAAAATGGATAAGATTCTTAGCTGGAAAAGTGTGAATAAAGAATAACTTCATTGTAGTGCATGACATGACCCTGGATTCATTCCAGTGTGACTGGAGTTGGAATGTGGCTCCACGTATGCAGCTGGCACCCCTGCCAGGCTAGGCGAGGAGGTAAACAACGAGATGCTGCAATTATGAATGTTGCTAGCAGGGCTGCTGTGGTGCTGCCAGCTTCCAGTTGTGCTTTCACCTGGAGCTTCTTCCAGAAGAAAAGATTAAACAGCATAATCTCAGCTCTGTTCCACCAGCATTGCTTGTTATGTCTCCTCAAACACAGTTTTGCAGAAAGGTGCTAAATCCAGCTACTTGTTGTCATATGTTGTCTAAGCCTTTGACATATGCCTCAAGCTATAAATTGCATGTGTTACTCTATTTTCTTTCCTCCTGCTCAGAAAGATTTTCATTTTTTTTCACAATAATTCTAGGTTTATGCTGTTCTTTACTGGTGATGTTGTTTTGGGAAGGTTTGTTTCTGGCTGTGAAAGTGCTGCTTTCTGTGATATTCTGGGATGTCCTAGAAGCTGCTTCCCAATTCCTAGAGAAAGCTCTGCTTCCTCTTCTGTTTTGTGATGATAACCACACTGTTCCCATGGCCACCTACACAGCAAAATAACTCCCAGGTCTTTGTCCTGGAGAGACTAATGAGAATATTTTGTACTATAGGTGGGGCTTCCTTATGACGGCTTTGATTTCCCTATTCTGCATGCTAGGATATTGTGAAGTTGCTGCCCTAAAGAGAGGGGATGTTTTGTGTGGCTATCTGTAGATTCTGTCCTATCTCATGAAATTCATCCCAAAGGAATAAATTGGCCTAGTTTCAGATGGGAAAGTTAGCTCATACCTCTATTGCTGGACAGAAATTGCTGGTTTTTACTTCTATGGCTGCGGCTAAAGAACTAAATTCTGTGATATGTGCACCAACAACAGCTCATCTCTGCCATCTGGAAATGCCAGAGCTACAAAAGGATCTCCAGGATCTGGTGTGAGGTTGCTTTACTGGTCACTCTGAATGAGAAACAAATATGGTATGTTCAGATTTTAAGGAGTTCATTGCAAATGCTATCTGCCGTGTGGATTTCCAGGGACACTCAAGTCTCTGAACATTCAGCATCACCAAGAATAAAACACCAACTAA
The DNA here is from genome assembly GCF_965140915.1 of Aythya marila. NCBI lineage: Eukaryota > Metazoa > Chordata > Aves > Anseriformes > Anatidae > Aythya > Aythya marila. Next base: position 23,878,771 of record NC_139042.1, on the reverse strand, counting down.
GCCAGCGGGATGGCTCTGCCCATTCTTCTTTGCCACTTAACAAGTTACTGGAATTAAGTGTGTTCATATCTACCACTATCTAAGTGGGGATTATATGAAGCTAAGGCTCAGCTGAACTGTAGTTAAAGTAGTTTCTTTTGAAGTAGTTTTTATCATTACTCAGATATTTTTGTGCTATGGGGATGTGTTCTCCACAACTGCACTCCATTAGTCCAAAATAACTTAGTAAATTCTCTCTGTATGGGCACAGAGTTTACCTGTAACACTAAATATTCATATGATGTGTGCAGCTCATCAGATCTTTCAAGTTTTAGAAAATCTAATCTTTTATAAAGATTTATCATGCTGTTGCATCTGGTGCTGATGACAAGAATTTATCACAGGCTATTATTTTAGAATAAGCAGATTCAGTAGAGAACTAGAAAAATCTACCTGATATTTTTAGTTTTAAAATGAATATCCTGCTTCCATGTATACATCTGTGAAATGGGGATATTTGTCATGCGGTTGAGTCACTGAGGGTTATGAAAGGAATCAAGCAGAAGAAGAGAAGCAATGGCTTAGCACGTATAAGAGTCCTCAAATTTAAGAAGGTTTGTGGACATAAGAGATAACTCGTTGGCTACAGCACAGGTAATATCTCTGTTTTTCCAGGCCTGAGAAGTAGCACTATAATCTCATGAAATCTTTGTGAATTTGGGGCCTTTGTGTCACCTGAGAGAAGCTGTTCAGAGGCTGTGTGTGAGAGGAAGGGAGTTACAAGGCAAGGGAAAGCACTGAAAAAACAGCTTTGCTAATACTACACAAACGCTTCTTGAAGGTGAAAATGAAAAAGTACAAAATCTGGCAAGGAAAAAGATGAGGGTATGAGTAAGAGTCATGTACTTCTGATGTTGTTTTTTACCCTTTGTGCTGTGTGTTTTGTGCCTTAGGGAGAATGAATAATACTCTGTTTTGAAGACAAATTAAGTTACTTTAATTAATGCATAATGCATTGTTTTGAAGACAAATTAAATTACCTTCATTAAACTGCTGTTTGTGGGCTCTCTGTAAAAAAGGTGTATTCATGTACCAAAGGTCACACAGTTGTAAGGGGGATGTGCAGAGAAAGAGGGAGGTGCACTGCTGAGCAACCCACACCATGAGCTCTCCTGCTGTATCCATAGGAAGAAACCAGAAAAATTAGACAGATCCCAAACACAGTTGATCCTAAAACCTTCACAACCACAACTGGATCTTTCAACATCATTTAAAACTGAGCTGTTTAAATGCCACTTCATTACATCCTGAAATTACAGCACTGTGAATGGTACTTCTGGCCGTCACAGAAGCCTACCTTTTTCAACATTTTACGTATCATATAGAGCCAGGAACTGTTGTGGTTTAAGGTATGCTTGTCCCACTATGAGCGAAGAGCCTTTTCCCTGACATATTATTGCTGTGACAAAAACAGAAGAATTAAGTTTATTATAAACAAGGGACATTTTAAGATCCAAACTGTGAGCAAACAAGTAAGACTGGCTCTAATATTTCAGAGTATGGCCAAAGAAAAAGGTCTTGAAAATGTTTTGCATATTGTCTGTCATCATTTAGGTGAAACTTTAAAGATTCCAATCTATATCTTTATACCTTGATATTTATCTTTATACCTTCATATTATTATATCCTTACACTGAACTTTACATCTTAGATCCTATTGTTAATACTAGCAGAATTTAGATCCACTTAATTAAAATGCTGATTTCTGAAAACAAACAAGGATTTACCTGTTGTGCAAATTATGTTTCTAGCTTGTATGTTAACCAAGAACGTACATCTCAAAAGAAAATCCAAGCAGCTAAAATAATAATTAAAGGAAACACAAACATCTGTGATTGTTAAGCAGTCTGTGAAGTTTTTAAGAGTAGCTGGAGCAAGGAGTCCGGTTTTAGGTTGAGCAGTGTTGCAAATCCACTAAACCTAACGGGAGCAGAGATAACTTGTAATTAAGGTGCCCTCAAACTCTTTGTATTGTCTTCTGAGAACTCCTTCCTGTGTAATTCCTGCTTCTGAAACACTCTGCATTGATGCACAGCAACAGCAACTGCGCAGGGCTCTGGCTTGGCAAGAAAGATAAGGATGCTTAGTCCCTTGTTGTTTCAAGAGAGTAATGCTGGGAGGGAAGACTGTGACTATATTTGATGGAATTTGGCAGGGGATTAGATTTAAAACATTACAAAGTGCCATGAGAACTGCAATGCCAATATACGATCGAGATATCAGCATAGTCTGACATGCCTGAACTCATGCATCAGTGTTCAGGATGCCTGTGCTGTTGATATTTCATCATTTTAATTGCTAGAGGTTAAGCTCTGCTGTGCCAGCTGCACGCAGGCAGTGGCACTACACCTACACAGTACGTCTGTACTCCACAGCACTTGTTCTGCTCACAAAACATAACCGTGACCTCGGAGTATAGGTGCTTTAAGCAAACCTGCCTTGCTGCAGGGCAGAGGCAGGTTTTCACCCTGCCCACTCTCTGTGCTAAGTCTGAGACCTCGCTTGATCAACATGTTTTCCAAAAGTCTTTCCACGGTTGCCCTCAAGGGAAGTGAAAACCTCTCGGCTGGGAAGACGTTGAGCAGGCCGCAGGTAGCAGAGCCACGGCTTCCTCCCCTGGTTTTAGCAAGAAGCCAGGAGGGCACAGCCCAGCTGCAAGCAGAGGGGTGCCCCGTCTCAGCTGGGGTTCCCGGGGGATTCCCTGTCACTCCTTCATGAAGCTGCTTCTCAGGGACAGCAGAAGAGCTCCGTGTTGTCTCTCAGGCACTGCTGCAATCGGTTACTCCATCTCCCCTCCGAGGAACTCAGGTGCCAAACTTCAACACCTCAAATTACGCAGCTAGAATGAGGCCTGCGATGCCTCAGGTGGTGGGTATCTAAGCCAGGCATGCTAATAATCACCCAGAATTTGTAATTAAGGAAGTAAAAATAACATTCCTCCACACGCGTTTTCGGCTCTTGCTATGTCTACATCCCCACGTGGATTAAACAAACATCTATATGCTAGCAGAAGGCAGAGAATTGGATCCCAAATGGTAGAATGTTTTATATAGATTATTTACATGCACAACTCAAATATGGTGAGGAACAAAGATTACTAATGCTGCCAGTTTGGCTGCCCAGCGCAGAAGCAAGGAGGAACATGCTTCTTCCAGGTCCTCAAGAGAATTTTCTGCAACACTTAAGCTGACAGTCTGTAACCAATATATTTACTCCGCCTTGCCACTCTTCATGTGGGTATAAAGACCTTGGGACATACATGCTGTCCCCCCCCCCCCTTTTTTTTTTTAATTTTGAAGTTGAGCTGCATTTACTTTTTCCCCAAAACCCTAAATTGCCAAATGCTTCCGAGAAGCATCTCCATGGAATTGTGATGCTGCTCCATACCCTTTGCAAATGTAAATTAACTAATCTTCTTGGAGTAATTGACAGAAAAGTAATTTCCCTTTATCATGACAAACAGTATTGCAGTATGAGAGTAATGACTACAATTTAAGCTGCTATGAATTGTGCATTAGGGAGCTCTAGGCCTGAATATTGCTCACAATGAAATTTAAATTGCATTTTTTCTGCATCTAGCTGTTTATAAATAACACTGCAGTTACAACCACAATAGTCATTTTTGTCACCAATTTCTTATTGTCATTGACAGTAGAAACAAAAGATTCAGCTAGCTGATGGTCAGTGCCATAAATAAAGGTTAAAATATTACACTCAGATTTCACTAGAAATGGAACCAAACCAAAACCCTAGGTCCAACTGCAGGATAAAGTGTAAGCATCTTGAAAACCTAAGCAAACGTTGAGCAGCTTGGAACTCTTCTCATAGTTGGTAATAAGGGAAAAATAAATATATAGATAGATAGAGAGAGAGAGAGACATTTGCTTGCACAGGTGTGCCATAGGCTCTGCAGCCTTCATTCATTTGTAATGCACTCCATGCTTGCATCCGCTGTGCAAAGCCCCATCTTGCAGTGCAGTGATCCCATTTACATCATGTATTTACAGACAGATTGTGAGCCTGATCATCCTGTGAATAAGGCAGTCTTGATCATGGTATGACTGTTTTTACATCCAAACAGCATGATACAGAGCGCCAGCAATCCTCTCTTGGCCATGGTGTGAGAAATGCAGTACTACCCAAATGTATGAGAGAAATGCAATAACATATTTTCTTCATATATATTTAAAATATCTTTTATTGCTCTGCATTTGAGCCATTGCCCTCTAATTTTTATTATTTTTTTATTTTTTTAACTGTTTTTGCAACAGGAATGCAAAAGAAAGTCCTTAACAGAGGACTTAAAGAGGAGAAAGTATGTTGAGGCAGGAGATGGGGTAGGTAAAGCAGACACAAAATGGCATCAAAGAACACAGAACAAAGCAGACATGGGCATTGCTATATGATTTGTGTTGGCTCAGCTAAATGGAAATAAGCATCTATTACACTTCTATAAACCAGGCAAAAATAATTACAGGTAGAAACAAACTAGCTTCAGTGTAAATACAGGCTCTGCTGCATGCTTGTCTGTGATAATGGGATAATTTAGCCATGCAAAGATTTTTTTCTCTTTTTTTGCTGCAGTCTGTGAATTAGCTAACATAGCTGTGTATGCAAGTTATTAAAAAAATTATCCTGGTTTTCTAATGGCCCTCACAGGGAAGGAGTAAAGGATCTAAAAGATCAGCAGAAAAAAAGACAGGCTGAAATAGCAACAGAGGTAAATGAATAATTGTATGCATTCAGGACTCTTTTGCAGGATTTTTTGCCCTAACACTGTTTTCTGTTTCTTTCACCCTTTCTTACTGCTCTGCAACTCTAAGGAGTCATAGATACCACAACTGACTCATGCCTGTGAAGGAGCAAGGTGCAGTCTAAACAGCCTAAAGATGCAAGTCCCCATGCTGCCAAAAAAAAAAAAAGTCGTAAGATCATGATTAATGGGAGAAATAGTTTCATGTGACAGCAGCCGAGAATTTACCTTGAAAAAAGGAATATTCAATCTGAAAATGTATACCTTGAAACTGGTTGTAATTGAAAACCACTACAGTAGAGCAAATTGGAAACCTTTTAATAGTGGCTAAAATATTTTCTCTTTAACTGAGACCAGCATATTAGCCTCAGTCTGAGAATAAATATTTTGAGTCGAGTATTTCTTGATAGAAATCTATAATTACCTTTGCAATATTGCTGGTATCCATCTACTTAGCAAAGACTCTGACTTTATTAGCTATTTAATCATCTGAAGTACTCTATTACCAAATGCTCAGGGAGAACAATATCTCTGTCAGATTCTGCAGCTGTTGGGCTGTGTGTTTAATAACCTGTTATATTTCAGACCCTGTAGAAATTAGCCACCGAAAGTTTTCTTCTTTCAGTCAATCCCCAGATTACACATACAGCCAAATTAAATCTTTCTTTGAAGCTGGTTTCACAGTATTTTGCTCCTCATCTGAGATTTAGATTACCTCAAAGTCTATGTCAGCAATCTGTGTTCCTCCAAAATGTTTAAAAAGTTGTGCATTTAAGGTCATGTCCTGGTGAGTGCAGCAGCTAATGGGAACTCTGCCCAACCTCAACAGGAGCAAGGACGGGGAGCTAATTCCTGGTGTTGTGCCTCCAAGTACAGTGCAGAGCCAAACACCACCATATGATCTGCCCAATAATCATGATGGTGAATGTCCAAACTGACCACAAAATGATGTAAATAAGGCCATGCCTGTCAGTGGTGGATGTAGCTCTGATGTAAATGAGAGTACTTTATTCCCAGTCCCTCTCCCTCTTTCTCCACAAAGTTGTCTGTTGGATGGAGCCTCAGAAATGTGACTGTGAGTCAGGAAAACGTTATTCCCCATGCTCTGGACAGCTCTGTGTCCTTCTTCCAGGTACTACTCCTGGAATGTGTAAAGGACATTATGAGGACATAACTGCAACAGGAAAGCCCTCAGAGGTTTGGCAAGGCTTAGAAAGCATGCAAAAATGTTAAGAGGCCACGTTTCCAATTCTCCTGGTAGAGCTGCACCCATAAGTAAATCCCACATCTCTACCTTTTTGCATGTGAGCTGTCTCTGGCCAAATTAGCCAAGGAGGCCAGCTCCTCTTAGCTATGATTTTGGCTAACATCTCTAGGACTGAGTCATTGTCAAGGACTTGCACAGCTGAAACAGCCAAGGAATAGCTTTGATGAGCCCAAGGCTTGAACCAGTGCAATAAAGAAACACAAACACTGGAACTCAGAGCAGAGAAGGTAACCAATGCTCATCCTCATTTAAAATACCAAATTACACAGCTGAGGATTGAAATAACCTAGTATCTGGTTTGTTCCTCTGCCACTGCTGTTCTCTCCACAGCATTCCTTTGCCGTGAGTTCAGCCTGTATCATCTCCCACTGTTGCTGATCCCAGATTAAGCTGGCCAAGAGGCAGAGAAGATAAGGGAAACTGCTGCTTTTCACAGACTGCAAACCAAGAGCATTTAGTGGGTTTCCCAAGCACTAGGTCTCCAGGGAAAAGAGGTTTCACTTACGGCATGTGGGGAAGGTTCCACAGCTGGCTGGAGGTGAGAAAACAAAATGATGTTTTTATTTTTATGTTGTTAATGAGACATTGGGGTGGGTCTCCACAGTGGGAAAGGCAAAGGACAAGTGAAGGTCAAGGCTATTACATTGGTTCAGCAGATGTCTCCTAATCTTTCTGGAGATGATGGTAATGAGAGCAAGGAGTGTGTAACCTTACCCTTAGGGAAGATTTTCTATGTTAGGAGGACTTTTCCTTGCAGTACAATGACTGCACTGGCATTCGGATAGCTTGAAAGCCCCTCTTTACTCCAAAGTTACATGCACTGAGGGCTGGGGAGATGAGATGACAACATGTAGAAGAACTAGAAAGTAGAAGGAAAGTAGAAACAAAAGTCCACTTTCACAAACAAGCATCAGATCATGTTCAGTGCCTGTGGAGAGGGTGGGAGAGGATGACTAGTTGACCTTCATAAACCAAGATGTGAAGAGCTTTGCTTTGTATCGCTTTAAATGAGGTAGTTCAGAGGGTGTTTGAATACTGCAATGAGGATGGGATGCCAGGAGTGTTGGTGGTTTAACATTACCAGGATTTGGCCTTCATAAAACAAGGTATAATATAGTCAGTCTAGAGACAGGTCTCCTGCTGTTGCCTTGTGGGCTGCTGCACTATCATACCAATGTTAAAATGAAGGACAAAAAAGTTTAAGCAATGTTTTAGTGGCATTGCATCTACCTTTAAACATACCAGTAGACAACCTACATCACACTGATGGTCAGTCCAAATTACCTGAATTACTTCCTTTAGGAAGACTAACCAGCCCTTCACCTTCAAGGAATTGTCTGGCTTTCTCATGTCTGGTTCCAGCACATTCTCAAAACTTCTAATTTTTGTCCTGCCTACCAGATGTTTGAACAATTTTTGTGCTTTTCATCCGCTGTATCTATTTCTATGCTGGCCTTTGTTTCCCTGTGCCTAACATATGTGTTATCATATCAACTATGGCATATCCTCTGAATTTAAATTCTTCTTTAAAGCACCTTACTGCCATGTATGTCTCCAGGGAAAACTGCCTCTTGCTCTGTTGCTTGTTTCATTTATCCCAAACCACATCCTCACCCAGGTTTGAGCATATCTGTTTCACATCTCCTTTATTTGATGTTACTTCTCAGCCCTTCTTGCTTTTCTCCTTCCTGCTCTCTTGTTTTATTCTCAGTGTTCATCTAATTTATGCTGTCAGCTCTACTAGTCAAAGATACTTGGCCCAATTCTCATCCTAGTTATGGAGATTTACTATACAAAGTGGGAGAAAGAGGAGTTATTCTGTTATTCCTGATACACCAGGGTCTGAATCTGTGACTGATTTCTAACCTTTAATTGCATTCATGATTTTGGCAATATAATAATAACCTGTTTTCATTTAGAGTGCTCAATACCAAATTTAAATTTTTTAGAAGGAAGATTAATTCTGGAAAACATGCTTCTTATTTTAATTGTCTGTCTAATAATGAAGTCATCTGGAAATGGGAGAAGCTAAAGAAGCTCCTGTCAAGACAGTCATAAATGGAAATAAGATGGTATTCCCTGTTGTGTATGCCATCAAACCAAGCTGACAGACAGGATAGCCTTCAGATACCTGCAGCAGGGAAGACTTTAAAGAGTGAGTTTCTTCTCAAACATTTCAAATATATTTTGAAACTTCTACTCTCAGGAAGGAGACAAGTCATTTTTAACTGGACAATGCAAAACTATTGGGGGGGAGGGATGGGGCAAAACCTTCAGGTTACTGAGATCAAAATCTTTTTCTACTAAGTACAGGGGTAGCCTAGCCTGAGCCTTCCCTAGTGTTTCTCTTTCATCTGGCATTCAGCTCACCGAAGCTAAATTTTTCTCAAAGCATCACACTTTGGCTGAAAACACCGCATGGCTTCTTGCCAGGTATAATGATTTAAAGATATTTGTATGCTTACTTGACTTGCTTTGAATGGACGTAACTGCTGTGTTTTGTACCGTCAGCTCCTGACATTCCTGCAGCGAACTCTTTCCTGTTATGCTCCAGGTCTCCCAAACTCCTTGCCTCTACAGGTTAGGGGACACTGAAAAAATGAGTAACCCTAGAGTGTGATGACAGCTCCTGCAAAGGATGTCGTTGACTGGTGCTGATTTGAGCAAGGATTGGTCTGTCAGGGAATTTAGCCTGGCCAGTGCTGCCTTGCATGCATGGAAGCTGAGTCACAGGCGGGGGGAAAAGGTCTCTAGTGCTGCCGAAACGCCCTGCAAGAGGTACCCACACAGCTTTCTTCCACAGGAGAGTAGGAAAAATGATGAGATACAAATAAAGGTCTGTACACCTTTGTAAGTGCTAAAAGGAGAAAGAAATACTTTTGCTGAAGCTCCTGTTGCCACCGCAGGCATCTCCAGCGTGGGTGTAATCCATACAGTTTGTAGGTCAGTGCAGTACAAAAGCCGTGGATGGGAAGCACCAGCTGACCATCCGTGCACGTTTTCTTGCAGGCTGCACCCTGATGACCACTGACACCTGCCATGATATGTGGCTCAATTCCTTTCCTTGCCACATCGCTGCTGTCAGGAGGTGACATCAATAAAGGAAATGAGCGGTGAACTGACACAGGTATAACAGTGACCGATATTAAAAACGCTTCGAAGACATTCAGCATCTCCTGTTTTCTGTGTGGATTCGCTTTTTCTGGCCCTTCATGGTCTCCCTGACCTTACCATGTGTCTGTAAGCTGCTGACACTCCAGCCATGAGTTATGACAGAAGTTATGGATCTGTGCCGTCCTGTTTTATGATGATGATTTATCATTTGTATTACAGTCATGCCTAGAGGCCTTGAGCAAGATCAGGGCCTCATCATGCTAGTCACTGTATAAACATGTAGTAAGAGACAGTCCTGCTCTGAAAAGATCACAAACAAAAGGTGGGAGGAGGAACAGAAACCCAGAGACGTGAAATGCGTTCCCCACAGCAACCCAGTTGTAGTACCAGGGCAGGGCACAGCAGCACTCCTGTCCCTTGGCTCCCATCTGCCTGTGTGCACACCAGCCTCCACCATCTCCTGCTCACCTCTCACCTTTTTTTTTTTTTTTTTTTTTTTTTTATCACTGGCCTGGCAGTCATTGCTACCCGCAGAACGGTTGGTTATCACATCCAAACTGACTGAGAGCTGATGTCTTCATTCCATTTCAGAGCAAAATAAAACAGGTATTTTAAAACAATTTGAGTCTCATATATGGAAACAACCTATCTTTGGTGCTACAGCAAGACCAGAAATGTACTAAGCTGAAAGCAAAGAGTCAAACATGGATTAGCTGCATCCTAAACCCGTTTATGGGGCTTAGACCTCTTTTCAGGCTATGGCTAAATACTACCCTTGTTTCTTCTTGCCACAATTAGGACAATGCTTTTCCTCCTTTAAAATTGTCATTGAGCTTAGTAGTGTGGCCAGAACTCTTCTTCGAGTATAAATATACAGTTTTCAAAGTTTAGCCTAAAAGCTGGCTACGTGGACTAGCATTAGTCCTGTGTTAACCTGAATTATACATTGAACACAGCATTGAAAATGTGGTGAATTTCTAAAGTGCAAAACTCTAAAGATGCAGACTTGGCCCAAAGGTTGTCAGAGCAGAAAAAGCCAGACTGCACTTATGAAAATATTTGGTTATGCACTTTAGAAAAACAAGGATATAAAACTACTCAGAGAGCTGCTAATCTGGAGTGCCCATAAAACAGTCAAGACCAGGCAGATGCTCAGGGATGATACTAGGGTGACATGGAGGTAGTAAAGCGAGGCGTCCGAGCGAGATGTGACAGCTGACAAGAGTTTCTCCAACGCTTGCTAGACTCCAGGGCCTGCTAAAAGAAGTAGAAGATGCTGCTCCTGAAGAACCTGGAAGTGTGAACCACATCTAAGGAAAACAGAAATGTTAAGCACACCAGCTAGGGCACTCTCTGAGCTACACCAGGTGCCATCGCCCCTCAGCGAGCCTCTGTAATGAGGAATTCACCAGGAAATGACAGGACTTTTATCTCTAGGTGAATATTCAGGCTTTCTTTGCAATATCTGAGCTGTCTTCTAGTGTTTCTATGACAGAAAATTCTTACTTCAGATAAAGCCAATATATCCTCCCTTAGCTTAATATTAACACTGCAGATGTGGCAGGTGGAGCTGAGCAGACATTTTCTATCTCTTCAGTTAATCAGCAGAGTCACAAATACATGCAGGGGTGTTTGCAAAACCTAGGAGTTCCCCATCTCCACTTGGAGTGAGGGTTCCTTGAAACTAGCTCATGAACTGACATTTACTAGCAGCACAAGCCTTTTCTGATAATGAAAAACCAGTCACTGAGTGTTTTCCATGTTATATTGTCTTTTTAACATCTCCATCCTTCTTCCTCTTCTCTGGCTCTTCACATTTTCATGATGTCACTGCAGCTCTCAGTTCCTTGTAATTCCTTAATAATTCTTATTGGAAGTGCTCAATGAAAAGGGCATTCCCAGAACATTTTGGATGCTGATTTTACTGTCAATAGCAAGTTTTAAGTCACTTCATTTTGCATATTTGAGATGAACTAAAGCACAATTTAAATTTTCTTCAGGGTGGCTGGTAATTTACTTCGTCTTGGAACAGAGTCAGAGATTTTCTCAGGTGAAACCATCAGAACCATGAACCATCAGATAAGTCTGCTCTCTCAAAAATAAAAATAAAAATAAAAAATCTATGCCTTTTCTGTGTGAGCCAGAGATAATCCCAGTGCTTCAGGATGGTTTAACTTTCCCTTTCTTTGAGCCTTTGCTGCCACTCACAGTTTCCCACTGTTCCTGAGTTACATTTGTGCTATCCACATAGCCAAGTCACCACATTTACCACTTCTGCAGTATTTTTCTCGTTGACTTCTTTTCTAGAAAAGGTTACACATACTATTCAAAAATACGTTATTGAGTGATCTATAAGATACTTGTTATATTTCCAGGTATCATTTTAGATGCACTATGAAGTTACAGCGTGCATTTTTTTGCATTACCAAACTTCTGCCAAATATAAGCCTGATATCCTAAGGCAGATGGAGTATACAATTATCAGCATTAACATGTTTCTCCTGCTAGTAACTTTTTTTTATAACCCTTCAGCCAACGTTTAATATTTCAACATCAAGGTAAAGGTCTAAAACACATTATCTTAGGGCCTCTCGTGAAGTCAAGAGCTTGCTTGTGTTTGGGCTGCCCGATGTCTGAGAACATTGCTGGAGGGAGAGGAAGCAAGGGCTTGGAGAGGAGAAGGGGAAATACTACAGATGAGAGCCTTGGAAGCAGAGAAGTCTTGCAGGCACTATGCTGGGTGGTCATCAGAGATATGAAGGTGATCAGAGCTTCTTCAGGCCTGAGATGCACAACAAATAGGACACACAAAGTTATGCCACCAGGCTTTGCTTTTTCCTGTTCTCAGGGAGAAATGAACAGCTCTGATGTGGCACACCATCTGTAAAACAGCTTCCCAAAAAGCCCCAGAGGGAAAGCTAGCAGAACTGAGCTACCCGTGGGGCTCAACCTCACAGCCTGAAATTTGTACCCCCATCCCCCTGCCATGGGGCTTCCTTCCTGGTCCAAGGCAGGGCTGGGTCCTCCTTTGAAAATGTCATATGGCTGGTTCCTCCTTTGAAAAAGGCAAGTTCAATGACTTTGGTGGAGACATACCCATAAACTGTTGGCATTTACCAAAAAATCCAATGTTCCAGCATAAGCCAGCAAAGTCTTGCAGGCTGGCTCGCAGGAGTATTCAGTTGATGGCAGTGGCACTGTACATAGGAATAAATATTATGGCATTAAAGCCATAAAGAAAACATCATTGCCTGAGCTGCTAAGTGGACAAATTTAGTGCAGTGTCTATTACTGTTAAATGGCAAAATTACAGTTGTAACAATATGGAAATGTAAATGTAATTGTGTATAAAATTGTGTAATCATTAAAATACATATAAATTCCGTGCACTCAAATTAAACACGAGCAACTACTGCTTGACACCTGAAACATTAGCATAATATTCATGCCATATGGTGGCATTTTCTGTTTCTTATATCTGTCACTCTTCATTCTTGTCAGCTGCTCACAAGAACCTGCCAGATAATATCTGCACCATTGCCAAAAATTTCTAACAGCTGGTGTGGTACTGGTTAAACACGCTGTAATGTTTCAAAGTTTAGTGCTCCCATCTATAGAAAGCTGGCTCTTGAAGCAGATGTTTAGCTTTGTTTTTAAATTAACTCCAGTATGCTTTTGCGTCCATTGTGTGTTTTTATGCTCCATCATTGCTGCTGCCTTCTGTGAGATAAATGAGCTCAATGGAGCCCTGGCTCCGAGAGCATTAAAACACTTAATCCAGCATTGTAAACTCTGTGTTAGAAATGCACTCGGCTGTCTGCTTCAGTACCTGAGATGGGTTTGGGGGTTGCAGAGAACAGTTCAGACCATCTATTAGCTGCGGCTGCAAGATCTCAAACTTTTCCTTATCCATATGTTCCTCCATGGAGCTCTAAGATGGGCATCTATCTGCCTGATGCTCTTGGAGCCACTGGCCACTGGATTCAGAAATCAGCACGGGGAGACCTCAACACCCACGTGAGTCACCCAAGGGGCCCAAACCATGGTGTGGGCTTAAGGAACAAGTACTGCGTGGGCACGGTTTAAGGCTTTGCCCCCTTCCAGCTGGGGAGAGGGCACAGGGCCAATTCTGGCATCTCAGTTTGCAGCTGGAGTGCAGCCTCAGCACCCCAAACCCATCTTCATCTTGCAGGGCTTGAGACCACCGGAGGAGGATTGGGAGCAGGAGACACATTTCTGACAGTAAATACCCCTTAAAGCAGTGTTAATGACTGAACAGGGAATTCTTTAATGCCTTCTGTATGGAAATTCATGTGAACTCCGAACATGCTGAAAACTATATACTTGGGTGATTTACATATTAAGATTTATGATGAGCAAGGCACATGAACACCAGTGAATTAAACAAACATCGAATTTCATAAACAATCTGATTTTATGGATAGCATATGCAGTTCCCTTGGGCTGTGAGTTTAAAAGGCTGATTTACACCTTTGGAAAAGAGGACTCTTTGCTTTTCCAAGGAATTAGCTTAGTAAAATACTCCCACAGCTTCGCTTCAAATGAAGTCACTGGCCAGCTACAACACTGACAGATGTATTTTGAGTCCTTAGGCACAGAGATGGAGGACATTTAGTAAGAAACTGCTAAAATATCCGTGTTTTCCCACATGGAATCACAGGGACAAAACTGGGGAGAGAAGATTGCTGCAGAAAGAAGACTTCTGCTGCTGGACTTCATGTAGACAGTAACCTAATACGTTTTAGTTTACACACAGAGGCATTTTAATTCATGTTACCTTTTGGCATAGGACACCCTTTCTGAACCAGGACTCTGCAGTTTTGGCTGCCACATAGGCACACAACATGACTTCTGCCTAAATAAGTTTCCCCTCTAAGATGAGGCAAGAAACAGAGGTATGAGCAGGCTAAGACTTCAAGTAAATGTACAGGCTCATACAACAGGCAGTCGTCTTAGCACGCCATCACCAATGGCTTTTACCATCAGCTTTTACCATTTGGGGTAGATAAACATATACATATTCAGTGTCTTGTGCCTCTCATTTTCCTCTTTGCACATGCAGACCTACTCATATGGAAGAAGTGCAGCAGAAGAGTTGTGGGCTGAATGTATCACAAAATAGATTTTCAGGGTTTTTGTTTTTTGCAGACATTCCCACCCCTGTACTGCATCCCTGGAAATTATCCATCTTGTATAATGGATGAAATTAGATTAGAAACAAGACAAGATGCAATTACTCACTGAGGAAGAATTGGATAAACTGGTAAAATGGGGCCTGCAGCTGGGCCTGTCAGCATCTGGTTTGTGTATGCACAGAGGAGTCACAGAGGATTTTACCCTTGGCATTAGCTGTAATAGGGTAAACATATTTTCTGTTTATTGTAATAGAGTCTTCTACCAACATTAAAAATCATTACTGAGCCAACACAATCTATCAAATAGCAGCTGGCATTACTTATTCTAGTAAGGTGCTATCCATGTGAAGTCCTTAAGTTGAAAAAACTGTGACTGAAACAAAAATAATTCTTATTCTTGATGAGGAAGAAACTACCTTAGGCCAGAGAACTGCACCAGGATGCTCATAATGCCTCTTCAGTGCTGTGGGATTCAGCAGAGGAGCAAATATCAGCCCACACATTTCTCAGTTCAGGCTCAGCCTTTTTCCTAAGGAAGTCCTTGAAGATTTCCCTCTCCACCTGGATGTGCAGGTTCCTTCCTGAGGCATACAAGCAAAGGGGTTGAGTTTTCATCTTGTATTAATACAGACTTTTTTCACATAATGCTTCTGATATAAAGATACTTTGACCTGCATTTTACATGGCAAGGAAGGAGGAACAAAATAAGGGATACAAGAGATATACTAGTGCTGAGAACACAAGTGTTTGGAGGTGTATTCCATTTCTTTTCCTGTCATGCATCGCTTCTTGTGAATGTTCCCCTTGACATGGCTTGGTTTGGAATTCCACGACTGAGAGGGGAAATGGGAAACTTCTGCTAATGAATGTTCAGACTTGATTATGATTTTTCTTGTCAGTAGTATCCCTGAACTACTTTGATGTAAATATTTCATTTTACACAGTAATTGAGACTAAAGGTTCAGCAAAATACTGCCCCCCTAAAACCTTAGATGTTGGTTATCAGACTATGATGTTCTGCTGCAAAAAGAAGAATAAAAAGAATGACATAAAGTAGATGTTCCTGGAGGCAAAACATGTAGTACAGTGCAGCTCATTACTTAGTAATGTAGCACACATAGGTGTGATTGTCATCCATCATTTTTACCACCACCTTGAACAGGATTATAGCCAGCTTGTAGGGTCATACAGGTACCTGTAATCCTAGGCATTAAGTTCCTTTCAGCTCAGGCCATTGCAAATCTGACATTTGTAGTGTTCCATCTATGTTATTTAGTTTATGAATGTGAATTATTTGATGGAAATCACTTCACTGCAAAGGTAGCCAGACAATGCATTGACTGAATGCCAGCCAGCAGGTTAGGCTATCAGAGCATTGCACTTCTGGCTGTTGATGAGCTTAGCTAAGGAATTTTTATTTATTCATTTGTTGTCTCTTTTATGCCTCTGCATTGATATGAGATATATTAACATGAAGTTTCCCAACTCACGCCCAGTGTATTCTCTTTACATGTGCTGAAGGCATTTGAGTTGTCCCATTCACTTCATCAAACTAATCAAGAACATAATGAGGAGTGTGTAATGGTTACAAGGTCAGGGCTTAATTCTTAATAAGACTACCAATGAAAGGTGGTTGTGACAAGAAGTTTTGTGATTCACATTTGATGTGCTACTCTGGCCACTGAAGCCATGTGGATAGACCCCACTGTCAGTGTGGGCCTGAGAGGCTGCCCCATAGGTCTGATGTAGTATGTCACATAGACATAAAGTCAATAAACTTTCTAAAGGAGAAGACAAGGAAATATAAAGAATAAAGAGGTCTGTGTTTCTTTCTGATTTTATTCCTTTCTCCCTTTGTTATGTTGCTGTAGCATTTCAGTGCTTTCTGCTGACATGGAAATTACTTAGAAGTAGCCAAGTCCTTCATGCACTGTAGAGGGGTCATTGCACTTTGCTTTTTGGAATCAAATTTCTTGGGATTTTTTTCTAAGGTCAGACTTACAGAGGCTGAAAGGCTGAAATATTTGTCTATGTTGAACATCATTTTCATAATGGACTTTAACAAATATTCTGTATACTTCTAAATGCTTAATTTCTCAGAACTCATCCTCAGGCTGGTATACTTCCTTCAGCTTCATAATGTCATTAGAAATGGCATGAAGGAAAAACAGTCAAAGCAATGAAGGTTACTTGCTGTTCAAAAAATACGTGGCTGTTTTGCCTGTACTTCTCTAAGAAATAATTTTGCTGCATTTCAGTGTAGAAAAATACTGTTATCTATTTAAATTTCTTGAGTAACTTTTAAGGTTTTCACTTGGCTGACACTTCTTGGCCTTGCCTTAATCTCGGGATTGTTTCACAAGAGACCTAGGGAACACCCACTGATAACAATGTCAAACATTCAATGTATTTACTGAACGTTTCCACTTGCTTGATCATTAAGGCATGCCTTGGCTATGAGGTCACCATGTTGTGTAAGGGTAGAATTTATGGGGTGATTTGAACTATAGGGGAGTCCTGACATGTTTTTGGCAAATACCGTCAGATAGCATGGACTGGTGCCACTCAGAATTGTAGCTCTGGGATATAATCAGGTTCTAGCATGAATGTGTTGCATTAGAATTCAAATCCTCTGATTACAGAGAAGATGGGAAAAAGGTTATTTAAACAGACCTGGCGTACGGTGTGGGAGTCTTTTAATCAAATGCGTTTTCTTGTTTGTTAAAGCAGATGATTTAAACGTAAAGCTAACAAACAAAAATTAGAAAGTAGTTTTAGAAAATCAAAGGAGAAAGCTTTATATAAATACAGCATGCAATCAGCTTGCTGTCCTCTCGAATCCTGCATTTAGGTTGGAAAGAGCAGTAAAAGCACTGAGTAAAGACAGTGGAAATGAGACCAATTCACCAGCAGCATGGGCTGTAGCAGAGTCAGGGCTTCTTAAGCTGTATTCCAGAATTTGCCATGGACTGAGTAGCCTCACAGACTTTATTAAAGACCTGTTTAAAACTTACTTGAATCACTGAAAATCTTGAATTGAATTTCAGCACATTTTAGATACAGCAATAATTACTTCTGCTGCCACTATTTACCACTTCTCTGCTGGTACTGTTTTTAGAAAACAACCAAGAACAGAATTTGGATCTACATGTATGGCTTTTACCACACACCTGCTACCTGGCTTTGAGTTTTCTGACTCTGTTTTTCCTCCAACCCCTTGTTTTGCATGCTTAAATTGCAAGCTTTTCCAGACAAGGTCCATTTCTCGCAGGAGATGTGTAGAGTCTATCAGCTGTGGTCCTCTTGTTCAGACAAAAAACTGATGATGGCTTCTGCCTTGGATTTATATCTCAGGAGTTCTCCCCCAGTTTATCTAAAACAAGTAAATAAAGCTAGATCTGGTGCTGAAGGGTGACAAAAACAAAGTGCATATTTCAATACACTGCAAAGATAATAACTCCTTGACATCAATCCCAGTAATTGGTCTTTGTTTCATTACCGGAACTTTTTACCTTTACATTTAAAAAATCTTACTGTTAGCTGGATGCTGAGTACAGGAAAGCACCGATAAATGATTGGCATTTTAGTGTGAATTCTGGAAGGAAATGCTCTACAGTCACTATATTCCTTTATCCAACCTCTAATATAAAGGAAGGAGACAGAATAAAAAATACACACAGGTAAAATAAAGGCTAGAAGAAAAGAGTGATTGTAGGAGTTTCAATATATCCTCATCAGATGAAGTCTAAATTGATACAGAAAATATTAGATTTAATGTACATTTTAAAGGGATTGCTAGTAGAATATGCGCTTATGGGTTTTTAGAAACAGTCCTGCTGCTTATATATGTATTTAGAAATGTGCTGGCCCTAGAAGTCCACCTGCTACAGCACAGCCCCTGGAATGCCAAATTTCAGAACTTCCTGATTCACCCCTGGAAGATTTTGGGTATTGCTTTTTTAAAATAACTTTGTTCTACAGACCCATTTACATGGGATAATAGGCAAATACTGTGTTCTATTTTTCTACCTTTATTTTTTATTTGAAAGTTTTTTCTCTTTCTATCAGGGTTAGGACTATCCTGTGACATAGAAAGCGCATCACCATTTTCTGTGAAAAACGAACTGCTTCTCAAGCAGATACCACTCTCCAGATATCAGAAAAAGTTAGGTGTTAGAGAAACTGGTGTATTAGCATAGTGAAGCTGACATTATCAACATTACAAATGTCATTTATGAGTTGTCACACAGCTATTGTTAAGAGGCTATTCAGAAGAACACAGCACATCATAGTACATCATAGTAACTGTCACTCTGCTTGCTGCAGTCACTAAACCACTAAGCAGTTAAACAGAACATTTCTTTTGCTTTCAGGACAAATGACTTCTAGAGCTTGTTTATGTGATGAATTCTTTGCATTTCGGCATCCCACGTAAGCACTTTGTGCTAACTGCAGAGATTCAGACCTTCAGTTTGATGACAGCCAGGTGGGACGGGATGGCAGTCCAGCCCCTGCTGCTGGCCAAGACTGCTGGGGAGCAGAGACCCCTGTCTGGGGGGAGAAGAGGTGGGGGAACTGGTGCTCCAGCTCTGGCCTCTCTCTCCCAGTTCTGGAGGACACAGTCTGGCAGTGTTGGCAGTCTCCTGGCCCTGGCTCCAGGCAGGATGGGAATCAAGCACCCATGAGAGCTGCTTTCTCCTCCCTGCCTTCCCTGGGGCTCCAGGACAGGGACCATGCTCTGTCCTCCTTCACATCAGCTTTGTATCAGGTATCTCCTCAGGTATCTCCCTCTGGCTGCACACCACTTACAGCAAATTGAAATTACTCCATGGGCTTCCCAGCTACTTCCCCAGCTACTGACACCAGCTGAGGGTCTGAAACACTTAATATTAAAGTGCACGAAGATACATAAAAGCTAGCACTAGATTTAGGATTTGAATAGACACTACTAACCCCTTTAGGTCATACTGCATTCAAACTGTTAAGCCTCAATCCTCTCATCTTTCCATGGGCTGAACTTTACTGACTTTAACCTGCCCAGCCATATCCTTGAAAGCCAACTTCCCCAATTACTGCACCACGTGCAGCCCTGCTGGACCTCTAAATCTTTCAAGAGGTTTGTAATTTGGTGCATTCCCTAAGGAAGAGTTGGAATGGGTCCAGGGAACAAGGCTAATTTAGTAGATGGGAGAATACATCTTCTGAAGAAATGGCTCCAAGACCTTAACATGTTGGGCCGTGAAAAAGGATCAGGTGAGATAGGATTTAATTATAGTGTACAAGTACCTAAGGGGACGAACGCAGAACTAGGTCTGAATCTATATGAAAAAGGTAAAATAGGAGGTCATGGGCTGAAAATGAAGTGCAATTCCTGCGGCAGTAGGCTATTTTGTATATGTAATGTCCTGGCAAACAAGGTAATAGAACTGGTAGTAGGTGTAACAGCTATTGTAACCTACTTATTACAGTTGCAGTGTGATTAGGTTGCCCTGCTGATGGTTTTTACCAGTCAAAATTTTTCCTTCTTCTGTGTCATTTACTATTTCAATCCACTATGCTACTATGGGAGCGTGGGGAGCATTCCTGAAAGCTGAGCTTCTGGGCATTAGAAATGGAGATAATATTGAAAGGCTAATGGTAAGAAATACATAACAATTTTTTTCCATGAAATGCTTGTATAAACAATACTGTAGGCCTCACAAAACAGCACAACTCCCTCTGTGGTCTGCTGCTGGAGAAGAACATGGCAAATGCTGAACAATCCTAATGGATTTCTGGCAGTTAAGAAGAGCAAGGCTTCTGTGACACGGAAAATAGTAGTATGGTACTGGCATAAGTGGGCATTCATCATTCACCTTTTTCATGCTTTGATAGCTGGGGAGGAATTAAAGATCTAATTTAGAGGCTGATTACAGCATGTGGAAAATAAATTTAGGCTGCCTTTAAAATAAAATGGTTTCCTGCCACTAATTTGCAATGGTTTGGTTTTAAGTTTTTCAATAAGTTTGTGCAGGGAGGGGGGCCAGTTTCAGCTGGCATTTCTAACTCCGAAAAATGTCAGGACACATGGAGGCAAACGGGACATTGGACTGCCCTTTTGCAGACTCTGTAGCTTTGTTTTCACCCGTTTCCAGTCACTTGATCATCTACTAATGAAAAAGTGGCTCGGAGAAAAGTTTAATGAAAGATTTATGTTGGATTTACAGGGCATCAATAAGCAGGTTATTTCAGACAACCTACATTCAGGCTGCATGTTCCCTAAGCAGTGTTCAGAGTTGATTTATTTACTATACCAGAAGTGCAAGGAAATAATGAGTAAGGCAGAAATCCGTTCTGCCAATACTCCTGCATACATTCTGCACATTTTTATTTTTTTTTAATGGGAAACATCCTGTTAACAAGTTTGATTAGGCTAATTCCAAATCTATAGCACCTATAGATTAATTGGGCTTGCAGAGAACTGCTGCTTTCCTCAAAGCACAGATGCTAAAGCACTGAGACTTTGATTGCATCCCATAGCACACCAGAGTGCTGCACTGGTTCCCTCCAGCAATGGAGATATTCTGAGCTGAAGCAAACCCTCCCAGGAGGTCACTTTGGGTCTCTCCTGTTGGAACATATGGCTTTGTTCTGAATATGCCTGGTGATTCATCTCAGCAACACTGATAACCTATCTGTGGTGGTCATCCTGTGCTCCTTCTGCTGCTCCTGGGAAAAAACAGATTCCTCTACCATACAGCTCACTTTGAGGAAAACAATAAAAATGGGTCACATGGACTCAAGTTTTGTCTTCCCCAGTGCTTTCCTTGCCATATCCCAAGGCCATTTCAGTAAGTAAACTGAAGCTGTCTTCAACTAGCTTCAATTTCTTCATCTGTATACCTTTAGACCAGTTGATATGACAGAGACAATGACCATTAAAATGAGGTTAATAATACTTTTTTTTTAATCAATTTTTCCCCATTTATTTGAATTTTCTAGAGCAGAGACTATTTTTTCTTGGATAGGTGTATAGCAGTTTATATCATGCAAGAAATTTTAATATTTTAAAATATATTTCTTTGAAGATTGTGATGGAAACAAGCTTGTTAATTTCCTCAAAACAGGGGTTTCTGATTCTATACTAAAAAACATTTTTTTAGTATTTTGTTTACTGTTATTACAGAAAATTCATTTTACTAATGCTGGTAAAATGCTTCCCTAAATTAATTCAAAAAAAAAAAAAAAAGAGAGAGAGAGAGAAATGGAGTATTGGGCCCGTTATAATGCCATATTACAACATGTCAGAGTAGTGGTACACAAGAATAAACTTTATTTTACCACTTCTAAGTTTTTTCTTCTTCTAAATTGTTTTTTCTGTTTTGCTCACAATTAAAATAATGCTTTTTCTAATAAAAGGTTGTGTATTTTTTTTTGTTTTGTTTTGCTTTAATCAAATGCCTTTGAGAAGCTTTAGTTCTGTTTCCATCCCATTGCCTTGCACCTTTCTTCAGCTGAATCCTCTAGCTATAGTACAAAACCAAATACTTTATTTTGTTTTGTAGCTCAGAATGATTAATTCCCTGGGTGCAGCAGTCAATAAAATGAATAATGCAGCAATAGTATTTTTTAGAAACAAACAAACAAACAAACAAAAACAGAGTAGTGCTTTGGATTGCTTTATTAGATGATACATTTACGAGATCTAGTTATATTAATCAACTTTAACAAAACACAACTAGAAGGCACAGCTGTAAACATGCCGAGCCAAGGCTGTGGGAGTCTGAGCAGAAGACACACCTCAGCAATCTGTTTTGTTCTGGTTCAGCTAGTCATTTAGGGTGAAGCATCTACTGCCTTTAATCCTTTGTTGGTGTTGGTGTTGCTACTTGGTGTGCTATAATCTGAAGAACTGTCTGAAATAACTACAGTAAAAATTAGCAGAGTCGGAAATGGGGGAGAACCCAGCCCCTCACCAAGAGATTTCTGATGGAAGAAATTCTAGATTCAGCAAACAGTTCCTTTTGCCTTTATGGATTATTTCACTCAGGAAATTGGTTAATGTTATGCTAGCAAAAGAATTCTGTTGAGGACTTATTTTGCCAAAACAAGCTGCATCTCCCTGTAGAGTATGTTTCCAGGATTCTTCTATTTCACAAAGGTAAGCATGGTGGTAGACTAAGAATTACTTCATGAAATGCTCTGGGGGAAAAAATCAATCCTCAAGTAATGTGTTTGCAGTAGTAAGTACACATTACTTAGGACAAAGTGCAAAATGCACCAGCTTCTGTCTATAAATATGATACAAAATTTAACTCCAGAAGTTCTAAGGTGTAAATGTTCTAAACATTCATATACAGATCTCCTCTTGCTTCCTGCATGGCCTTTCCCCACTAACTGTGATGGAATATGTATTTTTTAGTTCTCCATGGTATCCTGGAAAAGAGGAACAAACATGGAAAATGGCTTCAAGTGGCTGGAATTATTGTCATTTGAATGAATGGTTTTTCATTAATTTCTGTCTGAGAACAAACGGTTCATTATTCTTCAAATCCAAATGAAAATCTGCTTAGAAGAAAGATGGTTAAATGCACAGCAGAAAACTGTGGGTTGCATTAACCTGTCAACACTTTAAAAATACTTAGTTTAGATGTCTGAAGTCATTTGGATGGGTAGGACATTTCTGACATGCCCTAAGTCAAATTCCTCTAGAAAACGTGTAAGTGCAACCACTGGTTAAGTGGTCCTCCAGCAAGATCACTGAAAATATTTGAAATATAATATTTTATGATTCTAATTATTCTCTGTTTTTTGATTCCACCTGAATTTAGGGTAGCAAAACCCCCCACCGCATCCTGATGTATTTTTAGTGCCACGGAACATCTCAGAAGGCCTTAATACTTTTTTTTAAAATGCCCCCGATGTGGCTGTGCAATTCACAGTCTGTGATAGATCAGTATTTCTACAGCCCTCAGCCTGGCTCCTGAACCCCCAGGGGCTGGCTAACCAATATTTCTGTTTCTTTATGCTAATCATGATCTGACTTCTCTACAGTTGTTTGTGCTTTCTGTAGTTATTTGTGTTGTGTGGTACTCAGAGGTATAGGCTACGAGTTTTTCAGCAGGGATTCATTCCTGTGAATCTACTCCACTTTTCTCAGCAAAGGAGTGATACTTTATACGGTACGTTGGCCTTGCCATTACATAAATAATGTTTTGTTGTATCGGCATAACTCCTTTGGCATCAAAGGAGGAGTCACTGAAAGAGGCAATGAAGAAGCAGAAATCTCATCCTGAGGTCTGAAGCATGTCTTTCTGTGAGACGTTATCCAGAGAAGCAAGAATTATGTTTTGAGAATTCTAGTGATATTTTTAAATCCCAGCCAACATGGTATTAAATGCACTCTGGGTTTATTTATTATTTTTTTATGTATTGACATAGTGGCCAAAAAAAAAAAAAAAAGAGTAATCCTGCCCTAGGCTGCATTTTCCAAACCACAGATGCAACTGCAGATATGATGCTTTTAGTAAATTGACAGAGGGAGTTGTACAAGTGGTTTAGATGATTCATATTACTCCTCTGGGCAGCATCTCAATTCTTCTCTGAATGAGTTTTGGTGCTCCCTTATCAGGAAGGACAACATTGTTAGAAAACAGCATTCTGAGGCTAAAGCAATCCTTCTGTTGTAACAGCCCTACAGCACTAACAAATTTTTAGCTCCCTTTAAAAGGGAAGCTCCCTGTGCATGCCAGATAAATCCGAAGTGTTGCTTGTGAATCATCTTGTGTATCACATCACCTTCATTTCTGAATATTGGCTTTAAGATGACTTTTTAGTTTTCCTTATTTCCCTATCCTCCATGTTGACCCTCTGGCCTACCACTGTTGCCTATTTGTTGGCTTCCATTCTTGTTTAACTCTAAAAATGAACCTGCTGGCCTCCCTGCTATGTAAACTTGGGCCTGGTTTGCAAAAAGTCTTGAATTCAAGCACAAGCCCAAGAGGCAGCAGCAACCAGCACTCCAGCCCACTGACAGTCCTGTAAAAGTGTGGGAGTTGGGGTGTTGCGTTCCTCCCCATGCCCTCCTGTCCCCATCCCTTGGCAAGACCTTAACATGACCAATGTTTGGCATCCCAGGCTGAGAAGTTTCCCTGTTTCATGGGAAACATTTCTGGACAGAGTTTCTGCTTAATGACATTTATGGTAGATGGATCTGTTAACCCAGAAGAGATGACACTCTGCTGGCAGCAGAAGAGGCTTTCCATTGCTTGCCTTACGTATCTGCGCAGGAGCTGGAACATTTGCTTTCTACATCACCAATCCGAAACCCTGCCCCTGCTTTCCAGCAAAGTCCAGAAGCCTCCAGGCTGCCACACAGTCTGGCACCAAGCGCCCTGCTGAAAGAAGATGAGATTGGCAGGGCAAAAGCTGGCAAGATGATTTGAGTGTTCAGCTGGTAAGAGAGGGACATCCCTGGGAAGGGAGAGTCTCAGGCCCTGCTGCTTGTTCCTGCTTATTTTTGCATTTTATTTTTAAGAGCAGACCCACTGAGACTCAAAGTCTCTCTGAGGTGGGCTGAGAGAGGACTCCATGTGTAGACACAGAGCATGAACTCAGCCAGTGCCACTCAGGAGCAGTGAGGTGTCAATTCCCTCAAAGTAACGTATATGTCAGAAATATCAATTTCACCCTCATTGTAAAGCTTCTCTAGAAAAATGAGCCTCCATTTCTGTCCACATGGGCCTTCCCCCAAATCCCTCTGTCACTGACCAGACAATTCTGCTCCTCTGTTTCTTTCTCCTCACTTTATCCTCACTTTACATATCAAGATATGGACAAAAGGCCTAATACCAGAGGTGTTGTTCACGTATGATAAGCTTGCAAATGCATGCTC
Source organism: Aythya marila (assembly GCF_965140915.1). Lineage (NCBI taxonomy): Eukaryota > Metazoa > Chordata > Aves > Anseriformes > Anatidae > Aythya > Aythya marila. The sequence continues at coordinate 23,853,569 of NC_139042.1, read as the reverse complement.
GGGGCACTGCCGGAGTCAGACAACTTGTCTTGCCAAAAGGCAGAGCTGCCTGGGCTTGCCAGAAGGCAGAGCTGCTGCCTTGCTGCCTGCACGCTGCCCTGAAAGAGATGCTCCAGGAGCCCACAGGAGGTCATGGAGCGTGCAGGGGAACAGCTCTCTCCTGCCTACCCTGCTGAGGCCACATGTGCCTGCTTGCAAGGTGTCAGCCACTGCAGAGCATCCGTCAAGAGGAGGGGAGCATCCAAAGCACCAGCGTGTTTACCATAGGTAGGAGAAATGGAGACACAGAGAATGCAAATTAGAAAAAAAGTGGGAATGGGATGCTGAGGGCTGGTGGAGGACAAGTTGAGGTAGATGGAGCTGAACAACTAGATTTTGTGGTGGAGTGCTTTGGGAGGAGCCTGGAATTAGTTCTTTTTGTGTTTCAACCTCTCTTTTTATTCTGACTCCAGGATTTTTCACAGCCCTGTAGCAGGTGGTCATACTTACTCTTACTGATATAACTCTTACTGATATAACTTTTTGTGCCATAACAGCTTCACCCTTTTGGTCCTTAACCTTCCCTTGAGCACAGACCATTTCTGCTAATTGTTAGGAAGAGATGGAATGGGAAACTATGTCTTAACGATGGTAGTTATAAAGAAAAAAAAAAAACTTTCTAGAGGCTGAAAAAGATGGATAGAAAAGGGACACATATTCTATGGCTCAATGTCTTTCGTAGCTTATTAAACAGAAGTTTTGGGGAAGTTGACAGATGTGTTACTGAATAATGCTTGCATTTATTCTCTTCCTTTTCAATCCTTTTGAGTCTCTCTTTTACTATCAAGATGTGAAGTTACATTGATAGCAGGAAGTCAGTTGCAATTCCCACTTCAGCTAGCTCTGTTAAATGTGCCTTCAGCCCAGTAATGTTTGTAGATCTGCCTCCCTTCCAGTAGTTGGTACCTGTCTAACTGTAACATCTACAGTGCTCTAGCTTTTAGAAAAATACCTTGGAAGAGAGGGAAAGCTAATGTTCAGCAAATATCAGAAGAAATGACAGCATAAATTAAGCTGTAAAACCAGAGGTACATTCCAATGTAGCAGGCTTTTTGAGTTTATTCTGCAAGATCAATATTTTTAGATTTGCTGAATTTCTAGAGGCAATGTTTTCAATTTGAAAGGCTTTTAGCCTGGGAGAGCATGAGGAACATCAGGGAAGATGTGCAGGATCCAAAATTGAGGTTTCCAAAACAGTACATTGGAACATCTCTCATTGTTTTAATGCTGAAGATCAATCAGCTTTAAAGCACACCTAACATACAATGCCTCATTTTTCACCTGTAATTCAGCTTCTGAAGATGGTTGCCTCCTCTCTCTGCATCACCAGTGGTCAGTTTATCTTCATTAGCCCAGAGAATTTCCCAGGCAAGAGACACTTCTGTCTGTCAGGTGCTCCTTCAAGGGTTAAGCTCCTCTGCACTTTTACAAGGAATGATTTGTCACATATCTTTTGGGAGAGAAAAAACATCAAATGCATTTAATTCAGCCTTGGCCACTGATCATGGTTAAATGCAGAAGTACCCTGTGTTTAGAAAGTCCTCAGAGTCATACTAGCTTTTACAACATGCACTCTGTTTTTACACTTGCAGCACTGCTGAATTTGTATCAGGTGTGCAGATATGTGACTGCTTATCCTCAGTCGTCTTATTCCAGTTTATCAAAAGCTCCTGAAATACGCACTAATGGAACACATACTGCACAGAAGATGCTGCACAAAATAAACCTGTAAAATTTTCTGGAAGAAAATGGTAAAGGAGAATTTTGAAAATCTTGAAATTAGCATCATCGGAGTAAATGGAAATCTTGCTGCACAACTGTTGACTTGATATAACATGTGGACATCTGAGGGATCTTTCCTGGTTGTCTTTTCAATACTAGTTACCCCTTAAAATACCATTTTAACAGTATGGTGGGCAAGCATTTCTGCAATTGCATTGAAACTCTCTGAAGTATTGATTTCTTATCAACGGTAGTATGTAGGTAGTAGGCCAATGTTAAATCTTGCTTGCATTGGTGGAGGTTCATAGAATTTATTTTTAGAGAATATTTAGAGGTTCGTAGAGTTTATTTTTTGAGATATTTTGTTATTTTAGAGTTATTTTGGACACCCAGAATACTGACAGTGTCTTCAGTCTTGAGGCTGGTTAGTGCAGGTCAGTAGTAGACATTGCAGTTCTCCCACATTTCTCCTTTACATAGGGAAATGGAGTGAGGGATCAGTGAGGGAGCTTTGTGGCCGTAAACATGTATGCTCACTGGCACTCCATTATCTTTCTCCAAAAAGGAAACTCAGCAATATCTCAGGTAGAAGCTCGTAAAAACCTCCTAGTTGCCTGCACCATCACTGGTATGGTGTTTGTTTAAGATACTTTCAAGTATCTTTGGAATTGTTTATGAAAGTTAACATTTATTTACTTAACTGAAAGTTACCTAAGAAAAGAATTCACTAAAAATCTGATGTTGCCAGGTATGTACCATATTAATATTAAAGGAAATCTCAGCCTTTTGCACAATTATGTAAGTTGACATAAGTATATCACCCAGAAGCACACCCTAAGTTAACATGTCGTATTTTACCACTGCCTTTGCTATACTGACACCCCTTTCATCACCTGTCGCATGTGCAGGATGAAGTAAGAAACCCCAGGCTACAAAACTGTAGGATCATGTAAGGAAAACTATATTATCATGTATATTTTCAGTGGGAACAAGATGAAGGTGTGTAGGCAGCTCTCAGTCTGATACTTGTCAATCTCTAACTGCAATGGCAACTCTTAGGAGTCTAAAATCATTACAGCCCTCCCAATGAGTTAAAGGGATGATCAAAGCCATGCATTGTAACAAGCACAAGCAGGGTACATCCGAAAATCTCTAACAAGCAGAGTTCTTGTGTGAGTATTTGCATATGTTCCAATATACCATTGGTGTATGTGATTTTAGGTTTTCAGGACATAAAAATAATAGGTTAAAACGAGATAGAAAAGCGGCTGATATATGTTGTTCTGAATATAAGTAATTTAAGAGAAGTGTTATAATATTTGTGTATCTCTACACAATCTGACCGTGAGTTAGATAATTTTCACTTGCTGGAGAAACAGTCATTTTACATTCATACAAATGCTCATCTACCCATTTATTCATTATCGTGCAGCATATCTCCTCAGATCAGAGCACAGTTATTGTTTGCTGGAGCCCTGAGGTTGTATGTGTTTGAGAAAAGGCATGGCTAATTTCCCACTCACTGCACTTCCTTTGCTTTGTTTCCTACACAGGGCCCTATCCTTCCCAAAAAAGCCCGAGAGCAACTTCTTTTCCTCTGCCATTTGGCCATCATTTGGCCCAGCTGGCCTTGACTAACACAACGCAGCCTTGGGGCTAACAACTCACCTTTGTGGTCACAGGCACTGCCCCATGTTCAAAGGACTGTGGTGATGAAAAGTTAACAAGACCAATTCCTTGATCCCCTTTCACCAAAAACCCAACCAATGTTTGTTTGCTGTGGTTTAAAGAATGAGGGAGGTGGCAGCGCGAGACCTGTCAGCGGTGAGGGCCCACCAGCGACAGGTGCTCGTGCTGGTGGGTGAAGCTGGTGACATCCCTGTTTCTTGTCATTGCTGCTGTTCCCAGCTCGGGTTGTTTGCAATTTATGCCTTGCTGAGGTGTGCCGGGAAGTCCGTATTTCACAGAGCAGCTTCCCTCTGTCATCACTTTGGCTCAGGGAGCTAACATTGCATTAATTACAGCCTCTTGCAATTTTTAAGCTTCTCTTAGGAAGAGTTGGGGACAAAAATGCTTTTAAAAAACAGCCAAAATAGAACTTGGTGTTTTGAAATCACAGTTTTTATCGTTAGACAAATGACCCCTTCAGAGTCCCTCTGTAGATGCGCACTTCAGTAGCAGTTGATATTTTCCCAAACAAGAGGGCCTTGACTTTCAGATCAATCCCTCTTAAGACATTTTGCAATGAAAATACCAAAAACATGGGCCTTAAACTTTGTGGAACATAAGTAAGTGATAGGGAGAGGAGGGATTACAGACCCAGAGCATTTGTTCTACCACATGCTTGACCAGAAAGCTAATGAAATCATCAAATATACATAGTTACTTGTTTTTCTGCTTTTTAGCTAAAAATTACCAATGTGGTGATTACTCATCATTGTTAAAAAAGGTTCTATATCTAGCATGACAGATATATGCCAGCACTTTGCCTGGTATGATTTACTGTGGCTGGGTTTTATACCCATGAAAAATTGGTTTTCTGACAAACCTTTAGCATGCTGAACCATAATAGATTCTCTGTGTAAGTACGTGTAATATGCACAAATGAACACACAAGTGTTTTTAATGAATAGAGATGGAATGAATAAAGAAACTGAATTTCCAGCACTTCTGAAGCTCAGTCAAGGCAACAAGTCCTTTTCATGTCTCAAGGGAAAAACCTTACTAATTTTGCTCCTCTCTGATTTCTGAATTAATGACTGTCATCTGCAGTACTCCAAATGAACAAAAATCTCTCCCATTAACACAACACACTTTGTACTTGTAAAAGAGAGGATGAAAGAAACCATTTATCTCTGAGTTTAATATATTTGAAAGGGCTGCAGAGGCCATTGCCTACTGAGAAGTGGATGCTGACCATTTGACTGAATGCTTGTACACTGAAAGAACCTGGAAATAGCTATTCTGCCTAGGTAAAGGGCTCTGCAACAAAGTTTTTTTCAATACTATTGTTCCATGGAAATTGAATTGTCTGAATTGCATGTTCTGTACAAGCTTCATCCTGCCAGGCAGTGGGCATCCCCTTTTATTAAGATTTTTACATATCTTTTGTTTCTATTTATTGCAAGTTGTAAAGAACTTATTCTTTATTTGTGGATTATGCCACAGGCATAGTGGGCTCCTTAAAATTTCTAGTGGTGTCCTTCAATGGATTTCACTTTTTTTCACAATGGGGTGGTTATTTGGTCATGACAGAGCCATGTGGAAGTGTCCAAAGAAGTTTAATTCTTCATAGAGGAATGCTGAAAAGAAAATAAGAGGGAGTCTCAAAGGAGAAATATATGGCATTAAAAAAAAATAATAATTATTATAGGAAGTCTAGAGAAGGGCTTCTGAGCTTGGCATATATTTATTGCACGTGCCATGTGAAGATCTCTGGGTTAACTCTTTGGATACAACAAGCAAGGTGTATCACAGCCATATACCTCAGACCTAAACTAAGAAACATAGAGCTGGTTTAGGTATTTCTATACTACATTTACACCATTTGAAAAGTCTAATTTGAGTTTTTCAAAGAAGTCTAAAAGGATCCCCTCTATGGGAAAAGATCATCTGATACCATAAATCCCTTTAATTTTGCCAACAAAGTACGAAATCTCAGTAAGTAGAAATCTGGAATTTAAGAACTGAAACTGGTAAACAGATTAGTATAACTAATTACTGGAAGCTCTCAAAAGGGAGTAGAAAAAATAACCAAAAACCAGAAAGGCAAACAGGGAATTTGTTCAAAATAACAATTCAGGCCTCAAATATGCACCTTGGCTTAAGATGTGCTTCCTTCTGTACATAAATAAGATTTTGGACACCTCTAAAGCAGCTGTCACTATGTGCTCAGTGTTTTGACTTTGCCTGGTTTATCTGGAAAAAAAAAAGAAAAAAAGAAAAAAAGGAAAACAAACAAACAAACACAAACTTACCCAAAATGTTAATATTTCAAAAGAACTGTGAGAACTGAATAATTAGTAATATAAAAATAAAAATAAAAATAAATAAAAAAAAAAAAAGATGTGAGAAGCAAGAGATACAGTGGTTGAAAATACTTTAATATTCATTTGAACATTTGGTATATTTCTTCTGAAGACTCTGAAAAATTAAATAGATTATTCAATAGAAGTACAAAGTTCCTAACTTAAATGGATTTCTTTTTTTTTCAGAATGAACAAAATATATTGGGTCATCCATCAAAAACATGTTGGTTTTGAGGAAAGAGTTATTTTACCAAAGAGGTATTGCTTAGTCAAAACTAACTGTATCTGATTTTGGGGAAAGTGGGAAAGCAAGATAAAGAGTTCTTCCTTTGTTGAGTGAAAAATGCAAACTCATGAGTGTCGTTCTTTTCTATAGAAATGGACTGTGCCGGATTCCTGTTGGCCATAATGCACATACAGACAGAGGTCACAAGAAGTTCCTCCAGAATAACTTTAGCTTCCCCTGAAATAACTTATCTTCATTGCAGCTGACACAGTCCTCCATCGCTGCCATTTATATCTCATGCACCAAGCAGATCTTCAGAGGAGGAGTCTGCCCTCCGGCACAGCCTTTGTAGTAATAGGCATTTATTGTAGGGTCACCATTTCTTTAGTGTTCATTACAGACACTGATTAGAGAGGATAATAAAGACATTGCTGGAGTCTAAAGCCATTTTGGGGATGAAAAAAAAAAAAAAAAAAAAAAAAAAAAAAAAAGCGTGTAAAGTAACATTTTAAATGGATGCATCTATTTACTGCTGATATTTTCATACAAATGGTTTCATGATATTGGATTCAGATGGTGTAGCAGGAGCTTTAATTTGCTACAGTTCTGGTCTAATAGGTATAGAGACACCAGAGGATTCTGCAATACTGAACTCGAAGGTGTTCTGACAAACCTTTGTACTCATAATAACGAGAGCTAGTGTGAGCTTATACAATTTAAAACTAATTGCCCAGCCAACATCCTCATTACCATATTGATGCAGTTCATAAATCAAAGCCTTGCCTATTCAAGCTGTTTACCAGCCTTGCATTAAGCAGCGTATTTCAACTCAGAAATGTAGCCTGCTGCCAAAACTCTGCAGAAACTTTAGAAGACTGATAGTAGTACAAACCCGGGGAGCTGAAATGCCACAAACTGATTTAACACGCATGGCACTAAAGCACTTGCTCGTGTTTGTTTTCAGAGTGTGTTCTGATTTAGCCTTAAAACTTTCCATAATAACACACTGTAGTACAGATACGGGTCCTTACAAAGCAGAGAGCTGCTGGCAGTTTTGATCAATTTGGCTTCCTGCAGGAGCTTCTTTTCTTCACCAGAAGAGTCATATACACGTTAATTCTTTTTTGTTGTTGTTGTTTTGTTTTGTTTTGTTTTTCCAGTTGAGTACTTATACCAGTGGAATTTAGGTGTGTGCATTAAAGGCAAACACAGTCTTCTTATAAAGGCAAAAAAAGATAGAGGATGTTTCACAATGTTATCTAAGTCTCCTGAATTTGTCACCAAAATTAGGTGTTTGAAGTTAAATTTTTTGACTAGCCTACTAAGACTGCTGAAGGTACAATTCATTTGCCTGAAGAAGTGCCTACATCCAGGTGTCTGCCAGTGCCCTTTGAGATACCCAGCTGCCCTACCACATCCACCCATGGAGGAGGATTTGGAGGTGTTTCACACCCTATGAACTGGCAGCTGCCCAAAGCCCCATCCAGCCTGGCCTTGAGCACCTCCAGGGATGGGGCATCCACAGCTTCTCTGGGCAACCTGTGCCAGGGCCTCACCAGCCTCTGAGTGAAGAATTTCTTCCTAATATCTAATCTAAATCTACTCTTTTTTAGTTTAAAGCTTTTACTCCTTGTCCTGTCACTCCACCCCCTGACAAAGAGTCCCTTCCCAGCTTTCCTGTAGGCCCCTTTAGGTACTGGAAGGCCACAAAGAAGTCTCCTGGGGCCTTCTCTTCTCCAGGCTGAACATCCCCAACTCCCTCAGCCTGTCTTTATAGGAGACGTGCTCCAGCCCTCTGACCATCCTCATGACGCCCCTCTGGACTCAATATACCCAAGACTCATTCTAATAAATCCAGGCTTGTTGGCTTACAGATGGCTGGGAATTTCTGAAGAGGCGTGAGCCTAGTATTTTCCCAAACACTGTGACTTATGAGTTATTTTTCTGTTTATACTTTGCTGGGAAAACAGCAAGTGGGATTTTTACTGTGGTTTCTCAGGAGCTGAGAGCACTAAACCTTGAAGCTGGGGAGCTTCCCTTCCCCCGTGCTTGGCTGGGACCAGCCAAGCTGTGCAAGGGCGGAGAGCTGAAGCAAGAGTCGAGGCACAGAAAAGACTAAGGATCAGGACTTGCAATTTGACTTGCTGTTTGTAAGGGAAGCTTGAAGCAAAATCAGGGTACTGAAGAGTCATTTCAAGTTGTTGGAGCTACTGGGGGAAGCCAACAGATTATGGGAAAATGAAGGGCTGCGGGGAGTTGGTTTGCTTAAGGTCATTGTCTCATCCCTATTAATGAGAAACCAGTGTGTAGGGGAAAAGGAGTGGATATTTCCAATGAAGTGCAATTCCTCCATAAATAGAATTCGTAAGAAGAGTTCAGCTTATAAAAATAAGTGTTGACCTTCAGTTATGATGCCTGTTGAAGCATCTGTCTCTTAGGTTCTTTGTGTAAATTCACTCATGACAATCAGTAAATCAAACAAAACAATTCTTATGGATGGAAGATGAGATGTGACTACGACATGCCTTAATGTGATAAAAAACTTTAATTCCTGTTTACATCTCTTCTGCCTATGTGGTCACAGTAGACACAAGTTTCACATTCCTTATGCACAGATGGTGGATAACAATAAGTGAAATTAATATGAACTGATAGCTTCTCATGAAGGCACCAAAGGCAATGGTATGTTTTCCTTCTTCAAAGAAGCAAACAACTTTAAGGAACTCTATTTATTTCATTATTACACATTTACAAACCGTACAATAAACACAGATCTATACCAGCCTCTGCCCCTACAAAATGCCAAATAACTGCAATTTTTCAGTGTCTTTTGGTGCTGGTGAGTGTCACAGGTCCAGCAGAGATTTGTCAGATGGAAGAAGGCATTTACCTAACCTGTAGAGTGAGGTGGTTCTGTAGAGTGAGGTGGTCGTCTTATGTTTTTTCTCTTTCATCAGCTTAAAAAGAGATCTAAAGATGTGAATATGACCCTTAGGTTGTCCATCTTAATATAAATATCCTCCAGCATAAGAAAACTGTTTCTTCCAGCTTCTTTCCTCTTTCACGAAATGAAGATTCATTTCCAGACAGTCTGTTGAGCATCCCATGAACATATGTAATGGAATTCACTTTACAGGCTAAAGAAACAGAGCTAGTATTTAAACTGGAGGGAGACCTGTGTGTCTTTGCTTGCTGAAAGGCTGTTTCCTGACTTTGGTCTGGATTGGCTGCTTAGATGAAGAGCTAGGATTTTACTGATGCCAAGAACCTCAACCTGAAGGGAGACAGTCTTTTTCTTTCTTTCTTTCTTTTTATTTTTTTTTCTTCCCCTATGTGGTTTATCCAGTGTTATTTTTAAAGTATTTATTAGGTGTTGGTTCATTTTGGGGCCTCTGTTTATGAACAGTGTCTGCGTATGACTGGCTGCCTTTCCCATTTCATGTGGATTGCACTGGTCATATAAAAACAAAGCCAAAGTATTCAAGGGCAGTATACAATAAATTTAAGGTTTTATTTAATAACACAGATTACAGATAATGCATATGTATGCATGCATAAGCAGCTTTCACCCCTTCTTCTCTGTGAGCATTAGGATTTTCAGCAACTCCACATCAGGCTTCATGTCTTGGGTAGTTCAGTTGTAATCTTAAATCACTTGAAATTGCCTTCTAAAAGCATGCAGTCAAACAACCTCAGGCCAATGTCTCATCAGAAGCTTGATTCTGCTTTTCATGGGTGCAAGACAAAAAATATTTTAGGCAGAATAGGATAGGGATTAGAGAAAAGAATAATTGAATGCAATGCTAAAAGAAGCCTAGTGGCAGAAGGAAGGATCTTAGTCTTCACAGATACATCATTCATGTGCAGAGAGACATAAACCCTCAGTTCACCATTCATACCTGACTCCTCTTTGGTACCTTCTTTTGCAAGGAAGCAATCAGGTATGCAACAGTTATGAGACTTTTCCTAGGCCATGCCTAGTCCTTCACTTTGCTGGTGCTCACTCATTGATTTTGCTCAGGACTTTAACCACTCAGTGCACAGTCTGCACACAGCAGAACAATTTGCAAAGCTGAGGCCCGCATTATGTAAACTGACTGGGATTAAGCATCTAGATAAATTCTTAGAAACTGCATGAGTTGTGTTACAGAGGGTAATTGATCACCTTTGTCGCAATGAAGCCACTGTCCCATAACACAAATCAGTCAGGACAATGTCAGGATGTTAGTACCTTGACTGGATTAAACTCAACCTCAGGCTAAGCTAATTGCACAAAATGTGTCAATGACACCTCCTGGAGGAGAATCTTTCCCTCCTCTATGTTGGGAGAAGATCTGATGTTGGTAGACACATCAGTGGGGATGTTGGTTGGAAGGCAGCACATCCGTAACTAATGCACCTGAGACAGCAGTGAATGTAGGCCCAGCTACAATAGCAAAATGTCTCTTTATCATTGTAGTTTATTGAATTTGAGAAGATATTTAGCTTTCTTTGACAATGTAAAATGAGCTTCTGTTACAGTGGAGGTGGGGACAGACAAGGCACGGTTAAAGGGAAGGCTTGGTGTTGCAGCTGTCCTGGGACCATAAACACTTCTAAGTTGAGACAAGCCTCACTGAACTGTCATATAAAGTAGTTTCTGTAAAATGGTTGCCTCGATATGTGGCTTCATTTGCTGAGTGACTCATTCATAAATATGCCAGATTCTTCGCTGACTGAAATACTGCTTAACGTCAGTGAAGGCAATCAGGTGCACGAGGTGTAAGAGGAACCAACATCTAAGCACTGTCTCCCTCACTCACTGAAATGAGTCAGGAGGGACGTAGATTTGGCAGCATCTGTGAAGTGCTTCTGGATATTTCAAGGTGAAAAATGTCATCTGCTGCTGTTGGCAGGCAGAAGCCACTACACAAATAGAAGAGTGTTGCAGCTTCTGCACTTTTCCTGTTTGCTCTAATCAAAAGCAATATACAGAAAGACATACAAAATTATAACTCAGCAGTCCTCTAGCCCCATATTTCCAATGGCAATTCATCCTTTCCTTTTGCAGGCTAGATTTGCAAATAACTGGTTTAAAATCACATTTGGAAACTTGCATGTCCAGTGTGACTACGGTATAGCTCCATTTTGGAGTGCATGCAAAAGTCTGTCTGCAAACCATGATCCCACCAATATACATAAAAAGGAAGACTTGTGAAGCCTTGGTAGAAAATGTAGGTGTTGAAGAAGCATAGACAAACAACAATTAGAATTTGAAAAGTGACATGGGAAGCCAATTTTGGTATTCCTTTCTATTGGAATTATTACATCAAAAGGCATTTTGTAGCTTCCCTTTTCAAAACCTGACAGTATGCAGAGTGTTTGCACTGGGAACCTGGCTCCAGGTGCTCCAGGTGATAAAGCAGTGCATAATGTTCAGGTCTGGCACAATGTGAGGAATGAGGTCACACTATTTTTAGAAGTGCCTGGTGATCCTACGAAGCATGCTCATGATCTCTCTTTTTACTTTTTTTTTTTTTTTTTTCTCTCCTTTTTTTTCTGTCTTTTTCTGTGAATAATTTGGCCGGTGCTTGCAGAAGGCTGTTTTAGCCCCAGGGATTCTCACACATACTTCTGTTGACAGAGTTCTTGTGCAGCAAGCAAGCTGAAATGCCTTTTGTTAAGGATCTGCTCATTTCTTTTTCTGTTCTGCCCCAACGCTTGGAGGATCTTTTGGCTACTAACTTGAGTTCCTGTTGTTACGCTTATGGAAATTAACTGAATTGAAAAATATGGGGTTACCTTGCAAAACAGGTAAAATTATCATCAGGAAAAGAAAATCCTAATCTCCTAATTTGCTGTTAGTTTGTGTGTTTCACATTCTCTTGGCTTGTTTGTTTAATTTTTCAGGGGAAGATTGTTTAAGTCAATGGGAAATATTAAACAACATCATTGTGAAAGGGAAACAAATGCGCTAGGGGCTGAGGGGTAGAAGCTATTTTGGATGAGTGTTGTTCCATTCCAGCCAAGACCAGGACTTGATTTGGTGGTTAACTGTGTCACTTCCCATTTAAACTTTCTTCTAAAAAGTATGAAAATTCCATACATTCACATGCTCTGCAATGCCAAAATGGAGAATGGCTATTGAAATGCACTCGTGCACTCATTTAATCAGTGTTTGCAAAGTTATTTTAGGTGACTTGCTGTCCTTGTATTGACTCAAGAAAATATACACAAGTAAAATCCTCCTATTTAATGGTTAAGCCTAATACGTGCTTTTGTGTGTGTGTGATCTTTGTGCAAAACTTGGTGACTTTCAATACAATTTTTGGTTGTCTGGGCAAAGGAGAATCAAGCCAAGAGAGCATGATACACAAAAATTTATCTGTGAGTCTGCACAGATACCTCTGCTTGCACCAAACCGTAAGAAAATTTTCCTTCCATATCATTTCACTATCTGTACCTTGTACCTATATTAATCCATTGCTGATTTGTACAAGCTTTCATTGGAAAGTAAAATTCAATTTGTAAGTTTTATTTTTTTGTGTGTGTAAAACCTGAAGTTGATTGGATATTACACCCAGATATGGATTTCACATGTTACCTTAAATATATATATATCCTGTGTTGCTTTTTTTGTGCTCTTCCTTAAGCTGTTTTGGAGTTGGTTTTAGTTGGACAGTTAACTGTGGTAGTCCCTACATCATCCCTCTAGTCAGAAAAAACACATATATGTCCAAATGATTTTTATTTTTCAACATCTTAACCCACACCAGTGACTACTGGCACAGCTAATGCTACAGTATATGCTGAGAATCACATATGCATATGAAAGTAATTTCCCTTCTTAGAAAGCCTCAAAAACCTTTTTCAGAGAAATTATTATTTTTCAGAGCTTATAAGTGCATACATTTATAACTGTGGTGATAATTATCTTACTTTGCAGCTCTGTATTAGAGGCCTTTTATAACATGTACAGATTTAGCTCTGAATGTTCAGACCTCTCTGAGCTACACATTTTGCTATGGGCAGGATTTCCAATCCATAGCTCTGCCAAAAATGTTCAATTTTTAGGAGCTTTGAATGTCTATGTGTAACTTTTTATAAAATATGGAATTTGGTATTTTGTATGAGTCTTTTTTTTTTTTTTTTTTGGTTTTTTTTTTTTTTTTTTTTTTCCAGTCACTACTAGGTCAAGTAAAAAGATATGTTCCACAGGATGTGTGGGTAAACTCACACTCTCTTCTTACCACTTCCTCTTTAGAGATTTCTTGCACAAAAGCAGCCTGCTCCTGCATGCTTTCTTTGTCCTGACTTCATCGTAAGAAGAACAAAAAAATAAGAAGAGTCCAATGAAGTAAGAAAACCTAATAAAAGGAAAAACTTTTTCATGCCTTTTTAATTAAACTGCAGAAATTACAGCTTCGCACCACATCCTATAAAACTGAAAATCATATGAACAAAAAAGAACTAAGCAAAGTTTAAAAAGAAGATAAACATTTATTTTATATGCTAGAATATTCAGAGATAACAAAAATACAATTTTTTGCAGTGATTATAATTCACATTTTGGAGTTTGAGCATCATCTTAAAATACTAGCAATAAATAATACATAATTCACTTGCCCCATGCTTGCATAGCGTATAATTTTTGTAGCTTTTTCTGGACCATTTTAAGCTGTATTTTTGTTTTGTTACAACAAAGTTGTTCCTACAAACACAGAGGTGTATTCCTGCAGGTGTTATCACAGTACAGCCTGCTGAGCAGCGTTACCAGAACTAAGGAGGGTCCAGGGAGCAGGCCAAGGATGGCCAATTTCTGCCAGAAAAAAAAAAAAAGGATGACATTAGGGAAGGGTGAGGACAGAAAAGAGAGTTTGGGTGGGAGCCCTGGAGACCTGGGGATTTCTAATCCTGCTGGAAGCTTCTGAGACAATGAGGGCTTCAGATGCAGGTTTGTCACTTGCATGTAGACATTGCAATCTTCTATTGTGTAAAAAAAGACATGGGATGAGATTCTTCGTGCCTTTGTCCATCTAAAAGTTGGGTGACAGGTGTAAACATTTTTTCTAGCCTACCTTCATAGTTTTGGATAAGGTGGTCATGCTAGGAGGGCGACTCATCTCATGCCAAAATAGGTATCCAAGATAAGCGAGAGCATTTACCTTCAGGAAGTATTTTTCTCCCTCCACTGACTCCAGCAGAAGGCCAGACAGCTTACAATAATGTCAGACTTTTACATAGCCAACTATAGCTGAGGGGAAGGCTATCTAAATTGTGCATACCTGCATGCTCACCCCTTCTACAGCTGAAGTTTACATGAATAATATCATGAATAATGTTAATACCATGAATCTAAATATTCTATGCACAATACTCTTTCTGTTACCCAAGGTATGTCTATAAAACTAAAATATATACTCACCAGCAATAAAATACACCTCGCTGGTGTAATAAAATACACTGCTTAGCTTATGGCACAAGCAGTGACAGGCGCATCACATGCCAGCATCTTACTCTGCTCGCTTCCCACTTTGACAATCACAGCGCTGCCTTCTGACAAGCCTTCCCCATCAGTGACAGGCCTGCCACGTACATCAAAGGCGTAAGCTTCTCTTCTTATTTTGAAAAGCTTCTGTTCTGCTTTGCTGTCTCCCAGATGGAGTACTGAAACAATCATTAAAATAAATACTATCAATATTCAATCTGTCACAAAAAAGTAAATTGCATCTAAGGGTGAATGTAAGCTACTCAGTGATGCAAGATCAGTTCCCCGCTGCTCCTGTCTTCCTGTGCATTGGAGGTCCACAGACTAGAAGCGAGCACAGAAGTTAAGACTGATTTAAACCAGACATGGGCAACTCTGACGTAGAACTGGAGCTTTCCATATTTTTAGCCTTCTCTTTTTGCTTTGCAAATTTATTGGAAATGGACAGGTGCTGTACTGCATTGGCAATTCAGAGGAGGCGAGTGACAGAAAACTCTACCTGTATTGAAATGTTCTTCCTTTTCTGTCAGCTCCTTTGAGTCCTTGCCCTTCCTCATGACATTTCAGTAGCTTGGCCAAAACACTGTAAAAGTTCTCAATAATTGAACAGACAAAAAAAAAACCACGGTGAATAAGAAGCACATTTTGTAAACAAGCATCTATCTAACATCAGGTTGAATGACTCTGATCCATTGTGTCAATAATAATAATATTTTAAAAACCATTTCTGCGTTTGCCAGTTCTTTCCTCATCTTTAAGGTAAAGAAGTCAAGGTTCATGATGTTTTAAGTTCATTTAATCTGCGTATATCTAATATTTTTGAAGAGAGCTGTAAGTAAATTTGATACAGGAATGTCGTATTTCAGGATTACTTCTACTGATGCATTCCAGTGCAAGCCTGTTACCATCAATAATTTTTTTTCTTTTTCTATTATTTTTCAGGAAGAGAGGGGATTCAGAAAATTGATATAAGAATTGAGGCATTAATAATGATTGTGTGATCATGGTTTTGGAAAAATAAGGAGGTATTTCCTGGCTACATATGTGAAGTGATGTATCGTAAGAAAACCAAGAATGAAGTCATTTTGATCTCTGATGGGTGAAGCTCGTTGGAATGGAAACCAACATCTATGCAGAAGGACAAGGCTCGCCACATCTTACCACTAAGTGCCTGGGGACTGCAAAGGGAGCAAAGTGTGAAGAATTCCAAAGAAAGACAGAACAGGAAAGTACATCTGAATTTCAGGATGTTTTACTGGAACCTGAGTTGAGTTTGCTGTCTGTGGCATCCCTATTAGACCACAATGACACATCCTTGCGACCTAGCAGGGATGCAAGGTGTGTTAGTGTCAGCAGTCAGTGTGAAGCAGAGCAGCTTCATAAGGAATTGTTGTGTTCTGCAAGGCACACGCCAAAGGAAGATCCTTTAAACCTTCCCTTGAACAAGGAATGGCCACTCCTTACAGGAAAAACTTCAGACAGAAAAACAGAAAGAAGTCACGAGATCAGAGTCATAAAACACAAACCAAGTGCAATCACATTTTCTGATTTTGAATTTTTACCACATGAAGTTAATACTGAGCTCCATATTTGTGAGGCAGGGGGTGCAGGAGATTTTTCATCTGAAGAGGAAAAAGCAGATGGCAAAGACGATGATGATCTGTTTACAGAGCTGCCGCTGTATGAGGCTTTTTTCAATGGTCTCCACAGAAGGAATGTTTTCCCAAGAAAGCAAGCTAAACATGAACTTACTAAGGATCAACACATCTGTCATGGAGAAGACTGCAATGATCGTTCCAAAAAGGAATTGAAGGACCATGACAAGGAAGAAAAACACATGGAGCTGGAGGTAATAGACGCTACTCTTTTGTTCCAAGTGTGTTTAAAATAAGTGGTATTATTTAAGCTTGGTTACAGGAGAATTTACACAAATTTTTATCCAGAGATAATGAATGTTAATTACATAATTAGGAATATAAACCTACAGCAAAATATACAAAATGTTAAAAATATAATGCTAGGCTTTTACATTAAACAAATCTATTTCTTCAGATTGGCCAGATTTCCATTGGATTGAACCTCAAACAAGGATTGCTGTTTTCTTTTCAAATGGGAACATTGGCTCAGTTTCCCTTGCTTCTAGAAGATCATATATCATGCCCCATACAGCAGATATTCCTGGCTATTCCCTGAGTCTATTGACTGTCCCAAAAGGATACAGCTCTGGTTTCCTAGAAGAGTAGCGTATATTTCTTTATGCTGAATAATGGACATTTTTAGAGTAGAGGCACCACAGTACTGCTCCTTCTAACCTACAGCACTGCTAAATAACAGCACTTTCTGTATTCTTATTTCAGTAAAATAATACAGAGTACAGGTGACCGTCAGGTCTATAATAAAATTAAAAAAAAGTTTTTATCTGTAATGATGCACATCCTGATGCTGCGTAGACCAATGTCCATAATGAATAGACAAGAAGATTTAGGATGAACTGAAATACATTCCGTAAGAAGAATCATCCAACTATAATCCTTCCTAAAAAAAAAAAAAAAGGGGGGGGGGGGGGGAAGGAGGGAGATGAGTAAATTAGCTGTTTTATTTATTTATTTATTTATTTATTTATTTATTTATTTATTTATTTATTTATTTATTTATTTTTAACTGGAGGAACAGAAGCTTCCCAATAGAATAAGCAAGGCCTTCCCCCTGCTCCCAGCTGGTGACAAACCAAATGCCTGGAGCTAAACATGTTTATCCTTGGAGTAGTTCAGCTCTAGTACAGAAATATGATGTGATTCCAAACAGTGGAGAAAACAAACTCTTAAAATTCCAGCGTTCCTGAAATGGCAGCAAATCTTGAACTGCACGTCCATCATACCTTTCTTTCCTCTCTTTTCCATTCCTCCTTCATTTTTAAGTTATTTTCCATATAAAAATAGTTTTCCCTTGAAATTCAGGGTGGAACTCTCCTTTTTTTACCAAGTTTCTTCTATTTTTCTTTATCTCTCTATTTTCTTTCTTTTACTTCTAGAGCTTACAACACAGAGTTGCTTCATTGGTTTCTGATTAAATCAAAGAAAGGAAGTAGGGTCAGGACTCAAATGTCCAAGTCAACATCAAAATTATAGTATATAATGCTTAGTTACTTCTCTCCTTTCGTAGTGATCTATCTCCAGTTTGGGGTGACTAATTCTGACCTTAACTGAGTGGTAGATTTGTGGCTGCATTTGACACTGATCCCAGTGTAAGTAGGAAAGACATCAGCTCACAGAGAAATATTACAGATTTTCACAAAGTTTTCACAAAAACGTTTCTCAGCAGCTACTACTAGAAAACCAAGGCCCAGAGATGGTTCCAAAGCAGTGCACCTTTGGATGCAACACTGACCCTGAAAGATCCTTGTGGCACATGGAATATTAAATGATTGCATTGGTCCGCTACCCTCAGCCAAGGCTTGCTTCCTCATTGACTCAGACACAGTATTCCAGAGGTTCCCGTTAATGTAAATATATAACAAAATGCATGCACAATATCCCTTGGATTCTGTTTACTGAAGGTCAATCCTATAGATAAAAGGGAAAGGCTGGGTGCTGCTGTCATTTAGTTTACTTTATATCTATGCCATAAAATAAACTCAAGGATGCAGCCTGTAGTGCAAAATAATGGATTATAAATTGCCAGACAAGCATGTGAAATTACCTAGTAAATCTCTGAGAATGTGTCAAAACATTTCAAAAACTGTACAGATGCAATGATGCAGTCCTGGTTTTCATTTTTTTTCCATGTAAATAAGTATGTATCATCCTAGAAAAGCCTCCAAGAATTAAAAAGGGATTATCTTGTCTCTAACATTTTAGCAGCAGTCATGCATTAGTACTCAGACCAAAAGCTCCCCCCGTGACTCTGTTTCAAGCCTGTGCTAAGCAAATGTATATCATTGTCACATTATTTATTTGTGTTATGTAGACATGGGGCTGTGGAAGAAATGTCTTTCTGCTGGAAAGAAAATGAAATAAAGACAGCATGGGGTAAAAAAACGTTGTCAAAAGCAACCATTACTGCTAAGCCTCAGACTTAAAGGTAGTATAAAAACCAAATCCTCTCGACCACACAGATCACAGGTAACACCGTGGCCAATACCTGGCTGAATCTTTGCTCACAGTGAAATAGCAATTAAAATCAACCCTGCAGGTTCATTCCTCAATAAATGAACTTGTTCTTGACTGCAGAGGGATGTATCCCCTATTTTTTGATGTAGACAGTAGGAAGGGCTGGCACCTGCCCCACGCTGGGGAGTACAGCCCCTTGTGGGCAGCAGCAGTGAGCAAAGCTGGTGTCCGAATCTCCTCTTAAAACAGTTGTTATGGGCATTTGAATAGTAATTGTGGAAATCTCTGAGTGTGGTGAACAGTAAACGAGTACAGAGAAGATGGAAAAAATACAACTTGTGTATGTTGCCAATGCTGCTACGAGCGGAAGAAACGCTGCTGAAAGCAATTCATATAATGGTGCCCATGAAAAAATGTTCTTTCCCTTTGTCCAAAGGCATACAGAATCTGCCTGTTCTGTGTCATACCAGATAAATGACACTTCTGTTCGATTTATGAATGCGCTGTGGTCCCTGAGTCTCCACCCTTAGACCAGTCCCATATATATTTTCATATGCTTTCCTTGTAAAGAAAAAAATTGGCAGCTGTTTTTCCTTTTCAGGAGCCTGTAATCAGTAGTGTATTTAATACCCAAGTAGACTTCTTAAAAGAAAAGTAACATTTATTTCCAATGAGGGAGCAAAATTTTGAAGATTTACAAGCATGTCGATATACATGTCTGAAACATTGTTTATGTTATTTCTCATTTTTGAATGGTAATCTAGGTAAGAGCATGGCTAGGATAGCACTGTAGAGATTCTGACCTCCTCTCTGTCATAATATCATTCATATCCTTCTGGTATTATTTATGATCATCGGGTTTTGTTCTAGGCAGCCCTGAAGAGGCGTCTTGAGCCATTCTTCCTTGCTTGTTTTCCTTCAAGCCTTCAGATTAAACTACATGCGTTCTTTGTCCATGTAACCAGCTCAGCATGCAGTGGCAATAAATCTTGTGGAATAGCTTCTGAAACATAACATTTTTCTAGATTTCCATTTCTTCTGACTGTACTGAGCAGGGCCCAGCTGATAACCATATTTAAGCAGGAACTACCGTGCAATTTGACATCAGTGCTCTTACCCCATTCTTACATCACTTCAAAACAATGCGCATTATTTTCAGGAGCAGCATTTCACTCAAAAAAAAAAAAAAAAAAAAGACAGATATTAGGAAAAAAATAAAAGGATTATGTGATCATAGCCTTGACAAAGTGAATTATCATGGATCCTCCCTCTCCTCATTGAGGGTACAGAAATTCTGCTGATGTTGGGGGCTGCTGCAGAGATGCAAGTGTTGTCTTACACATGGTAACAAGCTGGAAACCCTCTCTGGGACAGCTTCAAAGCATCTCTTGGGGGAGCCCATCGTAGCTGTTTTAACAGCCAAACACAGGTTTCTGTCTCTGCTGACATTATTTAGGGCACCTAAGTGAGTTGTCAGAGCTTCCTCTCAGAGAGAAGGGGCACACCAGGATGTCCACGTGCTGGGAAGGACCAGCTTTGCATCATGCATCTTTCCATGCACTGAGGAAGATCTAAAGCCAACATGGTTGTTGTTTTAAAGCCAGGTACTGATGGTGTGATACCTGCACTGAGTGTTCCCTTACACAGCGGGTTTAAACAAAGGGCAAGATACCACTCCCTAGGTGCATGGGAGACAAGATGACCCAAACAGATAATTCAGATAATTAAGGCAGTATTCAGAATTAATATAATCATCAGGGTTTGGCTTTCAGACTGTAGACCCACAGATGTTTGCAGGAGACTGCACAGCCCTGAGACTGGCCTGTACAATATCAGTAGTCCTTGTGTACAATATTGAGTAGCATTGATGGGGCAGCTGTGCCATTGCCTTCCTCCCGGAGTAAATCTTTGCCTGTTTTAAATGAAACAGGAGACTTGTGAAAGCTCTGTCGCTTTTGACGTTTAAAGCTAAGCCAGCTGAATTCTGGCAGTGGTTACAGAAAACAGTCCTTTACTGGCAGGAAGATGGATGATCTGGCTTTCCACTTTCTCTTTCCTTGATGATTCACTTATTTTCATTAATTTGCTTCTTCCGTCCTTGTATTACAATTAGGTAAATTTTACCCTCATTATACCATCATTACTGAGTGACAAGTTTGACAATCGCTGTATAAGCTTAGACCACAAATGCTTAAATTCAGGGTGGAATAATTTGCTGAGATATAATGGGGAAGTTTCCATGGTACCTGTCCTACATTTTGTCTGATTCTGGCCCGTGTTCTGTTTTCCACAGAAATTCACCAAAGCAGGAAAGCAAGAAGAGAAATAAATAAGGACATGTAGGAGGAGATAAATACTCAAATATTTATTCAAAGATACAGTCTTTGAAATTAATTGGAATTCCTTAAAAGACATGTATTCTTCTGTGTGGTTTGTAAATATTTTAGTTGAATAGTCATATCCAATGAGAAAGGAATCCAAAAATTTGAAGTTTGGGACGATGAATTTGCTTCATTCAAATCCGAATGAGCTAATTCAACTTAAGTGATCAAATCAGAGAAGTTGTGAGGCCTGCAATTTTGATCCAAAATTGTACCTGCCAAAGGAAGCTTCTTATGCTTATATTTGAATGGCTTAAATTCTGCTCAGTCCTTGTGCTTTGTGCATCCCTGCTCAGTGCCTGGCTTGGACACTCCAAAGCACTTTTCCAAGAGGTACTTTCCTGTTTTCATTAATGAAGCTCTGGAGCTTAGGTGGAATTTAAGCTATCTGAAAATTGCCCTGCAATAGCCTCATCTTCTCTGATTCAGGTGTACAAGAGCAAAAACGAGCAAGGAACTTATTAGAGTGAAGCACAAATTCCTTCTGCCATTCCTCCCGTACTTCGGAAGTTTGTTCTTCTCTTTACCCTAGCAAACTGAGACTCCAAAACTAGAGGAGGAGAATGGCTGCAAGCTTGGGATGGCTTCCTCGCGAGAAATAATACAGTTATTATTATCTCCCTTTTACTCATCTTCTGCAGACATGGGATGCCTACCCAGGTAGGAGAGCCAGGTGCTGAAATAATGATTGCCAGGAAAACAGAGCGGTACCTTAAGGGGAGGAAAATGGGAAATGAGTTGTGGAAGACAGGACTGATGTAGCTTTGTACATTCACATTTCCTTGGTGTGTCTGTCAGACCTGGGCTTTCTGTGCTTCAGTTATGCATTCTCTGATAGGTGGAAATGCCATCAGTTGAACTTTGCAAAGTTTCTACCATTTATTCCTGTTTTCTGCCTGCCTGGGAAGGAAGTTGGGGAAGTTACTTTGGCAATGATGGATTATTATCAGTCAATAAATAAACAAATCAGCTCATAACAATAATGTCAGACAAATGCTGGTTTAGAAACAGGTTCTAATTATTAATTTAAAAGAAAGAGTCTTTATTAATTTCAGGAATTTCAGGTATTAATGGTGAACACAACATTTGTACAGAGTTCATTTTTCTTTAATCCCCCTTTTCTTAATAATGTGACAATTAGGATAGGACATTTCTTTTGTCCTACTTTTTACCATGATTGGAGAGAGCTGCAAATGTAACCTCACATCTCACTAATGTGGAAATTAGCTGTACAGCTGTTTCTATTACGAAATTACAGGAACTTTGGAAAATAACTAGTCACAAACATTAAATCAAGGACATGCTGAAAGATCATATCAAATTCAAAGAGATTTGGTGTATTCAGATCTTGCAGGAAAACATGTAGATAGCATCAAAAGACTGTCCTTTCTCCTCCGTAGACTCACATGCTGCTTACATGTTTTAATAAACATGCATGATTCACTGGTCATTACTAGAGAATTCAAAATTAAAATGCATAGGCCCTGAGAAAAGAGGCATGTTGTTGATAGCAGCAGATCTTTGAAATCACAAGACTGTCATCAGCAGGCATCTCTGGGTGCTGGGCTGAGATTGGAGAAGACACATACACACTGGTTTTGTACAAAATAGCCTATAAAGTATTTTTGGCAATCCTAACTTGGTCTCTGCCAAAAAACTCCTGAAGAAAAGCTGTGATATGAGGGGACACGATTCATCCTTTTTCAAAAGCAAAGCTGACAAGCAAACCTCCATTTGATGAATGGAACAGGACTCAAAAGATTCAAAGAACATTTTTGCAGTTGGACCCTTCAGGTGTTTTGAAGTCATTTGTGCTGTTACAATAGCATCACTTTCCAAAAATTTGTAGTATATGTTATATATTGCCTATAGAGTGAGATTCTGAGAAAATAAAATAAAATAAAATGCCTGGAGAAAAAAAAAAAATAAAGAAAAACAAATAATGTATTCAAAAAAAACCAACTCACCTGGATTTTCAAACTCTTTCAGAAAATGTACCAAGTACCTTTCAGCTTTCAGTGCTGAATTAAATAGTAGGAAATTACA
The DNA here is from genome assembly GCF_965140915.1 of Aythya marila. NCBI lineage: Eukaryota > Metazoa > Chordata > Aves > Anseriformes > Anatidae > Aythya > Aythya marila. The sequence goes on along the minus strand of NC_139042.1, from coordinate 23,830,551 downwards.
GAAGGTGACATTACTGAGTTACACTGCACAGTGGGAAACCCTCAGGCTGTTCAAGTTAATGTGTAAAACTTGGGCCCTTAAGTAGCTTTCAAAATACTATGGAAGATCTTTAGGCTGGCAGTTTCCATAGTGCAGCTGCCTACCACTGGTGTCTGACAAAGGTTTTACGTTGCCTGTCCTGGTTGCAGCTATCGGCATGGGGCAGAGGCTGTGCTGCCAACAGATTGTGCTGCACAGCCCCAGCACAGTCCCACAGCAAGAGAGTAAAAGAGGTGTATCAGGATTCTCCTTTACAGATATTTGGAAATATCTGGAATCTGTGCGATGTGAGACCAGTCAAGCGTCTCGTCTATCTCTACAGAAGTCAACAGAAAATAAACCCTAAGTCAAGGCTCTGGTGAATTCCTCTGCCAGGGCATGAGAACAGGCACCCCGAGAATTACAGACTCTTAGATGGGGGGAACCAAAAGCAATGTGTAGCAATCTGCTCATCTACGTACCCTTGAAATGAAGATGTTCCTCCAAAGTGCAGATGGAGATTCTGGATAAACGGAGGGATGGGCAGTAGGCAGAACAACTTGTGAAATGGGAAATTATAATAAAAATGGAAGTAGACTGCTCTTACCTATCCAAGTATCTTGGGCAACCAGTGCCTCATCCATTCTCCAAACTACAAGGCCTGCCTAGTTTTGAATTACTTCAGCACAAAGCCTTTTGCAATCCAGCTGAGGGAAACCTCCTCTGAATTAGTTTGGAGTTCTCCAGAAGTAAAAAGGACAGGACTTTTAGGCCAATTCCTGCATCAGAATATTTTTTCCTTCCAGATATTACCTTCACTAAAATCTCATCAGACTTTTGTATTACAGAGCTCTCTTTATCCACACCTTCTGCAGATTCTAAGAAATTCTTTGGCATTTAGTTTTTTTATCCAATGTTTCAAAAATTGGGTCTGGAATAAGTCAGGTCAGGTTGACGATCTTGATTTGGTGACCTTGAAGGTCTTTTCCAACTTAGATAAATTCTATGGTTTTATGCTTCAGTGCAAAAGATTTAACGGCTTATTTATGCTGTGTACTCAGAGAAAAGTTTTCTTGCCTTAGTCTAATCTTTATGATGATGTATTCAGTGATGTGCCATATAATCTCTAAGTTTTGCATTTATTATTTATAGTTCCTATTGAAACAGTGAAATGGTGAAATTTCAGTAGCTATGTAACGAGGATTTTGCAAAAGCCTTTGCAGTTAGTCTAGGGACTGATTTACATGAAATAAAATGTCAGAAAAACTGCTAAACCTGCCAAGTAGCAATGGAATATAAAACTGCAACTTGTATTTCATTCCGTAACACATACATCATGTGTAGAAACCAAGAACAAATATGCAAAGCCAACAACTAGAAGAAAAAATACACCCGATATAAAATAGCCCTGATAGCAGGATGGAGTTGGCAAAGAGATGAACGTGTTTTAATGAAGAACATGCCTGACCAGGATCGGTGCCTGTACTGACCTAGACTGAGCACCTACACTCTGGGAGTTCACCTCAAGCTGTACTTTTATCTGCTGTGTGATCACACTTCAGTAACATACTACAAATAACTGTAGCAATAGATATGTGAGGGGAAAAAAATCATGTTTGGGAGATGCAAGATGATTAAACTAAAAAAGATTACCCCTGGAAGACAAAAACGTTCCGCAGACCCTGTTTTGTTTTGTTTTTTTGAAATACTATGATGTAGCTCTTAAGCAATCAGCCTCTAAGCATGTGATTTCTGCAGTATTTGTACTGCATAAATACCGCAGTATTTGTACTTTGACACAAAATGGAAGGCTATCCAGATTTGAAAAGAGAAAAATAGCATTAACAGAGAGAAACAGATTCAAAACGAGAGAAACAGATTCAAAAAGTCTTAGTGGGAAACCCCCATGCTAGGCAAGCAGGGATGGACTCCATTCTTTCTGAAGTAGCCAGAAGTGCATTAAACAGGCTCAGAAAATGCTTTTGAAACACAACTTTTCAGACATGGTAATGGCAGACAGCAAAGGCATGTGAATGGCAGACAGCGAACTAAAACTGATGCTTCAGGGTTCTCAGATGACTTTAAAAAATAATTTACTGTGAATACAAACAATAAAAAATAGCAAATTCTATGATAGGAGGAATTGCTATGCGTTGGAAAGTGTAGCTTCTCTTCTGTGCGTTGTTTCCACTTCTGTGTAAAGTGCCTAAGAAAATGAGTTTGAGTTGCATTTAATGGAATGCAAATGTCTAAGACCAAAATAAAAAGTCTTTTCTAAAAAGTCTTTTAAAGGTGACTTTAAGGTGACTTTTTAAGGTGGCTTTTTAAAAGTCACCTTCAGGTGTTCCCCTTCAAGTCCTGCTTTTCTTACTTGGAAGTTGTCTTCAAATGTTTGCAAATGCTAAGGAGCGGCCGCACAAGCTGTTCAGGCCACTCAGCATTTAATTCCAGTGCAAATTAAAATCCCTCTTTGATAGCAGCAAGTATGAGGTTGAAAACAGGAAAAAAAATAAGAAGGAAAATTCAAAGAAAATAAATGGTATTTTCTTTGAATACCATGGTATTGGTAATATGGTATTATTACCATAATAATAATGGTAATATAGATCCAAAAGAATCTTCTAGGTATAGCAGGGCAAGTCAAAACATTTAGTTTTGCGAGGGAAGTTATTTCTAAAATTGGGGTTACTTCAGTTCAGAAAAAAAATCTCCCCAAAGACTCCCAGTTCTTCATGACAGTGAATGACTCCTCAGCCTGGGAGTGAGCGAGGTGTCAGGAGCCTCCAGCAGCTTGCTAGGTGGGCTACAAAGGAGCTCGTACAGCTTCACTGGCAGGTAAAGGTATTTTCCCCAGAGGAATATTGTCGAAATTAAACTGTCTTTGACAAGCAGTTCAACTTTGATGAATCGACAAATATCAATCAAAACATTATTTGTAAGAAATAAATAAACAAACACATTCCTAAAGAAAATGATATCATTTTTGGCATTTTAAATTTTACATTTAAACATATTTTGGGTGTGCTGCAGCAAGACTGGTTTCTACCTTTTTCTACCCAGCCTTATTGCAGCAGAGCTGAACTACTTACTGACCAGTTTATCCATTTTCTCACTGTGCGGGGGGCTCTTGCCCAATTCCCCTTGTGTTGTGTGTGTTTTGTTTTTTAAAGGTGGTAAATATCACGCCGGGACTATACCGAGGCGAGCAGGATTAGTAGTAGGAGATGAGTAGTAGGAGAGCCTGACCCTTTTTGAAGCTCCTCAAGTCCTACACTAAGATGCAATTTTAAAACTCAAACCGTGATCCTTCCAACTTCTGTCCTGGAGCTTTTGGGTACAGCATGAGAGCTTATACAGGACATAAAGGCTTCTCAGCAAGGAGGTATCCAGATATGCCTCTTTAAACCCCCAAATCTCTCAGTTCCACACACCTTTTTGATAAGGTTTCACTTGTTAATGCTATTGTGAAGTCTCTCGCATTTCAAAATACACAAACTTTGTTTGAAATACGTAAGTGGAGGAACTAGCTGAAATTCAAGCCACCTTGCATAAGGCTGGGACTTGTTTGTTTTCAGTTATTTGCCAGAGTTATGTCAGCACACCTTTTTATTTGGATTATTGTGGTTGACAGTTGTTTTTTTTTCCTGTTGCTAAAATCTTTCATATCACATGAAGCTGAAGTTTATGTGAATACAAATACCACTGCTGATAACCACTCCATGGCAGGTTGTTTTTTTCTCTTTATTACTAATTCTCTTTGTAATTTCAAACCATAGCATTGCCCTCTTCTTTTAAAACAGTACTTTTCCAACTATAAAAACAGCTTATCAAATAGCATAGACAGAATTTCTGAATGGTCTCAGGTATGGCACTTCACAAAGAGCCAGGCGAGTGCAAATAACATGGAAGTTACTCAAAATATAATGTATATTAGGACTGGAAGTCAGCGATGGGTAGGCTAAACCCCTGCCTGATAATGAAAACCCTGGGACAGGCTGATGTGTACAGCTTCACCTGTCCCAGGATATCCTTAGTGTTTTTGTGTCTGGAAGATTTTGCAGAAGCCCTGCAGGTTTACAAAAGCAGCTGCCTCTGATTCCTCTCTCTCGCCCCCTCCCACACCAGCAGAAGACATCTGAAGCAAGGCAGAGGGAACGTGCCTGAACCGTAATGCTCTGGTGATGAGAGCAGTTGCTGTTTAGTGACCCTCGTGCTCTTTAAAAGAAGACTGAAAGGCCTGTGACAGATTTTCTGAGCTCTAGGCCACATTCTCCAACCTTTCTGCTATATAAAAGCATTTATATGGTGTCAGCAATATGCTCACATGCTCTGGGGATACAGAATTTTTTCCTCCAACAATGATGCCTGAGGCTACTCTATCAAAGCAGCTTTTCTTCAGAATTGAGACTTAACATTTTTTTTAGGAGAATGTGTTTTATGGATTTTACCTGCGTTATCTTTTTCCCCAGCTAAAAAGGACATGCTAAAATCTATAATCACTGTTCTGTTGCTTAGTTTATGATTAAAAAGCAATGAGTCTCCATAAAATAGCACGTCCAAGGGGAGCACAATATGCAAGTCAGCATTTTGCAGTAACATTACAACATTGCCACATACTTCCCTGTTACCTTTCATTTCATTCTAGCAAGATTGTTCACAAATATGAATAGTTACGTTTCTGAAAGTTATTCTGAACACTTATAAGGTATTTACATCTGTGTTTCTGACCTCTGAAAGAAGAAATGTAGCTGGAATTTTGAGAGCTTTAAGCAGATAGCTAGCGTTAACAACTAAAACATAAGGCAAAATGCATACTGTATAAATTAGTAAGGGATTCAGGAACATAGGCATGCACAGACACACAGACATATGACTGTTCTTGTGCGTGAGGGGACAATCTTAACTTCAGCAGTTAAACTCCACCTAATTCCTTCAGCTCCTTCGTTTTTGCATATGGCAATGGAGACTCTCGTGATTAAAAGGAAAGAGCATAAAACTACAGTGGAGTGTTATAGTAGCACACCCTGTGGGTTTTCACATAGGCAGGTAGCAAGAATTTATCTCTCAGTTTAACAAAGTGTAAAAAAAAAAAAAAAAAGCTCAGGTGACTAGCAAGTGTCCTTGGTAGAACCATGGGCGAGAGTTTATCTGTAAGGCAATGTCTCTCCAGGTTGAAAGTTTTTTGCTGTTTTTATCTAATATAGTGACAGAGTGTAATCTGCTGTTTAAAATTACGGCATTTAATTTTAATCTAAAATGTAGATATATTCACTGTCTGTGGTCCCTGACTATCCACGGCCCTGGTAGGCTTGTTGCTCTCATTGCTTCGTTTCCTTCCCAGAGAAACGAGCGGCAGGAGACCTTTTCTCCATTAACACTAGTGACAGGACCCGCGGGAACGGGGTTAAGCTGAGGCAGGGGAAATTTAGGCTGGACGTCAGGAGGGGGTTCTTCACAGAGAGGGTGGTTGCACACTGGAACAGGCTCCCCAGGGAAGTGGTCACTGCACCGAGCCTGTCTGAATTTAAGAAGAGATTGGACTGTGCACTTAGTCACATGGTCTGAACTTTTGGGTAGACCTGTGCGGTGTCAAGAGTTGGACTTGATGATCCTTAAGGGTCCCTTCCAACTCAGGATATTCTATGATTCTATGATTCTATGAAACTGGGATGTGGGAGGAAGACGAGAGGGAGTGGGAGGAGAGATGCTGCACTTGTCTCAACATGGAGTTAAGGCCCAGGTGGCATATTATCTCGATCTGGTTGGTGAGGAGCATACCCAGTTTCCACATCATAGGAAAGCAATCTGCCGTATCAGGCACATGAAGTCCGTACACAGTCAGAGGAAAAGACATTGGTGTCTTTGAAGATGTCCAGAGGGAGATCCCATCTGACTCAGTACAGCATTTAGGAGACATAAATCTTTGCCACATAAGATAGCTATTTTATTTTCTTTTACATGACTGCTCTTAAACTGATACTTTCCCCCTTCACCAGCATTCAGAAAGGAACTGACTACGTTAGAGATGGGCCTGCGATGAAGTTCACTGACTTCACTGGGGCTCAGCAAGGACCAGCTGCACAGAAAAAATGGGAGTTTTCCTTCTCAGCAGATGTTGAGAGACCCCCTTCCTCCTAGCAAGGAGGAAAATGACAGCGTGTGGACTGAGTGACACACCAAACAAGAACCAGACAACCCAACACCCTCCTCACAATGCAATATTTCTTCCTATTTCTTGATCAGGGATTAATTGCCCTCTATGAAGGAAAAAAATGTTATTTATATGTATGTTTTCTGACCAGTCAGTTATGCTCATCATCAGCTGCTCAGAAACACTTAGGGCTGAAATCTCCTCAGCTTTAACTTGTTGTGGGCGGTCAATCGACTCTCTCATGTCTATCCAGACCCAAATTGTGATTAAACTTTGAAGTTTGATCTCTCTGATACTTTTCCCTATCTTTCAAACTGGCTTGAAGCTATCTATGAATATATATATGGAACTGTATATGAATAATTTTATTCAAAAATCGAGGGTGAAATTCCACAGTAGCTGAACAAGCGCCAAGTCTGAAGAATATGACTTTGTTCTCTTAGCATGAAATAGTTAAAATATAATTATTTTTAAAAAAGGGTGAATAAAATATAATGGAAGAAACTCTGAGGAAATTTATTTAGCATTTTAATTAAAACTATAAATTCCGATAATGAACACTTATTGGAAAATGTAAAGGAAAGGGCTATTACAAAAAGTAAATGAAGCTAGACCAGTCTGTAGAAAATAAAAAAAATAATAAAAAAAAAATAAAAAAGATTTTTAAAAGCCATTTAAAACTATTTTGATAGATCTGTTCCAATATATTTGAGATTTATTTATCATGGAAGATTAGAAATTGGAATTTTATTCATTATCATCTGTGCTAAACCAAATGAAAAAGGACCACAATTAAAATTAAGATCCCCTGGCACTGGGAACTGTATTGTAGCATAATTTAGGCTTCAGGGCCTTGATTCTCCTTGTGACCAGCTTCTCCTGACTGCCATTTGATGTCAAGGTAGGAGGCCGAGCCTCCAAATATGCACATGATGCTTTGCTAGACTTTGCACTTCTGAATTAAAGGCACTGTGATTATGGTCTGACTTCGGCTTCCAGCATCCAGGATTTCTGCTCTTCCTCCCTCCCTCCTCATGTCCTTCCCTTTCATGATCCCAAATGTAATGGACTTTGAAAAAAAGACTTCATATCACAAGAAAGATCAAAAAAGGGTCTCCAAAACTGCACAATTGGGCTCGCTTTAATATGCCAAACAAAATAAGTAAATTTTAAACCCTTTCAGAAACACTGAATTTTAGTCATTTATCTCTTGTCCTGAGCTGAGATACATGAGTTTAAAAAATTTTCTCCCATCTTTGAAGTATCTTTTTTGTATTCAAATACCAGAGGTGAGCTCTGCCTCGCCACCAGCAAAAGCAATCAGCTGCACCAAGGGAAACTGCGGTAGGATCAAGCGGTTCAAACAAAATTATGATTTCAGCTGGAGCAGCGTGCCTCTGACAGCCAGCATTGCCTAGCTATTAGGATTTGGGTAATTTTTACACGTGTAACTGCCTGAAATTACCCATTCAGATGCTGCTATTCATAAAAGACTATCAAAATCAAGGCAATTTAATCAAACATCAGGTTCGACATAATTATTTTTCCGAAGTTGAGGAGAATCGGTCATGCCTGCGCCAGCGTTATTTATCCTGGCTTCCTTTCATTTACAACAGAAGATTGTCCACGTACAATTCAGAAACGCCTGTGTAGATATTAGGCGTTTATTAAGTATGGTGCTTATACAGCACGTGTAATTGCAGAAGTGCTTCTGAAAACGTGTGTTTGGATGATTTTGGATCCCGGGTAACTCTGCTTGGATGCTTGTGAGACACTCTAACTCGTGTAACCGAAAAAAAAATACTTCAGAAAACGTGTGTTTAGGTGATTTTAGACCTCGGGTAACTCAGCTTGGCCGTTTCCAGCTGGGGAAACTGAGGCAGGGCCCCGGGAGGCGCCATTTTGTGCAGGCGCCCGGCGGCGGCCGCCCTCACGCCAGGAGGCAGCGGGACGGAGCCCGCTGGGCACGGGCCGAGCCCGGAGCCCCCCTCACAGCCCGGGGCCCCCCGTGGGCTCCCCGCAGCCTCTCCGGGCTCGTTCCCCTGACGGCCCTGAGGGAGAGGCGGTGGGGAGCGCGGCTCCGCGCTCAGCCTCGCCCTCTGCAGGCACGGCTCAGCCCTTCTCCTCAGCGGGAGGGCGGCCAACGGCTGCCGGGAGGGACGGGGAGAGGGCAGCGGTCCCCGCCCAAGGCAAAGCAAGGCAAGGCAAGGCAAGGCAAGGCGCGCTCCCGACCCCCTCACGCAGCCCCCAACGGCTCGGGAGCGCGCTTCCCGCCCGCGCCGCCAGGGCGCGCTCCCGAGCCGCGGGCGCCGCCTCCCGCCGCCGCCCGCCAGGTGGCGCCGCCGCCCCGCGAGCTGGCGGCCGCCGCCTGGCCCCGCCCCCCCCCGTACACGTCACCAGAGGGGCGGGGCGAAGGGGGGAGGCGGGAGAGGAGCGGGCGGCGCTGCGCGCGCACCTCGGGGCGCTGGCCGGGACGGGGCCACGCCCCCTTCTCCTCCCGCGCGAGCTTGTGGAAAGGGCGGGCTCGCGCTCGCGCTGGGGCCGTTGGGCGCGCGGGCGGCGGCCATTGTTGGCGGGAAGGAAGGGCGGGAAGCCGCCCCGCCCCCCTCCTCCCCCCGTCCCCACACAGCCCCGCCGCCAGCATGGCGGCCCCGGGGGGGGGGTGGCCCCGAGTTCTGCCCTTGGCCCTAAGAACGTGAAGGGAGCATTCCCTGCACTGTGATTTCTGTTGAAATAAAGCTTGTCCGTGCAAAGGGTGGAAAGTCGTTTTTTATTAAAGTTATTCTGCTAGATATTGAGGAGTCTGCGTGCAATCTGATGGCCTGAGGGTTATGATGTTAACTAATTGCTCTTTAGGTTAACGCGTAGAAAGCATTTCTTTGTTCTTTCTCAGTTGTGTGATTTTTAGGGAAAAAAATACTTTGTGCTGCCTTTGAATGGGTTGGACTAGAGTACTGTGACCCCGAAACTCCAGGGAGGGTCTCTGGATGTGGAAGCTGCTGCTTCAAAATTAGGGTCCTCACTAAACACCATGGTGTTACGAGTGCATCTGTCATAAAGCACAGAAACTAAGCCCCAGGAGTTTCGAGACTGCTTAATACAGTCATGGGTTTAAAAAATAAATACGTAAATAGATTTATTAATAGGTATTTAACACTCAGCAAATCCATAGATTGTGTTTAACACATGTTAAGACCTAGTAGTTAAACATGGATACTTGGACATCAAACTTTGGTGAAGATTTGGGAATTGTGTCTAATTGCTTTTCTAGGCTTGGGACTAATATCTTTACTGTTAGCTGGATGAAAATTAGGATGTACTTTAGAAGGGTTATTACAATCTTTGGCTATTCTCTTGCTCTGCCATTATTCACATCCTGTCCTTTTCCCTACCACCAGGTATTCAAAGCCACCAAATATTGTTCCCTTTTGTAGAGCTGTCCTTGAATACTCTTTAATTGAAGAGGATGTATTTCATCGGTTATTTTCTCTATTAATTTCTGATTCCTGCTTAGAAGGGTATTGCTAACCTGGATATTTCTCCTCAACAGTAGATTGTGAGAACTTTTGGGCAGGGAGTAATACCAAATTTGAAAGAACCCCATGAATGCCTGTGAGTCTTGGAAAGTACCCTTTTTGTTCTCTACATTTTTTTTGTGTGTGTTTTGTCGTAAGTATAATGACAGTACAAGTACCATTTTACCAGATTCATATTTGTCAAGAGTGGCTTTAGTAATTATGTGTTTGTATGTAGTATAGGCCCCACAGAAGTATCATGTGATTCTTACTCTTAAAAAAAAAAAAAAAAAAAAAAAAAAAAAAAAAAAAAACACCAGGGAATAGCTGTGCCATAATACATGGGAACACTTGCTATTACCAATTACTTTTTATTATATTTTAAGTACGCTGGCACTTAGCATTTGACGATAGGTTCTTCATGTACATTGAACAATTTGCCAGATGTTGCTGAACCTCTGTCTTTATCCTTTACCATCTTGATCTCTGGAATATGTTCCAGTGTTGTTCAAGGAAATGTTGACAGTGTTATTTTCAGAAAAACGACTTGGGTGTAGTGTCAGACTGCCAGGGTAGCCCTGGCACTGTCAGGCAGGGATCGATTCACAGCTCTCAGCACCTGCAATGCCCTTTGGCCACACGCCGAGCACCAGCTTTCGTCAGGGTTTGCGCTGACAGCTGCCTGATTAGCGCCAGTTATCAAGGCAGTAGACAAATCCTCGCTTAATTCAACTATTAACTAATAATATCGTCTTAATAATTGTAGTTATTCTTTTACTAATACTAAACAAAGGCCTACTTGAGCTGCAGCAGTACTGAGGGAAGCACAGTGTGCCGCAGCGACCTGTTAGCAGTTTCCTGCTGCCCACAGCCGACAGTGGGGCAAGTGTGGTGCCCATATTGGCTTGGGTTGCTCCAGGCGAGGCAGTGCTTACCCGGTTCCAATTCGGGATACGCCACTCAGCTTACTTTGTTCAGGGGCAAGCAGCAAGAGGAAGGCACTGGCACTTCCTCCAGTGTGTCTGTGCTGCAGTTGAGCTTAATGGTGGCTTCTCTTCTAGGGTCTTTGAAAGCTTTTCCCCAAAGTTTGCTTTACCCTTGATGCGGTTTATGTCCGGTGTCTCCAAAGTGTTATGTGGGCCATGAGATCATTTTTATAATATCACCACGATCACTTGTATTCTACCGTTACTCTTCTGGATGTTGTTTTTAACTGTAAATCTCCAGGAATTTACGTTTTCATGTTACTTTTGAATTACTGATCTCCAGGCAAACACTGTGCTTTCCACAAGTCTCACTTGTTTCCCTTTCTCTCAGCGACCAGCAGTAAAGTTTACTCTGTACACATCAGTGTCTGACATGGTCATGGCACAGGGGAGTCCTCTGTGGGCTCCACATGGGTATATTCGATCAAGGGAAACCAGCTGATGTGATCTTTTTGGACTTCAGCAAAGCTTTTGACGCGGTTTCCCATAGGATCCTACTGGACAAAATGTCCAGCATACAACTTAACAAAAACATCATCCAATGGGAGAGCAATTGGCTGACGGGCAGGGCTCAAAGGGTTGTGGTAAATGGGGCCACATCTGGCTGGCAGATGGTCACTAGTGGGGTCCCTCAAGGCTCCATTTTAGGGCCAGTCCTCTTCAATGTCTTTATAAATGATTTGGGTGTAGGACTAGAAGGTGTTCTGAGCAAATTTGCCAACGACACCAAACTTGGAGTTGTGAACTCTGTTGAGGGTGGAAAGGCCTTGCAGAGAGATCTGGACAGATTGGGCGATCACCAACCACATGAAGTTTAACAAAGGCAAGTGCCAGATCCTGCACCTGGGATAGGGCAACCCTGGCTGTACATACAGACTGGGCAATGAGACACTGGAGAGCAGCCCCGCAGAGAGAGATCTGGGGGTTGTGGTTGACAGCAGGTTGAATATGAGCCAGCAGTGTGCCCTGGCAGCCAGGAGGGCCAACCATGTCCTGGGGTGCATTAAGCACGGCATTGCTAGTTGGTCGAGGGAGGTGATTGTCCCGCTCTACTCTGCACTGGTGTGGCCTCACCTCGAGTACTGTGTGCAGTTCTGGGCACCACAGTATAAAAAGGACATGAAACTGTTGGAGAGTGTCCAGAGGAGGGTGACGAAGGTGGTGAAGGGCCTAGAGGGGAAGATGTATGAGGAGTGGCTGAGGGCACTGGGCCTGTTCAGCCTGGAGAAGAGGAGGCTGAGGGGGGACCTCATCGCAGTCTGCAACTTCCTCGTGAGGGGGAATGGAGAGGCAGGTGACCTATTCTCTGTAAACACCAGTGATAGGACCCGTGGGAATGGTGTGAAGCTGAGGCAGGGGAAGTTTAGGCTGGACATAAGGAAGAGGTTCTTCACCGAGAGGGTGGTTGCAAACTGGAACAGGCTCCCCAGGGACGTAGTCACTGCACCGAGCCTGTCTGAATTTAAGAAGCGATTGGACTGTGCACTTAGTCACATGGGCTAAACTTTTGGGCAGACCTGTGTGGTGCCAGGAGTTGGACTTGATGATCCTTATGGGTCCCTTCCAACTCGGGATATTCTATGATTTGCCTACCCTGTGCTCTTCTAAATCTAATGACTTTCAATATAGGAGAAATCTGTTCTCATTTCCGCACAGAACAGAACAGAACGAGGATCTGATGAGGATGCAGCATGTCTCTATAGAGGTTTCCTTATTTTAGTATAAGGAGGTATTTATGTAGCATGCAAGCACAGCATTAGAGCTTTAAGTTTTGTTAGCATTTAAAAAGCTACTGAGGTAGCAGCAATTCCATCTTTGGAGAAGAAATGTGTGAGTTCTTTTTTAATCCCGACTCGGTGCATTGAGATGCAACATGACCTGTTTTTCACTGGTATCTTGAAAGGCCTAGATCAATCTAGAACATTTATTTACTATGGTGGTCTGGTATTTAGACTAGACCATTTATTAACCAAAGACTTCAAACATCACACCCCAAAAAATAATTAATTCTTAAGTGTTAGACCTCCATTGGGCTGTGCTCAGGTTTACTATAAGAAGGAGGTTTCAGAGTGAGCAGTGGACCTTGCAGCAGTTTGTAGCATAAATTTCCAAGTGAAAATGCCCTTATGGAAGAGCTCTGCTTGTCATGATTTTGTTGTCTATGATCAAAGAATACATCCAGAATTACACTGATTTTTTAATGTGTTTGGGTCAAAAACAGAACAATCTGGGACACAGAATTTGTTTGCATGATGTAAAAGTCCTGTTCAATTTGTTGTCTGCATTTATGATACAGATACAACTTGCAGGTTATGGTACTGAAAGCTGGCACCCTGTGTGTAACGCCAGTTTTTTATTCCTCAGTTCTTACACCCTTTCTTCAGGCATCAGCTGCTGACCACTATCGAGACTGGCTATTAGGCTAGCTGGGCATCGATAAAGTAGGGGTTTTGTTATTTTCTGGACTGTTTTCTCAGTTTAAGGTCTCCTGCTTGCTTTTTTTCCTGTGTATGCCAAAATCATATAATTCAATCTAGGACTTGTTGTTTATCCCAAGGCTAACCTTAACTGGGAGGCTTATTAGTTGGGGCTGATTATTCTGAGACATACAGCCTACATGTATATCCTACATGTATATAGGTGAATGTCTTCACAAGATTCAACGATGGCTGCTGCTTTCTTTGTAAAAGAAGTAAGTGCTGTATTTCCATTCTCCAGAGTGAAGTGGTTTGTCTTCCCCAGAAGAGAAGGGCTCGGATTTCTCAACGGTTAGAAAACACAGGCTAATGTCTTTCAACCTTCTGGAAGAGTTTCTGATAAGTTTTTATGGGCATAGGTTCTCCTCTTGTAGCTCTGCCTGTACAAAAATAATTCAAGATTTGTTGGACAAATAAGAGAAGTGTATGATGGAAGTAACTCATCTGTGTAGCCTGGGGATGAAGTCCTGTTTGCTGTAGGACTGGGAAAACCAGTACACTAGTGTTATCAAAGTGCTTATATGTTTCATATAGCATAGTTTCTGGTTAAAACTCAATAAATTCTGCTCTGTTCCCATCAAGTGAACAGGTGTCATAACAGATCAAGTGGATTATTGTTGTGCTTGTTTCCTCTTCAGCAAGAAAGAGGAAGAACTTCCTGCACAGCCAGGTGTACCCAGTACTAAAATCCTACTATTCTTCCTGCTGAGGGCTGATATAAAATGCATTAGCCAAAAATGAGGCAGAGACCAGCTCTTCTACATCCTGGCTAAGCACGTTGAACTATACAGCTTTTTTTTTTTGTTTTGTTTTTAAGAGAACAGTCCAATTCCAATCTGAAAGGGTCATTTATTGGTGCAATTAAATACATTTAGGAAAAGGCTCTGAAAGTTTTCTTTTTTTACAGTATGTAACTTAGAGATCTAGTGGCATGAGAGAAACCCCTCAGCTTTGGTGAAACACTTGCTTAGTCAATAAATATTGGAGGGAGATACAAACGTTACATTTTCAAGGTAGTCATGGTATGAGTTAGTGTATCTTGAAGTTAGTAATTAAGTGGGAGTTAGTAGTTAAGTGGGAGTTAAATGTGTCAATAGCTATGTGTGTGAACTGCTTGCACATTCATGATCCCTAATGGCGATGCTCAGATAAAGCCATTGTTGCAGAAGGTGCCAAACTAAATGCAAGCGGACAGCTGGGGATTTGCTGCACAGGGCAGGTGTGTTTGGGATACAAGAAGTACAACTCCACACCTTGCAGTGAAGGATGTGGTAGAATAGATAAATGGTGAGCTGGCGTCTGGTCTGAAGCAGCTGAAGTTGGGACAACCCCAGAGGATAATTCATACGCTGAAATGGGAGCAGATGTAAATTCAGACAGCTTGTCTGGCCGTTCAGTACCAGTCCTGTAGCATGTGCCGGCAGTGCAGGCTTGTCAGACAGCCTGTTTGTGAAATTTGGTGTTCCCTGACATCATAATTTGTTAGGAGGTGGAGAATTGTGCTGTAGGCGTTGTGAGCTGGGGAAGTAAAGAAGGGTTTTTTAATCATTTGAGCAAACCCAAAATAAAATTTTATGTTAAAAGCAACTGCATGCCATTTTACATTGTCATTTTGTAAATGAAAAGTCCAATATGAAACCAGTTGCTTTTGCTAATGGAACAAAAAAGCTCTGCAACAGAGTTCTCATACTAGGCTGTCTGCAACGATGGGCAACTGCACTTCAAAACCCTGTAGTAGTGTACAATTGTTTTTGAAAACATTTTGCCCCACACCTTTCCTTCAACTAAATTCCTTTCTTTTCACATTCCTATCCCTCTCTCTTGGCAGAGGTGAAGTGCTATGCTGGCACATCCCTTTCAGTCCCAGAAATTAGCTCAGTTTTCATCTGGGTCATGTTTCTGTAATCTAGTATTTGGAAGACTCCTTTGGTACCAGTGTTTCAATTCTGCCCAATTTAGAGCAGCAGCCCTTAAAAATTGATGTAGGAACCCTTGAAAGAGGGGCACGACTTTAGGATTACATTCTTTTAGTTGATGGACGTTAGCACTATCTGCCATCCACGCAGTGTGCTCTAGGTGATCCTGCCGGCAGAGGGTTGGACTGGGTGATCTTCAGAGGTCCCTTCCAACCTCGGCCATTCTATGACTCTATGAAATCAAGGTGTTGATTGCAAATTAGAGGCTGTATTTACCAACTCACTGGTTGAGAGACAAAGAGCTTTTATATATATATAAACCAACTCTTTATATATATATATATATATTCATATATATATGAGTATCATATATATGGTTATTATATATATATATATGAGTATTTCTAAGATGATGTTAGTTTCCCTTGAAAAAGTCAAATACTAGAAATGAGGTAAGGGTTGTATTATGTTACTTTCAGTTAGTACCTCCTCTTTGAGTTCTTTTTCATGCTTGTTTTGCCCCTTTTAATCCTTGGGGAGAGAGAGGAATGTGTATCCTTATGATATACACTTGAAGTTAGTATTTCCACGCTGTTTTACTGTATTATACTGTATTTATCCTCAAAGACATAGTTAATGGTTTACTAGAACACAAACACATAGGTTATAGAAACCAACAGTTAAGCTTAGTGGAAGAAGACAAAGTCAGTGCTTCAGTCACAGCCGGGCACCCAGGAGGCTCCCTCTGAGCACCAGGCAGCACTGCTGTGCTGGGCGGGTGACGGAGCCCTGGCACAGGCTGCCCAGAGAGGCTGTGGGGTCTCCTCCTTGGGGAGCTCCAAAATGAAATGTATTTCCTTTAAAACAGATTAAGTTAACGGTATGTTCATATTAGTATTTATGCCCTTTTGTCTTTGGGAAGACTGCTGAGATCCTAATAGCCCATCTTAGGTGAATCCTTCCATATTTGTGGATAAGAAAGAACCAGACCTCTGAACTTCATGCAATGGCCTACAGATCTGTCTCTTTCCCAGCACTGTGCTTTTGGTTTTGCCTACTGACATGAGAGATGGAAGAGACTTCCCTTGATCATTTCTGATGGATAGCAATAAAATTGTTAGAAGTGGAAAGGTTGCTTGCTGCAGAGTTTACTTTACCTGCTTTCCGGGAGGGAGGTGGCACGCAGTTGTCCATCTAAAGGCTCTGTAAATATTTAAGCAAAGCTATAGTGGGGTAGAAGTCAAAATTCCCTTTGAAATATTTTATCTTTAATATAGAAAGCATGCATAAATCTATTCTGAGAATAAGAGTCCTTTGTATTCTATATCCTTTTTTTTCAGAAGGATTATTTATATGGATCCAATCTGGCTTCCTTCCCCAGCCCCTGTAGACAAAGCCACCAGTGGCTGAGAGACCTTTTGTACAGAACTTCTTTTTTGTACAGAACTTCTTTTGAGAACAGAGGAGCCCCAGCATTGCAGCAAGAGCAAAACATGGTATTTGGGCTCTGAAATTCTTCCACAAAATCATTCTTTGTGGATCTCACTTATGCATTAGAGAGAATTTTATCTAAACCAATTTACCATTAGGGAGGAGGATTAAATAGCGCTGGCATTTTTATATTTGGAGGTTAGTAATTTATCACTAGAAGTTTTACAATACATTAATTAACAGAACAATTGGACCTATTGAGTGTTTCTGAAGGGAAAGCCACATGTTATCAGATAAATTTAGAGTTGTGTAACTTTCTCATAACCCTTCCCTTGGAAGCCTTGCAGCTTCCAGTATAGGATGAGGTCTGGCAGCAAGGTTAACCCTGACCTCTGCGTGTTCTATACGGACTTGTTCATTTTTGCCACATTCTTTCAGTTTAAATTTAGATTTGCTGGCAGCTATTATGCCTATTGCAACAAGCTGCACGGGCAAAACGCTGAAACAAATATGCCTTTAATCACAGATGTTTTTGCTGAATAAGATTAGTGAAGAACACTTGAAAGCTGAGAAACAGGGTGCAGAAGCCTTTGGTCCAAAAGGCACAAATAGCTGAATGTCTGGAATGTATTTACTTCTCAATCTAAGGAATGAACAAGTAATTGTTTAGATGATGGACCCAGTTTTACCTCTGTAATTTGTTATTGGTAGCAATGAAATTCCAGCTATGTAAGTGAGCACAGAATCTGCTTGTGAAAGTACATGTAACAAAACATTAAGCTTGCTGTTCAAAAACAAGCTATGATTGCCGTATGAAGTGGCAACCTATATCTAAATTTTATGTTTGGCTGTTCGCTAAACGTGTCTTAGTAAATATTACGCAGCTGGGTTAGTTCTTCATATACAATAACTATCTGAAGTACACTAGCTGCATTAATAACTGTGTTAAGTTTAAGGAAGTGCATCCCACTTAGTTTTATATTTAGCACAGAGGATAATACTTCTGTATTTTAGATTTTTAATCTCTTTTTTGGTCTAAAAGGCTATATTGGACTTGAGGAATCTATCTGACAAAGCAGTTGACATTCAAGACCAATATGTTTTTCTCCACTTAATGTGTGGCATGATCTTCATAAATAAGGCACTCCACCTCGAAAAAAAGTGTTTAACAGGATTCTCTGGTCTTATTTTCTAGTTCATCTGTCTAGGGTTGTCCGAGGTGTAACATACAAGAGGTATTCCTGTAATGCACTTCTGTCTCTAAGCCTTTCAGGTTCTTCAAGAGATAATAGGATTCCCATGCACTGCTCGAGTGACTGGCTCCAATGAATGAAGAGAGGATACAGAAAGGAGTGTTCTCCCTGTACACCTTTTTAGGGGAAAAAACAGTGAATAAATCAGCCCGTGGTTCTTCGATACTTTAGACTCAGGCTCTTTCCCTCCTGAAGGGCAAGATGCAAAAGCTTCCAAAGATGCTCCCACCCTCCACAGTTGCTACGGGCAGGATACACAGCAACTGCAAAGTGCTCTTCTGAGAGCTTCCACAGCCTCCAGTCTCGTTACTAGGGCACAACACTGACGAGCTGTGTTCCTTGTGAATGGATTAGGCAGAATTTATTCTCTTGTTAGAAGTCCTACTGTGCAAGCTGTATATTTCTGAATGTAAGCAGCATCATGTTTCAGCAGGAATTTCAGGCAACCTTTGAAATATGTAGCCAATCAGCACCTATTCCAAATAGCACTTTTGTGCTGAGTTTCCAGTTAGTCAATGGCATTTGTTAAGTAGGCCCATTTAGCTTTATTTTGAAGGATAATGAAAACTCATCTTTTTCCTCATCCCCTTCATTCAGTAGACACACTATAGAGTCCCACTGAACTAGAAAAGACAGAACTTAATGGAGAAAAATAGAGTTATAATGCGGGGAAACGTGAATTTCTAAGAAATGGCTCTGGTCTGACTTCTGTTACAGTAAAAGAAGAAATTTAGGATAACAAATAAAAAATAAATTCGGGGGTTGGTGCATTCAGAAGCATCACAAAGTATTGATGAATGCTATGAGTATATTGATCTAGTAGGTAAGTATTAATCAAATGTAACAGCTAAGCGTGCCTCTCAACACATGGAGCTGTATTGTTTATTGTAACACTATAGAATATCACATAAGTTTATTATTACATGCATTCGAAATCTTCATCAGAAATATTTATAAGCCTTTCTTAATGTCTCCATGATTTTTCATCTTTCTATCTAAATTATTCAGATACTCATGCAACCTCCAGAAATACAGAAATTAGATAATATTTTCTTTCATTTTCTTCACATTTCCTGCATAAGATCATCTTGCTCAGGAAGGATTCAACATGAGGAGTGCCTTTTGATACTCACTTTCTGGGGAGCATCCTGTATTTTACTTTATAGTGTTTGGGAAGACAATGGGAAGTAATCAACTAATTGTTTAAATGAATTTGATAACTACAGAGGTGAAATAGAGTTTAACACTTTGAACAGTATTTCAGATAGAATATTCAATTAGAGCTCATAAAAAAATCGAAAATTATAAAGATTTGGAAAATTAAAGATACTTGATTTTCTGTGTTTTAAAATAATGCCTGCTAAAATAGCTTCTTCTGTGGGTAATGTCTGAAGCTCTGCAGAGGCTTACACTCAGTTGTGGTGAAGATGCACAATTCCATTAGAAATCAGATATGTCAATGTGATAGTGGAGTGGTCCTTCTGGATTCTATTTGTAATGCTTTTTTTCTATGATAGTGAACAAATTACAGTGTTTCTTTCAGTACTACTTGCTAAACCATCATAAGGAAACAAATCACCAAAAAGTTTTGTGAAGTTAAAATAATAATAATAATATTTATCTAGCTCCCTGCGTATTGTGGAATGTTGGTACGATACTCGGAGGATTTTGGCAGGCTGGCAATGCAATACTACTATTTTTATGCACAGTCTGTTAAAATAGATTGCCATAAAATGATTCTCTGTGAAAAAATCCATTATTTCTGACAATAAGAAATATTAAAGAACTGAAAGCAGCTTCAGGACAGACACTAATGCGTGGACCTGTAGCTGCCCCATGGCGACAGGGAGGTCCCTGTGACTGTATTTTTCTTGGGAATCTTTATAAGTGATTTGAATGAGAAAAATGAGGTTTAACACAGCAGCGTGCACAGGGATTGCTATGGGAAGATGCTCAATGGGAGTCCCTGAAAGGGACTTTGAGGAACTAAGGAACAAGAAAAGTATTTTGGGCAGTTGTGCTACAGAGGATTAAAGTTTTCACTATACAGTGAAACAGTTTAGATAAATAGGGAGAACGCATCCATCAAAACAGAAAACGTTTGAGACCAACAGAATGTTCTGACTATACAGGCAGATGTCTATCCTCATGGATAGACAGAAGAAAGTTGCAAAACTTAATTAGGTCTGGATTTATAGTAAGGAATATAATACAGGTATGTGATGACCTTCATTTTTCGAATCCTGGACAGTAAGCAATTGATGGAGATGCTAAAATAGAAATTAGTTAATGAAGAGACATTGAAGTTATTTTGGTTTCAGTCTTGGTTATGTAGCTTGAGCTGGCAGTGGTTCACCGAAGATGAAGTGTTAGAAAGCACTTCAGACGCAGAGGTGGAGCGTGATCATTTCGGTACGAAGAGCATCCATGAATATGTTCAATGAGGACTGGAGTGATACTATAAACTTTCTAAATGAAGAAAGTTACCCAAGGACAGCGAAAATGCTGGTCAGCATTCTTCTTGCAGACTTGCCAGAAAAATGAGTCTTGAAGTGGCAAAAAGCTTGGATGCTTTAAGACTTAACGTATGTTTGATTTGTTTTAGACCCAACCAGAAAGAGGATCTGAATGGTCAGACTCTATGTCATGTCTTATGAAGAAACTGGAACAGCTGAATTTAGATATTGAAGAAGCTCTGAGCGCTGGCTCTTCTCCCTCCAGCACTCCTTCTACCAAAAGGCACAAGCAACTGGTAAGAACATGTGTGTCGTATGATATGTTTCTAACATTTAGCTATCAGATGCTCATCGAGCAATGGTTTTCAGATTTGGTTGTGCTTCTGGGTAGGTTGAGGAGCTCAGCTTCAGGGGTGAAGTAACTTAAAGTTTTGACTCAATAATAACAAAATCTCATGAGCTGCTTAGACACAGCTACAGGCCAAGTAAACAAATGTCATAGGATTGAATTTGTTGCTCGTCAATGTGTCTTAAAACCATTAAACACCCTTTTCAGAGGGGAATTTGGATCTAAATGATAGCACTGGATGCAATTTTTCAGGGTAGAAAATTGTGAATTAGAAGTACAATAAACTTGTACTGTTTATTCAAAGACATAACCGCAAGAAAGATTTCAATTAATATTTGTGGGTATTATGTTTTATTTAGAGGTGTATTACTGTATTTAAGGGTATTTTGTGATGGCAGGTGTCATCAGTTACCCACACTTTTATTTGTAAAAAACGGGAATAAGACGGAACAATATAATTTTAGCAACTTTTGAACAAGCATTTTTATTTTTATTTTTTAATATAGAAGCAAGTAACTGGAAAGTGAACAGTGTGAGAAGTAGGAGTGTTTGTTCTCTGCTTTAGGCTATGATTAAAGTCAGTTCTTAAGATAGAGTTGTTTGGATTTGCAGCTCTGAATGTTAGTGCTGGCTTGAAATTCCTGGAAGTTGAGCTTGTTTGAATGCTTTTCCCATCACTGCTGCTTCATTTTGTAAAAATAAATTATTTAAGTAAATGTCTGCAAAGATCATGGTGTAAATGTTTGCATCCTTTGAGTTGGGAAGCTCAGAATCAGGCATCTCTTTTTGCAGTATGTGTTTCCATATTCTGCAGTGACGATGTTAGAAAGAGTGGCCAGGCCTGTCCGTCATTTCTTTCTTATTGTACATGTCAACAAGTCACAACCAGCTCTGTCCAACTGAATTCATTTCATCATTCACTTGTCTCGACTCGCCTGTCTGTTAGTGGACAGTGTGCTGTGTTCTGGTAGGAGACTGCTCAATGTCTTCTGTCAGAATGCAGTGGGAATGTAATCTGCTTTTTTTGCCTGAAAGAGAAATCCAATCCATCAGAGTTCAAGCACTTCCCTTTGAGAGCCAGTCTGATTTTGTTAACTGGTGATCCAAACACCTTTGATTTTATGGCTGTGCCTATTCTCTTGAGGCAAAAGCCGTGGTTTGATTAGGCAAAGGTATCAGTACTCAAACCATTTCTGAACAAGGGATTCATCTGTTCTACTTTAAATGCCTAAGAATTAGTTGCCTCAAAATTGGTTGACCTCAGCATATAGTCAGAGCAGAGTAATACATCCTCCTAAATCTCTCCATAAATTTACTGTGAAGAAACTGATTTGTGAAATTTCAGAATGACCATTGCAGTGGAGAATAAAAAGAACAAAACAAGAGTTTTTGTACAAGTTATATGAGTAACTTATTTTTTATCAATTCATCCCATTTGGCATGGACTAAGCAATATAGCTTAATATAGCTTATGATTTGTTCCACATATTCATTCACAATGAAACTTGAATTGGAAGAAGGTCTATCTCACATATGTTTACTAGTAACTGTGTACATTTGGCTTCTATAAAATGATGAGCCACTCATGGGTTCTTCATATGTTTTTATCCTATTTACATTATATAAAGTGGGAATTGAAGCAAGAAATGATGATTGAAAAGAGATTTGGGGAGAAGTGCTCACAGATGCAAGGCCAACTTGTAGGTCTGAGGTCTCGGAAGTAGGTGACTACTGAGTGAGTGCCAACATGTTTGCTGAAGCTGTTGCTCTGAAAATTGGTCTCTTGAGGGCATGGGCAATTCTAAACAGATGAAAGAGCATTTATTTTGTATGGCAGATGCTGTGTCTGAGGAATGTATTCATAATTTAATCACTGTGTTGAGCCAGTTCATTTTCTACTGAAGAATTTTTCATCTGCTCATGGCAGTAACTCTTAATGCTTTATTATTCTTTAAGTTTTCCTATCATGAAGGTATCTGTCAATAATACTCTGTTGAGCAAATATTTCAGGAAGATGTCTAAATAATTGCTAGTTAATGAGAATAGATTTGGTGAATAAATATTAGAGGAGTTACAGAGTGACAGTAGGGGGGCCTAGCAGTATTTTGGTGAATAAATTTAAGAAAATTTCTAAAACACATAATAACTTAGGAAAATGTTAAGAAGTTTAATTTCCCTTGGGCTGACTTTACATATGTGCAAAGTGCAAGTTGCTGCTTAGGAAAGCGCATTGGGCAGTAGCACTGGCTGGATGACTCAGTATCTGATGTAGAAAAGAGATCAGAAAAAAAATCTGTCATCAAATTATTTTCTGAAACATTCTCTCACCAATGCTATAAATACATGCTCTAAATACAAAAAGCTGGACTGTCTGAATAGACCAGCGGCAAAACTGCCAGCTGTGGCAAACTGCAACTGTACAGATCCTCTCAAACCTGTACCTTTCCTGAAAGAAAAGTCTTTCTTAGCAGTTCAAAAGGAGGTATTTTGTAAATGAAATGGCAAAGAGAGAACAGCCTTGCAGTAGAGAACAGCCTTGCAGTAAGCAATGTCCTTCACTATTGTTTAATGCATCTCCTTAATTTGATGTCTTACACTGAGTTTCAGTACAGACAAAAAAAACAGCAGGTCTGAAGAATGAGAATCACATTTTTTTAGTTTGTCATTTATCATTTGTGGATACTGACACAGAAATCATGTAATTATAATTACCCCATCTTATATTAGAGAGATGACTTTAATCGAACAAAACTAACTTACACATTCTCTCAATTCTTTTTGAATAATAATACATTGTCTACAAGCATTTTGGGACCACGCACTGTTTTCTCTCATCAGCTTTCCAAAGCCTCCTCATCTTAAAGCTTAAAGAATATTCTGACAGGGAACTGGGCAGTTGCCGTTATAGATCAGCAGCAAATTTGTCCTCTTGTGAGGGAGAGTGGCCAACAAATGGGCTGACTTGGGCTTTAAATGACAGCTTGGGGCTGCTCTGCAGTGTATCCATGATCCTGGTTCCCTGATTGCTCCAAACACAGGTCCTCATAGAGTCATAGAACGGCTTGGGTTGGAAGGGGCCTTAAAGATCATCTGGTTCCAACCCTCTGCCATGGTCAGGGATGCCACCCACTAGATCAGATTGCCCAGGGCCTCGTCCAACCAGGCTTTGAACACCTCCAGGGATGGGGCATCCACAGCTTCTCTGGGCAACCCATCCCGGTGCCTCACCACCCTCTGAGTGAAGAATTTCTTCCTAATGTCTAATCTGTATCTGCCCTCTTTTAGCTTAAAACCATTCCCCCTTGCCCTATCATTATCTGACTGAGCAAAAACTTGCCCTTCATCATTTTTATAAGCCCCCTTTAAGTACAGAAAAGCTGCAGTGAGGTCACCCTGGAGCCTTCTCTTCTTCTGGCTGAACATCCCCATCTCTCTCAGCCTGTCCCCATAGGAGAGGTACTCCAGCCCTCTGATCATCCTTGTGGCCATCCTCTGGACCCGCTCTAACAGCCCCACGTCCTTCTGGTGCTGGGGGCCCCAGCCCTGGACGCAGCACTCCAGGTGGGGCCTCACCAGGGCAGAGCAGAGGGGCACAATTCCCTCCCTCCACCAACAGAGGCCACCCCTCTGTTGATGCAGCCCAGGACACAGTTGGCCTTCAGGGCTGCAAGCTAATGTCGAGCCAGCACTGCTGGCTCATGTCGAGCTTTTTGTCCACCAGAACCTCCAAGTCCTTCTCTACAGGGCTGCTCTCAATGAGTCTATGTCACTGATAAAAACACTAAACAGTACCAGTCCCAAGAGGGACACCGCTCATCACCAGCCTCCACCTGGACATAGCCCATTGACCACAAGTCTCTGGGTTGCAGCCTTCAGGCCAATTCCTTATCCACTGAATGGCCCACCCATCAAATCCATTTATCTCTGATTTAGAGATCAGGATGTCATGTGGGATTATGTCAAATGGGGGAGGGACTCTCCTCCCCCATCCATCACCTACAGGTTCAGGAAAACAACAGATGTGGGAAGACTGACAGGCCGTGAAGGCCGGCAAAGAAGTTGTTGGGTACCTCAGCCTCTTCAAGACTGGATTGCAGCTTGGCTTGCTTGTTGCTCACACACTTTGTTGTTCTTTTGAAGCAAATCAGGATACATAGGGGAACATTGTGCAATTCAGTGTGGCCAGGTACCTGTTGGGCAAAGAAAAGTAGATTTGGAAAGTTCGGGGTCTGTAATTTCAAAACGAGAGCTTGACAGGTATCCATTTAAGTTATTTAAGTCATTTAGTTCCTTGATATTCAGGAAAATGTACAACTATTTACGAATTCTCCAGTTCTCTATACTAGCTGTTAAGAAATCCACTTTACACCAAAATTTAAAAATGTTGAAGCAGTTTTTTTTTTAAGAAAAAAAAAAGAATGAAGCCAAATGTTTACCTTACATCACGGGGAAAAAAAAAAAAAAAAGTTTTAAAAAGATATAATTCCAGTGCTTTTTTCTTGCAGTTTGCATTAAAAATATTTATGGCTTGCCTTTATTTACAGGGTTTTTAAAATTCTCTTACAGTGCCCTGTTCCGGTGGAGAAGAGCTTTTATGGAGATCATCAAGGAAAGGGATCTTGGAAAAACAGAAGAGTAGACTACCAGGATCTAGATTGTTTACCTTACCCAGTCTCTACTGGAGCACGACCTAAAACTGATGTAAGTAACTACTTCATATTTAGAACGTTTTCTGACTTTGAGGTTAAGTACCTTGAAAATTTGTTACTTATTGTTAAAATCATCCATGTGTTTCTTCTAAGTAATTTGTTCTGCAAATATTGCACTGCATAGAGGAATTCAGTATGCAAAATGGGTACAGATAAAAGTTAACTCAGTCTTCAGTGAGCCTCCAAGGCTGTTGGATGAGTCTAATCTGGTTTTAGACAACTCTAAAAAAGACTTCTACATCTGAACTAGTTACTTGGACTGCCTTTACAGTAAATGGAAAGCAATAGGCACTTTTGAAAAGTAATTCATCTCATCTGGAGGTTAAGTGTGGTGGATTCCAGGCATCAATGCTACCATTGGATCTTCATTGCTGATTTTAGAATAAGTGTCTTGTGATGTTTAGTCTGGGTGTTGATATCCTCCCCCAATCCATGATGGATTCTACCCTGAATTCTCCGAGTGGCAGTATTTGGCTCTGGTGGTTTAGTTAAGCCTTATTTCTAATCAATAATAGTTGTTTTGTGGTTTTTGTTGTTGTTGTTTTTTGGTTTGTTTTTGTTTTTTTTTTTTTTAATTATTATTTCTTTACAAGCTGATGCTATAGTCTGCAGCCAAAGTCTGTTTAAACCATTAGAGGTATTTCCCAAAAGGTTTGATTCACTTCCTCAATAGCTAAATGTTGTTTTATTTCTGCATGTAAAAATAAGCTATTTTAGGATCAGTGTCATAGTTCCAAAATGCAAATGTTTTTGTCTCTCAGCTGTGAATTACTTGGGTGCCAGCAGTGTCCATTAACATCACACGACATAAAAATAGCTGCTTTTCATTGAATCCAAGGTACTTCTAGTCCAGTATCCTTTCTTTGACAGTGGTCAACACTGGATGTTCAGGAAAGCAGTGTAAGATCAGAGTAAGCTGGTAGGTTGCCATCTCAACTTCCTGTGAGGTGTTCATTGTGTACACATGTTGAAGCCAGACTCCATATTATGGTTTTGCAATTAATAGCCCCTGAGGGTGGATTTTTTTTCCATTAAGTTGTCTTTTATATTCATTTTCTCTCTTGATATACAAATCATCTTGTAGCCATGAGTTCAAAGTTTAACTGTGGAGTTTGGGGGGGACAAAAAAATCCCACATGTTTTCTGTTGTAAATTTGCTACTGGATTATTAACTTGGCTGCAATTCTTGTACTGTGAAAAACTGAATTACGGGAATCATGTAAGAAGTGGAGAATAATACCTAAGTCCATTTTTTCCAGCATGTCTGACTGTATTTATTGATAGTGATTTTTTATCTGTCTGTTTATCTTATGCTCATTCAACTTCACAAGATTCTTTTGCAGCAAGTGGCAGACAGTTTTTGTTTTTATTAACGTCTGTAATTTAATATCATCGGAGAACTGTCCCTTTATATTCCTCCATTTTCCAGATTGTTTATGTGTATATTGAACATATATTTGTGAGACTGTCAGGTAATATCTATTAACTGTAAAAGAAAGCAACCATTTGTTGCTGTTTTTTTTTTTTTTTTCCTCTGCCTTTTAGTTAGCAGTGAAAAGAAGCTTTGATTTCCTGGTATATTTTCTGGTATTCCTCCTTAACAGCTCAGGAAGAGTCTGTGATAGATAACTCTTCAGAAGGTTTACTGGAATGGAAGTATATTGTATCTGCATGTTCAGTCAAATAACCTGTCTAGATTATTGAGATGTGATCTCCAAAAGCTATGCTCACAGTTCCCTGTTAGCCTTTGTTACTAGGTGTGTGTTTATTCTGCTCTTAAACATACTTTCTGGTACTTTTCTGCCTACCTTTTCAGTCCTACTTGCATCTCTTCCACAAACAGCTTCAGAGGCATTTTCAAATATTGGCATGTGTATGCCACCCTCCATTCCTCTGATCCTAAAGTCAATAAAATTTAACAGTAATTATACATCAAATTAATAGCTCAGCAGTTCCCTTTCTCTTGACGAGGTGTTTATTTCAAGTTATCTACTCACTTTCAATAAAAGCATAATTTCTTGTGATGGTTTTAAACATGCTTTTAATATATTGTTGACTTACCCAAAAATGATACGCACACACCTTACAAATTCTGTATTTCATGAAATGAGCCTACTCCTGTTCACTGAAGTGAAAATTCGAAGGTGTGCTCCATTTGCTTATTAATTGGAAACATTATTGTCTTCCCACTAGCCATTTCCTTTCCTTAGAAAAAGGATTTGCTCTTTTCCATTTCTGCAAAAGCACAAACATCTGTTCTAGTTTTTTTGTTTGTTCTAACCAGAATAGATAGTAAAGATCAATAAAAATAAAGATACTTGTCAGCTTTATTTGTTTTTTACCTCGGTCAAATGTTCAGGCACGTACAAGTATAGTTGCTTAACTGCCTTCCCACTAATGCTGTGTAAATATTTTTGAAGTGGTGTTACAGTAATGCTGTTGTTTGGCTGGAAGTGTGTGGAAGGGAAGGCTGAAACATAATTTTTAGTATTTTTTTTTTCTTTTCCAAAGTCCACATTTCACTTTTTGTTGAAATTCATGAAGTATTAATACAATAAATAGCAGTTCCACACTTCTTTGTAAGTACAGTCCATGTAGTGCTATAGTAACAGCAGGAAGTACCACAGTTTCTTAGAGTACCATCAAGTCTAGAGACCTACTGGAGGCACGCCATTTCTTTAGAAATTAGTGGTCTATTTTTAGAATTGGCTAGTGCTTTAAATTAGAGATAAACATTGAAACTCAGTGTTTGCAGATTTTGTTCAGGAGAGTAGGTAATTTTTCTTCTTCTTGCAAAGTGCTGCTTTTTGTGTACAAAGTATATTTCAGGCAAATACAAATTATATCATGTCTGGATCCAGGCATTCTTCCTGCATGTTTCTGTCACGTGTCTCTAATAACTGAACTTTCATCATGTTTTCCTTAAGATACAGACTTTTCCATATTTACAAAAAAGGGCATGCCAAGATTGTATTTATTACAATAAAGAGAATGGACAAAAGGCCTGTTTCCTTCTGTATCACACCAAGATTGTATTCATTTAACTCCTGTGTTCCAAGTGGTATAACACAAACTTGGGAGTAACACGGAGATTAAATCAGACCAGTTGTATTTTGGTAAGCTGTTTTTTCTTCTCTTCTAGTTTTTTTATGAGTCTGGAACTCAAAAAGAGCTTATCTGTCTCATCTCCCCAGGAGCTCATACATCCAGGCATTTAGAAAACCAAATACTCTACAATTTATTGTGATTAGCAAATGTAGCTGAGGAGGCCAGTGTTAGAATTAGCAGGGATGCAGTAATTTAGGAATAATACGCACTGAATTATGCTGGACACAGTTCAATTCTCAGTACAAGGCATTGATGTTAGCTGCACACTTCCATAGATTCCAACCATGCTGGCAGCTTAAAAGACACAATGAAGATTTTGTTGGCAAACTTACGTCACAGTAGGTATTCTGTTTATATGCCATTAAACGATGACTCAAACTTGTTACATTTTGACAGAATAATGGTGAAAATCTTTTTTCTTAAGGACAGTGTTTTAGGGCAGTGATGTGTCATGTCCTGTCTTCCTTCTTTCCTTCCCCCCCAAAAAAAGAAGTTGCTTCACTGTGGGAAACATTATTTGTGAGGTATGTACCTAAGGTGGTAGGGAATTTAGGCGTCTGAGAGATGAACAGCAAATTTCATCTGACAAATGCTGACATTTATAAGTCCATGTCTACATGGTATAGACTCCATTAACGAAGAGAAATAGCACTTCCACAGCAAAATGTCTTAGCCTGAAGTAGTCATTAAATGTAGGTCACCTGGTTGCGGTGCTTTGTGCCCTGAAAGTGCTGATATTAGACATTTGACTATTCGCTGAGTATTGAAAGAGCCTTCAGTGACTGGCAGAGGCCTAGGTGCCTAGCGCTGGGTGAAATAAATCCCACCCATGGTGTGCAAGCTGTGATCTGGTGTTTGATGGGAAGTGCCTGCCTCACCATGCACTGGGCAGAGGAAATTTCAAGATGGTGAATTTCAAGATGGTACACCCTGATGGTGTAACTTACCAGTCTGATACCAAGTGATGTGAAAATCCCATCAGCAAACACCCTCTTGCTTTTTTAGATAACACAATACCCTGTGTGCTCTGTGAATCATTAAGAAAATGAATCTTTCTATATCAGTAACAAGTAGGTGGGCTTTTTTCTTTATCAGTGCTAAGACTGCTTTTATGTCTTCTTTTTAAGCACAGTTGATGAGCACAGTTTCAATTTCTCATGCTTTAGTTCCACAAATAGCTTGAGTACCTTAAGCAGAGAGGGCTGAAAATGAACCATTTAACAGCTTTTCACCTTGTTTTAAGGGGGATTCTCAGTCTGGTTCACTGCTCAGCTGCATAAATATGTGTGCAAGAGAGATGAAGAGTGGCTGGGGATGAGACACAGTGAGTTGCTTCCTTCAGCATCAGTGTCAGGTTATGATAGCTTAAACTGTTTGTGGAATTATACTTTAATATACTACACCACTTGATTCAGAAAAAGGGATGCAAAACAGTGCCTACAGTGCCTAGTAACCCACATGACTGAAAAGTTTTTGTGATTCTTTTAAGATATACTTTTCTTTTTCTCTCTCTTTTTTTTCCTGAGAATTGCTAGTTGATGCTATAAACAGCATTTCAGAGTTTAGATCAGAGGTTCCAGAGATGTCTGATATCTTTTGACATTGTTTAGAAATATAAAACTAATAATACTGTAATCTATGACTACAGTAGTCATTATCTCTCTGTAGGCAATGTGATGCCTGCCTGACCCTCTGACATTGTCTGAGACCAGAAAAATTCGAAAGTAAAAACAACCAAAGGAAAATCAAAATCATTGTGTTTCGCATCCACTACTTGTTCAATATTCGTGCCCCTGGACCAGCAGGGATCAAAGATTATTCCATTAGTGAGTGTGTGTGACAAGCTTTTTATGAGGTAGCTGCCATGTCCAACACAGAAGTGAAGTTACAGCGTGACAACTCATATCAGCTTGTATTTCTGCTAAACACTCCTTTGGAATTTTAGAATCTTAGCATATTTACAAACCTTATGCTGATCTTCCCTTTCTCTGTGAAACATGTAAGCAGAGTCTTCATTTTACATCTGAGATGAGGAGATAAGTGTGTAACCTGGCTCTAAAAGAAGTTTCACGCTCTATCACAGCTGGACATGGTCATAAATAGGGTTCATGGTACAATTTCCAGCAGCAGTTACGCTGATTATCTAGTAGGGTACATTTCCCTAGGTGACCAGGATTTACTGAGGTCAGGCTTTACTTTTCAGGTCATGCTTTACTCTGATCTTCCACCCATTGAAAAAGTTGATAGTAAAACCCTGAGTAGACTTCTGTCCTGTGGAGACTCCTGAAATTTTCTTACCCCAGAGAGCATTGCCCATTCTGTTGCCACTCTTGTTGAGCCATTTTATGTGACCTACAAAGTGCAAGAAGATGAAGTGAGAAGCCTAGAGTGAAGTGGAGAGACAGGGTTTGGTGCTTTATTTTATCAAAGAAATGGTGTGTTTGAAGACACAATCATTTGATTTTGCTGAAGCTGAAGATTGCTTTCTGTACTTCAGTTAAGTGTCCTTGTACAAGTAGCATAGCTCATGTAGATAAGAGATGCAAAATTATTCGTAGAAATGAGATCCTCACCAACTTTCTGAAAGATGATCTAGTTTCTTGGTAGTAGAGGAATTCATTGTCCTGGCAAAAACCTGTACTAGCTCCAGGAAAAAACAAGGAGACTAATAGGGAATGAAAGGTAAACAGCTTCCTTCCTTCCTTCCTTTCCATTCTGATATTAATAAATAACACTCCAGGCTTTCTCATCCTCTTTGATTCCAGTGCACCTGACAGCACTCTGGCCAAAGCGTGTTCCCAGCAAGGTGGGTTTGCAAAAGAGCAGAGCATAGTCTTATCTCTTCCCCCTTTTGTCTTTATTCCCCCCTCCCATCGGTCATCAGCCTTCTGTCAGTTCCTGCCCACAAAGCCATCCGTGAACCAGTCATCGCCGCGCTTGCACATTATGCTGAAGTCAGGATGCCACGGGAAGTGTTTCAGGACAGGGAAAGCACAGCATAAATTTTAGCATTGCTTAATGTGAATATTTTGTAAAGGAACGGATAAACTTTAAAAAATGCTACAAAGAAAACTAAATTGAAATCACATCTAACATACCTTCTAGACAGTCCTAAATTCTGTGCCCAAATTCTCAGTCCACCCATCTCTGCAGAGCTGGGAAACCTCAGTATGAACAGGACTGGGCTTTATGAATCCAGAAGGTGTAAGCATACCAAACAAGCACGCACTGCATCCATCTCACTGGACAGACAGAGTGTCTGAGCAGCATTTGCGGGATTGATGCCAAAGACCATTTTTCTGAAGGATCAGTTCTGAAGGTGGCAGAACCAGGTCCTAACCTAGAGGAGGTACATGAATAGTGTAAGTGACTGTGCGTACAGGACTACTTATTGTTTCATTACACATTTTCATTGTTTTCTATACCTAAAATTGCCATAATGAAAGAGGTCACAGGGCCAGTTTGTAGGGCACTGCCTTCACATTTTAGAAATGGTGTCTTGAGCTGCGAGTTCCCTTTAATAAAGCTTATAAATTTTAAAATGGATCTTGGCATCGTAGTATTTATGTATAATGGTAACAAATGCTGTCATTATTCTCATTGTCTTGTGAGGGATGACGGGATTGTTACCTGCTAATTTTATTGCAGCTTCTTGGAATTTTGCTTCTGCATTTAGCTGATTAGAGCTAAAAAGGGGTTGTTTTGTGTGGAGTTTGCTCTTTCTTTTGTGTCCGAGCAGGCCTCTTTTCACTAGTACAAGAACAGATGAAAGAAAGAGAAGTCTTCCCAAACACACACAGCCCAAAAAGTTTTTCCAAATGCACACAGATCAGGTCACGTTCTTCATTCTGATTTACCCACCTACCTTTCAAATGTCGCTTGAAGTATTTTAGCAAGGAGACTCCAACATCTTGCACCGCAGCTGCTTTGCATACAGATGGTGGGATAGCAAAGGGGTGGGTTTAGTTCTTGGTGGTGGTAACCCTGACCTCCGAAGGGACTGAAAAGACCGTGTCGCCTTGATTGATGAGACTCTTGAAATGTTAGTGTCAGTTCCAAGTAAATGAAATCTCTTAGATCATTATGATTCATTTAGGACCACATTGTGGCATGTTGCTGAACTGACTGGGAAGTATTTATCAACTACTTTGTTCGGTGAATTTCATAACATTCCTTAAAATACTTAAAATACACGGTTCCTTCATTATTTGCTCAATTCCATTTTTTTCCTGACAAAAATGTTGAAGTCAGCTCAAGATGACAATCACAATGTAGCTGTACAATAATATTGATAATATTAATATTACTCTGAACTGCTTTAATTAAATTAATCTATGAAAATATTTGTTTTTAAATTACTTTAATGGTATCCATTTTACACAGTGTTATTTTTTTACATCAGATTATTTATTTTCATTTAGTTTTCATAAGGATTATTTGGAGACAAGGGACATGTTTTGTATATTTTTTTAGGAGATTATTGCATTATCTGCGTGAAAAATGAAAGAGCTTTTTCCTTATTTATAACACAGCTTTGGGAAATAATAATTTCATGATAATTACTCTTAGATGGATATTGACAAGGTAATTTATAGGCATTTTTTTACATACAATGTAGGTAAAATGGAAATTTATAGCTCATTTTGGATTAAGGTTCCTTTGATACAGTTCTAAAAGTGTATGGTGTCCTGATAGGTATTGGGAGGAGACTAAAACTGCTTATTTTATTTCTCTGCATTACATGGCTATTTAAATATTTCAGACTGATATGTTTTAAGAAAAACTTTGAAAGCATGAGTGATGGAAGGAGCAGTTGTGAAGTCGCAGTGACCCACCTCTGCAAGGGCCACCAGCAGTTCCCCTGGGACTACAGGGGCAGCTGAGCAGCTGGGCTTGGTGATGAATTAGCCAAAAACCCTGTGAGCAGCAGCAGCCAGTGTAAGGTGTGGAGAGGGCACTGCTTCAGCCAGCCCAGCCCAGCCCCTGCCTGGTAGTCCCTGTCCAAGGTGAGATTTGCCATCTGGGTTCGTGCAGCCTTAGTGATGAAAGAAGAGCTGCATGACTGTCATGGATTCACTAACACATGCATCACAAGTGGAGCCTACTTGTCATACTTGGCTTTTTTAGATGTGGTTATCATATGCAAATTGAAAAAAATATTCTAGAATGACATCGTTGTTACGTTAATTTTCAGATCCTCTAGCTGAATTCTTTGGGAAAACCAAGTGCAAGGTACTAGTACTCATCAGTGCTACTTTTTGTGCTTTATTTCTGATAACACTGATTGTTCACAGGAACACAATCCCATTTCATAATAGCGCCATCTTATTAATCATAGCACTAACATTGCTGAGTTATATTTCAGCATTGGTATACAGCCTCATAAACGCATTGCTTTTCAGACTGAAATGCCCTGACTGACTGTCAGTAGATGTGGGATGCAAGCTGTCAAAATAAGAATCTCTGTAAATGCGTGACAAGAAGCGATCAGGAACCACACGAGTAAATTATACCATACATATGCAAATACAAAGAGATATAACGTTACTTCCCTACAGTTAACTTCCTCGTCAATGATGTGCAAAAAGGAAACACTTTAACTCTTTTCTTCCCTTCTCATGTTTTACACCAGCAGCAGGACTTGTGCTTTTAGGCGCAACACATTGTCTATTTAATTGAATAACAGTACGGCTTTCTAGCATGTTTTGCAGCAGCCACGGACAAGAACAGGCTATGAGGTACACCGGTTCCTGTGGGTGAGATTGGCAGACGTGTGCTGGATTGGACCCTAACAGACTGTCTGCTCTACTTTTTGTTTGTGGGATTTGTTGAGCACGCAGTTTTCTTCAGGGAGGTGTGTACAACCTTACTGTATCTGTCTACATACTTGTCAGGTTTTTGCTTATTCTTTTTCTGGCCCTGTAGTATATTTGTTGTAACACCATGAAAAAAAAAAAAAAAAAAAAAGTTAAATGTTCTATGTATATAGTTTAATCATGGTTCTTTCTCTTTCAGTGTAGCTATTACTCATTTGCACCATCTTGGCCCCTGTTTTGGGACTTTTGTCATTCTTATTCAGGCAGGGTTCTCTCAGCTACTTAGCATGTTGATCGGACAGTGCACACAACTGAGCTGGATCCTTTGACTTTTACAATAATAGTTGCTCACAGCAAGAGGAAAGAGGAGAGATTCTAAAATTACCAGCAATGTATAGTTAAAAACATGTCCTGCCGGGACTGCAGCAGCGCTTGTGTGTGGTGCTTTGGAGCTTGGGTAGAGTCGGACCTCTAGTCCCACTTATGCAGTGGTGCAAAGGTCTCTCATAATACAAGCCTCCAGGCTCTTTGTACTCTTGAGAGCTTGTAGACTGCTCTCCCCTGTTTCCCACGCTAGGGAAGAAGGGACTTCCATCTATAACAGACCAGGGACAGAGGCTGGCACAATGCATAAGGAAAGCATTTTTAATGCAAATGAATACAGCAAATCATGCATCCCGTCTCTCTAGCAGAGAGATAATCCCTCTCAAGGTACAACTTTCTCTTGTGCTTCTTTTGGGAGGAGGCATCTTTGCTTAACTGCCACCCTGTTGTTCTGGGATGTACGGTACCAGACAGCACTGAAACAGGATTATGCAGTCCTTTGTGCAAGTGATGTGTGCTAAAGCTGGTACAGGCAGGAAGGCTCAGGATTCTGTTTGACTTTGAGCTATTTTATGCAGCAGCTCTGTGTTTGTTTTTTTCTCAGGTGTACCCAGTCATTTCCCAGGACTCTTCTTACAGATTTCTGTAACTCCTCCTTCTTGTAAAAAAAAAAAAAAATCTATCTATCTATCTATCTATCTATCTATCTATCTATCTATCTATCCATCTATCTATCTATATAAATAACTAAATAAATAAAAACTAAGAAGAAAAATTCATATACATGTCTCTCTATACCTGTTTTGTTGTTGTTTTTTTTTTTTTATGGACTGCAGTTTTTTAACAGTAATTCTCTGTACACAGGTAGTTTGCTGTATGGATGTAGCAGCCTGGGCATTGCTGGCACAGTGAACTGCATTTAAACTGCTTCTCCAGAAGCCTCTGCAGTGCTTCAGCAATTAGAGAGGAGTCAGTGCTACAGAGGACTCTCTCTTATCCAGAGCAGATCCTACCAAGAAAGAGGGTGCATTCTACCCTCGCATGTGTCTTATGGGAATCAGGGAGTATGGGGCAACAGTACTTGCTCAAGTCTTGTACTGTCCCAGAGTCATGAAGCACATCCACAAACAGATGAGGTGCAGGGATTCAAGGCCCCATGCTGTAAATACAGTGTGAGAGCTCAGCTCCTCAGCAGCCTTCAGCACTGCTCTCCTGGAGCTCTTGTCTCAGCAGAGATGTTGCCTCTTCTTCTCCCTGGAGTCTGGAGGCTTACCTACAGAAGAGACAGATAACATAAATTCACTGCTGGTAATGCTCCCAAAGGGGGAACATGGTAAATCCAAGCCTGGAACACACGGAATGTGAAAATGTGAAAATACAGTGAATTGAGGGCTGGTTGTTTTTTGTTTTGTTTTTCAGGATGACTTTTCTGAAAGAAAAAAAATAAGCAAAACAGAAAGCTCTTTCCAACAAGAATGAGAAAGTAGGTTGATATTATCCAGTGTTTGCATTTTCCCATTCATTTTTACAGCAGCCAGTTTTTCCTGTTCTTGGCAGCAGAAGGTTCAGATGTGCAAGTCTTGCTGCTGTAATTGCCTGGTGTACTCATGGGGAAACAGACAAAAACTTCAGAGGTGAAGATCTCTCCTATAATTTCATGATGTATGGAAGGAAATACAACTTCAGAAAAATTATTTGCAGAAGGTTTCTATCTAGTTACAATTCAGCTGGCATTTTGGTAAATTCCCAGAACTAAACACAGACCGATAAAGTACTGATTTAGAGATGAACTGCTAGTTGTTAGATGAGGCCTGCTGATAATCTACTTTATTTGAAGCAGCCACATGTCAAAATTATGACCTTCTTTAAATTGGCATTACATGGCTTAAATATTACAATGAATAATCACCTGGTGTAAAACCAAAGTGCTCAGAAAATAAAAATGTCTGAAGCTTCTGTATTGCAAAATGTCCTTGTGCAAATTTTCAGACAAGCCATTAAAGTAGATCTTGACAGTGTTGTGCATTAGCCAGCACGCTGCAAACTGAACTGAAGATTTCCAGAGGTACATGCATGTCTTACAATATCAGCTAGCAAATCAGGCTTTGCAACTAGGACTGTGCATCTGGACAGCAGTAAAGTTAGCACAGCTGTGTCGAGGCACTGGAGTAAGAGACCTCAGAAGGACTTCCAGGCTATTTTCCCATATAGTGAGTCAGAATCACCTATACCTATGTCATCCCGACAAAAGTTAGTCTAACTTCCTTTTTTTAATAAAAACTGTTGACAGACTACAGAGTCTGTTTAGATTATATGTTTCAGTGCTGCAGTTATTAGAAAGCTTTACTATGGTTTCTTGCTCTAAAATGTCTTTTTGCATTCATCATTAATACGCAAAATTGTTCTTATTCTTTCCCTTCTGCCTTCCTTCTTCAGGTCAGTGTGGTTCATCTAACTTTCTGTTGTAGGTCCTGTTTTCCAGACTCCTTGTTGCATCCTGACTTGCACACTAAATTTTAGTTTGAGCATGCCTAGAGGTAGTTACATGTCTCATACTTCTGTCTAAAACCATGAGTTTTATCATTTGAGGTCAGAGCAGAATCTGGGCTCTTTGTAACGTACATTGGCTAGCGAGTTACACAGGCACTGAAGTGACCAGTGGTATTCTGGCTCCATAAGCCAGCAATCACCACTGCTAAGAAAAGAAGAGGAAAAGATTTGGAACTCAGAGGAAAATTGTAGAGTGACAGTGATGGCCCATCTTGGACTAACTGAAAGGAACTTGAGATGTAAGCAGACATGCAAAATTGACGGTTTGATGTCCATATTGAGGAAATTGTATGGTACTCTGAGTGTATAAAAATCCAAGAAATGGTAAACGGTTAACTTTTTCTATTGAAGGAAGGCCATTTGTTCCTCAGCACAAAGCAGAGGCATCACGAAAATGATGAAATGAACAAGAGAATAAAGATAACCAAACTGACAAAAATTCAGAAAAATATTCTGTTTTTTACCTTTCAGCTGCTTTGGGTATATTTTGATCTTCTTCATGAGCACAGTTAAAAAAGTTACATGTTTCCAATTACTGCCATTGGTTCCTGTAGCCTGTATTTCCTTAGTCCTAGAATGTCCTAAGAAATGTGTTGTAGCTTGTGTTTTTAGACCCAGCTTGATCCATGGCTGTGCCTACTATACAAGAGATCTCTGCACAGATAAATACAAAATTCAGTAAAACACACTTGTTGTCAAAAAGCGATTCCCATGAGATCTGCAACTTGATTTAAGTTTCCTGCTACCTTTCTACCAGCATAAGTGGAAAGGGAATGCTATTTTTCTTTTAATTTCCCAGGCTGAACACCTCCTCGCTCCCTTCAGTAATTACAGAGCATCAGGAAGCTTTTTTTGATGGCGGGCACATGGTATATGGGAGCACTCTGAAATACCCCACAGCCAGGGGAGGATCAGGTGTGGTCAGCGTGCCAAGAGGGATGAAAGGAAAGGCAGAAGCTGCAGGAAGCGTAACAAGTGACTCAGTAGGTGGCACTCTTCCCTCTGCATCAGCAGCAAGGTGAAGCAAAAGCTCAAATCAGTACTCGGCATCAGTACTGCTGAAACACTAGTTCAGGATGCAGCGTGAAATCCAAAGCCTTGACCTCTTTTGATGCTGTTTTTTTTTTTTTTTATGGAGTCGGCCTTGATTCATGTATAAAAATAGTTTAGCAAAGGTTCTTGAAATTTCAGCTCAGATAATCTGCCTAATGAGATTTCTATCTATAGCTTTGGCTCTGTAAATTATTCTTCACTTCTTGTTCAGGCAATGCAATCCTAATACAACCATGCTTTGATGTCAGACATAACTGTCTTTCTAGACTAGTGGTGACTCTGGTCTGCACAGTCTGAGCGTTTTGAGATGCAAATCCTCATATTCTCACAGACTGTTTGCTGATTGTATTGCACCGGCTTTTCAACCAGTCATTCAGCCTCTTCTGGGAGTGAATTTAGTGAGACCTTAGACAACCATCTGAAACTTAAATAAGTATAACAATGTTTTATACTTATATATAACGCATGCACCCCATCTTTCTTAATGAACCCTTTTTTTATGGGGAACCTGGTTTGGGTCAGTAAAGTTGTTTTGTCCATCCTGGTCCTAGTACTTGTGGTG
Organism: Aythya marila; assembly: GCF_965140915.1. NCBI lineage: Eukaryota > Metazoa > Chordata > Aves > Anseriformes > Anatidae > Aythya > Aythya marila. The sequence continues at coordinate 23,791,877 of NC_139042.1, read as the reverse complement.
ACAGGAAGAAAAGAAAAAAAAAGAAAAAAGAAGTAGTTCGGGAGCTTAATCCCTGTACTCAGTAGGTTTTTGGCCACCTGTCCACCCTGTATTCTTGAAGATGTTCATTACATCAGCAAAAAGGAGGATTCATCTACTGACCAGCCTTGCAACTCAGCCTTGTCTACTCTTTGCAAAGTGTATGGTAACCAGGTATCATTTTCTTCTGACTTCGTGGGGGAGAACACCAAAGAACATGGCCTGTGTCAAAAATATAATTTTTCAGTCAGATTCTAGTAGTTTCATACATTTCTGTGGCAGCATCTGAGAATTCAGCTGATTTGCTGCCGCAGCTGATGACTACATGCACAACCAGGGCAACTCTCTTGATTTTGTGTAGTTCATTTTTCTCATCTATCTTTTTTCTTCCCTCAGGCTCAGAGGGCACATAGGCTGCTGATGTGGGCATCCTGATCAGTTGAACAGATAGCCGCAATGTTGGAGCAGCTCTCTATGTGCAGGGTGTTGTATCTAGACCTAGAAATTCTGTGGTTGAGTGTATGCTTACCAGGAATTGAAAATACACCCTGTTGCTCCATCTCTCTAATGTCAATGATGGCTTCAGATCTAATCTTCGCCAATCAAGTCAACTGCCCAGAGTGTTAACTTTTTATTCATCACTGTCAACTATTCAAATTTCCCCAATGTCCATCTGCAGAGCAAGTAGAGCTGGTCTTCAAGGAGAGAGATTCCCTTCAGTGGGTCAAGGTCACTGGTAACTATAGCCAACAGTTCTTTCATGCCCAGAATTTTGCATGTGACTTTTTCTTTGCCACCTGCTCTCTTTCAGTTTCTTTCCAGACTAACTCTACCCACGCCCACCAGATGATCTCAGCCATCGTGATGCTGTTGTTGAGGGTAAGCCTGTGCAGGCAGTGAATTTGCACAGCAGGGATGAATCCAGAAAATCTCATAACTTCCAGTCCTTTGTCTGCTGTACTGCCGTAAGGCAGAGAACAGATGTCATTCACTTCTGAATGCTCCCCTTGGCAGATGAGCCATGGGACAGAAGCAAAGGGAATTTCTATATGAGCTTTGCTGTTTTTTTCACAAAACTAATATTGCTCTAGGTCCAGCCATGTTCTAATCCAGTCATCCCCTCTGAATTTTAATATTTTTCAGTCTGGACACAGTCATCTTCATTCTTGATACCCATTCTAGATACTGACTGTGAAGGAGATGTGGGTGGCTTTGATGTAAAACAAGTAGTGCCAGGGTCTGCACTAGGCCAGAAATCTTATTTGTGCTTTTGGAGGAGTCACTGGGCAGAAACAGCTCATTGCATATAACAATCACCTGTGCTAAGATGGTGATCTTGTTTTGTAAATGCTAAAGTGTCAGCTGCACTGGATTCACATGTGCAGATCAGTGGACTGATCCCAGCTTAAGGAAGAGTGGTGACATAGATCTCTGTGTTTGATCCCACTTTAACATTGATCACTTCTGTTTATTCTTCTCTCAATTCCAGGTATGGGGTGACATTTCGGTTGGAATCTGCAAGGTCTCTTCAAGCTTTTTGAGCAGCCTTAGGCTGCAACAAACCACTTCTGTCTTTCATTAGTAGGCACATTTTAGCCATCCTTCCAGTAAATATGCACAAAAATAGCTGCAGTACCCTAGACATGCATGTTACAGACCTCTACCTGCTGAAGTCTTTTAGGTTTTCTTTGTCCATTAGCTTGGGAATTACCATGGACTGTGCCTGTGACCAACAGAGGCTGAACAGCTGAGCTAATGGCTTACACTGCAGGCATGTTTAGAGAGAATCAAATTCAGTCAGTTGAAAGTGTTTGCCAAGTGATTGCACATCCCTTTCATGTGTTTATATACTTCCTTCGTGGAGATCAAGGTGTCGGGCATAGCTGCCAATGACAGTCCTTTGGAAACACTCCAGAAATGCATGCACGTGTTTCCCCACCCGACCTTGTACCTTGCATAGCCCTTCTCTGGTGGGATCTCACAGTGCAGAGGTCCCGTGTTGTTGTGTTGGCAGGGAGCTTCTGTTTCAAAGAAGTGTCCTTTTCTTGCTGTCCACTTACTATTCTGTTGTTTCACTCCACTTTTTCATATCTTTTCTGAAGTGTCTGCACAGAGGAAGTTTGACTAACAATAAATAGTTATAATGAGTTTTAATCCCCAGCTGTACTTAAGCTTCAGGGACTTCTTAAATGCTTTTTCGGAGGTGTTGTGTTCTGAGGACATATCCGTAGCTTCGACGACTACTTGCCTTTGAATCTCTGTCTCACAGCCAGGATTCGACCCAGGGTCAGGACTGTCCGCTTCAGGGTTGATAGAATTTTTTGCAGTTATTGGCTTTGCTAAATTGAGAACCCTCCTTTTCTCATAACCTGCTTGGGAGTTTTGGATGGTGTGTGGCTGTGAGTCAGTTGGTGATGTTTGTCTCCACAGGGAATTTTTTATCAAAGTCTGTCAAAAGTACTACCTTCTCTGCTAACCACTAGTTTTTATATATACCTCTTCAGAGCACTCCTTAGGACATTTAGTTTGAACATATTTATTGTGCTCAGCTGAGTGGTCTATCCCTTTATTTTGAGAGAGACTAATCTTGGTGCTGAGCTGCGCATGCCTCTGCCGTGTGGAGTTCATCTGCTGCAAATTGACTGACATTTAGAAGAGCAGCTTGTGTCCCCTGGGAAATCAAGATATTTTGGCACTCTTCATGGTCCTTGCTAGCCTACAGCATACCTGTGCCCCCCCCTTCCTCTTGGCTGGCATGCATTTCACACCTTTACTGTCCGGCAGCCTCCAGTGTCCAAGGAGTGTCCATCCCTTGGTGGTCTGCTTTGGGTAAGCTTCCCAGGAGTGGTCTCGGAGGGGATGCTTCTGGTTTGTCCACAGCAGATGTGAGGGTAACGTGATGATATCTGAGAAGCAAACATCCATCATTTCCAGCAAATTTGATATACAGTCCCCAGCGGTTGAAGAGCAAGATGAACTTTTTTTCACCGTATCTGAGTTTCAGGAAGTTGCTGGTAGAAATTAATTACGTAGTTTATTATCTCAGACTAAACTCAAAGCCTGCAGTAAGAACTAGAGGAGCTACAGCCTCCCCTGACAAGAAAATAGTCTAGGCTAGTCAGGGTAAGGATGGACACAGCTAGGAAGAGCATATAAGCATGGTATTCATGCTTATATCAAACAAGTCTCTTGGAATTGTGTGGTGGGTCAATCCCCTGGTTGCAATATCACAGGTAACTCATTTTCTTCCAGTAAGAATTAGCTTTATGTACACAGAAGAAGCATTGCTGTGAGCTGGTTTTACCTAGCAATTCTAACTGGACATTGAGTTTAGTCAGTAGGTTGACAGCAACTATGAGGGAGTTTTTCCCTAAGAAATATATTACTCTAAGATATTAAAATTATGTTAAAAAGGTCCCCCTAGCTCTGAAATGAATTACTGGTACTAGACATTTTCCAGCTCTGAATATCTCAAGGTCATTATGTGAGAATAAAAATTATGTACCATATGGCAAGTCTAAAATATTCAGTAATTTGAAGAGAGTGTTTGCTGAAAATAAATTTTGCAGCCAGCCAGGCTGTAAATTTTCTATAGCTTTGAAAAATCACTATGGAGGCAATAAGAGGACAAAACACTGAAATGTTTTCCTCCCCTGCTTCTCAAACGTAGGTTTATCAGTGGATGATTTTTTTCTTTTTGTCATACAAAAGCACTCATCAGACCTTTTCAACTACAAACTCCTAATGATAATTAGCATTTTAGTGTGGGGACCTGAAAGCGTTCTGTAAACATGATTGAGTTTGCATACAGCACTTCCTGACGGGCATTTCTGTAATAATAGTTTTCATCTGCCTTTACAATTCTTGTATCCCCTGCTTTTTGTGTCAGGAAAAAAAAGGATGCCTGCAAAGAGGTGGATGGCAGTATTTAGGTTTTCAGACCCAAGGACACTTCGTGTTGTTCCTAAGAATATGTCTCATCCATTATCTTCGTTTTGCAGATGGAAGTCAGAAGGGCAGAATGCAAATGGTTGGCTAACGTCCCTCGTGAGGTCTCTTTCAGTATGGAAAGTATGTTTTGATCTTCAGTCCTGCACCTTCAGTCACACAATCATCTTCCCAGCTGTGCAGACCTCTCTTGTATACTACCACCAACACTTGCTTCGCTCCTTCCTACCTAGCCCAGAATATACAAAATACCAAATTGCTTTCATTCTTTGTAATAACGTTTACTCCCTCAAACCTACCATAGCGAGGCAAGTCCTGAACCCTGCTGCCTGAGGCATTCATGGCGCTGTTGACAGATGTCCTAGTAAAATCCGTGTAGCTGCATTTTTCAGTGAGTCAACATCCCACTAACACGGTTGGCATCTCGTAGCCTCCCAGTGTACACCCTCCTCTGCCTGCAAAGGCTTCATTTGCAAAGCAGGGACTCTGGCAACTAAGTACTCTGGCTGCCTCGCTCATCTGGGGGTTATCACCGAGGCTCTTAAGGGTGACAGTTCCCCTGGTTTGACTGAAAGGTACGCATTTGTGGGAGGCATTTCGGTGGATCAGAAGCTGGGGCATCCTGATTTTCGATGTGTGTCACCTGGCAGATCTCATTGAGTTGGATCAGCAGTTAATCTGCTGGAATTGCCTGTTCTTTTTTTTGTTATTTTCCGTCTCTGGAGAACCTGAAGAATCTAAAAAAAGGGGAAGTGCTAAGCCTAAATGAGGCTGCTGGGACCTGCACATTTAGTTGCACAGATCAGCCATCTGCTTTGCATGCCATACCTTCGCTCCTTGTTACACGCTTATTATGGGAATATTTATTCTGTCAATGACTAGCTGTTTGCTCTTAATATGCTTCCATCTGCATATAAATTTGCTAAACCACTCCCCTTAGGCATATGAGAGTTTGGCTTTCCCTTCAGGATGGCTATAACTATGCAGTTAGGTTTACCATATCATGAGCAGGATGTTCAGCTCTCACATCCATGAGTGTGTGGAAGATGGGCTGGGAGGAGCAGTTTCCACAACTCCACGGATGCAAGAAAGGTTGAGTCTCAGAGTGACAGCCTGTAAAGCTGGATTTTGGAGGTGTCAGAGGTAACAATACAGGTAAAATACTCGGGGAAGAGCCATAGACACGGCTAGGTATAAGTAGGGGCAGTGGATTGCTAGGAATGACGAAGTGGCCCTACAACGTGCTGTGTGCCACATGCATGGCAGGATTGCCTTCACTGAAACTCCCACTGGGCTTTGAGGGGAGCTATGTGAGGAGAAATCCCTTCCTGGGGCTTCCTTCTGGGAGGATCCAGAAAAAGACAGAATTGCAGTTGAGGATGGGAAAGACAGGTTCTGATTTCTGAATTATTCAGGCTTTCCTGAGTTGAGCAGTTCATGCATAATGAAATGAGAAATGGAAAGAACAAAAAAGAAAAGATGGTTTGGGATTTAGGGGGTTGTTTGTTTGATATCTTGTTGCTTAGTTTTGTTTTCCCCACAGAAAATGACTCAGAATAATGTATTTTCTCTGCAGTTCTGCTCCTGTTGCATTCTAACAGAATCCTAAAAGACAGACCCGATCCCCTAACAAGTGTCCATCTGAGCATTTGCACATACTATCACTTCTCTTGACTAGCTTTAACTTTCAGAAATCACGTGCTTTTGAAAATTAATTGGATTCTCCTTCTCTTTGTAATCAATATTGGTAGCATTCGCCTACAAAAAAAACCTTTATCCCAGGAGCATGCATTTTTTTTAAATACTTGCCAGAGATGTCAGCTATCACTGGGGAAATGATGTGTTCAGCAATATCTCGCTTTAAATAATTTTTAAAGTAAACACTTTGCTTTGTCTCGCATATGAGTTATGACCCTAATGACTTCTGGTTCTCAGTTTCCTTTCTCAGCATTTCCTTTCCCCACAATTCTCCTGATGATAAAGCTGCTCGGTGTGGGAATGAGCCCAAGCTGCCTTTTACTCCTATGTATTTACCTGATGTTTTGCCAATGTACTATTATGCTGCTTTTTATATTGAACAATAATGCCCTGGATCTCACATTGTGAAGATCAAAACCCACAATTCAGCAAGGTATAGGGCAGACCGAAGTTTCAGTTGTGGAGGTGCAGATAGGCAGTGGGTGTGCAGATTTCTAGGGGATTGATAGGAAAGGCACAGGGTGCAGTGGCTTTCTGGAGGCAGGTCAGTCCCAGCGGGAGCACGGTGAGCACACAATTGCAAAATGTTTGAAGAATGTAGTGATTCTACTAATAGATATGGTGAAGGCAGCTATTTTTTTTCTGTTTAGCCCACTTTCTGTAAGGAACTCCTAATGAACTTTGGCTATTAAATAACACAAAGCTTGACCAGAGAATTTCAGGCGCAGTGGCATTTATTGTTGAGAATTGACTCCTTTTTTTCCACCTCCTCAAGAGGATGTTGATTAGGATGGTGGCTTGTTTGTTCTGTTGGATCCATGGCTACTGTGCAAGTATCTTCATGTTCTGCTACATCCCATCATTAAATGCTTCTCTGAAGGCTCTCTGCAAGTGTTTGGTGAATCACTGTTACATCACTGTTACTTCGTAGGCTTGCTTTTGGGACCAATGAATTATGACATTTGCTCACAACTTGAAATTGCTTTGTCCGTAATAGGTAAGCAGAAAAAAAATAATGGCTACTTTAATATTTAATAACAGTGTGAAAACAGTGCAAGAAGACACTGTGCAGAGGAAAATAGTCCTGCAGGTCAGGGGATAGTTTGTTTGCATGGAGGTGAGCTGGAGTCCTTCTACAGGAATTTACTCATGACCTATGAGCACAATGCCTGGGGAAAAGTTCAGCAGCACAAGAAACATATATAACTTTGTTTCCCAACTTTTAGATAATTGACTACTCACTGAACAACATCAATAATATTTCATGTTCTCTTGGCCCATCTCTGCACAAAAATCTCTCTCTGGATTGCTTTGCAGAGACATGGTTCATTGGATGTCTCTTCACCATGTTTTAATGTGATCCTGGTGTAGGAATACATGACACAGACGTCCAAGGTGGCTCTGCATGGATCTGACAAAGCTTGTTCATTCCCTGCCCATGTGTGGTGTGCTCATGGTTCACCAGTAAGATCCACCTCATATGTCCAAAAGCTCTGAATTAGAGTCCATAGTGTTTTAGCTCCACTGAAAATGATTTAATAGACATGGAGTCAGTTTACTCACAGTGAAAGCTACACACTGATTTCTATGTAGGTAATTCTCTATTTCAGAGAGAAAAAAAAAAAAATTGCCAGCAGGTGGGGAAAAAAAAAAAAAAGTTAATTTGTGTAAAAATCAACAGCAAAAATATTATTTAAGCTGCGTTTTCTTTGGATATGTGTACCACAGCATAAGAATTTCATTTTTCATTTATAACACTTGATATAAATAGTGTGATAACACTTCACAGAGGCTCTACTTATCAGGGGAATTCCAACTTCTTACAGAGACTGAGGCATACTGGTTGTCATGCCATCCTTGTAAATATTTTATGTTAACTTAAGACTCAAGGGCAGATGTCTATTTTTACTTTGTGTTTGTGAAGAACTATGAACCTGAAAAGCTTTTGGTATAAAACATTTAGCAGTAGCAAAGCCAGTTCAAAGCTCTTTTCAGAAATAGAAATTGTGATGCAGCTTTTTTTGTTGATGTTATATTTTGTATTATATTCAATGCTTGCCATGCTTCTCTGGTAAACATATCTGTAATAAATAGTTGTTTGAAGCAATAACATCCATTTGGTAAAGTAGCTTGCAATCAGTATTAAGAATGTGCAGCCTACCTTTCCTGTTAAAGCAACTGCTTTGTATTGATGTTGTTAGCGGTAACTTGCTTTCTTTTTCTTTTTCTTTCTTTTTTTTTTTTTAATTTCTTTTTTTTTTTTTTTATACAACTACAGCTTAGTATTGCCAGCCTGCCAAAATAATGAGACTTGCAGACTGGCGAAGGCAGCTGGTTAATAATGTACATCCTATATTGTCTGGTGTCCCAACAAACTTTCCAGGATATCTACTTGTTTTTCAAAGAAATGACATGCAACTTCTATTTGGGGCATAATCTGAGGTTCTTAAAACCACAAAAAAAAAATGTCATGTGCTCTTTATTATGATCTGAGTCTTTGAGAGGTAAAGACTTTTGCTGTGAAGATAATAAATATAAACCTTGAGGCCTAAACCACTTGACTTCTAAGCTGCGTGTGTGCATCTTGCCAGAGGACAAAGATATTCAGACATTTACAACAAAATTAACCATCATTAATAGTTATTTTAGAATTCAGATCCAATCACTTAATGCTTTTCTGTGTTTCCCTGGCATATTTCCAAATTCAACTGCATTGCCAGCTTGAGTGCCCATACCTGCTTGTTGGCATCTACCTACACCAGCCCAGCCCTTGGCTCTGTGGTGGTTTAGATGACTCCATGTGACATCATTCCTAATTAAGTTTGAATACAGTGCTATGTTTGAGAGCCAGAGGAAGTACAGGAAGGAAGCTGAGTGTCAGTGAGTCATGTCGTATGAATGCGTGGCAAGCAGTTATTGATAACATACAACCAAACCACATTGTTGATTTTGGAAGATTTGGTATGGGAACTAAAAGCAGCATCCTGACCTCAGTTGTGATTTGTTTGTATTTGGATTTCCAATAATGCCATTTCTTTTTTTCTTTTTTTTTTCTTTTTCTTTTTTTTTTTTTTTTTGAATAATTATTTCTTTTCAGCTGCTCTGTCTTTACTTATCTCACAGTTCTTGCTGGAATAAAGACCCAGAGGGGCTTTAATGTTTAATCTGTGTGAACAAGGCATCAGCATTTTTCTGAAGACTGTCTCCCATTTTCTGTGTGAAGGAAAAATGTCTCTTTAGTGGCAGGCACCCTGCCTTGTAATTTCCGTTGTGTGAGCTTGGACATCTGTGTGATTATCCTCTGGGAACAGTTGCAGCTTGACACACATGCATCTAGTCTAGCTATTTTTAATCACTGCTTTTCAAGTGTCTGTAGTGAGTTTGGTGACATGAATGGGAATAGTGTTTTCCAAATTTTAGTCCTTTGGTATTTGCTTTTTGTAGTCCCTCAACCCCACTAAAATCTCAAAATATCATAAAGGTTAATCATTTCCAACTGTACAGGAAACTTCATTATAAGGCTTGAAAATATTACAGGGCCCACAGAATTTGAATCTAGCCATACATATTGGAGTATACTGTGAACCAGATAGACCTTAAGCTTTTTTTAAATTATTTTGAAAGTAAAATATGATCTTCTATGTATTTTGGCTTTATTTATAGGAAAGGTGCTAGTTCTGTATAAGGAACAGTTACTATAAGAGTAGTTCATCTTGCTGGGGACTTATAATGGTACATTTTTCATTTTACTCCCCAGAACAAAACTGACCCCAAGTAACAATCTTGATCCAGGAACTTTTCCATTTCTGTCACAGTTCTAGGGACTGTACCTTTACTGCTCACCTTACCATAAGGAAAACTTCTGTGCCACATCTCTCCCTGTCAGAGTGTGAAGTGGTTGTAAAACAAAACATGAGGAGTGTGAGATCCATGTCAGGTCCCAGATCTCCGACTCCTATTCCAATCAGTGTAAGACACTTGAAAAAGCACAGCACAGTGCCTGGACTAATGAAACAGTATTTTAAGCAAGATTGCAGTTATAAGATTCAAGGATAGTGTAAATGTATCCTTTCATTTTTAAAGCCATGAAGAATACCTTATGTTACAGGTTTATTTAAAGCTGGTTATTTGAAAGTTAACAGAATAAAAGAGAGAAAAAAAAAAAAAAAAGGCTTCAAATGATTCCTGTAAACTTGATACTTCACTTTTTGCCACAGTGTAGGATCAACTGGATCTGTCACTTCTGAGAAATGTTTGTGTACTCTATTCTTAAACACTTCTGGTGATGAAGACCCCACAATCCCACTGTGCAAGCAGTACTTTACTATATTTCAGCATTAGAAAGTTTTAAAGTGTAATCTGAAGTTTTCTTGCACGTTAAATTCATTTCCTCTTCTCCTCTTCAGATGTGGAAAAAAGATTATATTCTTTCTCTTTATGGCATATGTTTGAAAACTGCTCTCATGTTTCAACCTACTCTTTCTAAATTAACAATCCCATTTCCATAAAATTTTCCTTGCAACTCACATTTTCTAGAGCCCTGGTCATTTTTGTCTCTCTCTCCCCTGGTTCATACTCTTTTTGACATGCGTTACCCAACACTGAATGCTTCAGGTGTTTGCAGTTCAAAAGGAATCACACCGAAGTTCATGGAGCTCTGTCTGATGCTGCAGATGATTATTTACAAAACCAATCCCACTGGACTCAGCAGAGCCACTGACCTACATGCTTCTCAGCGTGAGAAAGGAGTGCAGCCTTGCCACTCGGATCTCCCAAATGTTACTGCAGAGATCGTTTTCCTCATCCATCACTTCAGCCATAGTTTTGCATTCTTCAAGCCGTGCCTCCTTTTCTACTTTATCAAATATAAGGTCTTTATTTTCACTTTCAACTTATTTAACTGCCTATTCCTTTCTTATCACATTTGCTTCTTAGCATGCTCTGGCACCTTCCATCTCTCCATTCGCGATTCCCTAATTCCTAGATTTAAGGAAGATCCTTTGTGATCCTTTCCTTTGTTGGAACATTAGGCATCTTTTGTGTTTCATATGATAGGTACTTAACACATCCATTTTGCTTATACTTAATATGATGATACAAATAAAAGTACTGGCAAATGTGAATGAGGTGCTCAAGAAGGATGGACTTACACAGAGCCCACTGTCTATAGTGTGAAGAGCCAAATATTTCAGAAACAATTCTTATATCCTCATGTATTTTTTCCAATCCATAGAATTATGCTTTAATAGTATTTCCACAGGAGAGCAAGGTGAGCCAAGGCCCGGTCATTACAGATGTTTTTCCATGTAATTGAGTGGTTCAAGAAAACGTTATGAAAGATTACCTTGGCAAAAGATGTAAATGTGAAGAGCAGCTGGAAATCCCATGAAGATCCTGCTCATCTATAAATTAATACACACCACTGGGGATACTGACAATTTGTCTTGGAAGTGAAATGGTTGAGAAGAGATCTTGGCGTTCAATCAGCAAGAGATAGAACATTCATAAAAGCAGAACTGTATTTATGACATAGTAGAGTGGTTAATTGGTTGGGGATATATTTTTATTAATATGAGAACAAGCATCTATTTCTGATGTATGTTTAAAAAAAAAAAATTCTCTCTCCATTCCAACTGGAGAGAGAGAAGTCTTCCTTTGCTAGCTTATCAGAAGATCATAGCTTTTCCCATAAGAGCTCAATAAAACATTTTTGCAATTTTGTGGGGTGCTTTGTTGTCCAAATGGTTTCTCACAGCCCTCCTCCTCCACCACCACCTTGATTTTACAGCCTAATGAAAACAAGATGCAGCAAACTGTAGCTGAGCTGGGATCAGAAGAGCAGTTTTAGAGGGGTAATAGCTGAGTACATACATGTAGCTTAGCAGTTACATAACTGGAAGGAAGATGTAAATGTTTCTCATTTATACATGCATCCGTACGTATGTGTGTAGATATAAAGTAAGACATGGTAAACATGGCATTGATAACAAATGTGTGCGGATAACAAGATCAGGTAATCAGACAAGTAGAAAACTAATTGTGTTTATGTGGTTCAATTAAAAGTAGATTTGTTGGAAGCAGCTAACGTGAACTGAAAGTAAGCAGAGCTGGAATGCACTGAGCAGAAAATCCCTTCAGTTCCCATCAGTAGTATCCCTTCCAGATTAATACCCATCTCTGTGTCCCTTCTCTTCATTTCCCCAGCCATGCCCAGCCCCTCACCACCTATCTGCTGCAGATCCCAGCTCTGCAGGTGGGGATGCAGTAGGTCAGGAAACCCACTTTCAGCACCAAATTAGAGCTTAGTACTGTAATTCTTATTTTTGTATCACACTGCCAAAATCAAAGAGCTAGTCTGTCTGCTTTGTATTTCCTCTCTCACCTGTCCATAGGTCTGGTCTTTTTCATCTTTGTTACCTTTTTCTGGTGATGGTAGTTTGTTGATCTTAGATTTTCACTGTCTTTTTTTTTTTTTTTTTTTTAAGACAAGCCATGATTTTATTCACTGTTGTGTCTTTCCATGCTGAGTTTTGTAGTTTTGTGCATTTAACTTTTGCAATAATTTTGTGTGTTTGTAAAGGCACTTTTTTTTTTTTCCTGTAAAAGCACCTCTTTTTTTTCTGACAGATAAGCAACCTTTCCAAGTGTTCAGGCTTGTACCTAGGAAAGGAGCACCAGAGGGAGCACTACAGTTTTCTCTTAAATAGATCCCTGTTCTCTACCTCAGATCCTAGGCTGTGACTCCAGATCCATACAGAACTGTGATCTGGATTGTGATTCTGAATCCTTCATCAAAGGCAAAGATGCATCTGGTTCCAAACCTGCAGCCCAGCTCCCTTTCTGCAGCCTCAGGGAGACAGAAAAGGGCAGCCTGGATTTCACTCTTGCACTCCTCTGATATCTAGTGGCATTTCCAGCAGTCCATTTTGTACCTGAGAGGAATATCATCTATCCCTACATCTGCTGTTCTGTTTGAATAGCCTGGGGCCTTTCTAGAGTTACTGAAGTCGTTCTGTGAAAGCCCTCCTGTGGTCTTCTGGGACAGCATCCCAGGTCAGATTGATATTCTGCATCTGCCTGCTCTGACCTATACAGCGATGCCGATGGATAAGACTATTTCTGTTACTTCATTTGCTTTAGCAAGCTCTGGCTTAAGTGCAGCTTCTGCTATGTGTAATGACAGATGCTGCCAAATGTGACTCACATTTTCTCTTCGTTCCCCTCTACAGCAGCCTCTCCAATTGCTGCTGCAACTTCTCAGCATGAGGAACGATCTTATTTTTTAATAAACAAACAAACAAATTGGCAAGAGCTCCAGACATCTAGATGCTTGGGATAAAAGGCTATGCTCATTAGCATTTCTTCAACAGAGAATAGCAAATTCCCAAGCCATGATGTCTGGGACAGAATTCATACCCTATGAAACTGTATTGCTCTGGAGAGGATGGAAGAGATTACCTCTCCAAGAATAAAAAGCTCTTCCAGATTTGCCTCGCAGGCTGTCCTGGATGCATGCCACACTATAACACAATAGTTTAATGCTTTCCTTTCTTTTAAGGAAAGACTACAATCTTAGGACTGCTCTATGGGATTTAGTCTATCATAAGGTATGGATACTCTTGTCTTTTGGACAAGATTCTTTGAGAAGCTGGGAGAACAACCATTGCCACAAACTGTGTGCACACTTTTCTTTACCGCATGTAGAGTCTCCAGTTCAGCCTCTTTGAAGGTCTGCTGGAAAGATCACATACCTCATTCTTCCCTCTCCCCTTCTCCCAGAGGGGCCAGGCTGTCTGGTATGACACTACCTGAACAGGATGGGTACCATGTCATGCCAGAATTATACAGCAGGGAAGGGCTAAGTCTCTGTTTTAGTTGTGAATAAAAAAGAGGATGGAGGACCTGCCCAGTCCTTCCTTTTCATCCTGAGCCCCACACATCTCTGGAGCTCACCACCACAGCCTCAGGGCAAGCTGCTTCTGGTCTGAAGTACATATGTAGCTGTACGTTAAAAGGCCCTCAAAGTACCTGCTGGTCTCTTTACCACACAGACGGTGCAAGTTACACTAGCGCAATTCCCCTAAGCTGTATCCAGCACCAGCTATTTAATTTATCACCTCTCTCCTCTCAGGAAAGCTCTGGAAGTCTAAGCAGGTAAGCAAAACTCTTTCAGACTGGCTAGAGACTGGTGGAAAATCTAAGATGACGTCCTGAGTTTGCTTTGGATCCATGAGAAATAACAGGAAATACCAGCTTTTCTGCACCAGAGCCAGTCTGTTTCCAGGCTCCCAGTTCCTTCTGTCTCCCTCAGACCACCTTGCTTTGCTATTCTGTTTCTTAGAGACCTCAGAAAGCTAAAGCAAGGCAGTATGAGTGTGATTAGGGTAGCCTGGCATGGTCCCATAAAATTCACGTTGGCAGCTACACCCAAACTGTTTCCCTCTGCATGTTATCTTCCGAGCAAGGGAAGTGGCTGTGAAGAGAATTCCACCGTGGCCATTCCATGAATGCTGAGAGGGGGCCATAAATCTAACAGCAGTGCTTTTCACAAATTTTTGTTTTATTTTTTTCATCTTCCCTTTCCAGTTAAGTCTGCCTACATGATCACTTCTTTGTCCTGTGTTCCATTCTTGTTAAAGCTCCAATAGAAATTTTTGCATTATACCCATCCCCAAAAAATAAAACAGGGGGGCAAGTCTGGGACGAAAGCAGTAATCCAGGCTATCTCATGATTTTGGTCTCTAGCTTGACTTCATTGCTCATCCCAGTGTCCTGAACTGATCTGACAGCAATTGTGGGAACGTACTTGCACGTTGGTGTGTCATTAGGCCTTGAGATCTGATATCAAGTTGGCAGCTTTGCCCATTTCTGCAGTCAGGCTTGGCTCTATTTCCACCCCGAAGCAATTTTAAATATTCCATCTCAGAGGTTGGCGTTGCTGATAACTGAACAGAGCACTTTTTGTAGCACTTGATTTGATTTCTGTACTTAAGGTTGTTTTCTTTCCTCTCAAATGATTGTACTCAACTGCTGATAAAATTCCTTTTCCGCAATCTTTAATTAATGAGTAACGTGGGCCGTGCTGGGCTGTGAGGAGGTAATTCAAAGTATTATATTTTAGCATGAAGTGAAGTGAATCTATTTGCACAAAACTATGTGAAAGGAATACACTTCCAAGTAACCATGCTCTTGAAATATGCTGTTCTGCTTCCATTAGTTTGATCTGCATCCTTACTAATTATAATTTCATGTTGACTTAAGATGACCTGCTTCTCAACACGTAGACGTGGGTCCTGTGTACGACACTGTCTGAATGCAAAGATCCATCCCTGCTGATGATCCACCAGAGTACTATTACGGGTTTTCTCATAAGTGGCAGAAGCACGGCGTTATTTAGTTTGCTTTAAAGAGAAACCGTGTGTGAAGTAGAAGATAAAGAAACTGCATAGATGTTGCCAAAAAAAGAAATTCATTAAAATGAACAAGAAAAGTAGGTCAAATTTTAGCCTAACTACGTTCAAGTTGTTCCTTTTAAATACAAAGAGAGCAGAGAAAACAGGCAGATGGGAGTACAGAAAAGGGAAATAAGCCAAAGTGATTAGCCCGGTGACCTTCCCTTGTTTCTGGTGGGTTTTGTATGTATGTGCACTGCGCCATTGTTTTTCATGAATAAAATTAACATATTCAATTTATATCCTAAAAGAATTCTAAATTCATTAATTTACTCACCACTGCAATTCTAATTTATGATGCAAGTCTTCACTTTTCAAGTTATTTGCTGTACTTATTTTCTATATTTTGCATATTTATGTGTTCAGATTGAAGATACACAACATGGAGAATAATCGTTTTTAAAAATAGCATTAGGACTAATTAAGAAAAGAAAATAGCTGAGAACAATGTCATTCTCCTGGGTTTTTGTTCCTATGCCATTATTAAACAATTGAACATTGAGCCACTCAGTAACAGATTAGCTTATTCATCAGCTTTCTAAGAGCTAAATTTCAATGGATTTCTCTCTTTCTTATATTCTTTCAAATGATTTATATAAAGGAAGGTTTTCACTATGTTGGTAAGGGTTTCCCAAGAAGTTTCTAACTAATGCTTAGTTAAACAAATTGAGTAGAAATTTATACTGTAATTAGTTTGATGAGTGGATTGTATTGCACAGCCCAGATTATCTGGAGTTTTCTACTAAGGAAAGCAAAGAAATGAAAAAATGAAGGTAAAAAAAATTAAGGAGCTTCACTCATGGCTATTATTACTTTAAAGCATAATCATAATTAAAGATATTTTAAAATATCTTCTAGTGTTAAATTTAACTTCTTTTTTAATATTTGCTAGCCATTGGGGGGGGGAGCTAGATGTTTGAGGGGTTATAGAACTTGCCATTTGGATGAGATCCACTGTGTCTTTTTTCAGAAAGTGGCTAGAAACAGGAATTTCAAGGAATGGCAATACTCTGATAGCCCAACTTACATGGAATAAGCTGCTAACAATTTGGGTTTCATCCTCCACCTGAAGAACCTGGCTTCTCTGTGGGGATGTGGCTATTCATATCATTTCCAAAATCCAGTGGTTTGGAAAAATATTAAATCTGAGTATTTCTAATATCCAAAAAGCTATCTAAGATCTTTGGCCTATTGCTAAGCTCTAGCTCTCAAAACCTCCTATAGGAACGTATGCCATAATATAATTTCCTGTTTTGTGAAAAAGCTGTTTCCTATTACCATTTTTATTTTTTTATGTCCTTGTTCTAGAGTTATGAATTAAATAAGACAGAATCCTTGATATGCTTTTTATTGTTTATATGCTTTTGAACATCTCCCGTGCTGTTAATTTCCTTCCAGACCATCCCTTTCTTTTCAAGCTGTCTTCATAGCTTTTGACAAGACTCAGGGGTGCCTCTGTGACTTCCCTCCAAGGCCGTGGTTCTGCATTTGAGTGAGATAACCAGTGTCTCCACAATGTCATACATGACACTGCACACTAATTCATAGAACAATATTGTCGTATTACCATTGTCATTTTCCTTTCCACATCTGTGTGTATCCTTTGGCTAGAGGCTACAGAGTGCCCACAAGAACCCTTCTGACAGCAAATCTTGGAGGACTGGAGGGGAGAAGTAGCAGTATGCATCAGGAGGGTGGCATCTCGGGGGGGCAGTATCTGAGGAGCAGGGGCCACTTTGCATTTCTCAACATTTTCTCTGGAACTCACCTGTTGAGAATTCAGTGAATATCTTTCTAGGGGTTAGTTCTGCTATATAAATCAAATGCTAAATTTCAGCCTGTTGGAAATATAAGCGTTTTGAACGACTCGCACAAACACCTACTGTGTGCTTGGAGGCAGCTTTGATACCAAACATATGTCTTTAATTGAGATGTATTTACGCTGAAGAAAGCAACTTGGCATCAACAGCTTTGTCTATTAGCATCTACTTTCAAATAGTCTTCTAGCTTATTCACACCTCATGTGAGGCTGTTAAATTTATTGCTCTTTCAAACTTTTCAGATTTACTAGGTACCTTCCATAAACCTCGGTCCTACAAAGAGTTTGGATAGTATCACACCAGACACTCACGGGCCTATTCAGGTAGACAAGCCAGATTTTGCACAACATAAGTTCTGTGTAAAATGCAGTTCTACAAAATGCATATATTGATTTTTCTGACTTTTTACATGGAAGGGGAGATGGTCATCCCAGTCAAAGGCCAAAATAGGCATACTTAGGGAGTGATCTATTCAGAAGTTTATTTTGTGAGATGACTGATACCCCGTATAGAATGACTGGCTCAATTGTAAACATTTGCATTATAGACACCTGTTACTCTACGAAATGAATTCCACCATGCAGCTTAGTGTCAGACTAACTGAATATTTGTTTTGTTCCACATACCAAAATGTAACACCTTGATGATTGGTAATATCAAAGCATTTTTTTTTCAGTCAAATATAAAAAATAATAATATATTTCTAAGATCAGATTGTTGTTTTTTACATCTACTATTTTTAGTTGTCTTTATTAATGACAAAAATGTTGAAATGGGATTTCTGCTTTTTTCTCAACTCAGTTTCATTTACCCTATTCTGTTCTTGAACTGAATCTCGTCCACGGAATTAGCCACTGCTGTGCTTTACCCACTGTTGATGACACTCTCTTCTGCTCATACAAACTGCAGCAGACGTGCCACTGTTGATAAATGAGTTCAGAATACCAGGAGATGTCCCTTCACAGTACAGTCTTTCAGGTGACCTGCCCTTTATGTTATGAGCTGCCTTTAAAATTTTATCTGTTTAGTTAACTGCTCATAACAGCGTTACTTGTTACACCTGATGTATCAGCTCCAAAATAAAAAATGCAAAACAGCATCTGCAATTAGGAGTCTTAGCTTTTTTTTTTTTTTTCCAGAATGAAACAAAGTAAATAAATTTTAGCAGTAAATAGCTCTAACAGCTTAGGCTGTTTTGTTAATTCCAATTATACTTATTTCTCCTCTGGCATTAATAGCATCTTCCAAAGTGTTACTGCATCAGTATTGTGTTTATAGAACTTCTCCAGCAGAGCTAATTGATTCTGAAATGCCCAATGTTACTGGTTTACTAATTGTTTCCCCTGCAAAACCGTTAAGGTGGCTGTGCTTTGTATTACAACCATGTCAGCATCTCAGAACAAATTGAGGAGACTCTCAGGAGTAAAATATTTAGCTGCATAATGTAGGCTGTTAGATAAAGACAGTGATGAGGATAGGGCAGTTAAATACCTACTCTCTAATTAGGTTCTCTCTGCAAAATGAGAAGTACATGAAAATACGAAAATGATTACAGTTATTACAGGAAGGTAAAAGTTTAATGTTCATTGTTACTAATAATAAGTAAGCTTTCTGACAAAGCAAGATCCTTAGACTTGACCTTTCTCTTTGGCTTGCTAGAAGCAACTTAAGGACAAACAACTGGTATGTCTTCTCAGGGAAAGTGTTTCTCTCTTTCTAAGTATACCTTTAACTTCAAAATACATAAATTAGAACCACAGACTGTATCCATTGCAGTGACAGTTCTTAGACACTGCACAGTATCTTTAATATAACCTGTTCTCCAAGTTAACATTACACTTACATTAGAATATCTCCAGAGTAATAATGCTAAAAATTAGCTTTGCAAACATATTTTTTGAAAAACTTTATAACTTTGCTTATGTTTTACAACAATAGTGTTAAATTATATCTATTACCAAACTCATAAATCTTTTAAAATAAACACAGGCATGTGTTACATGGATGACTGATCTTTATTATTCTGCTGACAATAACTAAGTCACATCCCTTTTATTAAACTATTCTATGTTTGTTTCACTCTTATGCCCAAGATCTAAAAATTATAATGTGTGGCATAGACTAAAATCACCTTTCAGGTAGGTAACTGAAAAGTGTAACTAATTTCTGTTGCATTATTGTAAAAAATCTTAGACTAGGAAACAACTAATGAAATGAAATCAACGATAGTCGCTGGTGGCACTGTTTAACATCTGCTGGCTTGTAGAGTCTTCCTATATTGACCTTTTCCTTTATGTTTCCTAGTTTTTACTTGCAATGCCAGAAGAACAAGGTCTGTAATTGTAATTAAATCAATCTGACAATGAGTCACACTCTGGCAGCTAAAGAAGAATCAGGAGAAAAATAATCTAATCTTAAACATGAATGGTATTTGCTGGAGCGAAGGGAGGAAGGGAGGGTGTATGTAATTTTTTTTTAAAGGGGAATGTAAAACTTGCCAGGAATTCATTACATTCTTTTGTTATTTTTTTTTTTTTCATAATCTTTTGCTTTATGATCTCGAATGGCTGCTGAAACAACGTATCTTGGGAAATTAGTGCCATATTGAAGTCACACATAAATACGTATTTCCCCGTGTATGCAAAATAGCAGGTTTCAGTTTTTAATTACAAGTATTGTTAAAGGCAGAAAAAAAAAATGGCAGGAAAAGACCACCTCTTTTTTGCAGCCATTATCCACTGGCACCAGTTCAGAAATTTCAAGGATCTGTAGCGGCACCTAACCAGCTCGTACAGTCACTGGTGACAGCTACAGTTCTTGAGAGCCATCCGTATAGCCTCTAACCTGGCATAGGAATCTGCAGCTGGCTAGTCTGAAATGATGAGCACTGAGGGTTTCTGAGCTCCTATTCCTCTCTGGAGCTTGTGTGCCTGCTTGCGTGCACATTTTATTTCCCCATCCACTTGAGATCAGCCTAGCAGGCACCCAACTGAGCAATGCTGTTCCCTTCACAGTTGCATGTCAGATGTCATCTGTGCTGAAGCACCTAGAATGAAAGTCTCAATTAGGCTGTAAGGCCTCTGAGCCAAGGATCAGCTTTTCATCCTGTACATATGCATAGTTTTTCACCTAGTTTTTCATATACTGTGAGTGCCCATACAAAAGTGATCTCATTCCTGGTAGCATCCCGAACATATTCTGTTTGTAATGCAAATGGTAAAAAAAGGTAACACTATGTTAGTGGTAAGATGCTCCATTCTCATGCTGATATCTTAAATTTGTGCTTTAAGCTCATCTGAAAAAAGCTTTCAATAGGTACTCAAAAATACCATGACAGTCAAAAAGCTCATTGCTAATATACTGCAAAATCACACCGCAGGATCAAAAACTTTAAAACTAGTAGAGATATGAGGGATGGATACATTCTCGTACCAGATGTGGAATAACTCCTGTGGTACAAGGTAATTTGAGTCTCTTTTTCTTTCCTCCAGAACAGTTTAAGGTAACAGTCAGCCTAGAATTGTCATTTGCATGACTGTTAACTAACCAAAGTGTCCTTGCTAGAACACTTTTTAGTCTTGAATGAACTTAATGTGCCTAAGGTTAAATTTAAACTAGACGAGATTTAGTGTAGAATGAAGGTGAACATTGCAATATGTAATAGAGAAAATGGAATAAGAAGTTAGACTGTTTTCTACAAAGAGCCTTAAGAATGTTTAGCACGAAGACTGGAGGAATTCCAGGTAGTGTATCGTGATAGCATGTATGTCCAGTGCTTGGTCCCTAATTGGGCTTGCATAGCTATGTGTTCAGACTAAAGAGTTATATAGATTTTGAAATGTAAAAAAGTCACTGAAATAGTAATAATTCCTTATGCTCATGGTCCAATTATTTTTTAGTTAAGGCCTTTCCTCCCTTCTTAAATCATCTGACCTGAATTATATCTTCTCATTCTTTTATGCTGTATATGATAAGGCAACTTGGCACAGTGCATGGTTGTTACACTTGATGAGCTAAAACATACTGTTGTGAAGTACATCCTTGTCTCTGATATTCTGTAGTTGTATTTGGTTTAGTGTAAACACTTATCTATTTAAATTAATGTTTTAATTTAATGTCTCTTCTTTTCATCAACAGTAAAAAATTAATAGGTATTTCTAGTGACAGATGGGCTTTAAAGACAGCCTAGAAGTACTGGAGGGCCCTGAATGTGAAATTGCAACTGGCTGTTAAGAGAACTATTGTCATAAGTAATGAAACATTTGAGCTTAAATAATAAGCCGATCAAAATTCTAGGCATTCTGTAATTAATTCACAGCTGGTCTCTTGCAGCTCATTGTAAGGTTTTAATTATCTGATGGTCTCCTTCAAGCTCTCACGAGTGTGGAAGGTCCCAAATGAAGTCAAGTCCTAACCACCAGTCTTGAGGTACAGTTAGTCCAAGGAGAAGAACCTCTGATCTTTTTCTTCAGAAGTGGCCAGTGGCAAAGGAGAATCTAGCCTTTGAAATTTAATTGTATGAAACTCATGCCTCAGTGGCTAAACAGCTACCGATAATTAGTTAAAGGTTGTGTCCTAATGCATCTGCACTGTGGACATATCCTCAGCTATGTGTCACTATGAATAGGAGTGCAGAAAGCAGGATAGGATGACCGTAATGTGGCATCTCTCTTTCTTGTCATGTTGTTACCCCATAAAGTACTATAAGATTGCTGCAACTTCTGAGATTTCTAGGAAATCTGCCTAGGACATACCGCAGCTGAGAATCCAGTCCACAAAAATCTGCTCTGATAATTCACTTCTCATCTGCCATTCTTGCTAGCAGAGCTGTCCTCCAGGCCTCTTCTTGGAAAGACATTTAAGTCCTGTGACAGAATAAGTGGGTTTGCTAGATTTTTTTATTCTTTTATTTGTTTGTTTTTATATTCTTTTTCTTTTTTTTTTCTTTTTTTTCTTTTTTTTTTTTCTTTCTTTCTTTTTTTTTTTCCTCTTAATTCTTTATTTTTGCTCTTTATTCTTCATAAAGCTACCTAAATCTTGGTAGAACTTCTACTTTCTTGGTTTAATTAAGTGACAAAGGGAAGCATGATTTGAGGCCAGGTGTTTTCCACCGTCTACCATAAAAACATAGTAATCCTCAGGCAACTTAAGAACTTGCATATGTGGTTGTTTCAAATGATTGTCTCTGTGACTTTGGTTGTCTTGGTTATAACCAAACTGCTTCCCAGCAG
Organism: Aythya marila; assembly: GCF_965140915.1. NCBI lineage: Eukaryota > Metazoa > Chordata > Aves > Anseriformes > Anatidae > Aythya > Aythya marila. The sequence goes on along the minus strand of NC_139042.1, from coordinate 23,769,710 downwards.
GTCTCATTATTCATGTTGAGTTTCTGGTGTGAAGTCCTGCAGCTTCTGCCCTGCCCACGTGTCCAGGTGCCAATGCCAATGATTGTTCTCTGTGCAATATGGAAGTCCCCAAGGAGTGTGTGGGTCTAGTTATCTTACAGCCACGAAAGTTTGGGAGAGCCATCATAACCTTCCCAATAATATGAAAAATAACAATTACTAATCAAATGTAAGTCTCCATGCTGAAACAGAAATGAAGCTGTAAAGGAAGAGAGGCATCTCAGCATCCAGTGGGCTAGCTCTTCTATCACCAAAATTGCTGACCCATGTGCATTTTTACAATATTTCAGAAACCCAGCCAGAGGATGTAGGAAACTGAGATTCCTTTCTTACATTAATTAGTAGGTTTTACACACTGAGAAGGCCTTTAAAAGTATTTCACGATTAACTAGTTCTTCCTGAAACATTAGAATACACAAATCAAAACATACTTTTTAAATCAGCAATAACCAGTTCCCAAGTTCCGATGTTGTGCTGTGAGTTAGTACTTTTTTCAGTCATTAAGTGAGTAAAATTATACAGAGAATAGATACGGGACTGTAGACACATCCTTTATTGCAGGGTTTTTCCATTTTCAGCATTGACAGCAATAATTTTCACTTTAAAAGTTAATTCTTGCTGGACTTGACTTTCAGTTCATATAAATCAGACCTACCTTGATTTAAGGCCAGCTGGTGGTTTTCAATGGTGGTTTTCGTCAAATCAGTACTTCTCAAAAGATGAATAGTGCCTTAAATCTATCTGTAAAAACAAATTTCAAGCCCTAGCCATTTACTTGAATTATAAAACAGAAAACAGAAGGAAGATATTTGTCTCGCAGAGATTAAGGACAAGCAGATATGCAAGGTGTTACAAAAATACTAATCAGTTCTGTCGGTGTTTAGTTGTAGTCCATGATACGCATGTGAGCAGTATAAGAATTATGCAAGAAATACAGTGATGTTAAGTAATGCTATGAAATATTTCATCTTATTTTAATTTTCTTAAACTTGCCTAATGCCACTTTCTTGGAATTTAATAATCTTAAATTCAGTTCAAAGATCGTACTCAGCTACCCAGAACAGTAGCTGTGAGAGGATTGTGGAGCTTTCCACTAAAGGATCCTTGAAAGAAGACAAATGAAATGTATGTCTGCAATGCAGAGAAGCATAAAAGCAGTTCATCATATGGGAGCAAAAAGTACGGAGATAGTTCTGTGAATATATTTGTTTTGGCTGTCCATGACAGCTGAGGAATAATACATGCCAATTTTGAAACCCCTCTGTGGGAGTATAATTATTTTATCCTATTTCAAGAAGTAAAGCATGTCCTTTTTGCTTTAAAATATCGCAAGTCAGTAGTGTATATATTCAAATGAAGCTGCTTTAGGCTACGCAGGAATGTGTGTGTGTGTTTGTGTGAGCAAGAGAGATGGAGAATTCAAGCCAGTCCCTAACAAATCTCTTCTGTTGGAGCAGAAGAATGCATGCAGGCAGATGAGTATCTCATTGTGATTTTTGTCCATAATTTTTGAAATGGTATGATGCAGAAAAGTCAAATTGTTAGTGCTTCTGCACAGACATTTTATGGTGTCTATACGACAAGATATAAGATGGTTATCATTACATATACCCTAACAACTTTTATCTCTGGCTTTAAGTTAGTCTGTGGACATGTATGTTCATAGTGACAGGCGCAGAAGTTAGAGACCAAAGAGATTAAGGGTTTGGTTTGGTCTGGACAGCCCTTATCCAAGTGATGTTGTAGGAGCAGCGATGCTCATGGCTAGCTGAAGAAGATCTGTTCTTTCATTCAGTCAGTGCTGCACTGAGCAGCTGGAGGTCACGGAAGAAGCCAGCAGCCCCTTCGGTATATGGGCACACCAATCTCTGTTCTGTGAGAACCTGATTAGTTTTTGAAGGGAAAAAATTGGAAGAGTGGATGGCTCAGTGGCACAGTCATATAGTGCAGGTAGTTATTTGGAGAGAGTGATTATGGCTTATACCTCGTGTGTGTGGTAGGGGGCTCCCAGGTCCAGTCTCACTCCTACTGAGCTGAGTCAAGCACGACCCAATACCACAGGTAGTGTATAAAAATAATTTATATTTAGTGGATAGAAGGTGATACCCTCAGCATGAAAATACTCGGCCCTGTACTTTGTGTTCAAGAATGGTCAACTCCATCCATAAATTCCGCACCAGTTCTTGGATATGGACAACAGTCATGGCTCAGTAATGGTTTTAAGCATATGTACATGTATTACGCATGTCTAGTCTTAATCATTTCAAACCCTGTGTGTGCTTGGGTCCTTTGCTGCATTGCAGCCTTCGTGCTCGATTCACATGTGCATAAGAGGTCCTTGACTCCTAATGCAGCATAAATTCACACAACTTCTCTCACCACAGGGATGCTGTCCTGCGTAATCTTAGCAGGCAAAGCATGAGGTGAGGCACACAGAGCTCCGAAGTTGTTTAGATGTGTATGTGTTAATAGGCTGAATGGGCATTTGCTTGGGCATTTGCTGGCAGCAGAGCAGACAGTGAAGTGAGGGGAATTTATACCTTTCTATGAAAATATTAACATAAAGTTCAGTGTCTTTTGTCTGTAAGGGTTGAAGAGTTCATTCTGAAAATAAGCAGTGTAAGTTGATATATACCACAGTTAAGTTTTCTTTTTCTTATGGACTACAGCTGAATTTGCAATGGAGCGGTCATTTCTGAAATCCTGTGAATGTAGTGCAATGGTAGGTGGCATCACCTGATGCTGGTGATACTGAAAGACACACTGATCTTTCTTAGAAAGGGGAAGCTATGAAGCCTCCCAAGGGGAAAGCATGTCATTTCCATGGTAAAAGAAGGCAAGGGAAAGATTTTTCTTTAAATCTAGTATAAAAGCCAACTGATAAACAGAGAGAACCAGAGAGGTAATCAAAGAAAATTGATCAGACGTCGAAAGGGATTTACAGAGGTTTCCAATACAAAGATGTCACATAAAATTTAAAATGGATAAAGTGGCTACAAGATCATCAGTTACAAACAATTGGCATCTCTGCTCCTCCCCAAGGCATCAGCCTTTTCTGTCACCCTAGAGAGATGCTACCTAACTTTTCCCTGAGCAGGTTCTCAGGAAGAGTGCTTCTGCTGTGCACAATTTCTGTAGTTTTCAGTAACTCTTTTCAAGCTTCATTCTTCAATTTCCCCTGTTTATTCTTCTACAGAAAACTATTAAATAAACCTGTTTTAGTTTTGTTTTCCCTCACAAATCGTAAAATGTTACCCAATATTTTTACTGATTGCTAATATATCACTTTACTAGAAAAAAAACATTTTTGTTTGAGGTTATATTACAAGATAAATTTTATTGACTGTCAGGGAGAATACCTGATACCCAGTTCAAGCTCACCCATCATCAACCATTTCTGTGGACACTTGATAGTGAAAACAAACAAGTCGTTGCTAATGGCAGTCTGAAGTTCGTTCCCAGCTATGTTCTGCTCTGGACCAAGCTAAAATAACAACACAGCTCTAGCCAGAGCTGACAAGGCTTGGTTTTAATTTTCTACCATGGATTACTGTTAACTGCTGTTTGCTTTAAAAGTCATTCATTTCCCATAGCAGGATGGCAGAGTCCCCAGATTTCATTCCTCTCTTTGTTGTTTGGTGACCTCTTGTACTTTTTCCACTTCATTTTATCTTTAGAATAGATACAGCACTTCTTCCTACTTAAGAGGGTAAAAATGATAGCAATGGTTGAGTCACTGTATTGTTCCAGGATTGTAAAACAAAACAGGGGCTGCTCTCACTTCTTGCTTTTGTCCATCTCTCTTCCGCACTCACTGCTCTCCTTTTTGTCTTTCTCCCTCCTGCCTCTGCCCCCTCTCATTTCCACCTGCCCCCCACCCATATATTGTGACAACTGCCGTGTTATCTCGTTTTTATTTATCTCTATGTTTATACAGAAGCTTGGCAGAACACCTTCACAAGGGACTGAGCATTAATTGATATTTGCACAGTTCTGAGAGTGTTAATGTAAGCCCTGCTGCAGTGTCAAGAGCTCAAAATAGCCAAGAGCTCCTGGGACTTGCCAAATGTAAAAACATCATAAGTGGGGATTTTTTTTTTTTTTTTTTTTGCCTTTTTATCAGAAGCAAATTTGCTGAAACATGGTGGAACTGTATCCTGTAAGGAAATGATCGCAGAGGGTGGGGAGTGGGAATTAGGGAGGATGAGCTGAACATTCAGACCAAACTTTGATACCTGTTCCCTAAAATGTTCCCTTGGCCAGAAGCTGGGGATCGCCTGCACCTGATTAGCTTCTAATTAGGGTTTCAAATATCAACTACTATAAAATCCTATTGAAAAGCAAAAAAAGTGGAAAGTGTTATGAGAGTTTGAGTAAGTGAAAGAGAGAGGGGTACATCGCCGCATCGTGCTGGGTGGTGCCAGATCGGTTTGCTGTTCACCTTGAAGGGAAGAGCAGCATCTGTTTCTGCAGTGGGACATCTGTGTTCTTGCCTCTCAGGTCTCTTCCCTCTCCAGCTGGCCACAAAGCGCACGATAATGACAACAGAGAAGCTGCTGTCACAGCTTGCTCCGTTAACAACTTGAACTTCCATGGGTATAATTTAGAATCCCTGAAATTTTAAGAAAACGAGTGTGGATACGTTACAGTAAAGTAACTTTCTGAAATTTTCAGTATCCACATTTCTGAAAAATATTTCACTTTTAACTGATCAGAGGCATTTTTTAAAATTAATTCCAAGCCCTCAAAATCAAAAATATCATAAAATCTTTGAGAAGAAGGTTTCTGACCCTATAAAACTTTGGGATCCTTTTATTTCAGTTACAAGTGGAGATATTGGAAGAAACATTTTATTTTATTTTATTTATTATTTTATTTTATTTTATTTGTTCTGTGAAATGTTTCATTGGTTTGCAAATTTTCCTTATCTGGTTCAAGATCACAGGCCAAGACCAGGTAAAAATGGTTTGATGAGTTTCTTATCTAATGTAGTATAGTCATGTAAATTTTAAAATAAATATCTTAAACACAAGAAGTAATTTTGTTTATATTATCAAAATGAAATATTTCAATAATACCAGTAATATGTTTTGGAATTTCATAATTTAAGTTCTCTGTTGAAAAGTTGTATCAATTGTGTCAGCGTTTTGAAATGAAACAAAATGTGGAAAAATCCCTCAATAACTGCAGCCTCCAACTTACTTCTTCTATTGACTGTGATCATTTACACTCATCCTTCTCTGGGGTTTGTTGCAAACCACAGCAACATTTTGTTTCCTCAGTGTGGATGGTGGGATCTGAGCATACCTGTACATGTTTTATGGCATTGTCAGCAGCAAAGGGAATCAACTCTACAAGAGGCTTTTCAGTATTCCTTACACAACAGAAAATAGTTTGTTTTCCAATTCCAGCTAGTCATACTCGGGCCAAATGTAGAAGACCAGACAGTTCACTCTTCAGCTCTGCTTCTTCAGACTGCCTTTTTGCAAGGTCAGTCATCTGCCCAGATAGAGCAGAGCTGGAGCTGGGAAGGATGGTGGCTAAAACCCACCTCCAAAGACCACTGTGGGATAGCAAAAAGTGCCGTGTTGTCCTTCTGTGAAAATCACAGGAGAGGCAAAGGCAATGTAGAATGATGGCAGCAGAAAGCTGATGTTACAGAGCATTAAACAACACGCTCACAGAGCAACGCGTCAGGCCAAGGAAATGGTAGTTATAACAGCGGTTTCCTGATGAAAGCAACATCTTAAACAGCAGAAGGTGTTTGTTTGTTTTGCTTTTTCCCTGAAGTTTACATTCTGCTGCTTTCGTTTCACAGCCACCAGATGAGTGCCAGTGCTGGCCAGCTGAGCCACGTGGGGGAATGAGATCTAATCTGGTGGCAAACTCAGCGGCTACGCTGAGTTAACATAGTAAAAAAATACTGTAAAACCACACCCCAACTCTTACTTCAGGCGAGTGTACCTATGTGTTCAAACTGAATCCCCTACAATAGAAATCTATGTAATGTCTGTTACTGTAATGCATTTTTAAAGTATGCTAAGTTATAGTTAATACAACAAATGCCCTTTTACTCTCAGTCTTGTTGTTTTGGGTTTTGTTTTTGCCCTTAATGCCCTGCTTGACTTATTGTAAACCTTTTTCTCTAAGAAGGTATTAAAAAGTTTTCACTCTAAAATACTTTTCAGCCATTTTTCTGTTTGATCAAAGCTTTCAGAATTACTGCAACATGAAATGCCACTTTACTTCTCAGACCTTTATCAATTCTACATGCACGGAATAGGTACAGAATTGTAGCAAACAGATGAAAAAAATCAATAATCTTTCTTTCTGTATCAGTGCTTCTCAGAACAACACTGATCTGTGTGTATAATTTGAAGGAAATATTTAGAATAACATAAAATGCATTTTAAAAGCAAGTGTTATTTTGCCAACTAAAACATTAAAGTAGGGAAAATAATGTTCATATGTCCATTAACTGTTCTTTAAAGCTGTACACCGTGACTAATTTTGCTTTTATAGCTGCAGGAAACATTTGCAGTATTTCATTTTTTTAGAGTACACCTCAACGTATTATGTCTGGGGTTTTCAAAAGACATTTCAGTGTCCTCTGAGCTCTTTTGGGTGCTTAGTGCTTAAATCCCTTAGGCTCATTTTTAAAATATCATCATAAAATATTTGAATTCTATTTTCTTTGCACAAGATTAAAAGGTTCTGTATGCTAGATCCTCAGAGAAAATGGGGAAAGGACAATTTATATAATTTTATCAGGCTAAGGCAAAGAAATAAATTAGAATCTCTAAATTAGACTATTTCCATATCAGCTGCAGAGAAACACAGTTTATTTTATATTCCTTTCTTGACAGCCACTTGAAAATGTACACGTTCTCAGGGATACAAGATGAACTGACAGAGTTTTAAAATGTACGTGAAAACATTGTGTCTGCAATTCTACAGAATTGGACTAGTTTATTAACAGGTTTGTTTTTGATAACACATTAGGGTGCAGGTTAGTTGCATTTAGACAGCAGCAAACATCTCAGTGAGTTTTGCTAGAAAAGGGAAAAAACCTTAGAAATCCTTTCCAGTTGAATCAAGTTTTACAGACCTTTGCTATTACAGCTGTAGATAACATACCTATGTAGATACACGTACCCATTAATTTCAAGTAAGGAGGCTGATAACGTATTTGGATTACGTGCATTTTTTGCAGTAACTGGAACAATTATTAATTGCATTTCCCATATTGTACAGCTTCAAATATATATGTATTTATATATGTATTTTTTTTTATAGCTCCCTTATATTGGAGGCTACCTGAAGTAGCCACCTATCACCATGACAGTTGTATAACCTAACGAAAGGAAAATATTTTTCATGTTAGCAGAGTTGTTTGAGGTCGGTGTGTACAAGAGAGTGTGCTAAGGGGCCCTGTAGAGCAGACTGAGCACGGCTGTACCGTGCAGCTCTTGGCCCTGGGTCTCCACTGTCTTCTTTGTGGTCCCCTGTGGTCCTGTGACACAATGAGTATTTTGCAGATGTGATCTTTTGTACCTGCAGTAAAAGTGGCAAGAAACAGAGCAGCGTCTACCTCCATTCTGCCATTTGGGAGTTCTCCCAAATCTCTTGAATGATGCAGAGGTTTAATTTGTAGACAGTCAGCTGGAGCAGTTCGAAACAGTGAGGGGTTACCCAGCTTTTTTGCAGTGTGGATCATCAAGGGCTCGGTGTGCATAAATTCAGCCTCAGTCTTCATGTCCAGTCCCACAACAGACAGCCCTGCTGACGCTGACATTCATGGGAGGAGCAAGACTGCCTTGATCAGTGCTGTGCATCTTAATGTCTTACACTGCTCTAAAATGCCATGATAAAAACATCCTCAGAACAATGAATTCTTAGCAACATTTTCTTATTGCAAGTGTTGAAGAGTCTTGAGAGGGGACCTAGACCCAAGTTTTCCCATTTGTGAATGAGCAAATGGGTTTGTTCAACTAGACTGGAGAGCTGTTTACATTTGTTTTCCTTCCTTCCTTCCTTCCTTCCTTCCTTCCTTCCTTCCTTCCTTCCTTCCTTCCTTCCTTTTCTTTTTCTTTCTTTTATTTTCTTTATTTTCTTTATTTTCTTTCTTTCTCTTTGACCCATTTAGTCATGACTAGTTGCTGTGCAATAGCACAGCTTCAATTGAAGAAATCAGTTGTGATACAGCAGGTGTGAGTTTGAATCCCTACCCAGAAGATGTCTTCCCCATCCCAGGTGGTTTCTCTAATGCTCAGGCTGTATATTAAACATCATCTCTAGGAGCATCACCACAGTGGCTGCATTTTAAAAGAACATTACGAGTCTGTTTGTCAGCTGCTGAAGACACAACATCAGCACCCAAACCCAGCAGAGGTTTCAAGACTGTACCAGTGACGGTGCCAAGTCTCCGAAGGGAAATCAGATTTCTGATGCAGCGCTCTCAGCAGCGTTTCCTATGGGATAGCTTCAGCATTGCCTTTATCCCCAGCGGGCTAACGTTGTCTAGAGAACATATAAGCATAATTCAGGCTGCTGATTTCACTGCTGGGGCCAGGCAACTTTGAGTTACAGCTTGTGGTGTGGAGTGCCATGACTGCCCCTTTCGGGCTGTAGAGTTTTATTTTAAAAAGGTAACCAGGATTTTCTTTTATTCCATTGACATTTTTTATCTGGAAGGATCTAATAAATCAGCTAATCAGATGATTGAGTTTTGTATGGAGATTTCTGGTTCAATTCTTTGCAACTGCCTGTATGTAGCTTTAATGAAAGCCCAGCAGATTATTAAATTGGTGGTGTTAAGAACAAGCAGGATTTCCAGTCTTCATTGTTTGCAGGACTTTTCCCAGCTCGAAGTGCTTTTCTTCCCTATCAGTTCATCAGTGAGAAGTCATACAGATTTATCATTTTTCTCCTCTGAAGGAAGTGGTGTGTCTCAGGGCTGTGCTGCTGTCTCTTCCCCGCAGCACATAAACCTACAGAATTCAAGGTCTTTTTTGTGAATAGCAGATGTCAAGCAGTCTTGTCAAAATGCCAGCATTCATTTGATAGCAGTGTATTTTTGATACCATACCTGTGTTGAATAAAGCTAGCTTTTTATTAAAAATCCAGAAGAGTTATTTGCATGCTGAAGAGATACACTAATTACTTTTTTTTCTTTTTTTTTCTTTTCTGGAGGGTGTGATTTGCTGAGAGTGAATAACTACGGTTTGACAGGTACTCTGAAATATCAGTGGCAGATTTAGGCATGTGTTGAAATGTTTATGTTTAGAGCAGAAAAGAGCTAATAACTAATAAGTGTTGATAGGGAAGGAAGAAGTAAAAGGCTTGTATATAAAACTGTCTTTTTTTTATGCTATATGAAGTTATGGGATTGGCTGGCACTGCAGAATAGCAGTGCTGTTGCAAATTAAAAAGGTTTTGAAGTTGTTAAAGTCAACTGTTCTGTATTCATCTTCTGTGTCAGAAAAAGGCTTTTATGTGACAATAAGCTTACAAGGATATTATTAAATCATTCAGCCCACTTGTTTGATGAATTCCATGCCCTGATCACTTACAACCGTGAAAGATTATGTATACATCAGAGAGGCAGTTCTTTGATGAGTGTGTTTATTTGGCTTGTTGAGCTTATAATACTGGTGTTTTGCTTCTACCTTCACTTCCACTTAATGCAAAGAGTTCATTTCTGACAAGAAGTACATTTAATAGCAGAGACTGTGAGGGCAACATAAGCAAGGCCACAGGGCACCGGGTCACCCCTGAGGGCAGCTGTCCAAGAGCTGCCTTGCTCTGAGCAGGGCTGCTCCAAACAGTCTGGAACAAAGGCAGGGACTGAGATGCTACAGTCATAGGAACAAACCTAGGTATGGTGCTTTGGCCCCATCACCCCCATCCTTTTATTTAACAGTGTAGATAAGCCCCCTGAGCTTCTCCTCACTGCAGGTTGTCCCTTCTGCTAGCTGCCCCACCACCGAGGGTTGCCTGATTCACACATCCTGCTCTCATCTTAGCACACAGGCAGGTCAGGTTCCCTCTGCTCAAGTAGGTAAATTTGGGGTGACCCCGCTCAGACAGAACTGCTGAGGGGGGAGAACTGGACCCAATATCTATCTAATATGTTTCTGCTTTCTGGTTGATATGCTTAAGCAAACAAAACACGGTTGTATCAGCACAGTGTATTTGTCTTTGGCTTCTGTTTGACACTTCCACTTGCAAAATTGCTACAGCTGGAGTTGTAAGCAAATGATTTCTTTATTATTCATAGCAGCAGGTGCTGCAGCAGCCTTTTGGCTAGAGTTGTACTCACTTGGTCCATGGTTTCTATATATTTGATTAGATGGTGCTGTGCTGCTCAGATGGGATGCTGGTACTTCAATAAATGTATTTTGTTACACAATCAGTTATATAGTGCATTATCATTATTATTTCCGTAAATCACTTTTAGTTGGCAGCCTTCTGTTGCTGCTTGGGATTGTTCCAGCAACAATTTGCATCTTTTTTTGTATGACATCCTAAAAAGATTTGGAAGTTAATATAGCATGGGTTTGATTGTATAATAACCAGTGCCCTTGTGGTTACACTAGAATACGGAAAACAGCAATCCAAGCAGGACTGGCATAAGTAGTTTGATTCACATGCCGTACATGTCTTCTTCAAGAAATGCTTATCCCTGAGTGAGAGCTTTAGAAGTGACCACCTCACGTGGTCTCTGCTGGCTGAAGGGCAGGGTGCTGCTACTCCTGCAGACCTTCAACCTGAGTAAGGCTTTTCCACAATTAAATTGCCTTGCAGAGGGGAAAACAACTGCAGCCTGCTCCACCTAGTCTAGCTGTGCTTTTCCCATTACTGTGTGGTGCTCCAGCAATTCTGTTCCATGCTTAGAGGAAGAATTTTCCAATATCTCAGTCAAATTCTTCACTAAAATAAAGGTAAACAAAAAAACATGTTTTTATAGGCATTTCTACTAAGGCTGCGGAGGCAATATTTGCTGTAGAGATACTGGAGCACTTAGTGCATCAGGCAGAAATGTGCAGATGGCTGTCCATATGGGCACAAGCCTATAGCAAGCACAGGGAGCATGTCGCTGCGAGATAGAGGAGTGGCTGCTGGTTCAGCTGGCCGCAGACTGGGCAGCTCACACCTGTACATTCGCTGGTATCAGGGAGAATCAGCTCAGCTTTCTCTTTATCTACAAAAATAAAGAAGATTGCGTGTGGTTTCTCACATTGTACTAGATTCAGTTGCAGGCTGCTTTCCTCAGAGAGTTGTTAGATCCATTGTATGCAAGGAGGGCAGGTGATACACATTTAATCACCAGCTTACAGAGTGAGAACAACCCGATTTGGGCACTGAAGGCTGTTACAGAGGAAATTAGTGGACCAAGAAGTGCATCCAAGTATGACGTTAATGGGACCACTTCCTTCTACCATGGCAAACCTAGAGCAGGGCGCTGAAAAATATGAGGAATGCAACGTTGAAAGTCATTTTGGCCACATCCCGCAGACAGAGGGACCTTCTCCCAGTCATGGATGAATAAGCACCATGCCTGCTTCAGAGCTGCCATCACCAGTGTGCTCATATCCCACTGCTGTACAGCTGCCTCGCAGGCAGCCGGCACCATGACCTGCTTTGGTGGGCTGGATCTCACATGTCCTTGCTTGTGCCATGGGCAGCTCACTGCCTGCAAGGCAGGGGAATAGGCGCCAGGCTGTCCTTAGCAAGCAAGGCTAGATGTTCCCCACGATTTTTGTTAAGAAGCTCTGGATTTGATGACCTTTGTAAGGCAGTGATGATGTGTAAGAACTGTGTGTATTGTCTTGAAATGTGCAGGTTATTTGAAGGAAAAAATCTATGATTATAAAGCAAAAAATAATTTATTTCTTGCAGGTGCTGTTTCAGAAGCTGTCAAAGGAAAAGGCAGGTAAGACACTGCTTTACTTCTTGAATGTTTCTCGATGGATTGTGCAGACGTATGCATTGTTGGGGGACCTGCAGGAACTGCTGATATTCTGAGTTATTTCGTGCAGTTGATGTGATTACTTGCATGAGTTTATGAAGCAGTGCTGTAGGATTTGTTCGGTTCTTAAGAAAGCTGATAATTCAGCAACTTTGGACTTAGACCTTGAGACGCCAACTCTGAAACAACAAGGACACCATGAAGTATTTGTTCGTAGTGTCGGAGAGGAACGAAAGGGCTTGCCACGGCATTGAAAGGTTTACGGTGCATCAGGGTGAGATGTGTGTAAGTGCATCCTCTGGCATACTGCTGGCACAGCAGCCCAACATGGTGACATGGTCTCACTTTGCGAAGTAATGTAAAACATAAATGTAAATAAATGTAAACACCCCCCAGGCCTTGTCCCCAGGGGCAAAGTCACGATGCATCATTCATCAGCAGGAGCTCAGTCGCAGTTGGTGGAGCTGAGGATGTTAACAGCATCGGAGTGTTTGACTGTTATGGGGAAATGATTTATTTACAGCTGACATTCTTTGAGGATCAGAGCAATCAGCAGAGCTGAAGGAATGGATGCACAGAACCCTACTTGGGTTATGATGCCAGGAGCTCAGGAAAGGTTTGGGTAGACAGCGATGCGCACAGAGGTCCTGATTCAGCAAGCCACTTAACACGCAATTAAAGCTGCAATTGACAAATCCAATTCATTGCGAGGGGGAGTAAGCAACTGCTTGAATGATTTGCTCAATTGAGGGTAAATGTCCTTATTAAATTGTAATGAAGCACAATTAGGAACTATAGCGAAAAGAAACTGCTTCCCAGAATGGGAGGTTACTGGAATTTAATAACAGCCCCACAGCTCTGCAAGAAGAAATGTCCCCAAAGTCTAAGGGAATCCTCATTCCCACAAAAGCTTTTGCTAGCTAACACTACTTAAATAAATCATAAAACAGCTGACCTCTGGAGCTCCCTATTTCCTACTGCTCTTTCAGTCTCATTAGTTCATATGTATGCAGTGTGTGTCAATTAAAATGAAAGCAATTGGGCAACTTTGTTGTAATTATCCCTCTGTCCCCAGCTGACTTAACATCTTTTATTTTTTTTTTTGGCCTGAAGGACTAGCTTAGGCCAGTTTGCTAGCTCAGTGATTTCTCCTTGCTCGAAGCAGTGTCCCTCTCTGCTCCAAGCTGCACCCTCAGTCCTTGCCAAGGGCCACCGTAACCCCGTTGGGAGCAGGTGAATGGGTCCCTTTGCAGCCAGTGCCACCAAGGCAGGGGCTGTGCTGGCCAGCACATGGAGCAAAGCTCCAGGAGCCCTGGCTTCAAAACTTGAGATCTCAATAGGCAGCGTCATGCTCAGGCACCTTGCAGCAGGTCAGTGCCTGTGTGGAGGCTGCTGAGCGTGGCATAACTACAGGTATTGCCATTCAAGCGCTGTGCACAGCAATATTTTCGTCTGCATTACAGGATATTTATTCCGTGTTGGTATTTCCAATGGAAATTATGCTTGTGCTTTTCCAAAGCTAAGCAAACCCCATCGATTTTTAGAGAGATTTAGCAATTTTTAATTGTTTTCGCTGCTTGCATCTGTGTAACGCCGAAGGCCTGCTTCGTAAAGAAAAGGAAAACACATCAAAAGCACATACATCTTAAAGAAAGCTTATTCTGTTAACAGTGCTCCTGGTTTTGACTGTGATAAATTTTTGAATTGTTTTACTTTTATGATAACATCAATTTGGTCTCTGAAGAAAGTTTAGCACCCGTCTGGCAGTTAGAAGATGATAGCTGAAAATTTGATAACGGCCAGCATGAAAGAGGAATAACAGGTGATTCGCTTTGGTCACTGAGGTGGAACTTTGCTCATGGAAATCTAGTAGGTGATGGAAATAGTAATAAATTTATCATTAAGATGCATCTGGAAGAAAATGCCAATTCCTTCAAACTGAAGCATTTTGCAGGCAAAGGTTAGCACCCATTAATTTCTCAATCAAACTACTTCTGTAAAATAGGTGTGCAGTTCTTGAAATGAGATCTTCTAACAGCATTCAGCACTAGAAGTTACGGTTTTTATTTGGCTTTGAAACTTTGGGCTTTGAAATTTGAATTACATTAAACTAAATTATGATTAAGGTTAATGCCAACATATTATGTAACTTACCAAATTGGCCAAATCTATGTCTTGAACTTAGAGGGGCTCTTCCTTGCAGTTTTGCAGTTCATAAACTTTTCTGAAATGTTCTCTGTCTTCTGGATACGACAGAGTGATGCGTGGTTCTGTGTGATGCATACCTGGCATGGGTAGGTCTTCACCACCCTTCCCTATTCTGGACTTGTAACCCAGGTGGTTTAATTGCCTGCTGCAGTACTGCAGAAAGCACCTAGGTTAGAATCACAGAATTATAATAATCGTAGAAATATGATTCTATGACATCATAGAGCTTATGTGAAATATGATTAGCTGCTCCTCTTGCCATCAGCTGGCTGAAGAAAATGTTTTTTTTAGCCCATGGTAGTCACTATCAAAACCTGACTGACTGACACTATGCATTCTTACTATTTCCTGGTGTGCCTCTTAGTAAAAATGAATCAGCTTGAGCAATCTAGCCGCCTAATGAAAGTATTTTAAAGTTAACATCACCATCTTGAGCTTCCCAACTCGAGATGACTAACGCAGAGCACACTTCATCACTGGTAGGGAAAATGAGCTTTTACTTTGCTGACAAAAATTTGAAGTCAGATTAAAAGCTGACACATCCTCTATTTTAGCGGTATGTATGAGGCACTAAATATAGCAGTGCGCCGGTGCATTTGCTGATGCATGGTAATGTAGTCTCTAGCAGAACAGCAATGGGCTGGCAAGGAAGATGGTGCACTGCAGTAATATGATTAAGTCCTCGTGTAACCTTGGCCATGTCAGAAGTGCTCCGTGGCTAATTGTCTACCTTTGACTGATATATTATGAAACGCAGAATGAGGCAGATGTGGTCCCAGGCCTTTAACAGATAGCCTGATCCTGCATTATTTGTCCAGGCACAATGCTAATTCACTTCAAAGAGAGATATCCATAGCTCGGGAAGCCAGAACCATCCTACACAGCAGCTGTGCATGAACAACGGCCCACAAAATGCCTGATGCTGGGAAGTGAGAAGGAACTGCAACTCCATCTGGCCCCTGTTAGACACTGCGGGTGCTGCATGCCTCTCAAGGTCAAACCCATACACCATATTTCCCATTGACTACCTATTTTTGTGTTTCCTTAGTCACATAAAGGCTCATACTAATGTTTATATTTTACCTGTGCTGCAGTCCCTGGGGTTTTCCTCATGTTCATGGGGCGATGGAGAAGGTGGTCTCCATCTCCATATCTGTCACTTGATGTGGAAGCCTGGCAAATGTGCTGGAGGTGGAGCTGAGGCTATGTCCATGACCTCCATTGTCCCTTCCTCTGCACAGCAGAGCAACAGCAGGGTGGGAAGCTCTGTAATCCCTCCTAGACATAGGCAGTACTCCTGGCTCATGCTGCCATTACTCCAGATCTAAGTTTACCCAAGATGAGAATCTGACCTTAAATTACTGGGGAAAATAAAACATTCTCATCCAGTGCTCCTGTGCACTGGCTCGTAAGCAGAGTGGGGTCACTTTGACATGTCAGCGACACAAAGGGGAGATGCTTACTTTGGCTTGAAAAATAACCAGGCTCTGTACCCTGCAATAGCATAATGAAAATAAACAAGTGAATAAACCCAGCAGTGTGGTGGCCGTGGCCTCTGTATTGCTCTGTATAGAAGTAAGTAGGCTCAGTGCTTCTCCTGCAGCCAGTGCATGAGAGGGTCCTTTCACTGCCTCCTCTTCTAACTTCTGCGCGGTGCCAGTTTGGCTCCTGACATTAGCCAGTGAGATTGTCTCTTCCTGCCTATATGTTCCTTTCATAATCAGAAATGACAGAACAAACCCTTCTTTGTTCTTCTGAATAGGAAAATCTTTGCTTCCCAGCTCCTACTGGTGTACTGGAGCAGCTGAGGGCAAACTGTGCTCGTTGGCTCTCAAAAGCAAGAGGAAAATGAGAACTCTTCCTATATATTTCAGGATATTACTGTTCTAAAAAAAATAGGTGTTGATTATAAACATACATGTTTACCGTTTTAATACATGAGCTATAGATGAAAGCTTGAACTATTAAGGAATACTCTGAATTTCACATGAGAAACTTCACGAACAAAACAGTTAGATATAAAGACGCTTTAGACACATACTGATACTCATTGTCCTTCTAAATGTCTTCCTCCATTTACCTGTTCAATAGTTCTTTCTGTAACTTATTTTTTTTTTCTCAATAATTTTTAAAAAGAAAGAAAAATATCTAAAAGGCTAGAGCTGGTAAATCTTAAAAATAATATGTATCCAATAATTCTAAAAAGTGTAGTGTAATACACTTCAATAAGTGTAAAAAATGGTTTCAGGATGAAACTGTTATAGACATTTTTCCTACTTTAACTCATTTTTGTTTACAGCTACTCTATTGCTGAAGAGAGTTGAACACTAAACTGATAGATGAGCTTGGATTTGTAACTTCTCCTGAGACCTCAAAAGACCTGACAGGAACCTTGCCACAAATGGTGATCTAAAGCAAATTGATAAATTCCTCTGAAGTTTACCCTTTGTAGAATGAGAAGCCATTGCTTTCCAGCAGCTGGGGTCAGTCACTGGGCTGCAGGATTCTCCAGTCAAACAGCCACATTCAGCTGCACTGCGTCTGAGCAGCCAACCTTCTTTAAATACAGGTTTTCTGAGAGTCATGGAAGAGGGCACATTATGGCATTTGATGTTTATTGTAAAAAAAAGCCTGGAAAAATTTCACTGAATAATAAAATTCTGCTCTATCTGTTTGCTATTTCAAGTAGACCTTTCCCTCAGACTTCTGTGATAACCACAGGGTAAGCTGTGCGCTATTCTTTCATTTGCTGGAGAAGGCATCACTTAAAAAATGCAAAGGTTAGACGATTTAAAGAATGCAAGCAACAAATAAATCTTCACTGTTTTATAACACTGACTAAGCCTTACAGCTCTGAGGGAGAGACACGTATGGAAGAACAGCTATCCTAAGGAGTAGTATCCTAACAGCTATTCCTAAGGAGTAACTTGTGAGGTTTTGTGCTATGGGAGAGTGATGTGTAGCTCCTCTCTGGAAGGCTTAGGACAAAAGACAGATTCAGCCTTGTTTCTTTGTTTGCATGTCAGGCAGGCAACGACAAATGAATGCTTCTGGAGGGAACACAAGCTTAATGTAAGCTACTCAGGGCAATAAAGCTATCGAATGAAGCAGCCAGATTCTGACCTTTGGCAGCGTGGGTCCTTTGTGGGACCGCTGGCAGCCCTGTGGTGGAAGCTCTGCTCAGAAGAGATGGCCATAGCACAAAAAAAACACAGCATATGGCCAACTGTTGATCACTGTGGTCAGTGACACCACTCTCCACGTTCATGAACATAAGAGTAATGAAACCCATCACTGTCTCTGGTGTTGGGACTGCACCCATGATCTTCAGGCATGACCCTCAACAGTTGCACTTGAGTAAGAACTAATTTAACTCGAAGGAAGCGATGACTGCCTAAGCCTCTCCCTAAGTATGAGGGGACCACTAGAGGAGGACAAAGAACCATGTAGTGTTAACTTCAACTGCAGGGCACCTTCCTAAGAAACGGGAGAGTTGCTTTAGCAAGCTTTGCAACTGAAAATCATCCCATCTCTGCCCTTTCTGTCTTCTGTATTAGATTCCACTCAGACCAGCAAGTAGCTATGACAGAAAGGCACATACAGATGCTGGTATTTATTGAGCGCTCAGCACAAGGCAATAACAAATTACTAATTTGCACCACGCTGTCAAACCACAGCTGAAGTCCAGCAAGAGGAAGAGGCTGGAGCTGCATACAAACACAAAAGGCACGCATGCCAAAGCCATCCCATGCATCATTCCATTGACTCTAATGGCATTTATCGCTTGTGAATTTGGCTCAGTGTCTTCATGAAGGCAGGAAAAGAAGAAAGGCGAGCTCAAGGAAACAGCTGGCAAAAAGGTTGCTCTATGTGTGTGTATTATTCAGTGAAACCACAGTTCTTGTCTTAGTGCGGTGTTGGCTTTTGTCATGGGGCCTGAGAAGGTAATGGCTTTAAGCTTTTATCTGGAATTTGTTTATGTTAGGTACAAACTTACCCTGGAATATTTCTCGGTTCCCAAACATTCTGCTGTATAAGGCTAGCATGTATGTCAGGAAAATCTGTTTTAAAGCAAAGGGACAAATTTTCCCCTCGTGTAATTCCTATGAAAATTAATGTTTTCACACCAGAGTTGACTCAAGTACCAACTCAGTGTGGGGTTAAAATCAAGCAATGTGATTAAATAGTTGAAAAGTTGCCCAGCACACTCTGTGCAAGGAACAGGTCTGCCTGACTGCTGTGCAAGTTTTTAGTGTCAGCTGCAAATTTATGAATAAGAAAGACTTGCTAAGAAGCATGCGATGTTTGAAATTTAGCTTGGATGACTTCTGTGTGGAAATTTCAAAAGAAATGCTCAATTTATTGTTAAGCAAAGTTGATTAAATATTCATTTATTCCATGAGCTGCAATTGATAGTATTTTATTTAATTACTCGGGCTGTTATAGTTGTCATTGTATGTTGCTCAGTAGTAAATTCTTAGCTTACCAGGGCTGTAGGGATTTCTCCATATTTAAATTCAATCCTTATTGCAATATATGATTGCATGTGATATGGAATTAACACTAAGATAACACTTGCTAATGAGAAAAACTTGCTTTTAAAAGACAGAAAAATGCCCATCTGTAGGTCTCACTGAAGTTATTAGATTGCTTGAATGGTTTTCAAGCCCCTAACCACAGAACCATAGAATCACAGAATGGTTTGGATTGGAAGGGACCTTAAGGATCATCTAGTTCCAACACCCTACCGTAGACAGGGACACCTTCTATCACCGATTGATACTTATCAATTTCTTTTAAAATTGCTTTAATTCTGACAAGCAAAGTGATTATAGCATAGAACCTTGCCGTTTTTTTCCTACAGCATATTAAGGACTCCACCTTTGTAGAACCTGATTCTGTGCCCATTGCAGTCACTGGCAACATGGAGTGGGGGGGGATTAGTCTCTTAATGATATATTTTGAGATGCATAGAAGAAAAATTTATATATGTAAAAATTTACATCTTTTTCTTCTAAGTATCTGAGAAAACACGAGGCTCAGGAACATTATATTTCATAAAATATATATATATATATATATATTTTTTTGAGCAAAGTTTTAAAGCTACAGCTTACTTGGATTGCTAATTAAGTAGTTTATAATTTTTAAATTGTTTGCACAGACATAGTGGCAATGAAGCTCAGGCACAGAGTGCTGTCCTTTTGAGCACCGTACAGGCATAACGGCACTCCATCATTTGCAAACGTTACAGCTTTACATTGCCACTGATGTTCTTCATATAAAGAGGTTATGGCTAAAGCATTTACATTTATTTCCAAGCGAATATTCAAGCAATTTGTCAAGAGCTTATTTTCACACACTTTGGTTCACAAGCCAAGTGTTGTGCAGGTTACAGTCCCCATCCTGCTGGGTGTTTTTTGCTGCTAGTTTTATTTCCAGGGTCTTTTTATAGGTAAAGCTGGCACAAGGCCTTAGGCAGTGTGACATCTCTAGCGGACTGCCAATGTTGGCATTTGTTTGTTTTATAAACATCTAGTGCAAAAAGTTAGCCCTGCTTTCTACCCTTTTTCCCTTCGTGACTGCTCACCAATGCGTGTTGTCTAAATCTCTGCCTTACAGCTCTCAGGACTCTCCCTTGATACCAAAAATGTAAGGAGAATTTCTAAAGTCAACCCAAAACTTCTGCTCCTGTACGTTTTCACCTATTTATAAGACAGAACTGATGCAGTGTGCTCAGTGTCTGGATGATGTATTGGAGAACTCAAAATACTCAGTAACGTTTTAAAGTACACCTTTTTGTTTGTTGCTTCTGTTGCCATGCTCCTCTTCTTTGGCCTCATAGCCTTGGAATTTTTGAAGCGTAACAAGCAGGGATGGTAGCCAGAGTGTTAAGTTACACGTAGGTAAGGAGCTGAGCATACAATAAGATATGTGAGCATGCCTCTACCTTGCTGTGCTGTGTATGTAGAACATTGATATAACATATTGTTCTTCCTTAGATCTTGATAGACTGAGTCTTGTGATCACTGGGGAGGAAATACTGTTTATCTTCCAGCGTTTGCATGCAAAGGCTATGCTTTATTCTCAGGTGATACAATTTTGGATGGGCACAGAGAATTCCTTTCCAGCAGTTTTGTTCCCCTGTGTTTGATCCTTCTTTTACTGAAGCCCGTGGCAAACGGTCATTGACAATGTCAACGGAGGCCAAGTGGAGCAATAAATTACCGGAGCTCTGTGGTGCAGGGCTGCTGGCTCACCGAGTACACATAGCTGTCCTTTGGAGAGCGTGGGCTCACCTCTGCCTGCAGGGGTAGTGTTTTGTGATTGTATTTTTGGATGATGCAGAAAGGCAGCTCCTGCTTTTTGGTGGAAAACACTCCCCACATATACACTTTAGATTCTTTTCTTCTCTTTCCCTCCTCTCTCGCCTCCAGAAGTGAGGGAAACTTTGCCAAGAAAACACGTTTGTTTGTGTCATGGCCAGAGGCAGCTGGTATTCAGCTAGTGGTTTGGATTGCCTGGCTGGTAGGAGCAGGGGGAGAAGATAATGTTGAGATTTCTCCTGCATTCCAGCTCTGTTTTCCCCCTATGAGTAGCAGGCGGCGAGTGTGACTTTTCCCACTCAGCGTTTCCCACAGTCTGTAAGACTTATCTGACAGTGGAGTTCGTGTCAACTGTCCAAAACTAACTAGGAGATATCTTCCTTTCAGCACTCCTGTGCTGTTAGTGCTTATCA
This sequence comes from Aythya marila, assembly GCF_965140915.1. Classification (NCBI taxonomy): domain Eukaryota; kingdom Metazoa; phylum Chordata; class Aves; order Anseriformes; family Anatidae; genus Aythya; species Aythya marila. The sequence goes on along the minus strand of NC_139042.1, from coordinate 23,748,753 downwards.
GCGACACTCTCCAACTCAAATGGCTGCTTAATTTACAGACGTACTGAGACAAATTCACTTCTGTTGCAGCTCCATTGAGTTCAGTGGAGTTAAACTGGGAATGAGCTTGGCCGTAGGTGTCTGAAAAGCACAAGTGGGAAGAACGTGATACTAACAGAGTCAAGAGCCACGCCACAGTCAAAACAAAAAGGAAGCCCTGAGCTTTGGCAGGGCTCCCATTTCAGATTTCTGGAGTGTGATCCAACAAGGTATTCATGTTTTACAGCTGGCACTGCAAAAGCAAAGCTGTTATTTTACAGAGAAACAGTAAAATTTTCCAGTGTCTCCACATCAAAACGCAGCCAGTGTTAAAAAATAAAGAACAAAAGGCAAAATAAGTCATTGGATTGCAGAACACAAATTCTATTGAGAATTACAATGACTTTCAAATCTGTTGGAGACTTTCAAAAATACAGAGTGCAACTGAGATTTTCATACTGAAGCTGAGATTTTCAAATGAGCCTACAATGGCTAAATACTGAAATCCCGTTAAAATTTGACAGAAACAGGCAACATGAGATGGAATCCATACCTCCAGCTTTACCCCAAGCCTGAGGTGGCTCCCTGAGCTCCTTTCCTATCAGCTGGGAGAGAGAAGCACTTTCTGAGTGTGACATCTTCCCCAGTTGGAGCACGTCCACGGGTCTCCTCCAGCACTTCTTCCAGGCAGCCGTTTCAGGGTGGAATGCTGTGGGACAGCTCCTTCCCTCCCATCTTCCCACCTCCCTCCTTTCTCTTTCAACAATGGGTGCCTAAAATTAAGGCATATGAGTCTTATACCTACTACATTTGAAAAGTCCTTAGATTCACATATTGTTAGAATGAAAGAAGTGTGAAAGAAAGCATTTTTAAATTATGTTTAACTCAGATAACTCAGTTAACCTGGACTAGGAGTGCAAACAGCCAACAACCCAGAGCACTTTGTTCATTGCTCTACACACTTATCTACAAAATGGCTATTTCCTATCTACTGTCTTTTTCTCTTATAGCCTTCTGGACTCCTTTATCTATCTTTGTTCTCTTCATATCCTTCTTTGAAAAGTCCAGTTTTAGTTTTCCTCCTTGCCATTTCCACTGACTATTCAGTTTCCTCTTAGATGCAGTGTTGCTTCATGGTCTGCTTACTCTTCTGCTCACGATGCCCTACAGTACTTTTCCTTCCTTATTTCTGCTTCTCTTGTTGCCTCCACCCCATACTTCTTTTTCTCCAGAGCTCCTAAGTCCTCTCTGGTTCTCAGTGAAATGAGCAAAGGGCTCTGCAAGCTCTAAAGCCGTACATAATACTCCTTTCCCTAACCTTGCTATCAAAACAATTCATGCCTTCTGCTGGTTACTGATCCTATCATGATCTATCATGATCTCATCCATGGGTGATCTAAAATAATGATTTTTTTGTGCCTGGGCAGAGTACTTCCAGACCAAATGTCCAATCATGAGCACATTCTGGAGTCCTTCTCTTATCTTCACAGATAAGAGATGGGGTACTGTCTGAAATTGAGATAAAAGTGGAAGTCTTGGAATACACCATTCCTAAAGAGGAAAAGAAGACATTGTGGGCAACAAAAATAATTTCAGCTTCCCATATTAATTATCTTATGTGTTTCTGAAAACAACTAAACAAACAAGAATAAATAAAAACCAGAGCAAGCTATAACACACCCAGATGGGAATACAGATGTAGGATCCAGTGTGGCTCTGTAAAAAGAAAAAGAAAAAAAAAAAAAAAAAAAGGAAAAAAAAAAAAAAAGAGAGAGAAAAACATCTTTTTCATGAGAAAACAGGAGATACAACTTATCTGGGCTTTCCAAATTACTATTCCAGAGATCTTTGAAACAGATAGGAAAAACAAACAAACAAACAAACAAACAAACAAAAAAAACATGAAAAATCAAAGTGTGGGAAGGAAATTTTAGTTCTAGAACATAAACTTTATAAAAGATCATAAACACCCAAATTAAACTTGTCAATTTTCTGAGTGAAGAGAGGCTAATAACAGGTTGTCTATAAGATCTTTGCTAGAACAAGTATCATTTAAAGCTTCATTATCTTGACAAGTGAGTGAACAGATGGCAAAATCTGTACGAACTCAAGATTTCCTAGGGTACCAAAGATTAGAAAGATTTCCGGGAATCAAATTCAGATCACCAAAGCGAGGTGATTTGACAGCCTCAAAGCAGATGGGATTTCAATGTACCTAAGTGTGAGGTAATGCTTGGGAATGATTGAAGCATTCACTGATACCGCAGTATTAATGAAGTGCTACCAGCTCAGAAAAACACCTAGGCGACATCATGGACAGCTTAATTAAAACAGCCCAGTGAAAACAGCTGTTCAATTTGCAGCACTCGTCATGAAAGCAAATAAAATGCTAATTTATATGAACCATAGAGAACAGTGTTGATATTATTATAATGTCATCATATAAATTCAGGAAAATATATCATAGCGACTTCCAGCACTGTCAACATTACAAAACTATCTACAAGACAGGAGGCAGTAAAGAATGATATGTGGAGAAAATACATTTATTTTACTTAAAGAAGTAATAAAAAATGCTGCAGTAATAAATTTATATTCAACATTTAGTCATGGGGATATCCAAAGAACATAAGATACAGAACATGTAGCACTCCAATGTGCTGGAACCTGTTTCCCCATTAATGATGACCATCAAATCAACAAGAAACTGGGGGCTTTGTGCTCATCTATTCTCAACAAGCACGATGGGAACAAAGAGAAAAATGAAAGTGTACATGCTTGAAGGAAGTGAAGCACGTGGGAATTTTGAGAATTACCTGAGCAAGCCAAGAATGTCACCATTAATGTGAGGTTGTTACTAGTGCTCAGTGCTTGGTCTAAATTCTGTGGCTTTTTTTTAGTGAATGATTAGAGCAGTTCTTGTAGGAAGGGAGCTTGTCCCTGGTGATGATGGAGAAGACCTTGAGTTTCATCAGATCTGCACTAAAAGGTAATTTCTACCTGTATCAAGTGGAGTAACGTGCTACTGTAACTTTCTAGTGGCACATACAACCCACTTCATTTATCCTGCCCAGCTATAAAAGATGAGCTATGGGACAGGAGAGAGGAGAATAAATCCAAATATGTTTAAGTCCTAAAGGAGGATAATGTTTTCCAGATGAAATAGTATTCTTTATGACTTGACTGACAGCAATAAACTATTTTAGATCCCTGCAAAACCATTTAGAAACATTTGAGAATAGAAACGGGGAATAGCCTCCAATCTGAGGCCATAAGAAGACTGGGCTTTGGTTTTCCCCTTTACACCCTAAGCTTTTTTCTCTTTAGCAGTGACATTCCCTAAAATGTTTTTTAAGGCCAGAACTCTGAAACTATGTAGTTGATAATTTTAATCAAATTAACATTAAGGGTTACTTGGTATAAATATTCTCTGTAGTTTAAACTATGCCATCTTTTGTCCCAAAAACTAACGCCAGGTAAGATCTTGCTGAGTTCTAATGCATCTAGCACCTACTCTCCAAGCAATTTACATGTTTTTTTCTAATGTCAGTGATTCAAAAAAATCTCTGAAATGTAGATCTCAGGTAACTACTGCAGATTTATGTCAGCACAAAATGACAAAAACTTATTGAAGTGAGTCTGCCTGGCAGAGGTGAAAGTAAAACTTCTGCATCTGCAGCACCATAAGGATGTCCTGACATTGTTCATAGGAAACTGTTTCACTGGAAACCATAGAAAATGAAGTTTGGAACCAGTGATACATACAGGTGAAATACCAACATTTTCTTACCTTGCTCCACAGGCCTGGGTGCCTGTCTTCTTTGTTTGCATGACACTGAATTGCAGTCAGGAGGACTTTTGTATGTGGAGCCTCAAAAAAGTGAGTCTCCTCATACCAAGAGGGGAGCTGGGCCAGCTGGAAAGCAGCGCTCCTAAGGAGAGCAAAAGGGAAGTGAAGCCTGCTCTTTCTGTTCTGCCGTCAAATTTTCAAGTATTGTTAAATCAAAAAGATGCCCCTTCCTGGAAGCTGGTGGTATACTGCAGTGCTGTGACCTCTGGCATCATGCTGGTCACATCACCATGCACTGCAGCAGGTGATGGCAACACCTCCTCAAGCTCTCTCTGCTTTTGGCATGCTGGGCCGGTGACAGAGCAATCCCTGCTATCACCTTTCTTGGAAATTAAGCTGCTTTACAAAGTAATACTTTCCACCCCAAAGAAGAAAAGGAAAATATCATAGTATTTTCTAGGTTTCTCCCATGGTGTTTGATGTTTCTTCTGATGTAATGGTACTTTTACATCACCATTAAACTTCTGTAAAAAGCAAAGGGGTACATAGCATAGATTTTTTGCCTCGTACACGGAGAAGTTGGAGTCTATCTGGAAGACCACAATAATTTATGCTTTGAGCGGTGGACTATTGCATTCTTACAGTGAAATCCTTTCACATAGACCATGATTATACAGCAGCACATCAGTGCTCCTTTAAATTCTGCTGCCTGCTACAACATATATGCCTGCTGCTCATATATGTGGTATTGTCCATAGGAAAACACAGTACAGCTTTGTTTCCAAGATACTGCATCTTGAGTGAAATTATGCCATTTTGTGAACCTGTTTAACCTGCATGCAAAAGGTAGGAAGGAAAAAAGGTGAAGAAGCTCCAAATTTGCTGTCACAAATATTTTTTATACTTTGCTATTTAAGATTTTGCCTACCTGATTACATGAAGCCATTACTGACCCAGTATTGGGCATCCTTTGATAGCTTTCTTCCCCTCACGCTCTCTTGAATAGTTCCAAGGACAGCACTACAGGCCTCTTCGTGTTTCAACCAAAAAAGCAAACCCCTCAGTGTCTCACAGTGAACCGTTCTCTGCTCAGCTCTAAAATCTGAAACTGCAGTTGTTGCTGCTGACTTGTTAATATAACACAGACATTGACATTTCCTGGTTACTGTAAACACTGAAATGCTTTTGGAGTTAATGGAATACAGGTGCTGCCCGACGCTACCAAAATGTTCTCACAGAAACAGAGACGTTTTTGGATAGAAAGAGCTGGAGGTCCACCTCATCCAGCCCCTCCTTCACAGCATGAATATCCTGCCTCTCAGTGGGAATACCCAGATATGTTAAATGTCATCAAATAAGCATTCTTCCTAGGCTTAAGCACAGATTTCTGTAACGCCAGAGCTGAGTGATGGAGTGGGGTTAGACAGGCCCTGGGTCTGCTGGGACACCTTCCCAACAGGTCTGTGGGAAATGATGCTTACCAGTGAATAGCTACCAGTCTTTGCCTTGAAGAAGGCCCAGAAAACTCTGTGACCAACTGCCTGGCTGTTCTTCACTGTGGTAGCAAGAAGAAATTTAAAATCAGCCTCAATATAATGATTAAAGATCCCATAGAAGTGTTCAGGTCAATAGGGGTTAACTTGCACCCCAGCCAAATTGTGATTCTGGTCATTATAATTTGCCTACCTGAAATCCTATCCCCTACTGCAACTGGACACAACATTCTTTATTTCCTGTCCAAATATGTTAGCGGCATTGCTTTGCCATTATACGGCTGCCGTGCTCGGTTCCAGAAATGGCCACATGTCAATTCTATTAAATATTTTTTAAAAATCTGTTGAATAAGTTAAAATAGTAGCTGTGCAACAAGTAGCAAAGGAAGTTCTACAAATCCATAGCTTGCATTATGTTGTTATTGGCAGTATCCTCCCATCAGTCAGTAACCTGAAATCTGGGAAAGTGTGCGTGCACATGAGCATTTGTGTAGCTGAAGAAAGTCCTTACCCTTTCTTAAAAGTAAACTGGTCTTGGCAACGTCTCCATTGAATTGTCATTAGAACCTGTTGTCAAAACTGATCGAGTTTTCTTGTGTAATCCAGGAGAGTTATATAAAAAAAAAAAAAAAAAAAAAAAGAAAAAAAAAAAAGAACAAGCTCAAACAAGCTCCCAGGTCTCTGAACCAATATCCAGATACAGTGTGTGCTAAATGGCCACTGACTGATGCAAAGCTGTTTTTCTGCACGTTTCAATTATTTCTACTGTGATGATAATAACAGTTGAAAGTCTGAAAAAAAAATTAAAAATCTTAGTTTAGACAAGGTCCCAATACAATATTAAGGAAGTGAGCACTTTGAGGACAAAGAAAGGTGTAATTTAGAATAATATATTTTTGTCAAGCAATGAAAAGGTGGGGAAAAAAATGCGACACCAGAAGCTAGAATTAGAAGAGCAGGGGCAATATTTGGTGCTGAGACATTTCTTGTTTCAACATAACCGCTCACTTCTTCAGGGGCATTAATCACCTTCAAATGTCAAGCTCTGCTCCAGTAAAAAAATACTGTATCTACATACATAAAATATATGCTGCAATCCCAGTTGCTTCATCATTGAAGAAATGGTAATTTCTCCAGTGACCAGCTTTGCCCAGCCCAGGCTTTCATGTCTGCAACATACTATACTTTAAAGATGTCCACAGAGCATCCTACCAAAGACATTGAAAGTTTATTGGTGCTTGGTTTATTTTGGCCAGTTTTCTCTGTTGAGAGAAAGGCAAGGGCTTCTGTGTCTGCATTTTGGATAAATTTTCAATTTAAGTATAAGCTTTGTTCTCTACTAGAGGTAGGCACTAGAGGTGCTCTTTTGACTTAGTGACCCATTCAGTGACCATCCATGCCACAGATACCTCCCTATCCCCTTTTTCACCCCTCTCACTGACCACAGCATCCTCCTACCTGTCACAAAGGGCCTTCCCCTGGAGTTCACTGTTCTTGTGCAACAACTTCGGCTGAGTTAAGGAGGCATAAAAAGAGCAGGAGAGGGATTATTTGGAAAGAATCTCCAGGAGCTAACTATAGCTAGGATGTGAGATATGGAGAAAAGTCCTAGGTAAGGTTGGCCAGCTGGTGAAAATCCTGCTCCGTGGTAACAACAGACACAGCAGTTGTTTTCCAGAAAATAAACAGAGAACCCTGAAATTTTCTCTAATTTTATTCTTTAAGAAATGAATTTTCTGTCTGGAGGAGTTTTTGGGGTGAAAATTCATGGTTGCCCTAGGAAGAACTTCTACCTCCTGTTTGCCATCTCATCTTTATCCTCACTTACTCTGCCTTGATAGACGTTGTCTGCTCTACCTGAGTGCATCCCAAATGCAAAAACGCTGGCAGCCCTCTGCCATCACCATTCATTGCAGCTCACTCTGCCTTTGTGTTGCATCCAGCGGAGGCTGCTTGGCTGACGACTGAAGGCCCTTCCTCTATCTATCTATCATTCGCTCAATATTAAAAGCTCGATTCCCACAGTCTGTCTGCACGGGATGCCAGCTCTCATTGTCTGCCCATTACATTTTCAAATATGCACTGGCACACTTTCTCTGAAGCTGCCCCTCGTGCTTGGGAGTCGGTCCTCTGAATATATTACGATATCGCATTAACCTCCTGTGAGACCCTCTTGCTAACTTGCTTCGTGTCTGTGCCTCCAAAAATGAATTCTGGCGTGCTAACACCAGCAGTTATAACAGTGGCCAGCATTGTTTTATCGTTCTCTTGTACTCTTCCCTTCCTACACTTCTCTCCACTGGTGTCTTATGCTTAGTTTACAATCTCCTAAGCGCAAAGATTGAATATTTACTCCATCCAATTTCTGGTTCTAGGTGCTTTGGTATTACAATTTCTTATTAATAATATACAACCATTTGTCATGTGAACAGAAAAAAAAAAAAAAAAACAAAACTTAATTCCCCCCTGCCCCCATCTCCTCCATGCTAGTTCCAGCAAGGGAGGTGGAGTGCAGTCAAACAGCAGATACTTTGTTACTGGAGTCTGTATCTGAGCATACTTTGAGCCTTCGCACATCGAATTCTGCAAGAAGTCCTGTTTATTTCAGCATTAATCACTGGGAACAAAAGTGAAAGAATTTGGCCCCAACTAATGCGAGACAGCAGCGCTCTGCTGCTGGCAAAACGTGGAGTGAGCCTTTCCCAGGGCTTCAGGAAGCTGCGAGGGAGAAGGGCGAACAGATAGGTGCCAATCTCTCAATAAGCTGGGCAAGAGTGAAGCAGCTTTACAACTCATCCCTATTAAAGCTACCTTAGAATGATGATCATTTGCATATAGAAATAACCAGCAAGGAGAGCGTGCCAGCGAACAAGCTGGAACATTTTGTCCTCGTTCACAGTGATTCTTGTTTTTCTCTCTCTGAAATATTTGTTTGTTTACTGAGATGTAAAAGAGGACACCTACTCATATGTCCTTGGTACTTTTCACATAACTTCAACCACAGAATCAGTGTGCAATTCACTGCAGTCTGCTGTTAGGAAAACAAGCAGTGGAAAACCTCAGATCTTTTCTTCCCTTCCAGAAGTAACTCAGACTTGCAACATCAGACTCGGGACATTTAGCCCGTGATAGAAAACAAATTCCAGAGTTGTAGGACCCCCAAAGAGATAAAGATCATTGCCAAGGCTATAAATATTACTTGATGTATGTATATCCGGCTGTCTGAGCTGCTATTTGAAGCTACAGAAGTACAACATCATTTGTAGTATAATAAACTTCAAGAAGCTTCATTAATTTACAGTCAGTTCTTGAGGACTTTAACGTATTGTAAAGTTTGGTATTGTGCTGATTAGCATCAGATTGCATCAGGGATCCTGTACCACTAATTGGTTTCGTCCTTGGTTCTGTTATTTCTTTATTAGAGATATAAGTTGAGGAGGTTGTGTCCATCGAAGAGCATGCAGTAACCAAGGTTGTGCTCCTTTCGTGTTTTCCTATGCAAGACATTCCTGGGTTTGTTTTTCGACAAGCAGACCACTCTTCTGACGTGGTTAAACTAACACAAAATGCTGACTCTCCGTAACTAAGGTCTAGAGGAAAAAAAAAAAAAGAAAAAAAAAAAAAAAAAAAGGAAAGAAGTTACACTTTTCTTGTAGGCTTTCAGTGATTTACAAACGGCAAACCAATAGGTTGTCATCTCTGGCTTTCCTTAGGCCTGATTCTGTTCTTACCAAATGCACGGGAGCTTTTGCAGTGACGTTATTAGGACTGGATCAGGCTGCATAATGGAAGCTGTAACAAATTAAAAACACACTGCTAATTAGAGGCCAGATTATTCTGTAGTATCAATTAACTTACCATTTAATTACCATGGTGATTGGGAGGAACTATAAATTGCTAAATATATAATTAGAACATCAGACTTCTGTGCCACAGTGGCATCAGAGCACGGGTGTAATTAGGTTAGATTTTTTCACAACATTGTACATGGTTGCATGATCTCCAGAGACAAATACCACTGTCATTCCTGCCAGTATTCTGTTATCAATGAGAAGAGGCAAATATCATAGTTCAACTTCTTTTAGGGCAGCTGGGAACTTTCTCCTTTTCTCTTCATCATACACATTGTTTTTGTTGCAATTATTTTGAACAGAACCATCTTGGCATAACTAGCATGAAGCAGGAAAACTGCTCTTTTTGTGGAAAATGTTTTCTCCCCTCACACCCACCCTCCCCAAAGGTTATCCATCTTGTTTGGGATATCAGAAACTTCCCAACTGTGGACAAGAGCTCTGATCAGTTGGTTACTTGTGAACTTACCCAGCCGATGAAAATGTGCGGAGGAGGTCCAGAACGTTACCTCTTAGTCACGCTTCCTAACATCCTAAAATGCAGTGAAACATCTTTGACCTGTGAGTGATCCCTAACACATACCTTTCTTCTAGCAGGTTGTGTAGCACAGCTTTTGTTGTAACTGCTGCTATTAGGTGTAATACATCAAAAATACCTGCACTGGTAACTCGACTTCGGAACAGCTGACTGTGATTAGAGACGTATAATGGGAATGGGCCAGTTGTTGCATGAGATATTTTCTCATTACTCAATAGCACTGTTTTCTCAGGGGACAAAAGCACAGTATCTGGTTTTGCTGCTGGATTTAGTTTTCCACAGTAATGGCAAGTACCTGGAATTAGTAAGATTTTTGTCAGTGCCTGCCACAGAGATCAGTCTAGGCTTGCCAGTTCTGTTCTGCTGCTGATTATGAAATAGAGCCATATCGCTGGCATTTATCTTGGTAACCTGCAGTGAGATAACACGGTATTAGCAGTTGCTAGTATCTCATTGCTAATTGGCCATTTTCAGTAAAACTAGATGTCTAGGAACATCTTTGATAAAGGAACATCTTCAAAGTGGTATAGAAGGGAAGAGAATATCTATTACTGTATCACCACTTTCTGGCCATTACAGAAAGGAACTGAAGAAATGAAGACGTATTTTCCAGACAGATTGGACGTGGTGAGAGGGCACCTCCAAGTGTGGCTGCCAGAGGACCACTTTTGGAGGTTACAGTGCTGTCTGGCACGGAGTGTAATCTGTGGGCAATGACACAGCAATATGGACAAAAACCTTTAAAACTGAAGATGTGATTTCCTATCTAGACCGTGTCACAGCTGATATTTATATGGCAGCTGAGCAAGGTATCAGAAATCAGTTGCTTGTCTCTACCTGGTTCCTAGCAGACAGGAGCACACGGCAGTGAACAAGCGCTGAGTGTTACATACCATTAATGCTGTATTGGTAGGGAGCTAAATAAAGTGAAACAGAGGTCAGAAAGCTGATTTACAGGGCGAAAAAGCTGATTGTAGGAACTGTAATCCTCTCTCCTCCCATTAACATTAGCAGGTGTTTGCTCTGGATCATAGGATGTGGAGGTATTTACGTAATTATGCTGTCCTTCTGCCAGATGTTGGGGGCATCTGGCCCTAGAAGAGTTTGTCCAGTCAATTGTAGGATGCTGCAGGTTGAATTGCAGAAGGATGAGTGACATCCAGTATCTTTACAAGTTCTGTAGAAGTACATCGTCACTACCATATTACATAAAGTGCAGTAGCTTAAGAGGAGTCTTAAGCATTTTAAGAACAGAGACAATGAAAAAAAAATCACATCAGAGAATAGGCAAAAGACATCAGTAAAACTGAGTGGTAATATGGAACACAGCTGTGTGTTTGCTTGTAGTTTGTATGGGTATTGCTGACATTACAGCGACAATTTTAATTTAAACAAGATGGGGATATCTGTAATGTTTAACATGATTGCTTCACCAGGGTATTCAGCTGTTTCAGTGCATGGCACTCACTTTAAGGAACATCAGCCTCTTCATTGCACATCACAGACACTCTGCAAAAATAGTAAGTAATAAATAATGGTTTGCAACTGAATGAAATTAAGCCCCTATTGTCCTTCCCTGCTATCAGACTCTCTGCTGCCAGTAATGCTGGGAACCATCCGCTCCATGGGTGGCCAGAATAGGGAAAGGGCAATCATTACAACAATATTTCCCAGATCCCAGAGGAAGGAGAGGCCCCAACTTGGTTTCCTAAATGGGGTAAGGGCGCTGGTGTTGCTCTCTGGCTCATCTAGGGATGGAGGAATCGGAATTCCTTTTTGTCTGCAAATGTGTGCAAGAAGTGACTGCCAGAGTTTAGTTATGAAACCTTTCAGGAGGGCAGGAGCTTGTTAGCGAGGAGATAATGAAGGGGGTATGGGAGGAATGAGGCAGGGGGAGGGAGGCAGAAGATAACTGGGTGGAACGGAAAGTGGGAAAGAAATGGGAGAGACTGCGCTGTGAGGAGAGTGGCTTTGGTGGAAAGCTGATAAACAGAGACCTCAGAAAAACGATTTTATTCTGCTGAAAGTACCGTCGGGGGTGAAGTGGCTATTACTACTTCTAGAGAGAAAGATAACACATTGCGAGCCGGGTTTTCTGTCACCTTGTTGGGGCTGAGTTCCCTCTGCCACCCCAAGAGCAGCAGGCCCGGCCATCGCTGGTGGGCACCAGAGGAGGAGGGCACCCGGGGCTGCGAGCACCAGCCCAGGCTTGGGTGCAGGCTCACGGGGCGGCTGGGACCCCACAGACCCCAACCCAAGACTCCCCAACCCAAGCAGGGTTTAAAATTTAGGCGCAGGACCACCTAAACTTGACACTGGGGCCACCGAGGCTGGGTGGTGCTTGGGGACACGGTGCCTGAGGCGAGCCCGGGGGGGGCGGCCATTTCGCACCAATGGCCGCCCCCTCACGGACCGTGCCGGCGGGCATGGGGCCGGGGGGGGGTCCCTCAAAGGGGGACGGACCCCGGGGGGGGGGCACCTTCCCCGCCCCACAGGGGGAGGCTGGCGGTCGAGCGGCTGCCCCGGGATGGGGGCGGGCGGCGCTCAGGTGCTAAGGGGCGGCGGTGAGGCGGGCTGCGGCGCGGCGGGGCTGCCCCGCGGCCCCATGTGGCCGCCGGCGGCGGCGGCGCTGAGCGGGGCCGCCCGGGGCGGCATGAGGAGGCACCGAGGATGAGCAGCCAGCGCCGGCCGGGCAAGGCGCAGCTCCGGCGGTCGCTGAGCGAGCAGCTGCGGGACTCCACCGCCAAAGCCTGGGACTTGCTGTGGAGGAATGTCAGGGAGCGGCGGCTCGCAGGTCGGTCCCGCCGCGCCGCGGGGCTCGGCGAAAAAGCCGAGGGAAAGGGGAAAGGGGGGAGGCACCTGCCTCGGTGCTCGGGGTTAGGGCAGGGAAATGCAGGGGGTCGGCTGCCCCGCCGCGGGTCGGGCTCACCCCCGTGTGCCGTCGGCTTGCTGAGGCACCGGCAGGTTCAGGTGGGCTCTTCGAGGGGGTAAAAACCCTAAAATCCCCCGGGACAAACGCTGTGCTTCTTTGCAGGCGCTGTCACGGCTCCAGGGCACCTGAGTGCTCTCGAGGCTCGGACTCCTGTCCCCAGGTGGAAAGCAGCGGGACAGAGCAGGTGCTCCGGGAGGTCGAGGCACTCCTAGGGCACTCCTACAGCAGCAGCACCCCCTCATCGTGTGTGTGTGGCTGGTGTATTTGGGTAAAACGCCTCATAAATGCAAAGATGTGGAGGGTGAGCAGCAGGGCGAGGGAGAGTTGCGGTGCTGGGAGGCGATACATCAAGATTTATGAGCAGAGTCGCGTATAATGAAGGGTAATTTGTTAAGGCGGATTCCTCTGCCACAGCCCCCAGCGCTGTTAGGAGCGTGGCGACCTTGCCCAGGGCACCGTGACACGCTGGTGTTGTGTAAGGCGAGGGGAAACAGCGCGAGGTGTGAGTGCCTACAGCACAGGGCTTCGTGTGGACATACAGTTAACATAAGGGGCGTAAATTGTGTAGCAATTTCAGGAAAATGAAGTAGAAGTGGGTATCTTCACTAATGAGTTACCAAACTAATTAATTCTGCGGTGTTACGGTTACCCAAAATATTAATCCGTCTTTGCGTGTGATCTGCTTATCCCTATATTAGAAGCAAATGCCAGCAGACATCCAGCAATGACACTGTTTGGCTATTTTTTAATTTCTTTTCTTTTTTGGTCAAAGACAACTATTGCTTGATTGAGCAAAGGACCTGGGCAGGCTGCCACGAAGCTGTAGCCAACTTCTTAAAGCCACTGTGTATTAAAATTGACGGTGTCAGACGTTTTGGTTAAGGTGGACAGAATACTAACGTCCTGGGTTTATGGGCTGCCGTAATTTAAGTGCTGTTCGTGATACATATGTCCTTTAATTAAATGAATTATGTGACAGCATTACAAAATGTGTACGAATAACATCTGTTGATTCCAAGTATGTTCTGTAATTCGGATGCTTTTGTGTCTCAGGGATTTTTGTCCTTTCTATATTTATTTGTCACGCTGGCTCCTGTAGCTGCAACACATATTGGTATGCCTCTTCTTCCAACTTCCATTAATGGGACGGGAGGGGAATTTAAATCTATACACATCTACGTGTGTTGTCTGGCTTGCTGGTTGCCAGAGCAGCTTCTTCTCCATTGCAATAGATCCAGTCCAGCACAGGTAGGAAGTTGTACAAGTTCTCTCTTTTTTTCCCGAAGTTGACATCTGTGGTCCAGCCCTGACAGTCAGGGCAGCAGTGTAACCAGTGGCTGGTTTTTAAGGATAACCACCAAAACAAAAAGCAGTTTTAACCATCTCAGTGTGCTGTCCTCTACCAACCATCAAGACAAATAAAGGCTTGCAATTAAGTCACTGTTGTGATAACAGCTTTGCCAGCACTTACATAATTACTCTCTTGGTCTACTTTACTGTTCTATTTATTTGTTAAAGTTGTGCCAGTTGCCCAATGTATACCCACAAAGAAAGCATGTACGGACAGCTACTGCTTCTTTCACAAAAATCCTATCTCGGAGGTTGTAAGAGAGCTGGGAGGTCTCCAGTCCTCCCGGTGGGATCAGCACTGGGTGCAGGGCAGGCTGCTCAGGGCTTCCTCCAGTGTTCCTTGGGAGGATCCTCTGCAGGATCTGTGTGCTGAGGGGTGCAATACACAGCTGGGCAGCGGCAGCAAGGAGCTGAGCCTTGGCTGGAAAAAGGAGAGGGCTGAACCTTGGTTCTGCTGCTCTCAGAGAGGCAAACAGCATGGCTGGGGTGCCGTAACAAGTAAGTGGTGTGTAAAAAGACCACTACAAAGTGCTTCTACCCTTCCTCCAACCTCTCATCCTTTACAGCGAGGAGTGAGCAGTCAGGTCCCTGGTATGCTCCTGGCTTGGGACTGTCCCACACTGTCTCATGTTCAGGCTGGAGCTGTGGTTCCCGGCAGCTCCCAGTCACCCTTCCCGATTCACTGACCTGGATTTGTTTATTAAACAGTGGGTGTACCCACCGCTTTGATGCAGATGCCAGCCTTAGGTTTTCTGTGCTTGCCATAATTTTTGCAGAGGTGGTTCAGGTGCTGGTTATATTCCTGCTATGCTTATGTTTTTAGTTAGGATTCTCAAACTCATTCCATCCCTAATACGCTCGTTTTTACGTCAGTTCAAGATTGGGAACATGAATTAAGCTGATAAAAATTGTCTAATGCACTAATTCACAGTTTACTATAATTTTAAAGAAATCTGCCATGAAATAGGTTTTTGTGGCTTTTTTGTTGCTAGCAGAACGGAGCAGCTTAGCTATGATGAAACACATAGTGTCTGCCTATTGATTGGGAAATGAACCAGGATGTAACTCTCTTGTTGGAGTGGGGCCCTATTGGTCTGAAAACTCACATTAAATACCATATTTTAGTGTTAGGGTAATTCTGGACCACTATGCTATTATGGGAATTTGGAACTCGACTTACACGTTTAACAAACCCTTTAACAATAATGACCCCAAGGTGTTCCTGAGATCACTACTGAAATATCAGTCACCTGTTACAATAAAACACAACAAGCCCAGTTATTACATCCATTGTATGTGGATGGTATGTGGAAAAGTACTCTTTCTGTTGATATACGCTGAAAAATCGGAACAAATATAGGGTTTATATCGGAACAAATACAAGGTTTGAAGCTCAGGACTTCACAATCAGGAGATGCCAGAGGTAAGGTTGCCTGTTGCTGCCTTGCTGTCCAGCCTCCTTACAGAGGAGGACTGTATTTAATGGCATGATCACATCCCTTTTTTTCACAGAACTTTCTCCCTCATTCAGTATACAGGGTAACAGTCCCCATTGCGGAGACTGTCAACCTAAAGCCTGCTTCAAATTTAATTTCCTTGCTGAATCTTGCATACTTCATGCCATTAACGTTTTAGCTGTATTCCTAGAAGTTGTAAGGCTATGTTCCCATTTTACAGAGAGGAGCCAGAGACAAGATGAGACTAAACTCACCAGTATCAAAACCTGAGTATTAGAACTTGAGTTTTTAGTATTTTTTTTCTGTTACAAATACTTTAATACTCAATGGCTCCCAGTGACTCCTATTGCACAATAATCATGCAAATCAAGTTTCCAGGATCTAATTGTGCAAAACTCATGGCATAAGTCACATTTCCTGCCTGTCTGGACAAATTTTGTATGAAGTGACTTGCTGCAAATCAGACAGACGTGGGCAGATACTCAGGGGCACCATTTACTTGGCGTAGTCTTAGAAACACCATTTTTTCCTGCTTGTTGTCTCCCACCCTTCCCTGCCTGCCTTCCAATAAACAGAGCAGGAGTTCTGCAGCAATTGGCGTAATTAGCTACAGGACTGTGATGAAGGGCTGGATCATTGTCCATCATCAGACAGGGAAGTTTATGTGAAGACACTGCCTGGTGTGATCTTGGGCAAACATCAAAAATGATCAGAGGTCCAAAGATCTTGGACCGCACTCAGTTTGGGGCCCGGCCATTCCCCATGCAAATGGAATTTGGGGAAAGTTTTCCATGGGTCTTCAACGGTTTGCTCAAAATGGCATTTCAAAGTTTGATAAATTGGCCAGGTTTGGGCAGATTTTTCAGAGACTGGTACCAAAATGACTCCTTGAGCCTTCGCTGTGGTGGGTGAAGCACTGGTTAATCAAGTAAG
Source organism: Aythya marila (assembly GCF_965140915.1). Classification (NCBI taxonomy): domain Eukaryota; kingdom Metazoa; phylum Chordata; class Aves; order Anseriformes; family Anatidae; genus Aythya; species Aythya marila. The sequence continues at coordinate 23,732,391 of NC_139042.1, read as the reverse complement.
AGGAAAATATATGGAGGGTCAATGGAGCTTGGCCTGAAATTATCTTGGAAGTGGATGACCTGCAGCATCAAAAATTGTAATGGGAGCACGAAGCAGGAACATGACTTAAAGAGAATTTTATCCTAAAGAAGCCAAAAGTAAGGTCTTTAAATGGAAGGGTTTAGAAGACCTACACTGTGGGCATCCTTAATCAGTCAGGAAGATCTTACACGCTGATCTGCAGCTACAGGTATCTCTTCAAATGTGACTGAAATGCATTTATGTCAGAGATGACACTGAACATTAGCTGAAGCGGGATAGGAAATGGAGGATAACTTGTCCAGCTGAAATCATGGGAAGGCATCATGAGGCAGAAAATAGTTACCACATCCACAATTTGGTGGAGACATCAAGGCGATTCCCCCTCTCCTCCGAAGAGTGATCTGTGGTTGGTTTGTGGGTGATTGGGTTTTTATTGGGCGCAAACAGTCAGGTGTGAGTTTGTGATTTTGGGAGTCTCTGCTCCCTGGCATGAGCAGAGCCGTGGGGATGGGGGAAGAGGAAAAAAAAATTAAAAAAAAATGGTGGTCAGAAGCAGAACTAAATGAATTGTAGCACAGATTTTGTTATGCCAGTGTGGAGCCAAAACCTGCCACATTTCTGAAGCATGTGAAAAACCTGGTGTTTGTTGGGGTCAGTTGGGTGTGCACGCTTTTATGTTCCTTTTTAAAGCGATGGCTGTGTTTTCAGAAAGCCAAGCAGAGTCGTTCCCTACCCGTGCACCGGAGAGCACAAGATGCCGATTCTCGCGTATGTTGATAAGACGTGGAAGTGTAAGCTGCCCCCAGCCCTACCCCATCAATGGGAAAAGACCGTCCTTTGTCAAGGAGAAAAGCAATGAAAGCTGTTCTTTATTTGGGACCGAGTGCTTCGGGGAAGAAAAAAAAAAATGACTTAGGAGCGATTCTTTTGGTTTGGCGTGCCAGGAAATTTTCTGTGGTTGTATCAGTCCCGCAGACAAAGCGATAGCCAAACAAGTAGTCGTTAATCTCAGAAATTACGTTAATCGCTGTATCCACGCAGGATTAAAGTTGGGAGGGCTTTCTAGGTGAATTTCTGTGAAATACGTAGATGCCTCTCTGTGCGTGCAGGCAGTGGCCGTGCTCTGTAATTCCCCTGTCCTCCCCGAGGAGCAGGGCCGGGGCTGCGGGCGGGGGCAGAATGCCCCCATTGTGAGCCCTGCCGCCGCCTTCCCATGACCCGCGGGAGCCAGGAGTTAATTCCAGAAATACAATTACAAAAATACCAATAGGCCTGGCGTGCCGAGTGTTTCTCTATCAGCGGGAGGTTGTGCTCCCCACAGCCTCAAAATTCAGAGGGAGATGTAATTTTTTTATCCGTGCTTCTTTGGCTTCGCTGCCGTTCACCACGTGAGACCTGGAGCAACTCTGGAGGAGCTGCAGAGCATCAGAGAACAAGAAAACTAATCTTCTGCTTTTACATCTAATACACAACTCTTGTGTGTGAACGAGTCCTGCTTCCATCAGAGCTATACCACAGATTATGTTCCTAAGGGAAATGCAAATCCAAATTTGATTGCTTAATTTCCTAACATGAAGCCCAAAGCTCTGCAGATAAAATGGCAAAGCAGGGCTGACAAGAGGGATGGCCACCATTTGGATCAGTCAGTTGTGGCTTAGCTAAAGAGGAAAGATACTTGATAAATCTCATTTAGTCTACAGCTTGGGTGTTCACTGGTCTTAATCATACATTAATCTTTAACATATATATTTTTCTAGGAAGTTACGAGGTCAGTCCTGTTTCCACTACAACTTATTTATGTTTGTTTATTTTTGTTACTGACTTTGTATGGCTCCTTAAGCATCCACTTAATACCAGTCATGGCGTACTAAGTTACACATCTTTCAGGTATTTCCTACGAGGTGTGCTCTATTTATCTGTATGACTGTAACTCTAAAGGCCACGTGTCATCTCCCCACTCAAGTGACTTTATTTACAATACTAACTATGCTAGACCATTCATACAGACCGTTTATATCCACAACAAACTGTGAGCTGCTAAGTGAGCACCATATTAATTCACATCAATACAGCCTCCTGGATGGCTGGCCAGCAGGCTCCTGAACATGAGAAGTTCCCGGACTCGGGATGGCCCAGCAGGCTGGACTCTCATCCTGTTGCCTTCCAGTCACATCCCCAGCACGATGGGATCTTCAGTTTCAGGAACCAGCAAAGAGTCACTTCTGCAGTGAGTGTGGTATCATTGCTTTCTGTTTGAGTGAAAAAAACCTGCAACAAGTATTCCTTATTTTAATGTTTTTAAAAGTAGTCGCTCGCAAGGGTTCTGAGAATTTGGATGACTTCATGGTTCAATTTCTGTAATCGTTGCTGACAGTACCAGAATGGCCGTGTTGCAGAGCAGTGGGTTGACGTACATTTGTCTTTCCACATTTGGTATCTCTCATTTATCTTGTGAGACAAATGTGCTGTCTTGCTCTTCCTATTTTCGTTTTTCTTTTTCCTGTCATAGCATGGCCAGTTCCTGCAATGTTACGTGTCGTGATTTCTTTAGAACGTTATCAGCTTGAGTCACAACTCATTGAGAAACCCAACTTTCAAGTGAAAGTATATTTTACTTTCAATAAATGCGAAGTTCATTTAAATATCAAGTTTGAAAGGAAAAGCTTGAAATTCTGAACTTCAAAAAAAAAAAAGAAAACAAGCAAAACATCCTGATGTATTCTGTAGAATGTCACAGTTTTAAGCCAGCCTTGTGATTTTAGAAAGGTGGTACCTGTCTTATAGGTCTTAAAAAATGAGTTTGGGGAATATTATTTTCAATTACTTTCAATTTGGCTGATGGTTTCTTTTGATTATTACAGACTTAAAAGTAAGGCAGTGTAAGAGGCCTCTTGACTGGCATCGAGCATCCACACGAACACCGCATTTCATTGGCTACTCGGCATGTCCTGTTTACAGCTTGAAAATGAAAATATTTTGACAATCACACCATCCTGGTGCAGCACATACTGCAAATAAGCAAATATTAGATATATACAGAAATGAGCACAGTAAGTAACTGCGCTTGGTACAAAAAGGGATCAAGAATGTTTGCAATTAAGTGTAATTGGTTCAAAGAAAAAAACAAACTCCAAAAAATAATTGACTTAATGTAGGTAATAATGTAAATTATTGTTAAATACTCTGCCAGTTGTTCCAGCAGAGGGCAGTAATTTACATACAGTAAGTTCAAGCAGTATGGGTGTGCAATATGCCTGGAAGAACACTTAGGCACAATAACTGGTTTTATTAAGACAAGGCAATGTTCCAGGCTTACTGAATGTCTCAAGTACAGTGTGCCATCCTGGAGGTTTACTTTCTGTGCTTCCGCAGCAGGACTTAATCACGTTTAATTACACCAAGATTTATGCAAGTCATACTCAGCTCACTTGAGTAAATCACCTCCACGTGCCCCAGTGCTACATGCAGAGGGATGCAGCACATGCCCTCAATTTGATGCTACAAAACCCCACGACTTGGGGACTGACACAGCTCTTGCATTGTTTTGGGCACTTGAGGGAAGGAAAACATGCCAAAAAGGATGTTAGGATTGCAGGATAAACACTTAAGGACTAAAAATGTGGATGCAGCCCCTCTTACCTGCAGGGTGTTCATCTGGAGCAGTGTGGACAAAGCAACTCCACATCCTTTGGCCTGGGGTCCTGAGATTACTTACAGATCTAATGTATTTAGCAATGTCAGAGCAGCCCCAAACTCATCAGAGTTAAAATAAATAAATAAATAAATAAATTCAAGATGCTTTCAGCTAGAGCATCAACCAAACCTAAAACATGCTCTGCTGTACAAACTTATCAGGGAGAATTGTAGTTCATCATACAATTTAATCAAGATACCGACTCTCCCCTGCTGATGTTGAACAGTGAGTACCATAGAAGAGTTGTGTTCAGAGATCATTTTACAGCTCCAGCAGCATGCTGTAATACAGTGAAAGGGGAAGCACTGAAACTTAATTTTATTTTTTTTTTAAGCTGCGACAATTTGATTCCTAACCTATTTCAAAGCGAGTACCGTTTAAAATTCCTGCTTAAACTGCAAGTATTTCTCTAGCATTAATGCTCATGCTGTGACTTGAAAGGTAGAATTCAAGCTCTCTAATTGCTTTAATATATTTCAGTGAGTACTTATAGGATCACATTAAATCAGAAAACATGCTAAACTGGTGCAGGGAAAAACATTTTTGAAGGGCAGGATGCTCCTGAACTTCTGACATTTTGGTTGTCTGCACCTTAGGGTGTTAAGGATCAAAACAAGGTGCTTTTCAGGGGTGAAAGTGCTGCTGGTTGGGACCTACCTGACTGCAGGAGGAGGACATGACTTAGAGGCATCCTAAGATTTACCTGTGAAAGTAAGCTTTGATGAACGTGCACAAAAATAAAAAGAGGTTTGTGAATCCTACTCACTTAGAAGGCTGCTGAACTGTGTACAGTGTGTCACCTGCCTTAGTGGCAATCCTGTAAATACTTAAATAATTTGGCCCTGAAGATAAATTCACTGATTGAGAAACAGCTTTCTGAATTCCATCAACACTTGGCTAATTTTCCTTGTTGAAGATCTGAGCTAATGCAGGGGTAATCAGTGTCCTCTGTTGGTAGAGCTGAATGAATGGCATTGGTTGCCCCTGGGAAGGCTGGTTTTGGGGCTGGAGGGACTCATGTCCCAGGCTGTGATGAGACAGAAGGCACTGCCCCTTCACAGGTCATTTAGTACAGTAGCATTTTAAAGGAAACAAAAGCTGGAGTATTGGTTTTGTTACAGAAAGAATTTGAAGGGAAAATACCTTCAGCACAGGAACATAGTTCAAACATACCTTGTATATGTTGGAATCTGAGCTAACAGCAGCTTAAAATGTCTTTGTTTGGGCTTTTTTCACGGCAGTCTTAGAAGAAATTCAGGGTAACTGCTAGCTCCAAGAAGGGGATAGCTTGAGGGAGTGCTGAAAGAGAGGTCAGAACAGTATTGTAGCAGGTGATACCTCTCCGTCAGAATGCTGAAGAATTATATTTAGGGCTGGAGAAGAAGAGATCCTTAAGATTTGGGATTCACCTGCAGTTGGTTCATAGCTTGGAGTTCCCAAAAGTGTTTCACATACATATTTAAGGTTTGGAGAAGTGGGACCTGAACATCTATCCCAACACACTGTTTTTAGGTTATTTTCAATGTAAGCCTCATTCCTCTGGTAAAGACACCTCCTTCTCCCTGCACCGCCCCCACCCATCCTGCTCTGAATGACATGCTATGTAATAGCCTATCCCGAATAATGCTGTAGTAAATTACTTGAGACTGTGAGTCCTTTATGTGTCATTTTACTGTTGAAAGAATATGAGACTGGCATCTCATGGTTTTACTCATTTTAAGTGGTCTCTTTAACATAAGGACAGATTTTATCTAAATAAATCAATTTTACAGGGAGATTTCAGCCACTGGATTTGTAGTAAGAAAGAACTTTTTATTTATGACATTGGAGAGACCACAGCTGGGAATGCACCCCTTAATAGACTCAGACAGATGGATTCTGACAAGTCTGTGAACTATTCACGCTCTTTTCTAGCAAATATTTTGCAGCAATCCCAACTTGCAAATGCTACTTCAGAAACAATTGTGGGGCTCTCTGTCTCAAAGTGCAAAACAAAAGAGCGACAAGTGACTTTAGAATACTGTGGATCGAATACCTATGTGGTATCCTTATGAAATTTAGGAAGGAATGCTTTTAGTGGACGGTAGTTATGCCTCGATGGTAAATGAAAGTATTAGAAGGATTGTATTTTTGTAGATGTAATGACGTTAGGATTTTCAGCAAAGGCTGGCACCACTTTTTTGGTGAAACAAAAGTATTTTCAATTTGTAGAATATTTGTCCATTTGTGTTTTCACTGAAATAGAGTAAATGCACATCTTCAGAATAGCTGCCTCAGTAAAGCAGCAGAAATAGAAGAAAATGATACATCATGGGCAAGTACTAAAGGAGGTGGAAGTTACAAGAAAACTGAAGGGAGGAGTATTTCTGTGCAGTGGTGTTGCTAGCCACTCAGATCACGTCTCTTTGAGTAGGACCAGTGCCTGGCATGCATTATTCCTCTTCAATTTTTAAACTTTAATTTGTAGTTTTAAAATCTTACCGAACACGGCTGTATTTCTCACATCGTAGGAAGGTAAAAATGACAGCTGTTTCTTCTTTTCTACATAATTTATTACTTCATTCACCTTTACCATATCTTCTATTACTTTTCTCAATTGAGATTTTCAAAGCCTCATAATAGCCTTGAGCCCATCAGCTCTCTTTGAACAGACTGGGAAATTGCATAGCCAAACAGACACAGCCAGCTTTCAAAATGTCAGTAATCTTCATTAACATACATAATTGGACGTGGACGTATGTAGCCTGAACCTCTGGACCTGCCACGTGGTGAGGTGGTTGGGGTTTTGCCCAACATCTTTCCTGGGAAGAACTCTTACAGCTTTCTTATCAGTTAAAAAGTTGAACCTTTTATATATTTTTATTTTTTTTTTTTGCCAGTTACACTAACAAAAATATACAGCAAGCTCTCCAAACCCAGCAGGAACACTCTGGAGGCTGTTGTAAGGATGGCTTCCGTCATCATGACTTGACTCACTCCGTCACTTGATGAAAATTAAGAAACATTAGTTCCTAGAAAGCCAGAAGCACAGAGTTTTACATCAGCATGACAAATATGTATTTTGGTAATTACATTCGCTCCCTTTATATGTCCCTAAAAATTCCAAATGCTTTTATTTCGGAATGAGTTTGATTCTGATAATTTGATTATGGCCTTAATTCAGCAGAGCAGTTACCTAGTATGTAAGGTTAAACAGAGTTAAGTGTTCAATTATCTGGACTCATCCGTTTTGTTACACTTAACCTCTAAACCAACAGCATATTCTTTTTAAAAACGGTATGGATGAATTCAGTGTGGTAGGATGCATTCATCAGAAACTGGAAGGTACCAGAACATCCATATTTCTGATGTATCGTAAAGCAGAGGCTACTGTAGCTAATCTGATTCAAATGGAGATCAAATGAATTCCAGAATCTAGGTTAGAAAAGACACCACCAGATAAAATTGACTCTGCAGCATCTGCTTTGTTTTATACAAAACCATAAAATACGTAATTACGGAACTGCCAGAGCTGCCTTCTTTTGAAGGCATCCTAAACAACAAGGACATCAGGACAAGTGTTTATCAGGCCAAGGCAGATAGATTAATTGTGGCATGGCAGCCTTTTAAAGAAGCAGTTTCATAGGGATTATAAAACAGCTGGGACGAATTGTAGGTGGGAACACCAGGATCCACAGAGCTGCTGTAAATCTCTGGATTCTAGGTCACGGCAGAGGCTACAGCACAGAGCACTCGCTCCTTCACCCCTTCTTGTTGCTTTCTCTTAAGGCTCGTGGCTTTTAGAGGGCTGCAACGATTATCTCCTCTTTATGGGGAGGATCAGTTGGTGCAAATGCTAGGGATCCTGAAACCGGGAAGCCAGTTTATTGCTGTGACAGATCAAGCAACATATGGAAGGAAACAAGACTTTCTCCAGAGACAGATTAAGTTTTTGCCAAGGCATTTTATTGAAATTTTGGAAAATAAACAGGTCATTAATTGGGTCCAGATTTAGCTACTGCAAATAGTGCAAAGATGTTGCAAACCAGATGCTTTCCCCTATTTGTTTTTACAGCCCTTTCTATTTGTGGATGCTCTTATTTAATGGCTTGTTTCTCTAATGGAGGGCATTGTTTTACACCGGACGTCTCGTCTCTCAATTATTTTTGCCAGTAGATGCCTGAGTAAAATATATATGTCCACAGTGTTTTGGGGGGAAAAAACAGTCAGCAGTAAGCCAATAAGTAGGAAATAATTAGGAGGAAGCTGTGGAATATGGTGGTTTTTATAAAGTCAACATAATTTTTTCCTGGATTCCTCGGCATGTAGCAGTTTTGAGCCTTTGTCTATGCAAACAGCTTCCTGAGACTTGGCGTGCCAGCGGCGGTGTGACTGCAGCCCACACCAGCATCTCACAGGCTTTTCTGAGAAGTGTGGCACAGGCACTGAGGTACTTGCCAGCCCTGGTGCAGCGCGGTTTCCTAGCCAGATCTCCGGATCAAGGCTGGCTCCCCAAAGGGGAAGGCAGCAGCCGTGCTTCCTTTCCCACTTCGGTTTCATTTTGTCCCCGGAGTAGAGGCATTGCATTGTGCTCAATCCACACAGCGTGATTCATGTAATAAATATCACACAGGGTGAGAGTCACCTGCCCTGGCTGAAGGCAGCAAGCACAGTGGGGATGCCTTCTGAAGGCACTGAGCTGGTCGCACTGGGTCCTTTGCAGTCAAGACAGAAATGGGGACCTCCCAGAGCAAGTCCCGTCATCCTGAAGTGGTTGTCACAGGCAAATGGGGTGAATTGCCCTCTGGGGGTGCTTTTTTCCCTCCACAATCCCAGCCAAGTGACAGCACCGAAGACACCTCCATAGCACTGAAAAGCCCTCTGTTCACCTGCCACCTGAGGGCATTTGATATGGAAATTGGTGAGACGCTAGCCCTGCAGGAGGATAATTTTAGGGATTGTTGCACGCAGCATCTCTGGCTTCGTTTGGAGATACCTGCTCGAGTAAGCGAGGCAGCAGAACGAGCTGACGAGGCGCCTGGGACTTCAGTGGCCCTTAAAGTTAGTAACGAGAGCTGCATAATTTTATTTTTACTCCTGACTGGTTCATCTAAGCAACAAGAGCAACAGCCATATGGATTTTTAGATTTCTTACTGCATGTTTTAAAGTGCATTTTGGAGCTTACTTTCCAAACTATTGTTTAGTTATCTGATGTGTGAATATTTGTTGCACTTGGTATGGTCTGTCAGCCTGAGGTACGTGCCCTGTTCTTCACAGTAGGTGCTAGTAGAGATTTAAGAAAGAGTAGAAGGCCGTGGCAAGTTTATGGTATGAGCTCCTAGCTTGCAGGGTGCAGTGAATAGTTCTTTGCTGCTGTTGTTAACGAGGCTGCCAATTAGGAACAAAGTAAGAGGGAGGTTTACAACGTGACTGTGCACTTCCTAGCTGAGCTACACCTAAGCTGGTGAGACACCGAGTCTGTTTCCCGTTTGTAATCTCTTGGAAACGTGTAATCCTTCACATCACAATTACTATTTTAAAAAAGTTATTTTCAAGTCATTTACAGGTGCCTCCCTGTCACGTGGACTTTCAGTGGTCTGAGCAAAGGAGGAGCAAAGTTTATTTTAAAAGCAGTACGGGTTTATTAGTGGTTTGGAAGCAAAACGTTCAGAACGCTCTTTGGTTTTAATTTATGGTACAACCTATTATCTTTGGTAGCATATTACGAAACAGTGAGTGTGTTATTTGTCATAAGTTCCACAAGACATAAGAGGGGGAAAATAAAGACCGAAGTACCTGAATCGCTGGTTCATTCTTTTGCAATCTGAGTGTACTGTACATAGAAAGAACATGAAAGCCAGTTCTCTTCTACACCAGCACAAGTCCTGAACAACTAGAGGGTGATCGGTGGTTTCTGGTTTGGTGTAAAAGACCTCCGCAGCAGAATGGTCCTTCGGGTTCCACTTTTAGCTTAATTTCACGTCTTTGTAGCATTTACCTGGCAAGAGAGAAAATAAATAAATAATCAGCAAATGTCAACAGGACCAACCTTTTTCAGAGGTCAGGTGCAACTTCAGTTCTGCAATTTTTAGTTGCCCAATTTGAGGTACTTCAAAGAGGTCTTATGCTCTGACGCCCTGAAAGTCAGAGCTTTGCGAGTGTCATGGAAAATCGACCCAAGATGAGTAGTTCCTTTTGAAGGTTTTGGCCAAGGAATTTTTCCAGTAAAACTACATTCCATAAACATGGAGCAACACCTTAAGTAGACAACAACAAATGAGGAACACTGCGGGTTTGATTTGAAAGAGAGCTGTATATTCAGAAAGTGGGTCGGGGAGGAAGCCTGGTAGAGAGGGACTTGAGAGGGTGCCAGGACAAACAGTGGGTAGACGGCAATATTTTCATCACACTGGAATTGAGATAGTAAAAGAGAAATTTGCTGCTGGGATGGAGCTTATCAACCAGCTCTCTTGGTCTACGTATTTTGAACAGAGAGGGAATCAACAGAGGAGAAGAAGTCTTGGTAAGTGGCTGCTGGAGGAGGGGGGAAGGATGTGCAGGTAGGTGCAGGGTTAGAGAGGGGAGAGGTGGAAAAAGAAAATGTGCTGCAGGGCAGTACAGCTGACACGGGACGCTGTGGGGGGAGAGCAATTCATGCAATTTGCATTGCTGCAGCACGTCGGGCTCTGGGCTCTCCCTGGTCCTTCCTACTCACCGAAAGCATTTTCCAGAGCCAGGCTGTGGGGAAGGAGAGGAGCAGGCTACGTGCTCTTTCTCAGGAGAAGCAGCGTGGTGGCTGGCAGGGGAGCCTTGTGAAGCCCTCTCCTCTGCATGGCTCCAGCTGTTTGGCAGGCTTCCACTCCGTAAAAAAAAAAACACCTGCAGCTTGTTGGCCAGGATGACTTTATCCAGTTAGATAAATGAGCTCTACGGTGTCCATACAGTGCACTGCAAACTGTGAGTGAGGGGAAAAATAAATAAATAAATACAGGTTAAAGAAATGGAAAGTTTGAGTTGTGCACAGCACAGTTGGCTGCAGGCAGGCAGAAAATCCTGATGAGTTGACTTGCCCAATTCATGAATATCTGTTTACGTTTTAAACCGTTCCACTGCTGATTTATGGTGGAAAGTCTGCCAGGGCTTATTTTTTCTTTCTTAGCAGAAAAATACTTATAACTTTATGATACTCCTAAAACTCCTGATATTAAAAAATAATTATTACTTGGGATTAAAAGCCAAGGGGAGCATGAATTCTGTTTCAGACATACAGGGAAACTAATATACTCTTAAGAGCAATTGATATAGATTACGCTAATTTCTAGCTCTGAGGGAGGGATAAGCGATACATGCATGTCCCCTATTTTCCCTAGCTCCTGTATTTGTGATGATGCCATTTAGGCACCAGGATGGCAAAAATTCTGCAGCCAGCTTCAGTGTCATGTTGGGGAGTAGTGACCAAATTCACTGCTTCTCCATATTCCGTTCTGTGCAGGACCTTTCCTTTGGTGCTGGGATACTCAAAGGAGTAATCAGGGGCAAGGAGGAGAACGTCATGCACACCCTGGTCTTTGAGGCACATGGCACATGGACGGACTTCAGCTCTGTGCTGGATTCAGTGCCCTCACTCACCTTTGGAGCAGCAGCACAGGACTGCCACGCGTCTGGCCAGGGATGGTGGCTGCCACGAGGCTGAAGTCAGCTTGGTTCATTAGAGAGATGGGAGAGGTGGAGGCAGAAACAGTGGCTTCTGCAGAGCTCCTCTGTGTGTGCCTGGCTGCTGTCCAGCAGCAGAGCCAAGACCCGGCATTGTGCTTGGTGCATTTGCTTTGTAGAGCCGCCTGTGCAAACACATCCTCTGTGTTACGCAGCGTTCATAATACCCAATAGCATGCATTTAATAATATATTGGGAAATCTTTGTCATGCTGCAAGTTTAGGCAATAAGCATCTCGTCGGAAGGAACACACTACAGGTATAGGGCCATTTTCAAGGGTATTTACTTTCTCCTTAGCTGATTCCAGTGCCACTAGAATTCCACCTGCCTCCAGGGAACTGATGTTGCTTATAAGGAAGATGAAAGTGCCTACAAACCTATACATATATTTTTTATATTATTATTATTATTAGTTTTTGTTACATATAGATATCAAAGCAAGGCAAAGATTACTGTTATCAGTTAGGAAATTGGTATGGAGACAGGTTATAGGACTTCCCCAGAGTCTTACAGCAGGTCATTGCCCGATCAGCCTGCCTCATTGGACCCAAGAGCGAAGCATGGATATTAATGGTTTCAAAGAGCCTGGAGATTTTCTGGACAAAATCACCTTCATGCTCCCATGCACCAATCCCATAAGTTTAAAATAGGGTTGCCAGGTTCTGTTCTGTGTTCTGGTTTTGTGTTTTTCTTGTTTGCTTGTTGCTTTTTTTTGTCAAAATCTAACTTTAGCATTCTCCCTCTAGCACAGACAGATGAAAAAAAAAATCCTCGCTCAAAACCAAATCAAAACCTGAAGCTGTTCTCTTTTTTCACTACCATGGTCCTGGACTCCTGTTGAAAAGAAAATAAATAGGGAAGAGGCCTCACACGAAGCCTGCGCGGGCACGAGCCTTCAGCTGGGGCAGGAATGTTTGCCCGTGGTTCAGTGACACCAGCAGCAGGTCTGGGTAGGGATTTACAACGTATTTGGATAGCATAAGAGACTAAGTTTATCTAAACACTTTCTTACCTTATCACTGTGTTATCCAAACACTTTGTTAGTGAGACAGGGAGATTAGGATGTGTGTTAGCCCACCACTACTTAAGTACATTTACACAGTTCCTGTGGGTTTAGGTTTAGGAACTTGTCTATAGATTTAACAGATGGAGTTGCACGAAGGGTATGGAAACTGCTAGCTCTTTCCCCTGATAATGCTCTTTAAAAGCTTTGGAAAAGAAGGCCTATCACCTGAAATGTCTTCCTCTCTTCTGACCTCTATTTTGAACTCTCTTTATTATCCAGCTCTTTTTTTTTTTTTTTAATTTACTGTTGAGAAACACCATCTTTAGGGACTTCACACCACAGGATGCTGGCTATTCTTGGCTAGATCCAGACATAAAGTAGGCACATAAATAGTTCAGCTAAGGCCAGAGGAGCCTATATTCATACACTGGCGTGCTTTGACTGAGAAAAAATGCTATGTTTAAAAGTGAACAGGAATGAGACCATAGAGCTGAAATTAGCAGCCAGACACTGGACAAAACAACCAAGCAATTACATGACCCGACCCACCGCCCAGGGGCTCCTGGTGCCCTCCAGCCCCCTGGGAGAGCAGAGGCAACAGGAGGGCCACGTCCCCTGAGACCTCCTTCGTGGTCAGCAGGCTCCGACTGCACGGCTCGGGCAGATGTGGCAAGAGGGCACGGAGAGGTGGTGGCCGAGGAAGCCTGGCTACTCCTCTGGCTGCAGCCACAGACCACAGCAGTGGTAATTTTGATGCATTTACGAACTGGTTAGTGGGCAGTCACAGCTATTTTGGGAGATCTGTAAGGCCAGGGTAAGCACGGGGTTATAGTGTGTGCGTTGTCGTTTCCGTGTGGCTCCTGAGCCACCAGACAGGGTTTTGTACATGTGGCCCCCGATGGTATTTTCTTTCAGGAATTTACCTGATCTGCTTTTGAACTCTTCCCACTTCTGGCAGCCGCAGCATCCTCTAGCAGTGACTTCCAGAGTTCAGCTATGCGTAATACGAAAGAATATTGAAGAGTAATTCTTCAGTTCTTCAACAGAAAGGAGTTTGGCTCATCTCAGTCCTGCCCCACGATCAGTTCACTTCACTGAAAGGAAAGACCCCAGCAGTACTGGGGGGGGCAGACCTTAATACCATAATACCATAATGATGTCTGTTGTTTTGCTCTCAATTACTTCTAAAAATTTTTAAATCCTCTTTGCTTTTTTGTTTCCTGCTGAACACTTGTATTGGATTTTCATAAACCTGTCCAAGATCTATTTCCTCGGTGATAACAGCTCCGTTAAATCCCATCATTGTGTGCAGTGCGCTGTGTACCTGTAGGGTGGTTTTTCCCCAGTACATTTATCAACACTTAAAAGCTACAATTTTAATGCCTTCTCAATCAATATCATAAGAACCGTCAATGTTTCCAGTGTTTCTGTTTTGACTTCCAGGCTAATTTAGCATCATCTCTACATTCTGCATTTTGCCACCTCACTACTCAGTCCCCTTGAGAAATAAATCCTGTGTGGATGGTGGACGGCACAGGTTCCCCTCCTTGTCTCAGGGGCAGTCTGCTGGCTCCCTTGCACCACTATGACAGTGGAATATTTATGGCCACCTTTGTTTCCTGTCATTAAGCTGCAAGTGGCCTTTTCCTTCTGTACCTGATGGCTGAGCTTGTTTATGATCTCTTGCTGTGGGTCTTGGTGGAGCCTTTCAAAATCTCTTAACAGGTTTTGGGCATGACTTACTGCTAGAAAACATGCTGATTTTTCCCAGTTTCTTCCAGCTCTCCCTCCATAGACTACTGAATTTGGTTCCTTAAATTCCCCTGTGAGGCCCTTTTGGAAAATCATATTGCTACTTTCCATGTCTCTGTTGGGAGGTGATCCTAAGCCATGGGCCAGACCTCACAGGTGACTGGGCGGCCATTTTGTATCCGAGCTCCCTTAGGACTGTGGTGCAGCCTACTCCATCCCGTGGATTTGTTACCTTTCAGTTTATTATCTGACATCCCTGAGCTCCTCTAAGGGGGTACTGATGTGAGGAATTGCCTCAGCTTTTCTGCTATGACCCTCATCTCAGCTTTTTACGTGTGTCTTTATTGCTGCAAACCAGCTTTGGTGGTGGATGGGGCGGTTGCCACTCTTTTCTCCTTGGCATCCCTTGTACCCACGAACACATTCCTGTTGTGCAAAGCTTGCATATAATTTCTAATCCTCAGCTTGTATTGGAGCTGCCTTCGGTGGTTTGGTGAGGCCACAAATGCTTTTGTAATCAGGAGGTATGTTTTATACTGGGACTATCCCCTGAACATGTGGGTCTTAAAATGCAAATGTGTAATCCTCTGGTGCTGGAGCTGGGGCGCTAGAGCTTACGAAGAGAATGTAATGTACTATTCAGAAGCCTCTTTTCCTGATTTGAAGTTTATCAGGGCTGTCTGTAAGCCTGCCTTTCATGCATAAGGAACAGGCTTGCTTAGTGCTCATTTTTTAAAACCCGCTATCAGGCAGTTCGCATAGCAGCTGCCTTGCCTCCAAAACACTTTGGTATCAGGCTTTCCAATTAGACAGCTCTCTGTTGCAATGCTCTGCTGTTATGAGCTCTTTCCATCCTGCTTCCCAGCGATGTTGAAATCTGGCCTGAACTATTTTCCTTTTGCCCCAGTCCAGTTGCTGGCAGCCCCTGTGTGCTGCAGAGCCCCGGGAAGGCGTCCGGAGCACTGCCGAGACCTCTGGCTGCAGGCTGGAGTAATCCCAGCATGCAAACAAATGCCACAAAACATTTTTTTAAAACATTCAGGCGGTGAAGTTGTGCTTTTAAATGTCCAGGTCTAAGAGACAGGGTTCAAAACACGTGAGAGAAGAGAAAGTCTCATCATAAACATAGCTTTGGGCTCCCCATGTATGACTTTTTTCTCTTCCTGGGTTTGAGAAAGGAGGAATTGCCTGGTGTTAATGCCTTAGCTGCTGTGCAGGCATCTGGAAGTGCAGGCATAGGGAAGAAATTGTGTCGGATATTTGAGTTTTAGCCAAAACCCAGCAACTGAAATATTCTCCTACCTGCAGAACTATAGAAGAGAGTTCAGAAATCAACAAGTTAACAGCAAATCCTTGATTTTGGATGGCTTCCTATAACTGCGTGTCATTAATGGGAATAACACCTGTGCCACTGCAGGGCTGGGAAGCGGTGTTGTTCTCATAGCACTCGTGCTTTCAGATGAAGAGAAGCCATCATGCTGCCATTTAATTTTAGATGTGCTATAAGCAGATAAGTGTAACTAACAATAAAAGGGAAATGGGTCTCGGCAGCGAGATCAAGCGACTGATTACTGTGTGAGAACGGCAGGTTAAATCCAAGCCCGAGAAACTCCACGTGGTGTTGGACATCATGGTCTCACAGTTCATAAGGAGAGATGCACTATAATGAGTAAGTGGTCCTGTTGTATGGCTGTGGGTACAAGGGGGAAAGTGCCGTTCATCTCAATGAACCTCACTCCAGTTGCCTCATGTCCATGTGAGCAATAATCTAAGGCCAGGGTGGAAACTGATACAGAAACCTGCACTGTCATTTTGCTCAGAAAAGCTGGGTGTAAGTCAGTTGTTCAGTACCAGATGTGATTCAGTGTTTCTAGGGCACACTGCACTCCTCTCCATCCCATAAGGGTACCCCACTCCCAGTGGAAGCAGATCTCAAGGGCCGCCTGCAATACTTTGGTATACATGAGTAGGCCTGGGGCAGGTTTTCCTGCAAATCGTTTCTACCCTTTTGCCATCACACCAAATGCAATTTCAGTGAGAGAAAGAGGCAGAGGACCAAAAAACAAATCGATGAGCAGAAAATCAAGTGTTGCATTCTGCCTATGAAAGCATACACCAAAGAGTACACATCCCTGAGCTCTGCCATTTCTACTTAAACACAGTGCAGGTTTCCGTAATGCTGTGCTGTGTTCATAAGCCTTTAAGTAAAGCTTCCTGATCTTCCGGAACATCTCAGGATTCATCACATTTGTGTTTATTCTGTTACACATCTAACAGTGACACGCAGTTGCTGTATCGTAGATGTTCTGATTTAGCTAAGAACATTTTTATTTTTTATTTTTCTGAAGAAATCTCCATTCCCATGGATCAGCCGTGACACAGGAACTCGGGGACCAAGTTCCCATCCCAGGGGCCTTGCTGTTGTGGCCGGCAGCGATTTCATGCGTGTGCTCCAGGTCCCCTCCAGCCTCGGTAGAGCGTGTGAGGATGCTTTCATCTCTGAGTGCTTTTCGGAGAGGTGCATGAAGTTTGGTGCTGCTCTGCTAAGTATTCCAGCAGCAGACAGTAAACGGAAACTGAAATATTAATTAGCTCTCTTATATAACTCTTAAGAGCTTATGCTTCTGTAGTCCTTTTCGTCCCAAAGGTTGGTGGCCAGAGGTGTTTTCTCACATGAATGACTTACTTACGCATTTCTGAAAATAAACAGGGAGTGACAGGACAGTCACCGAACAAGGAGACAGTCATTTTAAATGAAAGGAGGACTGCTTCTTTCTTCCGCCGTGCACAAACTGAAGCACGGGAGCTTTCAAATGGACGCTGTGAGAGCAGCTAGCTCTTGTTGCTTCTTGTTTTATTTGACTACTATGCAAGTGCTGGACTGCAGCCAAAGAATTCAGCCCCAGAGGAGGCAGCGCGGTGCCTGCAGCAGCCCTGCAGCTCTGACATCGGGGTTTTGACCCTGGTGTGCAGGAAGGAGGGGAAATTCATCACCTTGCTTCTAATTCTGCCCTTTGTGAGGGCTGAGAAGTGCTGCTCAGGGAGCCAGGAGGGCAGCTCGGAGGTGCCCCTTTACTTCCAATGCCTACATGGGAGTGAGGCACTAGGGCCGGTGCATTGCTCTCTAATATACCATATAGCCAGGCTTGTTGAGGGCTCAGCCTTTGCTGCACTTGTTCCCCAGTCAGTACTGTACTTAGGCTCTTGCTCTGGCTTTTTTTTTTTTTTTTTCCTTTGGTCTGCCTTTTGAAGCATTACATTTCTGTTAAACTGGTTATGAGTCTCTAGAAGTACTGTAAGGAACAATGCGGAATCCCATTAGCTGAAGAAAAGTCTGCATTTTCCAGGAGAAAAAAGAAATCCCCATGAAAATTTAAATAGTGTGCTATGAAATGTTAATAATCGCTTCTTCCACTAGCAATAGCGTTTTATAAGTAGAATTAGATCAGAGGGCTGTAGATGAATCAAATAAGAATTTCCCTGCATAGTGACAAAGTCTCTTTGGATAAACACCGTGCATATCATTGACGTTCAGGAGTCCCTGGGATATTTACTCTTCAAAAGACAGCAGAGGAGTGGCTGACAGGCTGACTTTCCCCAGGGTGCAGTGAGCTGGGTGGGAATGGTGAGCACCCTTTCCCTTGCCCCCCAGGCTCCCTCTGCTTGCCCCTGAGCAGCTCTCCTGCCTCTCTGCCCTGCACACTGCAGCGGGGATGAGATGGGCGATTCCCACTCCCAGCCATGTCCTGTTTGGGGTGCAGACCCACACCCCGATGTATACGATGTTGTCTCGAGTTTGAAGTCGTCCCCCCTGACTGCGCAGCCACATCTGGAGCAGAAGACAGCAAGACACAGGACTGGGAGGCGGCAGTGGACGGTAATAACAGGTCCTGGAGGCTTTCTGTCTAGGGCATTCATTTTAAATGTCTAGCACCTGCAATTATAGTTCCCCATTTTATTGCACAGCGAAAGCCCCGTGTCTATTAGGAACAAAATCCATAACACGCAATGAAAGCAAATTTCATCTCAGCAAAACCCTGCCCTAAGTTTTTTGTTTTTTTTTTTTTTTTTGCACAGAGCAACGTTTTAATAAATAATTGGGAATGAAACAACTGTCCTCTCTGCTTCCCAATAGGGTGGGGGTGATGTTTGCCCTGGCAGGGTGCAGGGGGTGGCTCACGGGTTGCTCCAGCAGCTGCTGAGAACCGCCTGACTGCTCCCTGCCTGCGGGCACGTCCCGGCCGTGCCACCCCAGGGCCCTGCCCTGTCTGGGCTGTAGGAAGAAGGGATGCCGTGACTTCTTGCGGCTCTCACAGCAAGGTATGGGCAGTGTCATCACGGGTAGATCTGTGAAATCCATCCCCAGGGCTGCAAACTGGCTTCCCGTGTGCTGGTGGTGCTCATTTCAGACACCGTCTCCCATCACGAGGCACCCTGGCAAGATCCCGGCCCCATTAGAAATCAGCTCAGGGTAGGTGTGTACTGAGCCAAGATGCTGGTATTTTGAAATGTAATGGAAAATTAATCAACAGGCATACTAGTAGGGCATTTTCAGCGTTACTGTGTATATTTTTAAGCAGATTGGCTCCCTGTATGTTGATAAAAATTGCAACGCTCTGCTTATATTTGATTAAGTAAAGAAATGTCATGTTTTGCAAACTCGGTGGTTGATATGTAAGACTGAATAAAAAACAGATGCCCCTCTGTCTGTTCAAAAACAAAAGACATCACACTGAGGAACCAGAAGAAGCAAGCATCTCTCACTCTTTTTTCCCCTCTTCCTGGCTGGAGCTGGTTCTCAGTAACACTGATACTACGAGTTTTGGATTTGTTTACTAACACCGAGTGCCTGCTGCTAAGGGTTTCCTGTTGTTTTGGTGAGTTTTGTGTTTCTTTTTTTTTTCATCGGAAGGGCTTCATTTGTTCCAGTGCTCGCTGTACTGTGTGGTTTTGGGGACTCAGACAGCCCAGCCCTAAACTGACTTTCCCTTGGCAAACACCGGTATGATTTTTAGAAAAGGAGCGAGGGCATCATCTCAGGAGATGACTCGACAGCTGCGTGGCGTGGAGGAGGAAAAGGTTTTCCCCAGCCCTGCATAACAAGGAGCTCTGCAGGCTAAAAGAGGTATTCCCAGATGCCTGGAGCCTTTCTTAATTTGGTTTCCGAAGCTGCCCCGCGCAGCTCTCCCATGCTTCGTAAGTGCAGAAGCACGTCGTAGCCTGCGGGACGGCGTGGGGCTGTGAGTGCTGGGCTGACTTTCTGTCCCTCTCCAGCACGCCGCACTTCCACCGGCTGCTCTCGGAGCGATTGGCCCTTGCAGATCATGTGGGAGAAGCAGGAATCCTGAGTTGTAGCTTTTGGCACTCCTTTTTCTTTTAAAGCGCTTGCTCTTTTCAGCTCCCTAGGGCTGGTTGCCTCCCTCCTTTCATTACCCTGATTATAATCTGGAGTAGCCACACGGGGAGACCGAAGGAGGGATTTTAAAGGAGCAGAGATGTTTAAGCAGGTGCCCAGGACATCAGGCACAGGCTGTTACTATCTCAACTCGGTGTCACCTGAGGGCCAGGAGATGTACTTGCGATTTGACCAGACGGCGAGGCGCCCTCCCTACAGGACGAGCAGGATTCTCGCACGTCACCAGCTCCTGACGAAGATTCAGCAAGGTGAGTGTCTGGCAGGAGCCCTCCCTAGCCGGCTGCCGTGGCAGGTCCCCGCTTTCGTAATCGAAGATGTTTTCATCCCTCAAATTCCAGCCCCTTTTTCCTCCCTGTTCTGCACTAATCCGGTTTGGGTTGGAGTTTGGAACAGTCATTCACAACTCGCTCTTTCTGCACATTGCACCTATGCACGTAGGCACGGAGAACCGAGAGACAACTGCTAGTGCCTGTTTAGCTATTTAACTATATAATCTTTTAATCATAAACTATGCAGGAGTTTTAGTGCTGAAGTTCGTCTTTTCTGAGCGGCACAGCAGCTACTGGCACCGGTACCTCTGCTCCGAGTGCTGCAGGTGAAAGCTGCCTGTAACGCACAGAGAACAAATAGGTGATCAGCCAGGTAAAAACAAAGCACGAGCCCAGGGCGGCTGGAAGCTGCCAGCGGGGCTAACCCTCTCTGCAAACAAGCATGCGTAGCTGTCAGAGTGCTGGGAAACTTGTCACATGTCCCTGAGAATAATGGCTGACTTGGCTTTCTCTGATTGCTTATGCATTCATCTAGGCGGTCACTGCAGATGTATTGATTTTCTCGGAGTGTCTACAGGGCTGAAGCTAAATGCAGGTTGGCCTCAAGACAAATCCTCTGGCCTGTACATGCAATTGAAATTATCTTCAGAATGTTTAAAGCAAGTATAAAAATTAAAAGCCAACTGAACTAGTGTTTTTTTCCAGCTTAAAAAACAAATCAGTGAATAGTAGCATCCTGTTTGAATAACGCCAGTTTCCCAGATAGATGTGGTCCAGCCTACAGAAAAGAATATGCCACATATTTGCCATCAAAAAAATAAAATCCTGAAGATAGCAATTTCTCAGTCACTGTCTTGTCAGTTTACAAAAAGGTCTTTGATTCTGCTAACTACAGACAGTCACAGAGTTCACATCATTCACTGTCTCTATCTAGAAAATAGTGAATAAATTGGTGAGAGCTTCTGAACAGCAGCAGTTAAGCAGAGTGGCTATTCCTGTGTGTTGCTTTCAAGTAATATTCTGTGTATGTGTGGCTGTCAAACTCTCACAGAAGTACAGGGACGTAGTGATGAAACCTCTATTGTGTTTATAAAGAAAACAATACTTACTTCTTTGGCCAGCTTTTAAAAAAGATGAAGGAGATAGTTTCTGTGGCAATTAGGAAAACGCAGTTGTTTGCAGCGCGATCTCAGGAACTGGTCCTGTGTGAAGGATACTGGTCCTCTCTGCAGCTCTGATTTCAGGAAGGATATTATGTCATGCTGTGTACCCAGTGTACAGCTGGGGCTGAATGGAAAGGAAGGGTAATTCATTTCTCCTCAGATTTATTTGGAAGTGTTTTAGGCACGGTGTTAGAGCCAACTTCATTTTCGAGCACCAGCTACTGATGAAACTGTTCAATGCGCCTCCTTTGCCTGTCATGTGCTGCACAGCTTTCCCTCCTGGACCTTGTACGTCGCGGGCTATACAGGAGTTGTTCCACCATGCAGATCTTCCCAAAACCTGTGACCGATGTGAAAGGCTGCAGTTGAGGCAGCAGTCAAAGTATGACATACACATACTCTGAAAATCAGGTCATTTCATAAAGCAGCCTTGGCTACGTCGTGCCATGGCAGAGATACTGGAATCCTGTAGTTAGCATTGGAAATGAAGGCAATAAATACTGCCATGGCTCGAGAGGCTGGGACAGATAGGAATTTCTGCATTGTAACTTTTCTGTCTGCAGTTTGTTGCACAGGTCCTTGGTATGTGGTGAGTCTGCTGCTCTGCCACAGCTTTCCATTACGTCCCGTGCCAGGCTGTAGGAAATAATACTTGGATAGTGCCTTGATGATATGATACATTGCAGTTCAGCATGTACCAACGTGACGCAAAAGAAATTTAGGTATTTAGGCTTGCTAAGAATACACTTCTTTTACTGATAGAAAGCTGGGGATAGAGTCCACTGTTGGTTATGTGTCAGTTCATTAGTAATAATGATACTGAATGTGCAAGTAGGTGCTGATGTGCGTGTTATGTGCCTGTATATAGGATCATACAGGCCTAGTAGAAAATCACAGGTGAGGTATACATATTTCCTCAAGTGCCCCAAGTAGAATAACAAATTTAAAATAAATACCCGTGTTAGCAATACAAAAAAATAAATAAATAAAATAAACCTAAGTGTAACTAGTATAATTCAACCTGAAATTTCCCATTTACACTCTGGAAGAAATCCTAGATCCGCCCAAGGCACTGACAAGACCTTCACGAGGCCTCCCTGGGCCAGCAGGTCAACCCTCTGTGGCTGCCACCAGGCCAGGGCAGGTGGAGTTCATGTCGCATGCAGTGATGCCGTCATCCCTAAGTAAATGGAAGTAGTAGTAAATGTGATGTAGGCAGAGAGAGGACCTCAACATGGACTGAGGTATCAGCCTGGAAGCATGATTAGTTGGTAACGGAGTGCCAGAGAGCAATTTACCAAGAATATATTGAAAACTAAATCAGGAGATACAAGATGAAAACCAAACCCAGCCTCCAGTGTCCCCATTCAGTAGAGTGTGTGTAAATCATTCTTCAGGCTCCCTGCTTTCATATATCACTGGTCCACACATTTTTAAGGCAAGAAGAAGCCATTAAGAGAATGTATTTGAACCCCACTCCCCTTGTTCTTGCGTTAGCACCTCCCCTGTCTAGTCACTGCTTGAACTAGAGCATATGTTTAGAAAAACATCCAGTCTTCATTTTAACATCACTGGAATGATGAGTCTTGCATGCTTAATTGCTTTGCTGGAAGGAGAGCTGCCACATGTTTAAGTGCTAAGCTGCCTTGGGGCTTGTTTGAATACCTGCTCTCTGCTTCTTGTGCGGATATTTTTCGGTTACTAGATTTCAAACCGGAGGCAGCCACAATAGTAAACACTGAAGTTCTTACAACAGGGGTAATTTTCCTTACTGAAAGGAGTGATTTACTAAGCAACGGATAGAGCACTCAGAGCTTCCAGCCCGGGATCTGAACCTGCTTCACTAATGCAGAGTAATACCAAGTGTTGCATGCACTTCTAGCTTTTCTGTCACCGGTGGCATATACTATTCCAAACGGTGCTGAATTACTCTATCATGTTGTGCAATACAGCTTTTCTTCCTCCTTTAAAAACACTTTTGCCGAAGAAGCTTTCCTTTGTATTTTCCTTTGGTGTTAGTTAAAAATAAACAAAATGAATCATTATAGGAATTATGTTATTTAATCATTTCTAAAAAGAAAACCACCATAAGGGAAATGAAACGAACTAGACTGTTATTTTAATCAGATCATACTTTGAAAGTCCTAAATATTTGGTTTGTGTTCACACCGACTCCTTGAGGCAGAATTATGTGGTGGCCTGTGAATGTGAGCAGCAATTATCTGTCTGATATTAAAAAGGTATTTTCAAAATGTGATCTTTTGATGATTCCCTTTCCCCCCCTAAGCCCGTTAGTTTCCATGCTGAAGGGGACACATGCCTCAGCATAAAGGAACAGGGTGTAGCACGTTTGGTCTGAGGTATTTATTCAAACAGTGTAGGCAGTAACTGTATGAGAATTCATTAATGATTACTCATGTGCTCTTTAAATAAATAAGGTGGTGACTTTCAAGAATTTATATTACGTGAGTCACAAAGTTGTTATTTCTTTCAGAGTACATGGCTAAATACAGGATAGAACAGAAAATATAAAAAGTAGTTGTAGGTGAAAAGCAATGAAGAATTACTGAAAATTTTAAATTGAAAGCAGTGGTTGTGCAGCCCAAGTAGAACATAAGTCAAGGTGAATGGAGCCACATTCTTCCCCAGCACAGCTAGGCATTGCTGTTAAAGATTCATGTTTATATCTACAGAAAGATTTGGTTTTTAGACTGCACTTTCAGAAAGAAAATAATATGAAGAAAAAATAGGATGAATTCTTGTTCTTAGTGAATAAATTCCTGACCACAGTGAGTAATGCTCTGTGATTTGCCTCAGTTCATGTCCACGGGCAAGAGCTGTTTAAGAGGATCTTTTGATGGAACAATCTCAAAGCGTGTTACAACTTTTCAAGGCAAACTCTCCATTCAACATTCAGCAGATGTTTTATACTCTTGTAAGTTCAGTTTTGAACTTCTGTGATTACTGTTATTGTATGTCACCTGCCTGGTTTGAGGGAGTGTTAGAGAAACAAATGCATTTTTCTGTCTATATTCTTCACTCTGGAATTAATTCATTGTGTTTATTTTTTTGTCTTTTCTAAGCATGAGTAGCTTCCAGTTTGCAGAAGGTGTTGCAGAGGGATGTGAGTGACGTGTGTTTCAGGTGACTTTAAATCTCATCTGTCAACGTAAACCAAACCAAATAGCAGCAATAGACAGCTGTAATATACTGCCATACAGTGCTCAGAAGGAGAACCTGGAAATGATGCAAGTGAATACGGTGCAGTTGTAATCTGCATTTAAAAAAAAAGGATCTCATTCTGGATATGTGTACAAGTAGAGAGAACCTGTCCATCACTGGAGGTTGGAAGCAGGATATGATTGTGTAATTAAAGACTATGGTTTTGTTCAAAGACACAAAGAGGCCAAAATACAGTTATTCAGGCAAACCGGACTACACCTTTCCCCACATTCTGGATGCTGGCCACTTTACCTATACATCTTCTAACCTAATTGTCTGAACCTAAGAAAGCAAAAGGTGAGCCTACAGGACTCAACTTGATGATAATGATGACCTATGATAGTGACCTCCAGCCCCTTGAGTTTGTGGGCTAACTAGCAGCAGGAGCTATTTGTAGTTTTTCTGTATGAGCTGTGCATCAGAGGTGCAGCAAGACCCAGCAGAAGGCAGGAGGGGATGTTTCTGGGGCTGGGGTGGCCTGAGCTACAAGGAGAAGGATCCTCAGCTCCT
Source organism: Aythya marila (assembly GCF_965140915.1). NCBI lineage: Eukaryota > Metazoa > Chordata > Aves > Anseriformes > Anatidae > Aythya > Aythya marila. The sequence continues at coordinate 23,707,645 of NC_139042.1, read as the reverse complement.
GAGATGCATTGCAGACCTTAGCTGGGGCATGGCCCATCACTCCCTCCAGTCAGACAAGCATGTGGGGTGGGCATGAACTCACAGCACATGCAGTATTTGGGTCAGTGGAAAAACATCAAGTCTTGATGAAGTCTGTGAAACTTTTTTTTTTACTCTTTTTTTTTTTTTTTTTTTTTTTTTTTACAGTATGTGAAATTCTATTAAAAACTGAGGCCCTACATTGCATGAAGCTTCTTCACCATTAAATTTCCTTCGTTACATGCTCTGTTTCCTCAGGTTCTCATCCCAAAATGTGAGGAAACTTGAATTTTTCAATGAAGTTGTAGGATTTCTTTAAAAACATCTTTTTTTTTCTTTCTCTCTAAACTAGTACTCTGAAATGGTTGAAGTATTTGTGCTGCCACTTTCGCATAAAAATGTAAACTTCCTGAGGTGTATTTATAAAGTCAAAGTACCCTGAGGTGTGTTTATAAAAACACATACATAAATAGTAGTGAGGAAGATTACAGTCCACCTAATTGAAGTTTTGCAAGGTTTTACTTCATGGAAAACAGGACATTTGAAAAGGAAAGGCAGAGAAACCTTCCCTGGAGCCACCGCCTGGTAAAGAGGTTCAAAATTGTCAAGTAATACCAAAGTTAGAACAGATTGAAAGCTCATGCACTTGCTGAGGCAGAAACAATCAGCTTAATGCACCGATTACTGGCTAAAATCCTGTGGCCTGTGGGATACAGGTGAGCAGACTAAGCGATGATAATGGTTCCTTTTGGCCTTGCCCAGCTGGAAAGGAGCTCTGCAAAAAAGGACCTGGGGTCCTAAGTTGAGCATGAGCCAGCAGTGTGTTCTAACCACAGGGAAGGCTAACACTGTCCTGGGCTGCATTAGGCAAAGTGTGCCAGAAGGTTGAGAGAGGTGATCCTTCACTGCTGCTCAGCACTGGTGAGGCTGCACTTGGAGTGCTGAATCCTCTTCTGGGCCCTGCAGTACTGGAGAGGGCTGGGCACACCGGAGGGAGTCCAACGGAGGGCCACCAAGATGGTGAAGGGGCTGGAGCATCTCTGCTGTGAGGCTGAGAGAGCTGGGGCTGCTCAGCCTGGAGAAGAGGAGGCTCAGGGGGATCTCCTCCATGTCCCTAAACCCCTGAAGGGAGGGTGCAGAGAGGCCGGAGCCAGGCTCTGCTCAGTGGTGCCCAGTGCCAGGACAGGAGGCCATGGGCACAGCCGGGCACCCAGGAGGCTCCCTCTGAGCACCAGGCAGCACTGCTGTGCTGGGCGGGTGACGGAGCCCTGGCACAGGCTGCCCAGAGAGGCTGTGGGGTCTCCTCCTTGGGGAGCTCCAAAAGCCGCCTGGGCAGCCTGCTCTGGGTGTCCCTGCTTGGGCAGGGGGGAACCAGGGGCCTCCAGGGGCCCTGCCAACCTCAGCCCTTCGGTGGCTCAGTGTGGTACAACTCTTACAGCCATGGGGTAGCCAGGCAGGCTGTGCTGACACAGGCAGTTTAAGCAGAGAAGGAAACCTTGGCTTGTCTTTTGAGTTGGGGGACTTTTGCTCTTGATTTCACTGAAAGCCGGATTTCAGCCAAGGTGAAATCTAACTTGAGACATTTTTGTTTTGAAATTGCTCGTGGTGAAACGAGCAGCTGTAATTGTGCTGTCTGTCTCCTGTATTGATCACTGAGGAGATTTTTAATTTTCAAATTAACCCTGTTGTGTAATTAGAGGTATGAATGGTAAAAGACATTTAATCCATTAAGTGCAAGATGTATGCTTGATAAATGAAACATCAGTGTACTAATAACTGGGGTATTTTGTTGGTTTAAATTTAGATGTGATAAGTCACTGGGGTATATAAAATGCTACATAACAGAAGTAAAATACTCACAAAAATAGATTATTTAAGAGAATTTGAATTTTTTGTACTGGGATGCTCTTATGTCTTTATTTATACATAAATCCCTGAAAATACAGAGCACTGTAAGTGTTAATTTAAAAAATCAGCATTTTTAAGCTCCAGACAGATACTATTTTCCTCTCTAGGTAATAGATACTAATGGGCTTTTTTGTTTTCATTTGGTTCAAATGCTAATACCATGAAGTCATCGATAGTATCTTAGCCATAGTCATTGTTTTTATCTTGTATCGTACAATATTCTCAGAATTTTAGTTGCACTTAAACAATTATATGAGCTGTTTCCTATAGGACATACTGTTTATTTAGATTAGAGCCTAAGCCACTAATTGGAGGGATTAAAAAAACATCTCCCTTGTAGTTTGGTTTTAAACGATTGTCCGTATTTGGGTTTGTTCCACTTTGTAATAGCTGCTTTATTTATTTAAGGGCAGAATACTGAGTTATATGGCCTGTGGGCCTGATCCAGTGTATGCTAGTTGTGTCATTTCTTCTTTATTCTTATTAAGCGGGTACTTGAATGTGGGCAAGTCAGTAAACCCTCATCTTCATGCCTCGTAAAATTCTCGTGTGTATGCTTTTGCTTAAAAACCTCTTATGAGTTTCCCGTCTGAGGTTCAGTTCACCAGGTCAGCTGAGCTTACCAGGGCAAACCATCACACCGCTGACTGCACACCATCCCGTACTGGCGGGACAGGAGGGCTGGAGCACCTTGAGCTGCAGTATTTAGAAACTACGGGAGAGCAGCCGGCATGATTCAGAGAACTTGGGAGCCTTGTGGCTTAGCTGAGAAGCATGTGCATGACTCAGGCTGGAAACATGTTGTGGCTTTTCGCCTCTGATCTATAACTGGGCTGAGGAGGTTAATTCTGCCGGGAGAAGAAAATCACTCCGTAACACGTCAGATTACAGGGGGGGTTGACTGACATCCACCCACAGACGAACACAAGTTTTTGTCTTTGTGATAAGTTAGGTGAACTCAGAGACATAACTTAGTTTAAAATATGGGCTGTGCAGTATGTCTTAAGTAAATACCATCTGCCAAGCGTGCAAGCTGCCTTGCTGGAGCATACCAGGCATTTTGCTTTCCACTCAAAGTGCCAAAGAAGGACTCAGCTCTGCAATGTACTCGGATGAATCTTTGTCTGCACTAAAGGAGCAAAATAATAAATCCTAATAATGTCAACCAGTATTGTTTTAATGAGCTAGATATTACAGGCCTTTGGCAATCATAGTGCTCTCTTTTAATAGGATTGTGGCTGGAGGAAGGTCTGTTTGTATGAGCAAAGGTTGCAGGATTTGGAAGCAAAATTTGTATGCTATTTGTTATTGTCTCTCTCATTCAGTCCTAACAGCGTAAAGGGTATCGGACTTTTTTATCCTCAGTGTGTCACTGGTGTTTCTCATGGTTTGTTTGTTTTATCAGTTGTGCCGTGCTTATTTCTGAATCTCTGTCATTTGAGTGGTTGAGGAGTACAGGAAAAAAACAATACGTAAATGTATGATCCCTGGATTTAATTCTTGCCCTTATTCTTTTTATGAACTACCCCCCGAGCCAGCATTCCACTCCCAAATCTGCCAATTTGGGGGTGAGATTTCTCAGTTTCCTTCTTGAAATCACATTTGCAGGAAAATACCCTCTCATAAAGGAAAGACATTTCCCCGAAGGCTACAGCACAGCTTTTACTGTCCGAAAGGTAGGATGGTAGCACAGGTTTTGCTCATCCACAACTTTTGTACAAGGGAGCTGCTGCTTCTGCAGCCCCCCAGCACACATTGTGCCCCGTGTTTTTTTTCTCCAGATTTGCTGTCCCCTTCCTTACTATCTGCTTCCTTTCAGCCAGTATTTTAGTGTGGGTTATCCATGTTGTCCACAAGCTCCTGGCCAGACTGCCTGGCTCCAGTTAGCCCAACATGAAGCATGCGTATTGGAGAGAGGACAGGTCTCAGATAGCATGGGCATGAGCCAGGTGATGCTGCTTGACCAAAAAATCAGGAATTGGTCTGTCTTTCATTTAGTGGTATAAAGGTAACCACTCTTTCCACTGCTGCAGAAGATGCAAAAAGAAGAGAAACCTTGCTCCACAGGTCTAAAAAATCAGAGCATAGAAGTTTAAACCAAGAATATTAAACACTTCTTGCTGTAATATAATTTTTAATATTTGAAGTTTCTGAAGAAAGCTTGCAAAAGTAAATGTCTTATCATGAACTTTTACATTCCTGCATAAATGCATAAGTAAATTCCGTTAAAAAGCCAACTAATTGTCTTATTATTTCAGACCATGCAGCAGACAGTTCGTATTAACTGACCACAACTCAGATCTTCTACTTTTGAAATCAATATCCATAATTCATATAAAATCAGAACCTGATGAGCAAAGACCACTCTGAATAATGAGATCATATTGCTTGTCATCATCTAGCATCCTTTCAAAGGATGTGAGATCTGAGAAGGGACCAAAGACTTAGGAAGACTATAGATTTGAGATGGGAGAAGCGTCTCTGTGAATAGTCAGATCACACAAGTGTAGCATTCATGGAGCTTGTGTGAGAGGCACGGCCCTTTTGCATCCTTTTCATGTCAGGAAAGGGCAGGATGATTATTTTTTTCTAGTCTCCAACTGGTATGGGAGTAGGAATGTGGACAGGACAAGGCTCATATAGCCGCACAATGTGGCTTTTTCATAATATATTTGGCAAACTTGAATGTTCTCTGGGATGAATTTGAGTTTTGTTTTGTGCCTTTAATTGCATCTGATGGCAGCAGCTGAATATCTAATCATTTTGTAACTTCAAAGATAATGGCTTTCTCTTCCTGCAAATATTTATATGAGGGGGATAATGTAAAATCCAAAAGTTAATGCTTGGCACAGATGAGGAGACAGTAAGTCCTTGGCTTTTAACTTTCTCCTTTTTGTTTTAATTTTTACAGTTATATTTACATGTTTTTCTGAGGAGTTCTTAAAACTGTCATTCCGTCAGCTTCACTTCATTAAGAGTGGCAGTCTGCCTAAGCTTTCTCCAAAGTTAAAAGGACTTTATTTTCCTTTAAATTCAGCAAGCATTCATTGGAGTATATCTGGTTTAAAAGTCCCTTCAAAATTAACAGGCTGAGATATTCAGAATATGTAGTCCAAAACCACTTTATCACTCACACTGCTGATTCTGCATTAAAATCAGACACCCCATTGCCAAAACTGGAGCCACTGCAGCAAAAGCTGCATTTCATACCACTGCCTGAGCAACGCGTCCTGGATCGAATAATGGTGGTGGTGATGCACAGCCTGTGGTGCAACTTTCTTCATTCAGCGCCTCACCTTGAAAGCAAGAACCAGCTGTTGTACTCAGCTGTCGTTGTCTTGAGGCTTTCATTCACCAATTTCAGGCCATTTCAGCTAAGTCCTGCCTTGGTCTGCGTAGGGTGGGACTGCAGAGATCCGCAGGAGGCAGCGGGGTGCCTCCTTTGCGCGCACACAGCACACACGGGGCACAGGGTTTCATCTGTTCAGACCAAGAATGGTCTATTCATGGGCAGCGCCAATTTCGAAGGAAGAGATTTCCTGTGACATTTTAAATCTCTTTTATGTTGAACTATTTTTTGACATTGCTGCTGCCAGTTGTGTCCAAAGCTTTGTGCTTTTGAGTTTCAGCTGAACTGCATAATAAGCATTTTAACTCACTGACACATAATGGCGGTGTTATTTGCTGAGTCTTATTATTTCAAATGGTCCCTTATGTTTTGGTCAATTCATTAGTTCTGTCATCTGAAGTTTTAGAGGAAACAACTGCAGCTGTTAAAGAAAAAAAAAATATTTCTTAGTAATTCTTGTTTTCCCTAATATCAGGTCCTTCTATTACTGAATCACAGAATGTTTTGGGTTGGAAGGGACCTTAAAGCCCACCCAGTTCCAACCCCCTGCCATGGGCAGGGACACCTCCCACCACACACCAGGTTGCCCAAAGCCCCATTCAGCCTGGCCTTGAGCACCTCCAGGGATGGGGCACCCACAGCTTCTCTGGGCAGCCTGTGCCAGGGCCTCACCACCCTTGGAGGGAAGAATTTCTTCCTTATACCTAATCTAAATCTACCCTCTTTTAGTTTATAGCCATTATCACTCCACTCCCTGACAAAGAGTCCCTCCCCAGCTTTGCTGTAGGCCCCCTTTAGGTACTGGCAGGCCACTGTAAGGTCTCCTTGGGGCCTTCTCTTCTCCAGGCTGACCAGCCCCAACTCCCTCAGCCTGTCTTCACAGGAGAGGTGCTCCAGTCCTCTATAATCAATTTTGTAGCCTTTTTATTGCCTTGATCAATATTGATCCATATTTCAAACTGTCTTCTGGCTTCTGACATCCACTCATTTATCTGGGTGAGAATTGGACTACTGCTGAGGGAAGCTTAGTACCTTTTCTGTTCTTTGGGTTATATTTTCAGTCTGACAGTGCAAACCTCTCTGCACTTCAGAGAGGTTCCATCTATCTTTGAGTAGATACTCGTATAGTTATTTATATAATTTTATAAGCCTTGAAAATTAGATTTCTGAGGGCATTAGGCACTTCAAGGCCTTAAATAGTTCACTGTTGTTGGAAGTTACTTACCCAGAACTTTCTCCTCCACCCTGAGTGCAGGGTGTGCTGCTCCGTACCAGACCAAGTAATATTGTTAAGGATGTGAAACAAATACAACTCTGTAGTCATTTGGTTGGTTTATATAGAAATTAATATTTCAGAAAGTATGGAAATCATTAATTTGCTATGTGAAAAAGTCTGTTCTGCTACAGATTCAGCATAGCCTCAGGAGTAGGGCTGAGACCTATTCTCTCACCAGCATGATGGGCACTGCGTTTTGCCCCAGGCAGCTGTAATTTCATCCTTTCTCTGCTTTATTCTGACAGTACTTGTTTCTGGCACTGGGGGTGCTGCCTCTAGAAAGCTTCCTTCATTAAGTCTTACTGCCTCTGGTTAGGACCACTGGACAGGGTTGCTCATGGCATGCTTGTCTGGATTGACTCTATAAACAGCAGCCTGCAAAATGGGAGATAGGGAAAAAAGAGTGTATAGTACTTCATCATAGCCCTGATAATAATTTGGGAATGTTTTCTGTATCCTTGGAGATAATGTATTTTGGACTAATTATGCCCTGACATCGGAGTCTTTTTATTCAAACCAGTTATTTTTTCATAACTAAGCACAGGTTATTTGAGAAACCATTCACCTACTTGACTTGAACCAAATAATTATGTGCTTATCAGAAATTACTCAGACATTTGAAAATTCATTGTTCTAAAACATCGTGTTTTGGATGACTTCTGTACAACACTTTGGTTAAGAAAAATACTGCATTGCTCTTGGACTCTAATTAGGCAAAGGACCTACGGTTTGCCTGCTGACACCAGGGAAGACAAACTGGTCTTCACCAGTCACTGTTCATGAAGTTACACAAGAACTGGAGGATAACTGTAGTCTAAAATCCTGGGAACATCCCATCTTAAGGCTTTAATGAGGACCAATGGAAAACTACAGGCATAAAGAGAGACGGTAGCTTTTAAAATACAAGGTGAATACAGATTATACAGAATTTTAAGGGTAAGGATGCAAATAGTTTCATATCTATGTTTTATTGTTATAGTGTTACAAATGGTTGTTATTACAATGCTTTCCTCCTCCTGAACATCTGAAGCTGACACTTAACAGGTTTTTATCCTAGCTATTGCCATATAGATTGTTTTGCAGAAAATGCATGAAAAAACTGAAAACGTAGAGCAATCGTCTTTATGTAAATGTTCAGTAGAGATGGTCACAATGCCTTTAAAGTGAATCAGAAATACACCACCCATTTTTAAGAGTAGTCCTTGTTGACTGTGTAGCAGCTGGAAAACTATAGCAAGTTTTAATTATCTTTAGAAAACAAAAAGCTCTTGCCAGCACATGCTGGTTATTATCAGCAGCTGCTGTATGCTGACATACTCTTTCAGCTCATATGAGGCTCAGCTGTCTTAAACAATCATTGTAAAATGTAAAATAGATTTATAGTGATGATCATTTCTTGTTAGATACATAACAACTGATGTCATTCATACTGAATTTAAGTTCACATCATTGTTTAAGCTGTAATAAAACCATAGAAAATCATAATTAATGTTTCATGTAAGAGGTATGAATGCCATGCAACAGGAATTGAAAGTACTGAACTGTGGTGCTTTAAAAAAAAATCTTAAAATTAATCAAATTCCCTGTTGTCAGGATTTCAACATTTGTATAAACTTAAAATTTGACTTTCTAACTTTTAGCAATAATTACTACAATTTCACTGCAATAAAAAGGATACAAATTAATTTGCTGATCTAAACAGGAATCTTTTATCTTGCTGATCTAAACAGGAATCTTTTATCTTTTACATGTGGTCCTTCTATTAGCAGAAGTGGAGATCTATATGGCAATAGCTGATTTTAGATCACATATTGTGATTTTGTTTATTGAATAATTTAGGAGAGTTTGTTTTTTCCATGACATTAACATAGTCTTCAGAATCTGAGACACCAAGAAACATATACAACATTCATGCTTCGGTTTCCAGTAGCAGGACACACAGGTATGGTTGATGTATGCATCATCTCCAGACTGGAAGATTTGTGATGAACTTAGTTCTCTGTTGCCGCATGCTCACACTGATCTCTTTTGCTGATGCAAAGCAAGTACAAAAGGTATCAGGCAGTTTGTAAAATCTTTTGCTTAGTCATTGGCACCAATGCAATGTGAAGCCCTTTCTTGTTGGCATGAGTGGTTGAGATGTGATGGTTTCTATTCTGAAGATTACACTGGAGGGAAGTGTTATATTCAGCAGACTGGACTCTCGGCGTTTCAACGAGTTACTCAATATGGATTAAAAATAAGCATCAGCCTCCACTGGAAAGGTCATTGTTTTTGGACTTGGGTTTTCACCCAATCTGTGTTTTAATCAAATGGCAATCCACTGAAATACAGTTCAAATTCTAGCTTTAAGTAAAGCACAGGTGCCATTGGTGCCTAGAAAACAGGTGGTATAAATATGATTACACCATGTCTTCACACCTGCCCTTTAATGGATATTTTATCTCGAAAACCAAGAGTTCAGGTCCCTACTGGTACAGCTCAGGGAGACAAAGAAAAGCACTTTTGCTAAAAGAAAATAACAACTTGACAAATAACCTGTGCAGGGGCATTACAGTAGCATCAGAAAGTGCAAGAAATATACCTGGTTGTAGTCTGATGTTCAGAAACCATTACTGCTGATTTGATAAAACAATTTACTTCAATGAACAAGAATCTCCAGGGCACTGAGACCAAAGACTTCACGGAAACACAGTATAATTTAGGTTGGAAGAGACATTTGGAGGTCATCTAGTCCAGCTTCTGCTCTCAAAGCAGGTACAGCTGGATCAAGTTGCTCAGGGCCTTGTCTGATTTAGTTCTGAGTATCTCCAAGGACTTTGTGGTAAATTTTCTTTTCCTTTGTATCTCACTGAATTCATGATGCTGCAACTTGTTTCCAGATAGAACTGTGCACCTAAGAAGGAGTTAGGCTTCATTTTCTCTACACTTTCTTATTAAGTAGATGAAGACAGCAATGAGCTCTCCTAGCTGTAGTCTTTTCTTCTTAATGTTGAACAAAACACCATCAGTCTCTCCTCCCATGTCATGTACTTCAGCCCTTTGACGATCTTGATGACCCTCTGCAGGGTTTGCTCTGGTGTGCCCCTGCCAGTTAGTCCCAGCCTGTCCTGTTGCATTTGGTTATTCCATCCCAGGAGCAGGACTTTACACTTCCCTGTGTTAAACTCCTTGAGATTCCTGTCAGCCAATTTCTCCAGCCTCTCAAGGTCCCTTTGAATAGCAGCCCTGTCCTTCAACATATCCACCATTTCTCCACAGTTTGGTGTCACCCACAAACTTGCTGGGAGCGTACAACATCCCCTCGCCCAGGTTGTTAATAAAGACAGCAAGTAAACAGTATCAGCCTGGTTTCGATCCCTGAAGGATGCCACTAGTAACTAACCATCAGTTGGACTTTGTACTGCTGGTCACAAGCTGTGAACCTAGTGGTTAAGTCAAGTTTCCACCCAATTCATCCACAATTCATCCAAATCATCCACTTACCTGGTTATGGGAGACCAAGTAAAAGATGATCCTGATTGTTCTTTCTCCAACAAGACCAGAGAATAGCCCTTTGGTTATGTTGTACTTAATAGCATCCTCACAGTGAACTTTCTTTTCCTTTATATCTAATTGGATTTACAATGCTGCAAATTGTTTCCATTGCCTCTCATCCTGTAGTTGTGCACCTATAAAAAGAGTCTGGCTTCCATTCATTCATAGGCTTAACACCGTCTTTATGAATGAGCTGAGTTCAAGATCTTGTTTACATTCCTATGCTATTGCTCATGCCAGGGTAGACCTTTCTGATTTGTCACTCTTGTCATTTTCAGTTTTATGTAAATTAATAACCGTACATATGCACAAAGAATTGCACCAGGACTTTGGACTTCACTAATCCATGTGGTGAGCACTATGCTGTGAAGTCTATCTCCATACACCTTTCAGTTCTGCAAGGCACTCCACATTGTCTCCGTAATTCATTGAAGGAAACCAACCTGCAGTTCCTCTGCAGGCTTTAAATAGGCAAATATGGCGAAAGCAGAGGAAAATAAATTTATTTTGCAGCCTTGTTTGGGTGTGATTTGTCCTGGTAAGCTGTTGATGTATATTCAGCCTAGTCAACTCAGTCAAGTCCAATGAGTTGATGCCATTTGAATTAAATTGTTTTATACCAGCCCGAGGAGGTGCAAAATACCTTAAGAAAATATAGGGCAAAGGAGAGATGCGGGGTGAGATAGCAGGGGAGCGGCAGGTCTGTTCCACCCTTCACCGTATCGGTACTTCCCGTGTAAAGCATGAGGTGGGGCCATCCCAGCAGGGCAGATGAAGAAGCCACAGCTGAGATCAAATATAAAACAAAGGAAGGAAATCTGAAATAAGCAAAAGAGGGAAAGAAATTAAAATGCATAAATATAAGCAGGGGGCTGGGTGAGGGGTAAAGAGGCAACCAGGTGGGTCACTGCTGTCTCTAGTGCAGTAGATAGAGGAGGCCACCAAAATACCCAGAACTGCTGAATTAGTTGTTTTTCACCCTGACTTTTCACCCTGAGTCTTATTCCTGCTAATGGCAATGGAAAGTTGTGTTTAAACTGCCATTACCTATTCAGCATTACAAATGTAACTCAGGTAAATGAGGGCAAGTACATGCAGGTCTACTGCAGAGAGATGTACACATAAGAATATGAATCTGCCTTGTTTTTTATTCCTATGAAAACAAAGGTTTGGAGCTAAAAATAGGCATCTAATTACTGTTATCTACCCTTTTTTATATCATCTGCCACAATTCCTATCAGTATAAGAAAAGTAAAAATCCCAGATAACAAATGCATATAAAAAATGTTTATTTATTCTTTCTAGTAAACATTTAAAAGGCCGTCACAGACTTCTTTTTTATGATCTGGGTAATTGGTCTGGAGGATTTGGCTTGGCCAGATAAATAGTTTTACTGGTTTTTACCATTGATGGGTTTAATGATAAGGTAAGTCACTCCTTGAAAAAAAAAAAAAAAAAAAGAAAGAAAAGCAGCTCTGAAGTACTGGCTTAAAGGAGTTTTGGCCTAAAAAAGCCTGAAGGATTTTAGATTACAAGGAGTCCAACGTGTCTACTGTGATTCTGCATCTAGAAAAACTTCCTAAAGCCTCCTCTTAATTGGCCTGATTTGTACCACATCAAAATCTAGAAGCAGTTCCCACTGGCTAGCAGAAATAATTAAGCAAAAGAAAAAAATCAGCACCACGAATGCTTACCTTTTATTATAAGCAGTGCTGCGTGTTTGATTTTAAAACCGTGTGTTTTGGAAGTGCCTGACCCTCCTCCCCAGACCATTTAAAACCCTTGAGGTAAGCCGCGGTGACAGGTGTTCAGCACCCTTTGAGAACGGGTCTGTGCCGGTAGCAGCTCTGTAATGTGGGATCTGTGGCTGTTACCACACTTCTGAAGACCAAAGGATGGACACAACAAAGTTCAGATAATTCAGTGGAGGATGAGAAGGTCACAGGGCAGTGAAGGCAGAATTAGAACCCCTGGTTCCCTGGCGCTGTGGTTGTACACTGCCTGTACGCTGTGGTTGATCACACTGCCTCTCTCAAACAGAACAAGACAAAAAAAGGTATATTAGCACTAAAACAGTATCACTTATTTCATGGGGCATTTCACCTTTGGATTTCCTACAGCTTTTTCCAAAGGAATTAGCAAAAATACTGGTATGACAGTAGTGAGGTGGCAGATGTGACAGCCAGCGGGAGCTTAACATCTCTGCGTGCCTGTAGAGCAGCACCAGAGGCAGGTGGATGGCATGGAGTACCCTATGGGGAATCCTGACCTTTTCATAGAATAATAAACTCATTAAGGTTGGAAAAGACCTCCAAGACCATCTGGTCCAACCACTCCCCTCCCACCCATGTCACCCACTAAGCCATGTCCCCAAGCACCACGTCCAACCTCTCCTTGAACACCCCCAGGGACGGTGACTCCACCACCTCCCTGGGCAACCCGTCCCAGTGCCTGACTGCTCTTTCTGAGCAGAAATGTCTCCTCATTTCCAACCTGAACCTCCCCTGGCACAACTTGAGGCCATTCCCTCTGGTCCTATCACCAGTTATCTGTGAGAAGAGGCCGACCCCCAGTTCCCCACACCTTCCTTTCAGGCAGTTGCAGAGAGCAATGAGGTCTCCCCTGAGCCTCTTCTTCCCCAGACCAAACACCCTCAGTGCCCTCAGCTGCTCCTCACAGGACTTGTGCTCCAGGCCCTTCACCAGCTTCATAGCCCTTCTCTGTCCTTGATGTCCTTCTTGTATTGAGGAGCCCAAAGATTTTTTGTTAAAAACTGCAGCACATAGCATTTCTTTCTGCTACTGGACTGAAAGTATAGCCACCGTTACCTCTGTTGAACACTTTAATGAAGCTTCTTGTACTGACAAGCAATGCTAGCAATGGTTTCAAGCCTGAGAGTGAGCAGGGCAAGGGCTGGGGCTGGTTCACTTTGCCTGGATGCTGGTCTGGAGAAGTGACCAGTTTGTTGCTCAGACCCCTGCGCTTTGCTCTTTCACTGTACACATAATTCATCTGAAAGGCAAGTTCAGAAATGCAAAACCACCCCAAAAGGAGTGATATTTTTCCTGGCCATGTCCTTCCCTTGGAGCAAATCTGGCAGAGGTGCAACCGCAGGTTGGCTTGGATCAGGTTGTTTGTCCGTCAGAAAACAACTGCTTGTGGTTGCATGATGTTATTACAAGGGAGGTAGTTAAGAATATGTAATGAGGGGTGGGACTGCTCTTTTTAATATCAATCAGCAGTGTCATTGAATTAAGAGCAAAGTGAGCCTACAGTTACACAATCAGTGCAGAGGCAAAAAAGTAACTCACTGTGTTGGATTTGTTTGCACATTTCTAACGTATCTTCCTTTCATAAGTCAGCAGAATTATTTTAAACAGACATTTCAAAATATTTGAGTTGGAAAATTAATTAAAAATACAGCAAGGTTATCTGTGGAACAAATTTAAATTTTTTGTTCTACATTCATGTACAAGAATCCAATAAAAAATCCTGTTTCCATTGCTGAGCCATTTGCACGGACTGTATGGCCTTTATTATCTGTGACACGCTGATGTTTGCAAGTCTCTTGATTACTATTGGAAAGCAGTGTTATTAAACAGGGTCTATCATTCTTAACAAAAGTTCCCTAGAAACTGGCAGGGCTGAAGGATTTAAAGGTCTCGTTCTGAAATGCAGATCATATCTTTTTATTAAGAATTTCTTCACGGATATTGGAAATGTAAAGTTGACATTTCCAGAGAGATCAGTGGAGGCAAAACACACAGTGCTTAGGCAGAGGAAAGCCAGATTCTCTTGGCATTAGTCATAAAGAAATATATTGGGAGCTCATGTGAATCAGCAGGTAGGAGGCTGTGATGTGCCAGTAATATCATAGTGCTCTTGAACATGCTTGGGAAATGCAGAGATTCAGAACAGGTCTAAGCTCTTGATTTAATTGCTTATCTTTCTGCTAGTCCGATTTTTCTCCTGTTTGCTTTACTTTCTTGCCTTATCACTCTCCACCACAAGAAATAACAACACAGATTTTGGCCCTATATTTTGCCTCTGTCTACAGAGATAACTTTCTGTAACTGCCATTTTCATTTTGGTATTTTCCCCTTCCTTATCACACTATGCACACGCTACCTCTTTCAAATCTCCTTACAAAGTATGCTAACAACGTGCTTTTGCATGTTTTACAGAACTCTAGTGTGCATAAGATCACGGATCAATAAAAAGAAGCTATTTAAACATAAGCTTCATATTTACTTTTAGTTTATGTACATTTTATTTCACTGTTTATGCATATTTTAATTTGGTTACAGAGAATTTGCTTGTATAGTTGCCCCATTCACCTTTTTATCTCCTCCTGCTGCCTCCATAGTCCGTAAACAAAATGAAATGGAAATATGCCCTTAAAATGATCATCCAAAAAAAATCATAGATTTGGAATGTTTTCATTGTATTGCCACTGTAGCTAAAAATCTGCGGTTTTAGAGTTAGGAGCCTACTGTGTAACACATTTACAAATCAGATAGGTGAACACTCATCTACAGACACACTCATGAGCAAAAGTAATGTGTTCCCAAGTTGGGTGTCATCTGGGGAGGTATTAGTACAAGTTCCCCTGAGGCTGGGAAGGCAGGACTGTCTCAAGGCAGCACCAAGAGAGCTCCCCTGGCGGAGGGAATCTCCAGGTAAACCTCTGGAAGTCCCTTTGTCTGGGTGGCTGCGCACCTGTCTGTGAAACAGATCTTGTGTTTCCCCGTGGGGAAACTACCAGCCAGATAGCAGGAAAACGCCCTAGTTTACTGAGGTTACAGTGATTTACTTCATTCAAGGTGTTCTCAGTTCTTTTTGCTTTAGACAAGCATGGTTTCAAGTCCACAGCTTGTTCATGCGCCCTTGCCCTGAAGCAGTACACGAAGAGACCATACCCTTAGGAGCATGGCTGCTCATGAAGCACATGCTGCTGTGTTCTACGTTTGAGTGCTTCTTGCCTTGATGTTGCATATTCAGATGTCGTAACAATAAATGTGGAATTAAGCTCACGTAGGATGGACTGAATTTAAAGTCAGTTCCAAGTCCCTGTTGCGAGAAGCCATGATTCAGCCATACAAACCCAGCACACAGGCTCAGTGTGCCCCGAATAACTCTTCCACACGTCACACAGAAGATGAAACGCATCTGTGAAAGGAACCCGCTGCTGTTGACTTTGTAGGTGAGAATTTTGGCAGCACTCCAGCACCAAGGCATCAGGCACCTGCTCCTGTTTCTCTTCTGCAAGGCCAACACAGTGCCAGACCTGCCAGTGCCACCTGCAAATGTCCCAGCTGAAATCCATGCAGAGTCCTGCTTTGCCATGTAGACACCCTTCAGTGGTGTGTCCCATGGGTTTCTTAGCTCCTCGACCCCCCAATAAATCATGTGGCAGTTTGTTGTGGGCCACCGTGGCTGTTCCCACTCAGCTTTTGGGTTACATGGGAAACACAAGGCCTGTGTCCACGCACACCCCTTGCTGGCCATTGCAGCCACGTCCAGATGGTGCCCAGAGGTGAACGGTGCTGCAGCTGGTTGTGCCGTCACATCTCCATGGTGCAGACACAGCGTAGGAGAGGTTTTTGAGGTATTTCAAAATGGTTTGTGACCCGAGACAGGAGTGGTGAGAGCAGGAGCACCGAATGCTGACACAACCAGGGGCAGACAGCTGTTGTGTCGCAAGCCCTGTGGCACATCTGTACGCAGACAGGAATGTCTGGTGTGGGGTGAGCACTCTGGAGAGGGGATTACACGGTCACAGAGATAGATTGAGACGACCAGGAATGCCTCGAGTAGTTTAGTAATAAGGCTCCTGAGGTTAGCTGGAGACAGCCCTGTAAATGCAAGATTTACACATCGTGCCAGCCTAGAGGTTAGGTGCCACCACAGAACCACCTTGGAAGTCAGTTAGCAGTTTTCCACTGGGATTTGGGAGAGGACCCAGGGATGATGAACACGACCAGTATTGAAGGTAGTGTTCGCCTCAAGAAGAGTTAGTTCGGCTGGGCTGGGCTGCAGGTGGCATTATTTGTTCACCTCAAGGAGCACACCGATACAAAGGATTGCAGACATGAGGTGGCCACGAAGGGAGAGATTAAAGGATATGCTGGCAATGTGTGTGCTGCTGCCATCGCCAGGAGATCTGGCATTTAACTGTTTGAGCCAAAAAAATCTCCTTTTGTTCCAAAGAGAATAATTACCTTTTCAGTGCCGGTGCCCGTGGTTATCTGCTGCTGTTGTTTGTGAGACCACATCCTGGGGTGACAGCAACAAGAGGAAGAAAATCGAACGACAGATTTGGTTGGTAAAGTGCACATTTCGCTGGCTGGAGGCTTGATGGTGGTGCCTGCAAAGCCCATTAGGTGCCAGTGTGCCCAGCATCTTTGAATGCAACCAGAAAGTGCAGTTTTCATCAGGGAGGCTCTGGGCTGGAAAGGGAAATAAGAGATACCTTGTGCAGTTACCGCAGTGGCACTGATGGTACCACTATAGTGGGGAGTGAGGTGCTGTGCCATGTTGCAGCCTCACCTCTTCCGTATTTACTGCTGCGTTTATGTCACTGTATGAGACTGAAAAGTGACTAAAAGCTCATGGTACAGGTTTGTGCCTCTTTTTTTCTTGACTAAGCTCTCAGACACTGACACAGCTCTGGGTTATAACATTTGATTAAAAAGTAAGTAAGCATTAAAACCTGAACATTTCGAGCGTTCTCCTAGCAATTAAGTGGGGTGGAATAGGCAAGAAAATTGGGAAGCACGGTGTCCTTTGTGAGCCAAGCATCAAGCAGTGAGTGATAATGGAAGTGGGGTCTCCAGCGGGGATGCAGCCATCAGACTGTGTGTGGAGCTGGGAACGCCAGGTAAAAGCCTGGCATAATTTGTCTGATCAAAGATTCTCATCAGGTTCAAGTACGGACTTTTTTCCACCCACGCTGTTTGTAGGACAATGTGTGTGTTGCGGGGGGAGCGCTCAAAGGCTTGTTGAGGTAGTGCTGAGCCCTGTTTGTTCAGTACCATACTGCCCGAGCAGGGTTGGGCATACTTGTCAAAGTCAGCTATCTTAATCTGAGCCCTAAACGCTGCGATAATGCTTTTTTTCAGACACAATGTCAAAGTTACACAGCATGTCAGTATGGCAAGCCTCGTGGCTTAGGGATCTGATCAATGAATATCATTGCACTGCGTATTAACTGCCTTAGCGGTGTCCTTTATGAAAATGTAACTGGCTATTTCTACAGTAAACATGGTGGTGTTTGCTTAGCAATAGATAACAAGAACAGGTTCATCAACACCAGGCCCAACAAAAGCTCTCTGTGGTGAGTTTGCACAGCAAGGTTGAGCTTTGTGCGGATTTTCTTAGGCTTAATAAGGATTGAATTTGTGCTGAAGCCTTTTCTTCAGTGGGCCACTAAGAGGCTCTCTTTCCATTACCCTGCTGCTGCTTATATTAAAAAAAAATTATAAGAGTTTAATACCTTTGAGCCATCTGTCTCACAAATCAGCCAATTCGTTCAAAAGTTACTGGGGGAGAGGACGAGGAGGCTGACACAGACAGACAGACAGACCAGCACACAAAGCATGGTCGTGTGAGCGTCATTTCCTTAGGAAATCAGGCTAAAAATACATTGCACAAACAAATCCTTGGAAGAGGTCGTTGTGGACTTGATCTCTTCATCATGATTTTCTGCAAGTTTTAGATGAAAAGCAGCGATTGACCTACAGTAATTGATAAAAAAGAATTTCAGCTTACAGATGGGATACCCCCCTCCCATTTTTCAAATGGGACAGCATGAGGGAAAGCCTAAAAATGACCTGAAACACAGCACTGGTATTCATTGAAGAAAAGCTACTCAGTGTAAGGACCCGTGCAGCTGTGCTGGTGGGATCTGCGTAGAGACCTGCACCTGATGGACACGGATGTCTCACTTGCCCAGTTTGTGGCCTTTCTTTGTCAATGCTGTTACTTGCATTGCACGGCATCACATCTGTCCACCGGCTCTGACATTCCTTGTAGAGTTCAAAGCTGCACAAAGTGAGTAAGTCTCATAATTCGGCCCATGCCAGCTCAGAGCACGGTGCTATTTGCATTGCAGCAGCAGCTGCAGCGCCATTGCTCCAGGCTTTTGACAGACGTTTGACAAAATATATTTACTGCCTCAGAAAGCTTGCAGTGGTGGCTCTAAGCCTTATCTTTATATGCTGCGGGTAGCTCCACACAAACAAAGGATGTTATATTGAGCAACTGCATGAGTCACTTAGGGTTTAAGCTGAGTGTATGCTTGGGGACAACAGTTGGTTACAACAGACGGGAGGAGCACATGCAAAGAAAGATATGACTATCGGCAATTGAAAACAGCAAGGCCAGAGGCTTATGATATGCACATATGGTTTATGATATGTACATATACTGTTTCTTCTCCAGCCAGTAATTAAAAAAATAAAACATTGTCAGGTGGGAAATTTAGGTTTCTAATGTTAAAAAGGAGTATATAATCTCAAAGTGAGACTACCATATAACATTTGTCCCCACAGTAGGGACAAAATATTCTTCGGTCGTAAATACCAGTGGGCGTTAGTCATAATTGTAGTGCTGTTGCATTATGTTACTGTAATGAAGCAGGGTCATCTTAATGGCCTTATGAAAAGCCCACACCCAGTGCTGACTGGGAATGTGGGGTGTGGGACTGATAATCCCTCATGCACAGGTCACCTGGTGGCACCATCTGCACTCTTGGGCATCTAAAAACTGTTCTGTTCCTGAAAAAAAAAAAAAAAAAAAAAATTATGCTTTGTATGCTTTACATATGTGATGTGGCTACCAGAGCAAATACCCTTTATGTGGGACATTTGATGTCCCAGGTAGGAGAGGTTGAAGCAAGCTGCGGTTTCTTTCACACTGGGGTCCCACCTCAGGACCTGAGGGGCCCATGTATTAGGTGGTACCACACTGCATGTGTTAAACTATCTGAGCTGCTTATCCATGTGTTACCCCTACATTTTCTGATTTGTGAAGTAATGATGTTTGTACAGCACAACAGATACAGTTTCAGCAATATGGGTTTTTAGCACGAAGTCCATTTTTTAGTGGTTATGCCTAGAAATTATTTTATAGGTCTGTATACCTGCCAAGGCCAGATCAGGGTCAAAGTCCAGCCGTGTGAGGCCCTGCACATACTTACCCAAGCATGGAGTCTCAGGCCAGTGTAGCTGACCATGTAAAATACTTGGGAAACCTTTTCACTACCCCTGTCTTAATAGGATTGCAGAAGCCGTACACACCAGTCATCCCATCACAGGGTAATTTCTAATGACCTGCTTCTCTGCAGTGTCTCGCTCGTGTAGGAACCCATCACACAGCTAGTCGGAGTGAATTTAGCCCCATTTGTACTCGTCTGTCAAGCGTCTGATCTCTCGTTAAGGTACCTCACTTATCATGGTGAGGAGGTACTAAAGGTTGCTGTTGTCCTGTCTTTTTTAATTATAGCAGGACACTATTTTAATAAATGATGACAGAAGTAAACAAGTATCAGAACAGTAAATGAAGGATGGTGTTAAACCAGAGGTGTTACTTAGCATCCCACAAATCAGTTGATTGCTAGCTATAATCTGTTTTGCTGAGAAGCTGCATTTGCAATATCCTCGTTTCCAAGCTGGTGATATATGTATCCAGCCTTTCCTACCTTATTAATATTCACAGGATGAGAGAAATATAACCATGAATAACTATCTAGCAATAGGCCATTTGGGAAAGACACAAAAGTATTGATTTCTATTTTACAGCGTTCAGTGATCATTAATTTCACCACACCAGTTGCCGTAATTAAGTTAAGACTCTCTCTCCCGAGTGTGAAAAAAATGATAGCATCCCACATACTCATCATTTTGATGTGGAATAGATAAAAACAAGTTTTTCACCCCAGCTTCCACCTTTTAGGGAAAGTAAAGACTTTCCTTGAAGCTTTTAACTTTTCTTATATGTATCAAGACTGGATCTGCATTGTGGCAGACTCAGGTAATTAACATTGTCTGTCTGGCACTGTACAGTGACAGAGCAGGCTGGTGCCCACATCCTTTTGTGTTAATACCCCCTTTACAGGGCTGAATACCCAATGAGCCAGATGCTGCTCAGGCCATCCTCAGGTGGTGGCAGTTGCAAGTACTCAGAAAATTTTATATCTCCGTGTCTCTGAAAGCACATTTTCTTCTAGCTTGGTTTATTCCTTAGAGCCCAACAAGATCTCTTGAAATATTTTTCTAATACTGAGCAATTATGCAGCTTTTTGGATGCAGCTCCTAGGGAAAACCATCGCGTATGTGTGTCTGATTTGAGAACAGGTAAACTGTTTGAATTTACATTTACATGCATGAAAATCACCGCTGGGCTGAGATTAAGCACAGGAAACGTCAGCCCCAAAGGCACTAGTTTGACAGAACTTCTAGGAAATGTAAATCGGGGTTAAGAAGTGAATTTGTTGTTGAGCAATTATCTTCAAAGCAACTAATACTAACTAATCTTCCACACAAAATGTTGAAGTTCTGTTGAATGGGAGAGCCAGGCTGCAAAATCCAGTAGCTGCACGTGATATGTGCAGTCTTCAGAAGTGGAAAAAAGGGCTGGGAATAGGCGGAAGAAGAGTGTAAGACACTGTCTGGAGACTCAGGCTGTGCAGAAGTCTTGCAGCCAGAATAACTGTGTGAAGCAATGAGTGGTAGGAAGGGCTGCTGGGGCAGGCTGGAAGTGGCTTTTCTGCTTTTGGAGGAAGAGGATGTTGTTCTCCGGTACCTTTGCCCCTCCCAGGATGACTGAATTCAGGTATGAGCAAGTCATGTCTGTGCCCAAACTCATTTTCAGTCCCAAGTCCAAATCTTTCTCAACCAGCCTGCTGAACACATTTATGTAAAACCTATATGTAAAACCATGTATGTAAACCCGGTGTGTAAAATGGTAGGTTGTACTGGGCATTAAGGCTGGGGTTTCTGTCTTGGTGCATTATTAGAAAGGGAATGTTCTCTGCTGTCAAGAAGACAGAGGCTTCCTGCTCATTCCATTCTTGCTGCTGATTTATTCCATCCAAATAAATGTTTTTATTTTTTCTTCTTAAGCTTCATCTTTAGAAAATTCCAGTTCTACATTTCCAAAGCCAATTTATTTCTTGTGGCGTGCAGCTAACAGAACAGCTAAATTAGGGACATCTGTCCACAAGAAGTACTACTAATTTGAAAATATTTGAATAAATCTTGCTGAAGTTTTCTTTGAGTGTCATCATAAGAAAACTTCTAAAGGTATATAAAAAGGCAAGAATCTGAAATGTAATGGTTATATGTAATTTAAGTGACAGTATTTTGAGCCTAGGTTCAAATGTGTGCTTGTTTTTTGAAGATAATATAGTCCTGCTTCTTGCAAATAAGCTAATTGAAATCCTATGATTCAGGTGCTGTTGCAAACTAAACTTTCTTGCTACAATGAGAAAGAGAAAACTTTTCTCTTGGTTTCCCTTTACTGGGCCCATCAGCAACTGGAAATTTGGGAAGAAGCAGGCACCCAGCTCTGTGCCCAGCCTGGGAAGAGAGTTCAGCACTCAGTATATGAGACTCCTACTGATCACCAGAGAAAGAAACTTGTATCATAAAACCATTTATTCCTGGAACCCAAACCACAGTCAGTTGTTGCTTGATTTCGGTGTCTGTTGTTTTTGTCTCAGTGCTGCCCCCTTCCCTAGGCACGAGGCATTAAATGATTTGTATGTTTCAATTAAGTTGCTATAAAAAATGAGTAGCTGGAGGGCACCGGTTTATTACTGGTATCCAACTCTGTTTTCATTTACTAAATGGCATTCTGAAAGCCTCTATTCTGAACATAATCACCTTAGGGTATCCGCTGAGTACAGCCCTGAATGATTCAATTACTGCTGAATGCTCCTCTCTCCCCAGAACATAGGGCTTCGCACATTAGCAGCATGTTGAGTGTTTCGCAGTTGTTCTCTTTGCACTCATCAGGGTGTTCCCAGGAACAGGCTGGAAGGATGCAGCTTGCAGCTTCTTCCTTAAAACATGTTACCTCTATGTGTCGTCTCACGGTAGCTAACTTCTCCAGATGTGTGTGGTAGAGTTGATGGACGTGTTTTTAATTCTGTTTCTTTACAGCTACCCTTTCTACTCTCTATTTGTTGAATCCATTGCATATTTTTCATAAAACTGGATTACAGGAATTTCTAGAACATGTCCTGTCCACATGGATTGTTAAACAACAATGTGGTTTCCACAAAGTTATCTTCAGAGCTGGTGCCGGAGAAGCAAAATTACCCTCAGCATTTTGCTGCTTCCACACACAAAAAGTAAACAAATAAACCAAAGTATTACTGGGCATACTGGTCTGTCAATCAAAGTTTCTCATTCTTTTATGGTGTCTTGCTAGGTTTGCAACATTTTGTAAAAGTATGACAGATTTGACAAAATTCTGGTGACCCAAGGTTGCCTTCAATACCTGAGTCTGGTTTCCAGATTCCCTGTGCCCTGGTTAGAAGACTGGAAATCATATTAAAGACATCCATACGTGCAGCTCAGGGCACTTTTGTTTACAGAAAGGTCTTCTGAGTCCATGGACCTGGGACAGGTCACCTCAAAACACCTCAAAAACCGTCAAACCTGGAGCTTGTGACAGGTGCTGCTTGCTCCCAGTGCTGCTGTCAGCTCTTGATTTCGTATCAATGTGGCACTGCATCCCTGTCCTTGAATGGGAAATTGAGAGGCATTGGTAAAGACCAGAGCCTTTTTCTTAGTATTTCTGAAAGGCAACTGTGCTAGAATTTCAACTTGGAATAAAGCTTGGAAAAATCACTTTTGAGTCCAATGAAAATTAAACTGAATTTCTGCATCTCCTTCATGCAGAAGGTCCTGCAGACACATTGCTTCCCAGCTGCTCAACGACCCTTGTGCTAACTGGAAATTAACAAAAAAAAAACAGTATATAGAAAAAAATATATTTTTTTTGAAATAGCAGTATTCACGGGCCTCTGAAGGAACAAAAGCTTGACAGAATATCAAACAGAGAACAAACAAACTAACCTGAAAATTGCTTTTTACTTCTAAAAGAACATGAATGGCAGACTAATTCCTCAAGGACTGATGTTTTAATCCATTCATGCTTGGCAACCAACAAAAATGTGTTAGAGCCTAACTTCTGTTGCTTCTGTAGTGCTCGTGCTGTTGTAAAAAAGTGGGATACAAGAGGAAGTCAAGGCTTAAAATATGAATCGAGGGTTTATGAAGGCACTGTTAAACTCTTGCCATCTGGAAGAGAGGAGGTTTAATATTTCTCCCATTTGCAATTCAATGATCATGCACCAATGCAAACTGATTAAACAAAAGGGGCAGTCAGTTCCAATTATTTTTATTAATGACCACAGCTATAATCACTGTAAACACAGACTTTCTGACACTTAATAGAAAGGTCTGACCTCATAAAGCTTAAAACCATTAGTTCTTTGGGCCTGACCTTCTGTCTGTCTCATGCCTTGTGATGAGAACACAATTTGGTTGCTTAGCTTCAGCACCTTTCCCCAAAAAGCATCTTTTCTTGCCTTGGAGAAAAAAAAAAAAAAAAGAAAAAAGAAAAAAATAGGCAGAATCTACCATATTCCTTGATCTAGAGTTAACTTATCTTGCATTAAAAACATATAAAACACGTTTGCCATTTAATTTGAATATTTTTGTCCTTCCATTCCAGACACTGGTCCTCATTAGGCTCTCTTCATGTAATGAAGAGATCGTCACTGCTAGGTACCACTACGCTGTGATAAAATTATTTCTCAGACTTCTTTTTTAGATGACTAGAACCACTGCTGCTCCTTGTATAATATCCAACACTTTATCCAACATTTCTGTGACTGCTTTTTGAAGTCTCTCAAATTTTTTGAGATGGATGTCAAGGCTGTCCCCAGCATCTTCCCTAATTGCTCTTTCCCTGTTGTATATCTCAGGATCACATTTCACAGTTATTTTTTCCACAGCATTACACAGCTATTTCTCCACTCAAACTTTTTTTTGGAATCATTGACTTCCAGGACGCATTTGCCCAGTCTGCATTCCTTTTTCCTATGGTCATATTTTTACATTAGTTAATATTAATGCACATATAAAGCACAGTAGACTAAATGGTACAGATCCTGCTTTTAGCTACACTCTTCTTAGTGTTTCTTACCAATCTACTATTCTTTAACCCATTCCCACTCACTTTCAAATACTCTTGCAATACCTGAATTGCCTTGGGCATGTCTACAATGAAATGAATCACAACATCTTTGTGAAAGACTCAGTCACTCACCTGGAAAAGGAATGAGTATTACTGCTGAGGGTTGGGGTTATTTGGCTATAGATCTGCGGTGATGGAGGGCAGATGAGAAGGTGCAGGAAAGTTAGAGATTCTGGAGGAAAAAAAATAATAATTTTGTTTCTAAGGAAAGCTTGCAAATCCTTTTGCAGTAGTCAAGGGGTAGGATGTTATATTCTGAGCTTGACAGTTGAGCAGTGCTTAAATGGAGAAGCAGAAAGCACAAGGACAGTTGAGTGGGAGGTGAGTAGCATGTGCCACCCATTTGCTAGGACAATAACATCTCGGGTTTATTTCTTGCAGTACAGATCCACAGTGATATTGCCCTGATACCGCTTCTCTCTTATTTTTAGTATATTTTTACTAACTTCCCTGGAAAATGGTACATTTTTAAGTTGAAATTCTCTTTGCACATACATTCCAGTCAGAGTTAGCCTCTTGAAAATCCATTAAAGAGCAAATCACAGGCCTCTGCAAAAAGAGGCAGAAAAATCTTAAAAGCACTAAATTCAGCGATTTGGAATAAAGGAAGCTTAAAACAGACAACATCTGTTGTTTCCAATCCCGTGGGATTTTCTGCCTTTTTCCAAATCCTGGCCCTTAATGAAGAGCAGTGTCAGATTTAGAAAGGACAAAAAAAAAAAAAAAAAAAAAAAAAAAGATTTATACAAAATTAGAAATGTGTCTGGAAATCTGAAATCCTTGAGTATGTAAGC
Source organism: Aythya marila (assembly GCF_965140915.1). Classification (NCBI taxonomy): domain Eukaryota; kingdom Metazoa; phylum Chordata; class Aves; order Anseriformes; family Anatidae; genus Aythya; species Aythya marila. The sequence goes on along the minus strand of NC_139042.1, from coordinate 23,682,492 downwards.
CAGCGTCTGCTCCAGATCTTTCTTTTCTAATGGACAGAGGTCTGAGTATGGTGTGATCATAACAGTTTTCAAATGTCATTTTCCATTGTAATCTCACAATTATCATACCAGATGCCCAAATCACATTTTTTCTTCCTAATACTACTATTTTGCATGCTTGTTCACCAGGACTATTAATGCTTGAGCACTCCTCAAAGGAAGTGTTACCTACATGCAATGAAGATGATAAAAAAAGTTAAAAATGGCAAAGCTATCAAGGCACATGTAAAAAGTCTCTATTCAGGCAGCTGTTTCATTACCACGTTTTGCCTCCATACTTTGTCTATAGTGATACCTCAGATTGCCATTGCAGTTACTGTAAAGGTTGTTTGTTTGTTTTTTCAACCTTCTAGAAAAATAAAACTTGTCAGAATGGCTTAGTGGACTCAGAGGGATACTAGCTAAGCAGATTGGTGTCATTAGACTCTTCAAAAGGGAGTTTTACCTTTATATTACATTTTATTTGTAGGGCCTGAGTCATGAAGAGAGCTTATATTTATTGCCAGTGTTTCGTGAAGCATTCTTAGAGTTTTCTACAAGCTGCTACCATATATTTTAATCAGTCTACATCAAGACGAATATTGGCTGAAGAAGAATTTCAGTTTCATGATTAATGTCCAAAACCAACTGCAGCACTGGACCCACACATTTTCAGAAAGTTGGGCAGTCTTACTTCTAAATTAAAGTATTATGGCATATGCAATAGCATAGGCTATTAAAAGCATTGTAGGATCACATAAATTTCAGGCAAATGCAAAATGTTTTCAGGGTTAATCAGTGCTACTAAGATATTGCTAGAAATATCCTTTTATAGTTTTTTTTTAATACTAAGTTTCATGCAAGGTGGGTGGATATGTAAATTGCATTCTGTCAAAAAAAGATATATAAACTTTGCTTTCTTAAGGGTTTGGAAAACGTAAAAGCAATTCATAGGTACTGAGTCGTATCAGTGTCTTACCTTTGTGTTGTAGCTGGAGCTGCAGAACATTTAAAGTGTCCCATGATTTGCACGTTGAGTGTTAAAAAGGGAATTGTATCGGAAAGGGTTCTGCAAATGGCTGTAACACTTCAACACTTCTTCAACATGGCTGCAGCACCTGCAGAGTCCGTAACTGCAGGTACAGGGATAGTATTTTGGCAGGGTAATCTTGCCACATGCGTCAACTTATTTTTGTACATTGTGCCATGAAACCAGACTGTGGAATTACAGAATTATATAGTGATCTGGAAACAAACTGGCCTGCTAGGCAGAGATTTAGCTTAAGAAGTTGACTGTGCAATATAAACCTGAGTTTTTTTTGTCATAAGCATATCCCTGGAAATTTAAATTCTGTACTGCTTATAAGCACAAGTTCATGTCCCCACAGGTGTGTGAGAGGGGTATTTTTTTAGGGACAGTAAATGAAAGGAGCTTTTTTCCATTAAATAAAAAATACCAGTGTAGGAACTTAATTGCTTTCTCAAAGAAAAGTGATCCTCATACAGTATTGAGATGATTCCATCCCATGGAGGGAAGGCAGTAAGAGAGAGAGCTCTTATGGGTCAATAGTCAATATGGAATAGTCAAGATGTTCATAGAAACACTGGGTTAGGAACAGAGATGATGTATAGGAGAGGAAGCAGAAGCCAGCACTGACAGAGGTCTTCCTTAACTCCCAGTTTGACCATGCGTGGTTGCTTTGTCTTTTATAGGTTCATAACTTTGTTCCTTGTCTGAACCACTGCAGTACCTTAGTGCACTATGGCAAGGCTGGGTATGTTAAAAGCCGCAAAATGCACAGTCTAAATTAAGCAGCATTGTACAAAGAAATAAGCTAGTTGTCATTAATATGAAGAAAAAGTGTAATATCACAGATAAATATCTTAATTATTCAAGATGGAAATGAATGCCATGTCTACACCCAGGTAAATCTCAGGATTTTACAATGCAGAGATTCAAAGACCTCATAAGTTGGTTAATTCACTTGTGATAGGGACCAAAGCCAGGTGAGTACAGTCAAATGGTCTAGTGCAGGACCAATGGTGACAACAAAGGCAGCATCCCAAACCAGGCAAAATCATTAAGTGTTTTGTCAGCCCTTGATCTGGAATGGAGGGATCTGGCAGAGCAAGTTGAGTTGATCTCTAGTCCTACCAAACCAACATCCCTTCCCCTGCTGAAAATACAACAGCCATCCTTTTCTTTCCATCAGATATTCCTTTCTATGTCATTTGTGCTGTTGCAACCTTTTGTCCAATCTTCAGAGCCCTCCTGCAGTCCTGGGTGCATTTCCCTTCTTATTTTAAGTGTGGGCAAATCAGGTGTGTGCCGACTCTTGCTGTCAGTCCCCTTTGGGCTGCCACACAGAGTACTTGTTTACCCATTTGCAAGGACCTGTAAATTGGCAGTCAAATTAACCTTAATGATCATTTGCCATTCGAAGTCCAGATGTACACAGCTGGAATGCTGAATCGTTTATGCCCCAAGGAAGGAGATTTTGGAGGATGACTGTGTGGCCCTCTCAGGGGGTGGTTGACCATTTGGAATTCAGTCCCTGAACACATGCAGAAGGAGCCACACAATGGAGCTCTTAGCTTAAGCTTCCCTTCTTCCCCCATATAGTTATATTCCTAGTTGAATATGAAAATGAAGAGATGAAAGGTTGAAACGAAAGGCACATGGTCTTGTGTAAGGCCTTCCATTTGTATAGACATACTATTACCTATCGCTATAATAATTCTAATTTGCCTATGGACTGCATTTCAAGATATATACGTCTATAAAGCTATTTTATAGAATCTTTACAAGCAGCATGTGTATGGAAAGAATTCAAAAGCTCTGGAGTGCATCACAGATGAATTTGTTACAGCAATGCGTGTATGGCTATTTTTTGTTAACTGACTTTAGAGCAATTAAAAACTTGGGGCTGTAACTTCAGGTCTCCATTTCCATTCCCACTAATGCTGCTACCACATCTCTGATGCAGCAGGATTGCAATGACACAAGGGAGGATTAGCTTAATTCCTAGCTTTATTAATGATGCTGATATGATTATTTTATTAAGGACATTATTTTAGCTTAGCTTTGGCTGCTCTGAGGGTTACATATGCCAGCAAAAAGAAGGAACTAGAACTGTAGAGAAAAGCCAGTGACTCAGTTTAATATTGACAGCTTTATCTGGGTTTAAGCCACTTTAGATAGGATCCAAATCCGAGCCAACTTCTGTCTGTGACCATGTAGGATTTCTTTTTGTGAATTTGGTACTGTTTCATCATCTGCAGTGGTCCTGTAAGTCTAGATGGTTTAAAGTTCATTCACGGTGTGGACTGACCATCTGCTCTCAATAACTGTGAATTGACTTAAGTATTAATAAACTGTTTCTGTGTTCTTGCATGTCTCTAAAATGCCTCAAGCAACTGCTCCTTCTTTATATGGAAAAGTCACAGCAGCTGTGGGATTCACAAGACTTCGGTGCTTGTCTCCTGCTGCACTTCTGGCAGCAAATTGCAAAGTGCAAATAACTTTAGTAACTGCCTAATAACTGCAGACCCATTAAGTGTGACTTCTGTGACACCAGACAAAAAAAAAAAAATCTTACTTTAAAAGAGTCCTAATTGGATTAAAGAGTATGTGAACACCTGTGGTTGCTCTCAGGGCTGCCTATTAACTGGAACAAGTTAGAAGTCAGTATGAGCTAAGAACTCAGCTTCTCTTTGAGTATCAGCCAGAGGAGGTGCATGATGCCCAGCAGGGTTTGGGCTGAAAGTGGAGGTGAGGGGGCATCCTCCTGAAACACTCCCTCTCCTGCACTTGAGTGCTTGTCACCAGCTACTGCTCAGGATCCTTGTAAAAGTGGTATGCAGGATCCTGTTCCCCACTGAGCTGGTCAAGTTGTTTATTTGGGTGCAAACTGCCTGATCACTAGTTTCTTGCAAAACAGCTTTCAGAGGACAAAGTGGTCTCACTTTTTGCATAATACCTTAATATTTTGAGATATCTGCCCACAAACCAGAAGGGACTTAAACCCACAGTCCCCAGATCTTCATAGAATATATATTACATATATATACTACATATATATTCTTAATAGAATACATGACCACAAGGTCACCAAGTACTTCTGGGCTTCTTCCTCAAAGAAGAGGAATAAATACACATTTTCACTAAGGTCATTGGTTTTCATTGGGCTGCCCTGAAATGTCATTATAGAAATAATGTGACATAGTTATTTTGTTTAATGATCTACAGCAAAAGCATGGAAAACAAAGCAGAGTTTTCAGAAGACACCAAAGTATTCAATTAAACTGGATAGGGGAAGATAAAGGGACTTAAATGGGACATAATTAAGCCAGGTATATGAATAGCACAATGGCAGATGAAGCTCAACATTACAAAAAGCAGGGCAGTCAATAAGCACAAGGAATAATATGATCCACATTGGCCCTTTGTAGGTACCTAGATAACCTGCAACAAATCACTCTTCCAAGCAGACAATAACTGATTTTCAGCCCTGAGCTTTGCATGGAAGACGTTCCTTCGCCTCCCATGTGGGAGTCAGGTTTGGATGTTCTCCCATTAGATCACGGCTCTTCTGCCGCTGCTCTGCACAGGCCTCATCTCCCATTTTTTGACACTTCTGCTGCGTGACTCACTCAGGGTATGATGTGTCCCCACAGTGTCCTCCTTTGCTCCCTTGGCCAGCGGGTGCTGGTCCCTTCTCCTGATTGCCTCTGGGCACTATTGGGGTGGCAGCCCTTCCTCGCCCTGCCTCCACCTGAGCCTTCTGTCAGCTGTGCTGATTCAGTCAGGTCTCATCTCACATCACTGAGAACCAAGAAACATCCTCAGGTTTCTTCCCAGCACGTCAAGCCTTCATGGTGGTGCTTCTGTCTGTGCCTCTTTGTTGCTTCACTTTTCCAGCGAACTCCGCTCGTTAAATCCCGCTCACACTTGACATCCTTTCTGTTGACAGCTGCAGCTTGCCAGGCTCAGTCGCAGTGGTGAGTGATACTCAGAGAGAAGAATTGATTTTAAAAGTGGCCCATTATGTTCAACTACTCATTGTTTACACTGGGCTTGTCATGAAGGAGTAGCTTCCCTCCAGCCAGCTGCACCATGCACTCCTCCCCATCCGCCTCCTCCACCAAGGCCTCCTCAAGTCTCTCGTTCCACATGAGAGCAGCTGGTTGCTGTTCCCACCGGCCTGATGGAGATGGGAGAGATTTGAAGAGTTTAATGTACAGAGACGATAGTTCTCATTTATGTTTCAGTGAGTTTTCTTATTTCCTTTTTATTCGGTTCTGGCAATCTGGGTCAGGAAAGACGTAAGTGCTTCACGGCCTCTAGCGGGCAACAGCCAGAGCTGCAGGGATTTACAGCCTGTAAATAAATCTATGGAAAACTTTTTATTGTAACCAGTATATGATTTCCCTGGTTTCCTATGAAAGTGAGGCTTATGAAAACACTCTCTCTTTGTGTGCTGTCTCTGCTTTCCACCCTTGATTGCTCTGGGGCCTGTTGGCTGATTTCATTTAAATTTGGCAAAGGTTACAGAGGTCTCAAATACAGTTCCTTTAGGTTTTGTGTCGATAGATGTGCCTGAGATGAGGAGAAACTTCTAATACTCTTTCTAACAGAAAGGTTGTTATTATTATGCAGCTTTACACAGTACAAAACACCAAAATATCAGCACGGGAAAGAGTTAACATAAAATGTAAAAAGCTGGTTGGAAATCCACTGTGAATCAGGCATATTTGTTCATATGCTCCTAGAAATCCTCCCCCTTAATTTTATTTGATAATTTGGTTAATGTAGACCCAAAGAATATCACGTCTCTTCCCTGACACTGCCAGATAATCCTGCTGGGATTGGAGATGGAAGATGATTCAGGTTGCTGGAACTGCCCACACCACTACTGTATACTGCTCACTTCATCATTTATAAGCCTAAAGGGGTGCTTGAAATAAACCAAAATCTGTATATTTTCTTTCTGTTTTCAGCTTGCTCATTCAGACTTTTATAGCAGTGATCATTAATGCAAATACAAATGAAACTCATGAGTAGACTCTTCCTCACAGTTCAGACAAGCTGTTACCATATGTTAATAAGAACCCCAGTATGAATATTCTTTTGACTGTGGTGCTGTATGGGATAAATCCTTTAAGTTTCTTGAAATGAAGAAAAACTTTCCTGAAAAATGGTTTTACACGTGATACCTTTCCTTTTCTTCTCCTTGTTTTTGCTTGGCTGTAGTAAAGAAGAGAGGAAAAAATAAACAAACAAAAACAACAACAAGAACAACTGCAGGCTCACTTTGGGTTAATCCAACAGAACAGGCAGTCCTTCAAGTGAGTAAGAGTGAAGTCTAGTGACTCCTTCAGCGTCTGTATCACTTCTTGTAGCATTTCATTTTCCTTTGAAGAGCTCTTTTTCGAGTCAGATTTTGGAAGCCTTATTTTACTGAGAGCATCTGAAAATACCCTTTAAACAGTGTGCAATGGTTTTAGGTTGAAGTTATAGTAAGGTCATCTCTAAGTGTCCCTGAAATGGTTTGGTTCTGACTTTTTATTTTAAAGGCTTATTTCTCATGTGTTGTAAACACTTGAAATGACAAAATTACTGGTAATGACTTTTCTGAGTTCATGCTGCGAATGCCAAGATTGAAAATGACTCACAGTCAACCAACCATTCATTGGGTGCAGAATATCTTGTGGAGGTTTTTTTCTGCCCTTTTTCCTAGAAGTGATGTTTGAAAACAAAACCGCAGTGTGGTCTTTTTCTGCTAAGAAGTCTTTGTTGTCTTTTCCAAGAGAGGAGGACAAGGCCTCATCTGGCATCATAGGCTTTTAGTACACAAAAAATATGTCTAGTTGGGACCATTTTAGGAGCTAGTAGAATAAGGTGAATGAAATCAAATATCATTGTCTCTGACTCTTCAGAAAAATCCCTTCTTTTTGTTGGGTTGTCTCCTAGCTTTTCCTTTCTAAAACTAAGTAGTGTCTGTCTTGGCTGCATCAGCTTTCAGCGTCACATGTCCCAGTAGCTTCCCAGCAGTAATATGCAAAAGCAAGATTCTTCAAGCAAGTCTTGCTTTGCAGGAAGCAACTTCAGGAGAATCCATCATTTTCTTTGCCCAAAGCTGCCTAATGTTCTGCCAGATTTTGTTTTTCTTTGATTTGTCTTTTTACCCTGTAAAGCATGCTGAAAGATCTGGAGGACCGTGCTGATAGAAATATGATTAGCAGAGCTTTTTGTGCACGTGTGTGCGCTCATGCCTGTGATGAAAGAACACAAATTTGTCAATAGCATAATTTACAAAAAAGCAGACTTCAGATCTTTGAGTTTCTGAAAGGTCAGGGAGACAGTGTACAGGAGACAGACAGCATACCTCATGTATGCTGCATTTTGCTCAGTAAGCGTTTGCATGTTTCTAAAAAGAAACATTATGCTGTGAAATAATCACAAACCAGATTTCTTTGCTCTCTCTTCAATCAGTGTGAGTATGGGAGAATCACAAATTCATTGGCACGGCTAGCATTGAGAATTCATGTCCATTTTCATAAGTGCTTGTTCAAAATAAGCCTTTGATGTGTTGATTACAGCCTGTTAAGCTCCAAAGCAGTTGCTCAAATGAATTGTTGTCATGTAAGCATTTTTTCTTCTGCTGATGTTTGTGATGATTAAGGTAGGACTGTGCAGAAAAACTTTGTCTTTCCCTGTTGCTTAGATACAATCTTTATCTGTGATAAGTAATGCTGTTCTGAATTTCAACAAATTCCACCTTAAAATCTCTGGATAGTTCCAGATATTCTGCAGGAGGTGAGGTAAGCCTTGTAGTCTTGTTCAGAGTTGTTTTTTGGGGGGAAGGCTGGAGGTTTTAGGAAGATGGCTGTGATGCGGAAACTTTGTCTTTTGGGTGGAAGTGAAAGAGGAGGTTCTGGGACAATTGTTTTCTTCAAAGCTGAAGAATGCACTGGTATAACTAGTACAAAACTTGTAACAGGAGAGCTGCTTTGTGGAGACTTCTGCTTGTCTGTTTTCATAAGTATGGTTATGAATTTTTGCATATAAATGCAAGAATTGAATTGCCGTAGGGTTTTTAAAGCCTGGCATACTTCACTCAATGCTCTTTCTACAAAGAGGCTTTCAGATGTTGGAAACATTCTAGCCATAATTAAAGCATTGCTGCATTTTGATGGTGCTTCTTATTTCTGCTCTGGAAATATATTTTGGTCAGACCTTAAGAAAATTAATATCAGAAGCATGTAAAGCTTGAGATGCCATATATCCTACTGCATTTACCTTGACATATTTTATGCAGTCTCGGATCCTGGGTGCTCATAAACAGACTGTTGGGGAATACAGTAGTCTTGTCGGATAAATTACCTGAAATAGTCACAGATCTGGCATTGAGATATGATGGAGGAAAGTCTATACTTAGGGCTACGGCACAGCCAGTATGTTAATGACAGCTCCTGTGAGATACAGAAGAAATTTCACTCTGGGCAGCAATCATACCTGATTTCAGAGACTTAAGCATTCAAGCTAGAGCAGTGTTTGGAATGAGGCAGTACAGGATGTGTTCTTGATGATTTACTGCTCTCCAAGTCAACTGTAAGCTAGCTCTTGGCTGGGTATTTAGGGAACGCTCTGTTTCCATAGGTATTAGTGCTTGAAACCATTAAGTGTTCCACGGTTCTTTTACAAGAGCAGTAATTACATCCTGTCGGCAGAAATTACTCCTGCTGTTTCATTTGGAAACCATATTCTTTGCTTCCAGTCTTTTATTGTTGCACAGCACTGCTACAACCCTACAAATAGCTGCTCCATTTTCTGCCCATGGTGACGGCACTTCTGACACATTTGGGGGATGATAGGAATGGCGATGATGTCTCTCGGGATGACATTTCAGGTGGTAGTTTATTTGTGACTCAGGTCATTTTAAGCTGTGCTTGACTTCAGAAATCCAACTTTTCTTCGCAACAACAGAAATAACTTTTTTAGCTCTTGTTTCCCTGCAGGAGGGATCCTGAGCCAGCCCCAGAGCGTATTGGGTCTTGAAACAAATGCTGATGCTGAACTTTTCTCTCTTACTGTGTCCTTTTCGAGCCTTTTATGTACAGAAGGAAATTAGCACTCCAGATGATTATTGTCTGTTAGTGGTGTTTTTAATTACTTATTTTCAGGACACCCAATTAACTTTTTGCTGAAAACAAGATTTTTTTCCTCCCCTGAAGCAAACCAGTGATTCACAATTTAATATAAACTTTTTTTAAAAGTTTGACTCATGCAGCAATTCCAAGAATTTTTATTTCTGAGCTCTTTGAAACATTTGAATGAACTAATGAAATGCTGTGCCTCTGCTGTGCTCGATGTGAACCTCATGTTAAAGTGGGCTCATGCCATTTAAGTGTAGCAAGTGAAATTTTGAGGCCCCTGGGCTTTATCAGAGATGCATTGTCCCATGGGGTCACGTTAGCAGGAGCAGACACCAGGGCATGGTACAAGGCAGAGGGTGCAAGAGTCATGGGGTGCAGAGGTGATGGCAGCTCTGCGACATCCCAGGCTGCAGGATCAGGGTAAAAAGGAGATGCTGCTGAACCAAGGACACCATCAATGGTTCTTGGGAAGGGAAATGTCAGGGCACAGAGCTTGCTGGAGTGTGTTTTTAACAGCCAGTTGGTGATCAGGGTGGATTTATCACCCAATTCGACCCAAAGTGAGCTACTTTCGACTCAGCTCTGGGGGCTGCTGAATTGCAGCGAGGTGTGCGGGTTGGTTAGCAGTCATCTGGTCGCGTGATGAGTAAAGCAGAGGGATGCTGCTGGACTTCCATAAGTGAGACTCAAGCTGTAGAGTTTCAAGTTGAAAAACATTTATATTGGCTAGTAAAGGGAACACATGACACAGAGATATGCCATGCAAACTGCAGAGATTTTCCACTAGGAGAAAGATTCTGAAAAGCTACATGAGTACAACATATAAATTAGATAAGTTTGCATGAAAAATTAGTTAGGTAATAGATAGTTTGATCCTTCAAAGAATGTATTTCATATAAGAATGCAAAAACATATGGCTTTCTCTTCAGGTGCAGATAGTAAAACTGTCCTATTTTGCATAACCACTGCAATCATAAGTGAATGATAAACCGTTCAGGAGCCCTTTGGGAAAATGGCAATCTTAGGTAAGAGCATTTAGTGCATGAAAACTGCCCAGGACAAAAATCCACACCCAACATACTATTGCAATTTTCTGCTTTAAATGGGAAGTTATCAAATTCTGAATTTGCCTTGAAATATCTATTTTGATGCAGAGTTTCAAATATAATAACCGACATATTCTGTGATTCTGTAATGAGTATTTTTCATGTTGCATATAAAAATATTCCTGTGTCCGGGAGTTCAGAGATCTGTTTTAGATCTTAGACGTTTTGCAAGAGCCAGAGGCAGGAGATGACATTCCCTGATGCTGGGATTAAGCCTGGTGCAGAAAGGAGAGGCGTCCTGCACCGCTGGAAGCTGCAGCCTCCAAACAAGCGCTTGTGGCACAAAATAAAACCTTTGCGTCGAGTTTTCCTCCAGCATCATCCAGGCTTAGCTCAGGAGGTGCAATAATAGAAAAGGGGGATCAAAGGGAACCAGCAGACGGTGGGGCAGAGAGGGGCACTGATGGCGTGTTCCCGTCTGTGAGGGCGGCCCGCTTGGCGGCCGCAGGGTGGTTATCAGCTGCATGGCGGCGTGATTAGGGGACAGCAGCAGGAAATACCTGCTGTAATCTGGGAGGCTGGCAGTTGGGAGTGAGGGAGGAGAACAAAGGCTAGTGTGTGTTTGCAGATTAGAGGAGAGTGGCAAGTTGCTCATGAAACGTGGCCTAGCAAGGCCGCCCTGCTGCTGGAAGTGCGCAGCGCCGTGAGGCCCCATCTGCCACATGCGTCCCATGGACACAAGCCTTTGAGCTGGAGGACAGCTCTGGCAGGAGAATGAGGTGTGTAGCCCAGCCTTGAGGACTTCTCAGCTGGAAATGGATTGCTCGACCACCAGAGGAGCAAGGCAGGGAGGAGATGCCTGTCAGGAGCCAGGCGTGCTGGCACAATGCGAGTGCTCTTGTCCTAGCAGGCTGGGCTTGGTCATCCTTCCAACAGTGTCCTCATACCTCTTGTTTCTTCTCAAAGAGGCTCATAATTCTCTTACCACATTATAAGCAAATACACTGTGCAGTCAGAGTGCCTTTAAAGTATTAAAACCTTTCGGCCTGGCAGCCTCATGGCAGAACATTCAATAGATTAAATTTATTCAGCTTCCAAAAAGAATCAAGGGACAAGCAGCCATAACCACCCTAGTTGCACTGGGAAGGCACAGCTTTTCTATTTACAAGTTGCCTGGGGGGAAAATGCCAAACAATTTATTCCTCCTCCTTCCCCCCAGTGCAGCTGTGGGGATCTGAGACAATTTGTGAACTTGGTGTTTCAGCAGGGCCAGAAGACGAAAGGGGTTGAACTTGAGATCTCCTAGGGTCCTTTTCCGACCTGAATTACCCCAGCACCCTGTGATTTTATGATTCAGCTTTTTAAGGACAAGGCAGGGCAGACTTTCACCAGAGCATGTGGAGCTCTGCAGTTGCTCTCTTTGCAGTACATTATTCACAGGGGCTGTGAGCACTGAAGGTCCTTGGATGGAGTTCTAGCTCCTTACAAAGGAGCTCCTCACATAAAAGTGAAAGGTCTTTCTCTAATAGAAGTCTACACAACAAAAAGTAGGTTCATGTTTCTTTTGGTGATTCCCCAAGTGCTAGCAGTTAATCAGGTCCAAAGCTGTAAGGCACAGTAAGCTCTTCACCAACAGAGCTTTCTTCCCTGTCAGACTTCTGCCCAAGGGGTCATGCTACCAAATGAATAAATCAGTAGGTTTCCAATTCTTTCTCTTTGTATGACATCTTATAAGCTCTTTATGAATGATAATAAGACTAATTAGTAACACGTGGTGTCTTGTACCTGACCTGTAAGGCCACAGTTTAGGAAACTCACTCATTTGCTATGAGCTCTCAGCAGATCTCATGACTAGTTCAAGGTGAGAGGGAAGTGAGGACTGCATTGTGCACAGCAGTGGCAGGAGGAACTGTCCTACTGCCCTTCACTCTTGGGATGACATCTCTACTACTAAACCAAAAAGGGTCAGGGATGCCACGGCCAGGGGACATAGGCTGACTCATGTCTGCACTGCTTAAGAGAAAGTTAGCTGGAGTGGTCCAAGGCAGAGAGAGAGACTGCAAATAGCTTGCAGATAAGCAGTGCAGATGATGTGCCTCCCAGGAACCTGAACTCATTCCACAGCCATCCCATATTCAGCCATACAGGGCTATTGTAGGGCTGTGCTCACGGTCAGCAAATAGGATGGCCCAACAGGAGGTGTGAAGAGGGAAATAGTCTGTGTAAACCAGCATCTGTACTACCATGTTTTGCTGTGTTTTTGTTTTTTTGTTTGTTTGTTTGGTTGGTTGTTTTTTTTGTTTGTTTTTGTTTGTTTTTTGTTTTTGTTTTTGTTAGTTGGGTTTTTGGTGTTGTTTTCTTTCCCCCCTCTTTACTCTAGTTTCAGTCTGTGAACTGAACACTCATTAGTGGTGGAAGCACATCTTCCCATTCATCCCTAAGGAGCTCAGTGCACTGTCTGAAACCAAAGAACGTAGAAGATGATGTAGATTAGGAGAGCACATGTATTCATTTTCACATGCAGCATGCTTTTCGTGCTATTCAGGTGGTGGTTAACAGTCTCATGGCAGAGGGAGAGCAACTCTTGCGCTGTGTGCCATAAGCATTACTCCAGGCAGTAGGCACAATGCTCAGTAAAAGCCCTTGGAAGAGCCCCATGCATCATGTAATGCATGTCACACTGTGGTATGGAGCCTTTAATCTCCTCTTGCAACCTTTGCTAGAGATTCAAAATTCTGTTATTCAAATGGGTATGTACAAATGATTGGTCTCATTTATGGATTTTCAAGTACATTTTAAAGGTCAAACAAGTAATTTTAATCAGTCTTGTGTGTTTTGACAGCTGATAAGTATCGAATGTACAGCAGCACCTGCAAAGCAAGATTAATTTTATTCCCCCTTACATATTTGGATCGGGAGCGGGGATGGTACTTCTCTCCTGCTCATTTCACTCTCCATCACCAAGCTCCTGGCATCGATCAACCAGTGCATCCACTGTCATTGCAGCACTTCAAATCTGAGTCACAGCTGCTTGGACGAGGGCCCAGGACCTGTGTCATATGGCCGCCGATTAAGAGAGTAGTAGCTGCATCAGAGCCCTGCTGCCCTCAGCTAACAGCATGCCTGGCTACTCAGTGTGTACAGCTTTCTTTTAGGCTCCCTGGCTAGTAAGCATTTGGAAATTTGTCTGGCTTGGTTCTTCTTAAATTCTTGTGTGGTGGTTGTGGAGAGCTGTCAGATCACAAGATTACAACCAACTGTCCTCAGTTGCTGTCTGCAAAATTGTAATCAATGAAACTGAAAGCATTCTCCCACTTCTACAAATTGCAGTCACAGGCTGGGAGTGGATCCTGTAGTGTCAGCTTCCACCATGGGAACTAAAGGACTGTCTGCATCTCTTACTGGGAGCAGTGGCACACACAGGGATGGGCGGCAAGGCTGATCAGCATGGGCACCAAGTAGATGAGATTGTTCAGCATGGAAAAAAGAGGATTAAACGGGATCTGACAGAAGCCTGTGAAGTCATCTGTCATGTGGAAAAACTGAACTTGTAAGAACTGTGGGGCATGTAATGAAATGGTTAGAGAGTAGGTGTAAGTAGGCAGAAGTGCTTTTTTTGTGTGTGTGCTTTTCCACTATATTTTTAGAATGCACTATGAATGGGCGTAATTGCCTTCAGAAAGGAACAGGATTCGTTCACAGAAGACGGGTCTGCTGCAGGTACTGAGTGCTGTAGTCCAGCTCCAGCATCTGGCTGGGGAAGTCCCCAGATCCCTGATTGCTGGAAGCAGAGGCACACCGGGGGGAAAAAGCCCTCCTGGCACATGCTCTTCTGCACTCTTCCCTAAGCTGCCAGCAGAGGTGAGTCTAAAAGACTCCTAGATGGAGCCTGTGACAGCAATCTCTAGCTGATCTAGCCAGGGCAGTGGTCAGGAGCCTGTGTGCCACAGGGACACGATCAGTTAGGGGAAGAGGAGACTTTTCATCATCAATCGGAGGGCAAAGAGCTCTTCAGACACTCAGCAATGGTGCAGCTCTCACTCTAAAAAAAACTGAGAACCCCTGGGTTTTGCAGCCCATTCAAACTGCATCCAGCTCTGCCCCGTAATTTTTAATTTCCATAGCACAGTTTCTTAAGAAGATCTGGAGGGTGGAGGATTAAAACAATTTACAGTTTACAGAAACTCAGCTTTGTTTTGCTCGGCTCATGGGAACAAAGTTCGCAGTGCTATTTTTATGGTACCACCTTGCTTTTATACTCTACACTTTGTTAAACATGATAATGAGTTCAGTGCTGTATACAGCATTCAGTGCTGCGCAGAAAAATAAAAGTATTTCCTGCCCACACTTCAAAAGAGCTGGTGTGGTGGTAAAGGCTCTTTCAAGCCAAGGGCTGCTAGCCTAAACAGTGCGTATTCTGGGTTAGCCTGTCAAAAAGCTCTGTATTGTAGATGTAAATTTGTCTTTGTAAGAATGACAAGCTCCTGTTCAAAGCAAAACATTATATAAAGCAGTTCAGTGAGGCACGATGTTTTGCTATATTCCCCCTCTGGAACAGAGAGGAGTTTTGTATTACATTAATCAGCCTCTAAGCCCTGAAGGTCACAATTATCTGGCCACTATTTTTCAGTATTAGTGATTTTAGTACACGATTAACTTTCATGTGTGCATCGTTAAGATGAGGAATTGTTTTTGAAGTTTCAAATACAGCAGCAGGTCTTAGCGGTAGTATTTGCCATACTTGCTCAGCCACTGCTAAAAGGGATGATTTATAGAAAATCCAGCTGTGAGTTTTCGTTTCTTCAAGAGCAGGAGGCGGGACTAGAAACCAACCTAAAACCAAGCAGAGCATTGATCAGAGTAGAAATGATGTAGAGCACAGCTCCACAGACAACAACCAAGCATCGTGGAAGTATTAGCTGGCAGATAAGGAGGCGGAAGCAGCGCTCAGTGACAGAGGAGCCATCTGTCAGAAACTGAGAATCAGATTGCGAGAAACCAGAAAATGAAGTACAGAAGAAAGTGATTTTGGTTCAAAGGTACAGTGAAGCCTAAGGATATCTATCTGTTGACAGTAAGTTTCTATACTGTAGCACTGATGTTTGATACAGCAGCTAGCACTGTTTGGAAGGGCTTTTCAGCTTTGAAAACAGAAGTGTCTCCTTTATAAAATAGCTTTTACTTAAAGTTTTTAATTTATTTTTAAGATGTAAATAAGCTTATATGTTTGAGGTGGCTTGTTTAAAAACTTGTAAACAAACTTTAAAACTACTGTGTCCATCACTCGAGAGGCTGGTTTTATTTAATAAGGTCATCTCCTGCTGAGGATGAGATTTTGTTCGTAACCTTTCTGAAAAATATCTTAGGAGAAAAGACTGCTTTGGCCCCAGTTGTGAGGTGAAAAAGGGTAGGCAAGAATATTTTTTCTGGAAAGGGGAAAGGAGTTCCCACCCAAATAGATCTAAACTAACTGGAACTGCAGCGTATAAACACCCTGGGGCTAAATTCTACCCTCGCTTACACTGATGTAAGTCAGGTTTAAGTCTACTGCAGTTAATAAAATTACTCCTGATTTAATTAAGGATAGAATTTGGTTGCACATTTCTTAATAATGAAAAAGCCCCATGGTTCTTTCCAAAGTGCATTTTGTGTTAGCTGCTTATTAAGGACTCGCTTTATAATACTTAGAAATGAACAGTGAACTCACGTTGTGATGCATCTTTTGTCATGTATCTGCATTATCCTTCACTGAAACGAGCACTAAGGCAGCACGAGAGATTGTAAGCAATCCCATTATTTCTTGTTAGCAAGTTCCCCGATAAGGTTTCATACTCCTTTCAGTTCAGTGGCTTGCATTGGGGGTGATATGCTTTAATCCCAGAAGGTTTGTGAGGCTCCACGTGGCAGTGATAAGATGCTATGAGCTATAGCAGATAAGTGTGAACGTCCCGTACGAGACCCCAGGCTGTGTTATTAGCACTGAGGCAGCCCTAGTGCAGATTGCACAGAAAAATGACTCCTGTGGCAGTGCTTTCCGTGTGCTAGTTGCTCCGTGCTAGAAGCAGAAGCATTGGCTG
The DNA here is from genome assembly GCF_965140915.1 of Aythya marila. Classification (NCBI taxonomy): domain Eukaryota; kingdom Metazoa; phylum Chordata; class Aves; order Anseriformes; family Anatidae; genus Aythya; species Aythya marila. Next base: position 23,666,192 of record NC_139042.1, on the reverse strand, counting down.
TTGACTGTAAAAAAAAAAAAATAAAAAGGCAAAAAAAAAAAAAAAGCCCGCTCACTATTATGGCCCAATATGGATGACAAAACACTGTAGCATGTGTGGGAAAATGGCTGCGGTCCAATGTCTGGAACCGTTTATCTTCTGGTAGAGTCTGGAAGATGACTGCTTTATGTATTTTACAGAAATCCCTGCTGATTGATTTCATTTACTTAGGGGGAGGGGGCATGGTGACTGATGGTGGGGACAACTGGAGGGAAAAAAAAAGAGGAAAAAAAAAAAAAGTGGATTCTTTACATTATCCTGACATCCTGTTCTGGTTAGGGTTGTTGGCACCTTTAAAGGAGACCGGACCATCGTGGACAGCCCGATACATCGTGCTGCTGCTTTTCCTACTGCACAGTTAGGTTTTTGCTCCTTGTTTCCAGGTCTCGGTGAGCTGAAAGTCACAGGCTCTGCTTACCGCCCCCTCCGCTGGCACTGCTCTCTTCCTGGCAGCGTCGGGTAAATCTTGGAAATTATTTGCGAAAGGGGAACAGGCAGAAATTGATACAGGTCTCCGTAGGCTGTCAGAAGCCTGGCTGACAGGGGGCATTGTTACTGAAGAGGGAGGAAGGAATTTGTGACAAAAACTGAGATTTCCTGTCAGTGGGGAGAAATCTGTTTTCAGTGCGCAGGGCTTGCTGAAATAGCTCATCCCACTTTGGCACGTGACTTCTGTACGCTAGGATGATGCTACAGCTTTCTTCTGACGTTTGCTGCTAAAATAGCCACTGTTTCTGTGTTTGGTTGGTATGTTGTTTAATAAGGAATAAAACTGGGATATGCTGTACCGTTGTCTTTCCTCTACCCTACTGATTTTTTTTGGTGTGCTCTGCCTGCCTGCCTGCCAAGGTGTTTGCCTTCAAATGAATTAATCTCACATCGTGGCATGACAGTCACTGTGCCTGTTATATGCCAGGCATATCTGCAGTGATTTCCTTTCATGCTGCCGGGGATCGGTGCCAACATTTTCATATGAAACAAGAACAAGAGGTTGACACTTGCTGGTCAATATGCTGCTACTGGGTTTGAGGCTTTACAAAAATGGGGAGAAAATGGATTCTTCAATTGGCAATATTACTTCAGATTACACCCAGCAATCTCTTCACAGGGCCTTCTACTCATGGCTTCAATGCCACGTCCAACACAGGGTCACACGGCACAGTTGGAGAAAGGGAAATGTACTGTGTCCATCCCATCACATCCAGTTTCCCATACATACCACTTGGTACAATCAAGACATTTTTCACTGACGGAGTGGGAAAGAAATAAAGAAAAATTTCCTATTTCACTCCAGCAGTCAAGGAAGCTTCACATATTTATCAAATATTTGTATCGGATCAACGGGAACCATTAATGGCTGTGCATAAACAGCATCCCCGCAATAAACCCAGCATCACCTCCCACCTGAACAGTGTCCTGTGCTGTTGTCCTGCAACATTTTTCAGCCTGTTGAGTTACTTTGGTTTCACTGGTCTTGATGTGTGCTTATTTTCTGTGTCTGTTTGTGGAGGATATGCTTATCTCAGAGGATATGCTCATCTCTTCATTGCTCGTGTGTTGACCTCTGATTTGCAAGTTTACAGGAAATTAGATTAATCCTAACCCTTCCAACTTTGCTAATTTGGTTTCCTCTTGCAGAACATCTTCTCATTAGGAGCCTCTCAGAGTGCTACCCATTTTTTTGTCTCGATTAAATAAGTTTGAGTCCTTCCTGGTTTTGGCATATCTTAATCAGGGGCAGTTGTTGAGTGGTTGATACCACAGGGTTCAGGTGAAGCTACCAGTTCTTTTCCTTTCTGTATGGCACTGGGATGGGACATGGCACAGAGCAAATCTGGTGCTCCCGTGACTTCTTCAGATATGCCATTATCATGGGGTCCTTCATGGGGACTACCTTCTTCATTGAGAGGTCTCTTCATGAGGTAGCGCTGGTAAACAGATCCGATGTAAGCGTGTGGTATGTTGTTATTAAAACCCTCTTAAATATTCCTTCTCTCCCTGAGCTCATTAACTGGAACGCTCCACTTTATCAGATTGTTTCCTGTTCTAGTGAAGCTGCATCTGACATGTACTCGTGTCTCACTTTCATCTTGCATTTGGCAGATGGGAAAGAAAGGGGTCTAAGCCTGAGCAAACTTGTTTTTTCATCCACTGGGACTGCATTCTCCAAGTAATTCGGAGCAGGTTTGGGACAGCCAGCCCTTGTGCCTTTATCTTCTGCAAGGGTTTGTAGAGCTGTAAGTCACAACCTGTGCTCGGGCCTTAGCCCCTTCCGCTGCTGCCCCTGCAGTCCCTATATGTCAATTAGTCAGCTTTCGTAGTCTCTTCCTTGCCTAAAAAAACCCTCATGTGGTCACTGCAAACGTGCCTTCCTCAGTGGACTACTTACAGGAGAAATATCTTGGAACATATTTTTATAGACTTTACATGTTACCCCATTTTTTGATAAATTTTGTCCTCTTTTGCATTGCAATATAGTATATGACAAGCATAGGCCAGGTGGTAGAACTACAGCTGCCTCTTGTTTTCTTATCAGATGAAGCCAAGATACTGTTAAAAACAGAAGATCAGATGGAAATAAAAGGGAGCTGTAGGCTGTGAAACATTACAAAATACCTCGTTGAATATCTTTGCAGGACATACAGCAACAGCAAAGCTGCTATGTGCTAAATGGGTTTGGAGTGGAGGCCAGCTGAATGCAATGCATAAATGATTTACTTGTTCATTTATAACCCTAACCTAGAATCATGAATTTTTTGCTGTCCCATAAAAAGGATGACTTTATGTGACCCTTTAAAACCTTCAGCTTTAAGTGGCATTAAGTTGATGGCTACTTGTTTTGTACCTTCGGTGAAAAATTATGCATAAATCACGTAGGATTTGCTTGTAATGTACTCATAATCCTCGCAAGCAAAACTCCCACCCAAACCTAGTGATCGAGCATGGTTTCTTGAACTCAGCAGAAAGGTCACCTCATAAAAACCATGTCGGCATAATAGTCAGGCCACCCAGACAATTTTTTTTGGCTAGGACATTACTTTAATTAAGTGATTGTAAAGTTAAAATAATAATAGGATTCTGATTTAATCAGATGAAAGCCAGGGGAGCTACATTAAACTCAGTTTCCATCCCCCAAACGCATCCAGACGAGCTAAGATCACTCTCTGCTTGAAGAACATTTTTGCACAGAGGGGCAGAGAGGGATGGGCTCATCCCATCTTAAAACATTCTGGGGTTTGTGTGTTTAAATCGAACCCTTAGCATTGTTTTGTTCCTTAATTACCTCTGTTCTGTTGATTTATTGATGCTTTTGAGGCAAGTAGGCTCAGTAATACATAATCACACGTGTCACGTGAAAGCTTCTATTGAATCCGTGGGCATTGTGCACAAAAGGAAAGGACTGACTGAGGGGACTTCTGTGGGGATGGTCCTCCTCTTAAAGGTAAAAACAGCAGCAGCTGTCATTAAAAGCTGGAATTAAGGTACTTAATCGCAAATGAAATCGAAGGCCTTGTAAAATCAATGGCTAGGGCTGTCTCAGTCCTTGAAATCTGCCCAGGCAGCCAATAATTTGGGCAGAAGGTGAGTGGGAACCTGTGGTCCTGTGGCAGGGGCTGGAGGCTGGAACATCTTCAGAGAGCAGTGCTGGGAGGAGCGAGGGCTGAACGTACTGCTCGGACAGAAAGGGCCCTTCCAGACCAGGGTGACTCTGGGGGGAAATAGGAGTGCTATATGCTTTAGCACTTGTTACACAGGCTCTGAATTTGGATGGAAATTGTGAGTTGCAGTCCTTTGCTAGCCATGGGCGCTGATGTGCAGTTAAAAAAATCACAACATTGTCCCACCTGGCTTGGTTTTGGGGAGACTTTTGGAGACACCAGTGGCTAATGACTTATTTCGGCAGCTCTGTCATCCTGATTTGGTTTTTAGGAGTATGCATAGATGACCAGGAGCAAATGCACTATATACAAGCACAACAATGTGTACCTCTCTTGTGCTTCTGAGGCACTGAATTCACAATATAGATGTACGTTCATATTTAGTGCTTAGCACATTAAATCTCTGTAGGCCTGTAGAAACATGTCTAATTTATACATCCAAATTAATAGAAGAGGTAATCACACATAATAGTCAGTTTTTTCATCACTTAACTCAATGAGGAATGAAGACACTGTTTTGTTTGGACTGTAATTGCTTATACATACCTGAAAATACCATCCCATATTCTCAGTTCTTTGTAAAAACACCACAAGTTTGTCGTTAGAAGAGCATTTCAGGCAACTGCATAATGAATTATCTTCACTTTTCAACTAAACTGAAAATTAGGAGCCTGACCCAGATCTCACTGGGATATCTCTACTGGAGTTTTTCATTGAACTTAGATGCTGAACAAGCTAAACTAGTTCATTTAAAAATCTGTTTGAAAATTACCATTCAGAAAATGGAGTCTTGAAAGCTCAGTGCTGATAATGAGCATTCCGGCAGACCTTTAAGGCAGCAGTCAAATGCCCTCCTGGCTTATATTATTTATTTATATTGCATATATATTGCCCACCTGAGCTTCCAGACTGAGTTCAGTAGACAGCTCTATCTCTATCTTAATTCCTCAGCCCCGGTTGTAGTGGCATCCAAGTGAGGAAAATATCTGCCAGCTCCAGGTGGCCACGTACACAGATGGGTGAAACATGAGCAGTGGTTTAGGGAGCCACAAGGTCATATCCTAAGAGTAATGGGTATTGTCAATGTTTTTTGCAAAAAGGGACAAAGAGTTGCAAACCTTGCCGAGAAACCTGGACTTTATTTAGCTACAGTTGAAGAAGCAGCCTGTACCAGAAATCTGCATTTGTAGCATTTGTACTGAGAGGCTCTGGGAGGGAGGTTTTAAATAATTTCCTGAACAGTTCACATAAAATAGAAAATCAGAGATTAGAGGGGGCTGGATGGCATCACCTGTTGTCAGCCTCCATATCATCTCTCTCTGTGATTCAGTGGGATTATAATAGTTGCCGAATAAGGCAGCAGAATTGAGCCTGCAGGTTAAACAGGCTGAATAAGAATTATAAGCACTGTGTAAATAAATTCCCTCTTATTTACAGTCTTGATACTAAGAATTTGTCCTTTGAGTTCTGCATAATAAAATACAAGTAGGATCTACAAATTCTAGTATTTTTGTATTAACTGTGCTCAGGACTGCTATTCTAATGCTTTGTTAGAGTTCCCCCTTCCAATTTTCACTGTTTTAAGTCACTTTAATAGAGAGAATTAATTTTCATTGAAAGCAATTTTTCCCAACATTTCCTTGTTTCCAGAAAGAAAAGAACAAGAACAAAGGCTACCAAACAAAATACAACTTGTCTAAAATCTCATAAAAGCTCTTACACAAGAATCTATCAAGCCTGGGAAAATGTGTTCTTTTGTAAAAACATATTTTTCCTTGAAGTCACTGCTAGATTGCAAAAGTTCACATAACATACTGATATGTGTATGTGTTTATGTAAGACGGACCTCTGTATTTCACTTTCTGATGTCAGTGTTGCCTTGGCAACTGTATTTTATTGATTAATAGAATATATATAATTTGTTTCTCAGCTGCATCATCTTATAAATTCATTTTTCTTTTGGAGAGGCGGTTTCATTTTCTTGTTCCCTGAGTAAAATTATTTTTCTGATATGAAAAATATTCTTTTGATCTTTCTGGAGGTGTTTCTGTGGCTGTACACAAAACCCAACAAAGTTTGACAAATATATGCTTATAAAGAAAGTTGTTAAATTACATATTATACACTGATACGTGTATTTTAGTAAAGTGCTTTTGCCATATCTTTTAATCTAATATTTTATCTGTAGCTTCACTGGTGAAGCAATTGGAGACTCTGTCCATACAGTTCTGGTTATTAGATGCTGTGTGGTGCTTTTCATCCAGAGATTTCAAATTCTGATTAGTAATACTTCACAGAATCTCTTTGAACTAAATATTATTCTGGAATTTATTTTACATCTAGATAAGCTGAGATATGGAAAGTTTGAAACTTAGCCTCAAATCAGAGTAAATTTGAAACGGTACTGAGAATAACTCCTGAAACTCAAGAAATTTTTAATCCTGTAATCCGTTTTAGGTTTGTCAGCTTTAAGAGTTAGTTCCCGATTTATTTCTGTAGCATTTCAAGAACCCGTTGTCCTGCTGCCACGACTGCTGGACATTTTTACGAGAAGTTGTGGTTCTGACCTGATGACCTTCCATCTTCGTGCAAATGGGGTCACGAGTGAATGCTACAAGCAGTAGGGGAGAGGGTAGGAAAGGAAGGATACCGTGTTCAAGTTCAGATGGTGCCATTGGCTGATCGCATGCACAGCTCGAGACATCTGCATCGTTAGATTTATCAAATATCCTCCTACGTTGGGTTTTATCTTTTTCCCCCCCTTGTTTATTTGTTTCATGGTTTATAAGTACTGCAGCAGCCAAGAGCAGCCAGGGTTTGCAGCTTCCCAGATCAGATCAAGCAGTAAGAAGAAAACTGGGAAGGCCGAGAAAAAGGAGGAGGAGTACAAGTAATGGATGGGAAAGTAATGGAAGTTCAGCCAGATGTTGATGTAAAAGCTGTCTTTTACATAGAGCTGAAAGCGCAGCCATCCCTACAGCCCTAATATTAACAATTTACAAATTATAACAGTGACTGTATTTGTATGTCATACAGAGTGTAAATTATGGGAATGGGTTGTCAACACACATAGGAAAACAAGTCTGAAAATCTCTAGCACTTTCTTTAAATATAATAGTTCCTGACAATTAAATATCCCATTGGTTGCTATCTAAATATTTATCTTCAGTTAAATTACAAGAAGTCCGCAGTCAGAGAAAACCCACGCTCTTCTGTTCTCTGTCTTAAAGATTAAATTATGTTCCACCTTTGAAAAAACACTTCGTTTCGGGGTTTATTCTGCTTTATTTTTGTGGATAACTTTGGAAAGAAAAAAAAAAAAAAAAAGAGAGAGAGAGAAAAGAGTTTGCCATTGATGGCAAGCAGGGACAAAGGCACTGTTACTAGATTGTGGTTTTGAAGGCTGTTTACCATGCTAAGTCAGAGACCATAATGTGAAATCATGTTTTTAATCTTTCAGATTAAAACATTCAACAACAGGCCTTCCTAGCAACAAGGCTCCACCTAACACAGAGCCTCATTTTCTTGCAAGCATCCTGCAGTTTTACATGGATTTTCTGGGCCAGTCTTTGGCAGCAGCAACACTAATTTATTCCAGATGAAAATCAGGCCCACTATAATTAGCAATGCCATGGTATTTGTCTGAAAAATCAAGAAACATTGGCATTTGCTAGAGATGCAGTGTGTCTTGTGGAAAACCCTTTTAATTCTAGCTTCTAGGTACCTGGGTCTAAACAGCTGATCCAGCCCATTTGGCACAGCTGCTTCATTAGTCCGAGGAGAGAGGGATTTGCTTGCAGAGAACTTGAAGACCCATTCCCCCTCTCCATCCATCCACCCACTGGAGGATGATTCAGTCTGCCTCGGTTAAGTAAATACCTCTTCCCTTGGGAATATACAGGAACAATAGGAAATAAATGCTGGCACCTCCATGCAGTTGGGATCCATTTACTCATTTGAAGATTGTGAAGAAGGTTGTGACTTATCTTCCTCTTGCATAATAACCCGAGAATTGGAGCAGTCACCACAGAGGGAGGAGATTCTGGGCTCTACTCTGAGTGGGATGAACTCGCATCTTCCTCTCTTAACTCAGAGGACCTAAACTCCTGCCTTGATAGGATGACCATCCGTAAGTCTTCATGCTTTTGTTTCTTACCCTCTCCTTTTCTGTCTGTCTGTAAAGACTGCAAGCTCTGTAAGGCACCAGCATGTTTGTCATTGAACACTGAGCAGCACTGACTTCTGTAAGGTTTTGATTTTGTCTGAGGTTTGTAATAAAATAGTAATAGTAGCAAGTGTGTGTATTTCTTCCTTCACACCACAGACAAATCAAATGCAGAGTAAAAGCCTTGTTCTGGGAGATGCATTTCTTGGTTTTGGCTGATATTGGTAGAAGATGAGCTTTATACCTTTGGTTGTGACACAGTTTGTGGAACAGAGGGTGAGTCTCCAGTGATGCTGGACTTGATGTGTATTTAGGGAACACCTGGCTGCTTGTTGGTTTTCTACTGGCATGACTATGTCCTCATTTTTGAGGTCTCATCCAACCTAGAAATTCTGTGATTCTGTGATTTTTCATTGTCTCTTCTAGAGACGTTTGTGCCAGAGTTTATCAGACCTGTAGCACTGGAAAACATTGTGCTTCAGGTTCCTGTCCTATAACTGACTCTCTTAGGAACTTTCTTGGACCTAGGCAAGCACATAGCTCAGGGCAGAGGGTGACTGCAGAGCTCCTACTCAGTCTAACTGCCCCTTGGCATCTTCTTCCCTTTGAATTTCTAAAGAAGGACAGAGTAGGAGGGATGAGGCTGTGAGGACAATGTGCAGCATTATGCAGTCACTCCTGCAACACTGGCGAGGAATGCAGCAGTGATGTGTTCCCCAAGTGAGTCATTCTGGAGCTGCCAGAAGTTGTAGGAACCCATTGCCCAGTGATGAGTAGTGGTTGACCTTTATTCCCACCATAGAGAATATTGTAAAACTGAGCTAAATGAGTTGCCTTCTGAGCACTGGCATCGATGCAGCCTGGGTTCCTATGGAGTTGAATTCCTTCTCCCCAGCTCGCTGAATCCAGAGTCCTTGCTGTAATGCAAGCAGAAATCAAAAGCGTGATGTGGAAAGTAGTAGGTGAAGCTATATGATTTGTGGCATGGAGACAGAAAAAGAAGGTACTTTTAGGTTTACCTTAAAATCTTTTAAGTTATTACAGTGAAAAATTGTTGAGAAAATCATCATAAGGAAAATATGGGGCCCACCCTGCCAATTCATCCCTAATGTGTTTCAGCCCAGCAGATGGATAGCCACTGACAAATTTGGTCTGAGCTTATCAGGCATAGTAAATTACTGTACAGCTTACAGGCAGCTAAAGTTATATCAGTACATTGCTCCTATAAAATGACGGTTATTTTGATAATCTGCTTTGACAGCTTTAAAGGTATTATTAACTCTAACTACCTTCTATTAAATGATATTTTAAAAAGAAATGAATTTCCATTTAACAACTCAAACTACGCTAAAACGTATATTCTGTCAAGGAGAGTTTTAGAAGTACACGAATGCTGTGTTGAGCCTTCCCTCTCCTTCTGCATCTCCCCATCCCCTGTGATAAAAATATCGTGGCTCACATATGGGATATTCTTCACATCATTTCAAAAAAAAAATATTAACACTGAATGAGAAAGAGTTTTTCCATTGGTTTGGAGTTGGTCTTCAACTATGCAGGAGCAATTCAGACGCTGACAGTATAAGAAAGGCATCCAGAGATGCTGCTGGCCACTCTTGAGAAGTAACTTTTTTCTTGAAAGTGAGATTGACACAAATTGTTCAGTGAAAGTCACAGAAATCAAATTTATTGCTGTGCCTAAAATGTTTAACATATGGAACTCACCAAAGCTTTTGTAATTTCGGATTTACCCTTTGCTTTCAGATCTCTGGCAACTTCTTCCTAAAGCTGTTTTAGTATTTTTTATCCAAGTCTGCATAACCATTTCTCTGTTTCATCCTGTGGCAATCTGTATAATACACTTTGATAGATTTTCAGAGTGTTCATTTGGCTTAGGATCTTCTTGTGCTGGCACCACTTCTGAAAACAGGAGCTAGGAGAGTAGCAGCTAAAGACTGGCTTCAACCTGGCAAGCCCTTTCCCCAGTTCACCCAGTGCTCAGTGTACTTCAGGAAAGAAATCTCTACTGGAAAAGGTTAACACAAGATCTCTGGGGGAGCGTACTCTGCTACTTGCACAGCAGGACGTGTAGTTTCTGCATGAGAACAGTGATAAAAATATACTGGTTATTTATCAAATGAGACTTTTACTGTGTTTTCATACTGGTGGATATCACTGCAGAATCTGTCCGGGATAGAAGGGCTGTCCTCCAGGAGAAAAGGCAAAGCAGTCTCAGGCTCATCTGCAGGATGCCCTTAAGGAGCAGAGCACTCTGAAAGACATTGTAACCTGAAGGCCCTGAGCATTAATCTGAAAGCCCTTCAGTGCTCCTGTCCTGTGCTGGCAGCAAAATAGCCCTTCTGAATAAAGCAGCACGGAATTAGAAAAGCAATGCCAAGGGTATTCTTTAAGAAACTTGATAGAAATTAAACTCTGTTTTTGAAAATGTAACCTCTCCAAGCATGGATTGGGATGTGAGAGGTGGCCAAGAGGCAGAACGGTCACCCATGAAGAAATATGGGTGAGTGGGGACTTTAACAGCTAAAGCATTGTATGAAGACATGTCATGAAGACACAAGATTAGGAGAAAGTCTCTTGTAACCTAAAGACAGGTTTTTAAAAGGGATGGCATGAACCAGAAAGTACCTTGAATCAAAGTGTCTTCAGATAAGGCATATTCAATATGAGCCCAAATTTGAATACCTCTGATGTCTCTTCCCCTTAGACCTCTTGTCTTTATAAAGTGCTAATCTAGAATTCTTTCAGAGCACCTTTTATATTTGATTGCAGGTGTACTTTTTCCTATTTGCATCAAAGTATCGTCTTTAGGCAGTGATTAAAGAGAGGAAGAGCCTTTGTGGCCTCAAAGTGGCACATTCTAATTGCAGATGAATTATTTACCGTCCCTACTTAAGAATTGCAGTTCAAATGTCCAAAATGGAGAATGGATTAAATAATTGTAATATTATTGTAGTCGGCTCCTGTAAGCGTTTCTAGTATTGATGGTCAAGTTCACTGTCTGAGGACAGAGTGGCAGTGAGAGGAAGCAGCAATGATATTAGAAAAGTAATTCTCAGCAGTAAGAAGTTTCTAGAAAGAGACTCTGTCTATGCTTAGGATATAGGATTTTAAGAAAAACATGAAGATTGTAACTTAAATTTCTTCTAAATGTACCGTGCCATACTTTATATTAAAGAAATTGTCCATAAGGAGAAGTCCCTGCAAGTACTCTGACAGCATGCACCTCTGATGTGCACAGCAGTGAGCTGCATATGTCGTAGTTTGGAGTCGAGATGCCCAGTACTGTGTGCTGCTAATTCCTGGCAGCTATGACAGGTATTTCCAGTAGAATATGATTTTTGTTGGGGCTGGCAGCAGCCAAATTGTATATGGAAATATTGATGAAATAAATTCCTATGTAATTCCAAGATTAAAAACAACAACAACAACAGTAAAACTATGCATTATATTTCAGCTAAGGATAATCCTCTATCTAAACATTCCTCGGGACCTATTTGTGGTGTCATCCCCTCTCATTTTTTCATCACCTGAAAGCCAGATTTGCCTTCAGGGTATAGGATCATTGTGGCAAAGATGAGCTGGCACTGCTCGTCTCACCGCTGACTGCTGTGCTTTCAGCAGCTCCTATAGCACACAGCTGTTGAAGACCATTTTGGAAGGGTCTTTGTGCTTACTACAGATACTAATGTACCGGTCTCTTCTAAAATGATGGAGGAGAATATTTTGCCCTTTTCATTTCAAGGCATCATAACGTCTTGGAGACATTTGAGGCCAATTGCCAGATGTGATTAAAAATTAATGGAGCAGAGCAATTGTGCTTGATCCCCCTGACAGACACGTGAATAACAGCTTTTCCTAAAATTACCTTTTTTAACAGTTCTTTTTGCATCTGTGTTTGTCAAAATGACAACTTCTTTTTCATAAAAAATAGAAAACAGTGTTAGTGGACATTTGGGGATTTTTTTAAATGCAGTTTCCTGCAAAATCTAGTTGGATTTTGTTCATTGCACATAGGATGAACCAGTGAGCCAGACTGTAAACTAGAGCATAAAACTAAGTCAACAGGCATTAAGTGAGGAAGCAGATACAACTCAGTTTAGCAGTCCAGAAGTTGCCTTCAGTAACGTGCACACTCAACATGTGTGAAATGATGCTTGCTGTACTGCTTCAAAGCCTGTCTGCTTTGGAAAAGAGGAAAAAATGTATTTTTGTCTGCTATTACCAAAGCCTTGAAATTCAGACTGGAGATATTTTAGAGGAAAGGAAATAGGAAAAAAAGTAGGAGGTGATGAGGCGTGTGATCTCTGCATTGATGCTTTGGAAGATTGTGGGGAGTGCTACTGTTGAGGCTCTTAGATTGAAGAAAAACATTAATATGACAGCAAAGTAATACTAATTAATGCTTCTTTACTATCCTCCATATGGAGAGCATTGCAAAGACATTAGCTAACTAGTGAGAGACTTGATTATACACGGAGGAGATTCAATTCTTCACATCTTGCCCATCTTTTTGAACAGCTAAATATAAGCAAGCATACATTTGACTGAGCAGTTCTCTGCAGAAGCAGGGGAGAACAGTTTTCATTACCCATGAACTATTTGTAAGACTTTGCATGCAAAAGTTTTTATGACTAAATTCTGGTATTTTCACTCATAGTAAATAGCTACTCACTCTTTGGGTTATTAGTAGTGAGAGTGTCTAGTGTCAGACACTCACAAAAAAAAGCTCACTCTCAAAAAAAGCTCACTATGAAATACTGTTTTTGAAGAGGTCTTTACCACTAATTTGGTGATTTTCCTTATTTGGAAGAATATATTCCTGACTCTTCAGACACACATTTTGTTCATTGTGCCTGTAGAGGATAATCAGAGTCTATTTAGAAGGGCAGGATTTGCCTGACACAGATATGGTTCATTTATTTTTTTTAACAGTAGACTTTTACGATGATAATCACATCATCATGACATAAGTACTAGTAGCTACTCACAGTCACTGTAGCTACGTAGTTCTCCCAACAGGAAACTGTTAAATAAACAATGGTATTTGAGAAATTGGCATTTTTCTCTCGTGTGTTTCACCGCAAGTGTATTCTTAGCTCTTCATTCACCGGTATTTTTCCAGTCAACTGGTCTACCTTCAGAAACTCACAGGTGTGCACTCATCCAAACAAATTTGGTGTTGTTTGGAGAATACTGCTCTTCAGTGTCCAGCAGAAGCAGGGTTAACTAACCTGGAGGTTACCAGCCAGCAACCCTTACCAACCGTGGAAAGCAGCAGTCTATAAAATGTCACCATTTCTCCAAGCAGGGATGTAAATGATGTTAATGTGCCAGCTCGGGAGGAACATAAAGATAATGTTTGTAGAAAAAGAAACGAGAAGTTTACTGAGTTTCTGCTGAATAGCTACAGATGTGGCAATCCAGAGGTAGTTAAACACAAGGGGTGGAAAAGTAAGCAATGCATTCCAGCTGCAGCAGCCGAACACTGCTTATGTTAAAGTCTCCATCAGAGGACAGAGCTGGAACTGTATCATGAAAATATCTACTTCAGCGTAGAGTAGTAAATTTGCCACCTAGCCAGCCTGACACCAAAGCAACCTGTTTGGTCAGGTGTATCTGAGAATATATATTTTTTGGAGTCGTCCTGAATCCCACATTCCTCTAAGGAAGAGTAAATATTAGTCCTGCAGGTTTTGGTGGAGTGGATTAGATGAACTTTCACTTTCCACTTTGGCCTCATTTTCTGTGGTTAATTTCAAGTTCTTGGATAAAGTCTTCTCAAGATAAAAATGAGTATGGTCATTTATTTTGAGGAGAAAAGTCAAACCTTTTTTTTTTTTTTTTTTTCAAACTGGTCATTTTACAGGATGTGGCTATCGTTATTATCAGTCCAAAGTACGTGAGTCAGACAGTGGTATTACCAAGTTATTCCTTACTGTGGGTTTGTGTAAGATCCACTGAAGGAAATGTGGCAGCTTTCACAGCCAGTGGTGTACAACATTTTCCTAAACTCGCTGATGAGAGCGAATGGAGAAATTAAATAAGACAGAGACTCACTGGAGTTTCCCCATCACTAGCAGGCTAGGTGTGGGAACAAACACATTAAAATAACAGCTGGGGAGGCAGAAAGAGAAGGTGTACGTATGAAAATGAAAGAGAAGAGCCCAGCAGTCCTTAAGGAATTGTTTATTGTACTGAAAATACAGGAGAGATCAAGGATGTGCTTTTTTTTCAAAGCAAGTAAGCAAACAAGAAAATGAATGTTAGGCATGCTTAGGTACAGTGATTTCAATGCCACTTACAAATTTGTTGAAAATCCTGATTGGAAAAGCAATCTACTTGAAACAGTACTAAAATTCACAGTTGCACCCTTTGGAGCAGAAGTTGGAATTCATCTTTTCTGCCTCAGAAGAAAACTTTAGATGTATCTGTTGATTAGGATCTAGGCTACAGGAACAGACTGCTATAAAAATGTAGCATTAGTGGAATTTTCCAAGTCCAGAAATAATTTAGTGTCCAAATGCTTATTTTATCTGATTTATGGCTTCACAGCCTTATATAAGCCAGTAGTGCCAAATAAAATTTTCTTTACTGTGATATGTGTGCAGTTCTTCCTCAGGTATTTGGAGTGATGTCTAACACGCAAATTAAATGAAAGGTTTATTCTAGAAATATTCAGCAATATTTATATTTTTAAAGTACAACGTTAGTTTTTACAGTATTGGTGCCTAAACGTATGTATTATATGCTTCACAAAATCAAGGACCCAAATACTTCCAAAAACTGTATAGTCATACATGTATATAATTGTGGTGTTTTTTTTTCTTCCTTAATACCATTGCAAAAGTACTCTTCTCTATTCCAATAATTTAACAATTTCGTTGAATGAGTATCTCTCAGGAAACCAATCATAGAAAAGAGTAGCAGTGAATTTGCCGTCAGGTTCCACATAGATGGGTGTGTTGCCAACACCTGTGTAGGGACATATAATTGAAATAAGTTTGCATAAATTCCCTGTAGTAATGGTGCATTGGTTGCTGCCAGTGAATGTTAGGGCACTTAAACAAACCACAAATAGCAAAGCATGTTTAAGCATTGATCATTTAATGCAGACATTGTCAGAAGAATTAAATATATCATGATGTCCTTTTGTTCCTTCTTTTTACTTGGTGTAATATACAGTTGCAGTCTAAATCTCTTCAGTCTCTTTAATAAAGGAAGATTTCTTATTTTGGACAGCTGCATAATTGGGGTGCTAAATCATCCTCAAGGATGTAATCTAAATGATCGTGCTCTGTAACAATTTTCTGTTTCCCTTGATTACTTCAGAGCAGAAGGAACAGTTTTAGGCAATTGCAGTCTGTGGTATTGCCTTAAAAATTAAGCACTGATCATTACAATGTAATAGTTCTGAAGCCAAATATCTCCAGATCCCTTGTAAATAGACTAATTCAAAGTTCAAAATAGCTGTTGTGGTAGGTAGGGCTGTATCCCTTTTAATGTAGGAAAATCTGACGCACGGAGATAATTTAACTACTTACCCAATTCACATCACAATCCAGCAGAAGAATCTGGAAAAAAAAAATATGTCTGACTTCCACTCTAGACCATTAGTTACAAAAAATGCACTAAAATCCATGTAGCAATATTCATAGAAAGGTAACAGGGGTGGCTGTAGAGCTGAGCTATCATTTATGAGGTGCCCGACATGGAGAAAGGGTCCAAGAGCAAGACCCAAGGCTGGGATCCCAGCACATACTGCCCTTCCCTACCTGCTGGACAGCTGTGTTCGCCAGCATACCCATCGATCGAATCAGATTTCCTATCTTTATTCTTAAAAGAGGCAATTAGCAGGGCAGGACTCCAACCTGAAAACATATGCTAAGGTGTCTTTACTCAGCGGGAGGGATTTCAGCTAATGTTAGCCCGTGGAGTTACGCTGAGCTGCTAATGTACCTGCTCAGTGCCTGAGGAAGTTCCTGTAGGGACACACTCGGCAAAAGAGCAACCTAGACTAAAAATGGTGCAAACAGTTCAATGGAAGTTCACTCGAGGCGGCTACCACACGGGCACTGCAGCATCCTCCTGGAAATGGCCTGCCTCTGCTTACTGAGAGCATTCCTTCCTGCAAACAGACTACATGCTAATTTCTCTATGCACCCTCAGTTTCCACTGTATAATAGCATTAATGACCTTGACAGAAAGCATTTCCTGGGGATTAATAACCATTTGAGGTTTAATGACCTGAGGCTATGCCTCAGGCCATCAACTGCTCCAAGCAGCTCATTAAATCCTTAGGATACACTGTCTACTTCAATCATTCCTGCTTAAGTATTTGCTCAGTGTCACCTAATAACAATATTCTCCCTAAGGTATTTCCTCTTTAGAGGCCCTAGTTTTGGAAATGTGTTTGTCCTTAAGTCTTTTGGGACAAGAACTCATCAATTTTTTAAGTGACTCTGTATTACAAGTCAAAGCATTTACTCAGGTTGTCACTGAGTTTCTGCTGTGATGAGCACAGTCAAAACGACCGAGACAGTTAAATTTATAAATTGCACCTGGAAACATGAAATATTTGTTTTAGCTGCTGGCAATCTCATAATCTACATCCAGAGCCAGTAGCTTCCCCCACCCAATCCCAGTGGTTCAGCCAGAGGTAATTTATCTGAGAGGTGATACAGGACAATCTTCCACTTCCTAGCAAACAGTGCCTTCGTACTGGCTCTGAAGGATACCCCAAATTCAGGTCTGTGTGGAAGGAACACAGTGAGAGCATTTGCTTGTTGGAGGAGAAATGCCACTGCTAGGCCAGCTTCTTACTGATGAAGTCGTAAGTCAGAGGTGGTGCATTGTGCTCTGCTATGGCACGTATTTGTGAAGGGCAAACTTGTTTTTCTGCAGAAGATTTGTCATTTAGGGGAACATTCTTCCCACATCCAGATGGCATCGAGTACAATTGGATCTCAGTTACATCTAGTGCCGTGGCGTTACATCGTGTTCCTTGTTTGTTTGTGTAGCACCGCAGCGCCGCGTGCCAGAGAGGCATGGCACAAACCAGTCGCTGTTAAACGTTTCTTCCAAAAGTTTCTAAACTGAAAAAGAAGAAAAGCTCAGGGAAGAAGGCGATCAATAACAGTTGTGGGAAAGTACAATAAAAGGAGCAAGGTGCAGGGCTATACATCTATAAATCAGTTATATTGTCCTCACATCCATTACAGGAGTCTTCTGGTGAGGCTCTGCCCGCATCGTGTTTGCACAATAGTGTCCATCGTGCTCTGAGCAACCAGTTGGCTTGGTAAGCCAAAGGACAGCCAGGAACAGTGCTCTTACAGCCCTGGAAAGAGGAGATGCTACCTTTTTGAGAGGTCTGGGAAGCCCTGCCCTCAGCTTGGCATTAGCTTAGAAGGAGCTCTGCTGGCCCAGTCCTTTGAGCTAACATCTTTGGCCAGAGACAGCGCACATTTTTAGGAAGAGAAAAAGATTTTTCTGGCACGTTCTGAACATTAGAACTGCTTGGAGTTGTTTATAAGCTTAGAACACTTAGAGAAAACCTAAACACCAAGAATGTGTAGTGTCAACCGCAGGGCAGATCTTGATAAGCGTTGCTTAATTCTGGTGAGTGAGGTGTAGGTATATCCTATGTATACCCTATGGAAACAGGCAGGTGAATGGATGAATAAGATACAGATGGGGCGAACAACTCAAGTATTTACTTCCTTGCTTGTGTTTGAGATTAGTGGATTCTGAGGTCAATTAACTCTAATTCAATGACATGCTTTGTGTGGGAAAGACCTGCTATTTGTGGTAAACACTGAGCACCTACACAAGAATGTTCCTACATAAATCTCAAATCCCTTTACAAACACGGATACACTTACGCCATCACTGCAAATGGAGAAAATCAGGTGCAAACAGGAGAAATTGCTGACCTTAAGTCACATAGCATATTAGCAGCAGATGTCTCAAAGAAGAATTTATTTCATCTCACTGGAAACGTGTCTAGCTTTACATGCCTGTTCATTCCATATTCTCTATGTAATCTCTAGAGAAGAAGGAGCAGTTTCTAGGCATAAGGCAGTTTACCTCTTTTAGATGTTAAGACAGAATGAATATTTTCATGGAAGCACGTATTTCTCTCCATGGACTTCAGGATCATCTGTGGTGAATAGTTCCATTGCAGTTGCTTATAGGTGAGACCATTCCCAGCCTTTACATCCAGAAATCCCTTTGCATGTAAATTATTGTTCTACATGATGACAAAATGGCTGCTGGGAAGACAGGCCAACCAGATATTCAAGCATATGCTTAAAGTTGAGCTTCTGATCCATCCTACTGGATTGTGGTTTATAAAATCAGCCCTTCTGCTGAGACCCTTAACATATGTGGAACAAGCAGGTCTGCTGCTGGCCCAGCCTTAGTGCTCGTTCTCCTGGCTGCTCTTGGCTTGAGACAAGCATCCGACATTGTTCTCACATAGATTGTAGGTGTAGGAATACACTTCTGGTTGGAATTTCCTTTCTAAAGTCTATTGAGAATTCAAATGAGAGCCAGATGAGTTTTTTCCTGTTCATTTAGAAGAAAAATGCAAAACATCATGAGAAACTTTAAAACCACCAGCACTCCCTGAAAGTGCTCACCACATTTTCTGAAAAAGTTCTATTCAAGGGAATTGAAACTTGCAGGTGATAAGCATTCACTATGTTTTTCTACCCCTTTTTAGGAAGGGCCAGACTGGTAAACAACGAATGGAGAAAATGCTTTGAAATGCATTAAACAAACAGTGGCTTTGTAGGCTCAGTTTTGAGGCTACTTTTAGTAATTGCCTTTTGCTTGGAGTTGCAGAGAGATTAATGAAAACCCCAAAACTCCGTTCCCAAAAACAGTGTCAGAAATGGAGCATCACAGCTATAATTTTCACCTTTTGGCATCGTTGCCTTCCCTGTAGATTCTCTAGTGCAGGTAAAGAAGTGGTGTCCAGGCAGCTCTGTTTGGGTTATTGTTTTTTTTTAATGATGAAGCCCAACCATAAAATAAGGAACTGTAATTTTCAGTTCTCCGGTGTGATTACTTAGTACTAAGTGAGCTTTGAAAGCATTACAGAGTTGTCACAGGCTACCATGGGTCCAAAATTTCTAGCTCCCATTACATAGTAAAGTGATACTGGAAAATACAGCCCATCTCCTACATCAAAGTACCTTTGTCATTTGTTCAGTTTTAGCCAGTGGTTTCAGAGCAACAAGTGGGCTCTTAAGATGGTTATTAAAAATCTTTAACTTCCATTTTGCTGAGATTTCATTGTCAGATTTGAGCTTCTCCTTTTGAAAACCAAGCCAGGTGTTTTTACAGTCAAATCTGTAGGAGACACCATCTTTTATAGGGAACTGCTTGCTTTCTGCTTCTGTTTCTGTCTGGAGAACAACTTATCTCATCATGCTTCTGGCATATCTGAGGCTAGACCCTGCCAAAATCTGAAAGTGAAATAAACCATCAAAAATGTCAGATTCTTGAAAGTGCAGACCAAGGTCAAGCCTAGAAAAAGGCTGGGCTTGGAAAATAAAATACTTATCCTTCAAAGTGTACACAACCCATTTTCTATCTTTGTTTTTATCTGTATATCCCGTTACTGTAGCACTGGACAGGCAAAAATGCCTCCTGTCCTGGCCACATACACTCATTCCCCTGACCTTGGGGGGACATAAAGCTGAAGCAGCAGCTGGATCCTGCTCGTCATGGGGCGCACCCAGAGATGGGAAGGGCTCGTCCCAAGCCGATCCCGGAGGCGGCGCAGCCACAGGCAGGGAGCTTTCAGCTGGCACAGCTCCGGGTGGCCCTGTGCCCCCGGGGACACCTCCCACCTCACACTGGAGGTGACATCTGAAGCAGAGAGGTGTCCTCACACTGTTCCTCTGGGGAAGGATGGTCGCCGTTGTTCAGGAATTCAGTTTTCCCGAAGACCAAATGGAAATTTTGCGGGACGAATTGCACCTCAGTCCCCAAGATCTTGAACAGCAGCCATTCCTCATCTCTTCTTTAAACAGTCAAAGGCACGTTGCCTTCCATCTCCTTAATCCATTGTAAATTTACTTCTAACAGCTACTGCCAAAATACAGTATGGCACTTGCACAGCACATGCTTCTTCGGCAGTGAGCACAAAGCGGCTTCTGTTCAGGGGGAATATGTTGCAAGCCCATGAGTGACACACTGTGAGTGCTGAAGATTATGAAACATATTCTGAAACTGAGCAAGCCATAAACACTTCATTTTTCAGAAATAGCCACGTTATTTCTGTCATTCTGCTTGGCAAAAGTACGTACACAGATCTTGGTGTATCCACGTAGCACACGTTGAACAAGAACCAAGTGCTAAAACAGCGATGTGCCAGCAACGCTGCAGTGTTCAGAGAAAATATTTCAACACTCTTCTGGGTTTTTATAAAATCCCATGATCTCTTTTTTGTTTATTTTTACTTCACAAGCCTCTCTCTTGGACTAAAGTGACCTCAGACTATAGCATGGAGTTGTATCCATTGATCTCTTAGTGAGTGCTCTCTAAATGATCAGGAGTTGGGTCATGGCTCAGGATAACTCATATCTCCAAGAAGGAAATATCTGTTAGAAGGACAAGTTTCTTATGTCTGCCATGGCCAGATTCTGCTGTGAAATGACTAAGTTTAGAGATCAGTTGAAGGCTGGACCAAGTCGTTAATGACACTGAAAATGTTCCCATCTGACATCCAAGCCCCCGATCACTGAAGGCACACAGGAAAGACAACCAGCTCCTACAAGGTAGCTGGTGGTCCTCGTGTATTTCGAGCACATTTCTGAGCACAGCACACACTTCAGCATATCTCATCTCACAATTTTCCTTCCTGAGGAAGGAAGAGCCTTTATTCCCATTTTGAGTTGAAGTGTAAGTGTTAAGTGACGCGAGCCGTTTCCCACTGAAAGTCTGGCTGAGCAAGGAATTAGTCATTACTTTCCAAATATCCAGCACTGCCTAGTGACAAAACCATCTTTGCCTACAGCAGGCATGTGGCGATTCAGACTGGTGAGGACGGTCCCGAGCAGTGGGAGCAAAGGGACTCAGCCCATGAGGTGGCAACTGAGACTGCCCAATGGATTTCCCATCAACTATTAAAGGATTAAGAAATAGTTGAAATTCATCCAGGAGGTTAAAAAGTGCCAGGGTCTGTATTCCATTGACGTTTGCACAGCCAACCCTTCAGTATTCCCTCTTGTTATCCAGCTAGAGGAATTACATGAGCATATGATATAGTGGTTTTGTGCTTTGGTGTCTTCCACTGTCCACCCCACAGCCCCAGTTTCTGATAGGTCTCCAGCCTTCCTGTTGTCTTCTTCCCAGGTAATACATGCCACATAGCTGAAGGGCAGCCTCCAGCTTTATACAGTGATAACTGCAAATATCTAACTCACCTAAGCTCTTTTAAGCGATTTGATAAAAGAACAATTTATGCCTTTCCTGCTCGTAGCTAAAAATAACAGTTAAAAAAAAAGTGTGGAGCGATGTAGTCCTGGGTGGTGTGCTAATTAGTTCTTTGCTAATTCGGCTTTATTGCTGGCAATGATTACCGTCGAGTAATTACAGGGTTCCTCTGAGTCTGGCTTCCATTTGCTCTGTGGTGTAACACGGGTAAGGAAATGAGGAATGTCAGTACTATGGATATCCAGTTATTTCTGCTATAGCTGAATTTCGTGTTATAGGCAACAGTTATTTCGTACAATTGTTTTAATAGCTGGAAACAGACCTAGGTGAGCTGCAGAGTGGAAAACCTGTATTTCCACTACATTAAAAGTCTGTTTTGTACTTGAAGGAGCACATAAAACCCCCACGGCCTTCTATAAAAAAATATGCATGGAAAGGAAACTAGAGACTTCAGCCAAAATACTAAAAATAATAACTATACTAACACAGCCAAGTTGTCTGTTCCTTCTTCCCTCCAGTATGAATGAATAAATGTTTATGTACAGCTATCATGTAGGAATTGCTTTAGCATGATTTTTGTATGTTGCTCTGTAGCTGTGTGGATTTCATTACAAAGGGACTAAGCAAAAGAAAACTGTGATTTCCATGAAGAAAAGTCCTTAGGGTATTTTAGTTTGGGTATCAAGAACATTTCAGTTCATTGGTAAAAGTGTTTGCTCTGTAACCTTCCCGCTGTGTTTTCTAAGCATGTTTAGGTGTGCATGTGCCCAAGTGCTGCAGTCCTAATCTCTCATTCCTGCAGCCGTATGGTGTCAGAAGGCAGGGTCAGATGAAGGAAAATCAAAGGTGTGTAGGTGCTTGAGTAGGCATGTGAGACTATTTAACTTTTAAAAATTTCTGAAGGTCTTCCACTCTACCTGTTAGCAAGTTTAAATACTCTTAAAATTCCACCCTTTGAGTTCCCCGTGTTGATATTAAAAGTTATTCACATCTATTCAGTGAAATTAAACAAAATTTCCATCATGTGATGGATGATGAAAACTGTCTGTCCAGCTGTCCGAACAGTAGCTCTGCTGCTACTATCCAACAGGCCTTGGAGTTTGAGAACTTTCCCGCATTCAGTACTGGTTTTGAGGTCAAGAGAAACGTTTGGATGACATTTTTGTAAAAATGGGTGCTTTTCCGAAGGCAGAGTGATGGAAGATTTTCCTTTTTTAGTAAGCGAGTAATTGTTTCCTTTAATTTCTTTGTTTTTCCCCTGATTCTATTAAGATCAGCGCATAGCCATGTAATTAGGGGCTCTGGACAAGATCATGCCGAAGCACACACTGGTGTGACTCCACTGTTCCTACAACACTGCAAAACAAGGGGCAAAACTTAGTTTACAATAACATCTTTACGTATTTCATCAATCCATCATATGAAATAATTTTAAAATTAGTAGAACTGTTGAACAGAGGAGCTTGTCTGGTCCAACCCCTGCTCATGGCAGAGCCAACTTCCCACATCGTGTCACATCGTATACTGACACAGAATCAGCCTAAGCCCAGAAAGGAAGATGGGCCAAGCTCAGAATGTTAAAGTTAAAGAAAGCAACATTTGTGCTTATGATCAGTTTACCAATTTTTCATTTCTTCATACAGTCACAGGAAGACAGCCTGGCAGCTCTCATTAGTAATATTATTGTAGTAAATAGCAGCTGAAAAAAATGTTTAATAGGTATGGGTGTTTGATGTTTAATGATCTCAGGAATAATAATAATAATAATAATAATAATAATAATAATAATAATAATAATAATATGTAGATATCGACTAATTATGTCCACTTTCATTTTATAATTATTCTTAACTAACAGTCTTGAGGCACGATGAAATGTTAATAATGTTGTTATACTTGAGTGATCATAATTACAGTATGGTTGTGAATCAGAGGACATCATCTGGGTTTGTAGGTACAGCCCTTGGCTGTATTTTTAGGATAATGTCAGCCCTCCTGTTGCTGGGTTGTGTGCGGATGACAACTTCTTCAGATTGTGTGAACAACTGACATTCTGCTGTTAAGGGTTTTGTTTATTTTTTCAGAAGAAATGCACAGAATGTCTTTCTCAATAGGTCTTTTAATGGAAGGAGCTAATAAGGAAACAGTGGGATCTAAAGACAGCCGCTCGTAGTGTTCATCAGCTGATAACAGCAGCTAATACTGATAACTCCAGGTGGGAGCTTGGCACTTTGCAGTACGTCCTCTGTGCACAAGCCATGGATCCGGACCTTTGTCTTGAATATTTCAGCTCTTCCATTTGTGCTGTATCTTATCAGTGTTTCCTGCAGTACAAATTACTCCTCTCACTCAGAACTCCAAAAGAAATTACTTTAATCTTAATTTACGATAAACAAGAACTGAGGAGTCTTTTTTATTAATACATCAAAGTATTATCTCCAAGGGGAGTTAGCTTCACAGTGATGTTCAGTGTTTAATATAAATTCACAGCATGAAGACCACCTCAGATGGGTAGAGGTTCTCTGATGTGTATCTGATTGCCTGCGTGTAATTTGAACATCTACAGCACATGAAGGGCATAATCAAACAATAATTAATATGGTGATAAGGAACTACGTTTTATACTGCTTATTTGCATAATTCAGGGAGAAAGTCTACTGTGACAACATCTATCTTTTGGGGGATTGTTTACATTTTCACTCCTATTATAACATGAAGCATTCTCCTGCATTCCATAGCACCTTTCATCTGAGGAGCTCCAATTACTGTTTGACCAATTAACTTCAGCACCGCACACATACAAACCACCTTGGGTATTGTGGCATGATATTTAAGTCTCAAACTTGACCTCCAGCTTAGGACACTGAGTTTGAAAACCCTGGCTTCCAGAGCCATTAAATCTCTGTCCGTAATTGGAGTTCTGATTCCCCATGGGAGCAGAAATAACGCTCAGACCCACGCTGCTCCCTCATGGGAGCCCTCCGAATGTCAGGCTGCTCCAGAGACCTTGGGCATCTTGTGTGCTGCTTGAATTCAAGCTGTCTGCAAATCTCCCCTGGCCTTGCAAGAGATTACATTTACCAAAAGCTTGCAAGGACAGAGGGTAGCTAAAAGCTGCGTGTAGTGGGGTCCATCTGTTGCATCCAAAGTCAAAACAGGTCTCAAGGGCAGAGCACCAGACCAAACACCTTGTACAATTTTTGTGCACTGAGGAAACATGCCTTGTATATAGATGAAAGAATATGTTGCTGATGTAATTAAATCATTAGCAAACTAATCAAAGAGTCCACATATAAGGAAAATATTCTGAATACTTATAATACTAAGTATTCAGATATGGCTACTTTCCCATAATGGTACAGTTAGAATTGATCATTTTATGCTTCCTATTCACTATGCTGCTCTTTTGTGTTGTCCTTACCCTTCCTGTGACTCTCTGGGTCTTAAAATCAATGGCATTAATCTTCCTCAAGAAGAAAACCAATACGAAGTCACTTACAGCAAGTGGGCACCACTGAGCACAGCCTGGCTCCGGCCTCTCTGCACTCTCCCTTCAGGGGTTTAGGAACATGGATGAGATCCCCCTGAGCCTCCTCTTCTCCAGGCTGAGCAGCTCCAGCTCTCCCAGCCTCTGCTCACAGCAGAGATGCTCCAGTCCCTTTGTCATCTTGGTGGCCTTCTGTTGGACTCTCTCCAGGTTTCCTTTATACTGGGGGGCCAGAACTGGACCCAGTACCCCAGATCTGGCCTCTCTTGTGCTAAATCTCTGTTGATGATTGCTCTGCTGGCAACATTTTGCTTAATGCAGCCCAGGATCCTGTTAGCATTCTTTGTGGCAAAGTCATGTTGCTGGCTCATGCTCAACTTGGTGACCACCAGGATGCCCAGGTCCTTCCCCGAAAAGCTGCATTCCAGCCTTTTGGACGGTCACTTGCTCTTTCACTCTTCAAAAATAGTGATTCATTAGAACATACATAACTTGAATATAACATGAATAGCTACATATGGGTACAATGCTGCAAGGACTACTTATTATTAATATCTATTAGCTATGGCGGTATCTCTGGTATGTTGTAAAAACTGCTTTACAGCATATGTGGGTGGCAATTGAGCATACACTTGAAGGTTTTCTAAACACCAGCTGGACTCAACATTTCACTTTGAAATATGAGCTCAGCAGTTATTTTGGTGTTCAGGCCACTCTTTGCTCTGTTCTACATAGAAGTTTAGATGCAGCCTAGATCTCTTCACTTGGAAACCCGAAGGCATAAGATGAAAGTCTGTTTTCAAAATCTGGCCTATAGTGACTCCATGAGTCATCAGAAGTTTTGGAGTAGATCCCAGAGGATGAGATTGTTACCCCTTCTCTACCTATCTGATAATATTCCTTCCACATTAAAGATACAATATATTTTATACTAGAGCCCTTAAATACTCACTTTTTCCATAACTTCATCCAAACACATTTTTAGGTGGACATACAGTGCTTATGCACCACTATCAAAGCCCTGTTAATTCTCAAGTCAGCGGTGCTAAACCCATCGCTTTTTGAATGGCCTGCCAAATAGGTGGGAAGGGCAGCGTGGTGCTGGAGAACAGGTGGGTGGTGCTCTGTCCTCGGAGCCTGTGCTGAGCAATACTCATGGGTGCTGTCAGAAGGCAGGAAAAGGAATATAAATCCTATTGAAGAGGGGGGAGGATGTGACGGGAACCGAGCTCTTAATCACTTCTGGCCATTAGCAGTACCAGAGTATTTTTCCTAAGACAAAAGGGAGAGCCTGGTGTCCTTGTCAGCTTCCAGTGTATGTATATATATATATATATATGTATTATTTGAATTTTATCTAGCTCATAAATCCTGCTAGTAGTTTCAGCTGGATAAAGAATTCTTCTTGTTTCTTGTCATAAACTGCTGCAGCGTTCCTTTATGCAGCTGCCACATTTCATCCTAACGCAGCTGCATTTCACCCACGGATGTAGTGAGCCCTATATATAACTTTCACATCAGTTTTTATAACCATTTAAAGTGCCTCAAGATGAGATGTGGGATGCAAGCTATTGTTTTATTAGTGTCATCACAAATTGCTGCATTGTACAAATCAATTGTAAGCTGAGAAGAAAAGCAATTTCAAAGTGATATTTGAAGATAGAGAAAGATTTTGGGGGTTAGGAGGGATTTATAATCCTGATTTAGAAAATTTGAAAGGAATGTGGCAAAAAAAAGAGGAAACACTAGCTGGAGTAAGGTTGCATAAAGTGGATGGATATGTGGAACAGTGGGTAGCAAAAATGTCAGTGTAATGGATGGCAGAAAGTTAGTTTTAAAGGAGTTTGGAGTAGAAGATACAGAAAAAAAAAATGAGGAGAAAGAGAAAGCAGCAGTAAATAGGAGTGATCATGATGCTAAACAGCAAAGACCTGGAGAGGATACTCAAGGAAGAGCTGGATCTCTTGGTTTGATCACATAGCTGAACCACATAACATAGACATGACTTTTCACCATCCTTTGGCTTGGTTAAACATCTTTGCTGTGTTTTTAGTGTTGTGTCTGAAACTTTCAAATATTAAGACAAGTTGGTGTCCGTACCTCAATGCATTCTTATATGCAGGTGCCTTGCTGTGCCCAACATGCCGTCCCCTGTACCTCTAGAGTGACTTAGAAATCTACATAAGGGAAAAATTCCCTGGGGAGCTGGTTTGAGGCTAAAGACTCTTAGGGACACGGATGGCTGCCTGGAAGGAAGGCTAATGACTCTGAACTGGGAGTCCCTCTGGTTACTTCTTGCTCCTGACGTCTTTATGTGTCCCTGTGCCTCTGCTCGCTTATTCTCCTTGATGCTTTAACAGCCCTTGCACGTCACCTCTTCACTTACACTTGCGGAGTGTCATGCAATGTGCAAAGGTCTCCCTGCAAACCATTTTCCCTGTTTTCATGTTGCCATTTGCACAGCTTCCTTCACGTTGTTAGCATGAGAGAAAGTGGTGTGCTATATGCCTAGCTCTGATGAGATCTAGATGTCAAAAATATTAATATAGACACAATCTTTCCAGACCTGTGACTTTTCATTCCTGGTGAACCTGCTGTAAATTTCAGGCCTACCAGTTTTAACCAGTATCATGTTAATTCAGGAAAGGAATTGAGCATAGTCCTTTTTACCTGAAGAGGAGCTAAGTTCCTAATTCCTGGCCAGAACAATATACCTTTCCTCTTGGGAAATGTAGTCTTGCCAAAGATGAAAGGCTGATGAGAAGTGTCCCATCCCAGTGGCACTGTGCAGCATTTGGTCACAGTAGGTAACAAAAGAATTGTCACAGTTGGTCAAATAAATAGTTCATATAGTCCCAGACTGTGTCTGAGCACAGTGGCTCAGAAGGAAAAGCTATACAAGGGGTCATCTAGCCAGCAAAAAATAATCTTATAATGCTGTCTTTAGTTTGGTTTCATTTATTCTCTTCTGGAGAATCCTTTTCCAAATCTGAGGTGGTAGCAATGGGTACTCCAATACGACTCAGTTCACTTTTGAGCCACTCATCTCCTGATCCCAGTGTCCTTTGGCAATGAATTTCATAGATTGCTTTAAAAAAAAATACTTTATCAGTTCAGATTGCCTTATTTCTTTTTCATTCCTCCCTTTTCATTAATCTTCCTGCCCTTGTGCTACAAGGCAGAGTGAATAGAAGCTCCCAATTTCCTATTTTTGTATTACCCATGATTTTGTACCCTTTTATCATAACCCTTCCTTATTCATCTGCTCTCCAGGGTAAACAGTCCCAATCTTTTCATCTCTCAGCATATGAGATTTTTTTTTCACGTCCATAAATAATCATGCTTCTCACTTTCAACCTTTCTAAGTCAAAGCATGAATGGACATCATCTGACTATTATTCACCAAGTGTAAAGAGCTACAGAGAAAGAAACAACTCATGAGCTTGAAAGGATCTTTTTTTTTTCTATTGACATTTGAATTATTTTCAGCCACACTAGTTTAAAAGGTCCATATTTTATTGTATTATTACTGGTACCACAATACTCTGCAAAAGCTTAATGTCTATTAAAATAACGCTTTGACAGCTTTATTTGTTCCTTGCTTGCAAAACATAACCTTGCCTCTAATAGTAATTATACAGCATGATATAAAATAATTCCAATGAAATTCCACTTCTGAAAACCTTATTACCAGGATTTATTGAAGAGTACACACCATAGCGTAGTAAAATAGTACAAATTCATTGTATGCTTATGTTTTATTTTATTTTTGATAGATTTGTGCTATAAATGGTAATTTTACGGGTGCAGAATACAATTGCCTTTGCATTATTATTTGAATCCTTCTGGAGAAGTCCTGTGGAGTGGAAGGAAATAGGGTAAACCGTAAGAGCTCTACCTGAAAGTCTTCCCTCAGATGGAGTTCTTGGGAAATTATGCTAAAAGCCTAAATAATTTCAGACACCATTATACTTTGCATAAAAATTTATACCATCCTATAAATAAAACTTAAGAATTTTTCCTTTTAAAGAATTCTGGTGCATGAAGATGTTGCAGAAAATGTTGTATGTCATTAGTAAATTGCATCGGGCTTTTTCTTTAGGGAACACAAGAATCTTTATATTTTTCCATGATCTACACCAACCTGCCTTCTGTAGATGTTTTGCTGTGAATTTCCTGGGTGACCTTGGAAAGTCATTTGTTCTCATATTTGTAAATATTTTCCCGTTCTTTACAGTTCAGCACCTAAACCCTACCGTGAGGCTGATTTCTTAGCTCCAAAGTGGCTTTGAAAATGCCATTCAGTGGAAACCTCTCAGCCTTCTGTGTAATGTAGTAGCTGGGTGACGATGGAGTGATGCATTCAGGTATCAAAACTTCAGAAATCTGGCAATCTCCAGACCAAATTTCTAAGGGTACTAGTACTTGAGGAGTAACATAGCCATATTTGTATGGGTAGTTAAGGGAGTCATGCACCTAATTCCCACCAACCTTACCAACCTTGTCTCTAACTTGCCTGTGTACTTTTGAAGTGCTTCAAATCCCCATCTGAAAAAATAAGAATAACAGTGGAATGGATCATTATCTTAAAGATGATGAGTTGTAAGGGCAGGAGAGCAGTGGGGGCCATTAAAGTATCTTGGCCTAGGCTGCAAGAAGCTGAAACATGCTGGGCCTGTTCTCATACGGCTTCAGCCTGAACTGAGCTTTCCTTCAGAAAAGAAGCAGTCTGCCCTCATGAGTGCTCTTCTGGGAAGATGTCAGGCTGCTGATGTGGCTTATTTGTGACTTGGAGGGTGTATGGGGCATCAAGACCAGCTAGGCAAGGCTGAAGCTCCCCCACACAGTATGTACAGCTGCCCCGAGAGTGCCTCAGGTGTAAGGCATGGTCAGTCTCGTCCCCAGTAGTAGTCACTGGCTCACCTTTCACACGGATCCACTGGGACTCTGAGGGTAAAAGGTGTTGCTATCTGGCCTCAAACAACAGTTGCGAAAGAGACCTCTCAAAAAGAGACCTGAGACCTCTTTCTACCTAACAGACCAGCTTCTGGCTTCCAGTGAAGCTCACTGATGTGGCTGCGCCATAAAACAGGCTCCTTTCCAATGACTTGATCAATGGTTTTCACTAACACTCCCAGATATTTTAGCTTTAACCTAGTAAATTAGATTTAAGTGGTGAGCAATATAGGGGAAATAAAAAAGAGAGCATAAATAGTGATTTGTTACAGGCAGATGAATAATAAAGGTTATCACGCATAAAGCTGACATAAACACAATAGATGAGGTAATTATGTACCTTATTTATTCTTGTTGCAATTTCTTTTGCTACATCGTGCAAAGGGATATCTGAATCTTAAATTAAAATTATATGGGGAAAAAAAAAAAAAAAAAAGAAACACTGAAAGAGAACACAGAGGAGACAGAGGGATAATAGCAGAAAGGCAGAAATAAGATGACAATCACTGATGTCCGGATAGGGAAAGTTAAATGACTGTACTAACTGAAATTTATGGACAGTGATAAGGTCCCAAGCTGTAAAATGAATTTACTCACATGTTTTTTTCTTGACCGAGCAATTTTAACCCAACAGATTTTTAAACAGTTCTGCTTTTCTTCATGTGAGGAAGCACTGTCCCCAAGGTTTGGTTTTCTTCAGCTAGTTAAAATGCAGCTAAATGTGGACTAAGTTAGACCCTTGGAGGTTAATTTTCTGCCAGCTTAGAGGGTTGAGCTAGATCTCCAGTGGGTTGGCCAAGAGCTGATATGTCACGAAAGGAAACAGAAGGAGTCAGTGGGGTGAGGGCAGGCAGGGTAGGATGTCCCTGTCAAGGACAGCTAACTCTTGGAGTTTCCTTCTGGTGTTGGGCACCATTCAAGGGGGTTGTGTGAGACTGGAAGTACTGGTAGAGAGAAAGACTGCAAGCAACCATCCCCGTTTCAGCCCCAGAATACCCAGAGCACTCACAGGGTGCGTGGGACACAAGCGCAAACCTGCTTAACACCAGGCATGGGCTTGAAGACACATCCCAGCTGTGCTCTCACCATCTGTCTAGTTTTCTGGCTGAACCTCTCCCTATTTCACTCTACTTACATCTTAAATAAATCAAAAGATGGATAAGAGATTTGCACTTCAATCCCTATTGTGTGATATCTCCATCTCTGATAAGTATTTAATTTAATATGCAGTGAGACAACTCTAGGAAGAAAATGGAGAAACAATCCCAAAGGAATAAAAAAGCAAAACCCAATGGCTTGGCTGATCAAAGAGGAGTGTGACAAAATATAAAGCTGATGATTTCATATGTGCACTGATAGGTTTTGGTGAAGCAGGGGGCAACTTCTGGGGGGTCTCTGGGGAGAGACATGAGGAAGCTCAGCAGTGACATTTGTGCACAGGGGATTCTGCACACACCTCCTGACAAAAACTGGTAAATGGAGGCCACAAGGAGGTCATCAACCTCATTGTTGTGGACACAGCACTTAGGGACATGGTTTAGTTTTGGACTTGGTAGTGTTAGGTTGATGGTTGGACTTGATGATCTTAAGGGTCTTCTCCAATCTAAACGATTCTGTGATTCTATCTCCCCACAAGTGGGGCTGGAGGACTTTTGAAGGTGTGAACATCAGTTATAACTTGTTACCAGTAGAAAAGAGTAATGGAAAGAGAAACCTGTTTCTTGTCAAGCTTTAACTAAAAGCTGAAAAAACAAACTGATAACTCCAGTTCTGTGAGACATACTGATGCACGTCAGTATTTGTGACTGAGTTGCTACCTAGTCTTACTAATGAGCCATTGCCATTAGCTGCTGACTAAGCAAATGGAAAGCAGTAGGAAAATTATCCACTACTTTTTTTTTTTTTTCAGTCAGAAGAGCAGTATGGAAGTGCATAAGCAGAAATTCAGAAATTCACCATCATGTGTACTCTGGGCCATGCCACCCCACAATTTCACTTTCCCAAATTCCCTAAGCAGCATCCTGGAGATGCTGTCCCTGGGGCAGATGCTGGGCTGGTGAGGGCTCATGTGATTCTGGGAGAAGCTGTGGCTCCTGGTGAGCATTAAGCACAAATCTAGGATCTCTTCTCAGTGTGATAGCCCTTCTCTGTGCTGTAGACAACCTGTGAACACGTGGCTTTCCAGGTGCTTGCAGGGTTGCACCATGACAGCACAGCTACTGCAGGTTGCCTTTGACACCTGCAGTAGCCTGGACATGGGAGCAGCACTAGACCAATGCTTTGAAAAGTTATTTCTGCAACCCTTCACTGAAATCTTCAATAACATCTTTCTGGTGCTGTACTCATCTCTTCCCAAATAAGTCTTCGCTGATGGTTAACTAGCAAGTAGCAAAAAGCAAATATTAGAGTGTATGCACAGAAAGAGAATGTTAAATTGAGCATCTCAAATTGTATTTTATGCATTGCAATAGCCAGTAATGAAAAAAATCTGTACTGCATACTGAACTAAAACTTGGATTACATGCCCAGAGTGAGATAATAGAAATCACCTCTTGTCTCTGCTGAGGAGCAAATACTTGTTCGTGCCTTTTCACTCAAACTACATTACCAGCCAAGAGGGGAATGGCTGGAACAGGTGCCTTTAACCAGAAGAAATTCGCTGATGTGAACAAAGTCATCCTTTTGGCTGGGCCAAGAGCACATTGCAAAGCTGTCCTCTGAATAAGACAATCATGTAATCATTTAGTTAGAAAAGATAAGAGAGAAGGGAGGTAACTGGGCGTTACCCGTATCCGTGTCTGAGACTCAGTGTGCTGGAAGCTGATTTAGCAAATCTTGTTCTAGACTGAATCTGTTTTTTGAGGCAATCATTCAGAAAATTAGAATACTCCCAAGAGATGCCTTCATGGAGGAGATGGAGTCAAAGATTTGAAGGCAGAAGTTACTCCATTAATCATTTTCAGTTTGAGTGGGCTGCAGTATGTTACAAACAGCCTCTAAAAACAATAGCCTCCAACAAAAACTGAAGGGGTGAGGTTTTCTTTCCTTGCTTATTCCCTATAATTATTCACCCACTGCAACCTGAGATTTTTCAGACCTCACTTGGTCTGCAGGAAGATTCCTCAGCAAGATCCTCTGAGCAGCCAACTGCAAAAAACACTGAAATATGATAAGCATATAAGAGCATTAAATGGTAGCATTCTCCATCACCCACAGCCTCTGTTAGTTGTGCTTCCAGGCCAGATGAAGCTAGAATGTACGTACAGCTGTTATGAGTTGTAAAATACATTTTGAAATGGGATTGATTCATCTGTGTTTCATGAGATTGAATTAAGCAAAAGAAAGAGTATAAAGGCTTGTCTTTTTTCCAAGCATTTAATAAAAATATTCAGCCTCACTGGAACATAATAGAGATGTACTTTAGGCACACAGATGTGCAGTAGTGAGAGCCACGTTTTATGTAAGCTGCTCATTCTTTTGTGCGGTGTTAAGAACTGAATGTACTTTCATACTCCATTTTTTGGCCTTAACATGAGCTAATGTCAAAGCAAATGAAGACCTGGTGGTAAATCCTTTTCAGCACTGCTAATGATTTCTGCCATTGCAGAGCTGTTCCTGGCTGTCTCATCATCTTTGGGAAATTGGGCTTTTGATAAGTAGGCCTTACACTCTGAATTTTTATTTCTGCAACAAAATTTGCTGGTGTGGTTCAGTGTTTAGAGGATCAGAAAAAGGTGTGTGGGTCACATACTGGAGAGTGTATTCAAAGCAGGTTTTATGGTGAGCTGCAGTGGGTAAAGTCATTAGGGATATAAGGAGTGGTTTGAATGGGGCTGCACGGGGAAAAATTCATGCCAGCATTCCCTATCTATAAAAATGCATTTTAGTACAAAGCAGATTTACAACTGGCATTTTTTTTGCATGCAAGGCAAAACATGCAGAAGAGCAACTGAGCCTGATTTTATTCTTTCAGTTCCGTTGCTTGTTTTATATTTAGGTTTTCATATTATGGCTGCCTGGATTTTATAACTGCAAATGTGCCCAAACCCTTGATTGATTCATTCAGCTCGAATAATAAGCAACATAAATGTCTCCTTTCTTCAACACCTGCACACTCCATTCCTTGGCCGACACACATCTAAATTTTGCAAGTATAAGAGATGCAGGCACGTGTTTTGACTTTGATTTTGTAAACCACAACCAGCCAGGTGGTAGATCCCAGTCTAGATCTGAGCAGAAAGGAAATATTGCCCAGGTTTTGCTGTCAATCCACGTGTATCTGGCTGTTTCTATGTTTCCTGCTGTTCTTCCCGTGGCTGTGGGAGCAGCCGCACATGCAGGCAGCATGGGTGCCCATGTGGCAGGGCAGAGATGGACCTGGTGCAGTGCTCTCAGGTCTCAGTAAAATGATCTCGTGGAGCTTGGCAAAAATCAAGTGACCCTAGTATCAACATGCACAGATCATTGCAGAAGTCAGGGAGTGTAGTCACTGTCTAGAACATGGCTTTCTTGCATTCCCTCATCCTCCCCTATCTCTGCTGTCACCCCCAGCTAAGATGCTGTTCTCTGGTCATCCCAGCACCTCCTCCAAGTGGGCAGGATACATCATACCCAGTGAGTTCTGCTTGGAAGTGGAAGCCTAGTCCAGCACAAGCTATGTCTATGCTTCTAAATAGTGGAGAACCGGGCAGAAGATGAGACAAATTGATTCATCTTCACACTGGCCTTCTCAAGAAAAGATTTGTCTTGAAGAAAGATAACTGAAACAGTCCCAAACAGGCTCAAAAGTGGATTAAAATGAAAGAAGAGCGAGTGGTCTGGGATGCAGTGCTGCCAGTCACTGTCTCTGTATCCATCTAGCTGCATAGACATACCTGCAGCGGTTTATCCCTCCTCTATTAGCAGCCACAAGAGAAAGGCCTTGTCAGTAAGTGATTTATCCCATCTATTTTAGACACTACTTTAAGGTGAAATGAAGCACCCTTTGCAAGTAACTGTCTCTCTGTTGACTGTGGAGGGACTCTACATAATTGAGTTCAGATGGCTAGAGGTAGGAAGGTGCATCCTACCTGGGCAATTTCCCTTCAGTAACACTAGCCCTGTCCAGACCATTCAGCGTCTTTCAAGTGTGATTTTTCTCTGCAAGAAGTGTCGGAACAAGAGAAAACCCACTGCATGTTCTCTGTCATTCCATTTCCACCCTGTTTCATCTTCCCCTCTCCCCAACATCCTGGGGAAGGATAGGACACAGGACGACAAACCTGGCTGAGCAGCTCTCCGTCCTCGTGGTGGTGATTAAAACTTTGGCGTCTTCATCCCAGGCACCAAATAGCTGTGTAAACCCCAGAGCCCTATGGAGTCAGGTGGATTTCTTTGATGGGCTCTATTTTATTTTCTGATGCCATGAAAAAATAATTCAGAGCGATGACAATGCTCTTAAGCAGGGAGCAGCTATTACCAAGTCTCCTTGCCATTTTCTTGTAATCAAAATGCTTCTAATGCAAAATAACAACGTGTGAATTACTCTCTTTTCTCTTTCTCCTCAGAAATCGAAGCAAAGGAAGCGTGTGACTGGTTACGTGCAGCTGGATTTCCCCAGTATGCTCAGTTCTACGAGGGTAAGTGGGTTTTTCTGCTCTTTGTGCAGTACTGAAAGTGCACTGGGCCCTTGCCAGGAGAGCTTGCAGTCGGCCAGCTCTGCATTTGAGTGAGTTATCGCCGTGTCTGGCTGCTTCACAAAGCCTCAGCTGCTGGAGTCGTATGAATGCCTAAAGAAAAGTGAGATTCTTGCCTTCATGGCTATGGAAGAAAAGAGGGGGACGCAATTTTTGTAAACCTCAAAGATTAACAAAAAGAAGTAAAAAAATAAATGCATAGGTCTTTAAAAAAATGAATAAAAAAACTTCCTGAGCTGTCAAAAACAAGACTGAAGATATCAAAAGCTACTGAAAAATTCAGTCTTACTGAAAATGAAATTGAAAACTCTGCAAAATTACCAAAAGTGAATCACTTGAGCTGTGTTTTACATTTGTCCTCCTCTCCCTGCAAAGCAAGAAAAGCAAATATTGCAGTGCTAGCTCAAAGCGAATGGTCATGTCCCCATCCTAGCTGTTTCTGGAGTGGGTGGGTGATGGACAGTCATCCTCAGGGAAGTGGTGTCCTGGAGGACAGGGCGAGCATGTACACTGCTGGTGCCTTCAGGAGCAATTTGGGGACTAGGAGTCATTTTTTTCCTGCTCTCTGTAGCTCAGTGCTGAGAGGGAAACTGCAGCTGATCCTCATTTTTTCCAAACTGCCTATTCCCCCTGCCAGAGACACAGAGCCAGCTTAGGACCGCTCGGGCTTATTAGCCAACACACAGCTCTGCCAAGCCCCGCTGGACACTGGCCAGGGTCAGCTTGGGTCTGGAGGCAGCACAGCTCCACACATGGAGCCAAGAAACCTCGCGGGTCAGAGCCAGCTCCATGGAGCTGGGAGCGGTGGGAAGCGTGGTGCCGAGGACACCTCCTGAGGGCCAGCTGAGGTCCTGCAAGGCTCCAGTGATGGGTCCCATTGGGGCAGGGTGCCCAAGGACTGGGAGCACTGGGGAGAGCCGTGCAGAGATGCTCAGTTGGCTCCACAGGAACCTGGCAGGCTCTGCTAAAGCAGCAAGGAACTAAGCTTAATAAACCTGACCAAAGCTGACATAGACGTCCCTATCACAGTCCCTAGGTACCCAGCAGTACCTTTTGTGTCTGTGTTATAGTCAGGGTATCTCACATAAAGAAAGGAGAGTTCACTGCCTGCCGATCTCAAAGAGATGTTCCTTCCAAAATGCAGCCCATGCTGGGCTCCCACAGTTCCCATACAGCCAATGCGCGCTCTAGACAGCCAGCGTCTCTGAAAACAAGGTCATTTTTACAGGCATCTATTATGTAAATGTTAAGCACTAGTGTCTGAAAATGCTGGCTGCAGTTCCCCTATCCCAGCTTCCCACTGCGGTACCTAAACATGGCAGAGCAGCCTGGAGCGCAGCCACCGCGCTGGAGCCCATCCCGCTGCTACGGAGCCCACTAATGTGTTGCAGCCATGTCACTTTTCATTACAAGTGTCAGCTTCCAGCACACCAGTTTGGCTTTTTAGCAAGTTTCGGGGGTTATAATTCAGTTCGGTTTTTTGCTTGTTACTTGAGTATCCCTTTGTCTGAAAACATCGTTGTTGGGAGTTGTATTAAAAGCAAAAAAAGCTCAAAATGTTTCTAGAGTCTGTCTAGCAATTCATTAAAGTCACTCTGATGGGAATGGGAACCTTATTGCTTATGTGGATAATGCGTGTGTTGGTAATTCTCTGATCTCATTCGTTTGTGTTAGGCACTAGAAAGAGCAGCGAACAATTGAACATCTTTTTAAAGCCGAAGTGAAATAATGTCACTGTCTCTTTGGTGCACAGGATGCTCAACTAGACATTTAAGAGAAAAGAAATAATAAGGTGACTGAAAGGGTCACCAATACAGCTGGAAGAGAACCAGACCTGAGTGAAATCAGTAATGCTAGATTTAAGTAAGCAAGTACATGCAAAACATTTTTGATGTAGACAATGTATTTTCATTTGAAGAGCAAGTAGTCATCTTAATATTGTGTCTCCTTTTATAGACTCCCAATTCCCCATTGACATTGCTGCAGTAAAGAGAGATCATGATTTTCTTGACAAGGACCTTGTAGAACCTCTTTGCAGGTAAATGACACCTCAAGTTTCTTTCCTGATAATGTAAAAACGTGAGCTGGTTTGTTATTGCTAGCACAGCAGCCCAGCAGAAAAGATGTTTGCTTATCCATGTGAATTAAGCAATGATATCTAAAATGATACCATTCTGAATTCATTTCTCTTACTGAAAAAAAAGTTTTTCCACTACGCTCATAGAAAACATTGCAAGATTAAGGGTCCAAAACCAGTGGATTTGAAACACCTTCATTTTAACAAAAAACAGCATCGATACAAGGAAATCCTGAATAAATGAAGGAGTCGTATTTGAGTTGCACGTGAACAGCTCTATGTCCAAGCACGGCAAAAAAGATAAAACTTCACTGGAGGCAATTCAGCAAGTACTTTCTCTGGCAGCAAGCATGGCTCCCAGTCTGCTGTAATTCCCTTGGTACTCTCCTTTTGGCTTCGCCAACAGCACTGGGACCAGAACCCCACAGTGCTACAGCTACTACAACCAGTCATTGGTCTACCCCTCCCTGAAGGCTTGTGTTTGCTGTTTATCTAGCTTTTTATACTCTGTCCTTGATGAATGTACTGCATTGTGTTGCTCCAGTACTGTCCCCCAGGACTTAGGAAGCTACAATTCTGTGGTAATTCTGCAAAACCACATTGCAGAGGCATTGTTCCCCTTATTTCTCCTGCGCTCAGCTCAAGCTGGGTTCTGCTCCACACCACTTCAGTAAGGACAAAGGAGCATCTGGCCCCTAACCAAACATGCCTTATTACATGTTATGGAAACTTTGACAACACCAGCATCAAAATAATTGGACAAAACTCTATTTCCCCTTCTGCAACAGATAGTATGTGCTGTTCCATTGCACATCACACTGTGCGTGCAGGGATAATGAGCCTGTGATGGAGGACTGCAGAGAGGCTTTCCTAGAGTGACAGAAAGTAGGGC
The DNA here is from genome assembly GCF_965140915.1 of Aythya marila. Lineage (NCBI taxonomy): Eukaryota > Metazoa > Chordata > Aves > Anseriformes > Anatidae > Aythya > Aythya marila. Next base: position 23,627,781 of record NC_139042.1, on the reverse strand, counting down.
TGGAAAACAGTTAATCTAGTCCCTCTTTCCAGGCCAGGAACTGCCCTCCTTCCTGGAGGATCCAGAAAATTTCTGGGCATAGCTGTCAGAATGCTTTCCCAAAACTTCCTTGCTGCAGGTTGCTTCTTGATTTGTTTACTACAGACATGAGGAAAAGAATATTATCTTTCTCCATGTAGTAGCCTTTGTGTTTGAGAAGAAATCTATAATAAAAACAGTGATTGTTTTCAAAGATGCCAGGGAGTGGAATAACTACAAGCTTGACCTACTGACCTGGTGGGAGGGATTTCCCATACCTAAGAAACCTTCTTCCCACACATACATACATACCACTAATTTAGTCTGGCACTACCTTGCTGTAGTCTAGGAAATTGGAAGTGGTAGAAGGTTGAGATCTCTTCCACCCACCCTTTTCCATAAAATTGAAGCACTATACAAAAATGCATTTATTCCTGTCCTTCTCTCATTCTTAGGAGAGCAAACAGTGAGTGGCAGTCATTGCATAGCTCTGGGACTTTCCCCAGCCTTTATTCTCTGAAATAATTAGCAATAGTAGTCCTGCAATTACAGTCAGAAGCATCCAACATTTACTCAGCTAAGTGACAGCACCTCTTGCTCTTCCAGACTTCCTGTAGACTCACAGATATACCTGCAATGGTTACACCGGGTCTGCATTAATGAGGATTTCTTTGTGAGCTGAACAGCTAGAGATTCTTCGGTGTTTGTTTTTTTTTTTTCTCTTTTATTGAAATGTGAGGTTTTGGAAAAATAAACTAGCAGCTGGAGAGATGTACTGATATGACAATGCTTTATATTAGCCTAAATCAAATGATACTGCTGAGACCTACAGTACACAAGCCTAGAGACAGACCTTGCCAAATTATTTTATTTAAGGGTAAAGGTTTTCATGACTGTCCAGTAGCTTCTTCTGGAATTATTTTATTCTGAAGACAACATCCATTTGCTTTAATTTTTGTTGGGTGCTTTTAAACAGCTTAGATCTAAGAAAGAATGACACCTGTTATATGAGTCAGGTAGAAAGAGAAGCATTATATACAGATTATAGAGATGGAAGAGTCATGTTTTCAGATTGCAGACTTTTAATTTGCTGTAATTCACGAGTTCCAAACTTTTAACTGAGAGTGACCTGTAAAAAGCAGTTGTGCCAAATGTCAAGTTTCGGGTTCATCAGAAACAGTAAACAGAGTCAGTCACTCCCCCCAGTACAAACTGTGTTACTGTAACTACAAAACGAACTTTTTCCAAGTTTTGCAGTATACTGCAAATCCTCACAGCTCGGCCAACCATGGTGGCTACTCTTGTACCCTTGCTTTGTTCTGTGTTGGCGTTACTGTAAGGTGCATGCCAGTATGGCATAAAAGAGCTGCGGGCTGTGACATGCTTTTCTGAAACAGAAAGCTAAGAAAAGGTTGGTTATTATTTCTGCAAGTACAGATTGCCAGGTTGGGTGCCAACATCCATTCTTCATACATCCAAAATTCCCACTGCACTCAAAGCAATGCATGACCAAGCCTTCACATTGACTAACAGTGACTAACAGTGCATTGAGGCCATGGGAGTGAACAAAGTGGGGTTCTCCATTTTATTGGGAGGATAATTTTATAGTTCAGAGCACTCCAGCTCTGAACTATAATAGTTCTAGCATAAACACTGAATTTCTCTGCTCTTGTGGATTGAAATCAGACTCTTAAACCCATTTTATAATCAGTTTTCTGTGACATTACAGTATAGAAGAAAATATGAGCCACAAATGCAGAGGAACCTTTTCTTTTTTTAAGGCAGCTGGTAGTACTTTAGTCAGAAAGCCTAAGACTCCCAGTTGTAAAAGATTTCTGTGACCTTTTTGAGATATTCTACCACTCCTGCTGTTGACAGTATCATTTGAAAATTTGGCAGAGTAAAGACCAAATTGGAGGCCTTTGGGTTAGAGGCGTATCTTTTTTCCTATCAAGAGATTCCATTCAGATTTTATTGAGTAACGAACAATAGAAAATTGCCATGCAATCTGCAGGCAAGCGTTGTCAGCCTGCCAAAATAATAATTGGGCATGAAAATTTTATAGCTGGATCTCTGTGTCATTTCCAAAATAGCAGCAACAGACTCTGCTCTGGGAACTTTTGTGGCCGCTGTGATAAGAGGGTGAGGAGGAAAAGCCAAGCCATGTTGTACTTTTTGTACTAATGTAAATACACTGACAATATATAAAGAATAAGTATGTAATACTACTATGATAATAGGGCCTTACACCAGGCTCTTAAAATCTGAACTGTGCCAAACAGCCAGCAGCCTCTTTTTCTATAGTCCATATCTATTAGATAGTTTGTTAGTAATTCAAAAGACACCGTATATGAGATACTGTACTATTAGAGTTTGAAATGGTGATTGTGTAGTCAACACAATCTGCTGAGCTATATTGCTGTGGATGCTGTTAGGAAACAAGCCCAGCTCTCCACGTGCGGCATGAAAAGCCCTGCTTTGAAGCCAGTGGAATGGCTCCCATTGATCTCAAGGCAAGTTGGTTAGTTGGTTCACCTTGTGTGAGTGTGTAGCTTCACTCAGTTGCAGCAATGATAAAAAATGATAGGGCTGGAAAACAGCGTATTTTCTTCACGTATAAAATGGGCAGAGCAGGGATGTGCCAGTACGAACTTCCACCAGTCCTGCCAGTGTGGATAAGACCCTTTTTCAGCATTCAGTCTTCAGCACAGCCCCGCATGAGGAGTTGGATGGCCTCTTCCCAAATCTCATCACACCACAAGAAGCCAGTGTATACAGCACCTAAACTCGGCTAAGGATAATGATAAAACAAAGAAATAAAGTAGGATTTCCCTCAGGGAGGAGTTTACAGAACCATAAAATGTGTTTGCTTGGTCCATGCCAGTCCATGACAGCCCTCCCCACTGGACATCACGGGGAATTCATGGAGCTCCATGTTGCCTTAAAGTTGTCTTCCTGTTATCTGGATGGCTTTTCAGGCAGGACAACAGGTCACCCTTGAGGTTTTCCAGAAAATCACATTGTTCTTGGCTGCAAGATTGTATTTATTTGTATGTGCTGTGTGCTGCTGTACAGGATGCAAAACTCAGAGATTTCCTCCTTCTGATGAACTTCCACTAGAAGGGTAAATAAGCACAGCACTGGGGATGGGATTCAGAGCCCTAAATACCTGTATCTAATGCCACTTCAGATCTCCTCAGATAGCTCAGACTTCTCTATGGGCTGGCTGGACCAAGATGACCTGCAGCAGCTGAAGGCCAGGCTTGATACTCTTGGGAATCTAAAATAGCACCAGACTCCTGTGTTTAGGCACCTAAATTGCTCCTTTTATGTTTAAGTATTGTCTCAAGGGACGCTTTTCAACATAGAGGTGGTGTTTCACCATAGAGATAGTGTTTACCTGTGATGACCTGGATTAAAAATACAATTAACAGGGAAGTTCTTCATATAGTGAGCATTTTCCAGGCTTCTCCTGAAGAGCTGTCTAGACAAGCATTCAAATGCATCCTAGATGATTTGTTTTCTATGTAGCCACTTCTTTTGTGTTAATTTAATGTGTTTTGTTGTTTTTTTCTGCCTTTTCTCAAGTCCAGATTCTGTGTTTTGTTAACATTAGAAACAATCAGCCTTTTCCCATATGTAGTGCTACTCTCACTTTGACTGGGACATTAGTAACAGCCTTTTGTAGCCAAAGACTTTTGTTTTTTTTTATATATTTTTTTAAGATTTGTTGAGGACTTGGCTGTCAGTCATCTAATGACTTTAAGCAGATGAGAAAAGCTTTCTGCCATTGCTGGCACATCAACAGGGCATAAGAAGTCGAAACAGACTGGCTTTGATTGGAGTTGTTAGTACCAGGCAAGCTAACAAATCTGATCATTAGGCCTCTAATTTCGCTGGCAAATCTTTCCACTGCATTGGAAGAGCCCCAAACAGCATGCCGTTGTTTTGTAGATGGGTAAATTTAAAACCTGAGGTTGAGCCCCTGGCTCCCATTAAGAAGTAGTTTTGTTTCTGATGGAGTGAGCTCCTCACAGAAAAGCCAGATTAGAAAGCAGCCGGCACAATGGTGAGGCTTTCTAAGCCTTCAGTTTAAGCAACGACATTCGCTCGGGTAGAGCTGACCTGTCAGGTCTCCGCTGAGACTAATGCAGTTAGCAGGAAAGCAATTGCTTTGGATGGTTTTGTTTGTTCGACCGTGAGCTTTCTGAACCTTTCCATGCTGTAGAAGAAGCTCTCTTTTATAGAAGTACCATGACACTTTCTTCAAAGTGTTAAGTCACTGGCTGTCACTTTCCTCTCATCCTGCTCCTAAAGTGCATCGCGTGCTCCTGTGGTTTTAGGTGGCAAGTGGCATCACACTGAGTGAAAGGAGCACTGACTCCTGCATGTAAAATGTTTCCTTCTACATCTTCTTCACCTTAACAAGTGCAAATAGGCAGTAAGTGTAAGGCTATTTTATAAGCTCTTGAGGAAACAGTTGCAGAAATCACCTGCCAGAGGCCTACTCAGGGGAGTTTCTCCAGCCTGCTGTCATGGAGATGAGGGAGATGGAGGCTGAGGACTGAGGTGTGACAAGCAGCTTCAAAGGAGGTAGTAGTTTCTCAGGATTTTTGAGCCTTTGGGGTTCAATTTAGCTCACTCCTTGCTCCCATTCAGCCTTGTGGGATGTGTAGCTCAAGGGACCAGGGAGGATTTCCCAGCCCGAGGTCTGGCTGAACCCCAGTTGATGCTGTGGTCAGATTGATACAAATTGATGGCACTCCACAGTGTTCAGGTGAATGAGAGTGCCACTGTAGAGACCTCCAGATATGCCAGTTGTTGCTCATTGTGCAGACTAGAATGGCGTATATAAAGCCACAGCACCAGTGTCTTGACTCAGCTGTGCAGTGGCCAGGTTTGGTGGGAGGCAGCCCAGCAGTGCTCTGCACACAACAGCATATCACTGTGGAAATACAGCTAAAAGATGTCCCTCCAGCACAGGGCAGCTAACGCAGAGATGCAGGGATTCACATCTGAGCTGCTTTCACCCCTCGGAGGAAGCTGTCTCCACAAATACAAAGTTGGGTTGGAGTCCTTTGAACTGGTGTCTGTGCCTCTACATATTTGGAGTCGATATCAATATGCAAATTTAAACATTTTATACTCAAAAGTAGAGCAGAACATTACTCAGCTGGAGCCCCAAGAAAATGCAACTTTGCATTGCAGAATTCCATGTTTGGGCAAAAGATGAGTTTTGCAATGATAGATGTAATCCCTGAGGAGGAGGATCTGTGGGCAGAAGGCTGAAGATATCGTTACAGAGCCACAAAGCCTGCAATTTATTACAAGGACATTGCTAACACACATGTAGGCTGTGCTTGTGCATGCATTATACTCACATAAATATGATGAGCATAGGGCTTTTCTGATACGGCATAAGGGTTTTATTGGCTTGAGTTAAGGAGAAGTATTTTATCTACAAATGAGCAGGTGGTACTTTGCAAAAGATTTTTTTTAAGGAATATCCACATTTGGTGAGCCTGTTCTTTATAAGTGGTGAAAATTTGAAATGGTTTCTAATATTAGAAGTCACAGGGAGGAGTATGCTAATGCTGTAATGCTCTTGTGCCATATGAGAGATTATATCGTAGATAAGATACTTTTTTCACATGTCCTTGTAACTTCTCACACATTTTTAAAACTTTATCAGTTCTGGAGATTTGCAGCCTCTTCCTGGGACACAGAAGCAACAGGGGCAGCTCTTGTTGCAAAGGCATCGTAGATAACAGGCAACCCACAAAAGAGTGTTGTGGGCACATGCCTCCCTCAATCTGCCTTTCTATATTTTTTGAAGTTCAGCCCTAAATCAGGAAGATGTTTACAGTTGAGCATATTTAACTCTGAGCCTCTGCTTTTAGAAGATGGATAGTTTCATGAATCAGGATTTGTAAGTATAAATAAAATCCAAGCATTTATGCTTAACATAGTAGGCCCGCTGTTGAAAGAGAATGTTTTCTTGTGTTCTCTCTCTGCACATGGACACACACGTTTTCACTTTCCATCTTTATCAGATTGTCATTTCAATCTATTATCTTCATGGAATAGCCTTGGATTTAAAGAGCAGAAGCCTTGCAGAGTTCCTGGTAACATCATTACAAACAATTCATGGTCAAAAATAATGACAAATAGTTATTTAAAAAAAATGTTAAATCTGTTACATTTTGGGTGTGTTAACCTGTCTATAAGACCCACTGGTGTAGGAAAGGAACTATCAGCTGTAAAAAAAATGTTTAATTGCTAAAAGTTCTTATGTTAGCTTTTTTAAGGATGTATTAACTGCCTAAAGTGAGGAACTGAATCAAAAACTGACTTTTTCTGTAGTCTTTCACAAGTGCTTTGAAATCTCCTAACATTTGCATTTAATCTTTTTAGACCAACTATGCTACGTTCCTGCAGAAGACAACCTATGTCCTTATTCTCTTGTCATTTCCCTGTATACCACAGGTGTTTTGTTTATGCCAGTTTCCTTTGCTAAGTGTTTAAGTGTCTGTGAATTAAAAAAGCAGTATAGAAAAACTAGCTGTCAAGGAATGGGAAGCTAAGATGCCTTTTTAACACAGTAGTTTCGTAGCCTGGAATAATATGAACAGTATCGTTTTCTGAAGGCTGTTGTATGCAGTTAGCACCCTACAGGCAGATAAGAGAAAAGCTTTTGAACTTATGAAAAGTCGTGCCCTTTAATCAGAGGCAGCTAATCTTTTGAATTTGCTTTACCCTGTAGACGACTGAACACACTGAACAAGTGCGCCTCAATGAAACTCGATGTGAACTTCCAAAGAAAAAAGGTAAGGAAACTTCGTGAAATGTGCGGGCTTTGCCTGGGATTTTGTGATAAGAGCTCCCCAATTTAGTTTTTTAAGTCAGTAATGCTCTTAAAAGTAAGTTAAGTGTATTTGATTCCAAACGTGCGCGTTAGCATTATGTGGAAGGACAGCGGTTTGCTGAGTCTTGAAAATATAAAAAAAAAAGGAAAAACTGTGATGAATACAGCAGGAACAATACTACGTGTGTTAAAAGGGCACGTGCAATACTTAAAGCTTTATGTATCTGTGATTCAAGTTAGTGGGCAAAAAGACAGTGTGTTTTCATTAGGCGGGCTTGTTTGCCAATGCCATGTGAGTACACACAAAAAAATCCGGACAAGGAAAAATGGAAGCTCCTCGAATGGAAACAATAGGTTTTCTTTATTTCTTGTTCCGACTTATTCCCACTTAAGAATACGAAAATAAATCCCATCATCCTTATAACTCCTGTGTAACATGGGAATTATTTGAGCTTAAAGGGTTTCAGCAAGGAATGCAGAAGCTGCCTATTGATTTTGAGAGTTTTGTAACATGCCCAGTGTTAACTGTTGAACGTTTGGTTTTCTAGTCACAAATTCCCCCAGGCGCACAACGGGGTAGTGGTTGATGCTGAGAAATCTTGGTGTATATTTGTCTTTCTTAGACTGTTTGTCTAGTGCTTTTATAAAAACTTCCTCCAAGAAAAAAACTGCCATTTTTTTGCGTTTTTGTAGAATCAGTCTATTTATACTGTGTACACTGTTTGAGAGAACTTGGACAAAGAATGGGTTTAGTGTCCAGATAGTCTGCCTTCTGCCCATGCCCATTTGTTTTCCTGTGTACGCAGCCTACTTAGCGTGCATTTTGTCCGTTCACTGAAGCCAGGGGGATCCCATCTCTTCTTCACTGCCTCAGCCCTAATGGATTTTTCTTGTCTTTGCTAAGTGCCAACACTTTCCACATCAAATACCCGCCTCACACCTGACAGAAAGAACAGTAAAATCCCCTGACTACAGAACCCTTTATGATTTGGGCAGGTAGGCACTACAGCAAGAGGCTGAGGTCAATCAGCAAAAGCCAACTCAATCGATGGTGTCATTGACCTGCTTGGAGAGATTTCAGGGTTGTGTGTGTGCACACATGTACAAGCAGAGATATTTGAGCTGCACAAGGGACAGAACTGCAAAAAGCAACACATAGGTGAATGCTGATTATTCTTTGGAAACTCTGTGTAGATTATAGTTCCTCTCCTGCTCTTTGATGTGTTTTAGGTTTGGTGTGAGGTTTGTATGCTTGCTTGCTTTGTTAGGTGTCTGATTGTGTTGGTTAAAAAAGGAATATTTTCTTGGTATCATATTTTTTATTAAATTTAGCTACCACTCCTCCATCTTCTGAAGGGTTTGAAGCTCTCGTCTGCTCTCCTTGTGGATGACCATTTTTTTTGCTGTGGGAGTGCAGCTGCCCTGCTTGGTATCCATTCAGGGGGCAGGAGCTAGTTCAGTCATGTGCATGAGGCCAGAATGAAGCAGAGCATGGATGAATGTGGAGAAAGGGGACAGAAGAGATTTGGGATGGCAGATACAGAGCAAAAGAAAATATATTAGAACGTGGGGGAGAGAAGATGAGAGAAGAGGGACTGCTGACAAAAGAAAAATGTAAATGCAAGTGCAAAACCTGGAAACTGGGTCTAAAATTGACCACTGAATCAAGTAAACTCCTTTTTTTTTTTTTTTTTTTTTTTTTTTTTAATGGTAGATACTGCCTTTCCTAATAGTCTCTATGGTGATCTGAACAATGAAATGCAAAATCAGCTTGCTTTGGAGGTCCAGCATAACAGGTTCGCACAGGACGAGCGCAGCTGCTTGAGCAATTCATCCAAACACGGCCAAGCGAGCTGCCAGAGAAGGTTCCTGTGAAAGCCAACGAGGGGTGAGCGTTCCCCACCACCCACCCGCCTCATGCTAGGAGGTGCATTCACACTGTGGGCTGCTCTCTTCCCGTTGGCTTCATCGAGACGCACACAGAAATCCTTGTGTATGTGTTGCAAATATGTCCGTAAGCGATTTGGACAGACAGAGATTAGCTTTTGGATTAACTGCCTTCTGCAGCTGTCGATTTATGAGAATTCCTGCACCCAGCTGGAGAAATGTGGCAAAATTCCACCGCAAATAAACCTACTTTTTGCCTTTTGTTAGCATCCCTCTGTATCTTAGGAAAGTGTACCCTCGCTCAAAAAGCTGTACTATTTTAAATCAGCTGTGACAAATCTGTGAGTCAAAACCTCTTTCTCTTTGGCAAATGTTATCAGACACTTCTCAAGAAACTTGCCCCTTCTCATCTTCCCAAGAATACTGGTATTAAATGGACTTTTGAACGTGCTCCAAAGCTGTGCACTTGATTTCAGCCTAGGTCAGTAGAAGTACACACTCGCTGCTCCAAGATGCCTGCTCCCTCTGCATGAAATGAATTGTGGCTTTGAGACTTAGTCTCGGTCCTCTGTCCCCATAGCTGGTGACACGTCGGTTGGTAAAGTGCTCTCTGCATTTTTGGGGGACTATCTCATTTATCAGGGCACTCTGATATCTAACAAGAACAGTGGGTCATTCAGGATGTTTGTGGCTTCCAGAATTTCTACTGATTCCATCAGAAGAATAGCACATTATGTCACAGGACACACAGCGTAGCTGAATTTGGAGTGAGTCACCATAGCAGCATTTCAGTATCCAGATAACTCGTCTGATTTTTCTTCTGATGAAAGACAAGCATGTTTCATTACCAATTAAAAAACTAAACTAAACTTTTTTTTTTCTTTTTCTACATTTTCTGACTGATTCTTGGGCAGAACATAATCCTCTCTTTGCTGTGGTTAGTTGCAAAACTTGTTTACTACCAATTGCAATTTCTGTTCAACTCTACCTTCTATTAAAAAAAAAAAAAAAAAAAAAAAAAAAAAACGAAAGAAAGAAAGAAAATTTATTTTTCTCTAAAAATTATTTATAGTATATTCATCACTGAATTTATATTTATTTCTGTCTACTCATACTCTGTGCTCTCCTCTTGTTGTTTTTCACAGTGGCTCTATCGCTTTGGCTAGTTTAATCTATTCCAGCCTGTAGAAAATATAGGCTAAATCCTGACAGTTCATACAGTAATGTTAGTGCAGCAACAGGGATTTGTATTAGCAAGAAATCTTCTGTAAGGTCCCCTTTGTTTATTGGGATGTATAATAAATAAAAATATTTTTTTTATCCTATTGGTTGGTGCCATGAACACTTCAGCAGTGATGTGCTTTGTAGATATAATTACCACCACTAAATATTTTAAAGTACATCCCTTGCAGTTTTTAAAATATCAACTGTGTGGCACTACAAAGACCACAATATGGATTTTGAAGAGCCTGAATCTCTTCAGTGCCGTCGACCACTCCTTATACACATACAGCAAACTGCCAAGCTGAAATGAAGGTAGAGCTGGCAGATACTCCATTTCTTCCCTGCAGACAAAATGGTCAAAGTAGTGTTAGCCTTTTCCAGCCCCTTTCTTAATGCTTCACTAGCTGCTTAATTTTTCTCTCCAGCTAGCAGCAGACCTAAGATATCCATTCTTTCCCATGAACTAACACCAGCTGCAGGAGCACTGCACACCTCAACATTAACAGATAAAACAGGAATGACTAACCCCAAAATTTCATAGCTGTATTTTATTTTATAGCTTGGACATGATCTAAAACATCTGGCTGACTTGAAGTGATAAACTGGGAAAAGCTTATGGCAAGAGGGAGGCCTGGCACACTGCTGATCCCCATCTCTATCTCCTGAGGTTTTACATTATTTAAGATTTAGGGGTTCTGGTAAAATTTGTTTTACATTTTTCAATTAGACAGGCCAGTAGAGATCTAGTCAGAGATGGGAGATAACTTTACCATCAAAACTTCATAGAAAAATACTTCTAATAATAGACTTTTAAAATGAGAATTTTTCCAGTCCCAAAATAGTCTTTCTGGTTTAGCACCTCATTTTAGTCTGACAGCCTGTCATATTTTACTGCCTTCATACTGCTTCCAAGAATGTGAAGAGCTGTTTGGATGTCATGTAGGTGAAGTTAGTTTGTTCTGCTCTAAAACAAATGTACAAAAATAATGCAGTAAAAACCCGGTTGAAAGTCAAGGAAAGGATACTCATTAGCAGCTGCAGGCTTCACATCCTCAGAAAACACTGAGTTTGACACTGTGTGCTTTATGCTGAAGATGTCTCTTTTTTGTCTGGGCAAACAGACGAGAAAAATGTCATGGGGAGAGCTATTTCATCCAATTTTTTTTCAAGATGCATGTTGTCTGCATTGAAGATTAGCTCCTGGAGCTGGCAAAGCATAAGCACAATTCTCCATGCCCAAGGCTGAGGGCTGGGGTCCAGATGAGACCAGGGTATGCTGTGGGGCTGCTGCTGCCTTGGGAAAGATGGGGAAAGGTAAAAAGCATCGGGTAGGGAGTGGGTCATTATGTTTGGGATGCCTCTGGTGGCAAAGGCTGGCACTCTAAGAAGATTTGTCTCAGTGGTGGGCACTGCCCCATTCAGGACTAAGCCTTGGTGCTCTGCATCCCCACACCTGCCCTCAGTCTCACCCTGAGCAATAATACCTCCACATATTATTCCTTACTGTTATTTTAATTTTAAGTGGCTGTTTATCTGAAGTTATGTTTTTGAAACACGAATCTTGTTGGATTCACCTATCTGTGAAGATTATTGCAAATGTGTACTTAGTTCTCACTGCAGAACTAAGTTCAGCATTGGATATTTGCTGACTTGGGTTCTTGAATAGCCCATGTAGCTATAGTACCCAGCTACTGCCCAGTCTGTACTGTATATATCTTAACACTGTCCCTGTACGTCGGGTTTTTTCTATACATTGACTTTTCAAAACCTGTTTTTTTTTTTTGTTTGTTTGTTTGTTTGTTTTTTCTATGCAGTTACTATGAGCATCAGTCCTATGCAGCTTAGGGCATAGACAAACCACCCCACAGAAGCCAAGAGGCACTGATAGGACTCCTGATCTCCCTAACAATGAGCAGGCTTTTATTCCTTACTTGTTAAGATGCTCACTGCAGTCTTTACAATTAAATAAAAGAGGCTGTTATGAATGGACTGATAGCTGATCTTTCATAAGACTAAGTTCAAGGAGACTTTGCCACTTCTTGCTCACATGGAGCAGCAGTCGCATTAATTCAAATAACAAGTCAAGGCACCTGCTTTTAATGTATGCCACTTGCTATTTTCCAGAGTGAAGATTCAGATGAAGAAGACCTCTGTGCTATCAGTAATAAATGGACTTTCCAAAGAACTAGCAGACGATGGTCTCGAGTGGACGACATTGATGTTTTGTTTCACCGATCAGACAGACATGGATCTTCAGGGGACATTAAAATGAAAAATACAACAAGCAGTGAGAGTGTCCTTACAGATCTGAGTGAACCTGAGGTCTCATCTATTCACAGTGAGAGCAGTGGGGGAAGTGACAACAGGAGTCAATCCGGCATCAGCAGTGCTGCCAGGGAGACCTGCGACTGCTCTGGCCAGCATGATGTAGAAAGCACACAGCTGTTGGACTCCACAGCGGTAAGCACTGTCCTGTTCCCCAAGGACAACCTGAAGAATGAGAAACCGACACGAACCAGAGCAAAAACCTTTCTAAAACGCATGGAGACACTAAAAGCAAAAGGTGTGCATGGAAAGCTAAAAGGCTCTGGAAGAACGGGTCCTTTAGAAATAAGTGGACCAATTCTTCAGCATGAGCCAAAGTCCTTGAAAGACATGCACTGTGTACAGATCGTCAATGGAGATCTCCAAAACATGGGACAAGATTCAGGCAAAAGAGGACTTTCGTTTTCTGCCAAATCCAGCAGTGAAAGCAGTCAGTCCGAAAACAGCAGCAGTGGGGTGAGCACACCGTGTTTGAAGGAGCGCAAATGTCATGAAGCAAACAAGAGAGGTGGCATGTACCTGGAGGACATAGACGTTCTGTCAGGAGCAGCCTTACGACAAGTGGTGGACCAAAACCGCAAAAATGAATTTCATTCCCAAGAGAACTTGGTTGTGCATATTCCCAAGGACCACAAACCTGGGACCTTCCCAAAGGCACTTTCCATTGAAAGCCTCTCACCTACAGACAACAGTAATGGTGTAAACTGGAGGACGGGCAGCATCTCTTTGGGAAAACAGAACTGCTCCACTCCAAAAGAATCCGGATTGATGGCCTGCTGCCCTAAAGAGAGCAGAATTAGTATTTATGACAATGTGCCAGGTTCCCACTTGTATGCTAGTACTGGGGACCTTCTGGACTTAGAGAAAGATGTCCTTTTTCCTCATTTAGATGACATTTTGCAACATGTCAATGGACTCCAGGAGGTAGTAGATGGTTGGTCAAAGAATGTGTTGCCAGGTCTGCCGGTTGATGATGATCGGGTCAGGGAATCTCCATCATTGCCTTTCCAGTCACCCACACAGATCACACTTGATTTTGAAGGAAACTCTGTCTCTGATGGCCGGACCACGCCAAGTGACATGGACAGAGATGGAACATCCCTGAACGAATCAGAGGCCACTGGTGTTAGGGACAGGAGAGACTCTGGGGTGGGAGCATCTCTCACAAGGCCAAGCAGGTAGGTAGCAAGATATGTATGCAAATCCATCTTTCCTCTTCCATTAAAAACAGAATAGACTGAAGTGAAGCAGAAGCAGACTCAGTCTGGGAGTCACAAGGCTGACATCATTACAGCTGTACTCATCCTGTGTGTGAAAGGGGACTTCCCAGAGAAAGTGTGGGACTTAGAAGAGACATCCTGCTTTGGAAATTTTGTGGAATCAGTGGAGAACTGGTGTAATAGAACAAACTAAGGCATTTTTTTCTCAAAAAAATTTTTTATTTGATCAATAATATCCAATTATATAATAGGACACTGTATATATTGTGGAATCTATTTTCAATTGGTCTTTGAAATTATTTACCCCAGTGTGTATGTGTCAGTAGCCTCATGCACAATTTTTATGCCCTAGTCTACTTTAAAAATGTGTCTTTCTGTTCACAAAGAGAATTTCTCTACCCTGCCCCGGTCCCTTACACATCTAGTTGATATGATAGTATACAATTAACCTGTTAAAAAAATATAAAGCAGGATTTGGTTAACAGCTGGAAGACCCATTATGAGTTAGAGGGATGAGTTCCTCTTGAGTCAGAGGAGCATGGCTGTGAGTAAAGGTCTTTGTGGATACATACAGCTGTTTGCAGGGTGGGTTTTTGTGTGCGGAAGCAGTGAGAAAATACTTGTTACTTTCTGATCAGTCTGGAATCCTTACAGATAATTCTTCCATGCCATGATTTGCTGCTGATCACGCTTGCTCACCACCATCACAAGCAAGTGAACTCAGGCAAAATACTAAGTAAATAAGCAATGCCAAAGTTTGTAGGATTTGAGCCACAACTCTTGTTTAGCAAAACAAGAAACTGAAATGAGTTTTTTCCAATATATGCAGTATATAGAGAAAGTATAATGGGATAAAGAGAAGATGTGAATGTCTCAATAGCTTGGTGGTTATGGGTCTCACCTAGGAGAAACAGGGTTCAACCCCTTCTCTAAAAATCTTTCAGTATTTAATAATAGAGCTATTTTGAGAATTTTATCAAAAAATTCTTTGATGGTCAGGCTGGTCTCCTGGGAGGTGAGGGACCACACATCAAATCCCATTTCTGAGTCATTTTAATCTGGATCTCACACATCCTGTTGGAAGTGTGTAGGCTAATGGGCATAACAGGCCATGCTGCTTCCTTGAGTACAGGTGTTGAACCAACACCCACTTGGGAATCTAACATAAAAAAAAATCAAAGCTTGATCATTTCCAAAATTAAGAGATTGAGCAAATTGAGCCTCCAAGCTATATTTTATTTTAGTCAACATACCATGAGCCATAATGTGTGTATGATTATGTATGTTTTGCATATTGCTCTATCTCACAGTATACCATCCTTTTCTGCCCAATTAAAGCAGTTATCTCTCTTTCTATTGTCTATTTTTTTGCTAAAGGCGATTACGATGGCATAGTTTCCAAATCTCTCATCGTCTGAGCCACTCCATCGCATCACTTCACATCAGTAATCAGTCAGCAGCCCAGCTGAATCTACTGCAGAAATTTTCTCTTCTTCGTCTTACAGCCATCATGGAAAAGTACTCCATGTCAAACAAACATGGCTGGACCTGGTGAGTATCATCACTAATTGGAAAAAAGGTATCATTAGGAGGAAATATTTTTTTCCAATTCGATTATTTTGATAGAAGATTTAATTAATGCAGTTCAGAGCAGCGATTGACTTTCACTAGAATTTGAAACTGTACCTTTTAATCTGTTGCTGCCTTGTGAGTCAGTGGCAGAAATAGATTCTGGAGATGTGACTTCATTCCTGTGCTCGAACAGAGTCAACCCCAGCCTCTCTAACAACACTCGAGTTCCAGAAAAATAAACAGGAGTAGGAGAGAGTGATTAAAAGGAGGAAGTGTTTACAATAAGTCTTCCCCAAAATTCATGTTGTGATTCAAAAAGAAACAGCTGCCGATAATATTTCTTGTATTTAATATTGTTTTGTTTGTGATTTAAAAGAAGTTAGAACAGTTACAGGAATTTTCTCTGCAGATTGAAAGATGCAACCTTTACCCTAGGTCTGGCCTTGCATTAGCAGCAGCTTGCAGCTGTAAGAGCTGTAACACCTACCTGGTCACTCAGACAGTGGGGTCAAGGGCAGGTGGACATGAGTACCGGCAATGCAGCCCCTTTATATGCAACCAGCTACAGAAATCTGCATCTTTAATAGCGTACTAACCCTCAGGGGCCACATAGACTGAGGTAGCCTGGAATGGAAACGGACATAGATAAAAAAAATTGTAAGTATCTGAGAAATAACAAAAGGATAACAGAAAATTTCCCTAATACACAGATGCCGAGTCCAAAAATAATATGACTTGACATTTACATTGGGACTTTCACATTCAAAGCACTTCACCAAAATTCTTCTAAATCTGTTGTGGGCTAGATAAGACAGGATTACCTTCAGAAATGGAAAAATAGATACAAGGGGCTACTTGTGAGATCCACCTCACTAACATAAGGCATTCCAAAGAGTTATAAGTCTGATCTGAGCATGTCAGGTCTGCTGTCTTTGTGGTCAGTGACAGAAGGCAGGCAACTCCAAAGGCAATTTATTCTGTGCAAGACTTGGGATTTGGGTCACCCTTCAAAGGTGGGTGACCACGCTCCACAGTGGGTAGAGAAGCAGTCAGGACTGCTAAGTCTTTCTAAATGTCCTTCAAAGAGCTAAAATTCAGTAAGATGAGCCTCCAGTTTGCAGTTCTCTTTCGGTGCAGTTCCCTCTGGCTAGTTGTCAGCATGTCTGTGCTGAAATGAGTCTCACCTTAAGCAACTCCAAACAGGCAGATTAGAATACAGCAAAATCTAGATCCTGCTGTTTGTACAGAGGTTTTCCCTCCTGACAAATATTTCTTCAGTTTGTATAATCAGTCTCTAAGGATTTATAAGCAGTGGGACTCTAAATAGCTGTAAATCTTTATGCTGTACTCCTTCAGTAGGTCATTTAATCCAAGTTTTATCTCCTTCCCACACAGAAGAGAAAATCTTTGTCATATTCAGGTCATATTCATCCTCTGTTGTTTTGAATTCCACTGTAGTCATGACTCCCACAGAGGGAATCCAGTTTCTTCCCATTTTCACCATCATTTAGAGAAGAAAGCAAGCTTAACAGCTTCACTTAAGTAACTTGACTAGAATCGACTGCATGACACCAGGGATGCATCTGGCACATAGGGATTTCTCACCATCATTCATTACTGTAAATTGTTAGGCAATAGAAATGCTAAATTACATAACTGATGGTATAAAAAATCATTCTACGTGTTAGAGGACTGAACTTCCTTTTCTTTCAGATATTCTCTCCAGTATGCTTTGCTGTGCAATTCCTTTGAATCCTTAATAAAGGAGTCCTTTTATAATGAGTCCATGGTTTAAACTGTGTTGTCTTCAGCTGAATGACAACGGCACAGTAAATGTTTTTTCTTAGAGCAGATTGTCATGGTATATCTTAGAGACAGAGGCCATCTACCTGTAAAAGTTATCAAGAAATTCATCAGTTACACAGACTGTAAAGTGTCCGTGTATTGCCCATTAAACATTATTTGACTATCTTTATTGAATAGGAGATGGTCCCAGTTACCAGTTTCTGCTCACGGTGTTACTCAAAAAGGTTCTGTAAATACTCTGATATTTTCATGTACTCTGTTCATATTAATTTTCAGGTCTGTGCCAAAGTTCATGAAGCGAATGAAAGTACCTGACTACAAGGACAAGAATGTCTTTGGTGTGCCCCTGATAGTTCATGTCCAGAGAACAGGACAGCCGCTTCCCCAGAGCATACAGCAAGCACTACGTTACTTACGGAGCAACTGTTTAGATCAGGTATGAACTTTACTCCAGGGACATGGTTGATTTTTCTGTAAAGACACACTAAACAAACAATGGTGGACCTTCTTGTACTTAACACCAGAATTGTTTGAAGGGTCTTTTATCTCATGTTGGGCCCAGATTTCCTCCAGTGATTTGATACCTGATGCCAATACTGATTGTTTGTCATTTGAAGATTTGTATTGAGCTAATTAGTTGAATTCTTATAGACATAACAGTCTTGCTGATTCATACATAACAGCCTACTTCAAGGAATGGTGTGGGATCTTCCTGTCTGTTGAGTCAGTCCTGAGAAGAATTCAGGATTCCCAGCTTCTACCTGTAAGCTTATGGTTAACCATTGCCACTAAGAGTTAAATGCAGTCACCATTTCACAAGATATGGTACAAAAAGTTGTATTTACTTAGCAAAGAAACAAAAGTCCAAGAACAGAGAGCAAACTCAGCAAAATATTCCAAGTATTCTGTTGACAAAGTCAGATGTATCCAGATAGAGTTGGGTCAGCAGGGGTTCAATGCCAAAGCCATTACAGTACATTTCCTTTTATAGCGTTCCTAGCTGCAACAAGCCAGTTGGGGAACCCGCATACTCCAAGCATTTCAGGTGTTTTCATTCCCTTTGATTATGAGCAGGGCTGTCATATTTTTTACTTTCTTCCCCTAAGCATGCTGAACAAAGGACTGGAAGAACCCCCTAGCTCACTGGGTTCATTTCTCTATTATTATTAACATCGTGGCATATAACTGCTTCCATAAATGCTTTTAGGTAGTTGTAAGTTTGAAAAGGGGAAGCAGCATTTTATTCAGCAGGCTTTGTTGCTTTCGCAGCTCTGAGCACACAGAAAGGGTTTAAGTGGTCAGTTCTGAATCTTTCAATTTCTGATCCATATTCTGGTTGCTATTCAGGCTATTGAAAGACCTTCAACATAATCAAGTCCAACCATCAATCTACCTACTTAGTCCCATCACTAAACCATGTTCCTTACTGCCACCTCCACACATCTCTTAAATAACTCCAAGAACAAGGACTTCACCATTTCTCTGGGCGGACCATTCCAATGCTTGACTACCCTCTCCATGAATAAACTCTTCCTATATACCTCCCTCTTCCTATAAACCTCCCTTTGTGCAACTTGAGGCCATTTGCTCACATCCTATCACTTGGCACTTGAGAAGAGATCAACACCTTCCTCACTGCAACCTCCTGGCAGGTAACTGTAGAGAGCAATGAGGTCTCCCCTCAGTTTCCTCTTCTGCAGACTAAACAACCCCCGTTCCCTCTGCTGCTCCTCATAAGTCTTTTCTAGTCCCTTCACCAACTTCATTGCTTTTCCCTGCACAAGCAAGTCACTATTGTTCTTGTAATGATGAATCCAAGACTGAACTCAGTATTCAGGGTGCACTCTCATCAGTGCCATATACTGTGGACAATCACTTCCCTAGTCCTGCTGGCCATGCTAGTTCTGATGCAGTCCTGTATGCCACTTGGCCAGCTGGGCACACTGATGGCTCATGTTCAGACAGCTACCAACCAGCACTCCCAAGTCCTTTTCTACCAGACAACTTCCCAGCAAATCTTCCCCAGGCCTACACTTCTGCACAGGGTTGTTTTGACCCAAGCACAGATCCTGGCAGTTGGCCTTGTTGAACATCTTGCAATTGGACTTGGCCCATCAGTCCAGCCTATCCAGATCTCTCTGCAGAGCCTCCCTACCCTCAAGCAGATCAACAGTCCCACCTCACTTGGTATTGTCTGCACCTACTAAGGATGCACTCAATTCTGTGTTCCAGATTGTTGATAAAACTGTTAAGCAAAACTGGTCTCAATACCAAACCCTGAGGAATACCACTAGTGACTGGCCACCAGCTGGATCAAACTCCATTCACCATGACTCTGAGCCAGGCCTTCCCCAGCAAACTGTACTTCTGTCCAAGCCATGAGCAGCCAATTTCTCCAGGAGAATAGTGTGGGAAATGTCATAAAACACTTTTCTAAAGTTGACGTAAACAACATCCATGGCCTTCCTCCATCTACTAGGCAGATCATCTTGTCACAGAAGATCAGGTTAGTCAGGCAGGACCTGCCTTTTATAAACACATGCTGGCTGCTTCTGATCACTCAATTGTTCTGTATGTGCCATGTGATGTTGGGTGACAGTCGTGTTCCCCAAAATGGAAGTCTGAAAATTAAATGTCTAGCAGCTGTGAATCACAGCTGTTCCCTTTTACAGCCACGGGAAAGACATAGGCCCTTCTTACCATTTCTCTCTGTTGACTGTACAGAGACCTTGTAGCGGTCAGACCTTGACAGCTAATTCCTTGGGTGTTGAAAGTGAGGTGAGATGAGTTGTACTAACTGTAGCGTGGGAATCAAGGGGTGGGAGGAATAACTTGTTGAAAGTGTACTTATAGGGGTTGGAAGTAGAGACATATTAGAGACAATTAGAAAAAAATATATATTTTGTAGCTAACATTCCTGGTAATCAATGGGGTAATATGGGTTTGAGCTGGGAAACCCAGCTCAAAGAAGTAAGAAAGTAAGCTCAAAGTAAGCTCAAAGTAAGAAGAAAAGTTATGCTGCAAGCCTGGAATCAGTGATGTGATGGAGATGGAGGAGGAGAAAAATGCCTGAGTATGAGGAAAGGAAATGGGGAGATAAAGATGGACTAGTCAAAAAAGTAGCAGAGCAATAGGAAGAAAGAGTAAGGAGAGGAGGAGTAAATGGGGAAGGGAGAGTAAAACCAAAGAGAAGGAAAAAAGCTCATAAGAGATTTGAGACAGTCAAGAGGAGTGTCCGTGGGCAGTCTCAAACAAGTATCTGTGCCAAGAAAGAGGGCTTAGTTGCTGAGAATCATCAGAGCTACGTGAAGGGTCATTTCAGCTCAGCCCGAGTTTCAGCTCAGGGTGGAATTGGGAAAATACTGAATAGAAAGTGAAGAAGGAAAAGTACAGATCAGGATAATTTAAAATATCTTTCCACCAAAAACCTTTCTAGGCCAAAAAGCTCCAGGCAATTCAGCTTCTCTGCTTTACAGTCACTTCCTTTGTTCCCATTTAATTCAGTCTCCTAATGCCTGGCCAGAGGTCTAAGCAGCATCCAGTCTTCCCAGCATTAATGTCCATTCTGTGCGTAGCAGAAGGCAGTCTTGAGTCCAGAAGAGGCATCAGAGCTTCTGCACTTAGTAAAGTTGAGGTTGCTTTACATCATTATAAAGCCTGGGTCCTGACACTGAAATGTCTGACATGTGAGGAGCATCACCTTTATTTGTGGAATACGTTATTCAGTTTCAGCTTCTGAAATAGAAACTGCTTTGCCTTTGTCAACTGCATCTTTATTTCTGCTATGCATCATAGGGCTGCTTGCAGGGTAGATGATACACAGCATGAGGATAATAAAGAGATGGGCCAAACTAATCTCTGAAAAATCACTGAATTTATAGTCCCATTTTATTTAGAGAATGAATCTGTAGTATCGGAGAACAGAGCTAAAACATCTCTTTCTATCAAGCAAAAAACTGTCCTCTTTCAATTAATTGTGTACCCACCCCCCCAAAAAACAAACAAACAAAAAAAGAGTTCAGATAAATATCATTAAATAAAACAGATTGAGAGTAGCAAAACGATGTGCAGTAGGAGAGCAGGAGATTGTGCTGGTGAGATCTGATGTCTGACCTCTCACATCAGACTTAGCTGGAAGTTTTTAAAAGATTCTTTATACCAGCAAGGACTCTTTCCATCAAAATCAGTGAACTGAGCTTTTGCTCTCACCATTTATCTACCACATACCAAAACTGTATTATTTGAATAGAATTAGCATGTGTCCTTCTGTGTCTTCAGCACACATTTCTAAAAGGAAAAGGGATTTGAAAGGAAGAAGGGAAAGGGACGAATGAAAAGAGACAGATGCTCTTTCTTGTATTTCTTGTATTCTTTTGTCAAAACTAAGGAGAGCTTCACCTGTGAAGAGAAATACAATATGCCAGCATGTACAAAGGGCAAGTTCCACTTCTGTAATTCCTAAATATGAATAATAACAAGTCATAGAAGAGAAGCAGCTCACTGCCACTGCTTGCAGTCTGGCATAGGAGCTCATCTCCGTATAGACAAATACATCCCCTCCCAGAGCTGCATAGTATGCTATTCATGTTATCTCTGTTACTAATGGACGAGTTAACAAAAGTCCTAAATATCTTACAATTGAAATGTTCTAGAGAGGCAGCTCAGGATGAAGGGCACATTTCACTGCCTTTACACTTTTTTCTTGGTGTGCAGAAGGCTGAAGAGCAAGACAGTGGACACTGAAATGTGCCTTTTTATAGATCTTTCTCAACAGTTCACCTTTTCCCCTGCAAAACTGTGGGCAAACAGTGCTAACATTTCCCAAATGAAAGCCTGGAAACTCACTTGGGAATAGATAATGTGGTTGAGGCTCAGGAATTCACCCCAGGGGAATTCCATTTGTGAGAACTTCTGTGGCAGGGCAGCACTGCTGTGAAGACACTCACAGGCCTCATTTTAAGAATTACCACTTCCTCTAGAATTGAAAGCAAACAAGATAAAAAAGTATCTTAGTGACACTGCACAAATAATCCCTCTGCGGCCTCTGCTTTCAAACTGGGGTTTACAGTGGAATCTGAGGGAAGCAGGGAGCAGGAAGGGGAAAAAATAGATTTGGTCTTGATTTGAAAGCTCTACCAGGACGTACTAATCTTTTGCCACAGCATTTATTACTTAGTCGAGCATAATGTTTTCTTGTTAGTCTTCAAAATATATACCCAAATAAACATGAGGAACCAGATTCTCAGCTGGAGTAAATCAGCAGACAGTCACCGAAGCCAAGCAAGCCACACTGATTTATATCAACTAAGCATCTTGCTTATACTGTTCAAGCAGCAGCATAGTAACCACATGCACTCTGAACTCTCCGTCTACCATCTGATGAAGAGTTGCAGCGTGATTAACTCTTACTGCCCCACCATCAGTTGTATACAAGACTGTAGGCAAGTCACGGCTGTGACATTTGCATGAGTTCCTCTTGCCCTTGCCTAGAAGTAAAATAAGCAAACATAGCTTTGGTCATAATCAAAACCTCCTGTAAAACGTGTTTTTGTTTTTTTTTTCATATATATATTGTAAGTAACATTGTATTTTTACTCAAATCCACATGGCACCTTTCTAGGTGGGTCTGTTTCGAAAATCTGGAGTGAAGTCCCGAATCCAGGCCCTGCGTCAAATGAATGAGAGCTCCCCAGAAAATGTCAGCTATGAAGACCAGTCAGCATATGATGTGGCAGACATGGTAAAGCAATTTTTCCGGGACTTGCCAGAACCTCTCCTCACAAGTAAACTGGGAGAGACTTTTCTACACATCTACCAATGTGAGTTGCAGTACTTTTATTCCTATAAACAACTCAAAGTTATTATAAATTACATAATATTATAAATTATATAATCATAAATTTTAAAAAATTTTGATGTGTTAACACTGAGTGAGGTTCTTCCTGATCACCTCCAAGATGTATAAAAGAACCTCTCTGTGCTCCACATCTATAGCTGAGAGATTTTCAGAACTGCCTACAGGCTTCAGCATTAAAATACTAGGAACTTTAATGCAAAGACAGTGTTCAAATCTTAAGAAGCTTTGAAAATATCAACCTTACAATCAGAAAGATGCCAAAAGGACAGACAGGCCATAGATATAAGAAGTGTGAATAGACTCCCATTTTTGTCACACTTCTTTAAATTGTGAGCCCATTTCATGTAGACCTCTAAATACAAGTGAGTCTTTCCAACAAGAAAAGGTACTTGACCATGAGAACATGCAGCTGTGCAGTCCTCTTCATTGCTGTGACTTGATTATTTGCCTTTTAATTATAGTCAATAAAATGTACATGGAAGCAACAAGCTACCTTCATTTACATCCTCAGCTTTTATGTAAAGATATCATAGAGAAAGCAAAAAGCCAAGGATTTCTTCTTTTCATCTCAGCATAAGCAGTCTTCAGCAAAACCTGAGACTCAAACACATCAGAATGGTGAGAATCCATGTTAATCAGGAAACGACTGTGTATCTCTTGTCCAAACTGAGAAGTAAACAATGAAGAAAACACTGAAAAGCCAAAGGAATTAGAGATTTCCTGAGAATGTCCATTATGAAGGCCTATCAGTCATTACTCTGGGAGATACAAACAGGCCTACGCAGCCAGCCTAAGCCAAATAATTTGAAGTGCTAAAGAGATGTCTACTCTTTTCACTTGCAGATGTTTCAGCTGCTGTAACAATAGAAAGACATTTTAAACACTGTATTGTCCCAAGCTAAAGTATCTAAGTTACTTTTGTGCTTCCCTCTACTGTTAGAGCTGTCTGTGGTGCATAGTCACTAATTAATTTAACACCATGGTGTCTTTAAGCTGATAGAGACGTGCTGAGATCCTGCATGTGTGAGAGAGCACTGCAAATAGATTCAGTGGATTTTGTCATATGGAATGTTGTGGGACACACGTGACCTGAAATAGTTGGTGTCCAGTCTTGGAGCATCATTTTGCCCTCTTCTTTCCTGCTCACAGGTTGCAGGACATGTCTGCCTGCACATACATCAGTGAGCTTTTTCAGACAAGCAACAGAAAACCTTGGTGCTCACAAAATGGCAATCACAATCGTTTCCATCAGTGAAGTGGCCAAGGAGAAGATTATCAGCTAGAAGGACATGTTCTACATGTCCTTGGAAACAAACCACCTTTAAACTACTGTGTGTCAAAAATTGGAAGAGTCCTATCTTGGCATAAGAGTGATGCAGAAATACGGCAGATCTCGATGCCATCAGTGTTACTGGGTCCGTAGGAATCCCCATTTCCAAGTCCAGAGCCTGCCATTAGGATTCACAATGGCCAAGAGTGCAACATTGCTACCAGCCAACAAAAAATGCTGGAAAAAGGCGCCTGGACTGACTCTGTGACCCTCTGTGGAGTTGCAGTGGGAAGTCTGAAGAAGTCTTTTTACACTAGTGGGAGTGAAAAGAAAGGCTAGGAAAGATATTCTTGAACTGCACAAGTGCTTAAAAGGATATTCGGAAATATTTGATCATGGGTCTGTTTAGAACAAGGTGGGAAAAGGAAAAAGTGGCTTTTGTAGACACTGGAGAACAATGTTTGGATTAAAAACAAGTAGCAGTGTTTGTTTCCACTTGGACAACAACAAATATGTTTTTCTGTTTTAGATGGTACTGACAGAAGAATGTTGAAAATTACTGGGATACCAATTGTATTTCATAATGTCTGCAATTAAATAAGTCTGTAGCTGGGACTTTTTCTTCCCATTCATCCTGTTTAACAAAATATTAATGTGAGGTTAGAATGGATTTTTTCCTCTCTTAGTTTGTTGGCAAGGGATTTCTGATTTTCTGGGAGTTAGTGAACATCTTTTTCAGATATCCAGGACTTTTTTCATATACCCCAAATGGTTTGATTTCCTGTAAAACAGAGGAGTGGGGATGAGAAGATTAGTGTTGTAGTCTATGTGGCTTAGCACTGATGAAACTTTCTCCATTTTCCTAAAACCCTCCACTGCCTATTGTTTACAAACCTGTGGCTTGAAAGGTTGGCCAGTCTTCTCTATGTATGAGACCTGCCAGCACAGCAGGACAGATGGATGAGTACCAGGAGGGTATGTGGGATGAAGACAAGTTCCGTAGATTTAGCAAAGGCTCCTCTGACTTCTCAGAAAGACCTGGCCTTGCCACTTCTTGAAAATCAAAAACATTGCACTGTGTTCATTTTGTCACTCACGTTTAAAAGCTTTTAAAATAAAGTGCTTGTGCAAGGCTAACAGGCAGAGCTTAAAAGCTGGCTGTTCCCTGTACTGTAATTCTGCTTTTGTTGTTCTTCTCTTTATTATATTGAGTGTATGTAATACCCAGAGGAGGGCTCCAAATCCAAACCGAGAAAACGTATGGTAGTTTTAGACATGAATCTGTCTGAGATGCTATTTAAGCATATCCATTACTGCTTTCACGAAAGTGTCTTACAGCTTAGGGCACAAGCGTAAGTATTTTCCTGAAGCTTCTCTAAGACTTGTGAACTGTCTTCCCAAGGGACAAAATAAACCAGAAAAGTAACAATTAAAGATATGAGTAGGTGCTCCTTTCACAAATTTTAAATGAAGTTCAGACTTTTCTTGTGAAACACCTTTTGAAACAAACAGAGGAATGCCATCAGCTGGCTAGGCAAGCTGTGTGTGATGGAAGAGCAGACATCACAGCCTTCAGCCAGCTGGTCTTCGCCCCTTCATCCCCTGTCATCTGCCCCTTCAGAAAGCCATTCCCAAAGTGTGAATTCTTGTTAACAGGATAGAGTTAACACAGTAATCTCGGTGTTAGATAGAGTCAACACAATTAACCGGTTGTCTTCCAGGCTCCGTATTTGATCCTGCAATTAACCCTGCTGAATGTTGTTGCTTTTCCACAGACGTCCCCAAGGAGCAGAGGCTGCAGGCGGTGCAGGCGGCCATCATGCTGATGTCAGACGAGAACCGGGAGGTTTTGCAGACCCTGCTGTGCTTCCTGAGCGATGTCACCTCTGTGGAGGAGAATCAGATGACTCCTATGAACATAGCTGTTTGTCTGGCCCCTTCCCTCTTCCATCTCAACATAGTGAAGAAGGAAAGCTCTCCAAGGTAAGTTTCTTCTTAGCACTATAAATAGGCACGTCCTTAACACAAGAGGATGCTTTCAGTGTTTCTAAAGGCCTACAGGGTAACATTTTCCCAAGTGTCTGCTTTCCACGACACGATACGCAGGGCATGGCTTCAGCAAGAGGAAAAAGCCGATACTGCAGAGCCAGCAGCACACTTGCATATGCACAGAAGGTGTTTTCGCAAGCCCAGCAGGGTGTTTCTGTCTGTGCAGTGTGAATATGCAAGTGCCGGCTTTTCATGCAAAATTTCAATGACACACTAGTGAGTTTTGCATAAGTAATGTTGGCTTCTGAGAAGGAAAAGGGGCCGATTTTGCTCCAGTTGAAGTCAAGGACTGACCATGTTTTGCACAGTTTTCACATGTCCTTTTTCAGTGAATGGTACAAGGTGTAAAGCCGTATCCTTGATAGAGCCAGTGGGTGTTTGCAGAAATGAAGCGCGACGCTTGTTAAGGGGACACCAGGCACAGGCAGGACAAGTGTGGGACTGTAGAACAGGAAATCCTGATCCCACTTGTATCACTGAGTTTATTTCAGGCCGTGTTAAGGTGATGTGTAACATGATGAGTGTAGCTTAAGCAGGGCATAGGCCCCACTAAACATAAGCGGCCCCAGCTTGATGTCCCTTCTGAGATTTTTTCCAGCTTTTACCTTTGCTGCAGTAATATTTTAGATAAACATTTCTCTTTTAAAAAAGGCCCAATGGTCTGAACAATCTTTGTGATAAACACAAGTTAAAGATAGACATTTCACTCTGGTGTTAAGAACATCCTGCAGCTATGTTTGCTTTCGTATTAAAAAGATTCAGCTCTTTTTACCTGAGACACTGAATTCAATTACAGAGTAATACAGAAAAAATATGCAACAGGGAAGCCAGATCAGAAGGACCTCAGTGAAAACCTGGCAGCTACTCAGGGACTTGCTCACATGATAATGGAATGCAACAAACTTTTTGAGGTGAGTGAGAGACTCAAACAGCATTATTCATGGACACATAATGCAGTACCCTTTGAAGTATTTATGTTCATGCTTACATTTTCTATCTGCTATTAGCACGGAGATTGATGGTGCTTCACTTATTTGTAAACCTGCTCCATCTAAAATTTATTTATCTCATTTCTTTATGACTGTTCCCTACTAGCAGTTGAAGGTGCAACTATTAAAAATGCAGAATAATTATCTGTGACAGTTTTCAACCCAAATTACAGGATTAGGAAATTTTAGTTTAATTAAAATCAAAATCTGCTGTTTTAACATTTCATTTTATTATAAAGCTTGTAGTGCCTCAATTAAGACTAATCCATCTCAAGAAGAATAGCTGATACATTTTTTTGTGTGTTATGCAATAAAGTTAAAATCACGCAGGGAGATGCAGCCATTTCTTGAGCTACTTTCACTGCAGGTATAGGAGAGGTAATGCTTATAACTCCCTTCCCCAAGAGCACAAAGCAGCATTTCTAGGGGAGTGATGCAGTTGTATTGACATAGAGTTGATCAGTCTAATGTGGTTCTGCCTGAGTAGTGCTATTCTGCCCCATTGACTGTTCCATTATATTGCCTTGATTTCTCAGCTTGTGTAATAAGAAAAGGCAGAAATAGGTAACCATTTCCCTGATTGTCGGCTTGTTGCAATTGGATGCTAAGTGGTCCATCAGCCTAGAAAGCACTGCTTTAAGGAAAAGTTCTCAGCAGGAGTTTTTCCCTGTGTGCTTTTTCCCACTTTCGTGGCGCAGGTCCCACACGAGATGGTAACCCAGTCCCGAAACTCCTACATTGATGCAGAAGTGCATTCTCCCACCCTGGATGAACTTGGGAAACAAGTAGATGAGGAAGGAGGGAGCTACCAGACATACCTTGAAAGTCTCATGCAGAATCTCCAGAAAGAAGCAAAAGAGAAATTCAAAGGATGGGTCACTTGTTCCAGTATGGAGAACACAGAACTCGCCTACAAAAAGGTAATTTGTGGAGACACGGAAGAGGCAGTAAACAAACAAAAGTGAAATACACCCTACCTGTGTGACCCACCGGCTTGTTGCATGACTTAAACCTTCTGTCTGCTGACGCAGCTGATTTTTTAAAAGACTACTAAAACCCATTAAAGTGTAATGTAATAGTGATCCAAGTGGGAGATACCAGGACGAGGCACACAAAACAATCTAAAGTCTCAGAAAAAGGGATGAAGTGATACAGCCAACAATGCAATTGGAGAGAGGGCTGGGAGTTAACATATAACATTACTGGGATAAGATTTTGACTGGAAGAGACAATTTCTGACTGTTGTCTGTTCTTTGCCAGCAGTTCAGAGCACATAGTCAGAAGAAAGGTATTAAAAATCTCTTCGGGTTGCATATCGTCTTGTTCTTGTTTCCTGTGCATTTTTGATAAGTGCAACCTTTATTGAAATTTCTCAAGCTGCTCCAGTCTCGGTCACTCCTGCAGGGAAAGCCAGACGGCTGCAGACAGAAGGTGCTGCAGGGTCCCTGCAGGCAGTGGGAGGCCAGGAGTGCTCAGCCTGGAGAAGAGGAGGCTCAGGGGGATCTCCTCCATGTCCCTTAATCCCTGAAGGGAGGGTGCAGAGAGGCCAGAGCCAGACTCTGCTCAGTGGTGCCCAGTGCCAGGACAGGAGGCCATGGGCACAGCCGGGCACCCAGGAGGCTCCCTCTGAGCACCAGGCAGCACTGCTGTGCTGGGCGGGTGACGGAGCCCTGGCACAGGCTGCCCAGAGAGGCTGTGGGGTCTCCTCCTTGGGGAGCTCCAAAAGCCGCCTGGACGTGGGCCTGGGCAGCCTGCTCTGGGTGTCCCTGCTTGGGCAGGGGGGCACCAGGGGCCTCCAGCGGGCCCTGCCAGCCTCAACCCTTCTGTGGCTCTGTGATTCTGTGAAAGCCACTGGAAGGGGTGTGGGATCTGGGTGTTAAGGGGACAGGAGGCATCATTTCCCCTGTTAAGTGCAATTCCTCTGTTAGGACAAAGAAATACAATTCTGATTTATAGTCAGCTTCTGTGTATGACTCCTCCAGGAAGGCACTGCAGGAGGTTGAGGAGGCAGGGCTTAGGTGGGAGTAGGATGTGGGAATGGGGAGGGAGTGAATGGGGCATGAGCATGGAGTCAAGCACATGGGAGACTATAGAGGAGACTGGGAGTAGCCTAGGTCTGGGGCAAAAAGACAGGAGAAATGACAGCTATTGGGAGGAGGAGTTATAACAACATAACATAATTTAAAATAGGATATGTGGCAGCTGGGTTTCTGGAGACACAATCCTGTGTCTGTGAGAGGTGCTGGGGGGTTCTGAAGCACTTGAATTCGTATGTGAAGATGCCAGGAAAGCAGGGCTTGCAAGATCCAGATAATTTGTTTGCTGCCTGAAAGACAACAACCCTGAAATTATGCAGAAATGTACGTGTGTAATTTAAGGTACTCATCTTACACATAACCCAGCACTTTCCACTCCCCTTACTGCATGCTGTAGAGGTGTAACAGGAGCCATGAGCTAGTAAGATCTGGCAAAGAGTTCGTGTGTTTCTTCTTGGAAAGGTGCTTTCCCAATACATCCCTTGCAGCTATTTTGAGGAGGAAACATCTGTGTCTCTGACACAGAAGTGAATCAACATGTTTTCTTCTCCTTCAAGTTCCGTTCTTCCACTAATTAGCCAGGCAGGCTGGCCCTCAGTCCCAGCCACTGCCCAAGGTGGTGGCTTCGTTTCAGACCAGTGTTTCAGTCTGTCCTTTCATCTGTTTTCAGTCCTACACGCACATATTCATTGCACTTCGGATGCTTGAGGTTGAAACAGCATCTGTCACACCACAGATAGTACAGCAGCTCTGCTGGCACAATGAGAACTGGTCCAGATACACATGGCTGTGAGAGCAGAAGTATGGTTATCACTTCAGTTTTCCATCCGGGACCAGCGTGCAGATGTTTTCACATGCAGAAGAGGATCAGCAATAGCAATAATAGCGATGATTAGCAGGGAAATTTGCATGCTCTTAAGCTTCATCTTAAGCTCAAGTAGGATACCCATATAAAGATTTTGTCCCGTTACTCTGTGCTGAATATTTACATATAAATCATGGGGTTTTATGCTCTGTTGCTTTACTCCAGGTTGGGGATGGGAACCCCCTGAGGCTTTGGAAGGCGTCAGTGGAAGTGGAGGCCCCCCCGTCAGTTGTCCTGAACCGAGTGCTGAGAGAACGGCACCTCTGGGATGAGGACTTCTTGCAGTGGAAGGTGGTTGAGAGCCTCGACAAACAGACAGAAGTTTACCAGTACGTTTTGAACAGCATGGCTCCTCATCCTGTCCGGGATTTTGTTGTCCTAAGGTAAGCTAAGGGCAGTTCTCCAGTAGCTTTGCTTCCTGCACTGCGGACAAGGAAGATCTGTTCTTATCTCACCTCAGCCTTAGCATCTGTAAATTGTGCGTTGAGAACTCTACTTCTGGGCAGCAGCATTTATTTGAAATTAAAATTGTACACCTAGTGCATGGTGACCTTTTCTCTGATGTAATTTGAGCAGCACATACTCCTGAGGCCATAAATATCATTTATTCCTTAGAACAGATGCCTGATAATAGCTGCTGTTCTCTTAGCTTTGTTTGTTGTCAAAACAGTGCAAACAGAACCCAATTGTTTTTTACCCTGCTTCTGCTGTTCTCTGGAGAGTGTTTGATGTTTAAGAGCCAAATGTTCAGTGAAGAAGATAGCGACGCTTTTAAGTAGAGCTTCTTATATGGTCCCTATATAAGTTATTTTAGATTTGAGGTTGAAGACTTTGTAGACCAAGAAATGCTAACCCATAAAAATCACAGTGTGGAAATGAACAGAAGGAGGTAGTAGATTTGTGTTCTGAGCCTTTGAGATCTCTCAAAGAAAAGTATCACAATATATCAATATTCCAAATTCAGACCCAGTTCTGCCCCTATGTGCACATACTGAGCAGACAAAAAAAATTCCTCTCATGTACATCCTGCCTTTGAAATCCTGGCCCCTTGCTTGCTAGGGGCTATTGTGGAGCTGCTGACATATTTCACTTGCAGGGTCAGTCCTACGGTTACTTATTTCAGGATAATTTTGTGCGTTCCCATTCTTGGTCACTGCTTTCTTTGACTGAAATGATTTGCCAGACAAATACTAAGCAGTTTTGACAATGGAAATAGTCCAGTGAGTCAGAATTACATTAGAGGGAACAAAGATTGAAGGAAAAAGATGAACCCAATAAAATATAATTTCAATAGTACATCCCTTTTATGAACTTCAGCATTCTCTTCAAGAATGATGACATGCAGATATTGTTGGAATAAGGGAAGAATTATTGGAACTCTTAGATGAAGATTTTTTAAAAAATTCTATGTCTTCACAATGTGAAAACTAGTCTTTCTATTGCTCTATCTCTTCTGCCTTCCTACAGAATATTGGGCTACATTAATTTTATAATTAATTTTCTTAAATAATATTATCAATTTGTACAAGTGATAAATTTGGCCCTCTGCGCAGCACCCAGAAGATTGTCTGGGAGCGGCAGGGAGGTTTTGATGACCATAATTCTGTCCTCTTATTTGCCACTTAATTCACTATTAGGTTTCATGGTGTTTTATGTTCTTTAAAGACCTGCTGTGCAGTCGTATCAGTTAAAGGAAAATCTTGCCATCAAGTCCTCATTCTTTTCACTAACCCAGGCAGAATGACCCCCAAGGACTGAAATATATATCATAAAACAGAATCCTGGTGGGTTTTTAAGGGCTGGAAACAGCCATCAGGCAGATCTGACAGTTTCTGTTGTTTATCTCTTTTGATTTATATCATTATGTCTAGAACAAGGTTAGCCGGTGATATCGCGGTCAATTTGATACATTATGATTGGTGGGATGCGCACAGTGAAATTATAATTCACCTCTGGGGACATGAATACGTGTATTTTAAAGGACTGCCTTCTCCCCTTCCCAGTCAAACTGGTGGTTGTGAAAAGATAGAAATGTAGTTCTTTGGTTTCTAATTCAGCAGTCATAATGAGAAGACTGGGCTCCCTTGAGGAGACTATAAGGGTAAAAGTACAGGGCCAGTGTTTCATATACCTGGGATCTGAAGCAGCTCTCAGCTGCCCTGCACGTACATCACTTTTCATTAAAGGTTCCTCAGGTGTTTAGTGTTAGTTAAGCATTACAGCACACCTGTGTGTTAGGTGTTGTACCCATTTTTATTACCATAAAATATTTATAGGGAAGTACAGCGACCAGCGTAAAACCATATAACCAAGAGTAGGAAGTCTTCTTAAATCTCACATCTTTTTCTACTTCAGAAATGGTGCAACTAAGTGTCATGTAGTTACCAAAATAATGTGGTCGCAGCTAAGCACAGTGCAGGCAGTGGCTCAGCATCTCACTAGAGATGTCTCTCCATGTGCTGCACCTCCTAAGATAGCTCATCATTTTTATTAAGGCACATACACATGCAAAACCCTCTGAAATCAGTCTCTTCCTACATTTTCTTGAATAACAGCTCAATTTCATATAAAAAATGCAGAATGGTAAAGCATCTGCTGAAGAACAAATTTCATCAGTCCTTAAAAGCAGCTTACCTGCTTCCCAAGGTGCCATAATCCCTATCTCAGACAGTCCATGGCAAGATGATGCACATCATACAGTACAGTGGAAATTTCTTATTTCTTCCCACAGCATGGGAAAAGAATATAATCTTGTGAGATCCCAGGCAGACGAGAAAGATGTGAGATACCAGAAAATGGAGGGAATGCTAGCAGAACAGGAAAAATATGTTAAGTATTAAAGTCTAGATCTCTTGAACCTGTGAAAAACATCTGTACAGTCTGTCAGAGAGGCTAGAAACCTGGGAGAGGAAAAAAATGAAACAAGTGACAGTGCTCAAAATAAAAATACGTCTTAACAGGCCAGCCCAAAACCTGACTGCTTGAGGAAAGAAACACACTGGTAATAAGGAAACAACTACCTATAATTGGCTGACAAATGCAGTGACATGTTCATGAAATTTTACAGTTATAGTACTTTTTCCTGTGTAAAATTTCCTCGGTAGTTGTGTAAAGTTGGTGAAAGAAAATGTGCTTCTGTGCTCCAGAAAATGCCCCTTTCCTCCTGTAATGGAAGAGAGCATTCAGCACAGATCCTGGAAGGAGGGGTAGAAAAATACCATTTTTTCAGGGCCTGCAAAAATGTGTTGGTTCTTGCTGTGTGGCATTGGAAAGGAGAAGCTTTCCAACGAGATATCTCTTTTTGGAGTAACAGTGAGGAGGAGGGAAGCAAATGGATGATGCCTTTGGGTGTGCCTGGGTGATCCGTCCCTCTCTATGGGGTAGTTGGCAAGGATTTGGGTTCAGATGTTTGCTTCATAGCAAACCAAAGTCTACCTAAGGAAAGGAAGCGTCAACTTCGCTGTCATTCCCAAGCAAGTTAACATGAAATTTCAGCCTTTGGCTGGTTCAACAAATTAGCCATGTTAAGAATATTTTGCCAGTGCTGCTCAGAGTGTGCAGAGGCAAATGACAACCATGTAATTGTCATCAGCCACCTCGGGAGACTTTCTTCAGCTGCTGTGCATCAGTGGATATTAGCAGCAGAACATCCTGCTAAAATGTGCTGCCTTTATACTTATCATCACCAAGAGTATTGCACGTTAGCGCCAGTGATTGAATAAATGCACATCATTAAATTTGGATGTCCTCAAAACATGTCCTAGGAGTTTCAGGAGACAGTGTTGGTAGCAGTGAGGATTTCTGCTGTGCTAAACTGTATTTGCTGCTCTATGACAGTCTGCATGGGTGCAGTGCAACATTTCAGCCTTTGCTGGATGGCTTGTGCTCACTTTATGGCCTTCCCAAAACTTAGGAAAATGGGCTATTTCCTACCCAAATGCCAATAACGTTGATGGAGTGGTGCTGTATCCCAGCCACTGCTGTGCTGCACGTCATATGAATTTCCAGTCCTGCAGTAATTCAATTTGTTTGGAATCAGAGTGGATTAACATTTAGCAAGTCGGATGTATGGGCAGAGTGACTGCCTGTCCATCTGCAGAAGGCAAAAGGCTGTGGCATGCCCTCTAACACATGATGGTTACAAAATCCTTGTGAGGACAAGCACAATTTCTCCACCTGGAGCCAGCAGCAATGTCAGTGAGTGGCTGTTCCACATCAGGCTCGGATTCCCAGCTTGGTGACGGGCAGCAGAATCAGGTGCACATCGCCTTTCAGGAAAACAATGTAAATAGCACTGATTGCAAGACCCCTCACTTAGTCATCTCAGCAGGTGGCCGTTTGGGGGGTTGATTTGCCTACTCCTGTACCAAAGTATCCTAACCTCTGAGCATTTCTCATTAAAATTATGGTACCCAGCATTAAAATTAATACATTTCCAGGAGGGAAATCTAACAACTGAGCTTGATAGATGTCTGTGGCCTGTCTTGAGCAACAATCCTAACAAACTTGGTACACAAAACTCCTCCAGGGACACCTAGGACATCACAGGCATCATCTCCATAAGCAAAGTCAGTTAACGTGCCTCTGAGAACTGCTCAGTTTCCCACCTTGTGGGAAAATGTACACGTCATGTGGGTTTCATGGCTACCTATCTCTGAAAATTGCCCACCTCAGACTTGTCCAATCTACACCATGTTCTTGTGCCAGCACTGTATTTTAGCTTAAATATGTCCCTTCTCCCACTATTGTGTTTTCCCCTGCTTGTATTTATATATACATATTTATATATATTTATATAATAGTCCCTCATTGGTCTTCTGAGACATGGCTCTTTGGCCTTACAGGGACAAGCAGAAAAACAAACTGTAACTTTAATTCAGGTTCTTGCTTGTGTGCCCAAAAGCCTACTTACTAAAGCAATTTCATCCTGAATGTGTTGCTGCAGGACATGGAGGACAGATTTGCCAAAGGGAATGTGCATGCTGGTTGCCATCTCTGTGGAGCACGAAGAGGCTCCTCCTATGGGGGCTGTGCGAGCCATCGTGATGGACTCTCAGTACTTGATAGAGCCATGTGGCTCAGGAAAAGCCAGGCTGACCCATATCTGCAGGATTGACCTGAAGTAAGTATCCTGCCTGCAAAAAGCAGATGTCCATTCAGCAGGGCAAAAAAAAACACCAGCTCAAAGAGGGGAGGTGCAGGGAACAGAGGGCATGGTTAACATAGCTTTGCTGCTTTGGAGTCCTCTTGTGGTCTTTTGTGTCCACCAAGCTCATTTCTGTGTTCAGCATCTACTGTCGTTATAATGTGATCATAGAAATAAAATCTGGTTGTTTGATTACTGCAAAGGAGCACTGCAGAGTATGTTTACAATGACAAGTATTCATATTCCCCAACAACACCACAGGCAGCAGGGAGTAGGGGGCATGGCAAGCCCATTCCTGTGGAGCATAGTTCGTGAGTATTTGAATTTCTCAATAACTGTGTCTTTCCATTTCTTCAGAGGACATTCCCCAGAGTGGTACAACAAAGGCTTTGGACATCTGTGTGCAGCAGAAGTTGCCAGGATCAGAAACTCATTTCAGCCTCTGATTGCCGAGGGACCAGAAACAAAAATCTGAGGAAGTGTTCCTGTAAATGTGGACGTGTAAATCAGGGTATGGCCAGAGAACAGGAAGACAGAAAGCAAAGACCTTATTTAAGTTACAGAAGGCTGACCAGACCTGGGTCTGTACAAAGGAGAAAAAGGAATTTTATAGGAAAGTTCTTTTATTCTGGAGACTTCACCTCCCACATCCCTTCTGTATTAATTTCAGTTATTGAAGTAGATCTTTCCTCAAAGAGCTTTTATCTTTATTACTTTGAAATCAGACTATTGCCATTACTTGTGTGTTACATAACTCTGGTATTTAAAGGCTTCTGAGAAGCATATTTTAATTGTAAATAAATTATGTACAGTATGTATATATTTATCTATATTATATCTATATATAAGTATATGTATAAATTAATTATTTTGTATATAACTCAGTGCTTTGTAGAGGAAATCACTTGCATCAGTTGGACCTTAAATGAATCCATCACTTGTTTCTTAGTGTGTCACTGCTACATAAGCTGTTTGCTATTATCACAGGGCTACCAGACATAATCCGTGTGATAACAGAAGCATCTGTTCTCGAATTTGTTTTGTGTTTGTGTGCTACGAGAAGGTACCTAGAAATAGATGTAGGAGGAATTAAAAGAGCTAAGGAGGAGAGAGGTTGTTGTATGTTTAAAAATAATGAGGAGAGGATCCGTTTCACCAAATAAAATATGTGGAAATGTAACTGAGATAGACATTTTGAAGGCTGTTTATATTCAGCTGCAGAAAGCCTGTGACTGTTAGCACAAGATATCATCGAAAACTTTCCTATTGCCTTAATTAATGGTGTATCTGCCACTAGAGAACCTCACTATTTGCAGTGTTCAAAGTATCTGCTTTTTCTTAAAAAGTACAAGATAATGCCATGTGTACTGAGGTGTCTGAAATCAGACTGCTAAGTTACTAAGCTGTAAATCTTTTGTTTAGCATTTTGTCTAGGCTCTGAGTAAGCGTTTCTGTCTTGTTCTTTCCTTCTTCCATAGAGACGGCTAATTATTAAGAAGCTCCAAAGCAGATTTTCCACATCCAATGGACACAAAGATGTGCAGATGAATAAATACCATGCCTTTTAATACTCATACTATAAAAGTAACTGAACTTTTTAAAGCTTTTAAACACATCTCAGAGATTTAAAAGATTAAATGCAGGAGATGCTAGGGAAGATCGCTTTTATAGTAACAGCAAGCATTTTTGTATTATATTGCACTGATCTGCATGATCCTGCCTCTGTATGCATTGGTCGGAGCAGGATCAGCCCTGACTATGAGGAGTAGGAGCCATTTAAGCCTGTTGTATCATTTCATTTTCAGGGACCTATTATTTTGCTAATGGAAGAATGCTTTAAAAGTAATAATAAGGATTTGTTGATGTTACCATTGAGGCAGGGTTCTCTTTTTTTTTTAACTAACCTAAGACCAAAAGTGATATTACATCTATGATTCAATAAGAATGTACAAGCCTGTTAATACTGTTCTTCATTAATCGCATGTGTTCACTTTGACTTTATTTATTGCTGCATAAACCAGCCAAGTCATTCATAGCCAGTGCTTTAGCTCAGTCCTTCCAACAAAATCCACTGAGAGTTAGTATGAGGTCAATTAAACGCAGGAGACATTTCCTACATATGAAGCTACAGTCTTGCACCCTGATCCAGTAAATGGTGAAGTCTTCCCGTGCAGTGGCTCTGCCAGTGCTTTGAATCTGCCCCGAGAAGAGGAGCTGTGGGTGGACTATTGCTGCTAAAGCACAGCCCAACGCACCATCGTGCACATACATGAGGGCTGTGCTGGTGGGGGAGACCCCATCATCTGAGGAAAAGAGCCCGTAGGAGCTTGGGGTAGACCGGGGCAGGGTGACCCAGCACACTGCCATCATAGAGCAGCAAGGCCCTGAAAAAGTTACTGTCATCTCCCCCCTTGTGAGCTGCTCTTCTCTTTCTCTCTGTCTCACCTGTGTTTCGTTGTGCGACTCATAGGATCAGGGAGGCGGGTTGGCTGTGAGCTCCTGTGTTGAGTTTATGGCCAACATTAGATGCAACATACAACCATCGGGTGGTTTAAAGTATTAAGAGACAGTGAGTGCTCACACCCTGCATGTCCATAATGAGGTCCGGGTGCTCCCCAGGTGGCAGTCCACCACCACTGCCCATATCTCACCTTCCTGGGAGTGAACAGTGGCTCTCGGGGTGCCAGGTCAAGGCCAGTCCCCCACTGCCATTGGAACCACAATCCCAAGACGCTTCTTCCCAGTAATGCCTGTAGCCGTGGCAGCAGGCTTCATGACGGCTGTTTTCCAAAACAGGAGCAATTAGACCACTGCTGCTACATTAGTTTGCATAAATGAATACAATAGTGCCTCAGTATTAATGGACAGAGATTCTCTGGCATTGGGAATGGCAATTGTCTGACACTAAGCAATTTCTTAAGGAAATGAAGGGAAAACCCGGACAGTGGTTTTACCCTGTCTGAAAACTCAGCTGGAAGGGCCCCTCTGCCACCTGCTACAGTTAGCAAGGTAGGTTTGTCCTCCTACCATTGCAAAAGCTCTGTCGTGTGCTTCCAGCATCTCTAAGCCATGTATCAATGAAATACATTTTCATTAAAATGCGCATTATGCCATGTCTACCATTCAGCTACCACAGTATTTTTTATTGTTATGTTGCCATTGAGAATACATTATGATGATTACATTTTTAAATGTTATATTCATATCAATACCTCATATTTTTACCTCATCTGTTGGTATCAGTCATTAGTTGTAAATAAATAATTGCAGAGTTGAATAAATTTGCATACACTAAAGAATCAAATTTCCTTTATGTGTTTATTTCATCCGCTGGCTAAGGACCCAAACACGGTACACTTAAGCTGTTCCTTCCTTTATTACCACCTGCTGTACACTAATCTGATCTCATATGAGACTTCAATAACTGTTTTAGGCTCAAAATGATATTGTTATCTATTATGATTATCCTATATTGTCCCAGAGTATCCCAGAACTTCATGGCAAAGATATGTAAGGGGAAAGTACTTTCCAAAGAAGCCATTAGGCTGCCTAGAGAAAGGTAAACTCAAGCCTGCAACAGTACTTAGGCTCCTGACTCTCATTAATTCAGCCATCAATAATCAATAATTGGTGTCTAGGTTTATGAGAGTGACCGTGGAGCTGGGATGCTGAATGTTGGGTTCACATTTTCTGACATTAGCTGTCTCAAATCCACCAAGCCGCTGCAAAAGAGAAAAAAAATGCAACAACAGAACAGTGATTCTTGTGGTTTGTCTTACATGTATCAACGGATGGAATTAATTTCCCTTCAGATGAGCCTGTATCTCTCCAACTCTCTATTGAATTATTGAAAGAAAAGGAGTCTCAGCAAACAGGATACAGAGGAGGAAGTCAGCAATGAGATCATCTAGGAGGGAATGTCTGTATGTACCACTGTTCAGGGAAAGCTAATTATTATAATTTGGACTGAAAGAAAGCACTTCTTTCCAGTTCTCTGCCATGATAGAGATAAGCAGCTGTGTAAGTCTTCTTTATTGCAAAAAAAATAAAGTACAGCATGTGATGTTCTCTCATTCCCAGCTCTCCTTCCATCCACCTGTAGTAATGTCAGGGTAAATAAACCATCCAAACCCTAACTGCACTGATGTTCAGCTCCTGGTGTGTGCAGCCTTTACAACATTGACTTCTCAGGCATCCATCCTCCTTATAACCTCTTGCAGAAGACAGAAACAAGGCGTACCTCTGTCTGACACACTTGCTCTGCAGAATCAGCACCAGCCTTGGAAGATCTTGGCATGCCTAAGAAACACTGCTCTTTGAAGCGGCAGGTAATTGTTAGAGAAGAGCACGGACTGAACATACCGAAATGACTGTGAGATGAAAATGTTGAAAGAAATACAGAAAAGACTGCTGGAGACTGAAAATCAAGTAGGAGAGGATGAAAAATGATACTGTCACTTTAGTTCAGTAGTGACATGGGAGAACCAGGGAGAGAATGCATATCTTGCAAGACAGAGAGCAGTACTTAAATGGCACGGACCACTCGTTCTTTAGCATGGATTTAGCATGGATTTAGCATGGGCTTGTCATATCCTCCTTGTCAGGTGTGGGACTGTTACAGCTGCACCAGGGCTTCATTGGGATGGGTGCTAGGCCAGGCAGATCCTGTTAAAATCTCATCACAGTGTGCCAGGACTGAGATACGAGACATCAAACCCCAGATTCAGAAAAAAGTGTGTGTTCAGACTTTGCTAAAATGTACAAATGTAAATTTTGAGGCATCTAGTTCCCATACACACAATATCATGGTCACCCAGCTACAGTATGTAGAAGCAAAGACTTTTGCCCAAAGACATAATGGATGCTGAGCAGATACACACAGCACTTTGCAGCTGTAGACTGTCCTGCTTCAGTGTGCAAGAAACTGAGCTCAGCAAACACACCGATGTTTGGAAACGAAGGGCTAACACTGAGCTGAGAGATGTCTGGGTCAACAAGTAAACAAGAGGGAAAACAAGTACGTTGCAGATAACCACTTGCCCATCTTTTTTAGGTTTCACGCACTTCCCAGATACCCTCCCTAATCCACAAAATACCCCAGACACCAGAAACTTTATGTTTCTAATGAAGGCATTTCTAGCATTTTTTTGTTATAAAAACATGGATTCTTACCTCCTTCCATCACTTGATTCTGAACTGAAGATAACTAACCCTACAACTGACCTCTCGCCAGTAGTTATTTTCCTCTGTTCCCTTCTGCTGTCTGCGCCCAGCTCTAGAGCCCCACGTGCACCACAGCAGGCGAGACGAGGAGGCTAATGGTCTGCACACCATGGACTGCTCTTTACCTTGAGCAGAGGCTTGAACCGCAGCATGCGTTTGGTTGGCACCAATTTGCAAGGAGACAGGATGGGGTCCAGGTTGTGACTGCACTTTAACGAGAAAATGCCTCGGTCTGCGGCAGCCTCTTCTGCGCCAGCAGGAAACCGCCCTGCTTGGAGAGAGCAGCTGCACGGAGCTTCACTGACGCGCCAGCGAAAGGCTCACAGCTTATTTCTTAATCAAAATGCTCAGTTTTGCGAAAGGGCACTAGGGAAACTCAAGCTAAAACTGCACATTCTGCTCTTCTCACCTGCTTGTAGCAGCTCTGAGACAGTCATGTGGCCGAAATACAGAGCCAGCACTTGCTACAGGGAGGATTTGCTACAGCTTGCAATTTATGGGTAAAAATGATCCACATGGCCATCTGCCCCTCCCCACACCATGCCTGGCCCTCTCCGGAGCCTTGCTGGAAGTACTCCTTTTGCTTGAGAGGCCACCTATCGAGTTACTATTTATTTATTTTTTTAATTAAATGAATGTGGGAACCGCAGGTGGCCAACCAGGCAGCAGTAACCCTATCGGCAGCATCTGCTGGCCAGCAGCGCCCCGCGGCGTGTGTGGGACAGATGCGAGCTGGGTGCCTGCAGGCAGCCTGACCCCAAACACTCCAAACCTGAGCTGAGCAGCAGCCCAGGCCTGACCAGCTCCACCACCCCACCCCACCTCACCAGCTCCACCCGGGCTTGGTCTTCATGGCAGTAGAAGCTTCATAGACCAGAAGCACCAGAGGTGGTTTGGCTTGACCACATGCGGTGACTCCTGTTTTTTCCCCAATCTCCTTCAGTTTTGAGATGTGCCCTGGGGTCAGCTGAAAGCAGGGAGCTGATTCACCCACCCCCAGCACCCAGTAGTGTCGGCTGTCCCCAACCAGCACAAGCCAAAAGCCCACCACCATTGTGAGGGCAGGCCTCTGGTTTCATGGCTGCCCCAGTGTCCTGCCCAGTGCTGGCCCGCTCCTCAGGGTTGGGCCTATAAGGATAAATTGTGATATTTTAGCTCTTTAGCCTGGATTTCTCTATCCCCAAAGAGTCATCTTCACCTCCCTTTCTTCCATGCTTAGGGAGGAGTCTGTATTTGAGGCATGGAGGGGGAGGGATGAGATCTGCTGCTGAGGCTGCGTCACCACAGGGTTGTTGGCCATGCCCATGCATGGGTCACACCAGCAGCTCCCTCCATTGG
Organism: Aythya marila; assembly: GCF_965140915.1. Taxonomy (NCBI): domain Eukaryota; kingdom Metazoa; phylum Chordata; class Aves; order Anseriformes; family Anatidae; genus Aythya; species Aythya marila. The sequence goes on along the minus strand of NC_139042.1, from coordinate 23,586,091 downwards.
GTGCCATTTCAGAGACATTTCAGAGCCAGCTCTTGGCTGTCCACCTTCTCTGCTTACCCCAAGACTGCTGAGATACAAGAATCATCTTGAGTGGGGTTTACTCCCTGGCCATGCTGATGCCAAACTGGCTTTTTGTCTTCTTGATCTTCCCTTGTCTCATGGCATTCTCTCAGCACTTGGAAGAGGCGCTGGGACACTTGTAAATCACAGAGCAATGGCACCCATCTCACTGCTGACATCACCAGGACAGCAATGGAAAAGTCTGTGCCTATTATCAATGCAAATAAAAATAATTGCTGCAAATAATGAACAATTAAATGGGTGTCACTGGGCTAAGCCAAAATGTTACACTGTGGCCTCCTTGGCCTCCCAGGGTTTCTTGCCTTGGGCAACCTTTTTCAGCAATCACTTGTATTTATCAAAGAGATACAGTTATTGCACTTGGGTTTTTTGAATAATTGAGTAATTTAATCTTTTAAGTGCCTCTGAGATCACTTGTTGTAATTAAAGACAGAAGATGAATGGCTGAAGTATAAGAGCACTGGAGGACTTTAGGAATGAATGTGTCCTTGACTGTGTCTCCTGTGCATTTATATAATGATTATCCAGCATTAATATGACCATATAGATAAGAGAAAATAATAATAGCTTGGTTGCGTTATTTTTTCTTCCAGCCCTATAATAACATGTTACCAGCTGGAGCAATGTGTCAGCACCCTGTCAGGACCAAGCAGGAGCAACCATGTGCTGTGTAGTGCACAACCTCGCAGCCTCCCAGTCCAAAACACAGGGAAAGGCAATATCCGCTCGCATGTCCTGCAGCAACGTAGCTGATAAATGAGTTACAAATGTGTATAAAATCCACAGATTTCCATTCAAGGTGGACTTAAAGTCTCAGCTAGCGCTGAAAGAGGCAACTGCAACACTGGCAGCTTACTTTATGAGCATTTATTTTTTCAGCTTTTGGGAATAAGAACTGTTTGATCCTAGTGGAGAGAGGAAAGGGGAATGGTTGCTGCAAAGTAGTAACTATCCACAAAAAAATCCATGAGACCTGTAAACAGCATTTTATCTGCCAAATAAACTATACGCCCTGGCATATCTATGCCATGCCTTGGTATTTAGCTACCCATTTGACAGCCCAGAAATGAATAAACTGTTGCCCAAGGAGGCAGCAGGGGCTGGTGGAGGAGCTGAAGCCAGCACTGCTGCATTCCCCATGTGGTGCCAAGCATGGGGATTGTGCCAGGCCCAGGCTGTGGTCCCTCTGGTGGGTTCTGATGGCCAACAGGTCTGCAGCAGCTGCAGCCCCCTCCTCAGCTCCCCTCCCTGTCCCGGCAGGCCCCACAATGCCCTCCAGCATGTGCTATTGCTTCTGCCAGTCTACAAAACTTTGTCACCTCATAAAACTTTACGGTGCAGGTAGTTTTATACCATTGCACCTCTTGAACTAAACACTTGGCCAATTCACGGCTCCCTCCAGCGGGAGGAAAAAAAAAAAAAAAAAAAAAAAGAAAAAAAAAGGCAGATTTCTGTGGTCAGGTGTTTAATTTGTGCAGCACTGCCAGTTTGCAATTGTGGAGCCTGGAAGGCAGAATAAACCAAACCACACCAGCTCTTTTCTCAGGCTCTTCTCAGCCAGCATCATAGTAAGATGTGTTTTTGGCTCTGGAGGGTGCTCAGCCCCAGGCTTGCACTGGGGCATTTGAGGCTTCTCCAGCTCCTGCCAGCCAAGCAGGTGAGACCAAGGAGATTTTGCTGCATTCCTCTCCTTCCCAGCAAGGACCAATGCCATGAAAAATCAGTTACAAGCACATTATACATCACAGGTTAGGGGGGAAGGGCTAAGACTCATTCCCCTCCCTGCCAAATAAGAAACTACCCAAAGTCTTTTGTGTTACTGACTCTCATCTTTTGCAAAGGAAGAAATTATTTATACTAATAAAGGTAGAAACTAACCCAACCTGAAGGGAATTTGCAGCATTAAAGAAAACACCATACCTGCAATCACCGCTGTGCTGCTCAGCATGCCAGTGACACTGATCACCTCTCCTACCCACCACTGTCCAGTTTCCCCAGGAGCACATTTGGGTGAGATCAGGAGAGCCAGGGCTGAATAATGGTGCTTCGCCATGCTGTGTTGTGAGCAGCTCTTGATACAAGGAAAAGGCTTTTGACCTACAGTAAGATTCATCACATAGAAGGTAAATTTATTAAAGGACAAATGTGACAGAGGCAGGCATTTCTCAGGTTAAATCCTCTGTTTAAATTATATTGTTTGAGCAAAGAATACCCAAAGTCCCACGGCCCATCAGGGGCTACACAGACATTGTCTTCCCAGCTCTCAGGGCGAGGAACTCACACATTTTCTTGTGCCTTTGGCTTTTCTGTCTTGCTTTGTTAATATTTTCCCTGGCTTCTTTCTGCTTCTCTGGCCCTTTTGCCACTCCTTCCCAAACACACAAAGAGTGCAAATAATAGCCAGCAAAATGTCAGCGCCCAGAAGCATCTTGACTGCAGGCTGCTGTTATTTCAACTTTCTGGTTTCTTAATGAATTTGATTTTCTCAGAACTGCGCGATAGAGAATGTTTTTGTTCAGCTCACTATACAAAAAAAAGCCTCTGATATGCCGGACTCTGCCACTTTGATCTCACCTTATTATTCCTTCTTTTTTTCAGTCTCCTAAAAAGAGGGGGCTGAGCCGGCCAGCACCAGCATTAGCCTTGTAGCAGTTGGCAAAGAGTGGTTTGGCAATCTGAGAGCAGCGCATGGCAGAGGGGAAGAGCTTTCCCCCTTCCTTTCCTTGCCTCTGCTTCACTGCTTTGCATGAGGGAGGGAGGAGCAAGACTGGACTTCAGCTGAGGCTGAATTCTAGCACCGAAACTGACCTCTTCACCCTTCATAAGGACTGAACAGAACTGTCCCATTAATTAGCCTTTTCCCTTTCTGCTCCCACTTCCTCTTACCGTGGCACATACTTTCCTTAGGATGCTCAGCACAGATGCCACAAACTGCCTGCTCAGTGCCGCAAAATCCTTCAAGGCTCTGAGTGACCCTGCTGGAACAGAAGAGCTGTGAAGTTTATTGCAGGGTTACTGGGGAATAAACTATCGCAACAAAACACTTTTATATTAGTATGGTTGCTTCCATGGTTTTTTTACTAGTTAAAGTCATTGTAAAATAATAATAATAATAAAAAGTCGAAGAACCAAAACCCCTCCAAGTCCCAGTGATTTGTCTCTGCTGGAAAAACCTCTGTGTAGACACAGGCCCCAGCAGTCTCCTGCAATAGTTGCAGTTATTTATGTGGCACTGGAAAAACAAACAGCAACAGGAGCTCCACAAACAGCAACAGGAGCTCCACAAAAGCCTCTCCTAAGGTACCCTGCAGGAAAACTGGACAGATTGAAAATTAAGAGCAGTCTGCAATTTGTTATGTACAATATCTTTATTTCATTTCTAAGATTGTTATAAAAACAACACAAAATTCATTCTTGCGTTTAGCGAAGATCCCTCTGCTAGTCACTGTACAGTCTCTGAGAAAGAGAAGCTTTGCATTCATGTCACAAAAAATATTTTGAATAAAAATACCTGTATTTTTTTTTTATTATTATTATTTTACAACACATTTAATCTGGAGCATTGAGAAAAATGGCAACATTTCACTTTAGGAAATACAAAAACGTAGCACATGTGGTATAGGGCACATTACCATCCACCACTACATGCAGCCTCCTGCTACTCCACAGCAAGTAAGCACAGTCCCCTCCCAAGCTGCCTCTGCAGCCTGGGCATGGTGTCCCCTCTGTGGAAAGTCTCTGCTGCTGCTGGTGTTTTGCTTTAGATACACAGATGGCCAAGGGAAGTGCCAGATCGTTTGTATCGACTGAAGGAAGTGCCCCAGGGCCTCAGCCGGATCATGGGAGGCAGTGGCTGGGCCTGTCTGCATGAGCACACCACAGCTCTCCTTGGCCAGGTGCCTGATCCTTGCCTCTTCCAGGTCTTTTTTCCTGTTAGTACTGGGTGTGCTTTTTAAGAAAATTGATGAGAAATATGTACACTGTCCCCCAGTTACCTAAAATCAAGCAGATTCCTGAAGCCAGCCCATCAGACCAGCCTGAATTTTCCCTGGCCCATTGCTGTACAGTTCACTCACCAAGTCACACATGGCCTCTCATGTGCCACACCACAGGCAGGCTGCTTAGGACAATGCTTCAGCAATTCCCATGGCCAGGCCAAGTGCTCTGCAGAGGTATCTAAAACCTCTCCTCAAGGGAAGAGCACCAAAGGCTGTGTTATTTCTATGGGCCACAGCACCATTAGAGGATGTGATCACAGCTTCGTAGCAGCAAATCCCAATTTACCTACAAATTTGATATCCAGCTGGTGCCATCTGCCTGTCGGTGGTTACATATCACCTAGCCTGCAGTGTCTCCTTCTTGCTAGGACTGCTGGTTTCATGCATTGTGCTGTGACCAGCCCATTACACAGCACACCACCACGACTTGCAGGATGGTAAATTGGCAGGAAAGCATCCAGGCACAGCCCGAGCACCCACCAGCACAGCACCCATCCTGTCCTGTGCTTGCTCGGCCAAGGTCCACCAAACAGACACAGATGCCCAGCTCCTCCAAAACAGCAGGCCTGAACTCATTTTATTTTACCAGCAACAAAATAATTAAAACACACACATACACATATAACATGGAAGTTATGCATGACCTGGCTACAGCTTATATTAAATGAGTGACACTTCTTGTTATGGATTTTGAAAGCGTATGACACAATGGAGCAAACGTATTCGCGAGGTGATTCATTGTCATGACATGGAGAAAGCCATTTGGCATTTCATACATTTTGGGAGAGCTATTTCATTGCAATCCACATTGCACCAGGCAGCAATGCATAAATATACAGCAGCTTAAAATTTCCTCTTCTTCTGGAAGTCCTATCAGTCTATAATTTTTTTATGTATATTTTTAATACTTTATGACTTACCATAAATTTTTCACCTTAATCTTGATATCAAAATATGTATTAGTGCAAAGAGATACCATTTTAAGGCTGGAACTAGAGGAAAAATATATTAATCATTGTGATAACATACTAATTCTTTTCTATTTCTACAGATCGTTTAAGAAAAAATATAATCTTCAGTTACAAATGAAAATCATATTTCATACATAAGTTTTAATTTACAGCACAGAATCACAGAACCATAGAATATTCAGGTTGGAAGGAACCTAAGGAGGTCATTTAGTCATCTGCTAGTCATCTAGGAGATAAACATCACATTTAATACCGTGTAATCAGCTTTGTAGATAAATAATTCTTAATTAACACAGAGCACATTTCCTTTAAAATATTCTTTCCAGTGACTGACATGATTCACATGGCAATAAAAATACAATTACAGCTGAAGGCAATGCAGGCCTAGAGTTAGAGAGTGGAGAAAAATAACCACAGTGCTTTTACACCATGGACACTCCTAATGCAGTGATTCACAAGGCAAGCAAAATAACACAGGGTCTTCTCCCATTGTCTATCTCTATTTCTACTAATAAATGCTGTTACTAATAAATGATGTTGCTAATGTTTTGCTAACTTCAGTTCAGTAATACTTTATTGCAATGAAATGTTGTCAGGGCCAGATCCTGTTGCTCAAAGAAAAAACATTCAGCAAAACCAGAAGATACCTAAGGAATATGGAAGTACATTTCAGAAGCAACAGCTCCAAGACCTCAGACCCCAGCAAAAGCAGCAATAAAGTGCCAGATTATTACACTGAAATGTTGGGTTTTAAAATCTCTTTCAGCACAACTTCTGTGCAGAGAAACCCTTCGCACCTCTTCCCATCAGATGGCACAATCCCTGCCATCCCAGGACACATTCCTGCTTCCTTCCCTGCTGAAAACACAGATCCTTGACATAAGATTCCCCAGCTAGATCTTCAGGTCCTACGCAGCCGTCAGGTCAGCACTGAGATATGCTCTGAAGAATGAAGCCAGGACAGCAAGGTTGTGTGGCAGCAGCAAAAACATGAAGTTGGGGAATGTGAATCCCAGCAACCTGAGTCTCTGCTTTGTGCAATTCTCCCCCAACTCTGCTCAGCCATGTGCCTTGCTCCAGTCAGGTGTTGGCTCTGATCACTTAACATCAGCATTAAACCTTAATTTGGAAACATATCATATTGTTTCTCCTCAATCTTTTTTCGGACAATTTGACATTTCAGGCTCTTCCACCACTCCATGTCTTCAAACTACACTTACAAAACTCAGTAAAGGAAGAACAAGGAAGGGAAAGCATCTGCTAAACCAAAGGTCCCAGGAAAAGCTGTGAGATAACTCCAACCACAGGAATTAAAGGCAGGTCACAGACCAAATGTACTAAACCACAGAAAATGATTTCTGGAAGCCATACACTAACCATCTCTTCTCTGTGCCACTGTCCTGAAGCACCAGGCAGTGTACGTGCCTTCCTAGTGCTGTAGCAGCCACAATATTTTGCACTCTTATTTCAGATTTCCCAAGAGGATGCAAGAAAATGGGTACCGGGTAATGTATGCAAAGGGGCAGCTCTATTTATACCGTCTTTCTACCCTCTTGGAATAGTAAGTAATGAAGAATATAGTAACGATAAAAGCAACAAATATGAAAGAGATGAAGGCTAACAATGATTTTCTGGTTCGGAAAAAGTGGCATTCAGTACACAAGGCAATCTCTTCTGGGCACAGCACCTCGGGAGTGTCAGGACCAGGAAACCCATTCTTGTCAATGATTTCTCTGTAATGTTCCATCGAAGGCTTTGGCTGATATTGATTTGCAACATAACCGTAGAGACCATATTTAGGAGCAGTCCTGTCATTAAAAGAATAGACAAAATATCCTTGCAGGTTGACATTATCCAAGGCGTAAGCTGCAAAAGAAAACAAATAAATGAGTAAATGTCACTTTGGCATTCAAGAGCAGTATCATATGCCAGTACATGCAGCAGGGGCAGGGAGATGTTAAAACTAGATCTGTAGTACTCTTCTTAAAAATAAGGTAATCTACATGTACATCCGTGCAAGCTTTGTCATAAAAAGAGTTCATCAGCCACTGCCAGACAGTGTGATCTGTGAGTATCCTGTAATTTATTTCCTTATACTCGGTAAACACAGCTGTGAATGCATGACTGTGTTTAATGATCAGCATGGAGCCTACTGTGAAAATATGGGTCTTTTTTCCGTGTAACAGAACATGGGTTTTGGTTTCCCTGCACCTGGATTTCTGCAATCTTTTCCCCTGGCTGCTCGCTCTGCCTCGCAGAGCACCTCCTGAGGGAGAAATTCAAGGAAGGAGGACGTCAGGCTGCACTTCTCACTAGCAAAGGTCCGGAAACATCAGGAAAAGATGCAGCAATGCTCAGGGTAAGTGGGAAAGTTATGCAGATCACAGTCCACTCTTGCTATTGAGTTTCTGGTCCAAGAGACCTGCATTAGCCTTCACTGAGAATGTGTCCCTGATCCATACTGTTCACTTGGCTACTGGAAGAGTTCTAGCAGCTGGAGCATTAACCTTCAGCCATCAGTGCTGCTCGACAAAACCGATCAATCCACAGTAGGAAAAGTAAATTGTAATACCCTGTCCCTCAAAATCACTATTTTTTACAAATTAAGGCAATGCTTTCTCTCAAGCTAGCAACTGCTCAATTTTCAAATGCCTCTAAAAGCAGCTCTTTCTGTGGTCACATGCAAGACACTTAGCACCTCTAACCTTCCTTTCAGGTGCAAAATGAGATAATATTTACCTACCCTTTTACAGAGCTGCTATGCAGCGTGATTAGTCTGTGTCTGTAAAACTGCATGTGGGTTTAATGGTGTTACATAAATGGTTATTGCTATTCTTCATTTTCGATTGGCAAAGGTGAACTTACACACTGTACAAAAGAAGTATTTAAAAATACAGTCTCATCCCAAAGGGTCCTTTACTGTGTTCTGGAACTGTTTATCTGCATAAACCTGTTGGCTCCCCTGGAAGGAATCAAGTGAGCAACATCACACGCACCAACGCAGAACAGGAAACTTAAGGTGAGACCACACGTGTACCAACCCTCCCCTCATTCCTCTGCAGCATGACACTGAGATAGGGACACGAGATTTTTAATTCCCATCAGTTAGAGCAGAGCGTCTTGAAGAAAAAAAAATAAAATGTAAGTTTCACAGAAGCCTGAGTCAGTCACAATGCCAAGGTTAAAAGCTTGTTACATGCCTAAGGACAAGATGGACAAAAGCACAATACCAGAGTGGGAGAAGAAAAGAGAGTGAAAAAGCTGGTATTACTGACTGGCTGAAGTGTGTGATGTCAAAAGTGGAAAAGCGGGCTTTGGGGTAACTATTGTGACTGCTTAGCAGGGATATATTCACCTGTGACAAAGGAGGCGGAAAGACAGAAAAATATGGCTTGCATGTGATGATTAAGTGGAAAAATATAGTAGCTATTTCCAGCCTGTAAAGAAGAGGTGGGAAGTAATTGGGTGGCTATTCATTGGGTGTAAGAATGACAAAGTTTTGTGAACAATAGGGGTATGTGCAGCTGTTCTGTCTAATAGGACTGGGAGAAAAGCCCTAATTCATACACACTAAGAAAAGAAGAAGTGCCAAGAAGTGGTACAGTCTGAAGTGTTAGGAAGAAGACAAAGCAATACAAACAAACAAATAAAAAAGCAATGGACTGAAACCACAAACCCAAACATATCCAAGATATATTTTTAAATACACATGCAAAAAACATACACCCAGTATTTCAAAATGCTGGCAAAGAAACTCTTGGGCACTTAATACTGATACTCACTAATTCCTGAAAGAGGTGGAAATTACAGACAAGGAAGTTAAAGCCAGTACTTAACAGACTGGACAGGATGACCTAGGAAATGGTGGAACTGCCAGCCATTTTTCACTGCCTAACAAAATAGTGGAATAGATTACACAAGGCTTGATAAATAAGAATTGCAGAAGATATATATATGATTAATGCCAATCACTTTATGAAAAATAAAACTTGTCATACTAATTTGACATCCTGACATCTTTTTTATGAGATTGATAAAAGTAGTGATGTTTGATTTAATATACCTACAACTCCATAAGGCAACTGAGTTGGTGTTATATGGCATTTGGATTAAGAAAATAAAATGTTATGAAGTCAAGGTGAGCCCATAATAAACAGATTTCAACTGTTTTCAAATAGGACTGGTAAGCCTAAAAATGTAATTGCAGACAAGTAAATGTCCCCGTAGGTGTATGTCCCATTAGGTGATCATGAAGAAATAGCTTTCAGCATTTAATCATCTTTCAGTGACCTGAAAGAAAACTATTTCCCACAAAGACTGCAAATAACACAAAGATTAGAGACATGACTTAGCTAATATATCAAGCTTTCCACAAGCAGGCTATGGATATTTGAACACAACCAAATGCAAGGATGTAAAAGATGAAGCAGACCATACTTCAGTGTAGACAGTTCCACCCTATGGGGCAGGAGCCTGTAAGTGAGTTTAAAATCACAGTAGATAACCACAGGCTGCACATGACCAGCGTGCTGCCATGGCCAAAGAGCTAATGGGCTGCTTAGATATATGAAAGAGGAGTACAAGGGTAAGAGGTTATGTTGAACCCACTTCATCTATAGGTGTGGCTGCTGTAGAAACAGTGTGTCCAGGCTTGGGATTTACCTCTCTGAGAAGAATGCTGGCAAACAGGAAAAAGTTTAATAATTGAAAGGTTCTAAATCATGTTTTATTGTAAGGGACACAAAGAGCTTTGTTTGCATTATTTATCAGAGAGTTAAATGACAGTTGGCTTATTTTCTGCCTTGAAGTATTCACAGGCAATACATGGAAATGCATACCTAAATGGCTTAAAGCTGAAGACGAAGAAATTAACACTGGAAATAATATATATATGTATACATATATTTGAAAACGCTAGGTAATTCACCTCTGCAACAGCTTACACTGAGAAGTAGAAAATTCATTATCAGTAAAAATTATCTCATCCAAGTCTGGTGTTTTTCTAAAAAATATCTGTGTTGTGTGACAGGATGACTCAAAATGCCTTCATTTTACCTTATAATTTATGAAACTTTGAGACAGAAAAAAAAGACTGTTTTGAGTTCTGAATAGCAGGAAAGAGTCCAGGAAACAGCATAATGAGGTAGACAGCTGAATTATTATGAAGAGCCAAGATAACGGCTGGATTAGATACAGAGACAGCTGAGGAAGGGAGTTCATATCCAGCCCTGAAGCACAGCAGTGAAGAGAGAAGCAACAAAGCAAAGCAACAGTTGAGTTGCAATAAGAAGAAAATATGATTAAATATGTGTGGAACTACTCACATGACATCTACTTAAAGCTCTTGAATTCACTAAAAAGTTCTTCTGCTATGTAATGTAGAATACGTGCAAGGTCAGTCTTCCTTATGCTTAGTAACACCAATCAGTTGCAAATGAAAGGCAAAACTATGCTGTAATAATATTTAATTTGTGGAGTATTCTACATAAAGCTTCATTTTTTGAAGTAAAACATACTCTATCACATAGTATCTATTTAAAAAAATGGTATTTGTGACATACAAACCACCTATGGTTCCTTACCTTTTAAAGCTTCGTTGATATAATTCTGTATGTAATACACTCTGAGCTTATCGTGCACCATATTCTGGTCATCATCAATTCCATTAGCCATAACATAAATTGGGATGTCGCCATACTTTGATTTAACCCACTTGAGCAATTTACGCAGTCCCCAGGGCACTACTGCAGCTCTGTTGGGGGAGTGCAGCCATGTGATGTCATTGATCATCTGAACTTCAAGATAGTGGTCATATTTCAGTGCATCTTCTTTCTCCCAGCCCACGAGGGTAGTAGTGTAATGACTTAGAGCAAAAAAATCAAATGAGCCCTGGATTAATTTCTTTTCATCTTCTGAGAAAGAAGGCAAGTGGAAATTATAGAGGTCAACACTGTTTCTTCGGTGAAGCCATGCTCTCATCACATGTGGGTAGTCACCATCCCCAAAGATGGGCTGGGCAAGCCAGCCAATGTCGAACTCTAAAATTCTGTCAGCAACTTCTTGGTCATTCCTGGAAAAGGGACAGGCTGGTTCCACCCAGTCAGCTTGCAGAGCTATAGATATTTTACCCTTCTGAGACCTTCTGAATTCTTTGTCGTAAAGATGCCAAGCTTTCGCATGAGCTTTCAACAGATTGTGCCCTGCAGTGTAGGTCAAGTTTTTCACAGACGGTTCATTCATTGTGATCCAAAATTTTACATAGTCCCCAAGACTTGTAAAGCAGAATTTGGCATACTCAACAAAAGCCTGAATGGTCTCTGGGTTTTCCCAAGCTCCGTATTTGGCAAGGGAAACTGGAAGCTCTTGGTTCTCAGCCATAGGTTGCCATAAAGCAACAACAGGAGTTATGTTAACTCTGAGAAGTTCACTAGCAAAACACCGATAATAATGTACAAGTGTGTGGTTGATTAGAGACAGATTACCTAAAGGAAGGATTAAAGACCACTTCAGTGAAAAATGGAAGTGGGTGACATGCATTTCCTGTAGAAGAGACACCTGGAGCCTGATAGCCGCAAAGTCAACACAGTGACGCTTGCGTTTGGAGGTGAAAACCCCATCCACTTTAATCAGTTTCTTCGTCTGGTGAACATCCCACACATAAACGTTAGGGTCAAGAAACTGAGCAGGTGTTGTGTCTACCTAGGTAGAATGAGAAACATACCGGATTCAAGCTGTTTGTTTTAGGTATGTAGGAACATCATATCCATCGGGCACAAGTTACTGAAAGAACTTCACAAGTCAAAACACTGGATTAAGCACTTCTCTCACATCTCTGATATGATAACATCTCTGGCTCATATGAATTAATTAATCTTCTGCTAACATGTGACATCAGAAAAGTACCAAATCTATGTATCATTTTCAGCCATCCTAGCTTATGCTAATGGTCACCATATTTATATCTTCTCCAAACTGCTGCACTCCTTACAGGAAATGAGGGATTGCTCAGGGCTAAGGCATTAACCTGCAACAGATCTTCAGAGAAGCAGAGCTGCAGCAAAGACTACAGTCATTTTAAAAATGTTTTCCTTTCAAGATTAAGAAGCTATACCAATGGGCCTGTCTGTTGTAAATTACCCAGCGGCTTGTTTCAAGACCACTCCCTGAACACAGTAAAAGAAATAACGAATGCAACATCATTTCTGTGACCATTTTTTTCCTGACTATGATGCAAGATGAGTAATGCTGCGTGCTTGATTTTTAGCACGAACTCAGTTGACAAGCAAAAAATTTCCTTCTTGTTAACAAAGTCTTTTTTGTTTTTTTAGCTCATATTGAACTCAGTTCCAAGTTATTTCAGCAAGGTGTTGATTTCTGGTGGTTTGGGCTTTTTTTTGAACTTCTGAGTAAACTCACTATATGTCACCCCAAAGAATAAAATTTACAGTTTTTCAGTAAGTCTGTAGGGCATCAGAAGTCAGAAATGCCTGTATGACACACCGCAGTCAATAAAACATGAGCTTCCCAAGCTCCCACAGAATTATAATTTCACTTTTAAATGAGTATTGGAAACATAATAAGGACTAGAAAATGGAAAAGTGAACTGCTTAAAATAATGGAAAAAGTAAAATCTCCTTCTCATTCATACTCTAGCATAAAAGAAAGATCCAAACTTCAAGATACTGGTCCTACATATGTGTATGGACCTTTCATATGTGTACACCTACATATGTGTATTTGTCCCCTTCTCTCTCTCTCTCTCTCTCTTTTTTTTTTTTTTCTTTCATTTCTTTTTTACTTTTTGTTTTTTTTTTGGGTTTGGGGTTTTTGGTGCAAGGTTCCCCCGAGTTCAGTTTTCCTTGTCCTGCCCTCTGTTTGAAAAGCAGGTGTCAGCCTACAACCAGTGTTCAACTTGTAGCTGAGGCTATGCAGACTGTATAAAGAAGATGCTGAAAATCAGTTGCTATTTTCTCCGGAGAGGTCAGTACTGTGCTTATAGAAGAAAGTAATAAAAAACAGCATGTCTGAGGGAAATTGCTTTTCTGGTGAATTGTCCCTTGTAGATTACTAAAGCATGCATTTCCACTAATACTCTGGGAATGCTGTCAAAAGAGTTTTTCCACTGTGATGCATCTACAAATCACACTACCTAAGCTTTATAGCACAAAATGTTTGAACAGCCTTTTGAAATGAAAATATTCAGCTTTGAAGGTTTGGGGATAGGAGAGATTTTTTAACTGTCTTAGGCTGACTGACTCCATAACTCTACAGCTGTTATTGATCCCAAATTCAGCAATTTCATTTCCATTCCCTAACCTGTCTGGGAGCTAGGATAATGACTGCTGAATATTCTTGGAAATCAGTGTACCAGGTAAGGAGAGTGCAGTATTTTTCAAGAGAACAAAGTCAGATCTTAGTTTTGGAGTAAGAAAAAAAAAAACAAACAAGCCCCATATACTCTAGCCCTAAGAAAGATTCTGTCTTTGTGGAAAATCTAAATTAAAAATTCTGTTCTTGGATCCAGCCTTAGAGCTGAATTTAACTGCACATCGTTACTGTGGTTAGAGGAGCCCTGTAAGCCAAAACAACATCTGAGAATCACAGAGCCGAACTATGAAAGAGACCGTAACTAAGATACAATTTTTACACATGCTCTGAAATCTTAAAATTTGAAAGGTTCTCCTGAAATATCAGACTAAGTTGAAATAAAAAGTGAGAGCTATGAACTGGATCCATGAGCTAGCTAGGTGCTATCCAGGGGTACTGAAGCCTCAGTACACAGCAGTACAAGAAATGACATGGAAGGAATACAGAAATTTCATCTAAATCTAATATTGTTTACTTTTCTTTAACACAAAAGTCCTCTAACAAAAGTGTCAGACTGTACATATATAAGGTGTAGAAACATACCACTGTAAACACGAAGAGTTTTCAGGAAGTTTTCTAAATGTGCACTACCACAGTGGGCAAATACATTACCACTGACTTGAAAAAGCAGCAGTACTTCTCATTTCATAAACAAGGACCTTTGGAAATATGCTTTAGCAGATCTAAGCAACTTTCATTTGAACAGGACTGACTTCAGTAACTGATCACACAACATGTCCAGGGATGATAAGCATCAGACCCCCTTCAATTGGTGTATGTTTTTATAGACCATTGCTTTCTCGACTGTACCTCACTCCAATTGGATCTCCTTGGTCACACACAGAAAGTCTAGATGAAGACTAAAAGGCATGGTATTTGCAACAAAATCCTTGCATCCATCTCCTTCAAATACTGTGGTGATAAATGTCAGCCAAGACACTCTATCTGGCTAATTTATCAATATGATCTTGACCACTGGTTTGGCTGGAGAACCTACCAGCTTTACCATCAGACTTACCTGAATATAGTTGTCAACAATCCCCCAGGCAAACCCACAGGGAAAGACCCCTTCTATAGGCAGGTTTTCAGGCAAAGGTGGGAAGCCATTTTTTTCTATCAATTTTTGATAGAACAAGACAGAAGATTTTGGCATCAACTTTTTGTCGTGGCTCTGGAAGTCAACATAAAACAATCCACGTCGAATGCTGTATCCCCTGTGCCATTCAAAGCCATCCAGGAGGGACCAGACTGTGTATCCAAACACATTAACTCCATCGTACCGGATAGCTGAGGAAAGAACAAAACCCAAACTCATTGCAGTGCTCATTCATCCTGTGCTGGAACCAGAAATGTTTGTGGTATTCACATGCAAGAAAAATGCAATAGCTCAGGTAAATATCTCAGTGTCTGCTTCAAAGCCCATTCAGGGAATATATTTCAGCTGCACAGAATGCTCTGGGACAGGCTCCCAGGGCATGGGTACACTGTGGAAGGCAATAGAGGTGCCTGGCTTGTCTTTAAACAAGCCAGATTTAGAAAAAGAAGTGGTGCAGCAGTGGTTCAAGCAGTGCTGCTGATTTGGTGTGCCAAACCTTAGCCTCATACCAGGGCAGAATACACCTGAGCAGTTTGCAGCATCTGGGCCAGTAACTGCATGGCGCTGCACTCTGCTAAGCATTGCATCTCACTCTTAAGTGTCATTAATGCAGCACTACTACGCACACAAACCAAGTCAGACTCCTTTTTCACCTTCCTCTCCACTACTAATCTATATTAAGAAAACCCTGATAACACATTTTGGGTTTTGATGAACTTTTATTACCATGGATTGTAAATAGAAGTAAGTGATAATGCTGGAAGACTGCATGCAAAGACTGACTTTTACAATTCTGTCTCCTAATATCTTTTATGGCATACTGTTTTCCAGCTTAAATATTTATAGGTTTCTAAAAATATATATGCATTCTAGGTCAACTCATTGGCTTTTATGAATCACCACACACTTTGCAGGTTAAAATCAGGGTCTGCTGTCATCTGTTAGTTAGTATTGCCAGCATTACAGTTTTATTTTGTGATTCCAAATGATACTCCCTTTTAGTTGTATTAAACACTGAGATTCAGCAAAATGTTCCTGGGCAAGGCTCAGCTTCAGGAAAACATGCAGGAAAGTGGTTATTTTAATTACATAATTAGACCCACCCTAATTCAGCAATGCATTTAAGCACATTGTTATAAGTTCTTTTGAACTTGAATTTGGCTCAGCAGACAGTTGAGTTTATCTTTATTACTCACCATCTTCTGTAAACCCAAACTGGGTACTGAATGCACATATTTTCCAGCCTAATAACACTAACACAGTGTATTTCAGGCAACCAGAATATCAAGACCCTCATTTCCTTGTTTTATTAATGTACCTCATTACAGTAAGCTATGAAGGACCACATGGATTCTTCATTGTAGTCCTGTTCAAATCAATTAAATTAACCGTGGTTATATAAGCTATGAATTTGGCACAGCTTCTATCACAGGTCGTGAGAAAATGTCTAAGGAAATGGAATACTTCTCCTCCTAAAGGCACCATTCTTTTATGTTTGGCACATGATGGTATTTTTCTAACCTCCGCACATACACATGATGACATCTGCCGTACCAGCATAGTAAAAGCCGGTACAGGTCCACTTTGTTAGACAGAATTTCTCTTTGAACAGCACGTCACCCCTCCTGTAAGTCATCACACATCACTCCCGCACTTCCGGAGCACCTCAAAAGCTCCCCTCAAATCCTTCTTTCAAAATGTATTAGCTTTAAAGTGTCACCTATGAAAAAAGCAATGTGAAAAGATTTTGGAAGTTTAGAAGTCTCAAACATAGCATCCCACAAGAATTGCATTTTACTGAAAAAAAAATACAATGAAAAAGACTGGTTCTCCTTTTTTGCATTGTCTATCTGCCCTCTTTTTAGTGTCTGTCACTGTGCAAGCCAGGCTGACTGAAAGCTAAACTCTCCCAGCTTCTGAAACTGAGTGTCCTTGTCCATGCTACCAGCTGGAAATAATGCCTGAGTCCTCCTCAAAGTGTGCCTAGAAGTGTGCTACTGTACAGGCCAGAGCTGGGCCATAACGGGGTTAACAATTAAACAACATTGACTGTCTCCTACCACCACTTTAGCTCATGCTCTATTCAGCTCACTAGTCTAGAAATAGCACGAGATATCATGACAGACCCATAAATAACAAACAAAGCCCTCTGCACAGCTATTGTCCCACCATGGAGGGGTGAGTGAAGCCCAGAGCCACTGTTTCTGTGTGGAAGCTGCCCAAGGATATACATTTTGCCTCCACACATACCTAAGAATAGCTCGATCCTGACCTGTCAGAGGCCTACCTGTCCCTGTTCTCCTTAAGACTCTGGATTCAGACCTGTTATCTCAAATTATCTCAAAATTAACACAAATAATGACCTAACCACTTGGCTAGTCAACATGGCACAGAGGAGCTCTCGCATCCTCCTGTTCTACATGCTCAGCTTTACAAAGAACAACTTTGCTGTATCAGAGAGAGAGCAGGGAAATGAGTATGATCCTAGAGTCAGTGGTCAGATACCCACCCATGTGAGAAGAGAACTCCAACCAACTAGCAACTCTAATTAATATTTAACTCCTTAATATTACAGCTCTATTCACTCTATTCTATCCTCATTGTTATTTGAGGGGTGGAGATCAGTAACAGTAAATGAAAAAATGTGAATCTCAAATAAAGAGTCCTTTCCCCAAAATAAAAACAAAAACAGAAACAACACCAAAATATATATATATATATCTAACCATAGACCATGTCTACAGCACAGAGTGTCAGAGTGGATGTCAGCATTTCAGCCGAAATCAGGAGCAGACTTTTGAAGCAAATTTTTTGACTGCCCCAACTTACTACACCTTGGTTCACATCACAGGATGGTCTCAGGATGCATGACCTGAGGTCCTTTGCAGTGCAATTAAACCAAAGATGGGCTTCAGGAATGCACAGAGTGTGGACACCTGGCCCTCAACACCAACTGTTTTTACTCAGTGTGTTTATTCCAATAAGGCTATACTTACTTGGCAACGTTGACATTCATGTATGCAGTTTTAATGGAACCAGTGCATGCACACAGTGTACCAGGCAGAGATACTGGCCAGATATAGGAAGCAGCAAAACCACAGCTATGTGGCCTTGGCTCTAAATAAAGCATCCTCCTTTCTCAGTGCTATAACCCCAGTACCATTTGTTGCCCCATTACAGCTGGAGCAAATTAGGTAGAAACTAGTTCCTGAATCTCTATGTGATAGTGCTTTATTGCAAAGGATAGACATGTCCTAAGTCTCTGAGAGACACTGTATGTGCCTTTGTCTTGGGTCTTTTCTGTTGTACCACTTAAGACTCTCTTGTGGAATTTTCTTAACTAAATTTGTTCAAGTACTGCATAGGGAACTTTGATAGTCACATTGGATATTTCAGATTCTAACAGGCAGAAGAGTTAGGTGCAATAATTTTCATCATAATGATGCCACAGTCTCTTCTGCAGATCTGGTCCTCTGTTTCTTCTTCCTGTAAAAAGTTTAGCCAAATGTTGGAATTCACAGGTTAATATAATGACAACACTACCACTGCTGAAGTTGTTGCTGTTATTTAAAGTAATAGGAAAGAAAATCTATAAATTGAGATTGTTCCCAGCCAGCTGTTATTAAAAGGCAGATCCATGAATGTTTGTCCAGGAATTTATAAATGGAACAGAAATATGGGTAACAGTCATGAGGTTAAGAGCCTTTATAGACCTTCATCTGGCTTTATGCAAACTAGTAATACCGTACATGCAAGAATTAGTAATTGTTTCAACATTCCATTACTGCCATTTTGGATGCAATGCTTCACGTGTTTATTCACCTTTAAATTTATTTGTAATAATTAGGTTTCTGGAATAGCAGATGAAACAAATGTGGGACTCTTGCATCTTCATGAGTGCTGAGAATAAAACAAAAGCGATTTCTGCCTCTTGCATGCCTGACAATACCAATGTAACACAATGCTTATGTAGTTTGAACAAATAGCTATAATAATAATCTTTTTAAAACCAAAACAGCAAACTGAAGATGAGTAAATAAATTATTAAATTTTAGATTAATGAATTCAAGACACTGAAAGTGGAAATGGGAACCCCAGCAGCTTATTGATGCCTACTAGGATTGAAAGAATTTATTTTGCCACAACAAGATGAGAAATTAGAAAATAACTCTCATATGATGTCATCTATTTCTTCAACCGTGAAAAAAAATGATAGGATAACAACTTAAATAATTTATATTATATAAACTCAAACACTCAGTTGTCCTTAAAGTCATGTAATTTCAGATTATTGTGATTGATATCCATAACTGTATTAATGTAGTATTTATGCAAGGGCAAAACTGAGATGCAACATGAAAAGGTTTCAATTTTCCATTTAAAATATATTCTTTTACCCTTATGGTTTTTTTTTTTCAGAGGAACTCTTAATGGATAGCATACACTTTTCCACATATATATTCTTAAGTTTAGTATATATGTATCCATACAACTACAATAAATTATTAATAAATAATATACTACATTTCCCTAAATCCACTGACAGTATAGTTCACACAGGGTTTGTACTTCTTCCCACTGAAGACAGCAGAAATTTTCCTACTGATTTCAGAGACGGCAGCACCAAGCTCACCAAATGCTATCTGCAGATACTGTGGGTCTTCAAGAGCTGAAAAGAGCAAACCCAGGAAGAGATCTGGAGTGTCATTTCACAAATGCCAACATGAATGTTAAAGACCCAAATTAGATTTCAGCCTGGTTCTTTAACAAGTCTCTTTAGGCTGTTTTGCATAATGATTTTGTCAAACACGTATTAATACAACCTTAATCCTACCTTTCAAAGTTTCCATAATGAACTTCTTGAGATAGTAAATATATTTGGCATCATCTCTCTTGGTGCTACCAGAAACAAACCAGCTGTTTTCCACAATGAATACTGGGGGGTTGTTATATTCACAGCTTATCCAGTAAAGGAGCTGCCTCAAGCTTATTGATTCCAACTGCTGGAATTTCATGTGAGAGTCCAAGAGCTGGAAACTCAGGGTAGCTCCAAAAGAAAGAGCAAAAAAGTCAGCTGTTCCCTTGATGTACTTCTTCTCATCTTCACTAAATTCAGGCAGCAGAGATGAGAGGTTACTCCTCATGCTCTCTGGATAGTCACCATCAATAAATATGGGCTTAGCAAACCAGCCGAGCACAAAATCAAGGGATTTTTGACATTCTTTTATATTTTTGTCAGTCATACTCTGAGGTTTTATCCAGTGGGAGCTAAGGGCAATTGACACTTTTCCTCTTTGAGTTGGACGAAAATGGTCATTGTAGAGATGCCAGACTTTAGCATGGGCCTGTTGAAAAGAAAGACTGTAATTAATGCACCCGAAGTTCCATTTTAAGTATCATAATTGGTCCCAAGTACCATCCACTGTCATACAGTGACCAGAAAAACATTGCATTTGAGGGTCCAGATTTATTCATTCATCAGCAGTAACTCCTAAGTTAACTTTTCATTAATACAATATTAGAGAAAGACAATAAATTTGTAGTTGTTTTGGCAAAACAGCACTGCAGTTTTCTATGAGATACAACTCCAGACACCAAACACACTTTTGGTAGTTAGCTAGACATCATTACTGGCTGTTATTATTAAGAATGGACATATTTCCAGTACTTACAAAAATGAAAATCAATTTAACTAAACATGTCGCAAAGGATGTTTTCATTACACGAATATCACTTTATCTGTAGATACACAGATATATGGCAGGTCCATACTACTAAGATCTCTCAAACAATGTGAGACAAACAAAAACCCTGAACTTGTTTCTATTTGAACCAGAACACACAGTATAGGAAAACTACCAACTTGGACTTAGAGCCGGCTGGTGAATAACAAGTTATCACTGCTCTTGAAAAACTACTCTAATAATTTGATTTAACTTGTTTTATTAAATTTTGCTGTTTATCTCTAGCATCAGATTTCATCCACTTGATTTTTGGTATAACTTTATCTGTTACTGTGAGGAGATGTTTTCTACCAAATTTCTTTCCCGTGATCTTACAGAGTGGGTTGAAACATTCTCTTGATGTTCCCTTTGAAAGCTAAATAGATTAAGTTCCTGGAGCCTTTCATTATCTTCAGGCGTAGTTTCAAGCCCTCTAACCATTCTCCTCTGCTCTCCTCTGAATCGCTTCCAATTTGTCATCATCCATCTTAAACTGCAGAAGCAGGATTGGATAATATGCCAGTGGTAGTCTTGCCAGCAGTAAAACCAGAGATAATTTAATATACTGTTTCTGCTTATGTGACCATAGCATTACACTATGAGCATATGCTCATCTAAAGTACCATGATATCTCCAGAGCCCTTCACCATCTAAAACATATTTTTCTTTGTACCTGGCTTATCAAATTTTGACTGCTCTATGAATCAACATCCCATCTTTATGTCATCTTCACATTAGTAGAAATGGTAATGCTTTTTTCTAGGTCATTGGTAAAAAGGTAAAAAACGAGAGATCTTTCATTAGAATAAAATCTACCTGATAACTATTCCCAGTTTACATTTGCATTCTGAGACTTATCAGTTAGTATTTGTTCACATAATTCTGTGATGACATGAACCTCTGTTCTTGCCATACAAATTCACAAGTGTGCTGAATATATGACAGATTATTAATCAAAATGTCACAGGCATTTTTTCAGTTCTCCCTGAAATAAAAGCCATATAGAAAGCCAATCTTCCAACCCATGCAGCTGGTATGTTAGCAAATTTTGTCATTAATTTATTGATAGCTGTTGTTTACAGTTTCCTTTTCATACACTCTTACCATTCAAGCTTTCAACTGCTATGATTTCCAGTTGCCAACCTTATTAGGAACATTAAACAATTAAGATTATTAATCATTTTTGACGTAGACACTGTCAATTACCCAGGAAAAATAATTCATTCTACTGTTCTTGCAGAATTTTAATTCTCACTGCTGGGAGAAAAGCAACTGGAAGTGAAGGACAATGAAAGGTAAGATCAATAATCAGGGCTCAGATCAGTTGACCCCATACAAAAAACCTGCTGCTTTTGAGTCACCATGGGGTGTATAAAACATCTGTGCAAATTTGACATTGGCTGTAAAGGAAGCTGAACCTATGCCCTTCTAAAGTGGTCACCAAAATGCAAATAACAGCCTTGGAAACTCTAAATCACAGCACACACCTCTGCACACATACCTGATTCCAGCTCTCAGGTGCAAACTTTAACATACACGCTCAGTTATAATGCACCAACAGCTCAAATAAACATGATGCAGTCCCACCATTTGTCTATATTAAAACAATGAATTTTGATGCTAGTGAGAAACTAAATATAGCAACCTCTTCAAAGTCTCATGACAAAAATGAGAGCTGACTGGCACAGACTTAATTTTATTTTACACTAAAGCGCCATTATGCTGATGACAGAACAAAAGACATTAGGCACCATGACCAAAACTCCATACAGCCAACACCTTAAATATGATTTTAAAAATACCACTGGGAACAAATGTGTCACCACTTCCAACTCTAAGAGATGTCTGGAGAAATATTACTGATGGCAGAATTTCAAACCATTATCCTTGGAACCCAATCTGAACTTCTCACAAGGTGCCTCTGTGTCCCTGCCTCTCATCATAAACAAAGATGGGATGACAGGGGTAGCTTTTATGTTTTGGCTTTTTTTTTTTTTTTTTTTTTTTTTGTCTAGTTGTGGCATTCAGAGGGAATCCTGAGTACAGAGTCCAAAATCTAGCTTTCCTTTCAGTTTGTGCAGCCACGTTGAGGTTACTGTTGTAACCAAACATAGCTGGATTAATGCTACAGTAGTATTATATGCTATAATGTATATATTATATATATATAATGTAATGTATATATATATGGGTATATGTCTATACCCATACTACAAGTATCAGCTGGCTTTACAGGTATGTCCTAGGCATATTGTAGTTCCTTTCAGATCACATACACTTTTTGCCTCAATAAATGCCATGCATTCTTCCTCTGTTGGACCTGACTTATCTCCAGGCTTCCTGTCTCGTATGTTAAGATGCCCCCAAGCACACTTTCAGACACCAAATTTCATCTGCCGTCTGCACTTGCAAGTATTCTGCCCACTCATGTAGCACCTCAAGGATTACGTAGGACTTTCCCCATAACTCCTGGCTTTCCCCACTCCAATCCATGGAGAGAGATCTCCCAGCATTTTAGCATCCTTGATTCTACCATGAAGGAAGTTCATGCAAGAAGTACCAGCAAGAAGGAAGGGAATCCTGTGGGTTAGCCCTTTCCACAGATGAGGTCCCATTTACTATCTTGTAGGAATGAAAAAATATAAAAGGTAAAAATGTGAAATTATGTCATTAATATTTATTTTCTAAGCTGATCATCTATCTCTATAGAAAATGAGAAGACTGGTGTCTAAAATATGCTGGATGAGTCATTCTTTGGGAGTCCATCTTTCTCCACTGATGACAGACAAAATCTGCTATTTAGTTATACAGGACTTCTACAGAGTGCTGAAAGCAGCTGAGAAGCCCACTCAAATGTCTTTGCCTCCTGGAGTGTGCATGAAGTTAAAGTGGAATTATACTAACTCCATAATAAACCAGCTAAGCATAGAATATAGTGTTTTATAGTACAGAGGCTCGATGGACAAGCATGAATGGATTAATTCAAACATACATAGAAATAAACCTGGAATAAGTAAGTGACAGACCCAAGTCTCTATAGACATCTGGGAAAGGATCAGTTTTCCTAAAATTAGGTGTCTGATGCAGTTTTAGAGACTTCAGAATATTTCAGCCTTTAACTGCAGTTTCAGAACACTCTGAGTCTCCCATAAATCCTAAGCTGCAACTGCTAGACCCACAGAAATTCTTGGGATACTATAGGATGTGCTGAATGATAATTTGCATATACACCTATCTTCAGGCAAATGAATCACACTGCTCGGGTGGATTCAGTTTGAGCTGAAGCCACCTTATATTCTGCTGTCCACATGTAAGCTAGATGCCCAGGTACCCACTGTAGACAATGGAGATCTTGGGCTCCACTCAGTTGCCTGAACAAAGATGTCTAATTGCCACTCCAGAATGATGGTGGTTCCATGTAGACGTCCTAAATAGCCTTGGAAATCTCATGTGACACTACTGTGCTAATCAAATCCACTCAAGCCAATCTACTTTGTGAAGTCAACTGAGTGATTCACTGGTGCAGTACAGCAGCCACACCACGGCACTCAGCAGGATCACTGCCTAGCTCCCAGTAACTGTAGTGATTGTGGGTGGGACTTAAATAGGTGCCCAGACTCTTTTGAGATGTCTTACCTGAACTTGAAGACCTTGCTTTTTCTGGAGCAGCAACTGGAGGCCAGGCAGAATCCTAGAGCAGTTCACATGACACTATATGCTTTTGCTGGGACAACTGAAACCTCCTAGATGTCTACTAACTGTATTCAAAGTTTAGTGTCCCAGATCATATGCAGAGAAAAGAAGCAGAAACAGCCTATAATCAATTCCTTTATATTTATCTGAAATCTTACCTCCTCATCTCAGTGACTATGACAGGCTTTGAGTTCACAGCTGACTAGGATTTAGACCATGGCAATCCACACTTCAGTACTTTCACTGACACATAGCATGTTGGCTCCTTGTCCCTGTTTTTGCAGGCTTCTGAGGGCTCTTACATTGTTCCTTGTTAGCTCAGGCAGATGTGTGGTGCTGACAGATCACTTGGCTTTACTGGAAAACCTTACCAAAAAAGGCTGAATTTTGGTAGTCTTGTCATTATTACTTGCTTTCAGATAGTAGCACGTGTTGCTAGATACCAAACATTTGACTGACACCTTTTTGGGGGGTACTACCTTACATTCTTCTGAATCTTTTGAGACTTGAGACAAGCTGGTATTGGGAAAGTTGCCCGTTAGTACAGGGACTCCTTGTGTTTACTACTGTATATTCTTCAGTAACACACTGTCAAGTAAGCTTTTAAATGCTTACTTTACCCTTTAAGTGTTTACATCACTTAAAAAAATACTAATTTTTCTATCACCATGAAAATGGAAAAATGTCTCAAGATGTAGCTTTTCCTTAGCTAAGCCCACCCATATTTCTGAATTTTGCTCATGTTTCAGGGTCTGGCATAGACCTGCTTTCAAGTTGATGCATTCTTCTTCCCACCACTCTCCCACACAATATACCTATTTGAACCACGCTCTACCTATAATCAACCTTTGAAACTCTTATTGGTCATGTTTTATCAGCCTTATAGTGATCCCAGTGTGAGTCAAAGTCAATAATGCATGAGTCCAGCCTTGGTGAAGCATCAAACACATTTCCAAGGCAGAAAAGCCTCTTGTATTGCATGGGCTCGTCTACATAGTCCAGCTTCCTGCAGTGATAACAGAAATAATTCAACACAGGCAAACAGTCTTCACAATCATCTGACATAGTCATATCCTACTCTATTTCAGAACGGAGCTACACAGTCCAAGAATCACCAGGCGAAATCAGTTTAGTGATATACAGACAGCTTTGTTTGCCTGACTACTCTAAATTCCTGCCCAAGATCACTAAGACTTTCCTGAGGCTGTCATTGATAAGCAACATTCTGCAAGTTATCAGTGCTTATGTCTATCATGATGCATAAGCTTCACAACAGCAAATCAAGAATTATAATTGGGAATATCATGACTCAATCATGATTCAAAAATTTTTGTTCATTCCTCTAGAATAAGTTGTCTCAATTTTTACTTGTGTCTTCTGAACCAATAATAATACCATTCATTTCACAAATAAACTGCACAAATAACCTGCTCTCCATGCTCAGATGAACTATCTGTATTAACTCTCTATTTGCATTTTAATGAAGCTGCTTAGGAAAGTGTTACTGAAACACATTTAGCAATACAAAGCGAAGAGTTAATTGGAAAAGATGTGCAAAGGATTTTTGATTACTAGAAACCAGGACGATGTATCTCCAACAAAAATGTCATTATTCAGTCTTACATCAAAAGCCCTTCTGAAATGAGTATAATTATTGGAATGGCATGGGAAACTCTAGTGCATCATTAGTCCGAATGTGCCTAGTACCAAGAAGAAGAAAAATGCAATGACTTTTTTTCTCTGTTTCATAAAAAGTAAGTATTTTAATCAAAAGCTACAACAAAGGATGTCATATTTCATGTCATGTTTCACCCTTAGATCCAAAGTCAAGTAGGCTTTATCCATACAGTCCAGGGCAAACATTCTTTTTCACAAGAAAGTGATAATCTTAACACTGAGTAGCAGATAAAGAAAATTAGAAATTGCTTAAGATTTTCCCCATATTCAGAAGCTGGCAAGACAAAATCGTCATGTATAAAGCACAAGATTTTGCTATAGATAATATGCTAGTCATGTAATAACTTTTTTTTTTTCACTCTTATTTTTCATAAGTACAGATTATTCTGTTCCTTTTTAGAATTTGTTAGCCAACACATGACTGGTCCAAAAAATTCAGTATTTATGACCAACCTCAACAACCTAAGACCAGATGATAAATGTACATAGAATGCTAAGTGAACATTTTTCAGTCTATAAATACTTAATGTACAGTTTGCTACAAATTTACCTTTAAGTGTTGATAACAGACCTGAACTACATTCTTTTGTTCCAATTCCTTTCTTAGTGTTATTTAGTCACAGTTTTTCCCACTGTGCTGGTCACCATAACATGCTGGTGCCTCACAGGCATGACTGAATTTATGCCTGCCATACATAAGGCAGGAAGCAATACTACTCCTACATGTATTTTAAGAATAGGGAGCAGAGATATTACGACATGTGTAGACAAAGAAAAATTAATCCAGGTACCTTAACTTCTACAGCAGTGTATTCACTCCAGAACAATGCCTCTGCTTGATAAGATACTCAACTCTACAGAAAAGGAAAAAAAAAAAAAAAAAAAAAAAAAAAAAAAAAAAAACATCAAAGATGATAGCATTAAGTACTTATCTGAGGACACAGCAGTTAAAACACCATTTCTTCCCATCACAAGCAAAACGGAGGAGCTTTGCTGGACTGATCAAACCTGCCCTGCAAATCCCGCTATCTCCATCAGAGGCTGAGCAAACTCAACCGTACACCTTTTGGGGGAAAATTCATTTCACCTAATTTTTGTCATCGCCTGCATCTGCACAATTCACACAAATGGCAAAGGAGAAAACTTCTAGGACACAATTCACTCAAGTAATTTTTAATCCCCATTTGAGAGTGAGATGAACAGCCTGCATTTCCCTTCACTCATCACACAGGGAGGCTGGCACCACTTGCTGGAGCTAACACTGTCTGAATAAACTGAAGCACCCAACAATGAGTGAGCTGGGAAAGCAGCTAGAAGTCCCATGAGACTTAACAGTCTCTGAAAATATAAAGGTCATCTGGAAAAGAATTAAACAGCATCTGACTTTGAGAAGCAATGGGAGACAAGATAAAAATAGCTTTATTTCTGACAACAAATGCTTCTGAGACACTTGATGTGTTTAATCATTTTCCGGTACCTCTGACAGAAAAGATTAATTACGGAACTGCACAAAAATAGTTCAAGGAATGTTGTGACCCATGTGCATATTAAAGATATGAGAGTCTTAAGCAGAGTACAAAAAGAAGATAAAAGTACATAGCAGTTTGTGTGATTTAAAGCTAAGAGACAATCTTGCAGTACTGAAAGGAGCTAAATTAGTCCCTGATAAAAGACTTGATTCCGATTGGAATCTGGGACACAATACTCAGGCAGTATTTAGGGAAAGACCAAGATACAATCATTGTTATCAAAATTGTTTTGGGTGTACTAAAGCTACGTAAACATACAAAAGCTCCAGAAAAGAGACTGACATGCAAAGCCATCTACCAGGGCGCGAACCTCTTGAGGACACGGCCATGTTCTAATGCTGCTGACATACTCATGTACACAAAATACCACCAAAAAAAAAAAAGATGTGAGGGAAAAAGACATGGAGAACTCAGATGTAATCCACCAAGGCAAGCACACAAAATGGAACATGCTGCTGTCAACAACGCAAACCAGATAATAAAATGATTTTGCAAGAGTTGATAATCTTCGGAAATATACGCAGAACAAAAAGGATGAAAAAAGAGCCATGAGTTTGGTAAAGGGAACTGAATATATTATAACCTCAAGCAAAAGGAACATTAAAGGATTTTAAGTCACATTCTGGTTGGAAAGAAAGTAACATGGTGCTACCAGTAAGCACAAAAGTTACACATATAAAACTCAGATAAAACTGACATATGATATATACAAAATAAAGATCTAAAATACAGAAAACTGACAAAACAATGCCCAGTCAGAGGACTGAAATTAAGCAGATGCCAAAAAGCAAGTGGAAACGAGAGAATTGGTAAAGGTACTGGCTAGGGGAAGGCATCATTCCAGGTTCAAACCTTTGGTCTCATCAAGGTTTGCACAAAGTGGCTGGACAGGGAAGCTCTCTGACTACAGAACAGCTCTTCAGATGCTGAAAGCATTCAGAACTCAGAACTTCCCCCTGTGCTATGGCATAAGCTGACAGAGAAGATAGATAAACTAGTTGCTCTGCAAGTCATACATTGAGGGATGCAACCACGGTAACATATGCACTCTTAATTACATTAGTTGGGGAAAAAACAAACAAACAAACAATTTTTGGTAATATGCAGACTCAAAGAACTGAATAAATATTATAAAAGGCAACTTTTTTCAATACCTTTATGGGGAGAAATTCTGGAAGAGGTGACTAATACAGCCATCTGTGCATATTCATCCCCTCAAAATACCGTTTGGAAATGCTCGTTCTACACACTGCCGAACTATGTTTGTTATCCCAAATGTATTTCTGATGGTTCAGTGGGTACACAGACACTAGTCTGATCTAGGGTAAAAAATGTAGACACACATGGAGAGAATTGCTTTAGAGACTCTCAGGGAAGTGGGCAAAAGCTAAACAAAGAAAAAAGGACAATTCTGTATAATTAAAACTGTGTGTTATGAAGAAAAAATACATTAACAAGACACAGAGGTAAAAACAAATAGGACTAAAGCCCATCATCAGTACATGTCCTAGACAGACAAGAAAATCACAAAATGGTATTTCTGCTTGCTGGGCTTAATCTAACTGTGTGAACCAACCACCCAGATTAGAAAAATGTTGAAGACAATCTATAATTTTGTGTGGAAATGATAGAATAAAGAACCCAGTTTACTCATTACCCTAAAGAACCCAGATTACTCATTACCCTTATCCCAGGTGCATTTAAAGCTCTCTGAGTAGAAGCACTGTGCTCTGGTGTGAATGATTAACTTAAAATCTTATCCTGGGCACGGCAGTGGATTCAAAACAAATTGGCCCTACCAAAGTATGTAACCACTCCTGGAAATGCACTGAAACATTTTATGTGCAACTCAATGCTAAGAGTTTCCCAGGAAGACAGCAGGAAATCTTTGTCATGCCATTTTCACATGAGCATCAACTGATACTGTATTTGACAAATCCATGTTTGTAGAGTTGGGAAGGGCTGACAGAAAGGCAGGCAGAAATTATTCCTGAGGTGCATTCATGTGCTGCCCTAAAAGCCCCAGACTCTCTTCATTTAGAGATGAATGGGTAGACAATTTTCCCCAGCTTTGGTCCCAAAAGAAATTAGATTGCAGGAGTATTCATGCCAAAGTGTTTATGGATCCTGACCATCAGCCACAGAGGAAGTAAAAATATCCCAAACCACAGAGCCACAGAGAAAAATCTTATTGGAGTGAGGAATAATTTCACAAAGATTGTGCATTATCAAGGTTCCAATCTGGCCTACCAAAAAGCAGACAACAGAAATTACTGAATTACTGGTTTACTGTTTTTGAGCGCCTTTTTTTTTTTTTTTTTTTTTTGAATATAAACCACACCTGTTGTACCAAAAACAATAGAAACTGGAATAGCAAATTTAGCACATTCTGTCTTTGTGATCTTGCTATCAGGCGAAGACTGGAGAGAATTTCCCCCTATCATTCACAGGGCACCAGTACTGCTTGACATGCATCTACTGTCCAAGGATTTCACCATGCTCCAGCTATTTGCAATATTCATATCATCCAAACATGGAAAAAATTACAAGAGGCTGATCAAATACAGATAATTTCATGAACAGCTGATGCATTAACATGCAGCCAGAGGTGAAAGAGTTAACTAAACAAGCATAAGTCATAACCTTGGGAGCACCATTCTAAGTGGATTGATGAACAGACTAAGGGGTACAAGATGAGTGAAGTATTTAGGAGTAGACTCATCACCTTACCACCAGTGAGCAAAGTTAATAGGAAGCTTCGTGCTCTACAATTCTGCGGGAGCTCAGACCTCTTCTGGGTTTGTTTATTTTTTTCTCTAGGATTTTATATCCATGTTTGCAGACATGATGAAGCCTTTATCTAAGTTATTAAAGAAGCTGCAGCAATGGGAATGGAGATCAGAACAAAATATGGCCTCTACAGCATTAAAAAAAAAGGCCAGCACAGGTAGTCACATTGGGAATGCTGATCCAGCACGGCCACATTATCTGCACTTCATAGAACTGTAGAATCATTAAGGTTGGAAAAGGCCTTCAAGATCACCTGGTCCAACCATCACCATACTACCAGTGTCACCCACTAAACCATGTCTCTAAGCACTATGTCCAACCTTTCTTTAAACACTCCAAGATGGTGACACCACCACCTCTCTGGGCAACCCGTTTCAATGCCTGGCTGTTCTTTCCAAGAAGAAATGTCTCCTAATTTCCAACTTAAACCTCCCCTGGCACAACTTGAGGATACTCCTTGTTGTATTGCTAGTTATCTGTGAGAAGACGCCAATTCTTCCAGCAAGGACAGAGGCCTTGTCACCACAAAAACAAGGAGAGGCAGTCAGCTTGTTCTGTATGAAAAGGAGCATGAGACGCTCCTGGGAGACTTAGCACTAATGTAATGGGATGATCCAGAAATCAATGAGTGGGTGAAAGGTGTAATTGCCAAACTCGGCATATTTAAGAATCCATAGTGTGAACTCAGCAGAAGAATGAACTACAATAGGTGGTCCCCACGGCATACGATGGGGATCTCATCCAATTTGTTCATAAGAAAAGTCACTTTGATGAGGCTAGAACAACAGAAGGTAGTCTTCTCTGGGAGAAGACATGAAATAATGGATACAGAATTATTTAATGTGTATGATAGTAAATATTTCTACTACACAAGTTAGACCTCCTCCCTCTTCAGCACCCAAAGATAACAGCTCCATGGTTGCACATATAAATTGATGGCTACTTTATCAATCTCACAACAAAACAGTAACTGGGTACATCACCACGGGGTAATGACAATCACAGGAAGGAGGCCACTACAACAGTGGTAGTTTGATTAGATTCTACCCACCAAATGGCATCAGAAGGCATTTCTGGTGTCCTGGATGAATGTGCTGGGGATAGCTTTTCCCATTGCAAATTCCTCTGTGAGGAACAGCAGCCACTGGGCAGTACAGCGAAGAAGGAATTAGAAGATGTCCCCAGTGGGTAACAGGAAAGTGTTTGGCCCTATGCAGTTGGTACAGGAATTATAAATTTAAACAATGTATGTACAACTGATGTCTTACAAGCTGTGGCAGATCATACACTGCAGCAGCACTAAATGAACGAGGATCAAACAAATTAATGACAGTCACGAGGGAAGCAACATTGTTTAGTGACAGCAAAAACCTCAAGTTGTCAGATAGACAATGGCATGTAACAAGACGCTAGTGTTTGCACACAGGGTAAACCTGAACATCATTAAGCATGGTCAAAACAAAATTAGTGGATCAGAGCTCTGTGCTATAATACAAACAAACTCAACCCAAAATGAAGGAGACTTACTTGAATTGTGATCTCTACAAAGATTATTTTTTAAAATAAACATTTGGGTTGTTCATGTTCAAATCCAGCTTGGTCACTGATGACATGATAACCTGAGCTATAACCTTGGCGATTAGATTTAGTCGTTCTGAGATTAGAGCTGTGCATCAGTGACAATGGGCTACAGAGTAAAACAGAAAGGTCCAATCAGCCCTCTAGATGGATGCACGAAGATCATCAGGATAAGCACTGTATGTGTGATGGTACCAGTTTTCAATCTTCAGACAACTATTTAGATTATAATTTGACCAGATGTGAATACAGAATTATTCCTTCTTTTTCTAATCAATCTGAAACTGTTTATGTGAGACCCAGCTGTGTTTGTATGCATGCCCAATACACAGCAATCAATATAAACTACCTCATTGTGTATAACCTGCCTGAAATGTTGTTTTGTGTGCATTTAACAGAACTGATTGAATGGTGTGATTTCAATTATACAGCATTTTTACAAGCTGCAAAAATCACTGAAACTGTATACAACATTAACTTTAATTCAGTAACTTTTGGAGTAACTTTTGCGTGATTGTGCAGATAATACAGCATTCTGTAACATCTGAAGTCCAGTCCATTGTAAAACAAGCCACAAAAGCAATGATTGCAGTGCACTGCAAAAACAAACAAATTATTCACATAACAACTGCAACAGGGAAGGCAGAGTGTCATTCTTGATGGGAATCCCTCTTGTGTGGTCCCCTTCAGCTGCAGGAATTTTGAACTTGGCTCTACAGGCTGTGGCTGTAATTCTACCTATGTTTTTTATACTTCATAATTTGTAAAACGTGGAAGAATAATATTAAGTGTTGAGTAATATGAGGAATAGCTATACCCTGGAAGAAAGAACTGTGGACTAGTCAGTCCACAAACCTGTGGGAATCTTGTGCTTTTTGGACTGGAGGCTGGGCAGAGGACAGCTGGAGGCTAGGCAGGATACACCAGGTTTCTCAAATGGCACATGCTTGTCTATTTGTGCAACTTTATTACCCCTAGCAGTTTCTAAAGAGATAGCCTTGGGATCATAGGAATTTATGACTGAGGACATATGCTGTGGGAGATTGTATGTTATAGGACCTAAACTAGGCTTTTTCACCCTGCAAGTCTTGATGCCTCAGTTGTTTGCCTGTCTTTGCAACAATACATAAGACTAAATGAAAAATTGTAATCAATATACTGACTACTACTAGACATAATTATTCCTAATGTTATTGTTCCACAATGTTTGGTTACAAAAGGAAGATCTGTGATACTGGAAGAATTAAAACTGGTTACTCAGCAAAGGTACGTCTCATCAGCAGGGATACAGTTACTGGAGGAGGCAGACTTTGGTCAGGCACCTTCATTAAATGAATCTGCACACTCCTCAGCAGCCACCCAGAAGATGAAGTACAGCTGTTCAAATCAGAACCCAAAAGAGGAGAGAAAAAATCCAGAGCAAGGAAATATAAGAAAATTAGATTCTGTTGGGGCAAGAGAAACTCTTGGGGTACACCATTTTTAAAGACTCAAGCAACAGATTTATGACTTCAGTAAGAGATGGAGGAACAAAATGGGACATCCAATTGCAGGTGGTGAAGGGAGGGCAGAATTTGAATTTATGAATTTCTTAAGGAGCGAGGATAATTTATGTGTATTTACCCAAGTTCTTCTACAAGCTTTCGGCTATACTGCAGTCACAGATTAAACTGGATTCAATTTATATCTCCTCTGATTTGGGAAACGCATTTAGAACCTCATCCAAAGCCTGCTGAAACCATGAAAATATACTTTTGAGATATAAATAAGTCTCTTTATGTCTGTTTCTAAATGTGTGTTTAATGGCAGATATAAAATTTCTCTGCTACAGAGACGAGTGTTAACTCAAAAGCATACAAATGAAAGTTTTCCTGCTTTATTCTTGCAGTCTGCAAACATAATAAAAACACCATTTAAGCTAAAAGGTGGAATCTTACATGGCAGAAAACTGCAACAAATAAGAAGCATTTAAAAGAGGATATGTAATTCTTATGTTATAAACATAATATTCATATTGTTGATTATCTGTAGAAATTAAGCCAGGTTTCACTTGTTTGTACATAAGGATTTTAACAAGTTTGGCTGGCATAATATTGAATGCTTTAACATAGTTTTTGGGAAGCTAAATATTAGAAGAAGTGATATAAAAATACCAGCTACAGTTGTTTCATTTTTTAAGTATATCCTATATTTTTATATGATGCAATATAAAATGGGGGGGAGGGTTGTCACATCAATGTACTGCAATCTCAAGCTTAGTGATCCACAACAGAAATCACAGTAAAAGTTGACCTAAAGAGTTTTTATCCAATATTATGGGGAAAAAAAAGGGGGGGGGGGGGGTTAGGGGGGGAGGAAGGGGTAAAGAAAAAGAAAAAAAAAAAGATGGAAAACAGCAAAAGAGAAGGGGGATTGTTGTCAGGGCAATAATTTGGTCTAAGTCATAAAGAAAAGGCCACATCTTGGTTTAATACACATAGTTGCAAAAGCTAATTAACTACTACTCTTCTTTCAGCAGTTCTTGTTTCATCTTCTGTGCTCTCACCACCACAGTAGACACTACCATTTAAATATCACCTGTCTTAAAGGAGGGCAATTCAAAGTAGAGTTTGGAGACATGCCTCGTTTCTAAGTAATTGACCAAAGAGCTCTACAGGTATAGCAAAACCTTTTAACAGATTTCCATGAAGACATCCATCAAAACTCTCTCAGAGCCGCACAGGTGCCTGTAAACTAGCTAAGTGTCTGTCACAGTCCCACTCGAGACAACAGACATCTCAGCCTTAACTAGTGGAGGAGAGGAACAGCAAGAAATCCAGTGACTGAATTGTTTTTAAATACTGCCTTTGTTTTTTTTGACCTGTACAAGCTCATGCAAACAGCCAGATGTCTTACATATATTCCAGGCTTGTTAGATAGAAAAGGAGAGTGTCCTTTTAGGCACCTTAAGTTCCTAATATAATAATAATATGTAGCTGGTTAATTTCCAGCCATAGCACCTACATCTACTTTAGCAAGAGAACATTAGAGCCGAATAATTGGTGCTGAGGACTCAATTATCTACAACACCCCATGGACCAGAAGCTGATCAGCAGCTGGAGGTCACTGAAAAGGAGGACACTGTGACCCTGAAAAGCAGTTTCCAGATTACCTTCATCCAAGAACAATCCAGTACAAGAACTCCAAAACCACTTCAGGCTACAAACTGCATTACAGCAAATGGAGACAATCAGGAGATTCAAGCTGCACACACACTCCTGTCTAGATGCATGCTTAAACAGCCTAATGCTACAAAAGCATGAAACCTTTTGTATATTTAATCAAAACCCAATACAAAAATATTTCATTCTGAGAGACTTCAGACAGTGTATGTTAGTGACTGAAAAAAAAAAAAAAAAAAAAGGATTTAACAGAAGATATACTAAATCAGGATGATGCTTTAGATATTTAAAAATTCACAGATTGCACAGCTTACATGAAACCTTGGTTCAATCTCCTTTGTTACATGTAGGAGAGAAGCTCATACTTCAGTAACCAGCTAGTTGTCTGAACACCAATGGAAAGCAAACTGAATCTGGGTCTAAAGAGCTTGAAAAGCCAGGTGTTTTGTGGAGATGAAGGAAGGAAGGCAGGGAGGGAGGAAGAAAGGAAGGAAGGAAATAGAAGAGATTCCTGTTCCTTGCATTAACTGAATTTTGCTTTTCACTGGAAGCTTTCTTACACATGAATGTATGCTTGTATTGAAGAGCTAAGATACTCTGCAAGAGTCATGTATACACATTTTTATTGTCTTACTGGGAGGAAAGAGCACCTCTGCAGAAATGAGCACTTTGAGGAAAAGTAAGGCTCCATCTCTGGCAATCAAAAACCACTTTGTTCATACCAGTAGGATGCAAGAAAGCAAAGATGTTGGGAAGAAATACTGAAGAAGAAGTAGGGATTTTAATTACATACTCTGAAGAATAAAACAATTGAAGGATATCAGGATATGATTTATAATCAAAGGCACTAGATGCATTAGGTGCTTACTACAAATGAGCCACTGGGCACCCAGAATATAAAGACAATGGTTGGACTTTGATGATCTTAAAGGTCTTTTCCAACTAAAATGATTCAGTGATAACAGGGATGCTCTGATGTCATACTACTTGCCCACCCAAGCTCTTCTCCAACAGCAGCAGCAGGACATGGTACCACCTTAAGAGAGCAGGTGAACCTGGTCACCTTCTGAGATCTAGCCTCCTACTTCCCAGGCATCCACACTGTCATGGTTGAGATGTCAGGAGGTACATTCCTGCCTGCTAAAGGATTTTGGTATCTGCTTATGGGCCCACACTTCACATATTTCCCTACTCCCTTTTTGAGTTTGCTGGTATAACCTGTTCCCACAATACTTTCCAGAAGTTCATGACGTGCTGTGTAAAAAGGACTGACCTGTTTGCTCCATGTTTCTTTTACTCTCCGTGGAAAGAATCAGGAAATATCTGGTTGCAATTTATCTTACCTTAATGTGCATGCTAAAATTGATCGGAAGGGCCATGCCCTAAAATTATCTCCAGAGTATAAATGAGGCATAAGGTAACTAGCTCAGATGTAAATGTGTGCAATGCAACATCTAAAGTGAAGTGAGACAAACCACACCCTGTCAGTCTTTAACTGGTCTTTTCCAATTTAAAATATATAATTTAGCACACTTTAATTAAATATATTTAATACGTATATAA
This sequence comes from Aythya marila, assembly GCF_965140915.1. NCBI lineage: Eukaryota > Metazoa > Chordata > Aves > Anseriformes > Anatidae > Aythya > Aythya marila. The sequence goes on along the minus strand of NC_139042.1, from coordinate 23,549,864 downwards.
AGTAAGAGAAGTTTATTGCTAGTCTGAGAGTGATGCCTACATAATCCTTCCTGTTGGGATGACTGCTGCAGGGGAAAAAAAAAATGGGAAAGAAGGCAGAGTCCTGATTTCAAAGCACAAGTTTGATTTACTGTAGTTAGTCCTGGTTATTCTGCATCTCCCTAGGTTCCTTCGTGATGATGGTTAATCAGTTGCTGCATGTTCACTGTGGACACAACAAAGGATTTCACATAAAAGTATAAAACATTCTGAGCAAGGCACTGGAAAAGTTTTGTTAAATGATACAATATTCCAGAAGAATGTGATGAGTCATTTTACTGTGAAAGAAGAATTCTGACTTCTGAGAATTTTCACAGAAACACAAAAAATGCTTTACTGAAAAGTTATTACCACCTTTTTGATCCTGTGCCTACTGTCTGCAAGGGTTTAGAAAATCAGGATTATAAGATTAAGAAGAACCTCAAGGGCAGCAAGTTCATCCCCCCTGCTGCCATGGGCATATCTATGACACAAAACACCCACTTCTAACTCCATCCAGGTTCACTTTGACATCATCTAGGTATTTTGTTCATACTGTCCTCTCTGGAAGACTGCTGCAGAGTCACATTTCACAAAGGATTACCCATTTTTTTTCAGTTTTTGGGTTAAATTTATTCATGTTCAGTCTAAACGCTTTGGTTCTTGCACCAAAACTCTTTGCCTTAGACAGTTATTTTTCTTCACTTGTTTCAACCATTGATCTATTTATAGAGAGCAAGTATATTCTCTCCCAGGGTTCTTGCTCAGGTAAATAAGCCATGTTCTGGTAAGATAATTCCTCATCTCTGCTGGAAACATCACCTGATACAGACTAGAAACAAATGTGTCTTTGTCACAGCTGGATTATATTGGCATCTTATGGTCATGCTGTGATCAGCAAGTTCTCATCTTACAGAAAATTTCTTATGAGCCTTTCTGTTCATCTGTTTATTATCCTGGTGATCCTTTGCACTTGGCAGTGTTTCCTGAAGTTTAGCTCATGCTTTAATTAGTGCAATCCTCCTCTGTGCCAAAGCATGGGAGTTAAAAAACATTAAAAACTTCAGCAAGGAACTGCCCTTGAGCCTGATGCTTCTACTTTCAGTGCCACCTATTGTGATATCCTCTTTAGCAATTTCTTAGTTATTGCTATAAATTCCCATCCCCCTGATCTCAACAGTAATTCTCCACATGGCACTATTTCAACTGTCTTACTGAAATACAGATTAGGTTTATCTTATTTTCTTTCTCTAGATAATCAGTTATCACAGAAAGCTATCAGATGTGTCTGGCTTGACTTTGATGTTGTAAGTTTGCAGCGTTTTGGGTCCATTGCACCTGTAGTTATTTCCATTCATCCAAGCCTCATCCTCATTAACCTTCCTGTCTACGAAACCCAGTGCTCAATGTCTTCTTGACAGATCAGACAAAAAGCACTAATTGGTTTTGAAGTAGATTTTTTTAATTCCTCACTACCTGATGGCTGTATGTCTTCCTGTCCTACTTTTCCTAATGTGAAGAACCACAGGATAAGGCTACTCAACATCCATGAGGTCTTGTGTGGAAAACCACAGCCATTTGCTTGCTCCAGCTTTACAAGACCAAGCAGGTGCTGCTGACTGCCTTTGCAGGGGGAACTATATCACCATCCATCAGACGCTTCCCTGTGTCAGAAGACTCAGCTGAGTGCTCAGGAAAAACAGAGGAGAGCATGAGATACTGGATTTCCCCACAGATCTGCAGCAGACACCAGATGCCCGAAATACGTGAGGCTCAGGCAAAATGTGCATACAATCCAGATCATATGGCAGAGTTCACCATCTGAGAAGTCACAGGAGCACAAAGTACCTCCACCCAATTTTTGTACTGGCCCTCCAGTACTCGCCTCCTCTCTCATCCATCCCCCCTCTCCTCACCTTCATTAGACTAAGTGTGAAAGTCTGTCTATGAAAAAAAAATGTGTTTGAGTTTCTCACCATGGATTGTCTATACCCTATAGACAAAGATGGGAAAATTAATCTTTTTTATTATTATTATTATTAGGATGAGATTCGCCGTGCTCACTTCTCTCAATTACATGTAAATTAACCCTAGAATGGTGAGCTTAAACATGGATGTCTCTGCTGAAAACCTCTAAAATTAGCTCAAATGTGATTGCTTTCCCTTGTGTCTGTCCCCCAGCCTGCAAGGGAGAGGTGTCTACCCAGCCATCTCCAGCCCTGACACAGCACTGCAATATGATTCTCAAGCTCTTGACCCACCACTTCAAATTAAGCAGCTCTATGCCAAAGTTTTGCAGGGAGCCAAGTGCAGCTTAGCCAGCGTCTTCACTCGCTGTGGTGCAGAGCCAAAGTACACACAGCTACACCCCTGGTCAGCCCAGTGGACAGCTGGCTCCGAGCTGGAGAACAAGTCCCACATGCTCTTCCCTCTGGGATCACTGGGAATGCTGCCAAACCACTTAAAGGGGAATATCTTTACACAAGACCACATTTTATAATGGTTATTGAAAAGCCAAGTATTGAAAATCCAGGCAGATGCCAAACTGTGTCTCAGGGCTGATGCAAACGCTGCTGGGAAGACAGCACTGGGACGCTAGTAAACTGGAACATAGGACCTATATTCCATGCTACAGCCTCACTCAAACTAGCTAAATGCCTTGCTGCTGACACCTGTAGCTCAGGAAGTTTAACACTGTTTTATGCGATGTTGGATAAATATAATCTGCTATTGATAATCTTTGCAGGTTGAGGATTGTCCCAGTTGCACCCAGTGCCAATACCAACAAACCCTTCATGCTATATACAAAAGCAAACGTGGGGACTCTGCAGGCTGTAATCTCCATAAAACTCTCCTCTTAGCACCGTGAAGTGGAGCTTAAGATTTGGTGGCCAACCAACAGCGAAACACCACTTCTGTACTGGCTGTGTCCACCCCCAATTAGGCATGTTGTTCTTCTAAGGTCAGTAATTAATCATACCAGAAACATAACATGGGGAGCAAGAAAGCAGTGTCTTGTCACACCTGTAGAAGAATAACAGGATATAAGAACCACTGCAATGGGTCAGGCTGTCCAACCTGTATCATATCCTTTGACATTCCAGAATAAGCTCCAGAGAAAAATGTGAAAGCCACTCAGACAAATGGGGGATATTTAGGCTTGAAGGGTGACTTCAAGCATTGTACTGATCTCTAAGTGGGAGATAATAATTTAAGTTGTTATCTGTATTCACTATGAATCCTGTTTTTTAACTTTGCCTAATTATTGGTCTGAGTCACCTCTTTCAACAACGAGTTCCTGCACCTAATTGGCCATAACAAACTACTTCCTTATGTTAGCTTTGAATTACTGCCTTCTCCATTCATTGATTGTTCCCATGAACACACGTAAGACACGCGTCCCTCACCTCTTTCTGAGCAAACATGAATTATGAGCTGTACTCAGCTCCTTCCTAGCCCACGACTGGAACTTCTCATGGACTTTAAGCCACACATTTAGAGTCTTGGATTCTTCTTTTTGTTATCTCCTGAAAGTATTTGTATAACTCTGTAAGTGACCCTATTTAAGCATATGTCTTATTTAAACTACAAAATGTCATATTAATCTATCCTATCCTCCTCCTCCAGTTATGCCACAGAAGGAAGGCCATCATTCAGTAGTTTGTCACAAGAAACACAAAAGTCAAGTACAGAAGGTTGGCTACAGAGAAGCTGAAGGAGGAGGTGGGGAGAGAACAGAGAGCTAGCGCTGAGACTGGATGCCTGAACAGGACACAGCACCCAGGGAACTTACTCCTGAGACTCCTCTGCTTGAAATCAGTCATTCTCTTGTGTACTTTTACATGCTCACTGCCATAAAAAAATAGTGGAACATGCAAAAAGCCTCTCAAAACACAAGAACTAGCTTCCCATAGTTTAATGTTTCTTTTTTTCTCTGGCCCTCATATGCAGTATCCAAGCTGCTAACACGTGGAAATTAATCTTTAAAAATACTACTTGTTCTCCTTTCCACCTGTTCTTAGATTCAGAAATCCAATCTCTCAGCTAAGCTGTCTGTCTTCATTACAAATCATCCTTTCCTTAACCAAGACTGCATAGGTGTTCAGCAGTAGGCATTTTAGGAAGAGTAGATTATTCTGAGAAACAATCTGAGAAGATGTTGAAAGATCTGCAATCTTGCAAAATAAGGATGGGACTCTGGCCATTAAGAAGTACTGAAGGGAAGATAATCCTCATTGCTGGGAATGAGGAGACACAAAAAATAGCCAATGATGAGGATAATGAAGCTGTCAAGGGGAATGGGATTGAGAAGAGGAATTATCTATGTCAGATAGGACAGGATAATAAGCACAAGCAGTCAACTTTGCTATAAACGGGGAAATCCAACATGTGGACAGATGCTAGAAAAATAAAAGCTGCTATTGAGTAACAACACTTTGCCCAAGTCATTGCATTTGGCAAGAAGACAGTACAGTTTTGATGTCTTTTGAGAACGAGCTTCTTTTGCATCTTAGAGATAGGTAAGGAGTGTCAGTAACATCCAAGGACAAATTCCAACAACTAGTATAAAACCCTGATGCAAAATCAGCCAAATAAAAATGCTTCATTACTCATGTTTTATAATAAAACAAGATGTGCTGTGTTTTATTGACTGAGTACAGGAAAACCACTAAAAGCCGTCTAACTAGAAAAGTCTTTGGACCACAGAAAAGAGAAACACTGCAGAAAGTCTCAATCCAAATGAGCAAGACTGTCTCCTTCAACATGTCTTGGTCTATGAGTTTCTTCTGCAATACTCCCATAAGATTTCAGTTGCTTGCACCGGCCACTTAGAAATCTGAAATTGCTTTATTACACAGCCAGTGATGTAACAAGAAAAACTGAGTCTGCCTGGCAGCTTTCTGGACAGCTGTCATTGCTTGTGCTTCTATCTTATGTCCAATGTCAGTGTTAGTATCACAGGAAGTTTCTTTCTTTGATAGTTAATGGTCTATTTTGCTTAATTACTTTATAGATTTGACATACCTGTTGACTCCCTTGCCAATGCATAGCCAGTAAGACACTGTCCCCCAGATGCTTGAATAGTTCAGGCATTTCTACATGGTCTTAGGTCTACTATCTATGATTATGAAATGCTAGTGCCCTGCAAGTCTCTTCCCAGAATCATCAGATCATTTCCCACATTGGGAACATGATGATCCAATGTATCCTCTCCCATTGCTCTCGCACTTTCAGACTTCCATACTCACTTCATTCCTAAATGTATTCCCCAAAAGCACTCCCACAAAATGAACAGTCCATTAGCAGAACTCTGAAAGGAGATATATGGATCATCACATTTAGTTGACTGCAGTAGTATAACAAGCTTTTAGCTCCAGACACTACACAACAGTATTCACTATTCAATACTTCTTTCCCACATTCATGGCATTGTGAGCCACGAGACAAATCCTGAAACCTTTTAATGCAATAAAAGCCACCCAAATGCTCCAAAAGTAACAACAGGCCATAGGAATAAAACAGGAGAGAACAACGATATCATCAGAATCCTAAACCCTTGCAACAGAATGGAAATGATTTAAATAACATGCCCTAACAAACCTGGGAAACTGGCTACCTTCCATGGCACAGACAGAGGGAAAAAAGGAGGCTGAACAAGACACATCACCGTTCCTTGACTGTATAACTTGGGTGAAATTCCTCCCTGACCACCAGGCCAGAATGTCCAAAATCAGATTAACACAAGCCAGAACTAGTATCTCCTCCTTTACAATGCCAATTTCAAAGTGGTCTCTATATCATTATCCTAAGCTGTGCTATGGAAATATGCCATTTCTGAGCTGCTCCATGCTGCACTTTGCTACTTTTAATATCCAGACTCTGAAAATGCTCATGCCAATTTGTTGCTGCTTTTATTGGAATTCTCCCCTATTTTAAGCAGCCATCTCCTTCAAGCACCGCTTTTCTATTTGCCAGAAACAGGGATGGGGAGTGGGACAAATGACTGAGTAATTACAGTTTCACACAAAAGTGGCATAAGCAGCAGCCCAGCTACGAATATGAGACACGGGGAAAGTGCTATGGTGCAAGACTTCCATCATGACACCTCTGAGACTGTTTTATTTCTTTCATCAAAGAATAAAAGGCATCAATCTGCAGCTTCGAGAAGTCAGTCATATTGAGGCAGGTTATACAGCAATTTCACAAGGGTAAACTGACCCAATTTGAAGCAGTGGGCACTCATCCAATGAAAGAATACAGAAGGCAGCGTCTGAAATGACTGACTGACTCACTGTATCAAAATGAAATTTTTCAATAACACGGCAAAATGGGACACCAAGAATTTCCATGGTAAAGTAAAACTAAAATGATAGGTTTTTCTTTCCCTTAGTTCTCTCTCTCTCTTTTTTTTTTTTTTTTTTAACTGAAGGATCTCTCTTAAATACTTTAACTTCTATGAATCAGCAAATTCCAGCTGCATATGTTTTAGATCCTTTTGATTTGCCCTAATTACATTACATTACTTTCTGAAAACAGGAATTATTAGAAATCTGAGAAAAAGCTAGCTGGTGTGATGGGGGTTTGGGGGGCAATAATGGATGGTAATGATGAGGAAGAATGAGAGGGATTTTTGATCATACCAAGCATATTATTAGGAAGTAAGACTGCAGCTGGACCCTATTCCTGCAGCTCTGTTCCTTGCCCTGGTTGGTTTACCCCAGTAGCCCCTTCTTGTTCAAAACAAGAGGCATTGTCGTGGCTGGGAAAGGAACTGCTGCAATAAAGCCAACTCAAGAGCTCCTTCGGTGCATTTCCAAAGTCCTACACTTGGCATGGTAGACGTGCTACATGAATATGGGAATAAACATTTTTTTTCAAGGAATACATCTGCTCAACTTCACAATTTACTTATGTGCTTGGAAGTGACAGGATTCTGAAAAAAAAAAAAAGTTTATGGAAAATTCAATTCTCACTGATTTCCCTTAAGCTCCTTTGAAAAGCCCTGCCTTAACACGGCAACTCTCTTTCTTTTTTTGGATGTTCCGTGTCCACCACCTCTCAGTGCTGGTGGCAATGGGAGGACAGCAGGAGGAACACCAAAAGCCAAGACAGACTCTTGGGATTAGGCTCTATCACTGTGAAGTGTGGTTTGCGATTTCATTAAATCACTACCCAGCTTCCCCCAGAAAAAATCCTCTTCCCCCAGAAAAACTCCTATGACATTTATAAACAAAAATGAACTAGAGAATGGCTCACCTCTGGGGGACTCCAGGCCAGCTCATTGCACACCAAGTTTAATTTTAAGTGCTAAATATGCACACAACAATGCAGTATTTTCTCATAAACCCATTCCCCTGCATTCCCATTCACCACATCACCCCACATTTCCCCACCTCCTCATTTGCTGCCGATTTTCCTAATGTTCCTCTTTCCTATCACCCCATGCTTTTGTTACAACTGTTTCTAGCCTGGGTTTAGCCTCCTCGTGGGATGCATAACTGGTGATGGCCAAGCTGTTGTGGTGTCCTTTCTCTTCGATTAGTGACCTGAAAACTCCGTCTCCAAACACAGCCTGTACCCAAGTTAACATTTTGCTACAACAGGGAAAGAAATGAAGAATGAAATAAGTGTATTACAACAAGCATGTTACCACTGAACAATCACGAGCCAGCTGAACTTTCATTCCAAACCTGAGGTCAGAATTATTGGATTGACTTTTAAGTAAAATTTTATTACCTAGACAATGCAAAACAAAAAAATCATTGTTCAGCCTGGCAATGCAATATATTCCCAAACAAAATCTCAAAAGAAAATAAATGTTGCATTTGAAATTCTATCATTTCCATATATGCTCAAGGAAAGAAAATTAGAACAATTAATCAATAACTACATTTGCTACATGCCTGCAGCAAAAGCAAGATTATTTCTTAAAACACTGAAAGTTAAATAAACAAATTGGGTAAACTTTGCCCTCAGCTCTGGAAAACAACTGATCCAGTGGAGCTATTGTATATTCAAAAGAACAAGAAAAAAGCTGACTGAGAAAAAGGCATCGGAAAATCCCAGCGAGCTCTTATCAGAGCGTGTGACCAACTACAAGCCTGTGCCCTCTCCCCACTCAACTATTTGCTGTATTTTCTAGAAGCGGGATCAAAACAAACAGATGCTGCTATCTTCCCAACTGTAAAGCAAATAGCTTGTGAACTTGTCCAGCGAGATATAATCCCAGGGGTGCCAACAATTCCTAGCCGTTAGTAAGGGCATTAAACTGATTAACCTACAAAAGGATTTCTGGGTTGACTTTTGGACTCAAAATAACAAGGCATTTCCACAGTATAATCTCTCCTGGTCAATTTTAAACGATTCAGCTGTCCTTAGCGGTGTGCTAAGCTGACTAAAACAGAACTCAAAGCTCAGCTCTTATTGCGACCCAACGTGCAAGTATCAAAATTGCCACGTGCAGACCCACTGGAAATGCAAGTGGTCACCCCCTTGCCCAACAGCAGGTCGCAGGGGGCCTCACAGCACCTGCGACGTGCAGAAACCCCTGTGCTTCCCATCCCACAGCAATCAGCAGCCCTGGGATCATCCGCAGTCCCAGCCCCTCGGTTCCTACAGCAGCTGTTGTAAACAGCATCTGTAAAGGCTTTGGAAACTGGGAGAATTTGGAGCATCTTTTTGTTTGGAATCCAAACAAAACTAAACTTTCAACTTGTGCAGCTCTCCGTAACACAGAGTGCTATTTTCTTCCCAGACTAAACATACATAAAAACGAAGCAACACAAAAATATGCTTCAGTGTGGCCAAACCCAGAGATTCTTCAATTTCTTTGTCCTACTTAACCCAGTGTGCATCCAGAAGGACCTTCCCTGCCAAATCTCCAGGGTGATATACCACAAACTTGGTATAGAAAGCCAGGGTTTTTATGGTGTTTTGTGCTCTCAGAGCATAGTTTAAGCTGTTACAGCAAGCCAGAAGTAAGTTGCTATCACCACTACCCTAAACAAACTACATTCACTATTAATATATATCGTATTTCAAATTTTCTTCCATTGAATTACATTTCCAGAGCTTAAATTATGCCATACATCATTCTGCCTCCAATCTGCCAGCAGAGAGGAAGAATACAATTTTAGGAATCCTGCCATTTCCACCACCACCAAAAGCATCATGAGTGTCTTTTCTCAAACTGATCTCTCTGTCTTATAGAAGGATTTTGTTCCTACCACTAACACTGAAAGGCCATTCCAGAAACTCAGCCCTCTAAGGGCTATCTATGTATTCCAATAGCCACTCTAATGTTATGGATATTGAATTTTTATCCTTTTTTTTTGTGTGTGTGTATTGTTCTTTAAATTTTCTTCCTCTCATTGATATTTATGCCCAGGAATATTTATAGGGAGCATTGGTGTGAATCTAATTCTTCTATATCCTTGTTATCATTTGTCTCCTGCTCATCCCATTTTTTCCGAAAGCTCCAGTCCCTGACTATGGCCAGAATGTCTTTCTCCTCTTGTGCTTAGTCAGTTACTACTCTTCCTTCTTGGCAAGCCACCCTCTGTTTCTGCTGGCATATTTTCTCCGAAGTGCAAAAAATCAGATCTATTTCCAGAAGACAGTCTTTTCTCTCATGTTTATACTCATGGTCATATTCCATGGGTCATCTTCTCCCTCAGATATCTGTCCAATCTTTTATTTCAGTAATTTCCAAAATGTCCTGAGATATTTTCTACAACTTTATTCTTCTGTTTCTTATTCACAGACTTAATCTAAAATCAGCAGTCACAAGTTTACCTGAGACAGTCTTATTTGAGCTTTGGCAGGCAGATATTCAAACATGAAAAGTTTTTATTTAGTATTTAAAGTAGGTAACATACATTCTCTAATTTCTACAACTCATGTCATCATTGTACATGGAGGTCACGTCCTCTACTTCTTCAGAAGCACTTCTCCATCATTTCCTCTTCTTTGTTTTTACCATCATGGAAAGAAAGAAAGAAGAGAATCTCCTTGTATAGATGTTTTTCCCTTACAAGTCTCTGCAAGAATGCGTCTTTGATTGCTGGCTTCTTGGCTTCTATAAAACTTTGCCAGGATCAACCCTGCACCTTCACGTTAAGTTCAGCAGTTTAACTATTCATCAGCACCAACCAAACACACAAATCACACACTCAATTGCAAGGATTAGCAAACAGCCCTCCAACTCTGCCAACTACAAACTGTAAATCACAAGGCTCCACTAACTGGAGCAAAGCGAACTACAGAGCACCTCCATGTGTCTGTGTTCTTTCCTGCTCCTCCCAGTCTAAGAAGGATATGTATATTAGTCGCTCAAAAACACTTAAAATACAACATCTCCAAACCTCCTTATCCCTAAGGAGACCTTCCACACGCTTCACTTCAGATCCCCCCAAACTGTAACAAATAGAAGACCTCGTCTAATTCAGGAAAGAGGTCAAAGAGAGAGAACCAAGAATGTATCATATTTTATGGGCATTTATTAGTGGGAAATAAAAGAGTATCAAGGAGCAGACAGCTTTACACTCGTACCCAATCAGACTTTGTAAGATGTGATTTATTTTTTTTTTGCCTGTCTAAACGCCCTTATCTACATTAAACTGCTGTTAATCAGTACTCATTATCTTTCTGACACCGAACAGAGCCCAGCCCAACATGTTAAATAAAAACTTTGATCTTAAATGAAAAGCATGGCATTTAGAAAGGAAGCATACTAGATTACCTTGGATAGGAACCAGAAATATCACCTAGATACCTCCAGCAACTGCTATGTCAACAACTACAAATCAGGCACCTGGCACTTAAAATGAGATGTGAAAACACAGATTTGGGGCTGTCTGCAGAATTAAATACAAAGATTTCTGGTTATAAATGCCACAACTACTAAGCACTAAAATCCTCAAAATGAACAGGGACTATCATAACAAATCCTCACCCTCAAAATAAACAACAAGGAGTTGAGATGGGACTTATCCCTATGGGCTCAACCTGGTGCTCTTCCACACACAGAACACATGAATTCTGCTTCCATCCCACTTCAGTAATTTGTGTAGCATGTCTAGGTCCTGCCTGTTCAGTTTTAATAACTTTTTCTATAACCTCTAAAAGGCTTTTAAAGTTATAGAACCTGTGCACTTGAGGAAGCCCACTCTACTTTTCCATGACAACACCTTATTCTCCAAGTAGTCATGATATTTCTATAATTAAGGGTCAAAATACTCTTTACAGATAAAAAATGCTTTTTTATTACAGCAGAATATTTGAAAACATTTCTTTTGCAAATGTGTATGCAATCAGGTAGAAACAACAAGGGGAAAGTTATTCATTCTACCTTTGGAACTAATTTTAATAAAATGGGTATCAGTGGAAGATCAAACTCCTCAGTTTACCACATTTTAAAATGAAGTTCAAATTATTTTTTTTTCTTTTGATGATTAAAGCTTCAGAAAGGTATGTCAACTTACAGCTGTTATTATAATTTGTGAACATAGCATAACCAATCCTAGCTACTGGAACAGAAGAGAGCAGCATCTGACTTGAATTTGCTTTATGGTTTGACTGTACATGTTTGTCATCTCTGGTGTTTGAAAACTACTTAATTCAAATGATCGGTGATTAGCATAATCACTACTGCAGCAAATTCTTTGCGAATATATACTACCCAACTGAAAAAAGACCAGAACAGGAAACAGAACCAATTTGGCTTTTGTTCTTTGAATTAAGTCTTAAGAAAACAAGAACAGGAAAATACAGCTATGATGATCTGTACTTTCAGAAAAATTGATTACTTTCAGAAAAATCCACAAGTATTCCACGTGCAGTAAGTGAAACTTTGATGGCTGTCTGAATGTTGAAAGAAACAGTACGCACCAAGAAAAGCCCACTTTCCTATGCTGCAATTATTGAAACTTTATTAGGTTTAGCGCTGAAGGTCAACAAAAGAGTACTTACCTTTTGTTTTGGAAGGGAAGGGAAATCAGTACTCTGTTGCTACGTGACTGGTTTCCAAGCAGCAGTTCCACTCACTTCTTTGCGGAAACAAAGTGTTCTTCTGTTTCTGCAAATGCTGTTTATATTGAGTAAATCCAAGTATGTTCAATTCAGACAATATACTGTGAACCAGTAATGAAAAAAATGCATTTGCAAAAAACAGAATATATCACATTGAACGACCCCTCTCAACAAGAGATGCATCATACACATGAGATTGCTGGCATGACATTTTCTGGCTGTTGACTCAGGAGAATGCCAAGCTTTATGAACTGTACTTGATCTACCCAATTTGTTTTGTGAATAAATGCGTATGGCTTCCTCTGTTTCTCAGCAGGTTTGAAGGGCTTAGATATGTCAAAAGCAACTCAAGTGTCAGTGGAAATACTATAAAAGAGTGTAGTTTTCAGTGAATACTGATCAACCTGATCAACATCCCTCAACAACCAACCAAGGATGCATCCATTGAATATTCTTTTTTATTCGCATTTTTACATTACTATTATTTCGTCTTTATAAAAAGTGTCTCTTACTCTATCCATCTGGAGTCTGACATGACTCAATTGTGAAAGTTCAGAAAAAATGAATAATTAAAAAATGCAGTACAATAGGATGAAATCCATTCAAGCCAAATTTAAGCATCATTAATCAGATCAAACTTCATTGCCCTGCTTGCACCAGCCCTCAAATGAACAACCTGAACTGAATCAAAGACTTATTTGATTATTTATTCAGATAATAAATAATTCATTCAAAAAGACAGAGCCTGAAATCCACATTCATATCTGTTGAATTTTCAAGAATTTGAAGGAAATTATTTAGTCTCTTAACGTAATTGGCATCCAGTAAAATAAATTAGTAGACATCAGCTTTCACTAGCTATTAAGCTTTCCACTCCCTCAGGAATAAATGCAGAAACAAGACATTTAAAACACTCTGCATATTGTAAATAAGGAAAAAAATGTCAGAAAGCATGCATATTAAGAGTTAGTCTGCTCCTTTACATAGAACCAATCATTTATGAAGATGGGTTTTACATTTTAAAAAATAAACACATTCTGCAAGCTCATTTTCACTGGGAAAAAAAAAAAAAAAAAAGAGAGAGAGAGACAAGAACACCACAGAGAAGGAAAGAGGACTAGGAAGAAGCCCAGGACTCAATGTTTCAGGAAATGTAAGACATAAGCATCAAAAGTCTGGGCAGCTAAAAGGGTTTTTTTTTGTGTGGGGGATAATAAAACCTCATCTTCACAGACAGGGCTGTGAGGAGCCCTGGCTGCAATGGTGCTGTGCACATCCTCCAAATGATGCTATGAAGAGGTAGTGCAACAGCTGTACAGCTTCCTGATACAAACGAAGGCTGCATGAGCTCCTGAGAATAACTGACCCAAGTCACCTACAAAATTACATGCGCTTCCCCACACCCATTAAAAAACATTATTCAAGTTGTAAAGTCAATCACTCTAGAATTATGTAAGAGGAGAATTTAATTTGCACATGGAAATGTAATTCAATGTTTTTACCATATGTGGTGTAATTTTGTCTTTCATTACATGATCACATACGCTTTCTCTATGGGTATCAGGCTATGTAGTCAAAGAAGCAATACCCTGTAGCTTCCTACCTCATCGCTCTTGCACAATTTGAAAGGTTTTATATGAATAAGCCATGGAAATGTAAGAAAAAAAAAAAAAAAAAGAGGATCACAGCACTAAAGCTGTTACCTTTTCTGTCCTTAAGGCTCTATCTCTGCTTCTGCTAACGATTCCTACCTGAAGCCAGATTCACAGATGGAAGTTCTCCATGAACATCACATCTCCTGATTTCTCTGTGAACAATCTGAGATTTTGAGATCAGACTTGTAGAAAAACTGCAAGTATAACCGATGGGGAAAAAAAAAAAAAAAAACACATGCCAGGAAAAGGGCACAAACAGCCAGTGGACACTTTTGGTTTTAACCGTACCTGTATTTCAGTTCCTTGTTCATGAAATGTGAAAAAAATGATGCCTTACACTGTTGCATAAAAAGAAGTGTTTACTAATTGTGAACAAGCTGAATGAGGTCACAAGGAGAAAACTAATGCTGAGGTTCTATCGCTACAAGTACTGGTAAACTTTCCTTATTTAATTATACTTTCCACGGTGCCTAGGCAAGCCTGTGCCTTGGCTTCTCATTTGTTAAAAGCACTTCCCTTCTTTGGAGGGCTTTTATGAAAACAAGCATATGCTACAGATTATGAGAGACTCAGATACTGTGGTGATGTGGGATATAAATACTCAAGACAGACAGCACTATAGAAAAGCCAAGGACAAAACTGGTGTTTATCTTTATTTGTCTGTTCTCAGAGCCCTGTATTAATTCAGGTCTGAAGCTACAAATTGAACAAAGGGTGGAGGGGAGAACCATACAGAATATGAACTGCCTCATTAACTGCCCATTTTCCACAGCAAAGGAGGCACTTCAGAAAAAAAAATAAAGTGACAGACAACATTTAAACTTCATCTCAGTAAACCTGTCATCCTTGGAGTTGAAGTAATGATTCCAAGGTAATCTTCGTTTTGACAACCCAAGTGCTAGTGTTTGCAGCTCTAATGATTTCTGTTGCATGTCCTCTGTATGAAGAGAGAAACAAAGCTTCTGCTCCTGAGGTTCTGCACTCCAGGCATCAAGCTGATAGCTCTTACCCTATATACAGTCCCAGTGCCTTCAGAATAACTAAGCAAAGTTAGCAAAGTAGCAAACAACGCACTGACAGCTATTCGATGACTCTATGAAAAGCACAACATTAGGTGATGAAGCCTTGCAGCAAAATCTGGGACCTTTCCTGCAAATGCTGAAATTTAGGAACAGTAATATTAATAGTCATATAATAGTCATATAAATACTCATTTACTTGTTTAGTTGAGTCAACTGTACAATCACAGTGTTACACTTGGCCAAGTGCACTCTAAGGGCTACTAAAGAGTTTAAAAGTTATGGGACCAGGAATTTTAGTGCCTTCTGATACTTTGACCCCATCTTCCCCATCTGTATTTAGTCTTGAAATACTTGTAACACTAAACAATGCAAAGGTAATGTAGGAAAGTAGCAAAAAGTTGAGTAAGATGTGTTGGATGTTTTCTCGATGTTCTCATCATATGAGACTCTACGACACACCTGCTGATGATAAGCATACATAGAGCAGGACATTAACAGAGTTTGTGAATGTGGACGGAGGTATGACGGATCATGCCTTATTGGCCATACCATTCCAGTTGGACAGACTGAATCCTTTAGCCCCTTGGTGAAAAAAATTGTACACACTTTTGCTTAATTCTTCCTGAGAATCTGCAAGTGCTTCCAGCACACTTAACAATTATAGCATATATACATACAGGGCATAAAAAATATTTATAGCAAATCACTGATGCCACTTACTAGAATAGAGGAGCATAGGGTCTTTTTTTTCCCAAAAACTGTTCACACTGTCAGAAAAGCCCATACTTTGTTAAGAACATATTTCAGTAAGACATTTCAGCCAGCTCTAGCATCTCCATTAACTCAGTGAGACTTTTTTTTAATCAAACGCTTGAATTCCTTCAATATCTGTGTTAAGTACTTCCACAGTAGCTGTAAGCAGACACTGAAGTGGCACAAACTTGCAAACGTTGGAGGGCAGAATTAAACATTTCTGTTGCATACAGAAAATAGTTTAACTCAGTGCACTGACATTTACTTAAGGCAACTACAAACACAAAGTTCGTGCCTCCAGTTGGCCAACCCAAGTTGGCTGCCCACCTGCCATCGGGGAGCTGGGGCACATTCAGCCCCAACCCTCGTTCCATGCTAATTTGGCTTCCACACCGGCAGCAGACCGGTCTATGGGTCCACACAATGGGGTGGGCTGAGGGTACCCTTCCCTTTGACATAACCCATTGACTGAAGTGCCACCAAGGCTGGGAGGTGAAGGCCCTGCGCCTTCCCACTGCTCACCCACCATTTACCTGCAGCAGGTGATGCGCTGCCCGGTAGCCGAGGCGCGGGCCTCCCCGCACACCCGGCGGCAGCCGCCCCGTGCCGTAGCCATGCCAGGCCACCACGTAGGGGTTGTCCATGGTCAACCAGTAGCGCACCTGCCCTCCGAAATGCCGAAAGCAGAGCTCGGCGTAGTCACGGAAGAGCTCAGGCAGGACAGGGCTGGCCCAGCCACCGAAGGTGTCCTGCAGGTGCTGCGGCAGGTCCCAGTGGTACAAGGTGACGACGGGCTCCACGCCCAGCGCCCGCAGGCGGCCCAGCAGCCGGTCATAGTGGGCCAACCCAGCGGGGTTGAGGGGCGCCGTGCCGTTGGGCAGCAGCCGGGCCCAGGACAGCGAGAAACGGTAGTGGGAGACCCCCAGACGCCGCAGCCCCTCGGCATCGCGGAAGAGGTTGTTGTAGCTGTCACTGGCCACGTCGCCGCCCGTCGGACCCGTGAAGCCAGAGCCGGGTGGCGTGGTGGGGCGGTGTGCGAAGGTGTCCCAGACCGAAGCCCCTTTGCCCTCCTGCCGCCAGCCGCCCTCCGTCTGGTAGGCAGCGCTGCCTACACCCCAGAGGAAGCCGTCGGGGAAGGTGTCGTGGAGGAAGAGCTGGTCCTGCGGGTAGGGCAGGCGGGCGAAGCGGGACCAGGTGCCCGAGCCCTGCCCCGGTGCCCCGAGCAGTGGCTGCCCGAGCAGCAGCAGCAGCAGCAGCAGCGGGGCCATGCTGCCGGCGGGGCTCCGCGACGGCGGCTCCCTCCTGCCGGCCCCCCGCCGCCCCCTTTTATCCTCACCTCTCCCCTTCCCGCCCCCCGTGCCGGTGGGCACGGCTATTAATAATTACCTCGGAGCTGCCGTCTGCATCCTGCCCGCCCGGCGAAGGGAGCGGAGCCGGCTCCCTCGGGGAAGAGAGAGGGCTGCCTCCGGGGGCGGGATCCGGGGTGAGACGGGGCGGGCGGGCGGGGAGGAGCGGCTTCGGGGGTCGCCTCTGGCATCCCTCGGGTGGCCCCCGGCTGCCCACGGCTTCCGAGGGTCCCTTTCCTGCTGCTCGGCTCGACCCCAGCCCCTGAAGCGCCCCGAGGAGCCGTCGGGGGAGCCGCGGGGTCCCCGGAGTTAGAGCAGGGGAGCACCTCGTGTGAGGGAATGAAGGGGCAGTGTTGGGTTTTGCTGCTTTTCTTCCTTTTTATTTTAATCCTTCACCCAGTATTTTCGTCGTGCTATCACATCGAGAGACGCTGCTGCTGCGATTGCTCGTGTAATAATAATTAGAGACTCAGTGGGCAAGGACCTCATACACTGACACTGCCCAGCAACCCACGGGTTGGCACATCGGAGTAACAGCACCTGCTCTGTTCTGGGGCTGGATGTTGTTGAACTGGGGTCTTCACCCAATACAAAACAAGTGACAATTAGAAAAACCTCACAGATCTGTATGCAGAGGAAACAAATCAAGCCGTGCGTTTCAGTCTGATTATCTGGTTGCACTTCTTAGCTGCCTGTGTGGGCATGATGCAGAGAAATCTTTTTAAAGCTCTCATGCTGCTGTTGTCTTCTCCTTCAGACAAGGAAACTTGGCCAAGAAGTGGCTTAACATGTTGCAGATAGTCGGTGTTCAGTTATGTGAACTCTGACACGATCTGGGGTATCTAAGACAAAAACACCTCCTAGACAGGCTCCTAAGGACAGAGAGATGTTCCCAGGATATAAAGTTATTGTTTAACTAAGGAGTGAAGGCATTGAGATAATTTCATTTTATTTTTAGAAAATAAATGCCTTCCAGGTAAAATTTCAGGTAATCACTAATAATGAAGCTGATGGATTTAAATACCTATTCTGAGATGCCGAAAGTTTCCTCTAGTGTGTAGGATGGGCTCTCACACCTCTCAGGCCCAGGAAGAGTCTGCCTTTTTTTTTTGTTTTGTTTTGTTTTGTTTTGTTTTGTTTTGTTTTGTTACACCAATTCAATTTGCTTTCACATATTGTTTTGTAGTGTTTTTAAAGAAGAGGCAAAAGATGTAGGCTACAGAGTTGTAGTTAGTGTTCCATTAATGGTGACCAATTTACTCCCATGTTAGACGGATAAAGCTCTGGACAGCCCAGGGAACGACCAACATCCCTTCCCTAAAAGGGTTCTTCATGTAGGTGGTGTGGGAGCAGGTGAGTGGCAGGCTGGTCATCAACTCCTACAAGTCTGCTATAGCCTGACAAGCTACTGAAGTTTGATTACAGCCTAAATAAAAGATAACTTGAGCTCCAACTGCAGCAACAGAAAGTTGTCAGCATCACATGGTACTTGCAGAAGCTGGAGATTCATTGTTAGCTGCACAGTGGCATTGCTGTGCTCCTTTGCAAAAGGTGAAGAGCCAGGCTTCTGTTCAGCTACTCACCCCATGTCAGTGGAAGTGTAACACCTTAGCTGGAGCTCACTGCCTGAGTATTTTGAAAAATGGGATGTATCAGAAATATCTGAGCCTAAAACCAGGCACTAGTGATGCCAAGTCCATTGCTGACATTTAAGGAAGAAAACTTCAATAAGTATGTGGTGACACAAGGGACCTTAAGATATATCTTGATACTTTCTCTTTTATTTGCTAATTATTAACTAAAACCCAAATCAAACTTATTTGCAGTTAGACATGTAAGTGAAGCACATTCATTAGGAGCTCATTTCTTCCAGAGTTTCTCTATGCTCAAAGCAAAGAAACAGCTTCAAGGTGTTGGTGTGAGTCAGCCTAGCCAGCATCTTAGTCAGCTTCTGGAGGTGGATGCCTTCCCCAGAAACTATACAGGCAGCGTGCAGTGGCTGTGCTCCTGATGTAAGCAGCCCACTTGTGAGGGATGAAACCTGGCCATGAATTACTGGCACTAACCTGTTGCTTCATCTGTATGTCTGTCACATGAAAGCTGCTTTCTCTTCTTCTTTTTCTTTCTTTCTTTCTTTTTTTTTTTTTTTCTTTTCTTTTAATAGTATAAATATCTGAAAATGTGCACTGTGGCCTCCAGTTGCTTGGTTTGTGTCTGTGTGCATGTTGTTGTTTTTTCTCTTAGAATGAAAGCTTGTTTTCATGTTTTAGAACAACACAGTCACCCACTGCTCTGGGCAAATATATATATTTTCTTCTGCTCTGACAAACTCTGTGCAATATTAACCATGCAGAAAGGTCAGCCAAACACTTGCAGACACCCCAGGCTCCCCTTCTGCTCCTTGAGTTCAAAGCATGGCTCTGTTGTGTCTGTGCTGCTGAGCAAGCACACTGCCAACCCTGCCCCAGATCAGCAGATTGGGATTTGTTACCTTTCAGCCTTCTTTGTATTGCTAATTACTGAAGGTTCAACTTTTGATAACATACATAATGGATACTTAAAGTGTTGATATAGTTTTTATTCAGGCTGTGTGGAGAAATTTTCTTTGCCAGCTGTGCAGTCAGGACATACAATCAAACTCGACAGGGTTCTGACTGGGCATTGCTCTTTCTGTCCCAAAGAGACTGAACCTTCGAGGATACTGACATTTTTTAGGTAAAAGAACTCTATTACTGCTTTCAATTCATTTTACAGCTTTCCCTGATGTCATGTCATGCATTGTGTCAGTGCTGCAAACCCCTTCCTCCTTTAAAAATCTCTGCAGAAACTAGCAGCCTCATACTGGTAGCATTTGTGCTCCTCTCTGTGTCAAAACAATGGTCTCAGTGCCTAACACAGCCATCTTCTGTTTTAATGCCCCTTCTCTGCTTACAAGCATATTTCCAGACATATACATCCATATATTCAGTTGAAAATAGCCTTGTGTAATAGATTTACAGCCTCAGCATTTCTTCTCAAGGCACAAAACTCACTTCAGTTGGGGACACTGCTTAAAAAAAATTACCCTCCGAATTAGACTTGAGCATTTTCTCTATTGCTTCTATCACTGCATAACAACACTAATTCCCTACTCTGTCTGTTAAATTCAAACTGCTAAGCCATCAAATTTTACTTTCACTTGCTGATGAAAAGTTGTTCCCAGTGGAAAGCTGTATAATGGCGTTCTAGATTTACCTTCTTCATCACTGCCAGGGCATCGCAGCCTACCAGGCAAATAAGCTCTTCCTCAATTCTCTCAGAGACAGAGTTGCAAGTCCAATTTTCTTGAAAAAAATGCATCCTTCCATAGCTATTCCTTCTTTCTTTCTTGATCATACTAGTTACATGCATTCACTGTACATTCTGAATGGCTTTAAAGACAGATAATAACTGACGGTAGTGAAATTAGAAATATAGTGCTGTCAGGTCCAAAATAACCCTGTTGGTGTAATGAACTAGTGCAGTGCTGAAGAATGCTTGGGAAGATGTCAAATTCCCCTTACTGTAACAGCAGAAATTAGCAAATCATTTGTTTCCACTTTTGTTGTAGTAGGGAAGGGTCATAGAAAACCTATGCCTGTTTCTGAAACCTGAGGACTGCAGCTATCTCGTGCATCCAGTATGACAAATCCTTTTTAAACCATAAAGGACCCTGGATTGTTCTTCTTTATTCTGTGGCAGGATCTTGTGCAAGTGAGAAATTAGAAACCTAAATTCAAATTGCTTTCACTTCACCTTTGTAAATGTGTCTCCAAGAAGTGAGCAAATCCAGAGCATCCCCTCGTATGAGAAGTGCAATTCCAAATCCTTTGTCCCCTCTTACTTTGGAAGGTGACCAGGAGTAACTTCAAGTCAATCCTACAAACACCTCTTTTATTTGCATGGGGCAGGGATGACTACACCATTGTAACCTAGGAGGGGACCAGTGGTATCTGGATGCTTCCTTATACCTAAATGGCAGGGACTGCAAAACCTTCCTGTTCTTGCAAACCCTGATTCAGGGGAACGAGTAAACCCATTTCAACCCCTGAATCACAAAAAGTAATGAGGGAGGGGAAGAAAGGTGAAATGCCGTCTTGGGGTGTCATTTCAGTGGAAATGACGTCTTGGAAATGGCATCTTTTACTTCTGGGAGATCTAAGAAATCCCTATTATCTGGAAGATGAGGCAAAAGTTTCTAAATCATCTCCCTGTCTTCAAAAGTACCTGGGAAATTCCTTCTAAATTGATGGAAGAAGGGATGGGCAAAGAGAGAAAGGAAAAGATGTCATCTCTCTGCCAGCAGAAGGAAGGTAACAAAGAGATTGATATAGCATCTCTCTTCCCATTGTGGGTAGGGAAGAAGGGGTTGGCCAGGAAGACAGGTCCAGAGCAGGGGGAGAAGGGTCGGGAGTGTTGGAGAAAGAATAGAAGAGTGCTCCTTGCCAGCTCCAGCCATCCAGCGTGTAAGCCAGAGGCTTCATCTCTGTTTCAGGCAGGAACCTAAACCTGGTGGCAGCAAAGAAATATGCCTGTCTCCCCAGAGTCTGCTGAGATTGTATGAACAAGTAAAGGGGGTTGTCCAGGGAAGTTACAGACTAAATAAGGTGTCGCCCAATTAGTTTAGGCATTTTTAAGGTAGAAAGTCCTGGAAAACAAAGGGATTGGATCACTCAAGGAGGTAAAACAGATTTTACAGTTTAGATGGGATGTAGTAGACTGGATCTCAACCCTAAGAGGTGCACACCTGTGAAAATTCCAGTTTATGATCTCCGATGTCATATAAAAAGGAGCACAAACATCATTTCACTGTTCTCACTTTATTTTAATTTCTATTTGTGATACACTGTTATCATTTGGAAACCAATTTCATTCAGTCTCCACAGGATAGCTGGAAAGCTTGAATCCTGTGGTTCAGTCTAGAGCTGAGAGCACTCTAGAGACACATACGGTGACTTTTCATATACAGTCATCCTATCTCTTCAGTTCAGGCACAGCTGCATTTCCCTTCACTCTTTAAATTTCTATTATTTTAAAACCTCTGGAAAAATGCCACATCTTCTATGAAAAGAAAGATCCATGGGGGCTTAAATGAAGAAATAAAAAGCACTACTATTAAAAAATGAAAATGCAATGCTGAGTTTTATGTACATGGAAGTTGAATTTTTTATGCATTAAATTCAGTCAGGGAAGAATATCCTGCAGAATTGCCTCTATTATCATATCTTTAGATCACTTTCCAGAGGTAAATGGATAAGAGCTGCTCCTACTAAAATCATGCAGCAGGATAAATTAGTGTTTGCTAAATCTATACTTCAATAAGCAGTTGAATGATGCCTTAGTTCAGATATTCATTTCTTAGTTTCAGCTCTTGCCAGTATTGGTCTCTTTTACTGTATGGCAAAGACCAGTTCACCAAGAAATAATAATGGTTGTAAGAACTGCTGTGGTATGTTAATTCTCATTAAGATTTTCTGCCTAAATGACTCTTCTGCAGTTAAGAGTTACAACATTTTAAACTGAACTGAGTTGAAACTTTATAAACTAGTTGTTTAAATTGCATTGCACTATGCTGCTGTCTTATTAAATGTACAGATAACATTGTCTGCAAATACATAAACATTTTTCAGGGCTACAGGTATATGATGCTCTTTAATAAACATAACTATTGCATTATACAAAATCAATTTTGACTGAACAGCAAAAACTCAGTCTCTGTACTGTTTGAAATGTGTAGCACTGAAATGTGATTTATAGTCAACTGAGAAACCATTTAGTCTTTTACTGCATGCTTCACACTCACATAAATGTACTTCAGAGCTATTCCCAGATAATCTAGCAAAGCTTTTCTCCTGTGTTCCTGAGATTAGCTCAGAACTATTGGGAAGTCGAGGCATTTATTTCTGAAACACTAAATATGCACAGAAACTTCTAAGAGTTTTCAGGCCCTACCTCTTCAAATATAGTTACAGACTTGAACCAGATTAGGCCAAGATATTGTAACTGTACACTCTTGAAAAGTAAACCTTTCTAATAAAAATAAATAAATAAATAAATAAAAACACTTTGAGGATGACTGCAGTGAATTTCACCTCCGAGACATGAAAGCATAGATTCATGCCCAGTAGCCAAAGCATTTCACATTAAGCATTTCTTCACAGCTGCTATCCAGAAGAATCAATGCACCACTTCAAAAACTGAAAGTCAAATAATTTCCACAGTAAGTTTCTCTCTCTCTTTTATTTTTTTTTCCCTGTGCTTTTCCTGCCATTTTTGAACACTGCTTGAGGAAATAGCTTTCTACCTGTCACACTGCAGAGTGGCAGTCACCAGACTGTAGGTTTCTAAAAGCAACTATCCAAGTGCATGGATATGGCCAAATGGAAAGACTGAAAAAATATTTATGGCTTGTTACTAGGTCTTGTAGGTAAGACAGCAGCAAACACTAAAGCTCTTCTCTGAATGCTTAAAAATTATGAAATGTGCAAATTGTAGCTGGGCAACTAAATGAGAGGCTTGAGACTGTCTGATAAGCGGTCAGATACTAGATTAACACGTAGGAAGTCTATAGTCTATCAAAGAACTAAGAAGCCTACACAGGGTATGTGTCATGTAGGGAGGATGACTGCAGACCAGAAAATGTCCAAATACGGTATATAAAGAGAAATTGCCTAACAAAAACACATGGTGCTGGTAATGACTAGAGCTTGCTTGGATGTTTACCTTACAGAAAAAAATATTTAGCCAACTAGATAGTGTATAAGAGAGGGAGCGTAGAACATGGTGGCTTGACATCACCTATGCAGGACTCATTAAGTGTGTGTAAAGAGGACTTGGATCCTATGGATGCAGCCTGATGAAAAGTCAGGAATCCCTAAAAAAGCCAGAGCTGTAAGAGTGAGAGTCAGATCTCTGCAACAATTACCTAGCTTGTAGCCTTCCACAATCAACAACAATAATGAACAAAGGACTCAGCTTTGGACTAAGGTACCAGAATGTAGGCATCTACTTACAGATTTCTGTATGTGAGCTAAGAAATACCATAGCCTAGATGTCGGCAGACCTCTAGCTCCTGCTTCAGTAGATACTGGTCTTGTGTCTTACCTGGCAATTCCACATTGCTGTCTCAGGAGCTCCAGGGCATCTCAGTAGATGCCTGTGGCTGGTTATCTAAATCAAGTCCATCACAGTTCAGGGAAATCTAACCAATGTAGTGCATGCAGCCGATAGAATGAGTCAGCTCACACTAAAGTATGGAGGGAGCGATTCACCTGCCCAAACGTGTATGTATGGCTCCATCTCCAGCAGCCCATGGTGACTGGCACACCTGCATGGGATTTGCTGATATTGCATAGAGGGCTCATTTCAGCTGCCCACATACAGGCATCTATTTCCATTTGACATGACATCTGGGTAGATATCCCACTTGTCTTCCTCTTGATACTCTGAAACAGCTCAGGTTTCCTTTAGATCCTGTGGTATATCTATCATCCTTGTGTAGATACCATGGCATGTCAGATGGCACCTTTTGCCTTTCTGTGGGGAGGTGAATGCGTATCATCTATGCTTTACTGTAATGGCAGCTGGAAGTTAAACAGGATACCCTCATACATTCTGAATGGTACCCAATGCCTCCGTGTAGGGATGGGAGTCATGACCCGACTGGCATTTCACCTCTTCAGTTACACAATCTGCACTGGTCAGACCTCCATGGGTCCTGTTTTATCCAGTCCAATTGAAGACATTTAGGTGCCAAATCTTAAACTGAATATCACCCTACTAGTGCTAAGATGGAATTTTATATCATATTTATACACCCACCATACATCTACTACCATGATTAACATAATGTCTTGTTTTACCCACATCTGAAATGACAAGAGATTTAATCTTTTGAGCAATAATACACCCATCTCTTCCTTAGGGTGAAATTACAGACAGAATAATATTTAGGAAGTGTTTGGATCCTTCTTCCTGAGGAGCCAGACTGTTAAATGTTTTAGGTTTATTGCCCTCTTTAACTAATGGGCTGACAACTTCTTCCTTGGACCAAAACAGCAAGGGTAAATCTGGAAGACATATGCACTACCACTGATTTCAGTTTTGTGACATTAACTATTTATGAGATTATTCTGAATTTTCTCAAGATCAGTGATTAGATTTCTGCCAGCCACTCTGAATTTCCCCTACAGTGTCACATCTGTTGTAAATCAAAGAAGGATGAGCAATATAATAAGCAAGGAGGAGCTATGCAGCACTTAAAACACCAGTTGCTGAATGTAGGAGTAGCTCAAATGTCACGGTGAGTAAGCAACATGTTGGCACATCAATGTTTTAGTTTCATTCATCCAGCAGGTAACTTAGAGAACATTACTATCTGTGGGATTCTAAGAAAAATAGGGTTTGACATGTCTGCTCAATGAGTGTGAGAAAAGTCCCAAATCTTGGGTGAAGGAGACACTGATTAAATTTTTAAATATGTATATTTGAACTGCATGTAACAAAGTTAAGCAGAGTAATTCTCTGAAATTGTCATGCCTATAGGAAAGTCATCTAGAGTTTGGTACAAGCATCTAAAGTAAGCATTTTCCAAGTGTAAACCTTTGATTTACAATACTCTTTTATATGTACCCAGAACGTAACCCATACAGAAATTCTACTTGAAAAAATATGCTTTGGAGTCTGCATAACTAAGTTTGATTGCATTCATTGCTGCAAGAATGTTCTCTCTTACCAGCATGGTAATGTATTCTTCATCTAAACCTAGATTCTTAAAATTGCAAAAAACTTCCTTTGTAGCAAAAATCCTTTCATATACCCACAGTGAGACAGTCCCACCCACAGAGAGAAAAGCAGACAACCAGCATTATGAAGCATGCTTCACAGGAGATAGCAGCGAGTGAGTTTTAAATCTATTAGATAATAAAAAATGTACTGGAGTTAGGCATCATCAAGCAATTCCTTCTTTTGGCTGAAATAGGGAAAGGACTCCTTGCAGGCAAAGTGAGGGAGAAACAATATGTACCTGAACAATTTCTCAGTTAGTATCTATTGAGTGAACACGATGTGATTTTGGATCACACTGCCAGAGCAGGCGTTCACTCAGGCAATTTATGGTCATAAAGGTTGGTATGGCACTTCTCTGCCTTGACTCTGTAGCATCAGCAGATACCAAGAAGAGTTCATTTTGTCATTTTTTAAATTGACTTAGCATTTAAATTCATGTAAGCCTGATTTTCAGGTGATAAACATGAGTTTATTGAAAGGAATGGATTTGCGTCCATTTATCTGTCTTCAGTTCAAATCTACTTTTGAGTTAAAACGTTGAAAATTTTGTGGAAGACAATTTACTAATACTTCTATTTATTTTTCATGCCTTTATTTCGTCACATCTCGAGACTCTCCTTTTTGTATGCGATGGCTTTTCTAGACAATCCCTTGCAGTAGATATGCTGTAAGGACAGAGTATCAATGCCTGCAGTGTGTGAGACTTACTTTAGCATGTTTGTTATTATTACTTCAGCAGGCCAGCAGCACTTCATAAATGATCATAATGAACTCAGGAAAGTGGTGATTTTTCACAGTATGGCAGGTATCTGAAAAAAAAAAAAAAAAGTAAAAATTTAAAAAAAAAAAAAATTGTGCAGCAGATAAAGAGTGCTTCCTGAAACTAAGGGCATCCTCCAGGATAGTCTCACAGCTGACTGTGCAGACAGTGCTGTAAGACTGAAAGGTCAGTGAATGCAGTCTCCAGAGGTTGCAGCATTGCTCTTGTCTCTTGAAAATGATGACAGCCTTGGCTTGGTGGCAAATGGTCCGCCTGGTTTACTGCCTACAAGCAGTAGTGTGCCCTACAAGTGTGCCCTTACGCACTCGACCTATCCAGCGAGGCTTTGTGTGTTTGCCTGAAACAAGGTGTTGACACCACTCTTTGTAGGCCTCCCCTGGGCTAACATGAAATGCTACCAGTTCTAACTCCTCTTTTACAGTGACCTGAACAAATCAGGTATCTTAGTTCACACACATCACTGCTTAGCTGTATCTGCCCTTCTCCCCCTCCTCACATAAGTCCTAGGCCATACTGTATTCAACACAAACACTTCTTCCACTTATCGCATGAGAGAAATACACACCCCACAGCAGCATCTCACATATTTTTTCTTTATTGCTATAGTTTATGCAGAGGATTTCTGTTTTGTTCTCATTTCACTCCCCATGCTTACTTTGGTCACTGTTTTATCAGGCCCATTATGAACAGTACTGAATATGATGTAGAGTAACCTCTCTAAATAATAAAACTCAGCTAAATACCTATGGGCAGATGCCCATTCCTTAAAGAAAAGGTAGCAAGGACTTTTACAGAGTAAAGTGTTTATGCAACCTGTAAGGAGTCTTTTGTCACCTTACCTACATCATGATACAATAAAGCTGGATAAAAGGGTGAAACCTTTTAGTAAAGCCTAGAATATCCTGAGTTGGAAGGCAACCACAGGGATCATCAAGTCCAACTCCAACAGCCTGTTTAACACACTATGGGACAGTAATATTGGTAAAAGCTCTACTATGGGTATACATATAAAACTACGTATTTGTGGCTTAGCTTGTGCCCTTTCCAAAACAGGAATAATCTTCACCAACAGAAAAAAGTTTATGCTTCTTAAACTGGGAGCTTGTATCCATGAGAAGGTCTCTGGATGGTAGCAGGTGCAGGCTGATCTGCAGCTTGGGGAGAAGGAAAATAAAAGAATAAATGTGATTCATACTCTTGTTCAAAGAGAGAATTCAGTAAGACTGAAAATAAAAAAAAAAAAAAATCAACTTTTTTTTTTTTTTTGCAAAGGATTTCAGAGTTTCTGTTCATGTTTGGAACTGGGAAATGCTTTGGTCACCCACAGGACAATTGTTTTTAAAAAGGAATCCATCAGCCTTACAGGGAATGCAACAAGGATAGCCATGCCAGAGCCACACTGTCCTAAAATCACCTAGCACTTCAGCTGTGATGGTAAATAAAAGAGAGCTGTGGTGAGCTTGAGCACTCATCCCCTGATCCCTCCACTGTTTAATTGCCATTCTCTGGCTCTGCTTTTGGACAACTCTGTGCTAGACAAATCTGCTACAAAGGGGAGCAGCCATAACCACTGTGCACCTGGCCCAAGTGGTGCTACTTAGCCCAAAGCCCAGGAATCAGTCTCTTTTATTCTCTTCTCTTTTGTTCAGCAGCATAGATGCAGCCAAAAGTACAATTAGGTCTTTCTGCTTGACACTGGTATTACTTCTTTAATCTACACATGCACCAATAACCAGTGAACCCTCTCTGTAATTTGTCTAGCCTTCCTGACTGGTGTTTCATAAGGTCTTCCTCCACCAGCTCCTCTTCAATGCTTGAAATGCTGTGTATATTTCTGAAAAGAGGTACAAACATCTATGCAAGCCATTACAAACTTTTCTTTCCAGCTTTTAACCTGCTGTTGTATTTGCCTGCACATAAAGCTGCCTCCTTAGTGCACACACAGGCCTAGCATAGGTACTGTTCTGGTGTGAACACCTTTCCTGCACATAGTGACTGAACTTCCCAAATCCTTCTTTCTCAGGGTCCGAAATAGGGTTGGGGTTTTATGCAGGTGCTTGTTGACAGGAGGGCTGGCAAAGACCCTTTATACAGGACTTGTCCACCTGAGGCCAAGGAGATTTCAAGGTTCCTGGAGCTGTGAGGAAAAGGTCTTGTCAGGCCAGCTGGGCAACTGCACAGGAACAATGTGGTAAAAATGTTTGGTAGTGGGCTCAGGAGTGTAAGTAAGATACATTATCTAAATATGTTAAGAGAAGGGGGAAAAAAAGGTTATACCAGTCAATGTATATTACAGACATGGCCTAAAGGAACAGTATAGAATCCCTTAGTGTCTCAGACAAGTTTACAAACATTACTAATCCTCTCACTTCTGAGCAAGCTACATGATCATCAACAAGATATGGAAGAAATTCAGTGTATACATACATTCATGACATATTTCTAAACACTGGTGATAAGTGGTGACAACTTGAGACTACCACTATAGAGCAGAGCAGCGCTGTTATCCTTCCATGCTCAGATCTGCAGTTTACCTACAAATTCTCTCAGACAAGTTGCTTGTTTTTAAGCCCCAACAACTTGACAGTAGCCATCTATACTTTTTAATATCATTAATATTCATATTATTTCATTTGTTTCCCTAAACTTCTAAATCTATAACCTAGACTGAAAGGTTTTCTTGGTGCTACAGAGGAAAAAAGGAAAGTGAAGTTATCATCCAGTGTTCAAATATCAAGCTTTTGAAAGGGATTAAAGGCACTACAATAACATAAATTACTGTGGTGGTTATCAGAAGCTTCTAACAGAGGTTTGTGTCCAACACTCAAGACCCTAATGACCCTACAGAAAGGATCTCATCAAATATTCAAGTTCAGATTACTTTAAAAATTTTTAAATTACTTTAAAAATTGCTTTTAAAATTTGGATAGATGAGGCACAATTTTCTTTAAATGACTGATGAAAAATGTTAAGACTATCTATCTTGCTGATAAATTTATGTATAATCTCAAACTATTAATTGGATGATTTTATCTTAGTGAGCATGTAATCCAAATGGTATTTTTAGGATAGGTTGGGAATCTGGGAGTGTCCCAACAGAATGTGTTTTGGGTCAGAAAATGCATCTTTATCAAAACCACGGCTTTTTTTTTTTTTTTTTTTTGGTAATGGAAATGTACATATCAGCTTTGATACAGATAGAATTTTCTTATCAAAAAAATCAAAGATCTAGAGAAGTCTAAGTCATAACACCCTTCTGGCTTGACTCATTTATCTGGCTATAGAAAATGAGAGCTGAAATTTCTGCAAGTGCATAATTTTGCCTGGAGACTTGAAGACTTGTTTTCTACCTGCCAGGAAAGTACTCCTTTCATCCAAGTGTGCTGGGATGAGTTGTTTTTCATCCATAGACAAGATGCTTGCTCTGCAGCCCAGTGGTCATGACTCACAGATGTAGTAGTGTTGCCAACAGAGATGTGACAAGACCACCAGCAAAAAGAGACCAAAACTCATGTCTCTGGTCAGAATATGGCAGAGCTGATCCAAACGCTGATCTGCCTTGTCCTATTTGACAGCAGACTGCATCATTCAAACAGCCACAGGATAGATGGAAAAATCACATGGCAGCAGACACCCTAAGAACACAAGGATATTAAGGGCTGTGAAGGGAGAAGAGACTCAAAGAAGAGAAAGGATTTCATCTTTCCAAGGCAGTGACTGACCATGAAAACACAGACAAGAGAAACACAGATGATGTCATGTGAACTGTAAGAATTTGAGGCATTTGTCTCCACGTATTCTGTTTCTTGACAGGAGTGTAGCCATTTCAGATTTTCTCCAGGTACTCAATATTGCTAAATAAGCATGCCATTGCAATAAAAGAACATATTGTAGCAAGACAAATGTGACTTGCTTAACAACTATGTTATCTCATATGACCAGACACAAGAGTAGATAGTGAAATCTAAGTATCAATGTGCCTTAGGCAAAGAGTATGACAAGCTGTAAATCACACTCTTGGAATTAGCATATATCCTTTTGCAGCACAACCACCCCCTGGAAATATATATATCACCAGCCAGAAATTAAATCTGAAATTTGTCAAGGAAAGTTTATTTTAAAAGAAAAAGAAAAAGGAAAAGGAAAAGGAAAAGAAAAAGGAAAAGGAAAAGGAAAAGAAAAAGAAAAAGAAAAAGAAAAAGAAAAAGAAAAAGAAAAAGAAAAAGAAAAAGAAAAAGAAAAAGAAAAAGAAAAAGAAAAAGAAAAAGAAAAAGAAAAAGAGAAAAAAAAAAGGAAAGGAAAAGGAAAAGGAAAAGGAAAAGGAAAAGGAAAAGGAAAAGGAAAAGGAAAAGGAAAAGGAAAAGGAAAAGGAAAAGGAAAAGGAAAAAGAGCCTTATACCAGAAGGGTCACACATTCTGTAAAAGTTCTGTAAAAGTGTCTTTTGTAATTGTACAGGGTATAAACTGCATTTGTTAAGTCTCTGCTTTGTTCCTCATTGTCAACTATCTTGACAAATGTGAGTTTTGCACTCTGTATTGTAGGAACACCAGACATTCACACTGTGTCTTCATACTGATGCTAACAGAAAGCCCTTGCTTACTGCAATGCTTAAAATTCTGTCTCACTGAGATAGAAGGTCCAGGGTTCATTCTGGGGCAAAGCAAAAACACTTTACAAGTATTTCCTATCCACCTTTCTTTTTTTATGATTTTTTTATGAATTCTCCAATTCTCACATCTTATTTAAAGAAAGAAGTTAAGTGATACACAAGTCTTGTCCTGACCCTTAGCTCAGGAATGCACATCACCAGTGTAAACTCATCAACTAATTGCAATGAGAAAGAGTGGCAGGAGATCATGTTAGAAGAAACCAGTTGTCTTTTGGCTATCAGGACTGGAGCATGGGGAGCTGTTCCAGTCTTTGTCTTTGTCTTTGTTCCAGTCTTTGTTTGATTTAAGCTGTATATAGCCTTTTAGGAGACCAGCCTGTTTAAAGGGGGTTTCATGTCCAGTGTCAAATGAAACCAAACTTCTTTCTTGATCAGCTCTCCTGCTGGTCCTGTATAGGTAGCCCACAACATCCTGGTCTTTGTAATGGCAAAGGAGCCTGCTCTTCTCCGGCACAGAGAAGTGTTGAGGAGTGGATGCATCTATCAGACGGATACATCAAGCAGCAGCTCCCTCTGAGACACTTCTGATCCTCTGCTGAACAATACTTTCAACAGTACTGTAAGCATATATGAACTGTTTTAATTAGCTGAATGTGGCTATCACATTCTTTTCTAATCATCAGTGATTAGTCCCCAGATAAAGTCCTCATTTTTGAAGGAAAGTAAGATTTCTTCTACTTAGAGGACATATGAATACCATATAGCTTCTTTGCACTTTATACTCCAAAAGAGCTCAAACTATTTTACTGACTGGAAAGAGCTGGGCTTATGTATGATATCATTTTCATGCATGGTGTTTCTTACCTTGTATGAATATAGTCAACTTGCTTCTTTCTTTTCTTAACAAGTTTTAGTTGTATGATATTCAAAAAGATGGCTCAAAAAGATTGTTTTGCTGGTTTTTTGTTTGTTTGTTTGTTTGTTTGTTTGTTTTTGTTGTTGTTGTTGTTGCTGTTGTTGTCTTGTTGTTTGGTTGGTTGTTGGTTTTTTGTCTTCAGTGTGGACATCCTGAGAAATATATTCCTAAAATTTCTCATCTTTCCAAAATTATCTTGTATCTTTGTTTTTTGTTGTTTTTGTGTTTTTTTTTGTTTGTTTTTTGTTTTTTGTTTTTTGTTTTTTTTTTTTGTCAGCATGTCTAAAAGAATCATGTAACTACCACTGAATGGCACAGTCGGGGGAACTATATTCTCCAGATGCAGTAAAAGTTACTGTATTTTATTTCCTATTTTCTGTGGAGGAAATTACTTTTAAAAGCCTCCTATGACTTTGCAAGAAATAAAAAAGGAAGATAAATTAGTTCCTGCAAATTTTGTACATTTCTACTGCATTCATTTTAATGAAAATGTTCAGGTTTCAAAAGAAGTGAAAGAGGGTTTTTAATTGTAGTGTTCTCCTTTAATAAGATGTAATCAGATATTTTATAGCATACTCAATGTGCACATATGGATGTGCAATAAAATTCCTATTACTGTCTTCTTTCATGAAGGTACATATAAACACAGAAACACATTATATTTCATCAAATCTATTATGATATTTTTAAAGCAAGGACGGATTCTAGTTCAGTTATGATAAAGAGCTCAGTTTTAGTTCTATTTAACTATGTGGAAAATTCTGATACTGTTCTAAGAATTTAGAGGAATCCTTAAATTTTTAACTTGATTAACTCTACAACCCAAACTATTGATAGCAATGACAAAAAGATAAACAAAATAAAATAGAATAGAATAATAAAATAAAAGTGCTGGAACTAGCGCTAGAGAGATACATTGATTAAGTAGCCCAAAATATGTCGGGAAAAAAAGTTTATTTGTTAAAATAATAAAAATAAAGAAAACCGAAACTTTCTAGAAATGTGCTTTATAACCCATGGCTCTTGCCATTCTTTCTAAATTCTGGTAAAATGTGAAGATATTTCATCTGCACTGTTGACTAACCTCTTTCTTCTGATAGTTGTTTGACCGTATGAAAAGAAAAGACTCTTTAGCTTGGATCCATGGTTACTCCTCAAAAGCTAGACTCTTTCTACATAGTGCACATCACCTTTATGAGAATCTGTAAAGTCTGTCTCTTACATTTCATGAACTGTAGAGATGAAGTCATTATGTCATACAAAATAGGTATTATAACCCTTGAAAAGAGCTCTTTGAAAGCCTTGTAAAAGAAAGCCCTCCCCCAATGCATTCATTTATTATACTTGTAAGGGGTAGATTTTCAAGATACTGCTTTCCATATGTATTTGAAGAAATAATCAACAGCTTTAGATGGATTCCATTTTCTTTGAATCATCAAGAAGAAAGTGTTTAAGGCCAGCTGTCAAATTCATTTTGCTTTCTTTGGATAAAGCTGGATAAAGAGATCTCATGATTTTCTTGCTGGCCTTAAACTAAAATGAATTTCTATATGAAAACACTGAGATTGGAAGAGTTAGATTGTTCTCTGCATACTATGAAATTCAAGTAGCATTTAAGTTGCTCATTTTTTGCCTTACCAATCTGTTGTTGAATCCTGTTGTATGAGTTCTCCTAAAGTTATTAAGGCTAAAGCCCCAGAGGAAAATATCTTGATATTAACATAAATCTATCTTTAACAGCACTAGAGAAGTGGTAAAGAAAAGATGACATATTTAATGCAATTTATTTTCAAGCTGCTATATCATGAATTTTCTTATTTAAAAGAAGATGAGTCCACAAAGGTCATGGCTATGCAGTCATTTTCATATTTTCCACATTTCTTACCATCTTCTGGCCAGTGCAGAGATGCTGACATTGTACTGTTCTCCCTTCAATAACCCAAATCTTTGGCTATTTTTTCCCAGAAACATGGCCTCAGTTCTCAGTATCACGTTATTTATCCAGTGCAAATCATAGAAAGGTAGAGCTGGGAAGGTTTTTGAGGGCATGTGCACTTCCTGAAGTCCATCCTCTTGCTGAAAGGTTAGATCACCTTTTCTGCAAGCTAGATTCCTAACATCAGTTTGTCTAACCTATTTTTAAAAGCATCCAGTAATAGAATTTCCACCACCTCCTGGCCAACGGTGCTTACCAGTGCTCACTACCCTTACCATAAGGACATGCACCAAGAGCTAATAGTTTGAAATCCTTTGAATCAGTTTAATTCAATTAATTTTGTGTTATCCTTTTAGTTTACTCTTTCTATTGTGTTTTTGTTTGTTTTTTTTTTTTTTTTTTGGTTGCTTGATTGTTTTGTGTTTTTGTTTTGTTTTGTTTGTTTGTTTTCAAATAACAAAGTCAGGAGCTACTTTATGCCAGCCGAGTACTCCAAAGTGCCAAGTGGAACAGGGAGGCTATTCTAACTGTCCTATTTTTAAGGCTCCTATTTATATGTCACAGTATGATGTTTACCTTTTTTGCACAATGCTGATTCATGTTCTCTTCTCATCTGCTGTGACACTCAGATTGCTTTCTGCACAGTTGCTGCCTAATCAGTCATCTCCATTCTTGCATTTGTTCCCAGTCAGATGTATGGCTTGTGTCTGCCTCTGTCGAACTGAGCTGGCAGAGAAGGGAAAGGTCAGATGGTTTTCACACATTTGTCAAGGCTGCTGAGAAGCCTAAGCCAGTTCACTTGCAGTCCATCCAAGCTTGATATCACCTGCAAAGTGAAAAAATTGTGTCTCTGCCCAATTAACAAACTGATTAGAGTGTCAGTTGCTGGGCACACCCACTGAGAGCAGCAGTCAATACCTCTTTCTTGGTTGGCAGGGAACAGCTGATAATGACTTTGTGAATAAAATTTTCCAAACACTTCACAGAAGTTTCATCTAGACTGTCTCCCTTCTTTGCTTGAAGGAATTTAAGGCTGAGTCAAATATTCATGAGGTGTATCACAGAATCACAGAGTGGTTTGGATTGGAAAGGACCTTAAAGATCATCTAGTTCCAACCCCCTGCCATGGGCAGGGACACCTACTACAAGGCTAGGTGCTCAAAGCCCCATCCTACCTGGTCTTGAACACATCCAGGGATGGGGCATCCACATAGGACAATCCATACTTCTCCTCTGTCTTTAAAAGTTGTTTCACTACCTCCAACTGTGACTTGGTTTCTGTTTTTCTTCTGGATTTGAACAGGCATCACATCACTGAGCTGGAAAAGATAAATGAAGGTTAAAGGGGGAAATATTTGTTTTGTTATGTATATTTCCTCCAACAACAAAATAAAAAGTAATTTCTTTAAGAATCCTGTGCAAAGACTATGCTGACTATCTGCTAGCATTATTCAAAGTCAAACATTCATTCCAGCTTGCTTTCTGTAGGAGATATTCAGGGAGATGCCACATAAGCTACTGGGGATTTGATAGTCACCACTGGTTTAGCTTGCGGGGTCAACTTGACAAAAAAAATTACAACCTGAGTATCTGTGCCCAGCTATAAAGTGATAGTTGCTGCAGGTGATAATAACAGGTCATGATATGGCATCATGAGACCTGAGAACACTTAAGAATTCAAAAGTCCAGTGGGCACACAATGTCCAGAAAACTTGCTGTATTTGGCATTGCGACAACTGTTCCTGAATATCCAGCTCAGCACTGGTGAGGGCAGTCCATGAAGGAAGCTGACTAATGCAAAAAGTTTCACAAAACGAAAATGGAAAAGAAGACAAGAAAAATGAGTGAAAAAAGTGAAGAATTTCTATCTATACAGCTGAATGAAATGAGTGGTTGGATCACAGTCTAAGTATCTGCATGGAGCACAGCAATGCAACAGAGTTAATCTTGCAAAGAGAAGGTTTATCGATGCTGGAAGATGAATCTAGACAAGTTCCCTTAAATGATGGATTTTTTATCCATTTAAAACCTGTTTGTGCTGGGTTGTCTGTCACTGGCAATTGTGAAATCTAGACCACTTTGGTTTTCTGCAAGCTGTGCTGTAGTTCAGAAGTCCCATGGTTCCTATTACTTCGATAAAATTACCAGGACATTCCCTTTGGCCCAATCACCCATATGGTTTGTGGCCTGCCTTTAACTCTATCAATGTATCAATGTACAGAAAGATCAAATGTCATTCCCATGTCTCCATCTTTGTAGGAGGGATACAAAATTGCTGTAGAGCTTTTCTCTAGCATTTAAGAGAACAGGCCAAATAGGAGAGCATATATTTACAGAGGGATCCTGGAACCCCTGCTGAGCCATTGTGCCTCTAATTCCAACAGTTCAGCAGTGGCAGGACAAATGCAACCCTAATTCCTGGGAAAAATGTATGTACAGGGCTGAACAGCCATACGGCTACCACCATGTTACATGACCTGGAGGGCGTGCATCACAGCAGTTGTGACAGAAGCAAAATGGCAAACCCTACCAACACTACCCTACACTGTAATTCTTAGCATTGCAACATCCCAAACCTTGCCTGGCCTTCCATCCCCAAACTGCCAGGGTTCAGAAGACTGAAAGAAGTGAAGGTAGAAGGTTGGGTCTCAGGTCTGACAGTGGAGACACAGAGAATTGGGCAAAGGTTTTGTAGGGAAGCATGGAATTAGTTCTGTCTCTGCAGAGGAAAAAAATCCTGCTATGGGAATCATATATTTAATGAGATTTCTTTTTCTAAGAATTTCTTAACCATATGACTTCATGTCCTACAATTTGTGTATGCATGGGAAATTGGATTATTTTTAGTGAGTAAACAGTATTTTTCATCATCCCTAGCCTGTTCATTCATACATAGAATTCCTTGCATAATTTTCTTTGGGAAAAATTAGGTGATCTATCTTCAGCAAGAACCAGAACGCTCTTTTGTGACTACCCTGAATACTTACAATATGCCAGCAGGATGTGGAAGAGCTAAGTCTGAGTCATGCCTCCATCTGATGCAGCTTCAGTTCATCACTGATTTTGCAAAAGATTGCCCAGAAGACAATGATATTGAATTTTCAAGGGAAAGGATGAGACTAATATTGAGGTCTCTTACTCTGCTGAAGCCATTCCACTGTGATAAAATGAATTTCATTTGTCAAAGCAGTAACTATAACATAAATGCTCCATCTTCCACATGCAACCTAGCCATTGTCTCTCCATAACCCAATAAATCTCATCATCAGCAAGAGAGACTGAGTCATCTCCTGAATGGCTTGTAACTTTGCACAGGAAGCCTGTGTATACATTAGTGGGTGCACTATACAAATGGGTATATGCATGTCCCATAGTTTTGAATTTAAGGCACATACTTTACAGGAAGGATGTGTTACTTCCAAATCCTGCTTCAGCAGTTGTGAGTGCCTCCTATATTCAATGGGACATTGTCACTAAGGAGGAGAGCAGCCCACACAGGGTACGCAATAACATGGTATTGGAGCTGTTTTTCTGGGAAGGAGACCAAGGGAGATGTTTTTAAATGTTGGAGGGCCTTGAAGGTGTGTTTTTTCTTGACATTGGGCTCAGACACTGGCGCACTACAAATGTACACCTCCCCTCCACTGCTGCTGTGAAATGATGGCCTCATTCCTTGGCTTTTGTTACACACAATCCATTCTGTCCAGTGACAATGGAAGAAAAGGTAGCATGTTGGATTTTTCTTTTCTTTCTAATTGATATAAACTAATGATTCATCTCACCTTTTTTAGATTTGAATCAGCAAATTGATTTTTGCAGTTCTACCATCACACCTCCCAAGGTTGCATGTTGCTGAGAACTGCTGGAGAGGTTTATGTAGAAGCTCATCTTTTCATCACTCAATAACATGAAGCAGACCTCATATCAAGAAGCCCTAATGGTCAGGGACCATCTTTACATTCTTTGTGAGACATGACTGGGACTTAAGTCCTTGTTTATTCCCACAGAAGGAGGCAAAAATATTAATCAAATATATTGTCTACAGAAAAGTGGCTTTTGCCATTTTCCAACTAGTGACATTATTTCCAAGCAGTGACCTTATTGTCACTGCTGTTACTCTGCCTCGGCCCATTTTTGAATCTTTATGTTACACTACATGTGGTGCAGGATGCATTTTAGAAACCATGAGTAAGTGCATGAGCTGCACGGAGCAGAAGACTCAGAAAGAGAGGCACTGCCCATCTTCTCCCAGGAAGTAAATCGCTAGCTGCTGTCCTCCAGCCCACGAGGTATTCTCCCTCCCCACCTATCAAAGGTCAAATCCAGATGATGGATGCAAAATCCCATCCCCTCCTTTCCTTACCTACCTTGCCTAAAAGGCAAGTGTGTGAAAATGAAGATTGTGTCGTGATAACCAGAACTTGAAATGCAGATGTGCGTTTCTTTTTTAGTGCACTTCTGAAGAAGGGAGCCATACTCCATGGCTAAGAGGAATTAGAAAGCCATAATGTGGGTCCTCAGCACTTGGCAAATTGCAGCAAGGGACAGGAAAGAGACCAGCCTGTGTTATATAGCTATCTTTCTGTAATATTAAAGATAACCATTTTATCTGGCAATGGCTGTGACATTTTCTTATCCCTTCAAAATATTGAGTGAATTCACAAATGACTTTCAATAACCCATTTGTATTCATTTCTTTTTCTAAAATAAACTTGTCTAGGAGAACTAATGAATACCACATTCATTATAATGGAAGCCTTTTGCAAGAAATATTCTGCCTAGTACATTTCTTTACACCCAAAGAGTATGATAAGATAAATTCCATTTTCAAGCAGCTGAATGGTATTATAGTCCCATTAATTTCAATAGCTAAGCCACAGCAAGAGCATTTCCTGTAAACTCTTTTAGTTTTGTTTGGATATACAATAGGAAAGTTACTGAAGATTAAAATGAAATCTATCCATTTTTTAAGAGTTTGTCATTACTTTTTGCAGTTCTGCTTTTTTTCCTTAATGCATCAGAGCATTAAAAAATACATGACTGTGACAAATAACAGCAAAGAAGTAGTGTTTACAGAGAACTTTGATTCCAGTCTAATGCATTTGCTAGCATTTTGGCAAACTTCACCCATCTGTTGTTGAGCTGTGGGAACCATAAATTCCCTTCCATGAAGAATAAGAGGTACTAAATACAGTTGCTATCAGCATGAAGCAAGTGATTAAGAGGGAAAAAAAAAAAAAAAAGAGAGACATAGCAAAAAATATCTCTGAAAAAACTCCTATTTGCAACTTTAACGTCCTAACCCAGAGAGAACATGGATTCTTCTGTGTATAATGGGCATGAGATGCGTTATTAAAAGACTGACCTGGGAATAGTGTGAAGTCCGTGGGTTCCAAAGAGACCCAGGGATGTAACATTATACTTCTCATTTGTTTATCTGCTGGAGGAAGAGAAACAGGTAAGGTAGCACTGGAGTCTTCTATTAATAATTGTGGGCAGTCATAAGCTTCTACATCTCCTGTTGCAACAGTATGACTGTGCAGATCCACCTGAGAAAAGGTGTGTCTGCTCCACGAGAGAGAATTACTAGAATTAATAACTTGTAGAGATATTATCAAATTGCAACAGTCAATTAAAACCATATTTGGCATTAAAAAGTTAGTTTTCTACTCCCCAAAGCCATGGAGGGAAATAAAGGCAGAACAGTTTTGATAATCTAAACCAAAACAGTTGGTTTGAGAAGTGGTAGAATGCTTCTTGTGACTTCATTTTTTCACAAATCACTCCTATTTTCTGTTTCTTGCTCGACATTCCAGAAAAATGGATTTCTGGGACTAATACAAAACAAGCCTGGTGGTCCTAAAGATATTCAGAGTGCTGTCCTTCAAACTTCTCCCCTTGTTGAACAATACTTTCTTGACAACGTTCATCACAGAATATCTACCAGGTGAAGAGCCAGATACTAATGTTGGAATCATACTCAAAAGATTTAGATATTCAAAAAAAGAATTTCAAATCCAAGAGCATACCAAACCAGCTGACATATCAGTGGTCTTGCCACCCTGATCTTGTGAAGGAGATGCAAAAAGAGTAGATCCTTCTAGCTAGTACAAACACACGTAAAAAGTATCTGTGAGTCATGGCATGGCCTCACTGCCAGAGGACCTCACCACACTTGAGGTAAGGGGGACATTTCTCTTCACCCTTACTTTATTTTGCTGGAATTCTTATGATTGGGAAAAAAAATGGAAAAAAAAATCTCCAAACACAGAAAAACGAATGGTTTCCTGGTATGTTTAAGCCACAAATAGGAAAAAGATCCATCTGCAGCTGAGAAGTAGCTGAGAGGAATTTGGGGGGGGGGGGGAAGGGGGGACTGGCTTGCTCTATTTTCTGTACCTTTAGAAGTTTATTCTGTAGAAGGTAGAGCAGTCTGACTGGAATTAAGTTTGTGAGAGGAATCAAGGAACATGATAAAGATCGCATTCACTCTATAGTTGTTATTCAGTAAAAAGAAAAAAATTGTTTTGACCATGATTCTTGTGTTGTTTTTTTTTCTGCCATGCTTCAGACAACACAACCTTCTGCACAACATAATGCTGTGTAAATATCTTTTGACATGCCCTTTAGATTATAATAGAAGTATGCAATTATATGTATTTTAGTAGTCTCATACAATACTTATGTTGGAAGGGACCTTTGGGCCCACTGTTCAAGGCTTCAAAGTGGGAGTGGGCTGGACAGGACCTTGTCTGTTGTTTGTTGTGTTTTGTTTTTGTTGTTTTTTTTTTTGAATACTTCTAGGAATGAAGATTTCATTTGTTCTCTGAGCAATTTGCTCTCCTGTTCAAACAATAAATGAATTATAAAAATACATGTATGACAGGAACCAAATTTTTTTGACATGTTTTCACAGTATCCAGCACAGTTAGGTTGCAGTGTATGGATGCTGCTGAACTACAAATAATAAAACAGACAAACAAAGAAACAAAACCAGTAGATATGCTATTGTAAAATGCATTCCATTGCATTTATTATTACTATGCATATTATTATTATTGTTATGGAGGAACTCAAGATTTAAATGGAGGCAATAGCAAATTCTGCCCCGTATGTCAAAGAACTATGTCTGTTGTGGTGTTACATCCACTGTCTGTTCTCAGCATCTAATCACACAGCACTAAAAATGCATTTTTTTCATATTGGCTAATAAGTTTAACACCTTGTGAGACAGGCGATATTTTAAGACAGTAACTTTCAAAGTGAGCTCTTCTGGGAAGGCCGCAAACCACTGTACTCAATTAGCACTTGTTAAGATCCAAAGAGTGAACATGACACATCTGCAACCAGGATTATCACATTATCAAAAATTGTTCATTCCTGGAAACTCCCATGAATAACTTGACTCATCTCTGAAAAGACTTATGTCACAAACGTATCTCTGGAGCAAATTTTTACAGTTACTTGGTGTTTAACTGAGGGGTGCTGATGGTGAGCCAATGGAAAATGAGTGTACTCAGTATCTGCCCAAACTCCCAAACGGTATTTTCTCAGGAACAGCTCAAGGTTCCTAGTTTCTAGAAGAAGTGTCCCTGTGTGTGTATTGCAAGCAAAGTCTGTTATTGTTTCATCACAATCCTAATTTCCCATTTAAATTAATGGAATAGTAACACCATTTACTTTAATGGTTCACATAATATGCGGTATCATTTCTTGCATAAATTGCTTCCCACAGCTAATCTGCTACTGCACAAAATAACAAAAAATATTTTTTCTAATGTTGTTTAATGAAAGAAATTTAGTTGTGCTCTGTACTTCTTGGAAACTCTGCCATTCTACTAGGCAGCAAAGGGACTGCCTTTATTGATATACATCTTTTATAGTAAAAGAAGAGGCTGGTTTTAAAGAATTTATGACATTCTTTTCTGCCTTTTTTTTTTTTCTGTTACTTCTACTGTTGCCACATCTGAGGCTCAGAAAGTTGTTACTTTTAAGGGAATATATTGTTTACATATATCTTGCTTGCGCTAAGATGCCAAGAATAGAGGTACCGCTAGTAATTTATAGCACAAAGACCAAAATAGGACAAAGATCTTCCAACCTCAGGACAGACAGCTACAATCACTAGGCAATAATGGTTGCTTTATTGTAACATCTGTTACTTACTTCTTCTCATCCTAAGAGATGGAAAAAAAAACTTGGTGATCTTTGGGCCCCTCACTACAAGAAGGACATTGAAGTGCTTGAGTGAGTCCAGAGAAGGGCAACAAAGCTGGTGAGGGGGCTGGAGAACAAGTCTTAAGAGGAACAGCTGAGGGAGCTGGGATTGTTCAGCCTGGAGAAGAGGAGGCTCAGGGGCGACCTTATTGCTCTTTACAGATACCTTAAAGGAGGCTGTAGAGAGGTGGGGATTGATCTCTTCTCCCATGTGCCAGGTGACAGGACAAGGGGGAATGGGCTAAAGTTGTGTCAGGGGAGGTTTAGGTTGGATATGAGGAAGAATTTCTTTACTGACAGTGTTGTTAGGCATTGAAATGGGCTGCCCAGGGAAGTGGCTGAGTCACCATCCCTGGAGGTCTTTAAAAGACGTTTAGATGTAGAGCTTAGGGATATGGTTTAGTGGAGGGCTTGTTAGTCAGAGGTTGGACTTGGTGATCTTGGAGGTCTCTTCCAACCTAGATGATTCTGTGATTCTGTGATCTTAGATACAACATGATACCACAATAACCAGCCATTTCTAGAGTGCTTTCCTTAGCCAGAATACATATTGCATCAGCCATCACATGGAAAAAGAGCTAGGAAACACTGAACAGAACCAAATGTATATGGTAAGTTCCACAAGACTTTCAATGTCATCTTGAAACCTGCTGTTGTACACTTAAATTACTGTTATACCTGCGGGCTCTAGTCAAATGAAGGCACATTCCTGTCAGGTTCTACCATTCAAGAAATCAGTATTCTCCTTGAGAATACCATACATAAACCAGAGCCATTTGGCTGCAGGCTATTTGGCATGAAAGTGCTCTGATTCATATAAGAGGTCTGCTCCCCCTTGAGTTGGAGGCAGTAAACTGATGCCTGAGGACTTCATGAGAAAATGAACCACAGCCAAGAAACATATTTAATGAGGTTCATTCATTCTCTGATTTATTAATCTGGCACGTTGAAAGAAGCAGGGATCCTACTGTGACCACTGAAAGTAATGTGCATTGTAACTTCACAGTCTCCCTCCATTCATAGTGCAATATTTGCTATGCAGTTAAATTAGCTATGAACACACACATGACACAGGCTGCCTTTCTGCTGAATATGACCTTCTTAGGGCATTCATTATTAAATAGTTATTGTACATGCAGAAAGTGTGATGGGCAACATCCCCTAATGTAGCCTACTCAGTTAGTGTTTGCAGAGTTGCAACATTATTTGGTTCATTCTAATCTTCTCTCACATCCAACCTCTGGCTTCCAGCCATCCCAGCTCTAGAACTGCTCACAAAAATAATAATATTAATTTTCAAAAATAAATTTAAAATATTCGATTTGTTTTTACCTTTTTTTTTTTTTTTTTTCTCATAGTAGAGTCAAATGAATCCTTGGCAGAAAGTCAGCTTTATAAGTCATTATCTCAGAGACTTGCAAATACGCAGGCTAAGGATCCTTAGTGCCCTGTGGAGCTCAGCTACAGAACAAGGGAGTAGGTAAGGTACTTCACACTCACAGCATATATAAATCTTATTTATATACTAGATACACTCTCGAGTTTTAAGACATACCTTCGAGCCATCTGCATGTTCCTGGGGATTAAGGAAACTGGATGCAGTAATAAATTCTCTCCTCATTTAGCTCTGTCCGTGTCAATGGACTTCAGCCAGCAGAAGTTGCTGCCTGTAGCTTTTAAGGTCAGGAAGACCCCAGTGTGCATCTGGTCTCTTACATTAAACACACCAGAGTTTTCTGCAGAAGAGATTTTTCTTTGTGCTAAACAAGCTATGACTGTGAGTCTGAGCATCCTTGTGCATTTCAGAAGGACGTGCAGCCTTGATTACAATTCCCATACAGTTTTGAATTTGCCACCTCCCTAAGTGGATGGTTCTACTGATTAACAGCAGTGACTGT
This sequence comes from Aythya marila, assembly GCF_965140915.1. NCBI lineage: Eukaryota > Metazoa > Chordata > Aves > Anseriformes > Anatidae > Aythya > Aythya marila. The sequence goes on along the minus strand of NC_139042.1, from coordinate 23,505,877 downwards.
TATAATGCTCCATTTTACTGCCAATCTTAAATTTAATAAGGACTTAATAAGTGGAGGCTCACCTTCTCAGACACAGGGCTGGAAGGGACCTGAAGTGCTCATGTACTGGTCACACTACTTAAACCCAGAGTTAAAATAACAAGCAGTTATAGCCTCAGCTTACATACAAAGACTTAATAGCTTTTACTTACAGAACAAAAATCCTTAGCACTCACCAGTTTATTATATACAGGTCTTATGTGGACTCTGTGAATTCACCTCATTAGAAACAAGGAAGCCATAATAATGAGTAAAAGTGGTTTTGTTACAAATAGATCGCAAAATAATGCCTGCCGCCATAAAGTATAGTGATTACAAGTCTTGACATAAGATTATTGCTTATTACATTAAAATGATGGTATTTACCTGACAGAGGAAATATGTACTATTATCATAAAACACGATGTTATTATATCTAACCATCAGTATTATTCCAACACCTACAACTCACTTGTAAGTTTTTTATACAACATGTTTTCAATAAAATTTCTGACATTTTCGTATTTCTCAAAGTCTTTGTAGGATATGTTCAATAACTTGGCAACAACTTGTATGATTTCCTATTTCTGTGGAAATATAATTTTAAATGGGTTTTCTAATTAGGTCAAACAGACTTAAAAAAACGAAAAGGCTGAAATCCTGCCTAAATGAGGACAGCTCCTCTTTGATGTGGTAATTAAGTTTTGGTAGAACTATAGCAATAATTCAAAAGCCTGAAGTGCAGAGACAGAAAATATTTAAATGGTCAAATGTTTTATTAACGTACTGGGTAGAAATGCATAGGGAGAAAATGTAGTGGAAGAAATAAGGAAGAGGGAATATGAAAACAAGGAGATGCAAAAATACTGGAGAGGAAAGGAAAAGAGAAGGAAAACAAGATGGAGGAGCAAAAAATGAAAATGTGAGAAAATGCAAAAACGGGAAGATGAGAAGATGAGATCTGGATGGCAAAATGGAAATGAAAATGCAACGGAAGCATATGATAAGAAGAAAATGTGAAAAAAAAAAATGTAGCTATATTAAAACAGAAGTATGTGTGCAAACCATTCAAAGTGGAATTTTGGAAAGGAAATTGAAAGCAGGAGTAGCTCAGGTGACAACCATCTACCAAAGTAAGGCTCTCAGTACCTTCTGCAGGACAACTAATAAATTGCCAAGATAACCCTCTACATATGTTCACAGCTTGACTGCGATAACTTTTACCATCCTTTATAGTTATAAAGTATAACAGCATCTGCTTGAGGTAAGTATCATTTCTTGTCATTTCTCCAATGAGCAGACAGTAATATGGGAATACAGTGGATTTTTGCCATTCACAATGTCATACAATAATTTTCTCTGTTGCCAAAATCAGAACAGTAATTCCCAGGCTTCCAGATCATGTTTTATGTTCTGAAAAGAACATTTAGAGTCATCATAGGACAATAAGAAGATTGATAGCAGACAATCTCATCACCAATACTATCTAATATATACAATTTAAAGATTCTTTTCTATGGCACCAGCTACAGTAATTATCTAAGAATGGTGCTGTGTGAAAAATACAAAGCAAATTAGCAGTATCAAAAGCTTAAAAGATTGCCAGGCAACCATCGTTTTGCATCATTCAGGGATTGGTTTGTACAAATGCACTTTATTCTGACTTGGATGATTACAGCCTTTCTCCATGATCACCCATACACATTAGGAATTGGAAGTGGGGTTACCACCTGCCTGCTCCATTAGTGGCAAGACAATTCCTGCTTTTCAGTCTCTGTTTTGCATACTCTGTGCTGGTGCACAAGAGTGGGTGAAGAGAAAATTTAATAGTGAAGCCTAATTGCCACTGGTTTGCCATTCAATATGGAAAAATGTTGCATGGAAAGCAGAAAAATGCTCAGTATCCCGGGTACAAGGATAATGAAGAGCTACACATTTGAAACTCATGTATGTGCACATCATTCTTCCATTTCCCTTTAGATATTCTGACTAGAAAGATGACTGAGATCGAAAAATTGATTGTCTTTCCCTATCAGGAATTACAGCATTGGTTAAAATAGCTTCTTGTAATCAATTTTGTTACCATTTTTGTGATACTTTTGGATTTCACTGAGTCCCAGCATGTTGAGTGCCTTGGAAATTTAGCCTGCAAGTTTTGACAAACTTGGACTTCGTACATGTGCAACCACGACTTATTATGATGACAATTCAAGCTTGTTTCTCCTGAAGCTTAAGACTATGGTAAAAAACAAGATTGATCATCATGGACAGTAAGGTAAACCACATCTGGGCATTGTAGTATTAAAATATACTCTTTTGGGAACATAAGAGTCACAGCCAGTACTTACTAAAACAGCGGGTGAGCAGTCATCAGGACTGACAAAAACATTTCAAGGGCCTCAGGGAACTTTGACTTCCAGAGCAAATACCAAACACATTTAAGACCCCAGTTCTTCTCTGGTGTTTTGATCATCATAGAATCACAAATTGGTTTGGGTAGGAAAGGATCTTAAAGACCACCCAGTTCCAACCCCCTGCCAAGGCCAGGGACACCTCCCACCAGACCAGGTTGCCCAAAGCCACATCCAGCCTGGCTTTGAACACCTCCAGGGATGGGGAATCCACAGCTTCTCTAGGCAACCCGTTCCAGTGCCTCACCACCCTCTGAGTGAAGAATCTCCTCTTTTTATCTAATCTAAACTTCCCCTCTTTTAATTTAAAGACATTCCTCCTTGTCCTATCACTCCACACCTTGACAAAGAGTCCCTGTCCAGCTTTCCTATAGGCCCATTCTAGGTACTGAAAGTCCAATATAAGGTCTCTCCAGAGCCTTCTCTTCTCCAGGCTGAGCAACCCCAACTTCCTCAGTATTGTTTCTCAAAATACTATGAGAGCTCACTGAGGACTCCAGTCCCACATCCACACAAATCAGTGCAAACCTTGCGGTGACAGCACTGGGAACACACCGTCCATTTGTGGCATCACTTTCAAAGTTATCTTAAAATGTATGGTCTCCAAAGCAAATTAGACAGTCCTTCATAGAGGCCTTCAACTATCCCAAAGGATTCCACGACACATCCTTTCACACCAACTATGCGTCTTAGTACTTGGGGTAGGTCAAAGAGAACACTATAAGCATTTTATTTTTTTACTTTTTGGAGTGGACTCTAATGTATTTGCCTAAGTTAAAAGTTAATGGAATGACAGTGGTTCAGAGTCCCAGTAATCAGTGAAGCTAAACACACTTTGTGCACAGGTCTTGGACTTGTTTCTCTCAGCCCTGTTGTGGTTCATTGACTACTATGTGAAAGGAATTTTAGAGATACCTAGCCTTCAAGTCAATCTTTAGTAAGCCTGCTGGGTGCTTTCCTAAGGTTTTACTTTGAAGAAATCACAGAAAATGATAAGTTATCTTCAAAATACTGAATTTCAGCTCATCCTCAGGAAATTAAGCCATAACTCTATGGCACATTACAGCAAAGACTATGTAATGTACCTCTAACACTTCCATTTCATGTTTTGTTGGTGTATCTGTTATTCCATGGTATTTCTTTTTCTTCTTAAGTACCAATGCTTTTTAAGCTCACTGACTTTAATGAAGTTTCCATAATTTACAAAACCTGTCAATTGTGATAGAAGCTTTATAAGGACAGCTAAACAAAATGGTTCTAGCAAATAGCTTCAGTGTTTCCTATTTCATCACATCTACAATTGGGAAAATGAAGCCTCAAAAACAGCAGAAAGAGAAATATAATTCTTTTATATCCTCCTTTTTAAAATGAACAGAAAATGTCAAGCATACTTTATAAACACAAATTAAACAACCATATTTCTTTTATATGTACACCAAATATAAAATGACATGTTCTATTTTTTTCCCATGGTTTTCAATAAATCTGAATCTTTCTTCTATTATTTGGACCTAGACACTTCTGAGCTAGATATTTATGAGAATTAACTGCCTAGCATTACCAAGTGCTTCCCTATGGGTCATTGTGGAAAAATATAGCCAAACAACAGCAAACACAACTACTGACCTCTGTTGCCTTACAAGGATTTTCTTAATGTGAAAATACAATTATAGGAATGTTAAATGGCTAGTTCATATTTACACTGCAAGCTTAAAGCAGAACTAGAAAGAAAGCTAAGCACAGCATGAGTCCAAACCTCATGCTCTCTCTAAAATGTAATCTTTCTCACCTTTATTTGTCTCATTAACATCCCATACCCCTACATAGCTGCGATCAAATTGGGATAGTTCCCATAATTAAAAGCTACCAGATGCTGTAAATCAGCACCTTCGTATATGTGCTAGGATTTGTCTTCCAAGAGGATTTGTCCCACTCACCCAGATGGAGCCTTTGGTTTCAGAATAATAAAATAATAAGCTGATAATGACTGGGCTGAAAGCTACTGTAATATATGTGGTATTGATAAGAGTGTGCAGGAGGCAGAAAAGTGAGGTGGGCTCCATAGGTCTGAGGTGCTGGGGGAGTGCCAACTCTGATCACATATCTGCCCCAAGAAAGCTCTGACCAAGTCACTTCACATCTCTACATTTGCTTTAAAAGCAAAACAGAGCAGATGACAAAATATGGTTTGTAAAGTGCTCCAAGATGTGCTGATAAAGCACTCTATGAGACCTGGGTGCTACAAATATCCGTACCTGCACAAGTCAGGAAGGATAAGAGCTGGTCTGTCTCTGGAGTTGCACAGTACCAACCCCAAACGTTATTGAAGATGACTACAAAGCCTGAATTGTATCATTTGATAGAATATTGGCAGATACACAATTCAAAAAAATGAAGGGAAGAGTGAAGGGAAAGCAGGACTCCTTCCAAGATCAAAATTAATGGGCATTCTAGTATCATGGAAAGGTATCACATTTGTATTGATATAAGACCTAATTTATCATTAATAAACTGGAGAAATTGTCAACAGAAGTGATTAAGTAAGAAAAGAATTTATTAGATTTTAAACCATAAGATCAGAGGTGTGTTGAAGTAATGAGAATATCCATAACTGTGTTAGATGGATGGTGTTTTTTTTTTTGAAAGGGACGTAAACTATCGTGCTCCAGAGCATAAGACAACTACAGAATTACTGAGACTAGAAAGAAACTCTGCCACAATGTGTTTAGGTTAAAGACTTTAAAGTTAATCTTACAGGATTTACATCCTCCCGTGTAGGTCACATTACAAAATTTACATCTTCCCTTGAATCCAGGTTTTTGTCACTGACAGTCAGAATACTGGACTAAAAAAGAGTATAGTCAAAAGCATCTGGCCATTTGAAGTCAATGAAATTGCATCTGGCATGATTATTATTTACAATAGCACTATTTGGCAAGAGAGCCCAATACAAAGAAGGACAGTCTCTAAAGAGTTTGTGATCCTTGTTTTATGACTGGAGAGAGGGCAACGCAATAGGCAGGGATATTCTGGTCATAGGTATGATTGGGTATTATCTTACGCAAGATATCAATATTATTTCCTAGATCAGATAGTTGTTCTTTGTTAAGAAGAAATCTCCAAGTTTTCATCTTACAAATCACAGCATCCCAGATACATTTTCAAAGGTAAAATAGGGACAAATTATAACATCATGTAGCAATTGTCTACTGGAATGAAATTTCCCACCAGAGACAAATATATTGCAGCCTCTTCTGCCAGACACCAGGCAGCTACATCAAGGTGGAGTGGGCAGGGAACACCTTTATCTCATCATCTTCTAGTGGAGATCTTTCACTGATGGAGCTTGCTAAGCACAGACTAGCTCACATCAACACATGGCTAAGAAAAATAAATAAATAAAAAATAATCCAACAGTTTTTCATCCTCAGAGAAGCAGAAGTTCAGAGTACATGGAACTGTGAGACTGTATCCCCTGAACTCATGTGTCAGCATTAGCTCTGTACCTATGTTGCCAAACAAGAATGTTTGCATGATTGAATGTTTGCTGTATTTCTTTCCTAAAACAGTCAAGGTTTGAGCTGAGGATATAAGATATGGTGAATTGACTCCAAGAGGTGAATTCCTCCTGTTAAGAATGTGCTCCTTATTTCCAGTTTAACTAGCTTCAGCTTCCATGTAACAGCTCTTTTGAAGTCTCTACTAAATAAAGTAGCATTTTGGTGGACAGTTTACTCCTGTAAAATTTAAACACTTACAAGTAGGTATCAGCATTTAACCATGTTTCTAGACCTGTGACCTAGAGTCACAGGAGAGCTGTGATTGGGAAGAACCCAAAAGGTCCCTTTCCCACTCCCTACTCAAGGCAGGGTGGCCTTTGAAGAGACAGTAGGTTGCTCAGGGCTGTGTTCAGATGAGCTTTGAATAACTCCAAGGTCAGCTATTCCACTGCCTCTCTGCGCAACCTGTACATGTCACCATCACTATAAAATGAATAAATAAATAAATAAATAAATTCTCAGGGCTAGCCAAAATATCCCTTATTAGTCTCAAAAATGCCACTTAAAAAAAAAAAAAAAAAAAAAAAAAAACCAACAAAAAAAACCACTTATTCTTCTATTTCCCATCGTTATACCTCAACAGATGTTTGATGATTTCCACAGTGTTCTCACAGCTCATATTTCTACAGAGATAATGGTCTAAATGCCTAATTTATTGCACTAAAATATTGCATTTTCCTATATGAAAGCAGGTTTTTGAGTGACCCTTTCCTGAAGTCACCAAGTAATTTATATTGCTGAATGTGGCTGACTTACTCTCATCAGTGCTTCACAAATTGTCTAAAATTTTATTTGTGGTTTACATCCAGAATCCTTACAAATGTTTTTGGCTAGATGCATGACTAGTATTGATTCCTAAAGAATTAGAAAAGACATAATTTGATGGCTGATAACTGGCCTTTCTGATATTTTTTTTAGATACTACAAAGTATTTATCTAAAGTACAAACATTAGAGAGAAAAGCAGCTTTGAATCATCCAGGGCATGACTTCAGCCTTGATTATATGTGGAGAGGTAGGCCTCTGTGTGAGAGCAAAGATTTTATTGTAGAAATATTTCCCGAATGAGATTTTATGACAGAAATCATTCCAGTTGGGAACTGATGCCTATCATTTTCTCTTATCCTAAGTAATGGAGAAAGAAAAATGGGGAAAGGCAGAAGTGCTTTAAGACAGATTTTGGCTGCCAGGATGAAGACCTACATTCCAGATGAATGAGGACATCTGGTCATCTTCACAGCTTTTCAGAGCAGATCAGCTCCTATTTAGGTATTTGAAACAGTTGGGTTTTCAACTGTGTTTAAACTCAACAGTTCCTGCTGGGAACCCTGTTGAAAGCTACAGAGTTAAGCCCTAGAAATTTCACTCCAAATTGGATCCAAACCTTTTATGAGCTTAAACAAAATAAAATAAGACAAAGAAAAAGAAGGCTAGTGACTTTTTAATGATTAAAAAATAAAAACTTTCATTTTTATTTCCACATCCAGATGTATTGTTGAGCTCTTTTGAAACACCCAGACCAAATGTGCATAACTTTTCCCAGACATGTTTTTATGGTAAATTTCCCAACTGCTACGTGCTGAAGTTGTCTCTTCTTCCTGTCTTTCCCCTTTTGTGGGACAAAAACTGTTTCTGCTCTTTTCAGACTTTACCAGTCCTCCTGAAACTTTCAGAAACACAGTATCTTTGAGAATTTGTAGAGAAATTTGAGAAAAAGCTGGGACAATTTCATAAGCCTCACTTCTTTAAGAAACTACACTTAACATTATGAAAATCCAACAGTGAGTAATAAACAAAAATCAGAAAAGATTAGACAAATTGTGAGGATTCTCAAAAAATCCTTCATGCTCTGCTCAGATTTTGCTTCACTTTCTCTCCCTCCACATGTATCATGCTTATAAAAAGAATGTTCTTTCCTTGGGTCAAGAAGCCCAACAGAAAAGAACATCCCTTTCTTTAAAAGAAAGAAATCTGGATGCTTGCTGTGGAGGCTTGTTTTGGCTGTCAATACTGAATTGCTCATAAAGTAAGCAGTATGCTGAAATCTTGGGGTTTTGTGTTACTTTTTCTCATTTTTTTAGCAGAAGATAAATTACAGCTTCTACTTGTGAAGAAATATCAAAATACCACATCAAGTATTACCTCTTTGATCACAAATGAATGTATACGTTAGAGTTTTGCAAATTCATTTACTTACTTTTAAAGTCATAGACATGCACTTGCAAAAACTTTTGAATATAAGTTAAAAGATCTGAGAGGTCAAAGGTTCTTAGTACACAATAGGTTCTTTCTCCTATTACCTTCTAGGAATAAACAGCCTCCACTTGGCATTGCCCAAGATACCAGGGAAGCTAAGAACAGACCAGTTCCAGGTGACCATGAGGCCAAGGCAGAAAAGAACCATGAACCACCCAGTTCCTGCTTCCACAAAGCAGCAGTGGGAATTCACAGCTCCCAGTACCACACTGCAAGTAGTATCTGACAAGGTATGGGAGATACAAACTGCTGAAGAGACCTCCTTCCCCCTTTTTTACGTCAGAATTGCACCTGCTCACATCTAACAGAACTAATTGTTCATGCAATAGGGTGAAAAATGGGCATTCAAAGGTGAAAGACAGTAAATCGTTCCTATCACCAGAATTTCACAGTTTAGGAACAAAACCTACCTTGCTTCTTGATACCAGATCAATATCTTGTCAAAACCAGCAACTGAGGCTTCCTGAGTCCAACATCTGAGGAATGAATTACTGCCAGACCTTGACAGTTATCTTGAAACATGAGTTATGGTTGCAGGGCTAAACTGCCTTCTCTGGGTCTATGTTTGGGCTGATTCAGTTTTTTTTCCACTCATTTGCAAAAGGAATGAATTTAATTCCAGTCTCCACTCATTTTTCTGCTGTTGGTGGGGCACATACAGCAATGGACCCTAGGAAGCACCAGGTGTGCATCAAGGAGGGTGTCCAAGGAGGTCTGCCAGTGCCAGGAGTTTTAGCTGACAAATCTCCTATTACCGCAGCTCTGGCTCTCTGCTAAGCAGTATTTGTCAGCTATTTTGTGGCATGGACAAATGGGGCCTGTGATGAAACCAAAGCAAGGTTTAAACCCAACCCTCCAGAGGCTTGTGGCTATTTACCCCTATAGCACTTAAACCACTCCCTGTCACTGAGTCTTTCCCAGTTTCTGCATTTTACCCTGGTCAGTATTTCTTGCCTTTATATATCTGTCTTTTATTACAGGGGTCTGTGGGATGTGTCTGTGGACAGTTTAAGTTTATTAGAGCTCTGAGTGCCAAGTAAGTACAGCTCAGCTTGAGAAAGCCATCAAAATTATTGGCTCCACTTACATGGTTGCCTGAGTTTCTTCTGAGATGAATTCTCATGATTCAAATCTGTGGACTTAGGCAGCCAAAATCAATGATGGCTTCTCTTAAAATACCAAACTGAGGGGCTCAGGAGCTGATTTCTGAGCAGTCAGACATCCATGAACTGGGAGTATGTAGACACCTGGGAGCAATAAACGTATCTCAGGCCAAGCTACCATCAGTGAGACCAATTTCATCCCTCTTCCTGTCACTGGCCTGCTGTGCAGGACTCCAGTTTTCAGTACAATATGTACCAGCTAACTCCACAAAACAGACACAGATAAAAGAGATTAATGATTCTTGCTACTGATGCAGTTTAATTTCACCTGGACACTCACAAGACCAGTAGTGGAACAAGACGCAGTGGAGCATGGCTTCCTCCTCACCCCAACAAAATTTAGAATCATAGAAAAATTAGGCTTGGAAAAGACCTTCAAGATCATTTGGTCCAACCATTACCCTACTACCAATGTCACCCACTAAACCATGGGTGCATGGGTGCACTATGTCCAATCTTTCCTTGAACACCGCCAGGGACGGTGACTCCACCACTTCCCTGGGCAACCTGTTCCAATGCCTGATCACTCTTTCTGATATGTCTCCTAATTGTTTTAATTGTTGAAGAGTAGTGCTCTTTGTTCAATTCTTTGTTTTAATTGATGAAGAGTAAGGGCATGACATTTCCATTTTTCCACTCACCAGGGACATCGCTAAAATGCCAGGACTTTTCTAATAGGATGGAGAGAGGCTTGGCAACTACATCAGCCAGTTGCCACAGGACCCTGGGATTCATGTCATCAGGTCCCATAGACTTGTACCTGTTTAGATTCATCAGGTGGTCTTGAACCTGCTCTTCACTTACAGTGCGTGGGACTTTGATCCCCCAGCGTCCATCTACGGGTTCAGGGAAATGAAAGACTTGGGAAGGCCGCCTACCACTGCAGATGGAGGCAGAGAATTTGCTGAGTACCTCAGCCTTCTCCATGTCTGTCATTACCAATTACTCAGATACAGAAACTCACTCTTAATATAAGAAATTAGCCACCTCTAATCACTTACACACTACTATTTTCACCCCTCAGTCTGTTTTCACGGATGTTAAAGGCGCATGGTGGCCCTCAGGGACTCCTCCTGTCTCCCCAGCACAGCAGCCCAAAGGGAGCTGGTCCTCTCTTGTGCTCTTCCTCGCGGCTCTGTGCAGAAGAGATGCCACCTCTCACACAAAGGCTGGGGGATGGGAAAGAAGCACTCACACAGCCCTTGAGAATCGGCAACAGAGTTCTTTATTGCTGGGACATCTTGCAGGTGAGCCTGCAGGATGTCCATGGTGTTTGGCGGCTCCAAGCAAATGCTTGGGATGGAGCCTGAGCAATGAATGAGTAGGGAGCTGGCCGGGCACTCCTGCGATGCTGTCAGTGCTCTCGGATGGCGGAGAGTGATGACATGCCATGCCAGTCCCAGGTCTGTTCTGGCTGAGGTGGATCCACTTCCTTTGGCTCCTCCACATCTTCTGGTGGAACCAGCTCCAGGAACTCCACGGTGCTTGGCATAAGGATAAGCCAGTCCTTGCCCGGGACTGCACAAATGGGATGCCTCCCATCTGGAATGTTTTCAGGCCAGGGTGCTGAACCAGGGGGTCATCAAGTTCCACCCCTTGGTCCCATGCCACTGTCCAGTTGATATTCACACAGGGGTTCCATGCAGCCATCTTTTTATAGCCATGGCTGGGTCCCACACTGCGTTCCAGACCATGGGCACGCCTCTGCTCCCCACAGCTGTCTGCCTGATGCTCCTGCTTTTGCCCCACACCACCATTGTGCCACTGGTTATGCCCAGGCCCCCTCTCGCTGTGTGGCTGAGGGGCTGACCTGTTCCCCGTGTCGCTGTGGTGCCAGCGGTACTGCCTGTGTGTGTCTGTGGGCTGCGCGCCAGAGGTCCCCGAGCACTGGTGTCAATTGTGCTGCAGGCGCCATCCCTCTGCCCACGACGTCTCCTTCTCATTAGGTGCACTCCTGCTCAGTGCTTCCTTGGACTGCATTGCTGTCCTCACACCGAAGCCTGCCACTCACCTCACTGCTTCAGCTCAGTGGGCTAAACTGAGAAGGGATAAGTATGCTCGATGGGGATTTGGGTAAATGGAGCCCAACAGGACCAGAGTAAGTTTCTGTTTTAAAAACTAGGGCTTACAATGAGTCAGGATTTCAGTCTTCATCTTTTGAAAAGAAGAGAAACTAAGGAAAAGATCATGGAAACATTATGGTAGGTTGAGCAGTGTTGCTCTAGATTTCCCCTCTAGTCTGCAGAGAGACAGATACCTTCAGACTTTGGTTGTGGGCAACTTCTTTTACATGTCTGTCCATTTGCACTGACAGCAGAGACACCAGGGTATCTGGTCACAAGATTCACATTCCCCTTTCTTATTTAGACAGGAAAGCACTTCTTAAGCAGGGTTTACCTGTCTCAGGTATTTTTGAGAATAAATAGGATTTCAATTTAAGCACATTCATGTTGGCTCCCATTTTGGTTCAACACCCTCCTCCCCAGTCTGACCAGCTGGGCACTGTTGCAATGGAAAGGATAAGTGCCAAATTCCTGGGGCATGCACCAAAATCCTCTGCTCACAGGGGTAGGGTGGTTGATCTGCACCTCTCTTTCTGATGCTTTCATGCCAAGCTTTGAAGTGCCAGAGAAAGGGAAATTAAGCAAGGGGGAGCCTGAGGGTATTTTTGTACACTCGTAAGTGATTTTGCTAGTCTGTCTTTAGAAGTTATTGCCAGGCAGCTAAGAGATGGTGCCTAGCCTCAGCTTGTCCCAGCAGCAAACTAAAATGAATTATCACTCACCATCTTTCTGCTGGCAACATGGTGGCCAAAGGACACGATGGGGAACTCTCACATGCCGACCTGCACACACACAGTCTGTACACAGCACTGGGGCACACCACTCCCCACATGGTAAAAGACACAACTGACAATCCTGTACTGACAATGCTTGTGTGAGAAGGGAATGCATAAAAAGAAAATATATTTGCCTATGCTGCGCTGAGGAAAACCAAACCCTAACAAACCATCCTAAAACATCTCTGGGGTGGGTGGGAGGACCAGGAGGAAAGTGCTGCCACTCCATGCTGTTAGATGCACTCACAGCACTGCTCCCCCGCAAAGTGTGACAACATCAACCATCCTGCAATTATTAACCTTTCCACACCAGGGTCAGCGAGGACACAGGATGGGTCCTCATGGCCACACAGCACAAGTTATGCTCGGGGCTGTCACCATCCCTCGCCTTCACAGCCTGTGCTGTGGGACCCAGCCGTGGGAACGTGGTGGAGATGTGCTGAAGACCCCTCCCCAAATCAGCCACTCACAGTGGCACACACAGGAGTGCAAAGTAGGTAGTATAGACCTCAGCACTGAAATCATGTTGGCAGCTAATAGTACACGGACAAATATACCACCCGTCATACATACCAACAGCACCATTTGGGGGCACTGCTTATGTTTGCACCATAGAAAGAAAGGTAAAATATCCCTGTTTTCAATAGTTGTGTTTTTTTTTTGTTGTTGTTGTTTGTTTGTTTGTTTTTTATTTTTTATTTCTTCTGTTAAGCACAGCTGGTTCTACTTATTAAGCAGTTGGGAGTGAAACAGCCCCCCTATTTATGGTTCTAATTTAGGTGATATTTTTACTCCCATAATCTTCAGAAAGCCTGACCAGAAAACTGCACTGTACTGGAACTGTGCAAGCAAAAGCTGGGTTAGTGCCAACTTAGTTAATGGTTACTCCTGCCCTCCAAAACTTTTATTAATTAATTATTTTATTTTTCTTTACTGGAAGGCAGCAGTTCTATTTTTAGCCACATACTCATTCTTTGCACAGTTCATCGGCATGCCACCTGGAATTAATATTTACCTTATTCTTAGCCTTAGCTAAGATGAGCGAGTGTCTTCAAATCCAGTGACCCAAGCAGACCGCAAACATAAAACATTCACTTTTGTTTCTTGACTTTTCCCTGCCACACAACGCATAAAGCTAGGTAGGTTCCTGTAAAACCTGCAAGATCTCTGGTTGTGAAGAGCAGGTGGGTGTCCCCAGGCAGATCTCCCTCCGTTGCAGAGCAACACCACTTCCACTGCTCTGATCCTTGGGACAGCACAGAGGAAAGCAGAGCCAGACAATTGGACATTTCTGAGCAAGTTAGAGCTATATTAACTTTCCTACCAAATCTTTCACAATGCAGAATCTCCATTTTCAAAAGGTTTCAAACCAATGGATGACTGCACATTGGAGTTATCCCTGTGAGTCACAAGATTTTTCTGCAGAAAGTGTGGAGGATGCCTGAAGTCTGATTAGCATCTGAGTCAACCATTTGCCCCAACAAGTACATAACTTGTTGCTTATATGAAGAGGAAAATGCTCATCCGAGAACAATATCTTCCATTCTTTGAGAAGGGGTGGCTTTGAAGAAGGACCAAGTTAATCGTGGGAGTAGCATGTTGGGCTACTTGCATCCTCTACTGACCGGGGTTACTCGTTCCTTTCAGTCTGGGTCATTTGAAAGTACAGCTATTTTTACCTAATAATCCATGACTCAAGCTAAAAATATCTTTGCCATTTGATAAGTGAATTGACACAGTGAATGACTGTCACTGCTTAGCATTGATATGTAAGTGATGAGAGCTGGAAGGGCACAAAGTCTAACATGACAGAACTGACAGTATTTTTAATTTCACATAGCTGTAATTCACAGTTGAAACAACTGAGAATATTTGCCTTCTGGGATATTTGAGATGAGGACATTGATGACAAACTGGAGAAAGTCTTAATCACAGAATTAGTGAAAAAAAGCATTAACTAGAATTTCACATTTAATTACTAGTAGTTGGAGAAAAAAAAAAAAAAAAAAGAGAGAGAGAGAAAAAAAAAAAAACACTTGCACTTCTAAGAAACCAGTAAACATGTAAAAAAAAAAAAAATTGTCAGATCACATCTTGTTGCTTAGTGACAATGTGACATGACCTGATGAATCACTAAGCAATGTACTGCCATTCATCAAAATAAGATGTCCCCCATTTTCATGCATCTATATCTCCCTCACACACAATTGTAAATGTCCATACATAAACATGACATCAACATTCTCATATCACAGGAAAAACAGAAGCTCTTTTTCCTTTCTCTTGTTTTAAATGAGAAGGAAAAACTATATTGACGTCAAGGTTGATAGCAAGGTCTACTGTGTAAAATCTCACTGGTGAATCAGTACAAAGGCGTTAATGGCCACAAGGGCAGCAAAAATATAACAAGCTGACATTTAAGAGAGAACTGTCTTTGTAATTAAACTGCTGATGTGCAAACCTATAACAAAAAAAGTGATCACAGTAATCAGCCCTAAACAAAGACTGAGCATCAGAACAAACACGTCAATAGCTACAGGCAGGGAGTACATTAGAAATGATTGCCACCACAAGTAATCAGTGCTTGGAAATGCTGAAGTTGTCGAAAGGGTTCTGCTTTTGGTGACTGCACTTGCTTATCTATCTGTTCGGAGCACTCCTGTGTAACTCCTTTCCACACTCCAGATGTAGGCAGCAGTCCAGCGGAACAGACTTAAAAAAGATAAATTAGTACGGATGTCAGCTAAAATAGCTGAATACCAAAGAAGGAGACTTAACTGTGTTTATAGGAGGGCTTGAGCTCTGCCCAAAGTCTTTGTGTCTCTGGGGGGATTGGGCAGAATTTCCGCCTTGCTGGAAAGTACCCACTGTGCACGGCAGTCTGTGTTAAAGGGCATGGAGTTATTTATCCTACTTGCTTGAATCATGGTACTATCATGGACAATACATGAATTCAAGGTCAAAGTGGTTTGCCCCTTGTCGCTGCTGCTAGACCTTTCCTTTTGCTCCTTTGCTAAAAAGACTCTTCACCACCATGGAAGATGAGCTCTTTCACAGAATCACAGAATTTCTAGGTTGGAAGAGACCTCAAGGTCATCGAGTCCAACCTCCAACCTAACGCTAACAGCCCTCCACTAAACCATATCCCTAAGCTCTACATCTAAACGTCTTTTGAAGACTTCCAGGGATGGTGACTCCACCACTTCCCTGGGCAGCCTTTCAAAATAATATTTATTCATTTTAACTCTTGCTATGTCTAAGCCCCTTCATAACTCTTAACTTCTCATTGGTCCTCTACAGAGATTCCTGGGAAAACAAGCAAGAAATAGTTTTGGCCTTACAGTCTGGTACAAACAGCAGGAGCAGTACAACTCTCTCACCCATCCTTGAAATGTGAAGAGTTGATTTCACAGATATATGGGTAAAAACAGCTGTAATCCTCCTGTGCAGCTCTTGCCAGATCTCTCTCTGAGAAGATGCCTGTTGTGCTTAGTTTGAGTATGGCTTCCAATTAATAATTGTGAAATCATCTTCTAAAAATTTATTTCAGATGCCCTAGTTTTCACTTTATCAGAAACATAAGGGAATATAGGGGTGTTTTGGTTTAAGGATTTTTCCCTCCCTGTCCAGAAAGGACTTTTAAACCCTTTATCCCCAAAAGAAGAAGGGGAAATGTCAGAAATTATCATCCTCTTCAACCAGTTGTAACACTACACAATATAGGTGGCATTCTCACCAGCTTCATACTCTGCGTGATAGAACCTCATCATTTGAAGCAGTTTCTGGAATGAAAGGCCACACCCAGACACTGTATCAAACTATTCAGGGAAAAAAACAAAACAACAACAAAAAAACAAACCTTACCAGTCTCTGCAAAGAAACAAGAAAGCCTGAGAGAGCTACAAACACTCTTCAGTTTGGCAAAGAGAGCTAGACTCACAAAACAAAACAAAACAAAAAAAAAAAAAAGATTTTTAAAGAGACAAATGAAGGTAAAATGAAGGTTAAGCAGAGTCTGCCAAAACCCACAGAGATTAGAATCACCAATGTGATTCTAACTAGATTTTTTTAATTTTAATCTTTTAAGATACTTAAAAAGAACAGAAAATTATCCAAAGGAGTTTGATTTCTGATGATGCAGCCTTTTCTGTTAGATTAAGCACTTAAGGATAGTTTGTCTATAGTGTCATTGTGTCTTTTCTTTTTTTTTTCTTGCAACAGCTTAAAAAAAAAAAAAAAAAAAAAAAAAAAAAAAAGAAAGATCAAGGAGTCACCCCTAAAAAGGATGGTGAGAATGGGGAGAAATAAATAAAGCTCATTGAAGCTCTCACACCACTAATAAACCCATCTCACCACTAAGAAAAAGGGACATAACTTTGAGATGGTCTCAGAGAACAAGTCTGTGCACCAGCTTCTCATGCTTTGACCATTGGAGGTAGTGGTTAGGGACAGAGGTCCACCATGGATCCACCCTACTGGCTTCCCACTTGTTCTGCACTTACTTCTTGCCAGCTCCTTTGCTGTTTGGCAAGACAGATCTTTAAGTCCTCTTTAGGATCTCTAGTAGCCACATATTCCAAAACCTCCAGTCCTTCCTAGTGAGCTCTGATGACATTTAACAAGGAAGGCCTATACTGCACAACGGGCAAGTGTAACAGAAGGCCTACACAAAACCTTGCACTGCATCTCCAGAAGAAGTCCAGAGAACCTTCAGGTCTGCTCTCAGCCAGCTCCAGCGAGGAATTTGCCCTGACATTCCTCATGGGAGACAGAGCTCGACCAGGAGGTGCCATGTAGTTGACAGGAAAATAAGAGTTTTAAACTGAAGTGTCCTTCACTGCAGCCTCTCCAGCTAATTTAGATCAGGTTGGCATGAATGACAGAGGAAACCTGCTATTATTTTTTCCCCTGACAGTGCAAGAGTTCTAAAAATTACATGCTTCTAATCCCTCATTAGCCGGTGTTTTAAATTCCCAGGCTGTGTAGCTTGTGCTGAAGGAGAAAGTGACAAGAGAAGAGTTATAATCCCTGTGGCAAGAGCTGTCACTGAATACCTGCTGGGTGATAAATCCACTAGGCTTCTTCAACTAGCATTTTTTCATGCTTAAACTTCAGGGATGCTTCTCAAAATAACAAAAAATAAGTGAAAATGACACACAATCTAAAATTTGCAGCGTGTAGCATGACCTGTTTATACCAACTGATATGTGATGTGTTCAGTCTTTGAAAGACCCTTCATATCGCAGACTAGAAAAGGCAGGGATTGGCAGGCTATATGTTTTCCAAAATAATTGTTTTTCTCTTTTTCTCTCAGAAAATATGGCACGCAGCACTGCAGTTTGCTCAGAAACTGATCTTCCCCTGTAATGGACACTAAGACAAAGTTCTCAATGAAGATGTCCAGCACGTTAAAAGAGAACTAATAAACCAGCCGTCATATTTAATAACGCTCTCAAATCATATTAAGTCCAATATTCAGCAGAACTAACTCACTCTAACAACAGGCAGGCCAATTGCAAATGATAGAATTTTGCAAATGAACAAGCACAAATAAAATGCAATGAGAACATCATCAAATACATTTGAGGTTATTAAGCTGATAAGAACTGTTTGCTTCATATTACTTCACATCGCATTGCACTTGTCACACATTTAGTAAAATTTATGGTGCCATAAGCAACGTGACACTCACCCGCTGTGCATGCACTCACAAAGTGCATCCTAATAGTAGAAGGATGCTACAAGAAACAGTTACTGGACTTTGAGTCAGATCTTGCTTTCAAGGAAATTCTCAGGGAATTCTCAGGAAATAACCAAATTCGAGGAAAAAACTGGTAGGGAGCTTGTGTGGTTTCCAGGTACAATGTGCACAACGTGTACAGGAGGACAAAACCCGTAGCATTCCTGAAGCTGTGTTTATCTGTCGCGCAAGCAGAGGTGAAAGGGTGACAGGTCGGCTTTCTCAGGGTGTGCCGCCATGTGCCCTTCACCTTGCTTGAGAGCAGCCAGCCTTTGGTGAGCTGGAAGGTTAACCACCCTGGGGGCTGATGCTCTTCCTCACTGCTCAGCACCACGAGGAAGATGTCAGATTTCAGTGACACCCCTCCCTTGATGAAATTATCTTATGATCAGGAGCTGAGCACAGGTTTTCACACAGGCCACTATCCCACCCGCATATCCCCCAGTCTTCTTATCTCCAGCTTGGCTTTAAAAAAATCACAAAAACAGAACAACCCCCAAGCTTAGGGTTTCTCAATGTCAAGGAGGATTTTGCAGTCACTGTGCAAGAACTGGATAACAGGTAAATTCAAGCCTTTACACTTTACATACAACAGCTAGATATATTTTATAGTTAAAGTTTTGCCAGTTGATGCAGTGTCCCTCTAGAAATCAATGGCGCTATCTTATATTTATAGAGTACCTTTTGCTGCAGCCTTTAAGCCCTCTGCAGAGTAAAACACATAAACATAATAACATTAGTCGTGCTTGGGAACAATTTCAGTCTATCCCATGGAGAGATTTTCTGTCTCCGATTAGTCAGTTATCCCCTTAAAAAGCCATTTTATTTTTTATACAGCTTTATGACTATTATAAATAGAGGCTTCATTTCTGTCTTTTCATGGGATCTCACATCTCTCAGTAGTGCAAGGCCTGGAAACAATATAGAGAGGTCTGGAAATTTGCTGATACTGACTGCTGTGAATAGGGTAAGTAAAACCACCTTTGAAAAAAGAAAACCAAGTTTCAAAGCATCTCTCCTTGCAGCTTCTAGACTGCTGAGGGATTGATCACAAAAGGAAAACAAGAGTCTCTAGTGAACCATGTTGAGTGGAAGGCTTACCACTGCTATGGCCAGTGAATAATGAGTGGAGGAGCAAGGAAAAAATTGTACTGTCAGGGAGGCAGTGTCTGAGCATTGCCCAGCAGGGTTACTCCAACACAACTGCTATAGATGACAAGAGAAGCTGAAAGTAAGAGAAGAACATACAGACATAGATAAAGACATTATATTATTATTGTTTTATTGCATTATTGTATGTTATATTGTATTATTGTATATACATGACCACAGTTCTTGAACCTTTACATCAGACTGGACCTGCTCATGAGGTAAGGGGCTATTGAGTAAGAGTAATTTCCATTTGTAAGTGCAGAACACACACCAGGACAACAGAACAAATGCGTAGAATGATACTATCAACAAAAGGAGTGAGCTACACTAAAGCACCAACTTGCTTTTGCCAAATAACCATCAAAGAACCATATAGAACAGTGCTCGCAAAGCAATTTCCTCTCCTTGTCTGAACACGCATCTTTCCTCTGCTGAAAGAGCTTCTTCAGCACGGACGGAATACCCACTGAAGTCCACAGAAAGATTTCGGTGGTCTTTCCACTAAATAGATTATATTTTTCTGTGTTAAAAAGCAGTAACATGCACTGATTTCAAGCCTACTTTCATGGTGTTAGAAGAAGACAGTGGTTTCCCATAACAGATAGTTCATTGCATTTGTTTTGGTAACATAACCAGAAAGAGAGGCCCCTTCACAGGTCAGTGGAAAATGAAGCTCTTCATGAACCCTTTTCACCCCACTGAGTGAAATGGCCACCAAAAACATTGGCTGAGATTCATCTGAGCCACAATGGAGTCTGAGACAGTCACCCCATGCTCCCTTTTAAGTCAGTTCAGAGGGACAGGCACTTTCAGAGGATGATTCATCTGGTCTGATTTATGGGCCTGCCTCACGACGACATTTGTTGTCTCCAGCTGTCTGGGGATGCTTGCATCTATCTTTGACTGTAAAATAACCAGCTAAGGTCTAATGCAAGACATGTGGGTCAGCAAATACCATGGTCACTGGTGACTGTAGATAGCATAGCTCACAGTGTGTGGACAATTACCACGTGGCACGCTGCAGATTCCCAAAGGACCTTAGCACTGTAAATAAAAGCACAGCTGGGCAAAACAGAAGCCTCTCTGAGTGGGAAAAGGAAGCATCTCCCAAATGCCAAAGGTACTGGTCTCTGACAAACAATGCTAACTGATTGGCAGAAAGGTTAAATAGGACCTGCTATAACATGACAGTGCAGGACAGGGCTCAGAGCTTTCCCAAGATACTAAAGATACAGTAAAAAAAAAAAAAAAAAATATATATATATATATATATATATATTGTTCCTGTATGTATGTTCCTCTCTAGAAGCACATGCATTTTACCACACCCAATCAGGAATGATCAGTAACAGGTACAAGATGGGAAAATATTAGTTACACAGCTGCTGTGCTGAAGGGATCTCAGGAATATTGCAGAGCAAGAGGTGAACTTGAATTGGCCGTGTTGTTTCAGTTGAGAATGAGACTGTGCTTGCATATAAAAACAGAACTGTAGCTTGAAGATACACAAGGTCATGGGCACTGCAGCTCAGAAGGAGGCAAGCAGGCAGAGCAACAGGGATGATCAGGGGTCTATGAAGCATGTCATGTCAGGAAAGATTGAATTAAGTGGGCTTTCTTACCCTGAGAGAAGGCTGAGAGGAACATCATAAAATTTTCAAGAATGTAAAGAATGATGCATAAAGAAAGAGAGCAATCTTTTCTCCAAATCTGCATTGGGCTGGACAAAAAATAAAGAATCTCATTTGCAGAACAGAAGATCCAGAGAACAGCTGAGGAAAAACTCTAGCAGTAAGCACAGTATGAGACCAAAATACAAGCAAGGCTCTAGTACCAGAGCTCTTCGTGGACAAGTCAGACCAAGACACGACTCAAGCATAGGAGAAGATACAATCAGAGTTGAGTGAGAGTTTCTTCCTGAGTATTTACTAGAAGACAGCATGAAAAGGGGCGTCTTCTCCCAGGTACAGTGCAAAGCCTGAAGTGTAACCATGAACTTACTATGACAGTAAGTGGCAGTGCTATCAGCACTGCTCAGTACTCCTTCTCCCCGTGCCCTCTGTGGAGAGTGTGCCACACACCTGAAGAGGTTAGCTCAGGCCACAACTTATTTTGCTGCTGGTGAGCCTTTTTCATTGGCTTTTGATTATCACAGGGGGATTCAGACAAATTATCACCGCAGACACAAAGTATGTAGCAACAGATCCCACAGTTCCGAAATAATCAGTTCAGAAATAGCTTGGATTACCAAAAAAGCCCCACAAAAAGCAACATAAAAACAAACACAGTGCAAACAGATGGAAAAACACCTCTCTGCAGCGTTATTTGACACCTCTCCCTTAAAACATGAAAGTGCCTTTGAAGTACAATGTTAACTGCATACATTAGCACATAGTAAAGGAATGAATAAATAAATGTTGGGGCTTTTTAGAAAATCTGTGCTGGAGATGCATTTCTTGCTGAAAATATCATTAATCAGCATCTTCGCAGCCTCAGCTTCCCCACAGATGGAGCTGCAGTTTCAGGCAGAGCAAGCCTTGGGAGCCATCTCCCTCTTTAGCCACAGCCCGAGAGATTGCCCTCACCTACCGTGAGCACCCCTGCCACAGCTGCAAAGACTCCTGGTAGGGGAAGACATGCTGGGAAAGTAATTTTTCTGGCTGCTTTGTTAATTTGTATTATCACCTGGAAATAAATAGAGTAGTGGAGCACTTTATTATGAACCATGCCTTCATGGGCCATAAGATAAAATTTGAAAAAGTGCTTTCTGTCCTGAACCCAAGTCCAATACTGTAAACAGCACGCCCTAGATCCGATTCCTATTTCAACATGTCTGAAACAGTAATTCTACTAGGTGGAAAATTTCTCCTTCATTTCTTTGGCCCTGTCCTCACCAATAGAAATGTCTTTTGTCCCTTGCTAAGATAAAACAAATATTCACATTTATGTACAAGATGTTGTTTGTTTGACACAGAAAAGAAGACAAAGGCACCACCAGCCAAAGGCAGTAACATGTCTCCCCTTCAGAATCCATACTACAAATCTTATGTAGCAATAATGATTTTATCAATGTTCCATTTTTCAAGGCATGTAAAGATACAACAGTATCTCAAATAAAATAAAATAAAATAAAATAAAATAAAATAAAATAAAATAAAATAACTTTTGAGCAAGATGCCAGGAGGAAAAGGAAGGATGTAATTTGGGGTCTGATTTTAGTTTGATTGAGATCAGTTAAACCACAAATTATACTAGCGTTTAATAATCACTTTCCATTCGTGTCAGTGATTGTGCAGTAAGTACGAGAGAGTAGGAGAGCTGTGAGGTACAGCATCTGATACTGACCCTTTCCCCTGGGCAGAGGTGAAATTACCCAATACACTATTTTTTGACTGAAGAGACTTAGGACATCCCTGTCCTTCCCCACCTCTGTGCCCAAATCACTTTTGTCTCAGTTTTGCCAGGGTGTCTGTGGGACCACACTGTAGATTGGAAAAAGAAGGAAAAGAAGGAAAAGAAGAGGATTGAAAAAAAAACAATATCCCCCCTGGAGAAAGCTGTTTCCATTTTTTAATCCAGAACATTTCCACTGTGTGCTTGATGCACCCCCCGGACTGCTAGAGCACTACCACAGGGCACCCAGCTGGTGTGCACAGTCCCTCCTACAGATACCAACCCCAAAGCAAGCCCCATCACAGCCCCAGGAACCTCTGCAAGTCGAGTGCAGATCCTGCCTGGTGTAACCTGTGAGGAAAAGTCCATTCTGGAGCCTGCGGAGCCCTCTCCACCTCTCCCCCAGTCTCTGGCAGTCTCTTTTCTGTGCATTATATTCCATTGATCTCATCTCACCAGGCTTGTGTTCCCTGTGGTGTGGCAATGCAGACTGTGAAAGCTTTTTCACTTCCCAGAGAATTAAGCTAAACTCTGAAGCAGTGATCTCCACACATGGATAAAAACACCCCAGAGAGCAGACGGGGAGCCGAGTGAGACCTTTTCCACCCATCGGTGCCCGACGGCTGCACCTCAGCTGGCCCTGCAGCGCGGGGCTGCCCACTTCTGGGCTGCCTCCTCACCTGAACACTGCACATTGCACGGCAGGGGAGGTATCTGTGCCACTTCAAAACAGGATAATCACCGAGTTACAGAACTGAGACATGGCAATCATTTGATAGCCTGCCTGATTTATTTATATCTTTTTTTGGTGAATGCAAACAGGTAGCCCCACAGGTTAGTGGCATGCTGTGACACAAAATGGATCAGGTTATGGCTACAGCATCCTGCTGGTCCGGGCACAGTTTCCTTTGTGTTGCCTTGCCTGGACATCTATAGCCTGAGCTGAGCCCAGGCAGTGCCCCAGGCTTCTCCTGAGCCTCCCTCAAGGGGCAATGAGGAAAAAAATTACTCAAACCGCGTGGCTTCATGAACTCAAGCCTCACCTCAACTCCAGCTACCAGAGGTAATATAGACATAACAATACACATTGGGCAGTTCTGGTCTTCATGAAGAGCAGATCTCTTTTGACCCATTGCCAGAAATGTTCCAGATTTTCACATTAATTTGTAAAGAGCCATGGGGTCTCATTTGTGTTGTGGTTTCACGGTGTGGGACCCAGGTAGGTGGTGTCTATGGCTCATCCTTACCAGATGCTTTAGGTCCTGAATTCCCACCAAATTCAGTGAACACCAAACAACTTCTGCTGGCAGGATGCAGCCTTTAATTCCAGGCTTTACAGACACATGTTCTGAAGCTAAATATGAGCTAGAAGACCGGTCAGATAAGTGGTAAGAAACATGCTCCTGTTTCAGATTCATTGCACTTCTTTAAAGGAAAAGGCACATAAAAGGCAATAATGACACTTTTGCAGTTTCTGGCTTTTAGATCAGCCTAATCTGCAAGGTGATGACGCCTCAGTATTCAAAGATCTATTGCAATGGAGAACAGCTGCATAGATGTATTTCAATCACATTTTCCATCTCAGTAAAGGAAGGGGACTTCTGCATTTTGGTTAGTGGTAAGGACTCTGTGTGTTCCTGAATAATGAATACTCAGTGAAGTAAAAATACTACAGAGTAACATCAGTACTAGTGTATTTCCATATGTTGATGTTTAGACAACAATAAGGTTACAGATTCTCAACCAAAAATAAAAATAAAAGTCCCCTCTCCCCCCATTTTGATATCATTTTATTTTCACACATGGAGGAAGACCAACTGTCCATACCATTGAAAGATATCGCAAAACAAAATTTTCCTTAAAGCAAGCCTGAACTGAAATGCGGTGATACATTCCAGAAAGGCCACATTTTCATCAGTATTCCCAGATGATGTTCCCCAACAGTCAGAGTGGTCCGCTCCCCAAACCAGAAATGAACAGAAAAGATTTGGACAAAGAGGCAAAACTAAAGAACTAATTGCCAAAATTTGGACAGCCTTTAATAAAGTAGGAAGATGATTTACTACATACAGAAAAACAAATGAACATCCATGTTACTCATAAATTGGAGGAACACGCTTGCACCAGCTTTCCAGCATCAGCTCATATCATTTTCTCCTCACCCTTCTGCAAAGCATCTTGGAAGGATATTATCATACATTTCTTTTTTTTTTTTTTTTTTTTTTTTTAAAGCAAAGCATTAAACGATTAGTTCCCATAGTTTCTGCTGGAGACGTTTTCACCATGTGCATTCTGAATTTCTCCCAGATCTAAATTATAGAATCACAGGGTAGTTAGGTTGACAGGGACCTTAAAGCCCACCCAGTTCCAACCCCTGCCATGTGCAAGGACACCTCCCACCACACCAGGTTGCCCAAAGCCCCATCCAGCCTGGCCTTGAGCACCTCCAGGGATGGGGCATCCACAGCTTCTCTGGGCAGCCTGTGCCAGGGCCTCACCACCCTCTGAGTGAATAATTTCTTTCTAATTGCTACTCTAAATTTACCCCCTTTCTGTTCAAAGCCATTACCACTTGTTCTGTCACCACACCCCTAACAAAGAGTCCCTCCCCAGCTTTTATCTAGGCCCTCTTTAGGTATTGGAAGGTTGTTATAAGCTCTCCTCAGAGCCTTCTCCTTTCCAGGCTGAGCAACCCCAGCTCCCTCAACCTGTCTTCATAGGAGAGGTGCTCCAGCCTTCCGATCTTTCTCGTGTCCCTCCTCTAGATGCACTTTAATAGGCCCATGTCCTTCTGATATCAGGAGCCCCAGAGCTGAATGAAGGGCTCCAGGTCTCACCAGAGCAGACTAGAGCAGGACAATCACCTCCCTCATCTTGCTGGACATGCTGCTTTTGATGCAGCTGAGGACATGGATGGCTTTCTGGACTGCAGGCTCACATTGCTGAGGTTCTCAACAACCAACATCCACAGGCCCTTCTCCTCAGAACTGCTCTCAATCCACTCTGCCCAGCCTGTATTTGTGCTTGGGATTGCCCTGAGCCAAGCACCAGACCTTGCACTTGAACTTCATGAGGTTTGCACAGGCCCACCTTCCAAGCCTGTCCAGGTCCCTCTGGATGGCATCTCTTCCCTCCAGAGTATTGACCGCATGACACAGCTTGGTGTCACTGGAAAATCTGCTGAGGATGCACTCAGCCTCACTGTCATGTTACCTAGTGCCAGTCTCAGTACTGACCCCTGAGGAACACCACTTTGCTTATCTGTACCTGGACTTTGAGCCATTGACCACAACTCTTTTAGTGCAACCATCCAGCCAATTGCTTACCCACAGAGTGGTCCATCCATCATATCCCTGTCTCTCATATTAGAGATAAGGATATCATTGGGGACAGTGTCAAATGCTTTGCACAAGTCCAGGTAGATGATGTTAGTAGCTCTTCCCCTATCCACCAACGCTGTAACCCCATTGTAGAAGGCCACCAGTTTTGTCAGGCAAATATTAGTTTGCACATCACAGAATTGTAGGAGTATGGGGGGCTTTGAGAGGTCAGATTGTTTGTCCCCTGCCTTGTCTTCCCAGTCCAGTGGTTTCTGTGTGAGATCCACAAAAATTATTTAAATCTATCGTTAATCACTACAGAGATTCACAGTTCCTTCCCCCACAAAAAATAAATAAATAAATAAAAATTAAAAAGCGCTGAAATACATGGATTAACCAATATCTGTCATACTGTCTGATAAAACATCTGCTACACTTTTTTTCTTGGATATATTATGCACAATAATTATATTATATGTAATTATATAATGCATTATACAATGCACATGTTATACATATGCGTTATATAATGTATGTAGATAATGCCTATTATGCATTGCATAATGTGCATGTTTATGTACATGCACACACCTGAGAAGTCAAAAGCTAAGAAAACAGAAGTCTGCTTCTATGAATCTCATAAGGATTGCAGCAACTACAATACAGAATGTGTCTCAACAAAACACAAACTTCAGTAGAACAAGTTCCAGCAATCCCAACATCTGCATAAGAAACTAAGTACCTACAAAGCTGATTTAAATCCATGAGAAAAATAAGCTGCTTCTCCTAAACATCACTGCAGCTATCACTGACAACAGCCACTGACAAGCTGCATGAGTCAAGGAAAGCAAAATCTAAATAAAGTTTAGTAAAAAATACTAAGAATATATATATGGAAAAAAAAATGTCAAACAACTGTAGATTCTCCATTGGTCTATGAATTGGTTGCATCTACTACAGATATAGTTTACAATTTTTACTTAAAGTATGACTTTCCTTCTTGACATATAATGATTCAGGCTTAGCTCCTTTATGAAAGTGTTATATTTTGTTCTCCAAAAGTAACATGGTGGCTTAGACCTTCCGTGGGTTCTTTAGGCAGACTTCCATGGTGCCAATAACATGAAAGCTCAGAATATGTGGCCACAAATTCATGATAATTTGAAAAATGCTATGGTTTTTTTTAGATAAAGAATACCTGACATTATCACAAACTAGGGGCAAGACATTAGGAAGCCCTCCTATTTCTGCAGTTAAGGGGATTCCTAACTACACATCTGCGTATTTTTCACCACAAATGGAAGAGACATTTCTGAGTGGAAAGTATCTCATACTTGTCATGTGCAGTTTTCCGGTGCCTTCATCTGAGGCAAATGATGCTAGATCACAGCATAGATCTGGACCATACAGATCCTGGTTCCTGTCCAACCTGGCAGCTCTTGGCTCCCCTCCTAACACTGTGTAACTACTGCTTTCAGCTGTGCTGTGCAAGACAGAGTCTTTCTTTCTGAAAAATTAGCCAGCTCTTCATGTTGAATCCGTTGCACTGTCAGGACCGCCTCCAGCAGGGCAGGGAAATTATCTGAATGTAACAGTCAGCGATGCCACAAGATCAAGTGCTATAAAATATATTCCTGCAAATACATTACTTTCGAATGCAGAATATCCAGGCAAATATTTAAAAAATAAAAATTAAAAAATTAAAAAAAAAAAAAAATGAAGAGGAAGTGCACCTTAATTTTCCTCCCTAATGTGAAATGAATGGTGCAGAGACTGGGATTTTTGCCCTGGTTGATGCTTTCTCTCATGTCCTCTAAAGTTTTATGCTACTGCCAGCCATGACAGCAGTCATTGGCAAACCTGCACAGGCTTCCTTTCCTTTTGTTCCTAAGAGGAACATTTTGAAGTATATTTTTTTTTGTTGGGTGTTTCAGGTTTGCTAACAAAGCTGTTTAAGTTGGGGATCTCTCAGTTCACTTAACTTTTTGTCTTTCAGTTTCTAGTATCACACGAAGTTGATTTACTGTAAAGAAATGAACACAGGCACGTACGTGCTGATAACGAACAGACATCTCGCCTGCTGTAGAAGCTATTCAGATGTTCTACCCACATGTATGCAACCAGAATGTTCTGAAGAAAAACATCTTCTCATGTCCACACCCAGAATGCTGGTTGGATATGCAGAGGCCAGGATGATGGAAGGCTGCTTAAAAATGTGCCTGTTTTTGACCAAAGCCACATGTCAACTTAAACATCCTTATGTCCTTCTTTGTCTGTATAATGTTTTTCTGAATGGTTTAGATGGCCTCTATGTTGCACTAAGCTAGAAAAGAAAAATGGTATTTATGTACAAAATTTTAATAGATTAATATATAATGATTTTTTTTTTTTTTTTTTTTACTTATGGTAGCATATTAACTTGTTAACATACAGATATGCAGTTCATCTTCCATCAATCTATAAAAAGGCATGAACAAACACTGATACACAGTGTTTTTCTTCAGCTTTATAAGATGCTCTTTCATAGAATCATAGAATATCCTGAGTTAGAAGGGACCCACAAGGATCATACAGTTCCTGAGTCCACACAGAACCACACAAAATATCAGACCTTATGTCCAAGGGCATTGTACAAATGCTTCCTGCACTCCAGCAGGCTCAGTGCTGTGACCACTGCCCTGGGCAGCCTGTCCCAGTGCCCAACCACCTCTGGGTGCAGACCCTTTCCCTAACCCCCAGCCTGACCCTCCCCTGTTCCAGCTCCACGCCGTTCCCTCGGGTCCTGTCGCTGTCCCCAGAGAGCAGAGCTCAGCGCCTGCCCCTCTGCTCCCCTCGTGAGGGAGCTGCAGGTCGCCATGAGGCCTCCCCTCAGCCTGCTCTTCTCGGGGCTGGACAAACCAAGGGACTGCAGCTGCTCCTCATATGTCTTCCCTGGGCCCTTCACCATCTTTGCGGCCCTCCTTTGGAGACTCTCTAACAGTTTTATGCCCTTTTTATATTGTGGCACCCAGAGCTGCGCGCAGTGCTGGAGGTGAGGCCACCCAGTGCAGAGCAGAGCAGGACAATCCCTTCCCTCACGCGGCTGGCAGTGCTGGGCCTGATGCACCCCAGGGTACAGTTAGCCCTCCTGGCTGCCAGGGCACACTGCTGGCTCATATGCAACTCCAGCCTCTCCTCCCCCAGCCTGTAGATATATCCAGGCTTGCCTCATCCCAAGACACAATGCAGAGGGTTTAGTTGGGCTGAACATCCATTAAAATAGTGTTTAATATCCGTTTTCACATATTATTTATTTCAATATATTATTTTTCTTAAAACAGTTCATGCAAACTTTTATTTATCCAACTGAGAGCAAACATTGCACCTTTTTCTAGGACAAGTCCTGTGGCACAGGCTCACACATTCCATTCAGCCTCAACACACCTTATTCCACATACAAACACCTTTCTGTACCAGCTCTGATTTCCTAAGAAATTTACTTTTTTTTTCTTTTTCTCCAAAAAAAGTGACCAAACCATCCTACAAGTCTTCTGCTTCCTATTGTCATTTCATCACAGTAATGTATTTGTCAACTAACAAAGTCATAAGGTTTGAACTATACAGTATCTGTTGTTTCTCATTTTAGAATGTAAACATTTTGAATGCACTGTGAAAGGAACTTATATCATACTTAGATGATTAATTCTCTTCATCGTTCTATTTACATTATTCTTTAAGAACTTTAAAATCAGCTAGGAAATTCGCACTTAACATACACTGATTATTTTTCACACTCAAAAGCAATTTCAGATCTTTTCAATTACAGAGTATAGAGAGGATACACTTCAGAGTTTCTGTGCATTCATGTTAACAAAATAAAACATCTCCTGCTAATTGTAAAATTCCTTTAGTAGATAAGGAAAAGCAACTGAAGAATTCTGATGCAGTGCTTTCAAGGTCAAATGATGAGTTGCCCACAGGATGTTTTCATGATAGGAGACAAGCAATTGGGCGGAAATAAATATTCATTCTCTTTCTCCAGCTTCATTGTTGTCTTAAAAATAATCATACAATGGATGATTTCCCTTTCAACTATTCGGTAGAAAGCTATGAAAAGTATTTTGACATTTAATGGTTTGAAGAATCATTGACCACAAAAGGAAGTATGTGTTTTTTCAGTGAATCCTTTAATTGCTTTCTCAGTTAAAAAAAAAAAAAAAAAAAAAAAAAAAAAAAAAAAAAAATCTATTTTGGTAATAACTCCAGTTTCTGTGCTACTTTAAATACAAATGAAGCTTAGAAAATAATAGCATTTAATTTCCTGTTATGCTCAAGTGATGGCTATATGAAGATGTACAGATAGTCTAGATATTCTGGTAGTCTACAATCAATTTCTCTTGTTTCTGCACAAGCCATGATGGTGTTTTCAGCAGTTTAAGATTTTTTAGCAGCAAAATAAAATAATTATTTCAACAGTTTCATTCTTAGAAGTAAAATTGTTTTTATAATCTGCCCTGTTTACCGGTTGTCTTTCACCTGACAGTCTTCCTGTCTTTACTGATTAATGCAAAATTTCATTATCCCTTATAACATAAATTGCAAAGCATCTTTTTAGAACCAAGAGGGTATCTTTCCTTATTGATGGGCTGTAATCATTGTAGTCACTACTACAATCATAATTCATATAAGAATGTAGTTCAAAATGCCAAACATTTGGGCACAAAGTTAAAGGGTGATTGCAGCTCTGTAGCTCTACAGCTCTGCATGCTTAGTGAATAACCCTCAAATGCTTTGTCCCACACAGTTTCTGTGTACTCCCTGATGATGTACATGATGGATCTTCTTTAGACAACAAAAGTTGCAGCCCTCAGATAATACTGGCTGTATTTCTTTTGGGTAGACTTCAGCTCCTCTGGCACTTCATCATTTCATGTATCAATTTGTTTTTCACAGGCAGTAGACCAAAATTTCACATACAGTCAGAGAAATTTAGCATTCACTCTTTGTGCATGCCCATAAATCAGGATGTTTGAAATCAAGTATGTACAACTTTATTTCAATCAAGATTGCTGGGAAGATGAAACAGCTTTCAGCAAAAGTAACTCAAAACTTCCACCAGAAGAAATTCTCAGACTACTTGTCTGTCATTCCCGTATCTTTATCTTTTTCTGACCATGTTATTCAGTCTTCACACTGCAGACTTCCATCAAACTCTTACTGAGTTGCTCACATTAGGCTTATTTGAAGGGTTTTCCCCTCAGGTCTCCACTGTGATTCAGTCCTAGTCAATACAGTAAGCTCCGAGGGAAGGCTTTTGTCTGCATAGTTCTACCACAGGCCTCAAAAGCTTTCCCTCTGCTGTAGCTTTAGTGCTAGAAGTATTCCTTCTGCCAGTACAGGAGAGCTCATCATCCTTTTTCAAAGCTGATAAGTATGCATGAAAATTTCCACAGAGCAAAAAAAGAAATTTTTCTTTAGCTTTTCTTACAGGCCTGGCTTTCCTCAAGTTGAATTCTACACTGAAAACAAGGCTTAATCAATGTATTGCTCATTGGGGCTCTTTAAAAGTTGGATTGAGTCAACCCACCTTTTACTCGTGCAACAGTTGAAGTACTGACTCACAGAAAAACGGATAATTACCCTCAGGGACACTTTAAAAACTAATCGACAGATTACTAGGGAAGGATTACTTAAACTAGGGAATTTTGTCATCTACCAGGCCTGAAAATGTTCTGTGTAAGCTCTAACTAAAAGTCAGACAGTCCCAAAAGCAAAGCAACAGTCCCAAGTGCCATAAAGAGAAGGATTAATGCAGAGTGGCTCTTCCTTGAGGAGGCTGGTGGCTCAGGACCACAGTCACGTGCCAGTGGGGAGAGATGCTCCATCATGGGAAGTTCACAAAGCCCAGAATTGGCTTCTGTTTCAGGACAGCAGTATCTCTAGGATAAATTCTGTCCTTGTCCACTTAGTCCACCTTGTGTTCATGGAGTACATTCCTGTAAGAGAGTGTACGTGGCCTGTCTTTGAAAATGGAGCCATTGCTTTCTGGAGTAGTTTAATTTTTAAGATAATGCTTTGTATTAATTTTTAGTGAGGAGCTTAAGGGGCCTAATCCAGATTTTACTGTACCAGAAACAGTCAAAATGGTTAGCACACTGAACATGAGATGATCTCACTGTCCTTCCTGAGGAAAAAAAAAAAAATCATGAGGTTTTCAAAGCCTTTATTACTATTGTCTTTATTCTTGTCATGATTTATCCATTTCCTGGACTTTTTCACAGGGCAATAGTGGTTCTGTTTTGATCTACTGAGGTACAGAGGATCAATGACTCAAGCTGTGACTAGGCACTGATCCTGAAAGCAGTCCTTAGTACCTGTATAGAGGTATCCCCACTAGCCAAGTGGCTTAAAACATAGGCTCAGGGCTTCACTCAATACAAAAACATTTCATATATGTATCTTAAACCTTCTATGCTTTTTTTCTAAGCTACTGAAAGACAGAACATTGCAATGAGGTCCTACAAGAGCACAGACATTAAGAAAACAGCAATAATAATTAGCTGGAACTAATGGAACTGCAAGTAGCAGTGACCTTTCTGCATTCAGACTGCTGTGTTCAGCCTCAGACCTAAGAGGATGGATGCAGCGAGTCTGAGTGCCTAAATCTGCACAAAATCCCAGTGGGACCTGGCACAGCCCCCTGCAGCTGGGTGCTGGAGATTTCCCCTCTGCTGGGAGAAGGGAGGCAGATATTGAGGTGGGACCCATAGAAAGAACTGCATGACATGGCACCTGCAGGAAAACACGGCAGCTTTCAGGAGCTCAAAGTGAGCCAAAGTCATCCCAACAGCTGTAAAACCCTTTAACGTATCTGTAAGTCTCGCTGGGAAAGGTTCTTCATTCCAGCAAAGGGCAGAAATGTTGGCCTGAAACACAGTAAATTGGTATTAATTATCATAATGAGGCTGAGATAGCTGCAAAATGTACAAAAGCAACCAGATGTTGGGTGAACGCTGTGCTCTGTCACAATTTATTACTCTTGTTTAAAAATTCAAAGCTGAAGTTAAATGACATGAATCAAATAGGAAAAAAAAAATCATCTCTTAAGCAGTACACGTATCATAATAAAAAATGCTGGTTTAATTGGGGGAGACTGGAAATGATTTGAAAAATAAAATCATGTAAATTTTGCAGGAAGGTCTACGTATACTACTGCATGGATTTTCTCATGTCACTAGGATTGCTGAAACACTCTCTCAGACATAAATCCACCTACATCACAGAGGCAAGTTAATCTGCTCTGTGCTGTAAAATGAGGCTGGCCTTTTTCATAGGCAGAGATTTCACAATTTATTTTTCAAAGACTGCAAGACTACACAAAGCCTTGTGGTGCACAGGGGCTCTTTTGGGAGAGGTGTGGGGCTGTGTCTGTGCTATGCCAAAGTCCAACTCTGAATGCAAGGATGTGTCTTTCTCAGTGGGGAACAACCCATGCACTAGCATGCTAAGAGGCAAGTCAGACACCTCTATTACAATTAGGGGGAAATGAGAAAAAGGGAAAAAAAAAAGGGGGGGGGGGGGGTTCCTCTATCAAAATCAACCTTTTTTTTTTTTTTTTTTTTTTACATGTTTAAGTGGTATTTTTTTAATGTACACACACCCACAAGCCAGCTGCTCAGAGACATGCCCCACGAAGGAGGATCTTGCTGCACACAGGCACAGAGCAGCTGCTGTTCTGCTGGTTGCAAAGGGAGAAATGCAGAACTGGGTCATTTTTACTGAAGTGCAAGCCTGCAAATTCCCCACTTTGGTTAGGCGGTGATCAAAACGTGGCCCTCAAAGTTTCAGACATGCTGAAGCCCACGCAAGACAAAAGGGCAATAATCCTTCCATTTTGATTGCTGTTTTTTTACACCTCAAAACCCACCAACAGACTCTAATTAAAGCAACTATCCCTAGGCAATACAGGAAGAGCAATTCTTTTTGTGAAACTGTAAAGATCTCAGATAGAGAGTGCCTGGACTGCCACTCACACTCACTAGCAGACACTGATAGCAAGTCCTCCAGAGCCTCTTTTTTCACCCCTTCATTCCCTGCATGATGCCGAGGAGTTTCTATACTGGGAAGAAGTCACTGCCTCTGGTAGTGGTCCTGCCCTTGGAGCACCATGCTTAGCTTGTCACAGGTACATTGCTGATCTATGCTGAACTATCAGGGGTATTCAACCACCCCCTAAGCAAACAAAAAAGTTGAAGAAGGGAGGGTGACTGCCAATATATCCAATAACATGGATATTCGTGGCGCTATTACCTCTTCTCTTATCCTGGGAGAGTCTGCATGAATTTTACCACCAGTCTGAGGACACCTCTTACAGGACAGCTGCATCTCATAAAGAAGTATTTAAGAACCATACAAACACAAGGGCATTGGAGCTTGCTTTTAGGAGCAAATGGCCTTGAATTATGACAGCATGTTGCCTCCTGAACCAGCTGCAAACAGCCCGTGGGGCTGAGAGCTGGCAGGCAGAGGCTCGAAGACTCGCAGAGTGCTTTCAACAGCCATTCAGCCCTCCAGTGATAACTACCAGGATCATGTTTATCTACACCTAGCTTGAAGAAAGAAGCTGAAGGTTTTGAAATGCTGCTTGAGATTGCCTGCAGGGAGGACAAGTGGGGATGGGAGGGACGGGAGCCTTGCTGGCTGTGCAGCCACAGGAATTTTGTGCTGATCAACCGTGGGGGCAGTCCTGGGGAAACCATGGCACTCACACTGCCTAATTTCAGGAATTTCTATTGCTGCCGACTTTCAGTGCAGCTTAGGGAAAGGTCTGTTTGAAAGCTCAAGCCTGCAGGCCGTGGCTGCCTCCTTTCCTATACATGGGTCAGGTCGTGTATGCTAGAGGTAGCCTCTTAGCTGGCAAAACAAAGCTTGCCTATAAATAAGGATCTGACTGTATTACCCTTAAAGCACCATCAAAACAGACAGGACAAAAGTACAAAATACAGAGTCTGAAACATTCGCAATTGTGCAAACAGAGCAAAGAGCACTCGACAGGAGCCGAAGGCTCTGGCTGGACTTGCAGGTGAGCTGAGGCCACAGGAGAAATCTTTGATCTTTGAGGTGACAGGGATCTGGTATGTCACAGTCACAGCCCAGTAACTGGGTGCGAGGAAACTGAGTTGGACAGGGAGACATTTCCCCTCTCAGATGGCTCAAATCCTGGTGCTGGTGATCCTCCTGGTGATGTCTGTGAAAGGGGAATGCTAGGAGGCCATGAGCAGCTTTGGAACAAGTCACCCAGCAGCCCAGGCTGCCTGCGTATATTGTCCGTGACACATCCCTGCCCATTCACATCACCCACCCTGCAGCAGCCAGATTCATTTTAGTCACCTTGGGGCTGTACATGAGCCTCTCAGGCTTCACCAAATTGGTGGATAAGAGAGCACATCCCTTAAAGCAATCATGATTTGGTGTGCACCCTACTCAGTCCCACCCTCCAAACCATTTTCCTTCTCTTATCTCAAGAACTCACATTTTTAAGCCACCCTCCCCTGCTTCAAGGAGACCTCCACAACACTGGAAACAGTAAATTCTTCTCCGCCTTTCCTCCCATGCTCTCTGGTATGTAGGGGTGCTCAATCTCCTCGGCAGACAGAATTATCAGGTTCACTGTATGCTGAGGAGAGGCTGGTGAAGGGTCACAAAACTGGTCACGGGACTGGGGCTCAGGATTTACAAGGAGAGGCTGAGAGAGATGGGTTTGTTCAGCCTAAAGAGGCTCAGCAAAGACAGAAACAGACCCTTTGAGGAGGTCACAGATGGACACTGGACAAGAGGCAAAAGGCTCAAGGGAAGCCCCAGTTATATATATATATATATATATTTATATTTATGTGTATATATATAAAATCTTGTTAAGAACTGTTAAACACCGGCCAGCACAGGTTGCCCAGTGAGGTTGTGAAATCTCCTTCCCTGAAGGTATTGAAAACTTGGCTGGATAAAGCCCTGAGCAAACTGATCTAGCTGGACCTGCTTTGAGTAGAGACTGAGCTAGAGGATGTCCTTCTGATTTAACCTTCTCAGTGATTCTGTGATTTCGTTTACCACTTGAAAAACTGTACATTGCCAGACTTCAGTGGAAAAGTCCCTAATTAAGAGCAGGAACAGAACAGGGAATGGGACGTGTAGATGAATTGTAATTGCATTTGCACTGCTGTCACTCATATTCTTTAGTAAACAGGATAAAACAGCAAGACAAAGTTCCATTTAACAGGTCATGAAGGATCATGAACCATATGAATGGATCTTACTCATCACTGTGCTTTTTGGTGTTTCACATGGTGAAGAGAGCACGAGCTCTTCCTCGAGGCAAGGAAAAGACATCCCTGTCCTGTGATGGTTGTGTCCCTGCTCAGATGTTTTCTGTCCGTAATATTACATTTCACATTCTCTAGGGCTGTATTTAAGGTTCCCTACATCATTAATGGTGTTTTGAAGAATTTCACGTTTATAAGAGTGCAACAATTTTTGCAATTCATACTTTTCAACGCACTGCTTATTTGTAGTTTGGTTATTACCTTTGAATGGCTCATAATAAATTTAGAAACTGCATTGATAAGGTTTTTATGGCTAAAAAAGGCCTTCAGGAGTTGTGCTCATATTAAAAAGGACTTCATAAGATTAATATTGATGTAAAAAGTCTTTCTAGGATTTGTTGACATAAAAAGCCTCTGAAAGAATTTACTGAAAAACTCCACCATGAGATTTTAATAAACATAACATTAAAAGGCTCTGAACATAACAAACTGGCATCGATTTTCTGCATTAATAACCTCAGTTGCCTAAACTGCAGGATGTTCTTTTAGAGAAAGCCATGCAGGGTTCAGTACACACCAAATACATTTTTAATCTGTCACAAGCAAGACCTTGGCAGGTGGAACAGGCTGGGATCCAGGTGGGAAGCAGGAGATAGTAGGACAGGTATTGTCAGCCCAGCAGGGAGCAGGGGCACCAAAAAGACACCTGCAGCTTGCTGGGAAGCAGACAGGGTCTGCAGGGAGCCGTTCGCTGATACCTGCCTGGGATGGCATCTACCTTGGGAACAAGCAGCTGCTGTTTGTGCATCTCTGGATGAAGTAATGCCACTCACAACAGACACCAAAAGAAGCACGCTCACCCTTTCCTACAGAGGAAAGGTGCTGGCAGCAGAAGGCTTGCAGAGACTGTGGTGTGAGTCCTGGAGGCTCTGGTTCACCTACCTGGGCTCCAGCCCTGCTCATGTGTGCAAAGCACCGTGGCTGCTGCATGCATCCATGGGAAGAGCTATACATCCTGCAACCACTGGTGTCTCTTGCACAGTCACCTGCATCTAAGACAAAATAAGGATTTAGGTTGGCAGCAATGCCTATTTATATTCCTCATTCCAGAGAGTGATAGTAGAAGTACAGCCAGAGCTGCACCTCCTATTTTAACCCACCTGTAAAGCAATTTTCATGCATGGTGCTCTGCTTATATCCTTTCTGAACCACTGGAAGCTGCTTCTTTTACAGTGCTTGATTTTTAGGGGAGGGAACAAAGAGCAAATGGCACTGAGTAGAGAAATGCAGAACTTTTGACTGGCCTTGTAGAGAGATGGGGGACTTGAGGAGAAGACGCCTTCATTTTGCAGTGAATATTTTCAAAAGGGAGACAATAATGAAAATTAGCAACAGTAATGAATTCCACTTATTTCCTCATAATTTCATTAGGAACTGGTATTAAGACAAGCTAAATGCCTCGGGTAAATCTCCACACTTCCTGTAATTTGTTTGTATTACGTGTTTTATTGCTCCGTATTTCTCATATACCAGCACAGAGTACTCAGAAAGCAATACAACTCAAAATAATGGCTTAGCTGCACGCTAATTTGTATACATACAAAAATAATCATTCCATCAGCTGTAAATTATCAAAAAGAGGTTAGTTAAGAGTTCAGTGGCTTAGTTACTGGCTAGTGCAATAGGAGTAAGGAAAACAGAAAAAAAATTCTTACATCTGACTTTGTCCCAAACATTCCATCAAACAAGGTATTTTCTTAATGATTAAAAAGCCAAATTAATGATCCGTGTTATTGAGGCAATAAGCTTCTCAATGGAGACTATTAATAGTTTCCCTGAGTCACTGGGTCCCTGGCCTCACACAGCACTTGCCAAGCACGAACTGCCACAGGTCTCCTGCTGCAAATTCATCACACCCTCTTGGAAGGGAAATGCTGACACGAGGATGTACAGCCCTGAGCACAGTCCTGCTAATAATGTGACACACAGGGATGGCAGCTTGACTATGCAGGAAGCCTGGGAGGCATTTTGGGGTGACATGAGCTGTCCCACTCACCTCGATGGTGCCCCGCTGCACCAGTGCGTGCCAGCTCATCTCCAGCAGTGACCCCAGTAGGATTGGGGCAGGGCACACAGCCTCTAGCCTGGGAAAGCACTCGCTGCCCCCTCTCCTCGGTGCTACAGGCTCCTTCCCGCAGCTCCTGGTGAGAAAAGAAGCCATGTGCACGAGGTCTGTGAGGCAGTGCTGTCTGGTGGCAAAAGGGAGAGCGGGACCTATTCGCGGCTCTGCTGATGGTTAATCATTCGCTTTTCTTTCCCCGGACTTTTATCACCTTCTAAATGGTGTTAATTTTGTGAAGCCCTTTGAGACCCCTTGACAAAAAGGGCTCTGTGAGAACTAGAGTGATTTCAATCCCATTTCAAAGGGAACAAACCGAGCCCCCCTATCCGGATTCCTCATCTCATGTTGTGCCTTGAATACTGATGTGCAGCCTCTCACCCCGGTTTGCTCAAAGGGTTGAATAAGTGAATAGGGACAGAACAAGGAACTACTTTACTCACGGTAGCAAATAGGGTGACTAAGTACCGTCATCGTGACAGCAGGAATGCGGTGGCCTTTGGATCTCACTGGCCTTCACTGCAAGGCTGTTGCTCTCTCTTACCTGCAGTCACTTGGCACAGTTAGACAAAGCACTGCATGGAAGAAAAATACACGGGATAAGGTTGCATCCATTCTTCTCACTGAGCCATGAGGCGTATGTACAGATTATGACCTTTTCCGAGCACTGTTCACTGTGACAAAAACAGATGGTGCAGAGTTTCATACCGATCCAGCAGCTTCACCCATCTTTTGGATGTGCCAGAAGAGAGAGGACTAAAACCTGTCTCTGAAACCAGCAGAAGTTTGAGGTGTTGCCACCTTCAGAAAATCATCAAGGGGAATTTGTGGCAGGATGCATCTTTCAGTGATGTGAGTACTTTCTGTAAGTATAGTCAACAAGGGAACCGTTTGAAAGGACACTTTCTGAAAATGTTTTTTTTCCCTTTATTAAATTCCTGCACATAAGATAATTTTACCCTAACTGACTCCTTGCATAAACAAAACTAAAATGTGAGAAGCAGCTGAACAGATGAGCCTCTCATTGTACCCCACTGTACTTCTGCTGAAATCCTAAGGCTCCTTATGCACTTTAACATTTATTGTACGATGTATTTCTGAGTTCCATATTATACTTGGCAGTCCAAGGTCTTTTTATACAATATAGACAGATTAAATGGCAAACGATTTCTGAGCAAAATAGGAAGTACTCTTCAACAATTGCTAAACAATTGCTGTAATTTCAAGCTATAAAGATAAAAATGGATAAATACTCAAGGGAGTTATGAGAGAGATCTAAAATTGGAAGGAAAACATTTGCTTAAATTTTCAGGCATTAGCGCTTCCGCTCTCTACAATACAAAAAAAAAGGCAGAGGAGCTTCCAGCAAGACAGTATTGAAGCAACAAATCATTGTCCTGCCATGCTTGAAATAAGATCATATAAAGTCATATTCATTGTTTTGCCTAATGGTTGGGATGGAAGTGATTGAGTTGTGAGCATAAATGTGGGATCAGTGAAGTGTCCCTCCTACAAAACATAAATTTGTTGAATACATGAAGTCCTTTAGGTACAACTGCTGGGTGAACTGGCTTCATCTGGGGTGACACACATGAGAACCTTTTCCGTTTCCCCAGCTGAATAAAATGTGAGGCCAGACACTAACAAATCCTGAAGCATTCGTGACCTTCAGCTCGAAAATGGGATGCTATCACTACTTATGCTTGAGAAACTCATTGCATAATTTCAAATAGAAATGTATCACTGCCTCTGTATGGAAGCATTAAACAAGGAAGAAATTTAGTTTAGAATCAGCTCCATAACTCTGCCAACACTTTCAAGGCATGTTGCAAATGCAATTATCTACAATAGCAAGACTATTTAAGTCATGTAACTGCATAATTAAGGTCTCTTCTGGTTCATCATTACAAAGGATGGAATAAGATTAAAAACTGACTTGATGTCATCTAATTTTTCTACATTGTCACCTGACTTTTCTTGGTAACTATTAATAGGACAGATAATAAAAAGGAAACATTTTGTTCCCCTCTTCAGTAATAGCCATTGCTAATTTCCATTACAAGTGGTTTTCCTCAGGCTCTGGAAAAAAAAAGAACTTCATTGATAATAAGTTATGTATTTCTGTGAACAGTAAAGCTTT
This sequence comes from Aythya marila, assembly GCF_965140915.1. Classification (NCBI taxonomy): domain Eukaryota; kingdom Metazoa; phylum Chordata; class Aves; order Anseriformes; family Anatidae; genus Aythya; species Aythya marila. Next base: position 23,465,469 of record NC_139042.1, on the reverse strand, counting down.
GACTTTACAGCTGATAATAAACACGTAAATATTTTCCTTGAGCAAGGACAAATTGAAACGTGTCAAAATGACCTCAGAGTGGAACCTGACCATTACCACCGATGGAAAGTGGGGACTTTTTCCATAACAGTAGTAGCAAAGTCTCCAGACATGGAAAAAAATGTCAAAGTAGTTTACAGGCACTTGTGTACATGGCAAGCAAATAAAAGGCATAGTAGCGTTAGATGAGAAACCAAATCCAAAAAGTTAAGGCAAGCATTTTGAGAGCATGTTGGTAGCAGCCAACTGATGCCTGAGATCATTGTGCCACAAAGGTGGGAAAAGTAGAGCAATTAAAGCTCATTGCAATGTTAGCTTCATACAAGTACTGATACATACATTTAAGGTATGTGCTCACCATTGAGGGTTATATTGCTCTAAATACGTCATACAGTGTCAGTAGAGTGAAGATCAAGGCACAGAAAAGTGAAGAAAAAGGACAACAATCAGTGGCAACATGGGCAAAAGGAGACATATACCCACATTACTAAGCTCGTGTTTCAACCACTCAGTCACTTCCTTTCTTTCCTGAAACAAAAAACACATTGCAGCAACTCTGCAGTTTGCTTCTAAAAGAATGAAGTACATCAGAATAGAGATGAGGTAGAATATTCACTCTTAAATGGAGAAAGGATTGTTAAAAATGCTCGGTTTTCAGCATTTTATCTGGCAACTTCTGAAACTGTTCTCTGCACGTACGTATTTTCCCTTAATTTTAACATCTGGAAGTGAACAACAGAAGATCTCTGCCTGTGGTGTCTGCTACAGCAAGATGATTTTCAAAACAAAATATTTATTAAAATAGACTCACTGCATCTTTTGCCTGTAGTAAATCCTGTTAATAGATTTTTGATAAATAAACAAATTGTCTGTTTGGATTCCTCTTCATTAATACATCCTATGAGCTACAAAGAGACACATATTCTAATTCTGGACCCTCTGAACATGTCTCAACAGTGATATATAGTCTTAACAAAGACTCCCTAAAATTTTTCCCTGTGTCTTGAGTCCCAGTGGGACAGATACCTTTGGGAGAGAAAGGATTGGGAAAATGCAAAAATTAACCTAAAAATCTTCATATTTGAACTAACATCACTGGGGATGAACACCTGAACACCAAGAATCATTTCAGGGTAGTCAGGGCAATTATTTCCTGATGCTGAGGGGATGTTAAGGCAAGGAGCCTGGAGGTATCTGTACCACTTGGAAAGCAGAACAGTGTTTATGCTGGGTTGATCCATAACCAGATATGTCTTTTCCTCAACACCCAGCAGGTACTGGTAAGCCACTGCTTCCTGCTGGGCAGTACTTGTATCACGGCTTAAGCTGAGTCCCTCTACTCCCACCCCTTTTATAGGGGAAGGCTAATTTTGCTCATAGGGGTTTTGGCCAAACTGCAGACTGCAATGGATGCTCTGGCTATAGATGGCACAAACTGCTGCTGGAGAGCAGAGACTGCCCATCTGTCTCAAAACCCCTGGCAAGAGCAGTGCACTTTAAACCTTTCTGCCTCATGTTTCTCATCTGCTGAGGGCAATGAGCCACAGAGATGTCCACTGTCCACCTACCCATCCCCAGCCTCTCCTGGCCCTGCAAGCCACAGCACACATGGGTAACAAGCAATATTGGAAGACAAGAGACAGCTAAGAGTGCAGGAGGGAGCAATTGCATCCTACATGGGTTAGACTGCAATGGAATAGAATAGCTCATTTGGATGGGACACACAGAGATCATCCACTCCAACTGCCTGACCACTTCGGGGCTAAACAAAAGTTAAAGCATGTTAACAAGAGCACTGTCCAAATGCATCTTGAACAGTGACAGGCACCGAGCACCAACCACCCCTCCAGAAAGCCTGTCCCAGTGTCTGTCCATCCTCACGGTAAAGAATTTTTTCCTCGTGTCCAGTCTGACCCTCCCCTGGCACAGCTCTGTACTGTTCCCATGAGCCCGGCTATCAGTGACCAGGGAGCAGAGACCGGCACCTCCCTCTCAGGGCGGTCTCCTCTCAGCATCCTTTCCTCTGAACTAAACAAACCCAAGTGTCCTCAGCCTCTCCTCACAAGACATGCCTGCCAGCCCTTCTACCAGATCTGGTGCCCTCCTCTGGATGTACTTTAACATCTTTTTTATTTTGTGGGGCACAGAACTTCACACAGTATTCAAGGTGAGGGCACACCAATGCTAAATATAGCAGGAGAATCGTCTCTTTTGACTGGCTGACTATACTGTGTTTAATATACCCCAAAAGGTGGTTTGCCTTCTTGGCACACCGCTGTCTCACGTTGAGCCTGCTGTCACCAGCACCCCCGGATCCCTTTCTGCTGAGCTGCTCTCCAACCACTTGTCTGACACCATGGTAGCCAGTGTCAAATGGCCAGGATGGCAACTCTGCTGACCTTTTTCCTCATTGCACCAAAAATTTTGAACTCAACTATTACCTGATCACTGTGGCCAAGACAGCCTCCTACCATCACCTCTCCAGCAAGGCCTTCCCTATTCTCAAACATCAGACCTCGGAGGACACCTTTTCTAGATGGCTTACTAAGTGCTTGTGACTGGAAATTGCCTTCAACATGTTTTAGGAATTTCCCAGGCTTGCCTGACACAGCAGTGTGATATTCCCAGTGTATGTCTGGGAAGTTGAAATCTCCCATTAAGATGAGGGGAACAGATCAGAGATTTCCCCTAATTGCCCATAGAACAGCTCATCCATGCTCTATCATCCTGGGTGGGTGGTTGAGAGCAGACACCCACGATGACATCTGTTTTGCTGTCCATCCCCTTAATCCTCACCCAGAGCCCCTCTCCTGCATCACCCCTACCTGCAAGAGCTGTACAGAGTTCCTTCAAAGTTAGTTTACTTGCTCAGCTTTTCTTAATATTTGAAGGAGGGGGTGGCACTGCTTCTCATGTCACTTCCTGATGAGTATGACCTATTCTGCAGTGGGCGGCATGTGGGAAAAATAAAGAAGAAAAGCCCAGGTGACGTGCAGTCAGCAGAGGAACACTGAGCTACGGTGCCGCACAAGAGGATACACAATATTCAGAAAAGTAATGCAGGCTGCGGATGAGCTGTGCCCAGTTCCCCTGGAGAACCATTGTCTGCTCCATACACCACAGAATACATTATGCCAGGCAACAGAAGCAAGATAACCATCATCTTTATTGCTAGAATTGTAATATAGAAAAATGTCATTAATATCTACAGGGTATGAGTTTCACCTGCCCATCCCTCCCCACTCTCTTTCTCTGACTCCTCCACTCCTATTAAAGTTCCCTGCACACACGCATGCTGAGCCAACAAGGGAAAAAGAGCTCATTTTAAACAACCAGGAAAAGAGAAAAATATTGTATATTAGAACCTTGAAATGCTACACATGAGAAATTTAAGACACAGCATGACCTTATTTTTGCTAGTGACTTCACCACTAACTCTTTCCTACTCCCAGTCTACATGCTGCTTGTGTCTGAGGTTTTGTAGTGAAATCTGGTTTTAATACAGGGCTTTCTATCCCTAAAATTCCTGCTGGTAATGCTAGCTGTCTTTTCAAATGGGGAGACTGAAATTACAAACTCATCTCCGCCTCAGTTATCTGCTCCATTCCTTTCCTGGATGTTCCCACCCTGCTGCAGGGTTCAGCTGTTGCAGGGTGGGCAGCAGAGTCCTGACCCACAGCTGCCTGGATGCCTTCACTGCTTCGGAGCCAGTGCCTGGTATGTGACATTTCATTTTGCAGCTTGGCAGCTTAAATCAGTGCCCAGTGTCTCAATATCCTACCTGTGAACTGCGGCCATTAAGCAGTTGCTAGACAAGCTGCAATGAGGAGAAATGGAAGGAACCAGGATGGGCTGCTGGGGACAGAAACCACTGCAGATGTCTCTGCTTAGGATCCCTATCAGCTGCTTCCGAGCAGCTATCAAGCAGGAGTCCTGAGGAGCAGAGGTCAATGGAGAGCAGCAAATTCCTGACTCTGGTGGAGATCACCAGGCACAGCAGTGCCTGCAGCAGCTTGGATCTGGCCGTCACTGCTTCCACCATGGCTATGACATTAAAGACAGTCAGTGGGAGCCAAGTTACAGGATGCTTTTGTAAAAAGCACTGGTTCTAAGTGTGGCCAGCACTGCTGTGAATATCAGGAATAGTGTAAATATAGCAACTGTGCTATAATTGTGAAAAAAACACTGTCCTCTCTATTCAAGGATATCCCTCTGCATCATAAATAGCTTTACTTTACCAGAAAGCACAGTAGATCCTTGACGGAAACACAGCAGAGCTTGGACTGTGCAAATACAGCTGCTAAGCAACCTCACCAACATCCTGTCTGCTCCTGCATTATAGCTATGAATAATTACTCGTCCGTGTAACCTTTGCCTTTCTGTCACTGCTCTTCCACAGCTGTATACCATCGAAACTGCAAATGGGCCTAACCAAAATCCCAGACCTGAAATTATTCTCGTATTTAAGGAAATCTGGAATGAAATCTAAGCAGGTGTCTTCCCTCCCTCGCTACAACTGGATGGTGGGGAGCCCTGAACATAAACAACCCAGACTTTCAAGGCTGCACTTGGATTCAGATTTCTATAGTTGAAGCCCGTCTGTGCTCATCTGCTTGCTCTGATATTTCCTGATAGAGGCAACTTCTAAAAATCAACCTGTAAACCAAACAATTTTCCCCATAGTTAAAAAATGCTTTCAAAGCATTGGGGGCAATTAAACCATTTACTGCATTTGCTAACCACTCTGGCCAGTCTTTCTGAAACAGCTGTAGACCCATTGCTGTTCCACAGGAGGAAAAGATTTTATTGTACAACTGAATGCAAGAAGCTTAAAACCAGTGTCTCGGGTACAAGAATGTATTGCTGCCCCCTTGGCACATCTCCCTGTTAACAGAAAAAATTAGCATTACCCAACTTAACCTCGTCCTGTGTGAGGCTGCCCAGGGATTTACTTCCGAAGGGTCCTGGTCCATTCAAACTCCTCAAAATACAATCAGAGTATCACTGAGGTTGGAAAAGACCTCCAAGATCATCTGGTCCATTGATCCCCCTATCACCAATATCACCACTAGGGACTGCACAAATTTTTAAAAGGAAAATAGAATAGAAAAGACTGAAGACTGCTGTCCATGCTTCCTAAATTCATATAAAGCTGTTTGTTTAGGTAGGTAAATAAAATCTCTGCACTTTCATGTTAAGATCTAGTGGAGTGATATCACTAAGAGCGCAGAACTTAATCTGTCACTTGAATATTGCATTTCTAATCAATATGAGATTGCAGTATGGGATTATATAACAAATCATCATTACTAAAAGACCATTACATTAAAAGATTGAAACAGCTAAGACAGAAACCATCAATATTTATAAAAAGAAGTGTCTAGCATTGCATCTTTTGTGGCATTAGGAGGTAAATTGGGGATGCACTTTTACACAGCAGAGTTTTCCTCATAAAGCATTATTATTCCAGCTTTCATAAACTACGATTCAAGACAATGGTTTTCCATCTTTTCTAAATACTGGGGACTCTGGAAATACCCCAGAAGGACTGAGGATCCTGGCATGGGGAAGCTCAGCCTAGTGACCGTAACTTTGATTCTTTTCTATATTTATCCACAGGTCCGTTAGGAAGCATCAGCAGAATCCAGCAGTCTGAGCACGGACTGAAATCCACTTTTCCTATACTTTAGACGTCAAAGTCTTCTCAAAGGAAGGCAACTGCCTTTGGAAAATAAAAACAATCTTGAGGTTGAAGAGCAGGAACTTTCTGGGAATGAGACACTCTGCTTTCTGACCACAGGCAGGCCACTTAACTCCCATGTTGTCTTCTGTCTGTCTGTCTGCCTGGGGTCAGCAAGTGGCCAAAGCCAGCAGCTGGCAGTGCAAGAGGAGATTTACAGGGAAAAGGAAAAATAGTAGCCTAGCATTTTTGCTTCAGCAACAACTCCTCGTCTATGCTTCCCTCTGTCCTCTAGCAAAGTTGAAAGGTTCACACGTAAAAGCACCAAAAGCAGATTCCCATAGACTCACACATCCAGAGCGAAGAGGAGGGGAAGCTCTGCACACACCGTCGGGAAATCTCTGCTTTCCCTCCAGACATCCCCACCTGCTCGTGCTTTGACAGAGAATGTCTGTTAATTATAGATCACTAGCACCAGCTAAATTACATTTATTTTAAAAATTGAGTGATAATTTTGACAACACCACAGTCTGTTCAGACGCTAAGAACCAGCTAACACCACACAGTCACTGCTTCATGCTCAGATTGCACTAATCTAGGCACATTTTCTTGTTTGTCTAGATTACAAAACCAACAAACCCATCCCTTTCCCCCTAAGAAGCTAAAAGGCCATATACTTATTGCAGCTTGAGTCTTGCAGTAAATGGTGATGTTTTTAACTCTCGTCGCAAAAGGCGCATAAATAATATATTTCTGTTACACACGCTACTAAAGGTTTTCAATGCGGTTTACAAAAATCAATTCATGCACACGCCACTGCTGCAAGACAGGAAGCTACCTGCTCCATCTAGTCACTGACGTGATAAAAATCAGTATTAGCCAGGTGTTAACTAGTCTGTGTGCATCTGGGAGAGTTGTGCTACTCTAATGAAACTGATTTTAACAACGGTTTATTCACGCCTCTGTAATTTCTCCATGTAGGAAAGGCATGTACCTTCCTGTATCTGTCTGCATGTACATGGCCATCCAGTAATGAGGGAATGAAATGCATTTTCTGGCTGCATAAAGGGGCCCCAGTCCTGGATGGTGATGGAAAAATTGCAGAGAATTCACAGAATTATTCATTAACTATTGAAGGTGAGGATTACAGAAATTCCTCGGAAGTGAAAATACAGAAATCCCATTGAAATAAATGGAAATCCAACTCTACACTGAACAGGACACTCAGTATGGGGGCTTCTCCTGCTCCACCCTGACCAGGTCCTTTGGGATCATGGCAGCTTTGTGGTGTGTGGGGCTGAAACACTCTCACCTGTCTGTCATCTCTTTAATTACTCCTTCACAAGCCCCAGGGAAGCCCCCAGACATTCACGGCTGTACGGACGTGCAACCTTGGGGTCCACCTGGACACACTGTGAGGTTGTTTTTCCAACAGTCTTGCTAGCTATTTCATTGGCATCTCTGCAGTAAGGTTTTGAAAGTAATTAGCACGCACAGTAAGCGGGGTTGCTTTGCAATTTTGTATGGCATAAAGCTTTTGTTATGACCTTCATTTTGCGATAATCTTAGCATTCAATAAAAAAGAATGCTAATGGAAAACATGTTTATGAGGGATTAGCATGGCAAAAATATAAAACTTCTGCTGTGCAGTTTTTGAAAAATTGCTAAATACTTTTCTCATGACTCCCTTAGATATTCTAAATTATTTATACTGACCTTCTGAGCAAATCTAGCACTTTAAATTTAAGCTGCAATACCAAATGTAATAGAAACATTATTAACAGAATGCTTGAAGTTGCACGCCTCATGTAACACACTGGCAATGCCCTTCGCCTCTGTCGTTCTACTGCTATGCTCATGTAGCACATGAAATTTGGGGCTCTTTGTAATATAAGTATCAGGGGTTTTGGTCCCTTTCTCTCTCTCCAGACTCTTTGTAGATAATTCCCTGTCTGGAGAGTAGGCACAGAGAAGAAAATCAGCCCCTGGGGCAAGAGTCATTGGCAGAGCAGCCCTTTCCCCTTTCCTCTGGGACAAGGCTCATCCTGCAGGATACTTTTTGAGCCATTTTTTATGAGCCATTTTGTTGTGTATTAGAGAAGTGTTCTGTGGCTTAATGTATTCTGGAGGAGGGTGGGCTTTTAGGGCTTGTTTTTAGGGTTCTCATTAAGTCTGAGATCTATTACCTAGGAATCCATGGTTGTGGAGTAGAAAAATTTTGATGATTCATACGAACATTTTGGTTTTGTGCTGTATAAATGTAAACTTTACTTCTTATCCTTTACTAGCTATCATCCCATTAAAACAAGTATCCATTTCAATCTCATTTGTGCTGAACCCTGTAAACACCACTCTTCATAATTGTCAAACCTTGGTATGGTCCAGGTTTGAACACTGGCTGATATTGTTCACATCTAAGTTAACTCATTTCTGGTTTTGTGATCAGAGGTCAGAACACATGTTGAAATGGTAGGAAAAAATGACTGGAAGCATGGACACTATTTTATTTGAAAAGAGATTGACTGGCTTGGGATGTTTATCTTAGGAAAGGATAAACCAGACATGATAAACAGTTATGACCCAGTCAAGCATCTGCAGTGCTTCCTTCAGTGAGGTTCAGCAGTCCCAGCTGCTGTGTCAGGGACTTTTCTAAGCCTTTTCTAGCCTTTCTGGTTGGATGTTCAACAGCCCAGATAATTTAGTTATAACAGTACTTGTAAATACCGCTAAACTCTAGGCAAGCAAGGTGATTCCAACCCTTTTACTCCATCCCAAGAGTGCCAAACATAGGGAAGGAAATTAAAGAAAATGACAGGAAAAGCAAAGCAGCTCTTCACAGGGCAAGCATACTTAAAAGCATACTGCTAGAGAACAAGTGGCATAGTCAGGCCAAACAGCCTAAGGGATATTAGTTACCACTGTCTATTCTGCAAACATATTCAAAGTCAAGTCCCTTGGGATAGGAAAGTATCATCTCAAACTCCTTCTAGCTTTGCACCACAGAACAACAGCCAGCTCCTTATTTCTGGCATCTTTTAATGGAAATTCAAAACCCTGCAGTTCTCCTGTTTAAATTACAAAGTTAATGATAAAATTCATACAGACTGATCATTAACTGAATGGTTTGCTATGATCATTTTATGTGTACCATGCATTTTAATTAAATTATAATCTGCCTATATGTTTTCTGCTGCTTGCAGATCCTCAGTTTATATCCCTAGAAATGTCTGCCCACCCTAGATCAGAAAAACACTGAAAACCAAACTTTTGTGAACGTTTTAAGATTGCTTGCAGCAATTTTGCTTTCCTGAGGTTTGCTATGTAAACAACTGAAGTTAACCAATTACTCCAAAAGGCTTTGCTTCTAGGTTGTGTGGATTTTCATAGAATGGTTTGGGTTGGAAGGGACCTTAAAGAACACCCAGTTCCAACCCCCTGCCATGAGCAGGGACACCTCCCACCACACCAGTTTGCCCAAAGCCCCATCCAGCCTGGCCTTGAACACTTCCAGGGATGGGACATCCACAGCTTCTCTGTAGCTACTGTAACATGAGTTAGGGATTTTGCCAGTGGAACATGCTGGCTTGTGATGCTCAAGAGGGCTGGCATTAGTCTTGCTGACAAAACCAAAATTGAGTGCAAACCTGCCAGAAGAGGTGCCAATGGAAGGCACACAGGATAAAGGCCTTCATCCAAGATCATTGTCTCGAAATTCAAACACCAGTTTTATGATCAGCAAGCTGGTGGGCAATATTTCACTCTGAAATATTGCGGTATTCAGCGGAGAAGATTAGCTAGTAATCCAAATACACAGATAGTTTTTCTTTCAGACTTTGACTTGAATATGCTTCCAACAGTGACTGAAACTGTGTTTTCCAGCTGACCTGAAATATAACATCAGACTAAACTCTGATTTGCTCTGCCAGGTGTGTCAGGGTAACATATGGCTCTTCACTGTGCAGGCTTACCCGAGCGGAAACAGAAGGCAGACTAGAACATTAAAAAGCCAAGGTCCTACTGCAAGTATTCCTCAAATCTATTTATTGGGCTTGAGACAGTGTGTAATTTTGTCCTTGAGTTAACTATTAAAAAGGTACCCGTTTTAAGCACAGCCCTGAAATACAACATTATAAAATGTGAAACAGGTGAACCGGCCATCTGGAGGGATACAAGCTGAATACCCAGCCACTTGCTGCCTTTAAAATGACAGCACAATCCATAAGAGAAATTACCAGGCAAACAAAGTGGACAAATGCTCTTTTGATCACTGCCTCGATTTTCCTTTACATGCACCGGTTGTTTGCCTGCTATCAGGTAAGTGCACAGTGTGCAGCGTGGTGGCTGAAAGGCCAGAGCTATTTTTAGCTGTGTACACATGGCGAGGTAGCAGCAATGTAGGACAATTCACACAGGCGAGGCACAGGCAGGTCTCGCCTGAAAGCATGCAGCACTCTAACTGCTGCTTGAAGAGCGAGGACCGCTGTCCCGGTCAAGAGCTGGTTTATAACACCTCCGCATCAACATCTAGTCTAAACATATACACCCTCAGACTTGAGCAGCCAAGCGTAATAAGATGTTTTTGTCTGGGGACCTGGTTAAGCTGCCAAAGGGGTCACCTCGTGACCCTCACAAGCAGCCTCCCAGTCTTTCTGAGCTGAAATGTTTAGTTCTGACCAATGTGTTTTAAACCCATGCTGGTTCTGGCTTCGGGTTCATGCAGAAAGCAGAGGGACTCCCAGAGGGCATGGAGCTGCACAGGCAGACATCCACCCTCAGGTTCCTCATTGTACTCCTCACTGTGTGCAGTTTGGGGATCCACAATGTAAAAAGAACATAAAACTATCAGAGAGCGCCCAATGGAGGGCTACAAAGACTGTGAAGGGTCTGGAGGGCAAGACATATGAGGAGCAGCTGAGGCCCCTTGGTTTGCTCAGCCCAGAGCAGAGCAGGCTGAGGGGATGCCTCATGGCAGCCTGCAGCTCCCTCACGAGGGGAGCGGAGGGGCAGGCGCTGAGCTCTGCTCTCTGGGGACAGCGACAGGACCTGAGGGAACGGCATGGAGCTGGGACAGGGGAGGGTCAGGCTGGGGGTTAGGGAAAGGGTCTGCACCCAGAGGGTGCTTGGGCACTGGGACAGGCTGCCCAGGGCAGTGGTCAAAGCATTGAGCCTGACAGAGTTCAAGAGGTGTTTGGACAGCACTCTCAGACACACGGTCTGATTTGTGTGTGGTCCTGTGTGGATTCAGGAGTTGGACTCCTTGATCCTTGTGAGTTCCTTCTAATTCAGGATAGTCTATGATTCTATGATTGTACCTACGTCTCTGGGGCCAGTACAAGGATATGAGGATGCACACTGGCCAAGGGCAACTTAGCAGGGGTAGCAAAATGCTTTCAGATTCTTCACAATCACACAGCATCTTTGCAACTCTTTCTTTCCCACTGGTGCCCACTAATGGGCACTGGTGCCATTCCCTAAGACCCACGTCTTTCTGAACAGGTTTCTCAAATACTAAGACACAGAGGTTGCTCTCTCAGCCTGAACTGTTGCGAGATTGCCCATCTACATGGAGTGGCACATAGGAGAGACAGCAGCAGTTTTTCTAGCCGCCTTGGGCAATGAAGAAGCTTTTGCTGCTGACAGGAGAGATGAAACACAGATGTGACTACAAGCTGGTCCTTGGAGGTGCCAGACAAGTTCAATGTCAGTGCAGAAGACTGCCTAGCCCAGAAGGAGGGTGGGCTCAGCAGGACAAAGAAAAGGAGCTGAGCCCTGCAATGACTAGGCCCCATCAGATAGCACACCTCAAAGGGAAGAAGTATTATTTAGGGTAGAGTGCAGAATAACGAGATGCAACTGGAAAAAGGAAAATATTGTGAAGGCTGAATGGTAGGAAACAGCTGAAATGATGAGCAAGCTGCACATGATTTAAAATGAGAGCACGAGAAAGAAAAATCTTTTGTGCCTGACCTGCCATTTTAGCATACTGCAAATTCTCTTTTAACTGAGAAAAAAAAAAAAAAAGTCTGAGTTAAGTTGAATGGAGCTCCCGCAGAGCTATTAACAGAAAGGCTCTGGGTGAGAGAGGTGGTGGCTTAGCTACCTCTCAGTAACAGTCTCCAGATTATTTAATGTCTGTAATGTGCTTTAAAGATGAAAAACACTGAGTGCTTAGTAAATTAGAACAACAACAACAAAAAAATCCCCAACAGCGGCACCTATTAAATTACAAAATAACCTCTCCAGGGAAGTTTCAGAAGTATTGTCACTAAATACATTTAAAACAGCAGCTTGAAATGTATTTACTATAAGAAAGAGACCTGCATTTGCCCCAAGGAAAAGAAACAAAATGTCCTAAGGCTTCAACAGTCTTTCATCTCCATTTTTTTTATCACTCTTTCCTGATGCACAGGAGAGGGAGACGATTATTTGAGCTGTTTTTTTTCTCTGGAGCTATCTAGTGAAATGTGCTGACAGGTGTTATCCATCGACTGTGTATTTCAGGTAGTTCACAAGGCAAGCAAGTAAGGGGGCCCACATTCCTTGTTGAAAAGCACACGCATGCTGGAGGAGGATGCAGCTTCTCTTTGAGACCAAGACAAGCTGCCAGCATTTGCCATTTTCAAGGCAGAACAGGAAAAAAAAAAAAAAATTGTACCCAGACACATTTCCAGACAGATGCACCCAGCAAGCAGCAAGCAACAGCTCAGTCAATCGGAGGATGTCACAGGGTGCTCAGAACAAAAGGAAGAGGCAGCCTTTTCTTTTTTCCTTATGGTACTACTGCATCTGGTCTGTGCAAAAAGAGCAGCTCTTTCCTCTTGCTCTCACTGACAAGAGCCAGGACTGGGGCTGTTTATATTGCCAATAGCAGAGGGAGGGGCAGGGGCAGGAGGAAGGTGAACAGAAGTCCAAAGAGCAAAGTCAGCTGGTGGAAGAAGGGATTCAAGCAGTGATGACTTTTATACTGCAACAAGAGGCTCAGTTGTTTTGACTCTGATTTCCCATTAGCTCACCGCTACATCCCTGTTTGGGGCGGTTATGCATTGCAGACCCTGTGCTGTGAGCACCTCTCTGAGCAGCTGCAGCTGCCATAAAAATTATGCAGCAGGCTAGAAGCTCCAGTGAGGTTTATAGCCTCCAGGTAAGGACTGAAAGGTTCTGTAGAACAAGCCCCAGCACACCATATACAACTCAACCATGCTTTAGGATGTAAGCTTGTCTTCCACAGTGCAAGAACAGACATTCAGCATCACAGAGCAGCTCCCATCCTAAGATAGCTCTGAGTGAGAGCTGTCTCTGAGACAGCCTCCTGTGAAGCCCTAGGAGGCACCGTCAACTCTCAAGTATGATCCTCAAGTCACAGGTCAGCTGTGAGTATGGCAAGCACCAATTTTACTGGAGGAAGTTCCTTTGATTCTGTGCTATGAGGCTGAAGTGTGGGCAGGCCTTTAAGGAGACACAGCTCCTGCCCCACCAGCTGAACCATTCTGCAGCTCAGCAAGAAAGAGATGTCCCGTGGCAGCAGACAATGTCTGAGAGAGGTCTGTCCCACTGCAGAGGATGCCATAAAGAACTGCAGGGAAGATAACAAAATGCAAATTATTATTTTTTAACTGCTAGGCAGCTTCAATACTTTTATTAAATTACATTTTCTGTCATGACTTGATCATCCCTAGCTTTCTTTCTTTTTTTTTTTTTTTTCAGTAAATGGGAAGGCCAGAAAAACAAACAAACAAAACAAACAAAAAAAAGAAACAAACAAAACAGAAATAATTCAATTTTATTGCAGAGATGCATCAAGCATATAAAAATTATTTTTCAGAGTACACAGCAGAATTATAGCAAGTTAATTTACTATGGTGCTGCCATCACTGCTTAGTAGTGCAGGTCTTATACTTTCCTTTGCATTTAGCAAGGTGACAGATGTTGTAAGGATATCTTACAAATATGTTTGCAGGCCATATAAACCGTACTGTTGGGGAGAAGGGGGGAAGAGAGAGAAATTAAATTTGGAAATTCTCAAATGATGCTTTCATTTCCAGCTACAGGCTATAGCCCAAGCTGGGAGCACATGGAAGTCAGGTAAGAGCTGATAAACTCCATTTCCAGAGGCCATCAGACAAGTAGCACAGAGGCAGGCAGGAGGAAAACAGACCGACGCATTTCAAGCAAGATATTTTGATGAAACCTATCACTACGCATTCCTTACTGCAATTCGCTTATGCAGCTTCAGCAAAAGAGGATAGCTGGCCACTGTCTCACTTTGTATCTTTATGAGATCTTTGGCTAACTTGTTCAGTCCTGCCGTTTGTACAGACATGGTATGTTGTTGGTAAATCCAAGTCTCCTCCCACCACAGCTTGTCCTACTTTCTCTGGGCTGAAATCCCAGTGCTGCAGTACAAAGTGGCAGACCAGGTACCATAATTCAGGCAAGCAAATAGCTGCAGCTCGACACCCAAGGTGCTTGCATGAGAAAGTCGGATATGTCAGAAAAGGATCTGACATCTCACATCACATCTCACATCACAAGATCTTTGCGAGATCTGACACTAGACATCAGAAATCAATCCAGAACTCTACTTCTCAGAGTAGTCAAGTGCTTAAAATGTGTTTTTCTCAGTGGTGCAATTTCTATGCTGTATCTCAATGGGAAATTACTGGTTAACCAACAGCTGCACTATCAGAATTAGAACCCGTCTTAGTTATGGTGATCTCTCTATGCTGAATCAAATTTGTCGCTAAAATTCATCAGATGAAAATTTCACTATCAACAAATTTGACTGATGTGCTAGAGGATTTTTCAAGAGGTATATGTAAGCTGAACTAGAAAATGAGGGCATATTCCAATAAATCTACCACATTGCTGTAAATTACATATAAAAATGTTTTTTATTAGAAGCTTATTTTATGACAATGTATGTTAATATTCATACTTGTTCATACTGCCACAGTACATGTGCCAAACTTCATTATAAAGGCATTTGATTCAACATCATATTCTAAAAATAAAAATAAATCTCATTTCATTGCAAGTTTCCTGTAGTATATCCATTATGATGCAAAGCAAAATACAATGCATTATATTTTGAGTACAGCCTCATGAAATATCCAGATGAAATATTTACTGCATGTAATGGATGAAGAATTAAAAAAAAAAAAAAAAGTCTTCTGAATGTTTCTCTTAATAACCAGCAATCCATTCACTTTCCCTTCCCCCCAAAAAACATGGTGTAGAGTAAATAACCCTTTGCAAAGCTTATAGAAGTACTGATAACAAGCATCCCAAGAAAAAGATGTATGCTTGACTGCAACAGCTAAATCATACGGATGCCTTTTCAGAATTATTACACTGTTTCACCTCCTACAGAACAAATAAGCAATTTATCCTCTTGTAAGTAAATGCCTTAGGAAAACACGTAGTAGTGATTTTATGGAATTCCTGAGCTATTTCAGCTCTAAAGCCTTTTACTGAGTATTCTGAATGTGTGACGACAACCTTTTTAGAAAGACACGTGGATGCACTATGAACATCGTGTTATAGTCAAGAACCTTGACATGGACAAAATGAAATACACCTTGTTCCCACTAAAAACATTTTTACCCACTTCCCAGGTCCGCCTTTCTTCAGCTATTAGTAATTGATCACTGATGAGTTAGTTACAGCTCTGGGGTCTCTACTCTCATCTCATGTCCTCTGTTGCCACCTTGGATCTGTACACCTCTTCTCTACTGCAGCTTTCCTCTTGAGGCTTCTGCTGATACCATGTGCACAGCCCACTACACTGCACCTTTCTGCTAGGGTTCTGCATTTTTCATTCCGTATAAAATAACTACTTGGTACTCTCAACTGGGTAAAAATTACGGTTCTGACACACAACTGTACAAAGCTAAGCAAAAGTAGAACAAATTGGGCAATAGTCACCTGGTAATTAGAAAACTGCTGCTGCAGCTTAACGAGCAAAATCAAAGCTGCAGGCAGGCCACGACAGGCCCAGACAAAGCCTGACAGGTCCTGAAGCCTTACAGAGCTCGTGCAAAACCTCTGGCACCCTAAAAGTAACAGCTACATGTGTTACCATGAAAACAGTAAATACTGGGCTGTGCAAAGTTTGGGTGCATGGCAGCTTACAAATGTAGTAGTCCATCCTCGAGAAGCTGCATCACCCAGACACAGCACCTCACAAAGAGAGCATGTTTCATTCAGACTGCTCTTTGTGGTCACTTCATTTTTATTTGGAAGCACTTTACTTCTCTTCCTTTCTAGTGACAGCTGGACCTACCCCTGACCCAAGTGTCCTAATTGGTGGCTCGATTATTTCCTTCCTACCTTGAAGAAAGTCAGCCTGGTCTAAAGGACAAAAATACAAAAATAATAATAAAAAATAAATAATAATAATTAAAAAAAAAAAAAAACATAAGGTTTCTTTAGCTATTGGCTGACTTTTCTACACACTTCAGCCTAGGTAAGAGCATGCAAGGAAATGTATCTTCCTGCTTGGATGTGCAGGACCTGGCTTAATGTTGAGCCATACATAAGCAGAGCCCTAGACCTGAGGCCAGCTTAGCTGGGTTCTCGTCCTGGTTCTTCAGCGGTTCCTTGCATGACCTTGAGTAAGTCACTGGCAATCTGCAACTGGGGCTGATCTTCCTCCTGCCAAATTGCATCCGTGTT
Organism: Aythya marila; assembly: GCF_965140915.1. Classification (NCBI taxonomy): domain Eukaryota; kingdom Metazoa; phylum Chordata; class Aves; order Anseriformes; family Anatidae; genus Aythya; species Aythya marila. Next base: position 23,449,076 of record NC_139042.1, on the reverse strand, counting down.
GTCAGCTAAGTTCTTATGACAAAGCATTTCAATGGCTAGAGAGAAAACATACAATTTAAATGCAAATACTAATTTATTATCCAGAAAAGTCACCTTCAGGCTGGTTTTGTTGTTTCTAACGTGGTCTCTTTTAACTTGCATCATGACGCTGCGTCAGCCCCGTTCCAAGTGAGCAGGCACCTGAAGGAAGTGCTGTGGGTATGGCTGGATAAGCTGCATGAGGGATGCTGCCCTACCTCCCTTGCTCCCATTTTTTTCTGCAAGCCAGTTGTATTCTGGAAATGAGCACTGGGATGTTGCTCTTTTCACAGCATCCTTCTGGGAAGAGCCTCAGACAAAAGAGGAAGGAGGGGAAAATCATAATACTTCATGCTGGGCCTCCTTTATTGTTCTTCCGTAGTCCTGACCTCGACAGCTTCAAACTGGCTCCTGCTGTGCTGCTCCCTACCACGCTCTTGCAGCAGCCCCTGTGCCTCAGAAACACATCCTGCTGGTGCTCAGCTCACCTCATCTTCATTTTAGACCAGACTGATTAAAACTGTGAAGCCAACGAAAATGCCAAGCACCTGAAAATTCAGCTATATTTAATTGAAAGTTCAATTTCACAAATGTCAAATTTGGTTGACTTCCAGGTGGGGTTTCCTCAAAGCCTTGGTTCCCCCCGTACTGACTGGTCACACTGCAAAGTTATGAGCATGGCCATATGAACAGGATTACTACCTCCTCCTCCTCTTTTCTGCAACGTACCTAGTGCTTTATGCTGCTCCTGATGTATGCCCTTCTGCCCTGCACTGTTAAACGTTCGTGGGCTTTCATAAATTATCAAAATCACAGCAGCTGTACATTAATTACACTATGGTGTACCTCAAACTCACACTGATCTTTGTAAATAGACAATATGCAAAAACTTCTTTGCTGTACCATGCAGGAGGAATTATGGTAATAGGTGATTCTTTCTATTAGTGATTACTCTAGAGGTAGAAATTACTGTAAAGTAATTTCTAAGCTGTTATATGGATGATTTGAATTATAGCGGTATGCTGAGTCCAAGTCAGAGCTTCTTAGAGAAATTATGATCTGAATCTTCTATATACCTGGTGCTATTAATTTTCTCTCTTCAGAATAACTCACAAACTTATCTTCTCTTTTTAGAATATTTTTTCATCTCCAATTGCTTGAGTTTGCCAGCTTAAGCTGCATGCCCCCCAACAGGTCTGTTATCTCAGCACAAAGGCACTGCATGCGCAACAAGCCCAAGCTGCACCTTTCGTTCATTCATTTTGTTCGAAACCAAACAATTCACAGAACCACAGAATCATCTAGGTTGGAAGAGACCTCAAGATCATTGAGTCCAACCTCTGAACTAACACTAACCAGTCCTCCACGAAACCATATCCCTAAGTTCTACATCTGAACATCTTTTAAAGACCTCCAGGGATGGTGACTCCACCACTTCCCTGGGCAGCCTGTTCCAATGTCTAACAACCCTTTTGGTAAAGAAGTTTTTCCTCATATCCAACCTAAACCTCCCCTGACACAACTTTAGCCCATTCCCCCTCGTCCTGTCACCAGGCACGTGGGAGAACAGGCCAACCCCCACCTCGCTACAGCCTCCCTTGAGGTACCTATACAGAGCGATAACGTTGCCCCTGAGCCTCCTCTTCTCCAGGCTGAACAAGCCCAGCTCCCTCAGCCGCTCCTCGTAGGACTTGTTCTCCAGGCCCCTCACCAGCTTCGTCGCCCTTCTCTGCACCCGCTCAAGCACCTCGATGTCCTTCTTGTAGCGAGGGGCCCAAAACTGAACACAGTACTCCAGAAGGGCTCTTCTCAGACAAAAACACTGCGGTGTGATTCAGACACCCCCATGTGTTTTTCTTTACCAGACTTTTCATAGCACTTTTATCCAGACCACTTACACTCTTTGGCGTATGCTGGTTAATGAAACCAGGCCTGCACGGAGAGAGAACTGACATGACATCTGAAAGGTCTCAGCCCGCGACAGCCTGTTCTGCGCTGCACATTTCCAGCACTATCGCCAATTAATTTCTAAATACTACTGTGCAAAGGTCTTCTATAATTAGGCCCAAAACCATCAATTCCTAGAGCACCATGCTTTTCCCGTGGTTCAGAGCACTCATTCAGGACTGTTCCATGCTCTGAGTTGACTGAGCATGGGAATTACTTTATCTCCAGGGGAGATGATGATCAGCATTTCCCACCCAGTTCCTGAGCTGTCTTTCCTAATTTATCTTAATAACATCTTTGTGCTTTTACTCAGAAGGAAAGAGATCAAAGCAGAGAACAAGGCAGGCATCCTCTCCAGATTCAAATCAGCCAGAGGCAATCAGCAGAGCAAGTAAACAGCTCTTCAGCAGCCTGAAGAACAGCCTGCTCTAAGGGCAGGATTTCTGTGCTCCTGCAAGCTCTCTCCCCGTTAGCCTGGGAGGTCACAGATGCTGCTCATGCTATTTCTTGTCATCATCCCATCCCTATTGCTCTTTTTCACCCCTGAACCTGGTAAAGCAGTAACATTACAACAATGTCCCGTTTTCTCTTTAATAAAACAGCACAGAGCTGTATTCCTCAGGGAACAGGGCTTGCAAGTACACCAGGCAGCTCCAGACCTGACTTGAACCCTGGACCCCGGCACGCAGAGGAGTAATGCATGAGGCGTAGTGCTCGGTCTCCCCTGTGTAACATCTGGGACTTAAAGGGTCAGCGTATTTCGGTGTTTCAGCCTGAGCAGAGGAAACAGTACTCCAGAGGTGGGGGAGCCTGGGTTTTATTTGATGCTCAAGATGTCTCACTTGGTTCCTCACCCTTTTGGAGGGTCTTCTCTGTTCGGACCTTCTCATCTCCGAGAAATGAAATTACCTCACTGTAAATTAGCTCCACATCACATATGGGAGGTTGCACCCCTTGTCTTTCTGCATAGGAGCCAAAAACATTTCTTGTGCTTATTTTCATTTTTATATTTTTATATTTTTATTTTTTTTTAATTGAGAAGATTTTATGCAAAGGAGCACTTCAGACTGTCCATTCTGTTTGTTTCCATTGGAGTTTGATTTTCAAAGCAAATTTTGCTCTTGGTGAGCTCAGGAGCCACTGCAATCTAGTTTAAAACTGATTTTTATTTTTTTCTCAATCAATGCATGTTAGGTCCATCCCGTGCTCTCATCTTGCTCAGAGTCAGAGGTTGACAGAAGAAGCTCAACTCTGACTGAAAATCGATGCATATAAATACAAGGTCATGTGCCTGGGAACAACAGAGACATCCTTCCCGTGGAATAGGGAGAAAAATTGTGGCAAGCAGCAGCTCTGGAGAGGGCAGAGGAGGTCAGAGTGGAAAAGCAGGTGTCAGTAGCACAGTGCTATAACCAAAGAAACACTGCTACTACCCGTGTAGCAGCACACTGAACACGGAAGCTGTGCACTTTGTATTTGGCAGTGATGAGACTGATGCTGACACACTGGAGCCCAGACCTGGGCTTTGAAGTTTTGGAGATGCAGTAAGGCATTTGCAGCTTGTGTGTGCTGTCAGTTTTGCAGATCCTCTCGTCTTCCTTCTCTTCCCAAAGGTTTGTGTACACTGCAGACATCTTTGCTGACAGTCAAGCTGTGATGGAACCCAACACCAGAGGACAGAAAACTCCAGGAAGCTTTTGAAAATAAGATTGAGCAGGTGCTGGTGTGGTTCTTGTACTAAACATTCACTTGAGGTGCAGAGACCAGTTCAGCTTGTCTCTACACATGCTTCTATGAAAGGAAAAAGGAGGAAAGCTGACACTAGCCTGAAAGGGGAGAGCAATCCTGCCTCTGATGTGTGCTGCTCTCCAGAGTTGTGCTGTGGCCCATAGCCTGTAGAGAGACAAGCTGGGGTTAACCTGAGGGACGGGTCACAACCTGAGAGGAGACCAGAACTTGAGGGGTCCTTCAGGAAAAGCCTGCCACAGTGCTGGAAGCCAGCTCCCAGAGCACAGGTGATGAAGGGATGATGAATGGAGCCCAACAGCCTGCTCTGGAAAACCTAACTTCCATCCCTACAAATCTTATCACTCCCTTTCTTCCTGCTTCCTTAGATTCATTGGCAAAAATAGCCCAGAAAGGTAGAAAGAGTAATTTAACATATATATATTTTTTTTGCTTTCTCTAAACTGCTTCTGACAGCTAAGGAATATGCAAGAACCAATATCCACCTATGGCTTATTCACCAGCTAAAAGGCCTGTCATATTTATCATGATACCCAGCATCCTGCCACGCATGCCAAATCAAAACATCCACAGGGCTCTGCAGAACTAGGTGGTCAGCCCTAATGATGATTTTCTATAACAAAGTAGCTTTAATCTCCATGCAAAGCATGTGTCAGCCCTGTTTAATCAAGGAGGAAATTGGGCAGAGATGAAGTAGTCAGGGTAATTAGCTCTTCTCTCTCCCCTTGATATCCCCTCTGCAGGCGAGTGTTTAGAGAATACAGAAAGCATCAGCAAGCTTCTCAAGTCCAGAGAGTAACACCAGAAAAATCAGCTATGCCCACTGACACAAACGAAAAAATTGCTCCCTGCTCATTGCCCTGGTAGGGCTGATTTCACTCTTTTATGTGGAAATGTGGACTGTATCTCGCTTCCTACAAGGCTGTCCACACTCAGCCTGGGGGGGGGCAGGAAACCTGTCCTTCTGTTGCCTCACTGAGTGGAGAACTGGGATTTAAAGGATGAACTCATACAAATGACTTCCAGATATTACATCATATTTTGGCTTCATCACCAAAACTGAAAAAAAAATCATAATGAAGTAGCTTTTAACATGTGTATTTGTACACCCTTCATCATTTCAAAGAGCTATGTAAGTTTTGCTCTGTAAGTGTTGTGTCAGAAGGTTTCTTTCCCAGCTGTTGGACCATTTTTATGGCACTTCATTGATACCTCAGTAACTTATGTCATTAAACATGAACGCCAACACCAAACAACAGGTTCTACTTACTGATCTGATTAGTGTCTATACAATGGGAAGGTCACTTCCCTCCTAAAATCAAACTGTATATTTCTAAGACATAAAACTGAAACAGATGTTTCAGTCACAATGAGCTGGACAACCTGAAGCTCCTTCCAACCTCCTTCCAAGATCCGTTTTGGTTGCTTGTTTTCTGAAACCTACTTTCTCATAACGGTTTCTTGGGCAATGCTGTACTTAATAGGTTTTCTTTCCTTAATAGGTTTTCTTTCTAGTGTAAAAATTGGCCCTCTGAAAATCATATAAGCTTTTGACTTCTTTTCCCTACATTATTAGAGAAAATAGGAGCGAACAAGGAGAAATAGAAAAATCAGTAAACTGGAGGAAAAGTAATGAAAAAGGCTTCCACCCTGAAGAGCAACTAGAAGCAATTTACAATGACAGCCCTAAGGCTTTGTTTGATTTTTTTTTATTTTAATGGGAATCATGTGCTTGCATATGATAATGCCAAATAGTGATGTGTTATGCTGGATTGCTGTGCTTGATAACAGGCATATCTTTTCAATATGTGATAAACTAACTAACCTGCAAATTATCCCCTTCAATTGTACAGACACATAGATTGCGCTTTGAGGTTATGTTTTCCAGTTAGTTTTAATTTTCTGGTCTTTGTTGTTTGCTTTTTGATGGAAAAAAAGAATGTAAACAAACATATTTTACTTGTGTCCCCCCCTCAACGTTATTAAGGAAAGCAGAACAGCTCTACAAACCAGAGCCATTAACTTTAATGTAATATGCTAGGTACCAGATGGGGTTCAGCAGCTTGAGGGAAGAAGAACAAAAAAAAAAAAAAAAAAAATCATTGTCCAAAAAATAGCATCTTTTTATGCAAACACATCTCAGTCCTGAAGCGGTCGGTGCACCTTCTGCTTCTGACCTATTTCACCCCAGCCAGTACCGGGATGACACAGGCCCCAGCACGCGAGTGCTGTCAGGATGAAGGAGGCAAGAAGCCCATCGAGGTTGTCGCCTCAGCTACCTTCCAGCCACTGTTTTGCAACAGGGATGAAATTACTAACAGCAGGATAAGCCGGTCGTGAGGCAGCTCAAGCCGCGCACCACAGCGGCTGCAACAAGAAGCAGGCAGAAGGTTTGGGAGACATTTTCCCTCTCCGGCCCGCGTTAAGATGCACACAACCCCCTTAGGGAAGGAAATAAAACCATAAACGCTTTCTGAAGCATGGGGCAACGCTGGCAGCCCGGCTCCAAGCCCACCAGGCCTCTCTGCCAGGCACCGCCACCTCCTCAGGGGTAACGCCGCGGCGCATGGGGACGGCGGCGCCACCTGCCGCCCGCCATGGGCGCCCGCAGCCCCGCCGCCCTCCCCGCCTCCCCTCGCTCCCCTCCCGGGGCCGCAGCTTCGGGGAGAGGGCCTCGGCTCGCCCCTGCTCGCCCTAATCGCCCTTCTCCCTCGCCCCGGCCCCCGGAGGGCTTCCCCCGGGTGTCCCCCGCGGTTATGGGGGCGGGAGACCCGGGGCAGTGCGCGAAATGGCGGCCCCTGGCCCCCGCGGTGTGAGGGGTGAAGGTAGCAGCAAAGGTCTCACACGCCCGTCCTCCGACAGCCCCTGCCAACATCTTCCTGCTTCTCTCGGAAACAGCGATGCTGCCCGCCGTCAGCAGCCCTTGAAAACAGCAAACAAACAAAATGTTGGTGTTAATAGGCGCAGAACAGACAGCTTTAAGCCAGGGATTCACGGAGTTTTACTTAAAATGCACCCTTAACACATGAAGTTGCACATCCATACCTTCAGACCCTGGCTCGCTCTTGTCTCTGTTTTTTCTTTCTTCTCGATTTTCTCAGCCCTGACATGAAAGCCGAGCCCTTCACCCGCTGTGACCTGACCCAGTCTCTCCTCACCTCCCCGAAAACACCTCCTGCTACCTTACAAAGCTTTAGCAGCACCAAACCTGCTGCAAATTAACATCATGCTACAGTCTTAAAAATACCTACCTGAAAACATCCGTATCTGAGAGGTTTATTAGTGTTTCATTAAAATCCATGTTAATTTACATTCCTGAATAGGCTGCTTACTTAATGTATTCAGGGATATATGAAAATTCCTTGAGCATTTATAAACACATCAGAAACTCAGCACCAAGAAGCACTGTCCTAAAGACATTTCCATTACCTTTCCCTACATCCCTTTGCTCTCCTGTCATGTTAAATTATGCCAGAAACTTTTACGACAGCATTTGTCTGCTGTTCCACTTTTGTAGGTGCCTGTCTTGGAATGTGGAAGTGTATATAATAAATCCCCAATGAAGGTCTCATCCAAGAGAGTAATGGAGCACTGACCCAAATGACTGAGACTAGTTATTCATTACAGAATGTAGATGATTTATATATATATGTATATATATATATATATATATATTTTTTTTTTTTTTTTTGGGGGGGGGGGGGGGAGGAGGGAAACACACCATAGTCCACATGCTCATTCAGGGATCTGGCAAACTATAACCCAGGAGACATGCACAAGTTGTGTGATCTCTTCCTCTCTTACCTACATCAGACAGCTCTGGCGGGCCATATCCTTCAACAAAACAGGAGGGGCTTTGGCCAGGCTCTAGCCCCTGCATCATGTACACAAGACTTACACAGACGTACTAAATTATGAAAGCTGCAGGAATCACAGAGGTTTTGGATCTTCTCCCTTCCCCTACCCAAATAGTACTATGAGATCTCTGCTTATTGCTGACAAGAATGGAAGGAAGCATTGAAGTATTTATACATGCATATACATATTTTTTACTCTCTTCTTGGATTAGATGATTATTTCGTTGGGTATTTTGCCTCTGTATGCATGAAAACTGGAACTCTAGAACTGTATTTGTGAAAAGGTTTTGGTCACCTAGAAATCCAGCCTAGTGTAAGAGATTAGTGAGTAGTGTCTTATGTTGCCAGTAACGCCTGCAAGATTAGCTGTTATTCATTCACATAGGTAGGAAAATACACCAGAATATGAACGTAAAGATGATTACAGCCTGATAACTTCCTGTTCTTCCCAGCACTTGCAACCAACAGCTGCACAAGGAGGTCCTGCTGTCTCCAAGAGCAGATAAGCCATGTGTCAAAACCTGCAGTGAAGTGAAAGCTTGTTTCTTCAACTTGCAGAGCCCAAATTCAAAGATATACAAACATTGTTACATGCTTGTCAAAAATGCCCCTTTTAAAGTAGGTGCTTGAAAAGAAAGTATCTGGTTCTTTTCACTGCAAACACTACTCTGAAAATTAAAAGCTTTTGCCTAACTTTTCCAGGCAACCATGGTATCAGCATGCCTGCTTCCATGGTTATATGCAAAGCTCAGAGCAAATTGTAATAAGGGATAAGCAACATGCATGCTAGACTTGTTCCAGTTATAAGCTGTTACCCTGGTCTCATTGGCATTCAACACTCAAACTACCTTGGCTCAGGAGGATCTGATTGCTGAGGCCTTTTCTAAAGCAGGAGACAAGCGAATACATGGCCCACCACTTTGACAGTTCTGCTGCTGCTAAAAGAAGCGATGAAATTTCTATCACAGTGGTGTTTAATTCTGCTTGTCACTAGTATCCCCAAAGACTGTCAGAATATGTAGCAGAGAAGAACAAAGATTCTGATTTTAGTCCAAAAAAAAAAAAGAAAAAGAAGGAAAATAAGAGGGAAATAAGAAAAAAAAAAAAAAAAAAAAAGTGAGAGAGATCTCTGCCAGTCTGCCTTTAGTTATACCTCTCTCTGTCACTGAATTTCTGTGCCAGGCAAAGCAGATAAAGAGCCACTAGATTAATATCCTTTGCTAGTCTTTGTTATGTTGGTTTGGAGGACTATTTGTTTGTACTAAGAGTGATTTAGAGGCTACTATGAAGAGACATTCACAAGGTATCCAATTACAATCTAATTCTGCTCTTCTTAAATGAAATTTGGAAAGGAATTAACTCAGCACCCCCCCAAACTCTGTGAAGGATGAGAATCTACCCTAACATCTACCCCAGCGCAATGACAACAGACACATCATTAAAATGTCTCCAGCAATGTGCACAGCAATTGAGACTAGATTTGCAGCCCTGTTCAAAAAAAAAAAAAAAAAAAGGAAATACATGAAATTTAAAAAATGCTGCTGTCATGCACAATTAAATTTTCTGGAGCTGCTTAGTTAATCAAGGCTCTTCCATGAGCACAGTAAAAGACCTTTGTTAACTGCATCCACTGTGTAAGAGGCAGACTGAGGGCTACAGCAGCTCTGCCTGTAACAGAGGACCGAAACCAGCCAGTCTGAACAAACTTGAGCTAGTTCAGATAGTTCAAACAGCTCCAAAAGTCAGCCCTTTAGACAATGACCCACATGGCTATCATTTGTGGGCTGCAGTGGGTGCATTGCCAGCAAGAGAAAAGAGGCTTTGAACAGTTGGAGGGATGCTAAAAGGAAATGCCTGCACTTCTGAATAGCTGCACACTTGGAACATCACTTCTGCCACACTGGGAATATCACTTCTTTCATGCTGCCCTGCTCTTGGCATGGCCGTATCCATACTATCAGGGTGGCTAACAGGAAGAGAAAAAGGACATGGCCAATGTCCATGCACAATGAAGGACTTCTTTCAGAAGCTAGGTAGGAGGTAGTGAGGTCATAGGCTCATTTTGGAGAGTGGAGAGAGAAACAAAGCCCTGAAAGGACAGGGAATCACAGTCATTACTATTTACTGAAGATGAGGATTATCTCTTTGGAGAGAGAAGACAGGCATGTCCTCAAGCAGCTATCTTGTCTGGGAAATGACACAGCTCTAGACAGATCATTTTCAAGTTTATTTAACTTACAAAGAGACTGTGAAAAAACACAGAGCATCAGAACAAATTTAAACCATCTGTTTGATCATCTTGCAAACTGTAAACATTGTCTTTGAGAAAATAATCTTTCTTCAAAATAACAATGCACACAGATTCAACTAAAATGTGGGCAAAAAGCAACTTCCACTAAGTCAGCTGGAAATTACTCAGAGCATAAATCAATACTTAAATTATTTGATGTAATTCTACATCTCTCATCGGCTTGCTTCTTCCAGGGGTCCTGAGGAATGTGCTCTCCCTGCAGCTCCCTTCCACACCTCCCTGGGCAATCATCCTACCCAGCATCATTCAGATTAATCACCACACTGTTCATCTACTTAAAGTCCTTGGTGTGCATGTCTTATCTTGTTCTATCCTTCCTTTTACAGATTCTGTAGCCCCCAGATTTATTCTTTCCTGAAAGTACTGAAGTTTTAAGAAAATGCACTGCAATCAAAATTGAAATTGGGTTATTATTTTTGTCTGCATACTCTATGTATTCTTAACTATTTTTTATGATCCATAATGCATAGTTAAGAGAACACCTGCGTAAAAAGTTGAAGCACCAAACTTGCTCATTCTCCTAACTCAAAAGCCCTTATCAGTAATTTCATTGGTTTAAAATAATAGGATCAAGCAGCTCATGTGAACGTCCACTGGCCACACTGATAACTCACCCTTACACCTTTTCAAACAGCCTATTTGTTTCTCATGATGATAACATTAATTTCTTAGATTAAAAAAAAAAAAAAAAAAATCCAATATATATACAAAGTCGACATTAATCTAAAGCAACGCTTAAGAAACAGTGCCAAACCTAACACGTGTGAACAGCCTGGGATTTATGGATGCCGACATTCAAACCAGTAGCACAAACTACTTTCAGAATGTGATCAGTTATACCCGCACACCCCACATCAAACCACGCTAATAAAAAAATATAAATCTTGTACGAGCAGATAATTTTCAGTGCAGTTACAGCACGGGCTAGCTCAGCAGAGCCCAGCTGGGGTCTGCAGGCCAGACCCAGCCTGCAGGAGGTTTCCTTCTTCCCCCAGAGGAGTTGGGATACAGCTGCTCAGGCACCATGTGGAGCACTCACAGCCCAGCATCTCCACTTGGACCAGCTCAAAGCCCAACACAGAAAGCCACGAGCTGCTGCTCATGTGAGGAAGGGGCAACACACAGACATGTGTCCTCTTGCACCTCTCCCTGGGCTGGGAGAGGGCCGTGACCTCCTGAAACCATGTCAGGACAAGGAGGAGACGTTCTGGACTCAGCTCCCCAGAGTAGGCCAGCGAGAGTTGGCTCTTCCATCATCAGCCAGGTCTTAGCCAGCAGGACCCTGGATATGTTGAGGCATTGTTTACAGCACCATGAAATGCAAGGAGGAGAGGGTTGGCATCTTTTTCATTGTTGGTCACATTCAGCCACCTATGAAGTAATTTGCACAATCAGACCTCTTTCTGAAGAACCTTTGAAAATGTATATTTACTTAGGAGAAAAAATAGGCTACAAAGCCCATATTATTTTTGTTAAAAATGGACACAACATGGAACAGACACAGAAATGTAAACAGACAACAGCACCACACGCTAAGTTAAAACCAAGTCAAAGAAGCAGAAAATGCAGGGCCAACCAGAAATTTTAAACAAGCCAAACAGTAAGGATCCTCCTTGTTTTAAGGGAAGTACTGGGAGCTCCTGCCAACAACAGAGTGGCCCTACCACTGAGATCTTTCCTCTTCAGGTATTCTGAGCCTACGCAGTTTTGCTTATTTAGCTGCAGACTACCACATTAGTATGCTCGTTCTACTTCTGTGTACTGCTAGCTAATTACCAGCTAGTGTGCTCATTAAACACTACTAGTGGAGTTCACTGTATTGAGGAATTTGGGGTTATTTAATGAGTTGAAGGTGCCTAACAAGAGCACACACAGGGTGAGGGGTGATAGCAAGCTGTTTTGATTGATTTTTTTTTTCTTGTGTTTGGAAAATGAAGTGGTGGCTCACCTACTCCTCCTGTCACAACCCTGGCCAGCACAGTTGTCTCAGTTTCAGGCGGTGCTCATGATCCTAAGGAAAAGATCTCATCTGAATAGCTACCGCCTTTAAAGGAAACAGAGGTGTGAAGAAGCAGTCTCTTTCCTTCACACTTTCTGCCATTTTAAATTTTCCTTGAGTAATGCAGAGGAATGCAACCCCTGCTGGAGGAATTAAACTTCCATAGCTGGGGATTTTCTTTCTCTCAGCTGACCATTCACAAGCAAGACTGGATGTTTAGATGGATGCTTTCATTCCAACTGCAGCTCAGTGCTTGAGGAGGAATACCCAGGAGCTGGAATTACTAGAAAGAATAAAAAAACATCACGGTGCCAAAACCGGAGGCAGCTCCAGCATGTCAAAATGAAATAGCAGAACTGGAAAAGTTTCAAAGATGACAGCAAGGATAATCATAGACATGGGATAGCTTCTTTATGGCTTTCAATAAAAACAAAACACAGATACCAAAGCAGTATTGTAGAGGTCTAAGTGACTGGGTGAAAAACAAGCCATGAGTTCAAATAAAACTTCTTGCAATGAGGCAAAAGGCTGATGGAGCAGCCTCTATGTCCGGTTCTTGCCTGCAGAGCAGCTCTTCCATCAGCTTGTTCATTTGGCCAATTTAGAGGGAGAACAAGGCTGCTGGAGAGAAGGCAATTTCCTCCCTCAACAGAAAAGGAAGGAGCTAACTTGCTCTTTTTGCTGCCAGCAGCCATGCACACTGCAGTAACCAAACCACTACCTTACCTGTCAAAAGGGAAGAATGTGGCAGATGAGGCATGGCTAAACATGAGGCAGCCATATCCCGTTGTCCTTTTACAATAAGGCAAATCGTCCAAATGTCTTCAACTGCAGCAAACACTCAACTCCTTAGAGACTTCTCTAGTTCTTCTCTCCCAGGAAAACTATTTTCATCACAGGATTCCTAGAAGGCAGGATGTAAAGCAGAGCCAAAGAATCCCTGAGGTTGGAAAGGACCGAGTTCTCCCTGAGGACCAGGGACTCTGAATATGAGGCTTCTGACAGTTGTCTGAAGAAGGCCTCAGCTACCACTTAGAATTACAGAATCATTTAGGTTGGAAAAGACCTTTAAGATCATCAAATCCAACCAACAACCTAACACTACCACCACTAAACCATGTGCCTAAGCACCACATCCACACGTGTCTTAAATAACTCAGATTGTGACTCCACTGCTTCCACGGGCAGTCTGTTCCAATGCCTAACCACCCTTTCCATGAAGAAATTCTTCCTAACATCCAACCTAAATCTCCCCTGGCACAACTTGAGACCATTTCCTCATGTCCTATCATTTGTCACCTCAGAAAAGTGACCCACACCCACCTCACTGCAACCTCCTTTCACGTAGTTGTAGAGAGTGATGAGGTCTCTGCCAAGCCTCCTCTTGTCCAGACTAAACAACCCCATTTCCCTCAGCCGCCTCTCATAGGACTTGTGCTCCAGGCCCTTCACCAGCTTCATAGCCCTTCCCTGAATGCATTCCAGCAACTCAGTATCTTTCTTGTAGCTTGTATCCATCCATGGCGATGCTCAGTCCCGTGAGCTGTCTCAAGATACCTCTGCAACCCCAGTGAGGCTGCAGCCCTACAGCTGTGCACAGACACTTCAGAGAAGCACCCAGTCATGCTGGTTTCCCAGAAGAGCCATGCGAGCTTCCCCCACAACACTCTGCTACAGGCACCTCCTTATCTGTGTGCAGACTCTAGAAGTTGGCCCCCTTCAGCCCTGTTTTTGTTGATTTCCTTTGATTGCTCATCTGGCCGATTGCTTCCTTGCTTGGTGGTGGGTCAGCATTTCCCTCCTGTCATTCCTACCCTGAAGCTCCCCTCAGTGGGTTGGCCAGCCTGCTGGCAGAGATGGTTTTGTCCCACTTGGTCAGGTGGATCCTCCCTCTCCCCAACAGTCCTCAAAGAGGGTCCTGTGGTCATAAAAAACAAATCTCTCTTAACAGTACCTGCACACCCACTCCTACTCAAGGAGCACCTCCACCAGCACGGTCCAGGAGATAAATAGGACCCCATGCACTTGGCTCACCCCCAGAGCCATGTAGTTGAACTTAACCTGCTCCAGCTCTCCCTGGTCACATCGTCAGTGCCCCCGTAGAAGAACAGGATCTGAGCCCCTAGCCAGCAGCAAAGCTCCCTAGATACCAGGATGGAGTCTCCCACTGCTGTCCTTCCTTGCTTTCTCCCAGTAGTGTCACTGCACTAGCTGGCCAAGCGGCACTGAGGGAGCTTCCCACCCCTCATCTGCTGCCAGACACTGAGTTTCTTCCCTAGTAGCTGACCTGCATGGGGAGCAGGAGCCATGCTCCTGGGGCCAGAAGCCATCAGCTCCTGATTTCTGCTGTGCTTGGAGTGCCATTTCTCACCCAGAAGGTCCTGCCTGCACCTCCCTGGGTGCAGGTGGGTGTACGAGGCCTGGCTGGGGCTTCAGGCTTCTGCACCTGCCGGGTCCTGTAGGCCTGGTTGATCGTTCTGGTCATCCTCGAAGCTCTGCAGCCGCTGCTCTCCCATGGCTCTTCTGCTTTGTAACACGGGCCCTCCCAGGCACCCACCTCTGCCAGACAAAAGCCCATCTCCCCAGCCCCAGCGTCCCTCAGAGCTGTGCTCCCCTTTGGGCCCTCAAACCGAGCTGTGACCACAGACATTGCATACAGAGGCCGTGGCCCCAATGACTGTGGGTCTGTGCCCCGTGGCATGTCCTGACCATGACCAGGCTGCTCCCAGCAGCATCCCTGGCTCTATCTAGTGCTAACTGCTGCTGCATTCAGGGAGCTCTGCTCTCGGCCAGCCAGTGTTTGTACAGGCTGCCCCAGAGCTGCTGGAAGGGCAGGTGGCCACAGAAGCCAGCTGAAGCAGGAGCTCAGAGTCCTCTTTCTTCGGGAACAGGCTGCACCCCATATGAGGCTGTAGAATCCTCAGCCACAGCAGCACCCAGATGCTCCCCCAAAAGGCTCTGAAAGCCCCCCAGCAGCCCCAAAAGAAACTGTCAGAATACCCAGAGGAATTCAAAGCAGATCCCAGAAACTGCTGCAGTCCCTCAGATGTATGTCTCCAGCAGCTCAAACCTGCCTTCGGTTGTCAAATGGTCCACTGAAGACCATTCACCTTGCTGTATCAAATAATTTTCAAAAAAATTTTTAACAAATCTGATTACGCAGAACTACTTTCTTCACCTATTCAGATGCAAACTCCACCACAGTGCACTGAAATTTTAATTCAGTACTCATTAGTTTGGGAGAACCATAATTTACACCCACAGCCATACAGGGCCTTGAATGTACTACACTTGTACTGAGAACTAGAAATCACCTAGAAGTAAAAACCTGATTTCAAGCTGCCTGCATGTGTGCAGACACACATATGTGTACGTGTGCATATATATATGCATACACACGTACACATATATATATATATGCATACACACACGTACACACAGGATAAACTCTTTTGAACCCACACTTCATTCATTTTTTCAGACTTGTTATGTGTAAGATGAACCAATCTATTATCTTTGTATTTATCTTCTACACCATGCTAACATGCATCACCCCTGTCACTAGCGGGGTTCCCCAGGCCTCCATTTTAGGACCAGTCCTCTCCAATATTTTCAGAAACGATTTGGGTGTTGTCCTGGTTTCAGTTAGGACAGAGTTAATTTTCCTCCTAGTAGCTGGTAGGGTGCTATCTTTTGGATTAGGATCAGAAGAGTGCTGATACCATGCTGATGTTTTAATTGTTGCAGAGCAGTGCTTACACCAAGCCAAGGACTTTCCAGCTTCTCGCTCTGTCCTGCCAGTGGGCAGGCTCGGGGTTAGGCTGGGCATCAGTCAGTGGGTGGTGAGCAATTGCATCGTGCATCACTTGTTTTGTACATATTATGATTATTTTATTTTCTGTCCTAACTGTCTTTATCTCAACTCACAGGCTTCACTTTCCCGTTTCCCTTCCCCATCCCAGAGAGGGAGGGGGGAGGATGAGTGAATGGCTGTGTGGTGTTTGGCTGCCAACCGGGTTAAACCACTACAGGTGTAGGACTTGAAGGCTTTTTGAGCAGGTTCATGGACGATGGTGTGGTCATGGCACTGAGCCTGCTGGAATTTGGGAAGTGTCTGGATAATGCCCCCAGACACATGGTCTGATTTTTTGGGGTGATCTTTGGGGACCCAGTAGTTGGATTAGATGATCTTTATGGATCCCTTACAACTTGGGATATCCTATGATGCTAAATGGCAAGTGGAATAAAAATTTTATGCTAGATTTGTGACCTAAACTTGCCAAATTAAGGGAAGTTTCCCTACTTCATGATACCCACTAGATGAGCTATGCTGTCACAGGAAAGGCTTCACAGGACAATTCAGGCTGGAAGGAACCTCAGCAGGTCTCCAGTCCAAACTCCAGCCCAAAGCAGGGTCAGCCGTGAGGGTCAGGCAGGGTTGCATAGTGCTTTACCCAGCTGGCTCACGGACATCTCCAAGGAGGGCACCTGTTCTGCTGCTTGACTCATCGCACTGTGGCCCTTTCATCTTCCCAAGATTCTCCTTACACCGGGACTGACTTTTAGCTCTCTTCCTACACAGCAATGCATGGTGGTAAAGCCTGAACTAATTTTCTTCATGACCTCCCTGCAGGACCATCAGGCTGCTGCTAATTCCCCCAGAGCCAGGCTGAACATCCCATCACCACCAGCCTCTCCTCACAAGGCCTGTGCTCCAGACCCTGACCATCTCGGTGGCCTTCCACTGACCTCGTACAACTTTTTCAATGTCTTTCTTGCTCAGGGGGTGCCAAAACTGCACACAATACCTCAGGATTTGCAGTGTATTTCTTCCCTTACCCAATTCCATCATTTTTTGTTGCTACGAGTTCTTGCAGAGCTCTGGCACTCAGCCACAGCAGATCTGTGCAAGCAGGTGCAAGTTCCAGGGATGGTGGGAGACAAAACTTCACATCCAGGGGCTGTTTTCGATCATTGCTGCTCATCAAAGCCTCAAGGGCCAGCGAAGAGCACAGAGCATGTGCTGCTGACAAAAGAGATGGTGCATTGTAAGTTTTGGACATGCTTTCTTCTTGAGATAAACTTGGCTTTCCTCACTCGTATTTGTCCTACTGAGCAGCAAACAAAAAGGAAAAAATACAAAGCAGATGGGAATCCACGGTGGAAACAAAAAGAAATTTAGAAGACACGGAAGGCAAAAAGAAGCAGGTAGGGAGGGTGTGCCTTCCGACTCTGGTTTTCGTGTGTCACGTTTTCATTCTGAGGCGTTTTCCACAGCTACTGCCAATCTTTTATTGAACTCAGATGCCGCCTGCTGCACAGAGCCACAGTGCGCTGTGTTCCCCCATGAAGATTTGAGCTTTCTCCCTACTTTGGCAGCCCTTTGCAGCCACTGAGACCATTCCCACACCAGTCTAGGACATGTGAAGAGGAGAGTAAGGACTATGAGGACTCTGGTTCAGATTAGGAAAGCACTGTAACATACCTCTAAGCCTTTCAGGTGTATTTTCAGGGTCATTTCACTGCAGTCTACTTCAGCACGTTAAAACTGTGAATGTATGAGAGGGAAAACACCTACAAGGCACTGCCTGCAAGGTGTTGGAGGTTTTACTGATGAACGCTTTCACAGGCATACACGCAATCCGAGCCCAAGGAACACCTGGGGTTTTCAGCATATGCTCACAACCTGCTGAATGTACACGACAAAACTGGGCCATTTCAGCTCCTATTCAGTAGGAAATCAAAACATCAGATGTTTCAAAAGAGAAACAACTGAAATGACAGAAAGGAAATAAATACAGGTTACTTTGATAACCGTGGTTCTTAGATGGTTGTACTTCTCCCTGCCACACGAGACAGCAATTTCCCTGTGCCATATGGTGAGGAGTAATGCTTCAGGCTCCCACCTCCTCTCCTACTCACCACCTCGGTACCTTTAAGTTGCAGGAATGTATCTGTAATAGACATCAAAGGACAGGGAAAAAAAGCAAGCACGATGACGACGACTCTCAAGGATCCCCTCTTAAGCACACACTAACTCACTTTTTCTTCAGGAGCTTGTGGCATTCCCTTGAAATCACAGAATCATGGAAGAGCTGAGGCTGGCAGGGCCCCCTGGAGCCACCCCTGCCCAAGCAGGGACACCCAGAGCAGGCTGCCTAGGACCACGTCCAGGCAGCTTTTGGAGACCTCCAAGGATGTTGATAGCAAGCACAGGAGAAGATACTCAAGAAACCCCACCATGGTGTGTGTAGCACCACCCTACCAGATGCAGCTCATCAGCTCTCGCTTTTGAGTGGTGAAATCTGATTTCAGCTTGATGAAAGCACAGATGAGGCTGCAGGCAGACAGATGCATGGTGGATAACTAGGGCGGAGCAGACCTTCAGCCGCTGCTCCAAGACTCATCTGGGTTCTGACAGAGCACCGCCCACCAACCCACTGCATTTTTTTCACAAAATGCCTGGACACAGGCTACTCTCCTGTCAGATAATTACCAATTACGAGAAGCAGAACATCTCGACAGAAGCCCTGCGGGAGAAATAAACAGCTTAAAACACGTCCTAAGCTCTGTACCTATGCAGTTAAAAAATCAAAGTGCCGTCTGATATCACAACTGTGACATACAAATTAGACCTAAAAGCAACAGGCTCACAAGAAAAAGACTTGAAGCAATTTCCTGGCTGAAACTCCTGCTTTTGAACTGAACACGGTACAGGAATCAAGAAATATGGCTAAAGACAACAGAAAGTGATGTGCAGGCCAGTGTCTGCCTGTGTCTCCTAGAGGTAACAGCTCAGGAACACCACATTTCATGACCAAGTCTATGGGAATCCAGGTTCAAGTAGGGGATCCACCTTCAGAAGCCCTCCACTTGTCTGTCTGAATGATTCAGCCCAGGAATTTCAGCTGAGGATCACCCTTTTTTAGTCCCTTTGTAGTACAATGGGATGACTCAGCTACTTAACAGCTACCTACAAGTCCTCATCGCTCTTGAATTTAAATGCAGTGGTGGGTCCTAAGCAGGGATAGCTCCAGGACTACATTTTCCTGCTGAGAATGGCAACAATAACAAGGGCATTGCACCTCAGGTACAGCAAGGCCACCAAGGGACCTCCAGGCAACCCAAAGGCCAAAGCCACATCAGCTCCAAAAGGCAGGTGATCTACTGAGACCCTTCAGTCCCTGCTTGAGCTAGGCATATCGGCCTAATGTCGATGTGTGTCGAGATAGGGTGAGGTATCTCTGTAAGAACGTTCACTGTCTTTATTACTAACCGTGGAGAAAGTTCTTTCCTCTGAGAACTGAAGCATGCCCAAGCCAATCTAGATATGCAAACAGACCTGAAAAAGTGGCACTGTTCTGAAGGTATTTTTGAAATGTGTCCCTTTCTCTCCTGTTGCGGAGCTGAAAGGACGGGGGATCACCTGAAAAACTACTCCCCACCCAAAGCAGAGCCCCTGCACCTGCAGGAGATGCCTTAAGCACAACTCATCGAGTCTTTCTGAAGACTGAGTCAGTTGCTAAGAAGACAACAGACCACAGAGCTTTTTGTGCCATTCTTCTAGCATTTCATCAGGAAGTTTAAAGAAGCACCACTGGCATGAAGCACACTGCCCATACAGACTTACACAGCATGAGGGAGAAAGGAGTAGGAGCTCCTCTGAATAATGCAAAAACACTCCCTGACCTTAAGCAGTCCTTTCTTCTCGGAAGTGTGCATGTCATCATTCACAGACAAGCATTTTGCAATGCTCTGAATACTCTATAGATGGTATTTCAAAGCTCCACCTTCATTTTGCTGTTTTTGCCAAGTATTTGCATACATTAAGAACATTTCTATAAGCATATCTGTATCAAACAGAAGGGAGGTCCTGACTGCTGAAGGCTGTTTTACAGCTCCGTAAGCTCCAAGAGAAGCAATTGGTTTACACTGAAAACAAGTATTTGAGGCCAAACAACATACAAGGTTTTTCTGTGATGCTCTGGGATGTAGCAGCAACACACCACGTAATCTATTAACATACATATGTGTTTTTAATAGGTAGATCACAATTGGCTCTTTTATCCCAATTTACATGAACAGAAAACAATACAAAAGAAAACTATGTTCCAAATTCAATATCAAATGGTAGCATAAAAAAAACTGACAAGGTAGTCACAGGTTTTGAGTCAATCAGTGAATTAAGTATGGATTTAAAGTGTTCCCCTGATACACTGAGGATTCGATCTAAGCTCAGTATGTTAGCCCTTAGTGACACTAGTTCTATGTTACGGCAATCTCGTTTCCTTATTTTGGATAAATACAAAAAAGGAAAGAGGGTAACAGATACTGATCTAACATGAAATACCAGAGTTTTATCAAAAAACAACCAATACAAGCAGCAGAGCAGCTTAGGATGAAGAAAACAAAATTCAATTTTAGACCCACGTGGAGATTAAAATGCTGCCCCATGCAAAATTAATATCCCATAACCCATCTCCACACGTTGGTCAGGATAGTACCCAAGCACATAATCATTAAAAGTTTCTGAAGTGATACATATTTTATGAGTAACTTCTCTTGCTCCTTCCACGAACCCAAGAAAACGGTTTAGCAAAATTTGATCTTCCCTACTGCAAAATCATCATTTTTCTTTCACATTTGTATCAAGGACTTGCTTCTTCCTTAAGACAAGCAGCAAGAATTGAACTAAACTTCTGCCCAATATCCCTCCAAATTATTCCTCCTTTTGTTCTCCCAAATAAAAAACTCGATGTAAACCAAACTTGGCTACTTACATAGTCCTTACGTGCCATTGCATTGGATAATGCTGGCTATATTGGGAGATGGTTTCACAATTTTGATTTACTACAACCTCGGGAAGAGCTTTCTCCACTAGACAATGGGAATCAGAGATAACAAAACGTAGCAGTTCATTTAGTAGTTCTCTAGGTCAAATGCAGAGCTTGTACGCACCTTTTCCAGTATGGGGCAGTAGTCAGATGGCTGCTTTTGTTTCACAACCTGATGGCTGTGAAACAAGCAGCAGGATAGTAGCATTTCCTTCACCACACTGAGTTAGAAGATTCAGAAACTTGCCTGGTGGGGCCCACTGAAGGGAACAGAAAGCAGCAATGACAAGACACAGGGCATCTAGGAGAGGGCATTATGTATGTGAGGTATACGAGGGGAGGGCAGGACCATTCCAGGCTGCTAACGAGGCATAGTGAAATGGCTAAAGATGACTGGACCATCAGGATTTCACAAAAAGCTGCTAAGAAAAGAGCTCAGGTTGAAAGATTTCATGAGGCCACATAGAAGATACCATCACTGATCATCGCTATCTGCAGTGCAACAATGCTTACAGGTGCACAATTTGGCATCTTTTAGAGTTCTTGTTTCCAAATTGCTTTTCTTGACCTCTCTTGCCTCATTTCCAGCATTGCATTGAGATGGATGATTTGTTGTCTTACCTTCCTACCTATGGAGGTTAGAATCTGCCCGTTTGTAATTATTTCAAATCCCTTCCAAATGAAATTTGGCCTCAGTAGCAGCTACCCACCTCACTTTGCACTAGCACCACTTGAGCACTAGCCTCAGTTCTATGGGTGTTTTTACACATTTCAACACTCCAGCTACATCTTCCTCCTAATCAAAGAAAGCAACGTATCCACGGCTCTCTCAAAAAATAACAGTAAATAAAAAACACTAATTTATCTTCCCTCATGAAGGCTATCAGTTTGAATAGAAGACTCCTATCACTGGCCACCTCGTATTGAGTAACTACTCTCCCATCTCATTCATCTGTTGATTCCCTACCTTTTAGTCAGCTCTGTAGCACCTTTCAAATCAGTAACTCATTTATAACATCCTATTTTTCACTCAACACACCTACATACCTCAAAACTTCTCACTCACCTAAGCCATATACACTACAGCAGAAGATAAACAGAAGGTAAAAAAAAAAAAAAGTCACCTTTCTCTCCCTTCCTCTTCCAGCTCTTATGTTTTGAAAGTAACATTTATGGAAGGACAACAGCAATTACCATTTGGGGAACACAAAGGCATTTTCTACTGCCTCAGTATGTGGTAGGTCAAAGGCTCCAGAGAAATGTTGGTGGACACCAGATTCACGTAATATGTTACTGCATATATAGATATGGCTAAAAAAACCCTCACTATTTAAAATTAACCTTACTTTTTTTATTAGGTATCGATTCAAAACTCTTCTGTTCCTCAAAATACCTTTAGTTTACAATAATTTAACTTTTCTGAATATAAATGTACCATAAAAAAAAAGTAAGCTTTAAATATATCTACCAAAAAATCCGAAGATGTTCCCAACCAGACTATTTCAAGTTGTCGAAACATTTTACATTTACAATTTTACATTCTAACATTTTCTTCTGTATTATAATATCAGAAATTACTACTACTAAGATTTACTGAGCTCACATTTTCTATTATTCTGAATGTCATAATTGCAGTGATTGTGTCTTGTCTAGAAAATTAAAAAAAAATCCAACAATACTGAGTCTTATCAAACCTAGTATCTGAAACCTTTAGTTCTCTGGATCTGTTCAGAAACAACAAAATTGTGAACTGCAAACAATTTTATTTTTTTTAATACTAAAATTACTTCTGACCAAGCAGGAAATGTATTCAATAATACTGTTTGGATTTTCAAAATACTCTTTCCTTTTTATCTATGCATGTGAGGTAAGATACAAGTATCAGAAACACACCTAGTCAAATAAAACATCTTACGAGATGTTAGTCATTCTCTGAAAACATTATATATGTTAAAGCTAATTCTAAACTTATCACATGATTACTGCAATACTGATTTGTGGGACTGGAAATTGGTATTTGAGAGCCTTTCTTCCTTCTTACATAGATATGATATGATGCTGCTATCTCAAAAAATACAAAAATCAAAAAAAAACCACACATACATCACCATTACATAAACAGATGTGCTACCATGAACTAGACTGTGACTGTAGTGAGGCACTGAAAAAAATGTCAAATGTGAAACCTTTCAGTTACTCCATACACACACTGTATAATACTATGTTTATCCTGCCTATACAAATATAATGGCACTTGGTGAACTTCGTGCAGAGGGCAGATTTTTTTAGATAGCAGAAACTGAAGAAATTCAAATCAAATAGTTGTTTGTTTTTTCCCCCTGTACTTCTATCCCCCTTGCCAATATTCAGCTTCTTACTTTTCCACAAACAACAGAGTTCCAGAAGCTGTAACGCATGTCATTAAGCAAGTGTCCTAAATATGTTGGATAAACCTTTTGACACAGCAAGAAGTCCATTTATGTCTATATAACGTAAGTCACTTCTGCCAGCATTAGGAAATTGCACCAAAATTAGCAGGCATCTGTGAAGGCAACATCCAACACAGATGCAAAGACTGGAGTGACAACCTGTAAGCACAACAGGAAATTAAAAACAATCTGCTCCTCTTGATGGATGACTGGACAGAAGGTCTTTGTTAGATCAATCTTATCATTTTGGGTCCTCATAATGGTAAAAACAAAGAGCCAGCAGTCTAATAGAAGGATAATGGCCATCAAGTACTTGTCTTACGTGTTTGTAGACATGCTGCCTTGGACAAGCATGGGGTGGTATACCTGAATGTACTTACTTCAAAAATTCTTTGTAAAGTATGTACTGCACCTACCTGGATGAGGTAGAGATACATCAATCTCTGCAAAATATGTATGTTTTTTTAAACATAGACAGGTTTGCAAAGAAGTTTCCATCTACAAACTCAGAATTTTGTATGTCAGGGGTATACATGTTTTAATATACGTGTATACTCCCTTTCTATTACATGTCCTGTATGCAGAAGTGTTAGGATATTGAAACATATCAATGTACGTGGATGTGCACTTATATTTGCACATGACAAATGCATTTAAGAACTAAACCTCACAAAACCACGGGGATGTAAACTTGCTGGATCCAAAGCCTACTGTATACACTCACAAAAGCAGGCTTGGATCATGTGTCAAAACCTATACGTGAAAAATATTAATCAATAGCAATACAAATGCACTCACAGCTCTATATGAAGTGGGTTTTCTTGAGAACATCAGATGACAAATGCTATGCCAAAATGAAGTATTTAATCTTCAAGTCTAAGCTTTTTGCAAGTCACAAATTGAACATATTCATATTCAGTGGAAGTGTCTTTAATATGAATACTTTTTTGTAAATTCTGGTTTTGTTCACATAGATTGAAGTGTCAAAAGAGCAAACAACAGAATATTTCAAAAAGGATTCATTTTGCCAGAAAATAAAGTCAATTGGCAGAGTCAAATAATTGATATAGGAATCCAGATTATCCTAGGTGGACAAGGTGTACTTACACTACAACTGTCAAGCAATTTCATTTATTTCCTTCCTGTTTGTGGATTAGCTACTCCTAAATATTAATAATCTCAGTTGGTGAAAAGTAAAAAACAAAAAAAAACCATGCTTCTGGAATTATAGTGAATTATTCTAGTATGAAGATTACAGCCACTGTTTGCATTTTATATATGAACTACAGATCACTGAAAGTTTCCTGTTGCACTGCAGCAAGAAGAAATTTAACACAAGCTTAATTTGCTGCAAAGTACAGCAAGATACTTCGGCAATCTCATACAAATTTCATACTGGAACTTGTTACAGTGAGTTCAATTTGATCTTTTAATGTAATACAGTACATTTTTATAAACTTAACATTATCATTGCAGAAGAGCATGCTAACTGAATGTTAGCAATTTATCTTTTATACATAATTATACTCTACTGTAGCTACTGTACGCAGATCTCAAAATGTTAGTACATAAAATATTCATTTTCTTTATGAGATGAGAATGAACTTAGAAGAGGTTCGAATATAAGAATGAAATATTTGCTGTGCCTATTTCTCAAGAAATAATGAATTACACATTATAACCCAAGAAATCAACATTTAAATTGCAAAACTATAGTTTAAAATTTACATTAAACATTATGATCAGTAATGTGCATCAATATTTGATGAAGTTTAACCTAACCATGTTTATGCACATAAAGCCTCAAGAGTCTGCAGCAGTTTCAACATCAATTTTTCATATTTTTGTATAAAATGGACTTAAAGATACATCTTCCATAAATGTTTTCAGTGCAATTCAGTCAAAGAGGAAAATATAAAGCTAGCTTTCAATTTTTTTTATACCGTAAAGGAAAAACAAAACAAAACAAACAAAATAATAAAAAAAAAAACAACTTGCATTTGCACTGCTGAAGCCTAAGTAAGCCAGCTCAGTTGTGCCAGCTATTTCAAAGTCAATTCAAACCAACCATAATGGCCTTTTTAGGCAGTATTTCCCCCATACCTATAGGTATGAATATTGAAAAGCTGAATACTGGGGTGTGGGGGGGAATTATGCAGAGGCAGAATAATCTAGTTGTTTAAAACACTTTTTACATCAGTAACAAAAAAATACATAATGAAAAAAGTCTAAAGGTTTCTTTACTAGTGATATCGTAGTTCAGAAATGGGTAAATCCGTGCTTCAGTATTATCCTTTCCTCTAATCTTCACAAGCCACCTTGCAACTATAACGTATTTCTTGATGGATTGTATGAAAATGCTCCACTATTCAATGAGATTACTTTTTTGTAAGTTAGAAATTGATTTTTTCATATGTTTTCAACGGTGGGGAACCGGAGAGAGAACAGCACCTGAAATTATAGTATGTGCTTGGCTTAGCATAGTGTAGTAACCTATACATTTTGGTTTTCAAAGACAGTTTGTAAACTGTAAAACTGCATACAGGATACTGACTAAGTATTTTGTTTCTTTTTTTTTTTTTTTTTTTCTTTTTCAGATTATACCTAAAAACACAAATACAACCTTCTCTATGGTCATAAAATAAAAATGGAGCTTCATTCAAATCTTGAATACCTTGACTGCAATCATCAACTTGACTGCAATCATTCAACAAAATCTTAGCTCTTCATACCAAAAAAATTTGGCTCACAAAAAAAAAGAAAAAGTACAATAAACTTTCAATAGAAGGTTCTCTCATGAGGCAACCTACCATATACTACTGCTAGATACGAGTTTCCAAAAAAAACATTACATCCCATTTTCAGCACATTTTTCATAAACATGCAACTTCACTATAAAATACAAAACACTTGGCTCTCAAGAACAGCTTTATAAAGACACACTGCATCAATAAAATTTTTCTTTGTGATTAACTTTACATTGTAATAAGAACTGTATTTTCACTAATGTTTATATATCAGATTTCGTATTATAATGTAGTAATAATTTGCTCTTTGTGAACATCATGTTCAGAAGGAAATATCTATACACATTAACATACTAGACTATTAAAAACTCAGTTACAGAATTTTATTGATACAGTAGATTAATAAAAACTGATAGGGGAAGATAAATTGGGGAGGGTATTCAGTACATTATTTAATAACACACTTTTAAAATTATAATATTTTAAATCCTTTTTGAATTTTCAATGCCACTAGAAGTCCAGAGAAGTCTGGAATCAATACTGAGGCGTAAAACAAGTCAAACAACTTCTTCCACAATTTGCATCTCTTGTATTATTCTATCCAACATTGTTCAACTGTAAAAGAAAGTAATTTAGCACCTCTGATGATAGGTAGGTGCCTCAAGGTAAACACTAGGTTAGATTCATGAAGGAAACAAACACTATTGCATTTCTTCTTCTTCTTCTTCTTAACAAATAGTGGCAAAAGTGGCACTATTTGTTCAACTGATTTTTTTTCACAGTTAAATGTCAACAAGAGTACAAATACGAACACTGACAGATATTGCTTGAGATCAATTTTTAACAAACTCTGCTCCTTTTTAAATCAATAGATCCAATAAACAGTGGGGCACTGTCAGTTTAAAGCCGCAGATAAAAGCTATACAAGCACTTTAGAAGTCAGAAACATTAAAAAAAGAACTATTTACAGTTTTCTTCTTTAGTT
This sequence comes from Aythya marila, assembly GCF_965140915.1. Taxonomy (NCBI): domain Eukaryota; kingdom Metazoa; phylum Chordata; class Aves; order Anseriformes; family Anatidae; genus Aythya; species Aythya marila. Next base: position 23,422,203 of record NC_139042.1, on the reverse strand, counting down.
CATATGTCTACAAAGCCAGCGCACATTACACTTCACAAAAACCCACAGTTAATGATATCAACATGTGTGTGGCTAAAGCTTGTGACCTAGGGACTGCAAATGCCGGGGCAGTAAAAGTAAAATAGGCTTTGTCTTTTTTCAGCAACCCCATTTGTGCACTAACAGCTTCGTTCAGTCTCAAGCTTTATATTAAAAGCATTCTTCAAAGCTTTCACCTGGGAGGCTGATAACTACATGCTCACTCATCGCCTTTCCCTTTTCGAAGTTCTGCGACGCACCTGTTTGGGGAAAAAAGTATTTTAAATATTTAACAGAAAAAATAAGTTATGAAAAAAGTCAAGAAGAATTGTAGTTTATGGGAAAAATGCTTACTTCATCATAACGTTTAAGTAACTGTATAGTGTCATTAATTACTAATTTTATCACAGGTGCAAGCCTTGATCAATGGCCCAGACGTAAATTTGTTTGATGTTGTAAACCTGCATCTTTCAAGTGTTAAAAAAAATAATCTAATGTCCTCAGATGCTTCAATCATCAGATTTGTTGAAAGGCATCCTCAATTACATCTATAGTATTACTATTAACACCCCTATATTTATAAGAATTAAATATATAAACTTATTTTAACATATTTGCATATGCTAGTAAGAGGAAAAAGATTGGTTTAGAATTCTGCTCCAAGTTTCTGTAATTGTTATCTGATGCTATTCATTTTGCATTCCTCTTTTGCATAAACAAACATAACTCACTATTATAATCTAGCTGACAAAAATAGGTACAAGCTGCCCAGAAAATAATTCCCATGATGTACTACACAACTCAGATTAAAAAATTAAACAGAATAGAAAATTTAAGATACTTGACAAAAACTGATATTTTCTCTCAGAGAAATGCAGATTCTACAAGAAACTACACTGCAGTGCCACTATAAAACACAGAGGTGGCAAACACCTCCTTCATTTTCAAGGAGGAAGGTTAAGTTACAAGAACAGGGGAAGTCAGTCAATACAGAGAGGACATTACAGATTAAAAAAAAGAAAAAAAGCTAAGGAATTTCTCTTACATTGATTGTGGAGACTTCCTCTTCTTCCATTACTTCTTCCTGGGGGATGTCATCACTGACAGGTGAAGTACTCTGAAATACATCCATCTCTTCACTAGATTCATTCTCCTTACTGGCTGCTTGTTTGGAACGTCCTGCACGGCTAAAATCAGGAAAAAAAATAAAGATCAGTTTCATGCCATATGGGTCTGCACATGCATAAACTCTGCAAGAGAACAAACATTCCTCTTTATAAGAACAGAAGCCTTAAAATTTCAATTTATATAGTACATATTATATGCCTTTCTAGTTCATCTGCAGAAAGAACACTAGAGGTATAAATAGGAGGGTGAGCAACAGCAATAGGAAACCAAATTCTTCCAGAATAAAGAACCAGGAGTACAACATGGAGCAATTTTTGCATCTATAGACGGGACAGATATTTCTCTTCAGTGTCAGAACACAGGCCAAGAAGGCTGACACACAACAGTAACCAGTGACCAGGAAAAGCCAGGCAGCAACTGTTTTATTTATTTCTTCTGAACAAATAGATCTCTTCTATTTCTTTAGCAGTTTATACACCACAGAATTTAAGTAGCTGCATGTATATTTTTACAGACCTAGAAGAACTCGCATGTTGCTATTTATGAAATTAACTCTATAGTGGACCTAAAAGCAAATCTTCCAAGCTAGCTCGTGCTAAGAGCTAGGGATAATCAGGATAATACCACCTTAATCGGGATAATCAAGAACAATCACTCAACAATATCTTTAGTTAGTTATTAGAGCTGAACCACGAGCAAAAAAAAACATTCCAGCTGCTGAAAATGAGAACTAGTCTCCCCTACATCCTCCCCACCTTAAAAGAAAGAAAAAAAAAAAAAAAAAAAAAGACAACTGGATATGTATCCAAAACTACAGCTGCACTCACATTACCATTTTGGTTTGTGTCGTTAGCAGTTTGGAAGCAAATCACTGAATCATCCCACTTACTGCACTTAGGCTTGGTTTGAGAAGCTGTCTTGGTGCACCCAAACTAGGTGAGTTTTTGGATGAAATCAAACCAGAAATGCTCTTCCAGGCGGACATCAGGCTTCAATCCCCAGTGGGGTCATATAGATCCCAATCAACTGTTCTCTGACAGCTTCAAACCATACATGTGATGGGAATTTTCAGTCATGAGAACCATGGTAAAATCAGTTTAGAATAAAACCCCTGAATTACACATAATAATTATAGTACAGTTGGAGTTTCAGCACCAACCAAGCAACCTTTCTTTGAAAAAAACAATACAGAATAGCCCGATTGAAGCTTTCCAAGACTCTGGCAGAAGTAACAGAATTGAAAAGGAAAGAGGAGAATTATTAACAAGCTAGGTTCATCTCTCCACATGCAAGTGAAAAAAGGTAGGAAACAGAACACTGGAAAGGTTGGGATACCGTGGGTGCAAAATGCTAGAGCATGAGGTACAAATTTGTTTAGCACGGAGTTCAGGCATGTAAAAAAAAAAAAACAAAATCTGCTGCAGATAGGCAAATTGGACACAAATCTGGATCCTGTCAGAGGAAGATCAACAGGATGCTAAGCCCAGAAGCTAGAAAAACAATACTGGCAACAGAATAATACAGAATGCCAAACCAAAGATGTGTGTAAGCCATGCCTTAAGGCATTTAACACCAGGTCTGGGAGAAGTATGTTGCAAATCTCTTCCATGTTCCAGTTTTTATTTTCCTGTCCACTTGTACATGCAATATATGTAAAGCAGAAGTGTACATGTATAGAAAAGGTAGAGATACCTGTAGTTTCTACAGTAAGCACAAGAAAATGAAGCCAGCCACAGAATTTACCTTTATTTTGTAGCTCAACACACCTCAAGATTTTCTAGAACTATTATACGTAGACTATAAGCACATTTTATTCATTTGGAAATGATTCAAGTGGATAATACATTACCTTACAAGGAGGAGGCCACAAATTAGAGTAATTGATATTTCATTTAAGGAGAACCAGAATAGATTTACTGTGGTGAAATGGTATTGTGAAGAGCAACAATTTGATTCTTCCTCCCTGTCTAGAACAAACAGGAACACTTTTTGCTCCTGGAGTCCTAATAAAGCCTTATCCTCAAGGCCCTCGTGTGCTTTATTGACTTTTCTCCTAGAAGAGCAAAGCTACGTATATGCTACCTGAGCACATTAAATTTACTTGTAGCCTATTTGCTCTAGTTTGAGATGCTCTAGGAGAAGCAGCTGGGGAAAACACTTTAGAAATAACAGTGGCAATTTATTTTCATAACTGTCAATTAAAGTATTCTGAAATGTTTTCAGTAAATGATTGTTTGGGGGCACAGAGGCATATTTTAAATTTTTACTAAACACAAATTCAGAAAATATTCACCACTTACACTTTTTTTTGCTGTGATGGTGGTGTTTTTGATGACCTTCCTCGTCCTTTCTGTGGCGTAGACTGTGCTGATTCAACTGTACTAGTTTCAGATGGTTCTGCTCTGTTTTGAGGAAGACCCAAATTGCAAAGTATCAAATTATAACTAATGTCCAAGGATAAAAAAGATGCAGCTTACAAGATGACAGACTTACCTCTGCTGTGTTCTTTTCGTTGTCCTGTTTTGCCTGCCTTTGGGCTTTTGTTCAATGTTTTCAGTTTGCCTTTCTTCTTCCTCTTCCTCCTCTTCTACTGCTGCTGCTGGCGTTTGTTTTTTTTTGCTCCTTTTTGATGACTTTGCTGGTGGTTCTTCCTTTGGTGTTGCCCCATTATTTGCTTTGGGAGGGCGTCCTCTTCTCCCTTTCTTTGGTGGACTGTTCTGTTCATCTTCACTTTCTATTACATCATCTTTTAGCCTTTTTTCCTCTTGCCATTGCGTTTCATCAGATTCTGAAACAACTGCAGGTCTCTTCCTTCCCCGTTGACTACCTCTAAGTTTCTGCTCTTGTCCCAGTTTATTCAGGTCATCTATGCTTAGTTTCTCTTCTGAGTCTGTGATAGCTGGTTTCTTCCTTCCTCTAGGCTTCTCAATCTCTGACTGAAAAGGTAAGATCACATCTTTAAATGAAAAAATTAAGCTGCCATATTGAACTGTCACACGCACAAAAGCTACAGACCTCCCCGCAACAAGACAAAGAGCCTTCAGGTTACACAAGAAATTGAGATTGTCTATCATATTCATTTCTAAAACCTTTTCAAAAGTATAAACTTGTTTATGGATACACATAAAATACCAAACAAGAGAGAAAGATTATTTCAAAGATGAGCAGTTAAATCACAGAAGTATATTAGGTCTTCCTCATCTGTATCCTCAACTGTGGCAAACACAATTGGTTTAAACATTCATACCTTAATTTTTATCACTAGGAAAATATAAAGATAATATATAGGATGGGAATGGACAATTTGAAGCTTTAGCTCTGTTTAGAGTTGTGGGGTCCTTATGCCTAGCTCCCATGCTGGCAGTGGCAAGGCACTAAATACACAAGACAGTGGGCAATTTAGATTCGTAATTGTAGAGGAAAGCACAAGAATTAGTAATAGTTGCCAAAGCTCTGCTACCACAGTTGCACTGAGACTCAACATTTGTTCAGCTCAGCAAAATGTACCATGAGAAGAAAGGTAGAACCCTAGGTAGTAGCTTTCAGAAGAGGAACTGTTAAAGAAACTGTTAAGGAGAATGTCTGAACAATGATGGCATATTATGCCAGTTCATGGTTTCAGTGACAAAACTTGATCTAGATCACAGGTATTGTTATTCCCTGTTCTGTTTGCTTTTGCAGTGAAAGTGCCCATCTGTCACATTGCAGCTGCTTCTACCAGGTAAGTACCGTTGTATCTATGAGTCTCAGAGCAAAGTTTCTCCCTCAGGTGAAATGTTCTGAAGCTTTAGAACTAGTATATTATTCTATGCTATAATCTGGACAAATAACCTAAATAATAGTGACATCTTTAAAACCTGGACTTTCTGGTCCCCAGTGGAAATTCTGCTTCTCTGTTAGTACTTGTTATAGTCTGCTGCCTAGCCCTAAAGAAAGAAAACTGAATTCTGAATCACCTTAAGCAGCTTGCTTACATATTCAAAATGAGATGCAAATACCCTCAGAAGTGTGAAATACTGCACTATATTTGCTTTACCACTTAAGTTCTGCCAGTTATGAATTCACCCTGTATCTTCTAAACTACTGCATGTCAGCAGCCGTTTGGACTCTCAGACCTTTCAGATTTTCAGCTGATGCAACATATCAAAACAGAAACTATTTTTTTTTTTCTTTTTTAAACAAAGTTGTTGATCTGTAACAAAAAAATGAGAGCTTTCAACAATTGCCTTGCTCAGATTAGGGAAAAACTGAATTAAATTACTAAACTAGTTTTGTAATCAAAATAAGTTCACTAAAAACTTACACGTATTAGTTGCTGTTTTATCATTTAAAGTTTATTATAAAGAATGCATGTATTTAGATGGCAAGATTGGTCTGAAAAATTTAAAGTTGAAAGGAAAGCAAAGTGTAAGAAAGCAAATTCCAAGGTTATACTATGAAATACTGTGCTTAAGGATAGGGCTTTTTTTTTTAATTGACAAAAGATTTATTATTTTTCTGGTTTCAGTACGTGCCAGTTTCCTACAAGATACTACAGCTTAATCGGTTACCTGCACTTCAAGACAAGCAAAAGATCAGGATATTTTAACTAGGTAGTAGCCTTCTATGTTTCAAGCAACCCAGAAAAACAACAGACTGACATAACAGGAAAATAGAGAAATACCAGACAGTCAAAAAAAAAAAACCAAAAAAACCCACAACATGAAACATAGCAGTGACATCAGATATAGCATATCCTTAATAGATTTTAGAAAATACAGTTGTAATAAATATGATGTTGATTGTATTGTTTTTCATGCATATCCCAAATCACTACAATTACTACAGACTGCCAAAAATTAACGAGGAACAAAAAATGAAGTTTACTAGTGGCATATGAAAGTCTTTTTATTTGAACAGTTCTTTGAATTATGACTTTTCTTTGGTGTTTTTCTTCTGTATTCTGATATAACACATGTAAATATTGCTTGAGACTAAATGTTTAGCCTGTCTATAATTTCAGTAAACGCATTAGGCCTATAACTATCAGTTAGCTGGCTTACTCTGACCTAAAGCCTATGACAAATCATACAATAAAACCATGCTACAACTTCTACTTGTGATATCTGCCACTCAGAACCAAGCATTTTTCCTGCCTTCAAGTACAAGTCATACACAAGAAAACAGAATCCATATGGCTATTCAGAAAACTCTTCTCCGAGTTTCTAAATCCAGTGTCAAATCACGATGCCCTCTTGCTTTTCAGGGTAACCAGAGAACTGGCAGTTGCTATTCCTTATAGCTGTTGAAAGAAAAACACAGCTGGCTGGAAAAGGAGAACATGCCTTAACATCAGTCATGGGGCAATACCAAAAAAGGCGAGAATTGTAATATATTAATGCTACAACTGAGGTATTATCACTTTGCTAGCATCAAGCAAAGAAATCATATATGAAACACGAAACAGAATTTTACAACCTCAGAAGGCAATCTGAAATCTAAGACAGGTTAATGTGTTCCCCCAGAATTATAGTCGATCACTCTCAAGTTAATCCAATTAATTCTTCCACAGCTACATTTTAACCATCAACCACACACAAAAAACCTACAGTATACTGGGGAACAGAAGCCCAAGCAAGCTATCAACTTGAACAATGTCCCAAATACTTCATCAATGAATCCTGAACATGAGGCAAATCATGGACTAACTCTCATCAACCTAACTCTATCTGTTCCTGTCTATATCCTGCAAATTGTAATTGGAAATCTTGAAAGCTTACAAAAATGGTCAATATGATGCAAAGGTAATGTATGGTACACATGCAAAACAGACAAATTGGAAATCATTTTTCATTACATTTTCACCTCTAACTCTCAGCACACTTTCCAGTAGTTTACAAAATTACCTCAGTTTCATGTAAAATATCTGGATTAGAAGAACATGTTTTCTTAAATCATACAAAATACCAGCACATTAATTGTTAAAGTCCTGGTGATTTAAAATTAACCATCTGTAACGCAACCAAACAGCTCACCCTTACAAGATCAGAGTCGTCCCTTTTGTCAGTTTTCTTCCCTGGTAACGGCGAAGTCAGTGTGAAGTCTTCATTTTCACTGTGGTCCATTTCAGTACTGTCCAGCCTAGAATCAAAAAACATTTGTTCTCTTCATCATTATAGTATAGCAGGCAATTATTACATAAATAAATATATATGTATTAAGAACAACCTTCAGAATAAATCTATTCTTGAATCAAATCTTGCAGAAAGAACCTTTTACTATGGGTATTACAGTTATCACATATCACAAAATAGAGCACCTAAGTCTCAAGACGAAGATGTCAATCGTAAGCCAAATCAATCATCTTTCTCAGTTCAAAGAAAAAAAAGAAAAAAAAAAGCTGAGCTTTCTGATACAGAAAAGCCTTATAGAGATACAAGAGATCTGTGTATTTGTATACATTTCCATAAAATTCATATACCAATCAAAGATCCCCAGAGACTAACTAAAACGCGAACACTTTGTTATGGTGAGGTCCAGGAAACAGAACAGCAAATTTAAATTTCACAGAGTTCATCCCTCAGCTTTCTTTTGTTATTTATGGCAGCACATATTAAGCAATTATACTTCTATTTCAGTTTCTACATATGTAAACGTGGACAATGTTACTCCTGCATATATGAAACACTGAGACCCAGAAATAAAAGGTAACATACAAGATAAGGTAACAAAACACAAGAGTAATTTTTTTTTTTTTTTTTTTTTTTTAATCTGCCCTGAGGCTGGAATAAAGGAAAAAAAAGAGTTGCTTTTAAGAGTGCAGATATTTTTATGGAAACTACGCTACGCATTAAAAAGACAAGTGGTATTCAGATACACAAGCTCTTAACTCCCTGTCCTGGGCACTGCCTGGACAGAGAAAGACATTCTTACACCTACAAGTAAAAAAAATTGCAATAACTTCCGGCAGTTTTTATACATCACCTTAACAGATGTAAGCTTGTGTGTATGCATTCAGTCATATTAAATAGGAAATACCATGCATACTGAATCATAGAATGGCTTGGGATGGAAGGGACCTTAAAGATCACCTAGTTCCAACCAGCCTAGTGGGATGCCACCCACTAGATCAGGTTGGCCAAGTCCCCATCCAGCCTGGCCTTGAACACCTCCAGGGATGGTGCATCCACAACCTCTCTGGGTAACCTGTGCCAGTGCTTCGCTACCCTTACACCGAAGAATTTCCTCCTAAAGTCTAGTCTAAATCTATCCTCTTTTAGTTTAAGACCATTCTCCCTTGTCCTATCATTATCTACTTGAGTAAAGAGTCCCTCTCCATCCTTTCTATAAGATACATCTAAGTACTGAAAAGCCACAATGAGGTCTCCTCAGAACCTTCTGTTGTTTATGCTGAACATCCCCAGCTCTCTCAGCCTGTCCCCATAGGAGAGGTGCTACAGACATCTGACCATCTCTGTGGCCCTCCTCTGGACCCGCTCTAACAGCCCCACGTCCTTCTGGTGCTGGGGGCCCCAGCCCTGGATACAGCACTCCAGGTGGGGCCTCACAAGGGCAGAGCAGAGGGGCACAATCACCTCGCTCCACCTGCTGCTGGGCATGCCTCTGTTGATGCAGCCCAGGACGTAGTTGGCTTTTGGGGCTGCAAGCACACGCTGCTGGCTTATGTCAAGCCTTTCATCCACCAGAACTCCAAAGTCTCTCTCCACAGGGCTGCTCCCAATGAGTTCTTCTCCCAGTCTGTACTTGTGTCCAGGATTGCTCCGACCCAGGTGCAGCACCTTGCACTTGGACTTGTTGAACCTCACCCAGTTCACGTGGGCCCACTTCTCCAGCCTGTCCAGGTGCTGTTGAATGGCATCTCTCCCTTCTTTGTTATCAACTGCACCATTCAGCTTGGTGTCATCTGCAAACTTGCTGAGGGTGCACTCAATCCTGTCATCTATGCCATTTTGGGGGTTGGACCCAATGATCAATCAAGGTCCATTCCAACCCCTACAATTCCGTGATGAAGACATGGAAAAGCACTAGTCCCCAAGACAAACCCCAAGGGACACCGCTTGTCACCGGCCCCCACCTGGACATAGAACCATTGACAACTACTCTCTGGGTGTGACCTTCAAGCCAACTCCTTATCCACCAAATGACCCACCCTTCAAACCTGTATCTTTCCAATTTAGAGATTAGGATGTCATGTGGGACCTTGTCAAAAGCCTTGCAGAAGTCCAAGTAGATAACACTGGTCGGTCTTCCCTTGTCAACTGATGCAGTCACTCCACCATAGAAGGTCACCAGATTGGTCAAGCACAATTTGCCCTTAGTGAAGCCATGCTTGCTGTCTCAGACCACCTCCTTGTCCTGCATGTGCCTTAACACTGCATCCAGGAGAACCCATTTCATGATTTTGCTAGGCACAGAGGTGAGGCTCACTGGTCTGTAGTTCCCCAGGTCCTCCTTTCTACCTTTTTCAAGAATGGGAGTGATGATTCCTTTCTTCCAGTCACCAGGGACTTCGCCTGACTGCCATGATTTTTCAAATATGATGGAGAATGGCTTGGTGACTGCATCAGCCAATTCCCTCAAGACCCTGGGATGCATACCATCAGGCCCCATAGACTTGTAGTTATTAAGTTGTATCAGGAGGTCCTGATCTTGCTCTTTACTTACAGTGGGAGGGACTCTGCTCCCCAAGCCCCTGTCTACAGTTTCAGGTACTTGAGAGATGTGAGAAACCCGACCAATCAGTTTAACTTAGGTGAGCTGGGGAGACCATGAAGATGACAGAATAGGTTAGGCTGCAAGCGCAGCATTTTTTAAATAAACTGGATGAAGAACAGCACGAGTCTCAGATTAATTTCACAGGATATGAAGAAGCTGGATTCTAATCTGTCTTTAGGCAGTAATCTATTTCTGCATATGAACTTGTGTGACTTGTAAGAAATAAGTCTGTGTGATTTTTCATTGAGTTGTAAGTACTTGTTGTAAAGCACTGCACTACATTCATGCTAACATTACATATTAAACAGTCACAGAAGAATCAAGTGATTTTAGTCTTAGATTCAAACATAACTTTCTCTCAGTCTTCAATCAATGTGAGTAAATATGAATAGCGGGGACTATACAATTGTTAATGGTTTAACAAACAAACATAAGACACAGAGACTGACTAATAACTTACAAAACTGACACAAAATAAAATATAAATTTTACAGATAGCTAACTAGAAGACAACTTCTCTAACACTGCAGTATCTTCAGTCCTTACATCGCAGAATCTAAAATCCAGAAATGTTTATCTGCTAATTCCAGCAAAGTGTAGGACAAGTTTATAGAGGAGGAAGTTACGCTAAATCACCACACTGGCCTACCAGTCCGCACTGTCTATGACATATTAACATTACAGCAGGCTACAAAGTTCCTAGGATATGCAGATGTGTATATATATGTATCAAAAAGAAAAGTGATATATATGAAAAAAAAAAAAAAAAAAAGTATGAGGCTCTCCTTCCCTCCTTCAACCATCTCTGGATGTGATTTGATTCTATTTCTGTGATTATGCTTGAACATTTTTCCTCCTCTTCTCTCTAACAGCAACTTTATTTCTGGGATTAGAAAGCCAAATTCATGGTTTTCATTATACAATGTGCTACTATAACTTTACTTCAAAATAAGAGAATATAATTCTGTTTCCCACTTAGAAAACATTATAGAAATATTCAAAGTTTCCATTACAAATACTTGAAATATCAAAGCCCCTTTGTTGACTACCAACCTCCCTTTGATCCTTCCTGGAGAGCTTGGATTTGAACTGCTGCTGGCATTGCTTACAGTTTCCATTCGTGAAGATTTGGACTGAGACTGCTTGCCTGCTGACGAAAGAGGCTTGTTAACTGCTCCAAGAACATTGGCTGCTTTGGGCTGAAACCAAAAATATATTTCCTTTATTTTAAGCTACACATTTAGATATTGTTAACATGTACTATGCTTATTCACACATTTCACTTTCTGTGAACAGTATCTTAATTATAATATGATGCAATAAACATTTAAATTTGAAAGTTATGACAAGAGAAGGAAACAGACAGAGCTGCAATCAAATAGCCAGCTGCCACCAAAACCAATATTACTTTCTCAACCCTTATAACTCTGTCCTCTTCTTATTGGGTGCTCACCTGACCTTGCAGTAAGCCATTTCAGCACCTTTTGTACAGTTTGCTTTCAGGTGATGTAGCTGCCTGAACCAGCTTGCCATTTGGATTAGATAAGCACCTGAACTGGCAAAATAGAAACAGCAGTAGGACAGCAATTTCAGCATCAAGCCATTAAACTGGCTTAGCTGTAATGGCAAACCACACTAGCTTCAACTGGAAACAAACGAGAGGCTCAGAAGCAAATATTCTGGAGAAGACTGAGGTTTCATGCACAGATTTGAAAACGATTAGGCTTTTAATAGGAGCCAAAATTTCCAGACAGTGATGAGCTTCAGGTTATTTATTTAAGTGGATTATCTTTCGGATGTGCTAAATACCTCTAGCTTATACTAACTTTTGAGAGAGTTGAAAGGATTCAGTTACTCCTAAAGACAATGCTCCTTTACGCCAAACACCAGCATACAAAAATGTTGAATGATTTAAGACCATTCCCCAGATTTCACAATATCTGGGATGATCCATTTTCTATTTAGGTATTAGATTCTAGCTATATCTCAAATTGGTGACAGCACAAATATAAACAAACAAAACCACCAAAACTCATGCTGTTCGACATGCACATCATAGCAGTTTTGAATGGTCCTTTTTCAGAGACACACAACACTGATGTGCTGATTTTATTTTCATTAAAGTATAAAATTAAGTCCGGCTATAAGAGATTCACTCTGCTCTAAGTATGAAAAAAACAGCATATTCTCTCCAAAAATAAGAAACCTTGGAGAACCAAATGCAGTTTAAGAATTTATATCTTTAAGTTCACAGTTTAACATTAATCAATAAGTGAATACAGAAAGAACTCGAATACACAGGGGCATTCAAACTCACACTGGACATTTTTTTGTCTCTCTCTGGTTTTAAAAGACTTCAGGCTTTATCTACTACCACCACCACTGCATACACAGTAGCAGTCTTCCTTCTATCTGTCTCATTCTCTTGTTTATTTTTGGTTTATAAAACCTTCAGGCAGAAAAAAAATATTTAACCTCAACTTGAAGGTTTTTGGGTTTTGTTTTTTGTTTTTTTTTTTTTAACTGTACAGGTCAGTTATTCTTTTTTTAATTGTCATTATTAATAATAATATATATACACAGACGCATATGTACATGTATATATACAGACCTTTCCAGGAGTAAAAAATGACTTCATTTCTGGAGGAAGATAATTTTTGGTGTTACTGAAATTCTGTAAAGAAGGGAAAAAGCAACAACAACAAAGTCAATGAATAAGATATATACATTTCGGAGGTAGTACTAAAAGAGATTTTCTTTACATCTTTTATACTTCTGAAATTTTAACCTGAACATCATCTAAAAAAAAAAAAAAAAAAAAAAAAGAAAAGAAAAGAAAAAAGAAAGCAGTGTGTGTATGTACATATAAATACTTACGAAAACATACATACACATATCTTCAACTAAATTAAGACAGGGAGAAATCTGAAGTTGCCAAGATCTACAGAGCTCTTAAGTTACAACTAACAAAGATGTAAGTAGATTTATCTCAAGACAAATTAAACTCCAAGGTATACCTTGTCAGGTTGAGTAAAATATCGTGCTGGAAGTACAGGGTCTTTAGGGGATTCCAAACTGTACGTTGTACTCTTTGACATAATGATATTCATTGCTACATCACAGACTGTGTAGAGTTTCTGTAAAAAAAATTAATAATAATAATCATAAGTTCATTGCAAGTCTTCACAGAATCACAGAATAGTTGAGGCTGGAAGGCACCTCTGGAAATCATCTAGCCCAATCCTCTCTGCCAAGCCAGGTCACCTAACACACATTGCACAGAATGGCATCCAGGTGGATTTTGAGTATCTCCAGAGAAGGCGACTCCACAGCATCCCTGGGTGACCTGTTCCAGTGCTCTGTCACCCTCACAGTAACAAAGTGTTTTCTCATATTCAGTTGGAGCTTTCATGTTTCAATTTGTGCTCCATGTCTCTTATCCTGTTGCTGGGCATCACTGAAAGGATTCTGGCTCCATCCTCTTGACACCCTCCCCTTAGATATTTATACACATTGATAAGATCCCCTCTCAGTCTTCCCTTCTCCAAGCTAAACAGGCCCAGCTCTCTGCCCCTCCTCAAATGACAGATGCTCCAGTCCCCTCAACTTGTTCCAGTAGCTCCACGTCCCTCTTGTACTGGGGAGCCCAGAACTGGACACAGTTCTCCAGGTGAGGCTTCACCAGGGCTGAGCAGAGGGGGAGGATCACCTCCCTTGACCTGCTGGCAACACTCTTCCAATGTACCCCTGGATCCCATGGCCTTCTTGGCCACAAGGGCACATTGCTGCCTCATGGTTACCCTGCTCTCCACTAGGACTTTCCAACTCCTTCTCCACAGAGCTGCGGGTAAACCCAAGCAGAGAACTACAAGGGCTCAGAGTTGAAAACAAGTATCTTAAGCATTTAACAGTAGCATCCATATTAAGCAGTGTATCGCCAGGTACTACAACGTAGGAACAGCAGACAAAAGCACTGCACACTCAGCAGTTAAAGAAAGCTATCTTCCATGATCTTTCTACACTTACAAATAATGTATGCCATGGTTCAAAGACAAATCTAAAAAAAAAAAAATCTATTTGGGAAAAGCAGAGAAGTAACAAATGTATGTATTATATGATGCAAAAACCTCAAAAACAAGACCAGGGTTTGATACATTCACTACGCAGTACAAACTGGAGACATCTCATGCGTGTGTTTTTCTTCCTACACTAAGCTTACTCTGTTGTACTTTTCAAATGAAATATTATAAAGCATAAAGTCTGGATGATTTAAAGAGTAAAAATATTAGTTCACTTCTGTCTAAAAGTAGTGTTTAATAAGGTTACTGGAGACAGAAACAAAGCAACTCATTTCCAGAACCAGGCGAAAACTAAATACAGTTTCCAGTCATAAAGTGTCACCTACTTCATTCATTTTTGCATCATCTGGTCCTTGAGCATCCTTTGTCTGTTTGATATTTTCTACCATTTTTCTGATAAATGCGTGACTGTTGTTTTCATTTTTAGCCATCAATATTTCCAGTATGAACCACAAACACCTAAGAAGAAAGGGAGTACTTCTAATGAATATGCCAAAAAAATTCCCACCCTTAAAAATAAAAAAAAAAATAAATCACATTTCAGAAAGTTGCTTACTATAGTTTTACTAGTATTACAGATTTAAGCAATTTCAACTCCAGCAAATAAATTAATTAGAAGAAAGAAATAAAGGTTAGGATGAGCAGAAAGCGTAGGTTCTTCTGTAAAATATTGCAGAACATTAAAAAAGCATATATTCCATTTCTAACAATATTCTACAGAAATAATTGCCATCGTTACACATACTGGACAATGTATCAGTGTACCTCTTTAAATTAAAATTTTACTAAAATTAAAAATTAAATTATTATAATCCTCTCAAATAACAATATTAAAAGTAGCCTTACTCTTTAATGTCCTTGAGTTGTTCAATGTCTTGAACTTTGACATAATCTGGGTCATGAGCTAGAAGATGTATAGTATAAGGAACAACATACTCTGGCAGAAGTGACAAGAGTTTCTCTGAAAAGCAAAATAAAGATGCATCAAAAGACTGTATCAAGAAATACATTTTCCTACTACTTGAATATTTTCTACTACAAAAGAAAAGATCAAAATTTAAGGTCAGCATACATTAAGATAAAATGTAGGTACATGTGGCCCTATCATTTCTTCATAACATTGCAGTTAATATGCATCTGATTGTTGATGTGTAGATGCTTTGTGCATGTAAAAACTGAGATTTTAAACATGTCTCAGGGCTGGATATTTTTTAACTATCTTGAACACAGCTAGAGTTCCTTCTACCCCCCTTGGTTCAAATCCTGTATTCAGAAAAACAGAAGATTGATCACAAAATCCATGTTAACTGCTACATCTGAGACCAGCACAATTGCAGAGTAAGCTATTATTCCTTCTTTGGACACTGCAGTGTAGCATCTTGCTGTCAAGAAAATAGAAAGAAGTGCACTTTTTCCAAAAAAACAAGTGAAAATAAAGATTTGCAGTCAAATAGCCACAATGTTTTCCAAACCTACAGCCTACCTCACCTGTTCAGAGAAGAGACAGAAGGTAACCTGACAGCTATCGTAGCAGCTACCACAACAAAGTATTTGTGGACTGAGTCCACATTTTGACATTCAAAGCATTCAAAACTTTTTCTAGCATCCTGTGAGACTGGTAGATAGTCCTAAGCAAGGACAAAAGGACAACAGAAGAAAAGTCTTCTACATCAGAACGGTCAGATGGACAATTCTCCTAAGGGGAGTCAAAAAAAAAAAAAAAAAAAAAAAAAGGTGGGGGGACTGTTGCCAAAGGACCTCTTAGAGTCATGACCACAAAATGCATGTTCCATAAGGTAACAAATTCGTAACTAACACAATGAAGAGTGAATTTCTGCGCCTCAAGTTTGATGTAGAAAACCATAATGAAAAGGTTATATCGCACAGGACAACGACAACATAAAGACAAATGAAAAAAGACCTACACTACCTTCTCCAGCCTAATGACTGATAGGAACTAGAGGAAATACCATATACCTAAGTTATTAAACCCGTGTCCTGTGCAACAAGCAGAGCAATAGGCAAGACATGCTAGTGTTTTGTGTATATTACTATAGTAGAAGCATCTGATCTTGAGTACCAGTGACAAGTGCAAATTCACAGTATAAACATGCCTATGAATAAATGCTTCACTGTGCATAGGAAGCGAGGGAAGAAATTCCTGGCTCTGCTTTTGAAAATATCCAACCACACTTTTGAGCAAGTGAGTGGTCATGAAAGACATGGAAAGTCTGGAAAGCCTTCCTTTAGTAAGCTTTTAACTATCCTGTATTAGGTTGTGAATAAGATGACCAGACTTCTGTAAATCATTATATACAATTCTATTTGAAATCTATTTTAAAATACATTAAAACACTGACATTTTTTTTTATCTCTATTATATGTTTTCATGAGATGTGTTTGAAAACTGCTGTGCACATAAATTAGAATACATCATTATTGTAGATCTCACAAGACCGAATAAATAATTGCCGAGAAAAACTCTTACTCTCTCCCATTTACAAAGGTCTGCATAATGAGGGTTGCTTCACAGCTTTCATAAAATACTTGGATTCAGTCATAACAGCAAAGAAAGAATTCAAAATTTACAAAGACCCACAGAAGATAGTGTTGCGAAGTTCCAAGGATACACCTTTACACAGCCAATGCAGTTAAATTACAAGAGTAATTACTAGACAGAATGTAAGCCATCATGATGTACGAGGAAAAATAAAACTTGAAATACACAGAAATTGGGTGGTTATGTTTATGTAATTGAAATCCAGTGTACTTTTCAAAGAAAATTTTAATGTGTTCCAACTGATGTTCAACTATTAACTTTAAAAAACATCCTTCACTTCTTCATGCACTGTCCTGCATTTCATCCATCAGCTTTGTGCAGCTAAATAAGAAAAATAAAGAAGTGGTGGAGAAGAAAATAACACATAATCATGATTTCAAAACACTAGCAAAACTGGCTTACCTTAAGACATATTCCAGGCAAATCATTTTGCTATTATTTATGTTAATTTTGAACTTCAATAAAAGTCTCATCAAGCGCCCAAGAACCCAGCCTCAATGACCTCCTGCCTTGTACACTTTCTAAGACAACTACAGCAATAGTTTCAACAGGGTCCAGGAAACAAAGTGAACCAAATATATTTAAAAGAGAAAATGAATAAGTATTAACACACATTGTATTTAAACCCTGACAAAAATAGTAATTACACAATCTTCCTTCATCTCTAATGAAGAAAGACACTACCTGAAAGGCAGGATGGCATCATGGACATACAGTACAAGCTCTTGCAACTAGAACATACCAAAATCCACAACAGACATCTATGAGCAGTTAGGAAAAGAAACTTGTTAAAAAAAATAATAAAGTTTTACTCTGGTAACTTTCCTACTCACTGACTGGCAAGTAAAAGCCCAACAGCAGAAACCTAGGCAAGTCCCTACACAGGTAGAACTGGTAGTAGATACTAAATAAAATAAGCCTCTTCTTGAGCAGCCCCCACTCTGAAGAGCATTTAGAGAACTTAGAGGTCTCAGTGTAATTCCTGCCATCCTGTCAGCAGGGAGGAAAGAGACATTGTACTGCTTGGTACCTGTCCTTAGGAAATTTTCCTTAGGCAAGGTATACAGAAATTTACCATCTTTTCAACAAATGTCGAAGTCCAATAATATCCTCATCACCTTTGAGTTTTCAGGAAAAAGCACATCACAAAACCATCAGTTTGTAGATTCCCCAAAATAATTTCATTGATCAAAGAAGATTCTCATACTTTGCTTTTTGTACGTACTTGAAAAGCAGGTGTTAGCGTCATTACAGTAAGAGCAACACACACACGCACAACTCTATCTTACCTGGGCTTCAGCTGTACTACACTGCAGTAATGATTTTGCAAGATATAAACAGTTCAAGACTATTTATTTGTTAAAAGCTCAGACTGGTAAATCTAAATGTCACAAAGTTAACACTGTAACCCTAAAAAACTTCCTGCAATCTATATCTAATTAAAAGTCCTCATGGATAACAGTAGAAATCCATTCAATGGAATCACTAAAGATAACTTTTTCAGCAAGAAAAAGAAACTGTCAGGCACACTTCGAGGTCCTACTAAATTAAAAACCACTCACGCCAAGGCTCTGCTTCATTTTTCCTACAGACTTTTTCATAGTAACCTCACAGTATCTATCTTAGTACAATTAAGAAATCAGCAATTATGTTTCATTGTATGAAAATTATTGTATTTTCCTCCTACGTAACTGAAAAGATTTTTCAGCTTTCAAGAGGAATAGTCTTAGGATGATTTAAAGGCTTTTGCTGAATGGATTTTTCTTTTTTACCTGTTATTGAGCAGAGAGAAAAAGTATTGGCTTTTTCTTTTTTTTTTTTTGGAAGTCTAATTAACAATACACAAAAGGATTTCTCTGCAGACTTATTCTCTGATCTAAGTCTAAGGGGACTGAGGCACACACAGACTGACATGGCTAATACAAAGTCTGTGATTCATAAATCTAGAATGAAATCCGTTATCTGACAGCATATGTGAGATCAGATTCACAAACCAGGTTTGGTCTACCCTAAGACACGATGAAAAAAATCCACATCATTTCAAAAATGTCAAAGATAAGAACCATCAGTAATCCCCCAAAGAAATAAAACTTTCAAAAACTCTTACTCAAAATGCCCTGAGCTCTTCATAAAGGTCTCCGTTATCACATGTTGATATACCAGTGTTATCATATTGTATGTGTGCAGTTTCAAGTAAGTCAAAAGGGACAAGGACTGATTTTATAAAAGAAAAATAGCTCACATCAGTTCATAATAACTTAAAAAGCATTCCTATGATCAGACTGTTGTCACTAGGAAGAAAAGAATTACAAAAACTCATCCTAAAGTACCTACAAATATAGCCCTTTGCCAGCATAAGACAAGATAAGAAGCTACTCAGAACAGCAGCTCAAAGAGCGTCAATTCAGTGCAGCATTTATAATGTCATTAAGGTTGCATATTATTAATTACCAAAAATTAATCGTTGCCACTTCACTTACAACATAATTAACCATTAAGTTCAAACAGAACACATCTGCCTTTGAAAATCTGCTTCACTTCTAATATAGGCACTTTTAATACAGGCATAAGTATTTACACAGCTTTTAAAGAAATTGAGAGATCTCAGACAAGCCTATTAAAAACTCAAGAGAAAATCTGGACTCTGTTTTCAGTTTTGATACCTGAGTGAAACTTACCAAAGGTTTACAGCCACTCTGTGTAAACAAACAAACAAAAAAAAACAACAGAAGACAAATAATATTTTCACAGTCTATTAACATTTACCCGTGGACTCTAGCACTTGTACCAAAAAGTGACTTCTATTCTCTTACCACTAACTGCTGCATGTTGCTTCAGATACTCCCTTCTGACATTTATGTTCTTCACAAGGCACTGCCTAGCATGAGCTCTTCTCTCTTTCACTGGATCTTTTGCACACAGTGCACAAATAGCCATATATTCTAGTGGCAGCCGTAGTCTAGAAAGCCCTTTGTGAAGTTTCTGAGCAAATATTTGTCTCACTTGGTAACATTCATCCTATTAAAAACAAAACAAAAAAGTAAACAGTAAACCTTTCTAAAAGTAACACAGGCTGTGAAATAAAACAGAAGACTGGGTAAATATGCCAAAATCAAGTTCAGACCCTGCCACCACAGAAATGTAGTAACTGTAGGAATGTTTCTTTATACCAATTCAGAACACTTAAATTGAATTAATCAACTGAAGCTTCTCTGAAGGTGAGAAGAAAAATTAAGGCTCAAGCTGTAGAGAAAGATATGGCACTCAGAACCTAAGGATTAATTTGGCACAGTACTGTGGCACAGAGTTAATGAAATTGCTTACAATGGGACCACTTGGTTTGTGGAGCCAAAGGTGAACATCTGCACTGAAACACTGTTCAGTCGCCAGTAATCGTGTTCATTTTATTACTGCAATTTCACAAATTTTCCATCAAGACAGTAACATTAGAAACAGAATAAAATTCAACAAAATTAAAGGTCACATGCTTAAGAGATTACCAAGCATTTCCACTATAATGTAGAAGCCTATGAACCACAACTGACCATGGAAAAGAATAACCTGTAACTAAGAATTGTCAAAGAACACAAAGTACAAAGGGGGGCAAACGTACTCCTATGATCTATTAGGCAACATATTTCCAGAAAAGTTATGAACTTTAAAATTCTCTGTATAAAAATAACCTACATACTTTAAGACACCATTCAAAGCCAAGAAGGGTTAACAGAAGCAGGTGTGGAAAACAGTTACTAGGAAATGTAGAGAAAAGTGTGCTGTAAACAAGACTCCCTAAGCAGCTTGACTTATGTACCCTGCCAAAATAAGGTCAAGAGGAAAGATTTGTTATCTCTAAATATGAATAAAGAGCATTAACAGGAATAAATACATATTTTAGTTAAATGACAGTTTTGAAACCAGAAACAATTCAGGTTTCCAGCTATCAGCCAACAGGAAAAGTAGCGACAAAACCTAGCCATTGGTAACACTCAATCTGACAAATTTGCAAATGGGATTGAAAAGCGTGATTTCAACAGAAAAAAAAAAAAAGCTTTCATATCACCCTAACCAAAAATGAAATCCAGAAGAAATTCATCAAGCCCCATTTTCCTCTGGGCTTGAAGCCATAGTCTTCCTCTACCCATTATGAAACCCTGAAATGCCTTCTGTAGCCAGAGCTGACCAATGCAGCTGCAGTGACCCAAGACTACAAACCTTATCTGTAAGATACACTTGTGATCTACTGCCTGGCTATAAAACTTGCCTTCACAGCAAATCCACCCCCAGCAGAAGAGTAACATAGAGCCCTCTTCTGCTTGTTAACATTACCTAACGTCTTTGGAAAGCTTAGAACAGAGGTGTGCATAGTTGGTAAGCTGACAAAGACGTCCTCCCTGATTCAGAGGCCAAAGGAACGCATAGTTCATTGCTACTGACCTGACTGCAAGACATAAATTGGTACGAGTTTTATTTATTTGTCTCCTAACATAAAAAATAACCTTTAAACCACCTCAGTACACTAGTTCACTGAGAGAAAAAAGGACCAAATGCAATAATTTCTACATTTCTTAGTCTACAACTACAAACCATACGTAACCCTTACCTATCTACTTTCCGAACTTAATTACAATTTATCAGAAGGATACCATCTAACTTTTAAAAATACATATTTACAAAGCTGTATGTTGCCCCTCAGACATGACCCTGATTCTTGAAAATTGACAGACTTGCTGGAACAACTAAAACACCCTCAAACAGTTGCTGAAGGCAACCGAGCAAGTTTTTTTTTAACGCAACTTAAGCAATCTAAAAGTGTTATTCTGAATATAATTAGAATGGCATTTTCAACAGCAAATCTTATTAAATCTTAAATAGGATCTTAAGGTCTGTTAAATACTGAAGTACTCAGCACCATGCTCAATTACTTTCTATTCTATTTCAATATGAAGCTTTGCTGACATATAAATTTGTTCTGCAAATCAAAACTTAACTGCTGGTGAGGTTACAGGTCTGGCCAATGGCATACATAATTTATTTTAAAATGACTGAAACTACACGCATTTAATCATCATAAAGTCTCTGTTTACCACCAGAACCTTAATATAGCAAGGAGCAACAACATTTAATCATGTATTCTATACTTCAATCATTCCACATAGAGAACAGCATTCTCTCAGAAAAAAAAAAAAAATGCAATACCCTGCACAGCACCACAGTAGAACCCGTGCAGTCATTACAACTCTTAAAATTTTGCCTTTACTTTTATTTAATCTGCTTTCTTGTATGTCCATTTAAAGAAAACTTGCTGTAAATTAAGTTATGGAATACCAGAGTTGGCTGTGATGTCATCTGAGTGTCCTAATGTGTGGCTAGACTCGATTGTGTCAAGTAGGAGTATTATCTGTTATTCTAAAATCTTAAGAGTCTACCATCAGTAAACGGATTTTACTACTACGCATAAACACATATGTATGCATAGGTACATATGCAAACCTCTGAAACACAAATACACAGATAGTCTCTGTGAGAAATTAATATAGTACAACCTAGAAATGCAAAACTCACGGAAACCATTACAGTTACTCTGTATCTGAGGATCTGAACTTGACAGTCTGGCAGAAAGAAAGAAAATTGCAGGAAACATCAAGAAGATCTAGAAAAGTTACAAATAAGTATTCATAATCCATTAGATGTCTCAAGGAAAAGTAAAGGCAGAATTCCTGTCCTGAAATAGCTTAAAATCTAAAGTTTGTTAAGCAAATAAGAAGGCCAATCAATTTCTGCAGAATTTGTAAAGTTTACAAGACAGGAACACAGAGGATCTCTACATCTCTACTTACAATTTGAAAGTTAATTCCCTTCTGCTACTTTGGGCTCACAGGCAGAAGTTCAGGATGACAACTCCCTATATCTAGTGAAAAATCTCTCCTACCTCTTCTGCTATTTAAAGGATGCCAACTACCTTTGCAGGCCTCCACATTCCAAATGCATTTCTACCCAAGTATCAAGAAGCAAAGTTCTCTGTTGTCACCAATGTCCAAAATACTTAATTCTTACCCAAACTAGATTTCCAGGATTACATAGGACAAAAATACACTCGTGCCAAATCTGAGGGCTTTGCATAAAATCAAATTAGCAGAAATATACACAACAAACAACATATATACATATATATTTGATAACCCTCATATCACACCCAGTTTCCTTACATTTATGGCTAGTGCACACAGCTGGTACTGTTCTAAGGTGATGATTTCATGGTAACAAGGTTCTTGTGCCAACTTCACAATAGCACTCCCTGCAGCCAACCTCAACCGAGACATATCAGGTTTGCTGAAAAACAAGCACACAGATTATGAAGGTTAATTAATAAAGCAATACAGAATTATTTGACTTAAGTCCCAGTAAGTTTGCACTGTTGAAAAACAGGTATTTTTAAACGAAGGAAAAGTTTCCATGGGTTCTTCCTCCTTCCTAGCCCCCAGTCAACAGCAAAACTGCTAATCAAAAGTAGTTTTCACACCACCACATTCTGAAGTCTGTTACCACACACCTTGCCCCAACTTTACAATAAAAATATTCCTTGGAATTTCCTAGAATTTCCACATAGATGTGAATCAGGTTTAGTTGTGCATTGGATCAGCGCAGTCCAAGTTGACCTTCAGAGACCTCATTAGGCCTGTAAGATACTTCTGTTCAGCATGCTGCTTTTACTTCAGCAGGGGGCTCCTGCCAAAGAAATAGCTCGTTTCTAGTCCCCAGAGTTGCCAAACCTTTTTTTAGCAAAAACAGATACCACAAAATCCATGCTGCACATCCATGAGAATTAATTTTAATTAGATATTTTTATAGGTGACTAAGTGAATTGTATCTTTAAGACAACAGCAAAAAGGTTGTAGCAAATTAAAAACTTTTTAATATGTCCAAAGTACAATTACTTGACTTGGACACCCAAACTGTACTCCCACCTACTAGCAGGTAGCAGAACACTTCATCTTTGGATATGAAAACTAGCAAGTGCTTGAAGAGATCTTTCTGTAGCCTACAACCATATTTACAAAGGTTATCAGAACGTCAAAAGCACCTTCACATGAGCTTTGCAAACTGATATTCACTTCATGTGTCCATTAGTAAACTTAGTTTGGCTTTTACTCTTCTATTTTATCAGATAAAGCAGGCAAAGAAAGATCTTCATAAATGCCTCCCTCACTTAATATTCTCTTCTATTCAGAAGTAGTAGGTACAGCTTCTTCCTTTGATATGCTGGAGCAGGAATCAAATTGTATTGTTATTTAGAAATAATCATTCATTCAAGGAGGGCTAATATTGTTTAAACTTCTTAACCATTTGCCCTTTACTCTTAGCAACAGCAAGCACTGTACTCTTAAGTACATTACCATGAAAACTGTATAAGGCATTTAAAGAATAAGATGAAAAGCCACTATTAAACACAGAGTCCATGATAAAAAAAATACCTAAAGAGCTTAAATCTTAATTTAGACTAACCAGGCTTTATGTACAACTCAGTACTCTGTGGAAATGGCAACTTTTCAAAAACTAAATGGACAATGAGCAACCAGATGACCAGACAAAGGCCGCACTAGTTTTCAAACAGGGCATGAAGATTAACTTGGTAATGTTTAGTTCTTAAATTTCACTTTAAATTGCAGCTACTGTGATAAGTGAATCCAATAAAGATTCAGTGTTTGCACTCCAGTGATAATTGAGCAATAACAACTTACTAGTACAGAGTGAGCGAGCCAAAGGAAGGATGAAATTAAGAACTTTCAGTCTTCCTTAGCTTTGGTAGTGATAGCATTTAATTCTGAAAAGTGAATCAAAGACGTTTCACTTATAAGTTGGCTAAATCTTTGTGCAGTACATGTAACATGGTCTTGTGTCCCAGAAATACCCATGAGCATGTGTGCACGCTGCAGGAAGGAGGAAGAGGACAGTGTCAGTTAGGAGTATCATTTACCAATTAAATGTGAAGATCAGATCTATCCTATTTCCTAAGAGGATTATACTAAAAGAAACTCTTAATAAAGGATTTATTTTGATCTAATTGTCACAGCCAAAAGCGTTCTGATCTGCATTATCCCAACATACACAATGAATAAGGCTGTAATAAAAAATTCAGTCTGACGTAATTACAGTTTTCAATTACTTCTAATAATTTCAAAAATTAATACCACAGACGCCCTTGTCCTATCAGAAGCTCTCTAAGAGGGACCTGGACATTTGTTCTCTGGAGTGCTATTACTATTGTTGAAGATAAAATGTTTGAAATGAGAACAAAGGTTCAACCACACGGAAAGATATTATCAAGTGCAAAATACTTGGTCTTAATTAAGGTGGTGGGCTGCACAAGGATGATCCAAATAAATGTGCCTTTAAAATGTATCTGGTATATAATCATCTCTCACTTCACAAACTGGTAGTTAAAATTTTTCCTTCTGCTTCACAGAGTGTAAATGCCAGTGTCCAATTTCGTCAGCACGTTCCACAGAACAAAAAGTTTCTTCTAAAAAAAGTCTAAATACAACGTTGTGTGTCAGATGGTGTAGCAGATTATCTATAATGTACAACCATCAAGTTCTAAAAGCCAAAGATTTAAGTAATTTTTCTCTTGGTAAGCTTCACTGTAAAGAAAATACCAATAATCTTTTTGGAAAGAAAATCTCACTGCAGGTGCATGCATAATGTCAATATTTTCAGCAACAGCTGGTGTCCTCCAAAGGAGGTAGGTTATTTTATACTTAGCATAAATTAAATTAAAATTCTACTACAAATAAGGCACGTAATATCCAACTTGGCCGTTTTACCTAACCAGAAAGAGAAAATTAGTACCATATTGAATTTTAAATTTGTAAAACTGTTTATGGTTTATAAAAATAAAAAAATAAAAGACCATGAAAGGACCTTTGAGATATTGTTTGTTGACCAAATTCAATATTAAAACGTTTCCAACACTGGTGAATTTAATCTACATATGCTAACATTTCAAAGTAATTAAAAGCAATCTAGCAAAGTCAACAAACCTACTACTTCAAAGTAAGAAAGATGAAGAGTAGGGATTTGTTTACTTGATTTCCAAGTGGGGTCTTTGCCTTCACCTGACACTGCGTTGAATTGTGCTTTGAAATTTAACAAATCCCATTCCCTTGCACTGTCACTGGAAAGTACAGCTGTGTAGTTTTATTAAAAAGGTATGAGGACAGAATCACTCTCATGGTTGATTAAGGAATCAACCATAAGTTTTGGCACAAACTTCTAATGATGTGGAACAATAAGATTAGAACTTGAAGAGAGGGATCTGGGGGTCGTGGTAGACAGCAAGTTGAATACGAGCCAGCAGTGTGCCCTGGCAGCCAGGAGGGCCAACCGTGTCCTGGGGTGCATCAAGCACGGCATCGCTAGTAGGTCAAGGGAGGTGATTGTCCCGCTCTACTCTGCGCTGGTGCGGCCTCACCTCGAGTACTGTGTGCAGTTCTGGGCACCACAGTATAAAAAGGACATGAAACTGTTGGAGAGTGTCCAGAGGAGGGCTACGAAGATGGTGAAAGGCCTGGAGGGGAAGACGTACGAGGAACGGCTGAGGTCACTGGGCCTGTTCAGCCTGGAGAAGAGGAGGCTGAGGGGAGACCTCATCACAGTCTACAACTTCCTCGTAAGGGGGTGTCGAGAGGCAGGAGACCTTTTCGCCATTAACACCAGTGACAGGACCCGCGGGAACGGGGTTAAGCTGAGGCAGGGGAAATTTAGGCTGGACGTCAGGAGGGGGTTCTTCACAGAGAGGGTGGTTGCACACTGGAACAGGCTCCCCAGGGAAGTGGTTACTGCACCGAGCCTGTCTGAATTTAAGAAGAGATTGGACTGTGCACTTAGTCACATGGTCTGAACTTTTGGGTAGACCTGTGTGGTGTCAAGAGTTGGACTTGATGATCCTTAAGGGTCCCTTCCAACTCAGGATATTCTATGATTCTATGAACTTATAACGCCAAAGTGAATGACAATAAAAATGATTTCAGCATGCCTCTCAGCTCACAAGAGGTTAAATCTCTCCTGAACCCAGCCACTTTCAGTTAATTCAATTATCTTTAGCAAATTACATGTTATTGTTCAAAAGACAAATGCAAGCCACAAACACAAAAATTGACTCTACACAGAATAGCAGCAGACCCAATACAGTTTAAAAGACTAGGTTCTGCACCGAGCAGACAATTTCACCCCTTCCAAAGCCTACTCTAGTCTGAAAGGAGGAGCAGCAGCAGATGTCTACAGTAGGGACCCAGTACACATTGCCATTGTGTTCACAAATGGTGATGAATAAAGGTCTGGCCTCTAGCTAAGACTGTGTGCCACTAGTCACCACACTCTGGGCTTGGCCTCTGAGACAGATTTCAGTCCATCTCACTGTCTACTCATTCAGTGCATGTTTCATCAGCCTCTCTATGAGTATTTTAACGGAGACAGTGTTGAAAGCCTTCCTAAAGTCAAGGCAGACACTATACACTGCTCTTCTCTCATCTCACAAGAGGGCCATGTCACCACAGAATATTATCACGTTGGCCAACATGACTACCCATTGCTGAACCTACTCCTGATGACTTTACTGTGCCTGGAAATGCTTTCGAGAATTAGTTGCTCTGTTACCTTCTTCAGGACCTTTTTGAAGATCAGAAACATGCTGTCCTCCAGTCTTCAGGCAGGTCTCCCAATCAACCACGATAATTCAGAGATTAAGAGTGGCCTCACAATGCCATCAGCTAGCTCTCTCAGCACTTTGGGTGCATCCCAGCAGCGGTATGTCCAGATTGCATAAGTGTTCCCTGATTGATCCTCTTCCACCAGGAATAGATCTTCCCTGCTCCAGACTTCCCTGGTCTCCAGAGCCTGGGATTCCTGAAGGCTGGTCTTACTTGTGAAGACTGAGGCAAAGAAGGCATTCAACACCCCAGCACTTTCCACGTTCTCTGTCACCAGGGCCCCTGCCCTATTCAGCAGCAGGTGTCCATCTTCCCTAATCTTCCTTCAGTCAGCTGTGTACAAGCTCTTCTTGTTGTCTTTGACAACCCTCACCAGATTCAATTCCATTTGGGCTTTGATTTCCTCTCTGTCTCTGCATGCTCAGACAGCTTCTCTATTCCTCCCAGGTTACCTGACCCTTCTTCCACCTTCTGCATACCTCTTTTCATAAGCAAGTTTTGCCAGGAGCATCTTGTTCACCCACACAAGTCTCCTGGTATCTTCACCTGACCTTCTATTTGTCAGAACAGACTTTCTTTGTCAGAACTCTTGAACTTAGATGAGGCGATCCTGGAATATAAACCAGGTTTCTTGAGCTCCTCTCCCCTCCAGGGCCTTTTTTGATAGGATTCTTCCAAGTAGGTCACTGAAGAGGCCAAAGTCCACCCTCCTGAAGTCCAGCATTGTGATCTTGCTTTTTGCCCTGTTCCCTCTTCTCAGTATCCCGAATTTCATCATCTCACAGTCACTGCAGACAAGGCTGCCTTCAATCTTAGCATCCCTAGCAAGCTAGAGTGCTAGGCCTACTGGAGCACCTCTCCTTGCTGCCTCCTCCATCGCTCACGCCAGGAAGTTGTAACTGATACTCTTCAGGAATCTCCTGGATTGCTTATGCCCTGCTGTGTTGATTCTCCAGCAGATATCTGTGTGGTTGAAGTCCCCCATGAGGACCAAGGTCTGCAAAAGCTAGGTTGTCTCCAGCAGGCAACAAGAGGAAGATCTCATCCACTTCCTCTCCCTACTCAGATGGTCTACACAGACAGACCCTACAAATGTCACCCATAGTGGTGTGGCTCTTTAATCCTTACCATAGGGTCTCAGTTGGATCATCATTCATCCCCATGAAGAAGTTCAGGTTCTGGGGTTGGAGGGTGTTTTTGCAAGAGCCAGACAAATGCAGCAGCAAGCAATTCCAGTTGGGCTAGCTGGTCAGTAAGACAAAGAGTCTTGTAGTGAAACAGAGGAAGGATCAGCAGAAAGAGTTTTTCCTTCAACATCAATTCTTAGAGGCTTATCAGGCTATTTACACTTTGTTTTATGTGGTTTCCTAGGAAGATGAGGTTCTGCTGTTTATGTTCATTTGTTTGTGGCTGGCTGCACATACAGGGGCAAGCATCCTCTGCTTCCCCATTTGAGGTTTGCAGTCAGGCCTGCTAATGGATGGACTTGGAAACAGGAATAGGGTGCAACCTGTCATCTCCACAGGACCATAAGACAAGGAAATCCCCTGGATCCTGCTATCTAGATTAAGGTACCCTTAAAAAAAAAAAACTGTAAATTATGACAAGAACTGTATTAAAGAATCCTAGCTCGACCCAAACAGTCTCTAACACAGGGCAACCTCACACTTCATTGCGGCTTTCTGCCTCCACTGAAGATATCTCAGCCCTCCAGTAATTTGAATAATGGAGAGCTGACCATATCGTTACATACAGCTGTTACCAGGAACACAAAAAGAGTGGGAAAATTGTATTTCTAAAACACACACGGTATTGAATCATCACTCCAAGCGTGAAAATGCACAGGTCCTACAGAACTGATATGTTGACAAGCTACTAGATAAGCCAACAACGATCTCTGAGCAGTTATACTAAAAGCTAACATACTGTCAGCTTAGTTCCCTAGTAAATGCCATGAACTGTCATATTACAGAATTTAAAACTATAAAACAGCTATTTACAAGGAACTTTAAGAAAGACTCTATGTTGTTACAAAGATAACATCCTAGAAAATTCTCAGATTTGCAATTTTACACACACAACATAGGTTTTAATTTGCATAAACACTGTCTAACATTTAACTCTATCCCAAAATTAAAATCTTTTACTCCTATTGGCACAATCCACGCATGCACTCAATGGTTTCTGTAGACAGAAATTTTCAGTGTTTGGAAAACAATAATGACTGACAATTTGTCATTTCCCCTACAGCAGTGGATTAAGAAGATACCCAGAAAAAAAAATAAACAAATGTCTAACAACCACCTAAAAGGGAAATAATTTATTGAGACTTAATCTTCTTTATACATTTCCATCCTCCTCTCACTTTTAGAGGCCTACAGGGAATGAAGTGTGCCTTCAAACAGAAGTGCCTTACGCACTAGCTATTCCCATCTGATTTCCTGCAATATACTATTATTTACTATTAAAAAGCCTGCCTATAGACCTTTAGCAAACAACTGGTACATCAGCAGTGGCAAGCTGCACAAAAAAATTAAAACCAATTTTCAGTGGGAAAGAAGTTACTCAGTTTATTCGTGCAATATGAATAATAGCCCTTTGAAGAAAGAGATGAAGAAGATTAAAAGTTAAAATATATCTACAATGTGAAAATAAAGTAAAACTCAGCAAACTTACATAGGAATTCAGCCAAGCTTACCATTAGTTCTTAAAAAACAAATTGTATAAACATTTTAAAATACTAACAGAATAGTTTAAGTACTAATTTGACTAAAATGTAGGTACTCTCCCCCACTGCGTCAGAGGTATCACAACTTTATTGTCTTTACATACCTAATTTTCCCCTGCTCTGTCAAATCTCCGTCACTGTGTAATATTGTTGTTAGCAACCTTAGAGTAGAAGTTCCTGATTTACTGTGGTTGTTCTTCATTCCTAGCAACCATCGAACCATCATCTTGATGGCCTGAATCTGAAAGAGATTTTGATATACAAAAGTCAAATCACACCACAAGCCTCTCTTTAAAAATAACTTCAATAGTACGCATTACAAAATATTTTACTTATATTTAATATAATCATAAATATGACTTATTCAGTATATTAAACCTATGATTATAAAAACACGTATTGTTGTAAAATTGTAAGATAATCTAAAAATATCTATCAGTTTAATCACACGGTATTTTCTCAAGTGCTTTTTACTAACATAAGCTTGCCAAGGCTGCAAAACATCATTTAAAAGTACTGTGCACACTACTGAAAGATAACTAGACAGATAAAAAGACAACTTTTCACTGAAAATCTTAAGTATTTATTATAGCAAACAGAAGTCTCACAACATTTATTTAAAGTCTGAACAGTTCTTTCCACTAAGCAATCACATATTCTGTCCCGTGACAACATTGTCTTAATTGACCTTATTTATTAATTAGTACATTGTAGGATAGGCAAAACAATTTATAGTTATAGTGGATCAAAGTGTGAAACAGATTTCCATCCTCATATAATTCCTATGCTTAAATAATCCCTATAAAATCTTTATGTGTGTAATATTTGAGAGTATAAAATTATTTAAGAAGCATCAATTAAAAAACACTTCATAGACATTTCAACCAGTATCAACCTGTATTAAGACCACTGGTCCTGGAAAAGAGTATTTCTGTAACAGATATTAAAAGAAAAGCCTCAAAGACCGTTACTGATGATAACTTATTCTTTGCCAATGGAAACATCAAGTCTTTCAAGGCAAGCTTCTAAAAAATATGCAGAATCCAGCAGCTATCACAAAACACTGAATAATTTCACATTTCATTAGTGAAAGTAAAGCATGAATTTGGAGATTAAGTTTGTTTTAGTATCTGAATCTCTCTGTTATTTTTTCTTCAGAGCAGTGACAATCAAGAAAGCAGAAAGAAAAATTTCCAGTAAAATGAAAATGTTCGTTTGAATCAAATAAACATCATGGCGAAATAAAAATCAAAGGAGAGAACTCAAAAGTTCTGGAAATCTAAGATGAATATAGAAAAAAAAAATGAAGCTAGCACTGTAAGGAACCTACTGTGGGCTGAGTCCGGTTACTCTGCTTTAATATAAACTTGTTTCTTCTACACAGTAACTGAGAATTTTGTCCTTAATGGAAAAGGCAGTTCTACCAACTTCACAGAGACCATTCACAACATTACTGAACAAATTTCCATCATGCAGCTGATTTCCTCCATGTAACAAACTGATCATAATGGGTCCTTCAGATCTTTAAATTCTACGATTGTTATCTTTATGAGTTCATTTTTAGCACTGCAGCCCATCTGCTCCGCTGACAGACCCAAGTGTATTGGCTAACACCAGCAGGAGGCAGGCTATCAAGCACTAAAAGCACAAATGGAGTCTGTGGAACAAAAATGAAATTCAGTCTTGCCCTAACCTTCGGTTGGTCTTCCACTGAAACAGTTGGTAGGTATCTATCAGGCGATGATGGTAATCGTAATAATAATAGCAGCAGCAGTTGTCTTGACAGTTTATCAATTCAATTTCTTCATTTCATAACCAGTACCTATATCATTACGCCTTCCCATTTGTTGCGAGGATAGAAACAACTCTATTTGGTCTTCAAGTAAGTGGTGCATAGCAATCTTTACTCCCAGAACTGAGTAACTGCATTAGCACCAAGCAACTTTTGCTTCTCTCTGCCCTTCCACAACCCCTTTCCCCTAGTTTTACTGTGTGAGTCTCCTCTAGGCATTTCACCACATACAAAGTCCTAATCCCAGGTCCTTCACAATTTTCCTTCACCCCCACTCTGTTCCCTACTTCTCTGCTGGTGTTAATGACGTCTTGATGAGATTACAGCAACCCCTCAGAGTTAAATATTCCTGTGAAATTAGTTTGGGAAATGAAAATCCCCAGTCGCTGCTTCTGGCTACCAGAAGACTTAAACAAACATGAGTTTGCACCATCCTCATGTTTTAAATTTGATCTTTGCAGCCAAACAGGATAACTATTAAAGGATAATTCAGATTAGGAGGAGTGTCAGGTCATGTCCAGCCCAATCCCCTGCTCAAATGAAGGTCAGCTATGAAGTCAGACCATGTTGGTCTCAGTTTTATCCAGTTGGGTGTTGAAATCCTCCAAGAATAGAGATTGCACAGCCTCCTGACAACACGTTACACTGCCTGACTCTTTTCACATTTCTTTTCTTATATCCACTCTTAACTTCTTGTTTCAATTTACGTTGCATGAGCCTAGAATTCTCCTCTGAGATTAAAAATGAAAGTTTAGATTATATACAACATGAAAACGTCAAGCAAGTCAAAATCCTACACAGGTCAGAACCATATCAAAAGTCACAAATGACTCCCTTGTAATAGATTTAGTTGCACAACATGAACTAGGTGTATTCTAAGCTCAAGAAAAAAATATTTTTTTTTTCTGAGATGGTGAATGTAACGTGACAGATCCCTGACTTGTCATATGAGATAACTGAAATTAATAATACAACAAGCCTTTACATAAGTCATCAGCAATGAATAAGTATCAATTTTTAAAGATGAAAATTAGCAATAAAGAATATCAACAGTAAATTTTAGCCTTTTTCTCTGATCAAGGTTACTGTTGTATCTCCACTGTAAGAATAAAATGGGTTCCCATCCCACGAAGCAAGCCTAGAAAACAATCCTATAAACACTGTCTCCCTTCTACATCCACATTACAACAACAGCAGGTAGCTCAAAATTCTACTATTCAAGTATCCAGAGCCACAAATGCCACAAGAATATCAACAGAACTTCAAGGTTTGTACAGTAATGAAAAATGAAGCAGTACCTACCTTAAAGCACAGCTAGAGAAATAGGATTAGAAATCTAATACTGCAGTGTATATAGAAAGAAACAAGGAATGCTACTGCTACTACTTAAGTCTCAGTCTAGCCGCAAGGTGCACTGAAATATTCAGTAGTGATCACTGTCAAGAGAGATTACTGCTTGAGAGCAGAAACTCGGGTGCTGGGCATAAGAATTTGAGTCTAATAATTAATACTGCAATGAAACATTCATCTACAGACTTCATTTCACTTAAGGTTTAGCATCCAAAAGCCCAACCTCCATCTAACAGTCTGGCTGTTAGGGTGGACAGCACCTCCCAGCCTAAATGAGGATATAATTTTTCTGTTCATCTTTCCTTCCCCCTTTCATAATTAAACCTGCTAGCTTTAAGATACCCATTAGCTCTATTATACAGTCATGTTACAAAAGAAGAAAAAGGCTTTTAACACCAGAGTAAAGAAAATACTGTCAGAGAAATCCATTCATAAACTAATGGTATGGCCTGCAGTGGTCATTAAATATAGGCTTCACAATGGTAATAAATGCTAATTAAATTTGCAGATCAATTTTCACAGTAACTTGTTTTTCCTTGCCAATAAATACTTCTTACAACTTTCAAGCTTGGCTTCAACTCCAAGTTGCCTTAAGATTTTCTATAAGCCAACTTCACTCCTAAATAGCCAAGCCGTATGAAAGGTTTTATCAACAACAACAACAACAAAAAGTTTTAAAGAGATACTAAACATCTTCATAAATCATTTTAAAAATTTTAAAATTATTCTTTACTACTACAAGTTACACTCAAGTGAAATCATAAACCAGCAGTTCGTGAAATGAAGAAAACCAAGCTTTTTTTTAAACAGACTTGGGAGTGTACTATGCAACCCTGGCCTTGCACAAATAGGAAAAATACCTTTGCTTAGCAAATACCTTTGCTAAGCATAAAAATTGAATGCACAGAAAACTAACAGATCAGCTCCAGACATAACTGAAAAATTTTCAATAATCAGCTCGGTAACAAGCTGGAAACCAAAGAACTTATAAAACCAGCAGCCCAGGAGGTCCCGTGCTAAAAATGGTTTAACAAGTTCAAGAGAGAAGGCAAACAACTTCTTAACACCATCAGAGCAACTTTATTCAAAAGGCACTGGAAATGAAATAACTGCTCTAATTAACTCAAACAGCATGGTACAAAGTACATGCATCTTTCTAATTACAAAATAAAATGCTGTAATATAATCTCTCTAAATATAATTTGAAGACAAATAGACATAGGATGTATTTTCTACAGCATAAGTCTATCTCTGCAAAATGAAAGAATATCTACCAGCAAGCACAGAAATTATAACAATAAACTTGAGATGAAAATATATTATTATAAGATTAAAAATTAATAAACTTTAGAAAGAACAAGCTTCAAGTGACATTAAGCATGAAAAAAATGAAGTATTTTTTTAATTATTTTCTCTATTCACATTACTCTTCTCTGCATACAATGTAACACATGTATTTATTTACAAAAAATGAAATCCAAGAACAACTTTTTCCATACTCCAAAACACTAAAAGTTTCTTGAAATGTCCTAAAAATTCCAAAGAAAAGGGAAGACATTAACAATGTCCCTATGACATTTAATTCCTGCTAAACAGGAAAAAAAATATCTTCAATCGTGACTACATCTAAACTACTTGAGTGTTGCACACAAAACCTCTAACAAACATTCAATAAAAATTAAATATGGAGTATACAGAATGTATTTATTTATAAAAGTAAAAGTAGATGCTCCCAAAACCAAATTATTTTCTCTGTCAATCAAAAAAAATGTGTATTCTTATAGAGTTGTTAATTTTAAAATAGCTAATCATTTTTACTTTTAGAAAAGTGACAAGCAAACAGAACTGACAGCTCTAGGAATCCAGACACTTAATTTTCTTTATTACCTTTTACACTCACAATCACAAGAAAACATATTAAGTGCTACTTACTTTGACAAGCGTTTCAGGAGACACTTCTTCATCTGGGACCCAAAGTTTTGTTGTCTTTTTTCCTGGAATCTAAACCAAATTTTACATTTTGTTACACTACTGTTACTCTTCAGTGAAACCTGCTGTAATCTCCTCTTTCCTGTTTGCTTCTGAAAACAATACAGCAGCACTCACTGGTTAGCTTCATGCCTTGTGTATTTTATAGAAGTAACCGTTACAGAAGTGAGATACTGTTCTTACCTCAGTACTCAAATATCAGCAAATGTATCACTAGCACAAGGGTTTTTGTTGTCATTATTACACTCCAAAGCAGTCATTTCCATGTAATAAACACTGCTTTGAAAACAATTGTCAACATTTTCAATATCCAGTATATTTGAACCTCACATGCATAGCTTTAGACAGTAAATCTTTCCCTAAATATAGCTGACAACACACAAGTTTTTGTTTTTTGGTTTTTCCATTTTTTAACCACTATCAATACAGAATTCTCAGACAAATTAAGATTAACAGTCTTCCGTTTAAAAAATGTATTTTAATTTCAAATGCACCATGTGGTTTAGTCTTGGCTGGCTTCCAGGTGCCCACCCAGCTGCTCTCTCACTTCCTCTCCTCAGCAAGATCAGAGGAGCAAATGTGGTGAAACAGTTCATGGGTTGAGACAGGGACAGGGAGATCGCTCACCAATTACTGTTATGGGCAAAACAGACCTGGCTTAAGGAAGATGAATTGAATTTGTTGCCAGTTAAAATCAGAGGAAGGAACTGAGAACTAAAGGCAAACTAAAAACACCTTTGTCCCTAACCCCACTTTTTCCCAGGCTCAGCCTCAATCTTAATTCTTCTCCCTCCTTACTTCCACCCCAACTGAGCAGTGCAGGGAGAAAGGGAACGGGGACTGAAGTGAACTCATCACTCTTCATCTCTGCCACTCCTTGCAGGAAGCTTGTCACATTAACCCAACACACATACTCCTAAAAAAATAAATAAATCACAACTTGCTCACTTAAGACAATAGACTGAGCAAAGTCAGTAACAATACTACTTTTAACAAAAGGCAACACATGAGCAATCAAATGCTGTGCTATACAGCATATCATCTTTGTAAGGACTACCAAACCAGTGCTCCTACCTCTCCTGTATTGTGAGTTTTCAACTGGGTCACACAGCATATGTGGAAATCGAAGGAGAAGCATAAAAAATGTAGAACCAGCAAAACCAAATATTTTTACAAGTACTTGATGAGTATCCCACTACAGGAGAAGGGGAATCTTTGAACAAGATTTTAAAAATACTCACCCTATCATTCATTAGCAAATCTTTAACAATAAAAGTGGCAACCAAGGATTTCAAAGGAGCAGCAAATTGATCAGGTGCTAGCATGGCTATGTGGCCAATAGTAACCAACGGTGTAATGAGATGCTCAAAATTGCTTGGATCCAGACTTTTATGCAGTGGCTAGAATAAAGGCAACAAATTCAAATATTACTCATATAATCTGTGTCTTGTTTGGGTCAGGGGGTGGGGAAGAGGGCAACACACATTTCTATCTAAGAAATATAATTTTGAAAGAACTGTTAATTATTTAGATTTAAACACCTTCTCCAACCCGTAGGTCTCCTATGAATTGAAAGAAAAATCAAGAAGAAATAGACAAAATGTTAATCGTATCTGGGTAGTTCAAAGTGGTAGCTCAAGAAGGACCATCTGGGAAACAATGGATTAAAAATGTAAT
Source organism: Aythya marila (assembly GCF_965140915.1). NCBI lineage: Eukaryota > Metazoa > Chordata > Aves > Anseriformes > Anatidae > Aythya > Aythya marila. The sequence goes on along the minus strand of NC_139042.1, from coordinate 23,385,461 downwards.
TTCCTGTTTAAGACGTGGGCATACTGAATCTCAAGATGGCAATTTCAGTAGTGGACTGATTTACCCTTTGAGATAAAAGGCTGATGGGCTCTAATTAAAAAGGACATTTGCAATTAAAACAATGACATCTATTTAAATAACTTCTACCATAATTCAGTTTTTCATAACTTCTGTAAGAATCTGAATACTTTGGGCCAATCCCAATGGAGCTGAGGAGTGGTGTATGGGTCTTCTTTCCAGGAACTGTTCATAGGTCTAGCAGACTGTCCAAAACTTTGTTTTACTCTAGTTTATTAAAATACATAACCTTACACATGATCATAGAAGGGCTTGGGTTGGAAGGGGCCTCTAAAGATCACCTAGTTCCAATCCCCCTGCCATGAGCAGGGGTACCTTCCACTAGGTCAAGTTGAACAAAGTCCCATCCAATTTAGCCTTGAAAGATTCCAGAAAGGGGGTATCCACAACTCCTCTTAGCAATCTCTTCCAGTATAATGCCACAACTCCTCTTAGCAATCTCTTCCAGTATAATGATGGATCATGGGACACTACAAACTATATATTCTACTACCATTTTTACTATCATATCTTTAAGTTCAACACAACTAACTCGCCATACAAATTGCCACTGTAACCTTCAATTCACACATGCACTATGAAAGACTAATAAAAAGCAACCGAAATATTTTCATTTTACCTCAAATATCTGTGCAAACTGTGTTTCTTTGCTGGAAAATATTGCATGGATGCAGTGAATAGCATACTTGGCTTGGCGAGGAGGTCCTTTTTTAGCTTTATGGTGCAACACTGGAAGCAAAGCACTGGAAAAAAAAGGGAAAAAAAAGATAAGCACCTTTTCAAAAACTAGAAACTTCCCACAATATTGAACTAACAAAGAATAACTATTTACGTATATAGAATACAACACCTCTGTGAAAATGCTAATAATTCTCCTGGTTATGGCAATTTTTCAAAGACAGGAAAAAATGGTTATTTATGTGACTTGGAAGCAAAAAAATACAGCAGTTTTCACTGATATAATCTCATGTGGCAAAACAAACATTTTACCTGCATAAGCTACTAAAATGCTCTTTTCAAAATATTCTTATCTACACATCCCTACTCCCTGGATATTAGATTGCAAAGAACATTTTTCCATTGCTATATACTTAATTTTATAAGAAGTGAATCTGAAAGGCAATTATACAAATTATAGCAGTATCAGGGACATATCAGCTAATACTTCTTTGCATACATTTCACTTCTATTCTTCAAAAAGTTACTGCATTTTAAAGTCATGCAAATCTTTCCTGTTTCATCTGAAGTGATACTTTCTTCCAGAAGAATGTAGTATAACACTATATCCTGCCAAAGCAAGAATGAGATTCTAAAAACCCATATGATGAAAAAGAATAAGATATACAACTTACGATCTTATATGAGGAAAGTCTTCTTCAATCTTGCCTCCTGTGTTTTTGAAAATTTGTAATGCAGCTTCTGCCACTTTTTCATCATCCATTTTCAAGCAAGCCAAGAGAGATTCAAAAGTTTCAGCGGAATGAAATGAGATAGGGTGGGTAAACGAAAGTACCTGCCAAAAAAAAAAAAAGCCATGTTAAAATTTTGTAAAGGTCCACGTAGATTGAACACTCCTTCAAAAGTCACTTTTTCCTGCCATCTTGGAATATTTTTAAAACAGTCTGTTTTTATCACATAATCCATATTTCTCTTTTTCATTTTTTTTTAAAGCATCTCTTAACCTTCTGTCTTTATACATTGTCTCATCTGTTTTACCCAATTTTGCAGTCTCAATTACTTCTGCTGTTACTGTAAGCACGCACTTCTCAGTGGCTACATCTACATTAGCAAGTACAGGGTTACAGCAGAAGCAGGTTTTAAGAGAAACATAATGGAGAAACATAATGGTGGTTATCTTGTAATTTTGTTTCTCCAAAAAGAATGAAGCTTGTGTGCTCCCAGACCTCTTAGATCATGCAACTGTTTTCCTTGCTAAGTGGAACAACTCTTGGGTACGTTGCTCTGTAGTGAGCAACGTACCCAATACAGTCTCCAGACACTCCTAGACACTACCAGAGCTGACCAGATCTTCTACCTCTCCTTCATATTCTTGAACTCTGCTGACTCTATCTTCAAGTATGACAATCGTCCCAATTTAAAACAAAATCCTCATCTGTTCCTCTCTGAAGCTTTGTCTTTCCTTCATTTTAAAGTGTTTGTTGATTATTAGCCTCTTTCCATATGATGGAGCAGCCCAGAAAGCCACCTGTATCCTCAGCTGCATCAAGAGCAGTATGGCCAGCAGGGTGAGGGAGGGGATTCTCCCCCTCTGCTCTGCTCTCATGAGACCCCACCTGGAGCTCTAGGGCCCCCAATATCAGAAGTACATGGAAGCTGTCAGAGTCTTAGCTGATCTAAGATGTTCTGAATGCTTCAGTGTGAGAGTCCTGTAGATTTTGAGGCCTCTGAGATCAACCCACAGTTGGACTACTCCCAATATGACCTCAGTTATATGATGGCAGTATGACACAAGTACCTTTCCTAGCAAATACAGGATAAACTGTAGAGTCTCTCTCAAATACACTAGCTTTAAAAGTACTAAGTGAAAGTGAAAGACCTATTTAGCTGCACTTAGTTTCACGCTTTCAACAGCATTTGCAATTAACATAGTGATCAGCCTTTTTCCTCCTAGGAAGAAGGGAGGACAGAGTAAGAAATTCTGTACAATGTCCCCAGAAATGCATCTTGATAGGGTTTGCTGTGTTAACCGAGTCTCAAGAAAAACTACAGACAATAGTTATAGATAAGACCCCAATTTACGCGGAACTCAGGAGAACCACTGCATTGTACAGATAAACAAGTATGGTACAGTTCTAGAAGTAGTATTAACTGTATTCACAATCCTCTGAATTCACACTCTAGTACTCAAAACTCAGCTGCTGATGTCACACATAGAGCTACTTTTAACTTGTAGAAAAGCTTCTAAATGATTTCTAATATAGCCTTATATATAACTCACAGAAGATGTGCATAGACAATCATAATCAAACCGATATTCTTCCAGATACCCAGCAAAATGCTTATGACTGAAGATATTGAGGGCTAATTACAAATTTATTTTAACAATGTTACTTTAGAAAGTTTTTACATGCTTACTGACCACCAAGAGTACACTTGCCTTAAGCAATTCAAGACCTGCTCTGATTGCCTGGTCAGTAGGTACACCCTCATCTTCATCATCAGCTGTTCCATCTATAGATTTGTTTACTTGCTTGATAAGGGCACTGAAGAGGAAGATAAAAACATGGCCTTGTGTTTACTGCAATACATACACAACATAAGCCTATTATAAAATAAATGCAATTCAACTACATACACAATATGATTGTCTTCATCACCCATTAAGCATGAAGTTAAAAAACATTTAAGCATCGTGGATTAAGCATTACACATTAGTCTAGAAGGATGACCGAAGAAATAAAATAATTTGAGCATTAAAAGAAACAAATTCAAATAAGAATTATGATTAGGGTACTAGATCCTGTGGATTCTTAATAATTTATAGAAAATAACCATTAATACTGCTTAGTCTAACAGCAATAAATAAAATAACCATTAAACAGCTGTGCTGGAAGATGATCAGAAATTTAAGAGACTTATCTCCTGCATATTTCACCTTGCTTGTTTTGACTGCTTGTTTTTTTCTTACACTGTACCCTAGGAAGGGAAATGGTGATTATCCAAATGATCTTGTTAGTAAGTGCTGTAGGCAGCTTCCCTGTAAAGGACTGTACAATATTCAGAATATACCTGCAGTAAATTCTGTAAGGGATATTTATAATCAGTGGAAGCAAAGAGACACCTCTACTCAGACTTTCCATTTTTTTCTACTCCTAATTGGACACAAATAACAATCTATAGCAAAACAAAACAGCCTGACAGTCTAAAAAATGAAGAGGAAAGTTATTGATAATTTACAGAGATGGATAATGACCGATTCTGTGGAGAAACTGAAAATATATACTTTTTACTTTATTTTTTTCCCCCGTGTTTACTGTACGGGGGTCAGTCAATCGGTACATGGTGAAACAAGTATTAAAACTTTCCAACAATTTGAGTATTACTTTAAATGCACATTTTATATTGCTTCCATAATTTTTTTTTTAAATGCACTTTCAAATTTGAAAAAAGTCTAGGTATGCATTATACTTAATCCAAGATCAAAAGAAAAATTATGTTAGGAACTTCTCTGAAAAAGATTTTTAAATGAAGTCTCAATGGCTCCATTACATTGTATATGTGACAGGCAGAAACTGAAAAGCTCAAGTACTTAAAAGCCATGGACAGAAATTCCTTTTAATGTAAGTCAGTCACTCACAAATCAAACTTTCCCCATCAGCAACAGATCCATTTTACTGACAGTTTGTTCCAGCTGTGCTGAATGACAAATCAATTGTTTGTGCAGCTACACTCTGAATGGAAACCCCTAAGCTAAGAGAAACAGAAGAAAATATTGCAGGTCATAGGCCTTAAAAACTACCCTCCTGCTGTCAATCCGTTGCTGCTTGTGCTTAAAGACAGAATTACAAACCCTGATTTCAAACTCTGTGATCTACAGACAACAACACACACACAAAATTACCTGATGGATTCAGTATCAATGTGTACAGGAGCAATTCTCTCAAGAAGAAATTTTATCATTTCCAGGAAAGGATTTGTTGGTTGTTTTGGGTTGCCCAACTTCTTTGTAATTTCCCTCTGCAATTTAAGTTTCAATTAAGTTTATAATCAATTTAGTTCCCAAAACATTCATGTATTTTAAGAACTATTCTTACCACACATCCCTCAGCCTGTTTGCACGAGCATGTTGGGCTAACAAGCATTTCTAGCTGACTTCTTATCTTTTCATCATCTTCTAGAACTTGTGTAAATTTCTTCATGAAATCTTGAGCTTTCCCCGGATCAGGAAGGTTTCCTTTAAGTAAGCAAAAGAAATGACTATTTATTTCAATAAATATCAGGACTGTATGTTACACAAGTTCAAAGACTCACACCAACATATTAATAGACAATTATCAATAATATTCTATAATAAATTATATAATAAATATTAAACATATCATAAGTAAAGAAAAAAGTACCTGGGACATGGCTAACCAAGCAGCATGATTGAGTTTTAGCTCCGCATTGGCCTTAAACAGTACTATTTTTGCCAAAATAACAGTCTTTTAAAAAAGCTTTGTTTAAAACCAGAAGTTCAGAATTGTAAAGTAAGTTTTTCTCTTTCTCACTGGTACTAATGCTATTGGTACACCAGGCTGAAGGGTGTACCAGAAGAAAGAAGAAGTGTTGCTTTTTTTTTTTTTTTTTTGGGTAAGAGTTTAGGTTACACAGTTCTGCCTACAAAGTGCCGTCCTACTACTGAAACACAAACTCTTGTGCCTTCTCCCAACACTTACAATACTGGCACATCAAAACCAGGTAAGCCAATAAGTAGTTTATCAGATTAGTTAACACCAATTAATACACATTCTATAATAAATGCTGAAGGGCACATGCCTGTTACAAAGCTTATTTGTTATAAGCTTATCTCAAGTGATTTTTAAAAGAAGAAAGAAATATATATATCGACCTTAATTTTTAGATGGTATAAATACTTCAACTGACTTACTTGTTATTACCATCACTTTTGAGAATATAGCTTTACTGCTGGCATCTGTCTGCAAGTCACAAAAAAAGAAAAATGTATTAAGTAAAAATTTTAAATTATATATATCCACTGAATGAGTAAAATTCCATAATGATGCATTATCAACAAATCAGTACCTACCATTTTTTAACACATCAGTATGTTAGAAACCAAAACACCACAGCAAATTTAATGCTAGATTGCTCCAGGAAGTAAAAGACAGAGAATGTTTCCACAGGCATGATCTTTCTCACGTGCTGTAAACTTTTATTATTATTATTATTACTACTACTACTTGTTAATCTACTATATAATCTCTGAACAGTTGTATAGTTACAACTATAAAATGATAGTCCTATGAGAAAAAATTTAAATGAGAACATGACCACCTTTCAAGAGCTTTCACTGGAAAGCATTTCATTTTTAAAAGAACTCTGCTTAGCTGCCACCATTGCTAGAACTGCCTTTTAGAGACCTCCCTTTCTAACAGACAAAACTGATGACAGATAAGCCTAAAATTACACACAGGAAAACAAAGACAAATGAACTCAGAAAGAAGGCTCAGCTTAGAAGACAAATATTCCTTATATCAAGGTACTCAACACGAGGCAAACAAAGACCTGTGGTGGGCCTTTTCATCGGGTTCACGTCGGGAAAGAACCATTAAGCAGCAGTGCTGCAAGACACTACCATTTTCTTAAGAAAGTCTTCAGATTATTATAGAGAAGAGGGGAAAATGTTCAAGGTAGAGGTCAAAGTCTTGTTCAGGCATATGTAGTCTGTTTTATCTTCGTGAAATCTCCACATAGATTTCAAATAAAGTTCAAACAAGCCATATCAGCTTTGGAGATAACAGTTACTGGTTATTATAATAACTCTGGCTAACACAGGGAAGTGTGTATTTATTTCTAGAAGGGAGCATCCTTTAACTTTTTGGAGTAAATTTCTGTTGTGCAATTGACGAGGTACTACAAAAGAAAAGCAAATTTTGAGTTCTAACTGAAAAAAAAAGAAAAAAAAAAAGGGAAATGAATCAGGTAATTAGGCAATTTGTACAAACTCTTGCAACGTTTGAGAACAGTGCCAATCCTGGAAAGGTTGAAGCATAACAAAAATACACCATGAGATTAAGATAAGCAGTGTTTTCAGTGAGCACTATATCTTGTGAAATGGACACCTAAGCACATTGTTCCAGCCATTAAGTATTTCTACAGAAATTTCAGTCACTTTTTAGCGTCAGCAGAATGCCGTCTTTTTTGAGGCTTTTTGCTGTCAGAGCTGAACATTCATGTGCAGACAAGAAACGATGTTGGGGGAGACAAACAAAAAAACCACACCAGAAATCACATCTGGTGTGTAGATTTCAAATAATGTCACCTGATACAGAATCTCTGCATTTGCTCCCCTTGCAACTCCGAAAAACAACAACAAAAACCACCCTGCATTGTGGAACTCCTTGTACTGGTTCGGTCTCCATTCTTCCAGTCCTGCCTAGGTCCTTCAAGTACTGGCTGAAGGTCTCATTAAAACAACATCTGAGTTGCACAAACTGCTAAGCACTCATCCCAGCATGAAACCAGCTGAGTCAGAAGGATTATTTTACCTTCCAGTAGTATAACTCCACTGAATAATGACAGATTGAAGATATCAAGATGCATTTCTTTTCAGAAGAAAAATTTTCTTTTTTTCTACTGTGGCATCTTAGCTACCTAATCTTGCATTCACGATATGGAAGCATCTGAACGGCAGCACATCTACAGCAAATAAAGCTTATACTTCTAATACAGACAAAACAGCGTTCACCCAGTTTTCCACATGTGAACAAGCAAGTTTATCTGTATTATTTAACTGTATACCATTACTGTAGGAGAAAATAAGAAGAGATGAGATCTATGCTTTTGTTCTTTGGAGAAGTATCTCAGCTTAAAGTCAGATTCGATGTCTGTTCTGTCTCAAATTAGGAGAAGTTATAATCAAGAGAAACGGGAAGTTTCCTAACACATATTCTATCTCCTAGATAGTGTTTGCACTGGGGAAAGGCTAAAGCAGGGAAAAGAAAAAAAATAAAGAAAAAAAGCCTGAAAGGGGGAAAACCTGTAGAATTTCTCTATATGACAAAATAATTTTCCAAGATAGGGAAAAAACAGTGGAGTGGAAAATTCAAAGATCTATAATCACAGAATAGTTTAGCTTAGGAGGGACAACTGCAGCTCACCTGGTTGAACTGTCTACTCAATTTGCTCTAGCCCTCATCTAGCTGAGTTTTTAAGTATTTACAAGGATGGTTTCACAGCCTCACTGGACAACCTGTTCCCATATTTGATCATCCTTACTGACTTATTTTTTCCCTCCTTACTACCTACTCAAAATTCCCTCCTGACATAAAACAGTTTCTAGATTTCTGAATGAAAATTTAAAACAAAGAAACATAAAGACGCCTGAGGAGGGGAAGAGGAGACGTGAGAGAAGGACAGATACAAGGGTAAGAGTTGCCTGAGCAGGGGTGGAGAGGAGATGCAGGGAGAAGGCATGACTCTAAAGGGACTGCGGCCAGTGGAGGTACCCAGGCTGGAGCAGTGGGTTAAGTACTGAGCTGCAGCAAAAGAAAAGGAACTACCACGCTGTGACCACTGTGTGTGGCAAGGGGACTGGAGACCGTGAATTAGGGAAGAGAGGTGCTGAAGGGTGATTATTGAAGTGTTTATTTGTTCACTTTCAATTCTCAATACCAGAATCAATATTTAAAAGCTTATGTTAATGATCAGCGAACTAAATTAAGAACTATCCCCTCACTCAACACTGTGTTGTCGCCCACAACAGCACCTCAGACTGCCTGAAAGCAACATCACAAGCTGCCTGAAATCACACATGCACTCCTGTTACACAAAAAGCATTCAACTGTAGAGAGTCAATACTTAATCATGAAAGATGCAGTGAAAAGCACATGGACAAAAGCAAACATGTAAACAGAATACCCCACTTCCAAGGCAATGCTTATGCTGGCATTTATTAAAATTACACATTTAATTCTAAGTGACACTTGGTATTTTACAACCAAGAAAGCACTTTCATTACTTCCCCCTGAAAACAGAGAAAATTTGAGATTTTCTCTTTCAACTGAAATGCAGAATATATCAAGAAGCTAACTCAAGTTTTATATCACACACAAATCTATTTAAATTACACCAAAAATATAAAAAAGTAGATTAAAATTATTTCAGCACTCACTGAAACACGATGAATTATTACTGTATTAGCAATTACTGCACTAAAGAATTCAATACAACATTACGGCATGTTTTAATTGCATCAAAGCAAAATTACAAATTTCACTGCAATCACCTTGAATATAACTCAAAGAGGAGTGCAAGACCAAGATTTTCACAGAACTACTGCTATCTGCGAGACAGTAGCATTTCTAAGCAGACATTAGATAATCCAATTACACTTGTAAAAATGCAGTTACCCTTTCATCATGTTCAGACAATTCCAGCAAAATTATAATTCAATCATAAAACTGCATTAAATTTACCTGTGATGTTTGAGTATATGCACATATAAAAGACCTAAATACATGAATATGGACACAGTAACGCTTTATAGGATACACTATTGCTGTTAAAACACCAACAGATTAAACTTGTAGCACTGAAGTCAAGTCATAATCAGGTTCCAAATGACATGCAGAATCACTTTTTTTTTTTTTTTTATGATAATGTGCATATACATATAACTGAAACCTAAATTTTACTCTGTGAGAATATCCCGAATCCTCTAAGTATGTTTATCTTTTAGAAATATGCCCACTAGGAAAAAAAGAATTCAACACTAGTCTGTCACCTCCAACACAACATTTAAGAAGTTTCCAAGAGGGAAGAGAAACAAGTAACATATAACGATAAAATATTTTCATTTCTCAAATGTTACTAATTTATATAAGATAAGAAATCAGGATGGTTAGGTATTTTTTCTTCATTATTCAATCTGGCAGTCAAAAATAATATACCATCTTTTTCTCATTTGAGAACCAGAACAATCCTGGCAACATGTAGCTCTCAAACAGTGGGAGCATATATTTTAGTATTAAGCAGCTAGCACTTAAAAAGAATCTTAAAAACACCTACTCTTACTGATAAAACATATACAGATTTCTTACTGAAAGTGTTGTCTAACAGAATCAAATTATTTTCTGTCAGTAATATTAAGCTTCAGACAGAAGTAATGGAAATAACAGAATTTAATTTTTTTTTTTGTTGGCTTTTTTAGTTTTTGTTTTGTTTTGTTTTTAAGTATAATTGCAGATTCACTTACTTTTGGTTGTTTTATTAGGTCAACTAAATCCTTTACTTGATGTCGTAACAGATTCTGACATTTCCACATTTCATTCAATGCTCTAAAAAAAACAAAGAATAGAAGAAAAGGAAGAGAAAAAAAAAAGAGTTGTCAAAGTCTTCTATCTAATAAACAACGTAACTGCCCAACAAGAGCCTTTACATTCTTCTAAACGTTCTTCTAAACGTCTTCTAAACATTCCTGTCACATGGAACATCATTGCTGTGTGAGCAAATTCTAAATGTTTCCTAACTGAATGATATGGAAAATTTAATTGATCATACTATACTGGTACAAAGTGTGAAACGAGTTTTGAAACAAGTTTTATTTCAGACGCTTAACTACACTGCCTTTAAAAGAACCGGGAAGTAACTGATATCTGTCTTATAAAAAACTCATTTGTACGAGTCTAAAATCATTCTTCTAAAAACATTCCAAGAAGCAGGCTAAGATTTTTATCATCAAAACAACGTTTTTCTTATACAGAAAGCAGTTACTAGAACAAGTTGCAAAAAGTGGACGTGATTGGACTTGTAAGAGATGCATTAGTCTACAAAACTGAAAATCAACACACTTTCCATGAAAAAATATCTACAAATTAAAAAAATAGTAAAAGGAATTTAAAAAAATCACTCATTTTTAAAACTTCTGGAATTCACAAGTAAAAGTCAGTCCTATTTAACTAACTGAATATACTGAATCTTTAAAATACATACTGCTACATACAAAAACTGTAGAATGCAGAAGTTATTTGTTGCTTGAAATAACAAGTTCTGAAAAAATCCCATTCTGCATTTTGTTTAGCCTATACCAAAAAATGTTAGAACAGTAGCAGTTTTGATTTTTAATACATTATTCTTTGTTTTACTGTGCTACACCACTGTGACTTACTCAGGCATGTTATACAAGAAACACAGGGGATTCAAACACCAGTTTCTCTAGTATTTGAATGCTGTGGGTGGGTTTTTTTAGCCAATCTATGATAAACACTCTCCCACATGAGAAATATTATATTTAATTTTCAAGTGACTAGGCATTACTAAATGAAAAAGTAAAACTAAGTAAATTCAATCAAAATAATGAACATTACAGCAGCAGAACTGTCATTATTCAAATTCACATGCATGCACTAATTTTAAGGCAAGTAATTACCTTCTCCAAACAAAATTGGAAGTAAAATGAATATTGAAGGAGAAGAGACAAACAAATAATTCCTTCCCACTCGAGCTATCCTGGCTGCTAAAATGAGTTTGTTGATTCTTAAATCTTCAGATAAGATCTGAAGCTAGTCAACGCTACTAATCTGCGCTATCTCTTTCAAGACATAAAAGGACTAACATGCACCGAAAAGCTTTTTGCCATTTCTTTGGCACTACTATTTTTTTGCTGTTTATGGTTAAAGGGTACCACACCTTGTTAAAAACCACCCTATTAATTTTTTCAAACTCTAATTTGAAGAGCATACAGTATTGCTATATTCCATTTACTAATAGTTGCTGAACTACTTTTGTCCACTGGCTTAGGGTACTCATAACAATTTAGAACCAATTTACAATAATGACTGTATTAAAAATCATTTTGCAAGAAGTCGAAAATGGCACATACTTCACAGCATTTGAATCCAGTGTTGCGTAAAGGTAATACAAACATTTCATTCGTTCATTTGTTTCCAAGTTGTGAGGGACCATGTACTGAGCAAAGATGCGCTCAACAAGTAACCTGAAAGACAGCATTACGGAACTGGTAAGCAAGAAAGCGGTCTTAAATTGTTAAAGTGTTCATTCAGAAATTCTCAGACATACCTAGAGATCGGTTGTGGCTTACAAAGACATATTTATTAAAAAAAACTAAAGTCAAGTCACCTAACTTCCAATAAAATTCAGCATAAATTAAACAGAAAGATATCATTACGGAAGATGTACTGTTAATGTTAGCAGTAGGACATTTAAGAGATGACATTATCATTATCAGATTTATTAACCCAGACAAAAATCAAAGGATTTTAGAGAAAGATGTCTCAAATGTTGGCCCAAAGGATAAGTATTGCAGTCAATTTTTGAAGTGACCTCGTATACAGGGCTTAAAATAGGGGGGAAAAAAGGTCACATTGACCATTACACATTATCATGGGAAGGAGAATTCAGATACCAGTCAGGAGGAACTGGCTTTTCCCCTACACCTCCCTAGCCACTTCCTGAAGCACGGAGTTTATCCCATTTCTGTTGCTTCCATAGTAAAATACTGGTACATTCAACAATAATTTTGAAATGAATGAAATTAATGACAGCTTCTGCTATGACATAGAAGCTCCTCATTTAGAAGCAGGAGAAAAAGGATCGGGTCTGGCAGTTACTTAGGAAAGACTGTGAAATAAAATAGAAACCACACCCATGCTGCAATCATGTACATCTAGGCTGGAAATGAAAATAAAATCCTTATGCACAAGCTTAAGTTACTAGATTCTTCCAATTAGATCACGTGGTCAAAACACAAACCCAGCTAGCTTCAAAAAATCTTGAAGTTTAAGAAACTGTGAACAAATAAGATCGGACCTGATGATCCAGACAGTTCCTTCCACTTCCATGGTACCAAGAAATAACTGATTATTTTGCAGGTGACTTTTTAAGAGTGCAATTTTTTGAAAGATTTGTATGGGTTTGCAATGCCATTTGTATTTGATCATGCTGTGAAGACCAAAGACCCATCTCTAAAGCCAACAAGACCAACCGATTAGTCAAGGCAGACTAGTTCCCAAACTAGTTCATAACGTGCAACTGTTTTTCAATGTGAACAATGAAATATGGGTCTACAGCTGGGATGACAGACATATTTCGCCACAAATCACAAGGCTCTAATTTCTGGCCATTATCATACTGAAAAACTAACCTTCCAGAGTGAGATGCCATAACCATCACCACTATATTGACTAATTGGACTTGCAAGTCCAAAGCAAGTTTGTTAAGGCAGTCTTACTTACTGGATTTTAACACAAAAATCAGCAAGTTACTGAAGTATAAACAAAACCCTCCTTTATGAAAGCAGTGGTGAAGTACAGGTTGGAATATTTCAAAGTTTTCAGCTTCTTACAATCTCTTTTGGCCTCAAACAAGCAGAAGAAAACAACAAAGAATAAAATTTGGCTGTATAATATTATGCATTTGATCAGAACATACACAATTATCAAGTCGTCTTCCTGTTAGCACTTAAGCTTGAAGGAAAAACAAAATTACCACAGTTATCCACAGAATACTCAGCTTTCAAAAGGCTGACTTACCGGTCATCAATACTGTTCTGATAATATATATGCAGAAGTTTATCTTTTATCCATGATATCTGTTTTGCAGCTTCTTTTCCTGCTTCTGACTGTAATGAGTATTTCTTGTATATCTGTGCAAGTCCCATCATAGCTTCTTTCCTCACTCTCCACTTGAGAAAACAAAATAGTACCACAGTTTAGCAGTTCAAAACTCAAATTTGAGAAGACAGAGAAGCTTCATAGTATTTTCTATTCTGCCCCAAAATGAAATAGTTCAATTGGGTTATAAGTACAGTTTCTTCTCGTTAAGACAAATACTGCATTATGTCTATTATGCTAAGCATTTCAATGCAGGTAACTACTACACAAGTATGCCTCTTGAATTTAGAATTGTTACAAGTTCAAGCCAGCACTCTTTTTCACAGATATGCATCGAATATTTGAGATTGTATTATGTCTGCACCATGGGAAAGCATGTCACCAAATGAAAAATCAGGTGATACTACTAATTTTAAGTTTGCCGTTTATACTCTCATGTAAGCATAAAAACATCCTAAGTTTTGCCGAATAACAAAACATAGCTAAACTAAATTTCAAGGCTATTCAAGCTTGAAAGCTACTACACTCATTCACAGTTTTCCAATGAACTAATTAAAAGCAGACAACGTAGCCACCTCTGATGGTGGAACAATTCGCATTAGTAATCTACCATACAGTTTGAAACCTATTGTCAAAATTTCCTATGAAAAATGTTAGAATGTCTTACGAGGATCTCATTTTATTCAAAAATTACTATTAATTATTATTATTAATTACTAACTAGACAACTGGAGTGACATAGTTTTATTCAGCATATAGTATTTTTTTTGATCATTCTACATTAAATAATAATACAGCACAATGAAAAATGTTGCATTCCAGTCAGGGGCAAAAGCTATCTCATTAAGTACACTGTCTCGATATTTTTTGCATTATATAGATTTTCATTAGTCATTTTAAAATCAGCTCAGCATTTTAAGAAGCTTTGCTTTTAAGAAAAAGAAAGCTAATTGCAGTAAGATACAAAAGACTAGAAGAATAATGCACAGCCACCGTTAGTACTTAATGTCTTACCCGCTTGTCCAGTGTTCGTTCTCTGACAAAATTAAGCAGGTGATCATTGACAAGCAGAAGATCTTTTTTAGCAGCAGTAACTATGGATACTATAACATCATGCCTTATCGCCTCTTCAGGATCATGTGACCTTACTTTAAGATATTCTGGGGAAATAAAATAAAATAAGCATTTCGGTTGAGGAATACAAGTTCAGATATTTTTATTTCTCTAGCGGCTACCCAACAGAAAACCATGAGTTTCTACAGTTTTGAGTACAGACAGTAAGAAGCCACTAATTTTCCGTAAGATTAACTGGAATGTGAGTAATCAACTTTTTATTTACTTAGAATGCTCAATACTTATATTTCTGGCATTAAGTTATTAAAAATTATTTCTTGTAATAATTAGTTATAATCTACATTTGCAACTGTTACAGCCCAAGAGAACTGCATCTATAGAGCTGAATAGATGCTGAAGTTCTAAGAACTTGATATCCACACTACATACACGTTTTAAAGTCTTACTTCAGGCTAGAGGCTACTCTCTTCCTGCAGGTTCCTATAACTGGTTGACAGAGCACATCAGTTGCACTCCTGAACACAGCTTCTGTGCTTTCCAAAAGGAATCTGGTTCACGTGCTCCAGAACACTCCACAGTGTGAACCACATGAGCAGAGCAAGCAGGGACAAATCAAGAGACATACTTAAGAAGCATGCTCTTTCACCAAGCTAAAAAATGCTTATTTAGACAAATCCTAATTCATTCAACACAGAACAGTTTTTTTCTAGATTACGTTGGCATATTGCTACATATTTGGTACTACCAGAAATCCTACACCATCAACATTTTAAGATTTCTGCTTATAAATCTCAAATGTTTTAGCTACTTAGTATCATTTCAGAAAATTGCCAAAGCACAAAATAGGCCAGCAAAGTTCATTTACCCTTTCAGAACTGCGTATTCTAGGTTAATTTAGTCACATACACAGGCAAAAAAAGCACACAAAAAAAAGACATTAAGATCACTGTATGCAGCATACATCAGTGAAACGCTGAGAACATTACGAAACATTGAAAATTCAAAGTTTGCTCTAAATAACCAGAGGTTACTGCACTCTTATTACTGTTCAATGAACAGTGAAAATTTTCAAGTCTCATCTGAAATACTGACTATTAACATTGCTGGTAATCAGCACAAGTGTTGGAACAGCACATCAAGAAACGAAGCTTTGCATTTATGGAAGTTACAAAATTTAAAAATCAAATAGCTTTTAAAAATTGTTCCACATGAAAACATAATAAACTAAAACAAATGAAGACAATTGCCATTGCGCAAAACAATTCTTTTCTTCAACATCAGTGAGCGAGAAAATTTTATGAACAATTTGACTTTGATAAGCATTGTGGGGAGAGAGAGGGGCAAGCAACATTACATTTCCCAGAGGATACCATTAGAGGGGGCACAAAGTCTTTCAGCAATGTCAAAAAAAAAAAAAAGGAAAAAGTTAAAAGGAAAAAAAAAAGAAACAAACTTGGAAATACACCTCTGATAAGCTTTAGCATTCCATTAGAGAAAGATCCAGAAACTATTTTCTTTTTTTTTCTCTTAAAAAAAAGAAAAAACCTGCCTTAACAATACAATTATCTATGGGATTATGGGATAACTATAGCTTGCCTGTATTTGTGTAAATTGACAAATGTTCAGCACACAGGAGGGCAACCCCTTGCAATTAACGGCCCCTTAAATTCCCTCCTTAGAGGAAAAAGTCAAAGATAATACCTCCAAAGAACAAGTGTGAGTTTAGTGATCAAGGGAAGATACTGTCTTCATATCAACTTTGAAAAAAGCAACCCATTCTCTTTAACTGCACTTCTGTTCATTAAGAGTGGGATCTTATTGTCTATCTCCTTATTGTCACAGGGAGGAACAAATACTAAAAGCTTTTATCCGTGCCAGTTGCTTTCTTCCTACAGAGGTCTTGAACTGCCAGTTGTGTTTGGTACGAAGGAGCAGAAACCAAGAGCTGTGGTCACAGTTCCAAGGACTGTTTTGATACTTCAGTCAGTTGCTGCACAATATTTACACACTTCTTTGTGGAACCAAGTCTCTGTTCTGCACCCTAATAAATGCCATGACTGCTTTGTTTGGCAGGCTTATTTTGCCTGATCTCATAGTGTTTAATTTCAACAGCAGTTGGGAATGCAGCTACTGTAAGAGAAAGAGGGTGCTCTCTTTGGTTAAGGAATTTTTCATGCCCAAACCCCTTAGCCTAAGAGCAGCGCTCAAAGCACGGGACTCTGCAATTTTGAAATCTAACCTCAATTGTCCCCTCCATAACGTCACAGAATGTTACTAAGGATGACAACTAACCTTCCTGACTTCTCCAGGAGACTTAAAATTGAATTTTAATGTTACAGTAAATCTGGTACCTGTTAAGTCTTTTGCTAGGTCGGGATGGTTCATAAGGCAGTGACTTGCAAATTTCACACATTCAAGACGAATGGGTACATGGATATCATTAAACCTATTTAGAAACAAGACAATGTGTTACAACAAGAAAAAATATCATTCACCAGAACAGTTGGATCATTTCTACACAGTCTCAAATATTCTCTAAAAAGATTTTTATGCCTCCCATGCACCTGTGCATGTTACCTGTGCAAAACAGCTCTAATTTTATGGTATTAATTTGAATTTCTTTAACTTAAGAAAAAATTCCTGTACTCATGAATTAATTCATGTTCTATACAGGAAGGGAAATATCCTCTCCTGGTACACATGAAAAACTAGGGGCAGACAACAGCTATTTAGTGAAAGATGTCTCACACATTTCAAGCAGTGTTTCTCTAATGCTCCACCTAGTTAATCATGAACTGTGTATCAGTAACTGAAAAAAGGTTTTAAGATTGTGATGTTCTTCTCCTCTTTAAACTGTGTGATAGACAGCAAACCAATCCAACCTAGTACAAATTTCTAAAATGGATCATTCAACTTCTGTAAGACTTGGTTTTAGAGGACTGAATTAAATTTGATGCTTGAAACCTAGTACATAAAGTTAAGCATGAGAAAATAAGTAATTTTATAACAAAGCTATTGTTGCAATGAGAGCTATGTTGTTTTGAAAGATAAAACACATTTCAAGGCCATCAAAATACCTGGTTTTAAACAATTTAAAAGCAAATTTTAGAACATACTGCTGTGGAAACATTTATTTATCAAATGCAAAGGCTTTAAGAAATGTCTATTTAAGTAAAAACTAGGTACTTTTCTAAATGAAGACAATTTAGGAATGTCTTCTCTAGTAATTACTATAACAACTTATTTAAAATCCTTGAAAAAAGTAAATACATGTACGTGGTTCATAACTAATGGAAAACAGTAATTGTGAACAACAGATTGGACATGATCATATTGTTTCACATCATAACACAATGAAGCATCTTTCTCTGGATCCAAATTTTGATTCTTAAATTACATGCAATATTTTAAATGTTACATACTTTCAAGCAAAATTAATTCCCTCAATTAAGTTTCCTGTACTTTTAGAAGTTTAGGACATTCTGGTTTTGATATGATTTTTTGCTAAATTACAATCTACTGCAATTATAATAATTTATACGATTTATCCTCATTTACTCAAGCCAAAAGTATTTTCACCATAGTATCCATATTTAAGTTCCTTCTGACTACAAACTCCAGCTTTATTACCTATTTCAAACTGGCAGAATATTTTAAAAAGAAAAGACTAAGTGTGTTTTCTGCATTGTAAATACTACATACCTCCTTTAAGGCACACAAATAATTAAAAAAAATTGAAGCCAGTAGAATACTGTACATGAAAGTCACAAAAACAAACCTGATAATACCCAATACTGCAAATGTTATCTGATATTATTTTAAAATTAATCCATCACTGAATATATTTTATAATGATTCCATCATTTGTTAAAAAAAAAAATCTAATAAAATGTTCTTTTTTTCTTGGCAATAGCAGTAAAGATAGTTGCAAAATATGAATTAAAAAAGGATGATTTGTAATTGTTCACTATGCAGAATCATAAATGCAGAGGATATATATAAAATAATCTCCCTAGCGTTACCTGACAGATTTCAGATAAAGCATGAGGATACCACACTTAGCTATATCACTTGAGGAAAATAAAAGAGATAGGAGAATTGAAAAGTACTGAATTACAATTCTTTGATTTTTTTTCTCTCCTGGGAAAGGAACTAAAACAGCATATACCTCCCCAAGTAGCACTGCCAGAGCGGTTTGTTCTGAGATGCCAACTCGGAATCCTTTGCCCCAAACATTTTTGCTAGAAGCTTTACGACCTGCAGACGTTCTTCATTGTCATTGCTCTGGAAAATGAACACAACTTTTGAAAAAACAAAAAGTAAACCAGCCAGAAAATAAAATACCCAAAAAGCAAAATAGTGCTTTGTACAGCTTTTAGAATATATAAGAACATTATACGTACACAACTCAAAAAAAAAAAAAATAGATTTTTTTTGTATACAAATGTGTACCTTTGCTAATGCTGTAAGACAAAATAATGAAGGCAGTGAAAACATAATGCAGCGCAGAGACAAAAAAACCTACTGAACAAAGCGTGGTGGTAAACATAGGTGTATAAATCTTTTTGACCATCATTTACAGGTGTTGCTGTTAGGAAACCTGGTAACGTGCTTATACAAATTTATACAAAATTAATTACAGCACAAAACTCATTTTACTTCTATCTACGCATAAAAGTATACAGTTCTCGGGACCAGTGTTTTATTACAAACATTTAATTAAAAGGTTTTTAGAGGACATCAGATTGAATACCCAAGATCTGACACACGCAGTACCTGGTCCTGAATTTAAAGTCTATATTTAAGCCAGTATTTAAAACTGCTAAGTTACAACAGATACTTTTCTTTCATATTTAAAAAAAAACTAACACTGACAAAGATAAAACAAGACCTTCTTCAGTACATTTTCATTAGCGCTGGTTTGCATTAGGCTTGCTTAATACAACACACAGCATTTGAAGCTTAAAACATGCTTTGGAAACGTGCGCTAATATTTGTGCAATTAACACATATTTGAAGTTCACAGATTTTTTTTCTTTTGCTTATTAAAAAACCAACTGGCTGCAATAGTTCTTTGAAAATGGGGCAGCACGGTCAAGTTGATTGAACAAGTTGTTATTCACCCCTTATTATTTCATTCCTCTTTCTTGTAATAGACATGAGCTTTTTCAAATAACTTTCTCTTCCATCATTTTTGACGTTCTTATTAGTTCAACATCAACCTTTTGAATTCAACCAAGATATAAGAGCATAATGTAGTTGTCAGAGTTCTCTGACAACACCAGCCTTAAAGACTGACTATTTTTCCTGACTCGATACCATAAATGGGTTGAGAAGTTTTCCCGTATCTTCTTTCAATTCAGCTCCCTAAGAATAGTCGAAGCATTTTTAAAATCCTTTTAAGTACCAGAGCAAGACAAGGATGAAGAAATCTTTGACACTGATTTATTACTACAGTACATGAAACTATAGTGCTTTTGAATACACCTTAGTATTTATAATATTAGCAGCTTTAATAGAAGAGTTATTAACACTTTTTGTCTGTATTTGACTGATTTATCTGACTCAAATTCAGACTGACATTTTACCAAGTCATCTACAACCTCCTCCTCTTTAACTGCAATAAATGGTATCTTTTTTTCCCCTGAGTTTCAGCTTACAAGTGTCCATCACATAACAGATTCGGATTCTCTGCCCTAAAAGAATTTTAACTTTTTTTTTCCCCAGCCTGTATTAGTCCGACCTCCATTACTCGTATCCTATCCACTCCTGATTAAACCAACAAAATATTGAAAGTATTGCGCACCTCTGAATTTCTCTAGGCAACCAACACAGATGCAGAGCAAGAAACCCTGGGATAGAGGCAGTAGCAGACACAAAGCATTCAACTGCTTTATTGCATAGCCAGATGTATAGAAAAAATTGAGATATCTTTTAATGAATTAGCCAAAGAAGAAGCTTTCCCTATAGCAGGCAGTAATCTGATTACACGATAGGCACTCATGTTTATAGACCTGCTTGTAGGAACAATGAATATTTGTGATTATGGATGAGGAGTATTTGGTACTTTCTAAATTAGTTCCCAGGAGTTGGTCTCCTTGAGACGTTCTTGTTTAAGACCCTAAAGTAATAGAATCAGCCTGCATAATAAATGAATCAGCCTGTGTTAATAAATGAGCACATCACCATTGCAGTCTCTATCCTTTATTCTACTTTAATCTCTACTTTTTTTCCTGAGGAAAAAATCAGAACTATAAGCTCTAGAAAAACCTTAATCCTTCTCTGTCCTATGATGCATTGTGTAACTGAATAGTACGTCCTTCACCTTTTGTCTTAGGTATGATCCAGCACTCGTCATGCTTAATAGTGTCCCATAAAGATTCACCAATAAAACCTGACGCTGAACACTTATTTCTAATTCCCTATACCCTGCTCCCAAGGCAGCTGCTCTTCTGCCTACGTGTTATGGTCTGTCAGTAACAGCTGAAGTTGGTCAGATTGTTATGAGTAGGCAAGTCCAAAAGAATAGGTAGCACTGAGGATCTGGGGGGATTTGGGAGTAGAAGTAGACACAACCTGAAACTTGCCAAAAAAATTAACTACCATGTCCAGGAGGACAGGCAGCTCTGAAGTAATAAAAGTCAACAATTTGCTGATTTTATTCGTTAGGTAACATTGGTTTAGTAGAAAATTAAAACAAAGACAAATAATCCATTACGGTTTTATTCCTTAATACCCCGTTCATGAGCTTTTCATTCCCTGGACCATTACATGTATATTTAATTTCTGTGATTTCTAAAATTCAAATTTCAAATTGAAATGAAGGGACATCAGTTTCAGTTACAAGTTGACCTATACAGCAGCAGTCTTTTATCTGTTCTCCCTTGTACCGATAATGCTTCTGTGTCAGCGCTAGATCCCTAAACACATCACTTTTCAATGCCAAGATCAGGCATTAATGGCTGTCCCTCATCCAAGAGGTTAGTTGGACGAATTTCAGTGGGTGTTCTGCTGATCCCACAGTCCCATTTCCAAAATGGGGTGAAAAAAAAATACCAGTAAGAGGCAAACGATTTTTAACACAGCTCTCACATAGTGTTAAAATTTAGCAATACTCCTTCCCTGTTCAGACAGGAAAGCTGCTCAAACCACGGGAAACCAGCACTAGCAGCAACCGCTGTGTGCCAAGAGGAGTATGTGGCTTAGTGGGCAACATTGGTAGTAGGGTGATGGTTGGACCGGATGATCTTGAAGGCCTCTTCCAACCTTAATGATTCTGTGAGAGTTGCAAGGTAGCCAGGAGATTTCTTTGCCCCAACACCCTTAGTCCACCGGTCATGTTCCTCCTGAGGGAGGTAAAGCAATAGTGACCACTTGGTAGGAAGTTACAGCTGCATGTCTCCTGTGGTATTAGCACCAACCAGAAGGCAATGGGATTAACTTGAGGGACAGAGGTGAATGGAAATAAGTCTTTTGTCCTTCTCATCTACCTTGCCTTCCCAGATGCCCTTACACAACAGATCTGAGGCTCTGGAATAGGAAGGACAGGATCACAATGAGGTGGATGATGATCCATCTATGCAAGAGGAGTCACCAAGGTCTTTGCTTTTAACACTAGTGATGGGTACTGGGACCTCTGGAGCCCTGGGTTGGAGGACTGTGACTAGGGAGTGATTAAGGTCCCAACTGGTATTGAACTTGCATGGCATTTGCTGAATGTAAGTCTATAGGACCCAAAGGTATTCATTGCAGGGTACTGAAAATAGAGGCTGATGTTACTGTGAAATCTTTCTGGGAGACTTGGAAGGGTCCAAGTTGACAGAAAGCTACGAAGTGTTGTTGCAGTTTTCAAGAAGGGCAAGAATGAGGACCCTGGTAATTATAGGCCTGTCAGTCTCACCTTGGTGTCCGATTAAATTATGGGGAACATCATCCTAGGAAATCATCCTAGGAGTTATTGAAAAGTGTTTGAAATTCAATGCATTGACTGGTTAAAACTGGTGTGGCTTCATGAAGGGAATACCTTATTAACTTGATATCCTGTCATGACAAGATTATCCATAATATGGATGAAGGGCAGGCAGCGAATTGGGGGCGAGAAGGGGGGATGGTGGGAGAAGGGGAGGACAGACTACCACAGGGCAGAGGGGGGGGAGTTAATTTGGCAGAGCTCTTAGTATTGTCTAATGGTTAGGCTCAAAGAGGTGTAGTAAACTGAGTAACCTCAGGCTGGCTGCCAGTTACTAGTGGTTCTCCCCAGGGCTCAATTTTAGGGCCAGTTCTCTTCAGTGTTTTATCAATGACCTGGACACAGGATTTGAGTACACAAAAAGTAAGTTTGCAGATGATACAGAAGTGGGAGGAGCCATTGCTTCGCTTGAGGGTAGAGAGGCCATGCAGAGAGATCTTGATATACAAGAGCACTGGGCAATGAGAAACCATACGAAATTTAACAAGAGTGAGTGCCTGATTCTGCACCTGGGACCACATAACCCTGTACATACATGGAAGTTATGGGACAAGTGGATGGAATGCAGTGCTGCAGAGAGGGACCAGGTGGTTTCAGTTGATGACAAGCTCTACATAAATCAACAGCTTGCCCCGGTGGCAAAAAGGGTACATGAAGCACAGTATAGGTTATAGGATGTGATGGTATGGCTTAAAACTAATCAGGTTCAACAAGACCAAGTGCAAGGTGCTGCACCTGGGTTGGAGCGATCCCAGACAGGAGCACAGGCTGGGAGAAGAACTCATTGAGAGCAGCCCTGCAGAGAAGGACCTGGGGGTTCTGGTCAGTTTAAAGCTTGACTCAGTGCACACCTGCAGCCAGAAGGCCAACTGCATCCTGGGCTGCACCAACAGAGGGGTGGCCAGCAGGTAGAGAGAGGGGATTGTGCCTCTCTGCTCTGCCCTTGTGAGACCCCACCTGGAGTGCTGTCTTCATCTCTGGAGCCCCCAGCACAAGGAGGACATGGACCTGTTAGAGCAACTGAAAATATTATTGGGATAGATAAAAAAAAAAAAAAAAAAAAAAAAAAAAAAAAAAAGCAGAGAATAAAGCACAAAGCTGCACATTTCAGAGAACACCATTTACTGATGAGCATTCTTTGTTCAAGTCAACACGTACAATTCTCAGTTGAAGTTACCTGTCATCTTGACCAAATGGTCAGTATTTGTACCAAAGTGGCAAGGTGGTTGAACACTAGATGGCCACATTGTTTAGATCCTGTGGTGGTTTTACCCTGCTGGCCAGCTGAAATCCATCCACCACAACTGCTCTCTCACTGTCTCTCCTCAATGGGAAAGGGAAGAAATTATGATGGAAAAGGGCTCAAGGGTTGAAATAAGAACAGCAAGATCACTCACCAATTATCAGCACAGGCAAAACAGACTCAAAATAGGGAGATTAATTTACTGCCTATTACTAGTAGGCTAGAACAGTAAGAACCTAAAAGCGAACAAAAAACACCTTCCCTCCCCATCCACCTTCTTCTATGTCCTTCCCCAAGCAAGGCAGGGGAATGGGGGCTGTGGACAGTTCCTAATGCTTCATCTCCACAGCTCCTTCACAATCACTCTCTGCCCCTGCTCCCCGTGGGGTCCCTCCCATGGATGCCGTCCTTCCTGAACTGAGCCTGCGGGGGCTGTCCACAGGCAGCAGCTCTTCAAGCACTGCTCCCACACGGCTCTGTCCCACGGGGTCCATCCCCCAGGAGCAAACTGCTCCAGCACAGGTTGCCCCCAGTGGGCGGCAGCTCCCTCCAGCCCCCCTGCTCCTGCGTGGGCTCCTCTCCACGGGCTGCAGCTCTGGCCCGGGGCCTGCTCCTGCGGGGGCTCTCCATGGGCCGCAGCCTCCTCCAGGCCACATCCACCTGCTCCACCGGGGGCTCCTCCACCCATGGGGGGGCTGCAGCGTGGAGATCTGCTCCATGTGGGACCCATGGGCTGCAGGGGGACAGCCTGCTCCACCAGGGGCCTCTCCACGGGCCGCAGGGGAGCTGCTGCTGCCTGCCTGGAGCACCTCCTGCCCTCCTGCTGCACTCACCTGGGGCCTGCAGGGCTGGGTCTCACTCCTCTTCCCCAGCTGCTGTTGCGCAGCAGTTTTTGTCCCTATCTTAAATCTGCTCCCAGAGGCCCAACCAGCATCGCTCACTGGCTCAGCTCTGGCCAGCAGCAGGTCCCTTTGGAGCCGAATGAAACTAGCTCTGATCTGACATGGGGCAGCTGCTGGGTTCCTCACAAAGGCCACCTCTGCAAACCCCCTGCTCCCAAACCCTTCCCCTGTGAACCCAATACAGATCCAAAATCGTAAACATGCACAGCAGAGCTACTGAGGGACCTAAGCTCTGTCACAAGTTCTATACTAACAGTTTCATAACCCTGCCTTATGTGGCCCAAAATTTATTTGGTCACTGACAGGAAATCCCTTGATTTTGTCTACATTAAAAAGAGATAGTCTAGAGCTTTCCTAAGATCCTTTGTCCCATGAAGACAAGGATCTCTTGAAACTCATTCCGCTCCAACCAAAGACATTACTGGCTGATACTGCTTCATGCTGGTAAGCACCAGCTTGCTAAGCACATGGTCAAAGAGCTCCAGAAATTAATGTCAAGATAAGAGGAAGGTGACTGGTGTGGCACTGAAGTGTCTGGCACCCATTGTTCTTGGCAGAACTACAGCAAAAAAGCCTCCCAGCAGTGCCAAACACAAGAAAATGGGAGGAGGGGGGGTCACAGGAGGAATGTGTGCACAGAACTAGAAAAAGGCAGGCAGCACAGAAATATTTCTCTATCAGCACCCATCTTTTTATATTCAGTTCAGTATTTTAAGTCGTTCCAAGGGAGGACATCAGTGGTAGCATACATCTCAGTCTCGGCAACATTACTACAAGTTAATTTACGATGAGCGAGCATTTCACTTTGGGTGGAAGAAGTGTAGCTGAAAAGCCTCCCCTCAGTGTAAACTGACTCCTCCCATTCACAGAACAAGATTCTTCAATAATCATATCTCCAAAACCTGATCAAGTGTCTCCTTGATGCACCTCAAGTAAGAAGGAAGGAAGGAAGGATAAATTCGACCATATTCCTCTTTAAGCCCTCAATAATAAAGAGTAAAATATGTAAATTGTTAGAACACACAGAAGGACTTTCCCAAGGGCAATCCCTCCAAGTCATTAACAATATTATCATACTTCCAGGAATTCCTGTCTTCTCATGTTTAGTTAAGAATTAACCACTTTGTTGTCAAATGACATCCCAAAAGTTGGATTTTTTTTTTAATTTATTTTTTTTTTTTTTAAATTGCCAGTAATCGAGTCCCTACAGACTTTGCCTTTGATAAGCCACATCACATTTTTCTTTCCTTATATGGATTACTAATTACTCTTTCCAATCTATTTTAACACCCTATGCCCAATGAGCTGATCTCCATTGTTCATCAGGCTTCACATGACATGGCCAGTGTATGTAAAAAAAAAAAAAAAAAAAGAAAGAAATTTTAGCAGCTGTACAAAACCAGCCATGTATCATTCCTTACTAGTAAAAAGATTTTTTTTTAGACAAGTCAAAAGAATTTACAAAGAGCTGATAAAAATGGCTCAAACTGGAAAAAAAAAATATACTACTGAAAGAAACAGATACTTTAAGAAACTGATTTATTTCTTTTCAAATGAGATTCCATTGGCATGATAAAAAATATTGGGTTCTGTTCAAATTCATGTAGAACTTGCCAAGTTTGCACCTGAAAATATTTTCTGAAGTATCCCAGTAATTGAAACACTTGGTATCTAGCTCAGAGAGAGTCTACTCCATCTGGCCAATTTTTTTCTAACTGGTTTTAAAGCCAATTTTAAAGCCAATGCACATTTTCAAAAACACAGAGCAATCACCCAATTTGTCTTTGAAAAGCCCCTTTCATATGTCCACTTCCATTTGTTCAACGCATGCAAGATTAGATCATCTCACACATTCTTGCTCCTCAAAATTTACAAGCCAACCACTGAGACAGGCACAGCTTTCCTTCAACACCTTCCATTTTAAGAGTAATACAAACCTCTTTAGCAGCAGAGAAGCAATCTGGGATCCTGGAACAGAGTAATTGTCACACTGCCCCATAAACATTTGAGTATCACCCCTAGTATTTGAATTCTATTATCACACCTGTATATTCAAAAGCAGTAGCAGACGATCTCAGAAAACAAAAACTCAATGTTTCTGCAAAACTATGCATGACCTAAACATGCTCCACAAACTTCTATTTAAATATCTAGTAGAGAGCACATAGCACATGAGCTTATATGGCAAAACTCTTAAGCTATGGGCACAGACAAATACACGCCATGTACCAAATCTGGAAAAGCCAAAGCCGTTTAAACAAACTTTGAATAACATACAGAGCTCACTGAAGGTTATGGTTGTTGTATCATTAAATTTAATTGACCTTCATTCAAGAAGCTAACTCCCCTCTCCCATATTTCATTAGGGACTGCCAATCTTATTTTTCTCCTGTGCTGCCCATTTGACCCAAGGCTTCATCAAGCTAATAGGGATACTGCTGTTGAGTTTCTTTTCATCCAAAGCAGCACAACAGTAGCTGCCTTCCACTGTAAGGTGCTAAATTTTACTGAAATCACAGTCTCTTCTCCAACACTAATAGGCAATTTACCTGGACCTGAATTCAAAGTGCTTGACACTAGCTGCCACTGTTTAGTATAAAGCCACAGCTGTTGTTGGAGTGGAAAATACTTAATCATCACTGGCAAGTCTGCATAAAGAACTTGTGCTGATCTCACACAAACTGACTGCATTTCATTCATATTTCAGAACATTTATCTTCAAAATACCCTTTTAACCTCAAAATGCCCTTTTAACAACAGGAAGACCTCTGACCTCTTTTAAAACAGGATTATCCTATTTTATAGGAGAGTTTTATGTTCTTGGATTTTTATTTTTTTTAATCCCTTTAATATTAAAGATGGATCAAAATGCATTTGACAACCGATCGGACAAAACAGGTATATATTATTTGTGGTTATAACTTAAAGCACCTAAAAAAGGCACTTGAAGCAACAAGACAATTCATACAGTAGCAGTACCTGGGCTGGGAAGAGCCACAAACAGCAGTGGAGTTTAACAGATAAAGCACTAGGTAAGAGCAGTAAGAATGTAGCTACTAAAATTTACATCTCTTGGAAACATTTTAACACTGGATATTACAAATGCTAACTGTCAACCACATTACCCTTAGGGTTTTAGGCCTCAAGAAAAAACTAGACCAAGGACTGAGGAGATGAAAACCAACGAAATACAGGTTTTTGATCTCAGAATAACATACTAAACAACGAGCAGAAATGCAGATATGAAAAATGTCTTTTAATTTAAGAGGTATTAAGAAACTAGGGAAAGGCTGAGAATCAAAATCACCCAGTTGAAGGAACAGAAATTCCTAGAGCACTAAAAGAAAAAGTTGATGAAGTTGTGTTCCTACTAATCTTACTGATACCAATGGTAAAATGGGATACAAACAAGAAGCAAGTACTGAAATACTGGCATATGTGAGTCAATGAAGGAACCAAGTGTGGCACATTAGGAGCACGAAGATGATTCAGGAAGCTGCAGTTTTACATGGACCTAAAGATGGAAAGATTACTGCAATTATGGCTATGAAAAAAGGGTGCAGCACCAGTTAAAATTAAATCTCTTGAGTAACAGCTTCAGGAATAGTGTTTTTATTGGAGTGAGAGTAATTGTTCTCCACCTCCAAGAACGGATATTAAGGGCTAAAAAAGGTGTGCTTTAAAAAAGCGAGCAAGAAGTAAACTGGGCCCTACTTCTTTCATAAATGTGAATGGAAAGATACAGCCACAAAAACAACTTGTAAAACCATGTGGTGTGCCTAATCAGGAAACATCAGTGAAAAGATAACAGGCATGAACAAGCCACTACAGTAATAAACATTACACTGAGAACTGGCCACGGGTTCTACAAAACCAAAACCTCTCCTCAATAATTAAAGTATGTGCAAATTTAGAAGTCACTCACTGCACACTAGCTTTTAAGTTGAGTAAGAAATCACTTTCAAACTTGGTAATAAAGTAATCAAATTCCCCACTTCCATAGACACCTTGTGAAATGACAAAGTGACTAAAGGTTGAGCAGAAAAAAAGGAAGTACCAGCTGTTATACTGAGTCTCTGCAAGTGATGAAGATGCTATGAAATGGTAAAAAGTCAAAAAGGAAAAAAAAAAGCTATTAAAATAGGTACAGTGCAAACACAAGCTATTTTTCAGATGGAGAAAAAATCTTAAAAGAAATAGAGATCGTTGTAGCAATGAATCCAAGACATATTCCTAAGTTTCCACCTGTGACAGACTTGCTATTTAAAGGAAATGGTCACTGCATCAGTTTCCATTAGCAGTGGGCCCAGTTTATCCCTTCCAGACCCCGCTATTGTGAACAGATGTAGTTTCTCTGTACAGCCAGCAGCACAAAGTACTTTCAACATATTAAAGCCCTTCACAACAAATACTACAGTAAACCAAGGAACAAACCAGATCGGATTCAAGCCATTAAAAAAAATAATAAAGTTGTTGTTTGAAAAGCAGAAGCCTAAAAACATATGCACACAGACACTGTAGGTTAATGCATTTGAAGTGAAATTACTCTTAAGCACTTTTACGAGTATTCTTTTAAACAACACAGACTTGTTTTACATATAAATGTTTGTTTCATATGCCAAATAATTTGCGATGAACTTGTCAGTACAAAACTACATCAACAGTGAAAAGCATACATGTGTTTCAAATAGATGGAAAGCATAAGGAATGCTTACCTTAAGTTTGAATTCAAGCTGGGGTAGAACAGAAAGCAAGAGGTGACTGTCGATATTGTATAGCTCCAGAATCAAGTCAAACACATGCTCTGACAGGTCACTAATTGATGTTTTCCCAAGCATGAGAACCTGATTGAAGAACTAGGAAATAAAACAGACTCTACATTAATAACACAAGGATACATAACACGCGTCTAATCCTAAACCTGTCCACCGCTAAATCTACCTTGTAATCTTACAGTAATAAAAAAAAGGGGGGAGAGGGGGTTAGCAGAACAGGGCTGTGTAGTTGAACGCTTAAATATACAAATCTGTTCTGTACTCAAAATTACACAAAGGAAAAACACATGAAGAGTCATGAGAAGTAATTCTTAGTTTACTAAAACAAGGCTACAAATAATTTAAGCAACACAACTTTACAGGGGTCCCACTGCATCAAATCTTTTTATAATGTGACTATATTTACAGTTATTGCACTACTAAGCATAATCACTTACTTTAAAATCATTCCAACCTCTAGACAAAACAAAGCTGGAACAACTGGCTAGCTGATAGGTTAAGAAGTTGTAAACAAGTATGTAGTAATTAGTAACTGACTACTCCAGAATTTGTATTTACAAGCAGCATAATGCAGCTGTAAAGCAATTATTATTTCTTAATAAACCTGATGGGTTTGAGAGGAACTTCATAAATATCAAATATTAATTCTATACGACATTCAGCTACATCCTCTCTTACTAGATAGGTAAATAACTAAATAAGGAGTTTGCCACCTCCTTCTTGGGGAGGAGGAAGAGGAGTAAGGTATAACTTTGCAAATTCGTATTCTCTTTGGGTTAAAATAGTACAAGTGTGGCTAAACAAATTAGATTCTGTCACCTTACTGGCAGGTGGAAATAATATATTTAAGTGGCACTTCGGTTTCTTTTTTACTAACTTGGGCACAGGGGGTAGTGATGCTAATCAGTCCTGACAAGATTAATCATTATCAGTAAAGAAACTAAAAACATGAAAACAATCCCTCTCTAGGTTATAAAGAGAATCCCAAGAGATGATGCAATAAAAAAAAAAAAAGTCAACCGATTCTAGTAACATTGACTAAGTAAAATCTGATAGGTGCATTTCATTAGAAGTTAGGACTCTCTAACCATCTTGCAGAGAAGTCTTTCTCTCCTGGAAGCAGAGTTGCCTGGAATGTATATATTCCTGGTTAGACAATTAACTCCTCCTGTGTCTTTAATATATTTTAAGAAAGAAAATAATGCTCAAAGAAACCAGACAGCATACTTCCCACTTGTGGGAAACCAAGAACAGAAGAATGCATGTGCACATTTTCCATAAGAGGAAGATTCTTATTGTACAGACTTCCTTAAGACCACAAAATGTCACCCAGTTTGTAATCTAACCTTGCAGCTAAGCAACATTAAGAACACATTCCCATGCAATCCCTCCCCAAGCAGCAGGTTTGACTAACAGGTTTGGAGTGAGAGTTTTCACTAAATTTTTTTCTTGAATCTTAAAAGGTAACTACTTCCCAAAAACCACAGGTGTTACAAGTCAGAAAGCAACAAAAAGCATTAAAGATTTTCCACTGTTTTTAAGCTCTTGAGGTTTTGGATACACGCCAGGAGACATGTTAAATCCTTAACTACTTTTAAAAAAGCGTAATTTCTTTTCCTATTGTGCAGCTTAATTCAGAGCATACTTATGCCTGACCTTTTCTGTCTCTCAACCCGCTTCTCCTACGCAGCCTGTGATGTCTTTTACTACACTTAACTTGGCTACAGTCCTCAATCCACTCAGTTTTCCTTCTTGCTATCTATTTTTAGATTCTATCTGCTCCTCTTCCTGTGACAATGGCATTAAAGTTGTGCTCTGTCTTCACCTTTTTTTTTTTGTGAGGAGATGAATGAGACTACTTAGTAGTAAAAAAAAAAAAAAAAAAAAAAAAAACCTTTGCCACAAGAATAATGTGTTCATACATTTTTATAAGAACAATACATAAATACATTAGGCTTCTGGTCACATTCAGGATTAAAGAGCAAGGTCCCCCAACATAGCAGAAAGTGAACTACCCCATTTTAGTGAACAAAATTGTTAAGGGCTTATTAACTGCTATATCGTAAAGAAGCAGACTCAAAGGGAAAGAGCTTAATTAACGTAACAATTAACTCAAAGAAGAATTGAGACTTTCTAAAGTTACCCAGACCTAACTAACTATATGTAATTTATTCTTATTATAATACAGCTTAGTGTTTGAAAATTCATTGATTTCCATATTTGCTTGCAGTCTTCACTTACATTAGTAATGTATGGTTCAATTGCTTGTGCTGTCCTCTTCAGTAAAGCCTTTGCCAAATCATAGGCTTGCTTGTTTAAATTCTGGAAAAAAAATAAAATAAAATTTAAGCACATATATTATCCTTAACAAAAATAATAATGAGAGTTTATATTTACCATACACTAGTAAATGCATTAAAGAAATAGCCTCTTTTTTATTATTATTTTTTTAAACACTTTCAGTAATAAAGGTAATACAGTCAGATCAAGACCAAGTCCAAACAAAGCTTTGAAAACTTCACTGGTGATGTTGAGAAAACTTTCCCCATAAATCAGTTTACTTTTCAGTTGCCCTTCTAAGCTTGACACACAACAATGTCAGTTCCTGCATGTTACTGCTGTTCTTTATCAGCTTTGCCAAAAACCAGAAAAGCACTGGGAAGGAACTTTGAGGCATTTACGGTCAATACAGCCTCCAAACAGGACTGTGACATAAAGTACAATTCTGCCCTTGCATCAAGCAGCCACCTGTCAACCATCAGCACAGTCTCTCTACAGTGCCTCCCAGAGATGCTTGGCATTTTGGACTCTATCAGATAGGAGAAAAAGAACTTCAATCCAAGACCGTGAGGAAAAACTATTTTTTTTGATTTGTTAGGTTCTTGTTAGCTTCTTTTTGGGCCCCTCGCTACAAGAAGGACATCGAGGTGCTTGAGCGGGTGCAGAGAAGGGCGACGAAGCTGGTGAGGGGCCTGGAGAACAAGTCCTACGAGGAGCGGCTGAGGGAGCTGGGCTTGTTCAGCCTGGAGAAGAGGAGGCTCAGGGGCGACCTTATCGCTCTCTATGGGTACCTCAAGGGAGGCTGTAGCGAGGTGGGGGTTGGTCCTGGTGACAGGACGAGGGGGAATGGGCTTAAGTTGAGCCAGGGGAGTTTTAGGTTGGATGTTAGGAAGAACTTCTTCACTGAAAGGGTTGTGAGGCACTGGAACAGGCTGCCCAGGGAAGTGGTGGAGTCACCATCCCTGGAAGTCTTCAAAAGACATTTAGATGTAGAGCTTAGGGATATGGTTTAGTGGGGACTGCTAGCGTTAGGTCAGAGGTTGGACTCGATGATCTCGAGGTCTCTTCCAACCTAGAAATTCTGTGATTCTGTGATTGTTAAAACATTACGAGCCACGCCTTCCTACCCCTCCCTTTTAATTGGGTTACTATTCACTCTGTCATCATATCCTTCCCATCCCAACACAAAGGGGATGCTACCTACTTTCTCCAAATTTTACACTATGTTTTCCAAAAATTGTCAAAACAAAATGCAACCCAGCCCTTGACACTCCAGACTTCACTGACACACAAAGTACTCAATACTCAAAATACATATAATCATTTAATAGCTAAAGAAGTTTCTGTAAAAATGCAATTCTTCCCATCTTGATACCTTTGCAACTTATTTATTTTTTTAAATCATATTCAATTTAAAAGAAAATAGTTTTAAAGGGTAGTTTCATTATGTACCTCATCTATAAGCAAGAACATATACATTTTTTTAGCATACACACAGAACTAAACATATACATTGCCTGTGTAGCTATCTGAATTTTTTCTTTTATTTTTTTTTATTTTTATTTTATTTTATTTTATTTTATTTTATTTTTTTTTTACAAAGATGGATTGTTTCACATCTGTAATTCCAGAAACTGTATAGAAGTATAGGCTTGTAGACAGCAGTGGGAACAGATTAACATTTTGTGTTAATATAAAACAAAAGAAGCCTTTGACTTGCCTATTGACAGAATTAAGTGTCTGAAGTCGACTATGAAGTCTAAGTCTGAAGTATTTATTTCACTCAGAGCCACTACAGAACGTGAATAAAAATCCCAGTTCTGGGGAGATACTCAAATGCTTCCAGAAAATGCTACATAGTAAGAAATTACCAAAGCCCAGCCTGCAGTGAATCCTACCTTCTTCTAAAAAACCATATGTGAATATAAATGAGGAAGAAAAATATTAGCTTTTGTAGAAACAAATCAACTACAGGAAAGCTGACACATAGCTATCACAGCACATCAGGAACAGGAGAGATATGAAATTAAAGTTCAGAAGCAGTTCAGCAGTTACCCTCCACTATGAAAACATATTTTGCCTGCTTAATATTTATCATTCTACGAAGCCGACTGCCATCGTCACAGCTGAGAAACAAGTTGTATTTTCAAGATCAGCTAAATTGTAACAAAAGGAAAGGCAAAATTTATTGTCAAAGTTACTGCAATTTAAGCTATTAGCTACTTTGAGACATGATATAAAAAATGTCCTAAAATGACTGATCAGCACTCTTAGAACAAGTTCCTTCATTTTACCGAGACTGACTTTGAAATGAGACATCTCAGGCTTACGAATATCAGAAATGAAGAGCTTCATTTCAATCTTTCCCCCAATTTAAGACCACTTTTGAGCATTTATTTTCCCCTGAAGAAACATAAATCGGTGTGTCTTAACTTTCAACCTCAATTTTTCCCTTCCATTACCTAAACAAGATGTCAAAGACTGCCAATGGTTGGTTCTTGCAAAATTGTGGAGTTGTTCCATGTCCCAGAAAAGGGAAGGTTCTGCATTCTACTTTGTCCTTTATGCTAATATTTTTTAAAGTTTCCACCTGTAGCATTTGTTTTCTGTTATTTTGCCAGAATTGTGACTGTTCAGGAAATAAAGTGCATAAATAGCCACAGTAAGAACTGTACACTGCTGGCAGTTACTGCTCTGATCCTTCTTGACTTCCACATTTCACCTCCACCAAAACCAGCCTCCACCTGGGCCAGCATGAGCTCTACATCCTGAGATGTCATTTCCATGTAAAGCAAGCCCAAAGAGCAGACCTTATGCAGCAGTTCCAACAGGCAGACCTGCTTTGATTCACACAAATCACATTTTCGGCTTGTACCTTTCACACAGCAGATGATATATGAAAAAAAGAAAAGCTGTCATAATTCATCTACGCAACTACTACTAACTAAAATTTTAAAAATTAAGCACAATTCTTGCACATAGCCTTAGGAAAAGGAGTCTAAACGAACAAAGATCTCTCATAATTAAACCGCTAAATATCAGGCAGAAGAGCTCCCAACACCATAATGTTTGCTGAGATAAATGCCTGAAGTAGTGATTTCCAACCCTGAGTAGATTACTAAGGCTTCATTCTATATATAAAAAAAAAAAAAAAGCTGAAAAAAAAAGTCTAGATCCCAAAAGGCTAAAGAAGGTAACTACTTTCTTCCCATGCTTCATGAACTTCATTTAATTCTGCTGGCCCTCAAATGTCCAAAAGCTGTACTTTTTCAAGAAAACATCCAGGAATTCTTAAAAGCACATCAGAAAGTTCTCTCTTCCTTTTTTCCAGTTCCAGGATACAGACAAAAGCAGGAAAAAGCAGTATTGTCTGAGTTGACAGGAAAACGTGAGCAATCCAGGCAAAAACCAAAAAGATTCAAAGAACTTTACAAACCATTAAAACCTATATTTTGAACTATCTTTTGGGCTAATGGAATAGCCAGAAACATTCTTTAAACTTCTCATGAAGGAGAAATGTTATATGGGAAGAGCTAACTTAACATATTCCTTCTTTTCTTTACCTAAAATTTTATATGGCTATCCTTTGTCCTATCGTTCCCCACATTCAGGAAAAAAAAAAAAAAATATGTACTTCTAGATCTTTTAAGGATTTAAGAAAGCCCTCATTGATGGGGATAATCAATGTGATCAGGATGCCTCTAAGAGCATGGAGGCATACAGTGGGGATAAGCTTTCAAGAGTCCCACAATGGGTAGAAATGAAGCCACCAGTTGACTCAATTGGCTTTTTAAGCTTAGAAAGCCTTCAGCAATAACCTTTAGAAGACAAACCACCTTCATCAACCACAAGATCTCTCTTTTGTTGGTACTCCTACTGTGATTTCTGCGTACATACTGCTAACATCAGTATCTTCCAGAAGTGTGAAAACCAAAGTTTTGGGGATCGATGGGTGATGCTCTCCAGGATGCTCTGCCACAGAGCCAAAAACCAGTGGTGTGGGTACAGTGGGGTTGGCAGCAGTGGAAATACACACTGCTGATTTTTTTTCCCCAGTTGCCCCATAATGTCCCATTTAACAGCTCAGAGCAATTATTAGTAAAATAATTTGTACTTCAAAAGCAGAAACCAAATGTATGTCCCTCATTTTTCCTCAGAAAGACTAGCTAGCACCAATCCAGTCCTTAATTTTCCAGCTGTAGGACTAAAAGCAAAGTGTCAAAACCACATATCTAGAGCCAATATTCCTAAAAAAAAAAAATTGATTTTACACATCATTTTCTCAGAATTAGAGAAGAGCCTTCAATTTGATTCTTCTTATCAAGAGCACAGCAGTATAACTGGCATCCAAGAGCACCTCACAAAGCAGCTTTAAGAGATTTTTTGGTTCTTCTGAGAAAGAGGGAGGGAAAACAGGTTTTTAGGGATGGCTAACAATGCAGAGAAAGCTGAGCTGAAGTGTTGCCAAGATAGATAACACTAATTATTAAGCAAGTTTCTAATAGAGCCAGTTAGGAATTTAATTGTCAATATCACTTTCCTAAGAAGATAAGCATGTAAATCATGTGGGATTCCCTGTAGCACTCCTGAGGCTGAAAAAGGAACACACTGGCAAACTCTCAAGGAAATAAAGCACAATTTGCCTACTAACAAACTGCACAAACACAAAAAAGTGTTTGCACACACTCCCATAAAGGCTTTATAAGCTGAAAAGACAATTCGAAGAGAAAGGAAAACTATTAATTTTTCCTGCATTTTTATATCGACTACCTCTCCCTTCGCTCTGGTCTTTTTCTGGGCTTAGTTCACTAAATCTAAATTTCATTCCCTCTTCATATAATCCTATCACAGGAATTTCAGTGGAGTTCATAGAAAGGAACAAGAGAGCCAAACCACAAAAGCAAGAAAATGATTAAACAGCAAAGGAATTCAGAGCTGGGCACATGGTCCAACAAATTATGTTTGTTGTTTTATTTTATTATCCAGTCTCCGTTGTACTATTCAAGAGAGCCTCACGTACCTGTTTTGTGGTATTACCATCAGCCACTTTTACTCAGATTTACATCAATGCAGCTTTTATTGACCAAGTGTGATGGTTTACTAACCCAAGGGAGCTAGAATGTCTTAGACTAGATCAGTGATTACTATTATTATTATGGCAGGCAGACCTTTGATAGCATACCGGATTCTTGCTATGCTCCTTACGCCTCAGTTTTTGCAGTCACCCTGCTAGCACCGTTGCTTATTAGACTTACTACACAGAACTATGGACCAGATCTGGCTCTTCTCTTAGGAAAAACACTGACCTTGATTTTAAGAGGAAACAGCACTGAAAGAACCTATAGTAATTAAATGAGCAATTTGCTAAAACTCTTAAAAAAAAAAAAAAATAGTAGCAAAACCCAGCCACTCGACCTTAGCATCCAGGGTACAAAACTAGAAAAGCTGTTTGAAACTTCTGTTCCCAATACACACTTATAAACTGCTCCTTTGATAAGTTACACAATTAAGCTCCTCAAGTCTTCAACCTACTGTTACCCAATACAACTGTTTATACACCAGAAGTCACACTAGCTGTACCATTGTTTTCCAGAACACTGTTTTCATTCAGTTCGCTCCATGGTCCCTCATGTGTACAGCCTTCTTTCTGGCTGTATGCAAAATACATGTTTTGCCTGTGTCATCTGCTGTGACTATTGTCTCATATACAACGTCTCACCTGATCATTTGCAAATCCGAGTTAATAACAAATCTATGCTTCTTTCACTCCATCAGAAATATTCCTCTGGTTCACAAGGAATCCAGCTAGATAAGGATTCACTACTTACCATTACATCAACACTTGCCATCATGTCATTTTTGGTCAGTCTGGTTTTGGATTTTCCTTTCCTATAGCTCATACAGCCTAACAGCTAGATCAGCCAAATCCTAGTTCTTTCCTACAGTGGACCTGAAACTTAATCCCCTTGTGGTTTTATGCTTAATGGAAACAAGTGGAAAAATTCTCACTCTGAATTCAATACATGCTCCCAATGCGACATTATCCATCTAACCGCTGTCTGTAGATGCCATGTAAGCTTCAAAATGTTACGTTAACATTACATGAAGATATTAAGATGAAACAAAAATCTTAGGAGCTTCTTTCCATTTACGTGAAGAAGGTTGAAAAAAATAAAACAGTTAAAAATACTCAGAACACGGACCAAAGTAACAAAGCTACTACAGTTAAAAAGCAACCTATAAACTCATATCCTATCCAAAGAGTCAAAGTTTTAATCAGAGGCAAAAGAAAACAAAACCCCAAATTCCTAATCCTAATAAAATGTCCCCAGTCAATAACTTTAAATCCATTATAAAGCAATTTTGTCTCCGTGCCACAGCCAAACTAACAGGATACAAATTACTCAACTTAAAATCAGTTTATTAAGCCTGAATCAAAAAAAAAAAACAAAAACAAAACAGTACGTCTGAATCAAGTTCAACACAGGTCACACAACAAAACAAAGAACAAGCGCTTAACTGAGAGTACACAAACTGATGTATTCTGCATACTCTTGGTTTTGTTTCTTGTATCCCAAGGCTTTACTTTGTAAACCTAAGTTCTAGCTACACAATTTTCAGTCTGGTCCCAGCTTAAAAGTAGTAAACCCCTGAAAGACAGAGCTAAAACTTTTCCAGTTAAAATAAAATAAAGAGATTAGCCTATACTAAACATTTTGCCTTTCATTGTCAGTAGAAAAATAAGTAACATGTTGTTTATTTATTGAAACTGATGGGCTGCGGTAAGGCACAATGCATTGTGCTACTTGCTACATTTTTCAGAGAGCAAAAATCCCCCAGTTAACATTCAGTCACATTATAGCTTCTAAGAAGCATTTAAAAAGCCTTTTTCCTCAAAATATCCCCTTCTCCCCACCCCCCACAAAAAAAAAGACTGTTTTAGACATGCACCACTGTCCAAAATCCAGCTAAGTACACTTTTCCTAGATAATTCCCATAACCTGGGCTCTTCAGTCACCGCTGTTTCTGAACATAGTTTGTTCTAGGCCTACATCAAACCCATACTGACATGCTTCCAACGACATCAAGTCAACATTTATAACTTTCTCCCTTCTGCTTAGGGCAGCACAATATTTTGAACTGTTGATACAGCATTACACTAATTAAAATTTTTTCAAAGACTTTTTTTTTTTTTTTTAAATTTCAAAGACACTTTTCAAATGTATGTCTTTTATATAAACATCTGCCAGTATTGGCCATGTATCAAAAAACTGTAAATTCATATAACATTAAAGCTTTAAAATGACTTTGCTGATACTTTGATTTATGCCAAGTGAATCAAAGCAATAAAATGATACTGAATTTTACAGCCATTTAAACTGATTTGTTTGCTAAAAAAATCCAATTGAGAGGAACACATTTGCTACAGTTATTTCCTCAATGGAATCTAACTATCTGAAGATATACATATACGTAATAAATCTTAATCAACACAAGTTAAACCACTGTTAAGTCTTACCTTATGTGCAGGCACTAGATTAACCAACACTGTATCCAAAAGTTCCTGTGACACCGTATCTCCTTCACAAATGATAGAGCTCATGAGATCAACCATGTGCATGTGTACTTTTTGGTTATGACCGTTGCTGAAATTAAAAACAAGAATCCTTAGTGTACTATTTATATAAAACAGAAGCTTCCAGTCATAATACTCTTCATGGCAATACCAAAAAAAAAAAAGCAAGAACAATAATAATCATATTACAAGATTCCTTAAGGAGTCAAACTACTTAAGGTTTCTGTCCTGCATACACCACTTCTCAAAATGTTCTCAGATCTCATGCCCTCTCTGTTTACTACTATACTAAAAGAAAATATTAAAAGAGAAAATGGATTGTATCTGGCCCTACAGTAAAAATAAAATGGAATATTAGGAAGTTTTTCCCCTTTACTCAACACCTTTGAGTTCATATATGGAGGAACACTGTCCAGTGCTGGGCTTCCCAGTACAGAAGAAACGTGGATATACTGGAGTTAGTCGAGCAAAGTGATAAAAATGATTACAGGACTGGAGCAGCATTTATACAAGGAGAGGATGAGAGCTGGCTTGCTTGTTTTTTTGTTTTAAAGCCTCAAGAACAGAGGGTTTGGGAAGAACTTAACATATTTAAATACCTGATGTTGGGAGCAGAAGACAAAACTCGGTCTTCTCAGTGGTGCCCAGTGACAGGACAAAAGGCAATGGTCACAAGTTGCAATGCAGGTAATAGCATTTAAACATAAGTTGTTTTTTTTTCCTGTCAGGGTGACTGAACATTACAACAGATTGCCCCAAAAGGCCATAGGTTCTCCATCCTTGAAGACATTCAAACCCTAACTGGCTACCCTCCTGGGCAGCCTGCTCCAGCTGTCCCTACTTTGAGAAGGGAGAGGTGGACTAGATGGCCTCCAGTGGCACTTTCTGGTACCCACTGGCCTTTGTCCCATATTTTTATAGAAAGTTTTATAGAAAGAATCCTCCAATTCTTAGAACTGTATATTGTACCATTCACCTTCAATTTCAAGAACATGGTAAAATAAATGCACTAAAAGACAATCAAAGTAGATTTAATTGGAAAAACAGACAATTTGCAGTGTATCTTGTTAAATTAAAAAAGACAGAACTGACGGTCTGTTACATTTATACTGCTACTTTTAGTTAAACTGAATTAAGGCAGTATCAAAATTAAGCTTGTTAATGCTGAAAGTTACCCAATAGACAGAATATCTAAGTGAGAAACAACTCACCCAAACCATGCAATAAAATAATTGTGGTGACAGTACTTACTTTATTACTGAAAACAGTGTTCTGTACAGTTGTGTAAAAATCTCATTGCTGTCTTCTAATTCAAAGCATATGTTATAAGACTTCACCCAAGCAATGTTCTAAGTTGAACGGAAAAAACATAAAAGTAGTTAATAAAAGCTTAAGTTTAAAAATCACATTTAAGATTTATCATGAGATAAGTTATAAAGCTTACCTCAAGTAAATAAAAATATCGATTGAACTGGGGGCTTTTCGTATCTTCTAAACCCTTAAGTTGCCTTGTTATGAACATAAATATATCCTGAAAAGAAAAGGTGACATTTAATCAATTGCAATGAAACTTTTAAAGTTATAATAATTGCCTGTTTAAATCACTAATATTATTCAACAGTACAAAATATGCAGGAATGTCAGACACCATTTCACTGTCAAAAAAAAAAAACAAGATCTACAAAATATCTCAGAGTACATCAAGAAGTAATCTTAAAATGCTTCACCTCTTTAAAAAGCGTTGAGGAAGTGCCCTTTTTCAGAGAAAATTTTATTTTTTTTGTGAAGAAAAATACTCAATTTGACAAAAAACCTGCAATTGGCTGACATGCTGTAGAAGTCACAATGTTATTCACAAGGACAATGAATTTTACATTTTTTACTTTATGCTACAACAGGTTTGGACTGGAGAGAAGAGGTAAAAAGCAGAATCCAACTGCAGCTTTCCTGGGAGTATTATTAATAGGCTTATACTACAGCATTTTATGCATGTCTCAATAACCATGCTACTGACGGACCACATCTCTTGCAAAAGACAGGCAAAAACAATAAACCAAGTTTTTCCTGCTTTCCATATAAATTTTTCAGCACCACAAGACTTCTTTAGAAAAAAAGTCTCACACAAAACAATTTAAGCAGGTTAGAAGGAACATGAATGGAAACACACGAGAAGGTGACTTTCTAAAATGCTTTTTACATTCAAACAATGAATAGCTGGAAATACCTAACTACTGTATTAAATCAAAAAGATTGAGAAGTATCATCATCATTCAGAGACAGCGTTCTCAACCTCAAGTGTATCCATAACAATTTATCTAATAATCTAGGTGCAAATAAATTCCAAAGTGTATAAAGTTGTCAAAATAAACAGACGAAATCCTTACAGCTAGCCCTGAAAAGTTTCCTTAGAAGAAGGGAATTGTAATGTAACTTTCACATTAAGATACACATATGTACATGGAAAGCTTATGAGCCTCTTAATCCCCCGTCCCCAAAAGCTTTTCTATAATGTTTTCAAATGACCATTCCACCTTGCCCCTTGTTCCCCCAAGAATGATGAGATGGACAAAAGATGAGAACATGGCTCCTTCTTTCTAAGGCTATGACAACAAACTTCCAGCTTTACTCTATAAGTATTTACTCTTCCAGGTAACAAGAAGAATTAGATTACACATGACACAGTCATATCTTGGTTAAAAAAAAAAAAAAAAAAAAGTCCAGCAGGCACATGGGTCAAAAGATACAGCTACATTAATCTTTGAGTTCAAATAAGATTGGACCTTTGAAGTGTTAAATAGGGATGTTCAGAAGGCTGTGCATTTGGTTCATGCTTCAGATCAGCTAAAAAGCACATGAACTGGACTCTTTGGTTGAAATTAAACCAGAAGATGCAGTTCAAAGGACACACCTAATGGACTCCAACCACTAAAAAGAATTCAGAGACACCAGCCTGAAGAACATCCCCTTTAAAAGGAGGGCTTGCCCCATTAGCAGGCCAGTAGCCCACCTGGAAGGAGTTCCTTTAGCTGAAGAACTGGTAGGCCACAAGGTGCTGTGAAGTTCAGCAGTCATCCAGACTGAATCTCAGCCAAGATTAAGACTCAAATAAACACAAAAACGAGCATCTGGGAGAATGACCCATGCCAAACATAAGAACTACTTCATTTTATAGAGCTCATGCTCTAAGTATAATGGCTCTTCTTGAAAATGCTTCTTGTACAGATGAACCTGGATCATTGCAAGAATGGATTGTGTTCATTTAACATTTTTAAGCCTTCAGCTTGGTATGCAACATTTATTTACTGAACATAATTCAAAGAACCTATTGAGATCAAAATTAGTTTTCCTAATAAAGTACACATTGTATTGCACATGAATACATATATTAATAAATAGCATACATGGGCAATGTCTAATAGCTGAATGCTTTGCAAATAATAACGTCGGAGTGTGAAAAGTTCATAATGCTTTCCTTTTTTTCTGTTTTAAAGGAAGCAAGACAGAGATTAAATTGAAAAGTATCTGCTGATTTTGAATATCTAGTGTTGTATGACCCAAAGCTTTTTCTTTGAGCATACCGAATATATCATCTGAATACACACTTATAAACGTAAAACACAAGATAAATTAACTTTGGCTGGAGTTAAGAAATTGCAACACTTCCACAGCTTTGACAATATGGCTTCACATCAGACTCCATAAAGCAAGCATACATTAAAACCCGAACTCTAAAACCACAAGTGCTTATGCTTCAACTTTAGGAAGAACATCAGATGTTTTTTGTGGATTGTTGTCTTGATACCAATTAACCACATAATGGCTTCAGTGTGTATCACAGCCATAGCTTTCACCACATTCAGATACTTCAAGTTCTGCTACTATATACACCCTCAAACATCTCAATTTCAGCTGAGTCAAGAATACCACCCACAAGCTTTTTTTCTCCCCAGGCTGAGGACTTCACAGAATCACAGAACTGTAGGGGTTGGAAGGGACCTCCAGAGATCATCGTGTCCAACCCCCTGCCAAAGCAGGTTCCCTAGAGCAGGCTGCCCAGGTAGGCGTCCAGACGGGCCTTGAATATTTCCAGAGAAGGAGACTCCACAACCTCCCTGGGCAGCCTGTCCCAGTGCTCCGTCACCCTCACAGTCAAGAAGTTCTCTCACATGTTGGTGCGGAACTGCCTGGGCTCCATCTTGTGGCCACTGCCCCTTGTCCTGTCCCCACAAACCACTGAAAAGAGGTTGCCCAAATCCCTCCGTCTCCCACACCTCAGGTATTTATACACATTAATGGGATCCCCTCTCAGTCTTCTCTTCTCCAGGCTGAACAGCCCCAGGCCTCTCAGCCTTTCCTCATAGGGAAGATGCTCCAGGCCCCAGATCATCTTTGTGGCCCTCCACTGGACTCTTTCCAAGAGATCCCTGTCTTTTTTGTACTGGGGAGCCCAGAACTGGACGCAGTACTCCAGGTGACTTAAGTTAAAAGTTGACACATCCCAGAAGAGCAGTCCTGCTCCAGGTGTGCTTTTACCCCAGTTATGGCATTTTCCATCCCT
This sequence comes from Aythya marila, assembly GCF_965140915.1. NCBI lineage: Eukaryota > Metazoa > Chordata > Aves > Anseriformes > Anatidae > Aythya > Aythya marila. Next base: position 23,341,690 of record NC_139042.1, on the reverse strand, counting down.
GTTATCAAAGATCTTTCAGTTCTCAGTCAGGTATTTACAATTTATACTGAGGATACACATAAGAGGAGAACCCCAAATTCTAATCCCTTCTCCCTGTGTAAATTACACATTGTTCAAGTAACAGAGATGGTGCAAAGTAAGAGTAAACACTTAAGATTGCTGGTTTTCCCCTCTCAAGAAATTAACCTTTTCACCATTTTTTTTTCCCCATCTTCAACTTGTGTGCTACACATACCACAGGAGATTCTTAAAGCTGCATTAAGGATATAATATTAAATAGCGGGTAGAAATAGGACCAAGATATAACTCAAGAGGAACCATTCTTCCTTCTACCTCTTTGTCTTAAATTGGAGGGAACTCTTCAACATTTCTATCAAAGCTTGTCCTGCAACCACAAAAGCTATGTTCAGCAGGAACTGGTTTGCAAGTCTCTCAACAGCCCTGGGCAAAGGTCTATTGTTTATCCTGTTCTTATTTCTCAGAAAGTGTTTGGAAATCTGAATCGAGAGACTGAATTCAGAGATCTGCACAGACTCCAGAACTCAATGATGACAGAGGAATTTAATAGTCTCTCCAGAGCTCTAAGTACTAGTAGCATGCTTACTAAGTAGAAGATCAGTAATGTAAACCTTCTGATATTTTATATACATATAATAAAATGTAAAACTCCCACCTCAAGAAAAAAATAAGCCTAACAAGTGAAGGAAAACACACTCAAAACTGTATTGGAAGCCACGAAGCCTTAAAGACAGATTTAAACATAATCCAGTAGAGAAAGGAGATGGTGTGATCACTAAGTAAGGTAACTAGACTATGTGTAATCAGAAGTGCAAGAATTTAGAAATAAGAAAATACAGCTAGCAAACCCCCAAGTCTCTCTCCAGTACGTTACGTAACAAAGCATGAACTACAGTTGCAACTGCAGTGTTCATTCTACTTATGAAGCACATTCAGCATATTCAGTAGACCAAAACCTGAGTCATTTCTCCCACTCCTCTGATACCAAAACCATCTTTTTATCCTACCATGGGGGGGAACGAGGGGGTGTGTGTGTACTACACTCTTAAGTCAAGGAAACAAAAAAAATGCAAGTTTTTCAGTGTTATTCTTCTCTGCAAAACTTTCTATATCAATCAGTTCATCAGTCTAGATTCAGAGTGTGAAAAGGAAGTTGTTTGATATTCTAAGTTGTAAAGGAAGTTAGACTTCTACAAAAAATGAGAAAAACAACAACAACAACAAAGGCAACGTAAAATGAAATGTCCTAAAACAAATGGGGCAGATTGTACTGCCTTTTCAAAGCTGGAATTTCTCAATCAACCATCTCCATCTAGTGGGATCAACAATGCTTGTAATTGCAGAATTTTCCATCTCACATCAGAAATAATTGTTCTCTATACAAAAATATTTTTTCTTTGTTTCTGTAGCTTTTATCTACAAAAAATCCACTGACCATCTCTTGGTAGTTTAATTGGAAACAGCAGAGATGTTTTCCCGAGTGAAGGAATTGGCTATCTTGCAAAAAAATTAGAAATAGTCATATATCTATAGCTTTTATTGTGAAGTAACAGCCCAGTATCCACAAATCCTGATCATAGTTCAATAACATGTCTGTTTTCAATAAAAGTCCAAAGCCCTGCAAGTTATTGGAAGATGTGCTATATATCAATTTATCTGATGAGCATTTGACCTGACAGAACGCCCTTACCAAGGATGGCTCAGGCTGAACCAGAAATAAACGGAGGGGAAAAAAAAGTTATAACCAATTATATTAATCATTCAGTATAAAACCTTGGTATGGAAAAATAGGTTAATTAAATTTACCTTTAGTTTATCTGGTGAAGTGTATGGAGCTTCAGGGGCATAAATTCTGAAAATATCCGCAAGACAACAAGCTACCAGCAAACGCACATCTTTATCAGGATGCTTGAGGAAAAAATCTGAAGCAAGGTGTAAAGCAAGATTTAGATAGAGCTCCTTTTCTTCTTCAGAGTCCTGGTCCATATCCATGAAAGTTTTCACAACCATCTATAAGGGAAAAAAAAAAAAAAAGACCTCAATACACAAAATTAAGAATTGTGTTTGTGCAGTATTTATCAGAAGCAATGCAGTGGTACTGGTTATAAGTAAAGGTAGTAAACCAATGCTTTATTTTTTAGAGTGTAAAAAGGAAATATTCAAGTTGTCAGTTGTCCCAATGTACAGCTTCAGTAGAGTTAATGAAAACCTGGCAGTAGGCCTTCATATGTCTTCTAGAGAAAACCACACCATCAAGTTGACCAAACATCAAAAAATACAGAAACATTCCCTGAAAAGTTTAGAAAACAGCAAAACCTTATTCAAAAGGTGTATTTCTTCCTGAAGCATTTAGGGTTCCAATTTATTTTTCCCCTCTATTCTCTTTCAGCCTTATGTGTTGTTCTTTTTTCCTACCACTGCTTCTGAAGAAAAGTTTGTCCCCTGTGCAACAACACATCACCAGGAGCAGAGCGCACAATTTCAGCAGAAGCAAATATAAGATCAGTACATCCCAGCAGCACGCACATTGTCCAGCAGGAGAAAAAGCTAATTAGCATTATTAGGGTCCAGTAGTCTATATGGAAGGAGGGGAGGATGGGGAAGAATCTGCAACACTGAATATTTTACTCTGTAAATACAACAAAAGCAGAAATAGCAGGATAAATGTGATTAACTGCTAGCTAGAATTCTTACATTTAAAAATTATTAATAAATAAAAAGTTTGGAGGAAAAAAAAATATTGATAAAACAAAGTAATTATGTTTTTCTCCACTTTCTTATTTGAATCCCAGAGGCAGAGTAATTTTAAGTTATTAACTCATTCAAATTATCAGAATGGCAATAAAGACTTGGGCAGAGACAATCAGTAATTTAAGCACATGCAATTTCCATTGAGAAAACGAAGTCCTCCCAAGTCAGACATGAGATGAGCCATCTGATGTGCACTGTTGCCCTTACATAATATTAAAATAATTTTAAAACCAGAAAAGAACTGTTCGTTTCTATGGGAAGTAATTAGATTTATGTAATTAAAGTAATTAATAAATATTCGGGTGTCACAAGAGTTCTTGCAACAAGTATAGATTTTGCCTACTCTAGAAATGAAACTGCAGTTTCTCTTTCTTCCTTACAACACGGAATTACACACTGGTCAGAACAACAAAGGCAGTCTTCTTGTTCTGTTGCAGTGCTTAAGGAAAAGCAAAGAGAAACAAGCTGGTTCCGCTAGCATACTTTCCTGGTTTCTTGCAAAGCACTAGGTTAGAGAACACCTGAGCCTGAAATTGCACCCAGACCACCGTGATTAATACTCCTGGAGCTTCAGCTTCCAAATGTGGCCTATATTTCTTAACCTACTCAATTTTTCTGGCTCCTACACTCTCCTAATAACAAACTTCACAATTTAATTTCACATAACTTATGGAAAAGTATGTTACTAGACCACTGGTCTAAAAATTTATCTTTCATGGTACAATCCTCTAGCTTTTGTGTATCAAGAGAAGTTGTTGGAAAAAATGTTCTCCTTACGCTATTTCACCATTTCCAAAATGTTTATCACCTTCATTATTTCTTCAGCGCTAATCCCTAGATCTGAGCATTTATTTTCTTTCTCCTCTCAAAATCCACTGCAACTTGGAGATGGCATTGATCAGAAATGCATGAGATTTGCAAGGTGAGCTATACTAATATAGAAATTCACTATGTATATTTTCATTTTATCCTCAGACTTCCCAACTAGTTATATAAACGGATTGTCTTTACTTAAGAAATAGCAAACTAGCTGCTTGTACAAATTATAAGATCCACAGAAAAGTGCTTCTTCTCTAATAATTATGTGGATTCAGCAGTCAGGGAAATAAGGAGGATAATAGTTCACTTAATTATTTTCCTACAAGTGTGGGAAACTGTAGGTCTATATACTTGTGGTGAGCACTGTGTGGTTCTGTCTGCATACCCATGAGTGCACAGCCAGAGCGAACAGCTGGACAAGAAACACAAGACATCCTGCAAAGTACACTTATCCTGCAAGACAGATGAAGATGACAGAACACAAGGACTAGACTCAACGCCAAAAATTAAATGAGGCTGTAATAGAAAAAGTATCAGTAAGAGCAGTATGCATTTTCATGAGCTGAAAAAAAAAACACTAGTGTTAACAAATTGTTTCATCTGAGTGACTCGTAGCAAAAGAAACGATAAATGTCTTCTATCCAAGATCTTAGAACGCACCATACCAACACCATCAACTCAATTCCCAAAACACAGAAAGGCTAATGGAGGGGAGGGAGGAAGGAATCCTTGTGTCTGGGAGGGTTTATTGGTTTTTTTTTTGTTTCCTTTTCCCCATTCAAACAACTTAAAATTACTTCTTAAGAAAACAAACACCAAGTTAAACTTTTCCAGCTCTTAGGACACGTAAGGTCCCTCTCCCAGCTCTGTTCCCTCCAGCTTCCCAGGGCAAGCCAACCGGCAGGATTCCCCCTCTGCACACTACTAAAAAGCCTTTCCAGGAGAGTACTTGAGTAGATAAAGAAATGTAGCTACATAATTAACCTCCAAATCTCCCCAAGCTTCCCATAGAGTTCAGCCAAAGAAACTTGTCAAGAAATTCAGAAGACATAAAAACGCATAGTATAATCAAAGACTTTTACTGTCTTTGTGACAGAGACTAAAATAATATGAATAAAGTAGGTTTTAAAGTCAACTTTGTAAGGAACACAAATGTCTAAAACTAGAGTATCCTCATGCATCCTTTTTTTCCTAAAATTAAGGCTCTTTTCACGTTGTCAAGTATTTTCATTTCTAAAAACACTGACATACTACAGGAGCTAATATAAAAATTAAGGAATTATTTGAAATTAACAATTCATTTCCACTTGCAATTTTTTAGTCTCATTTAAATACTTATTTAACAATCCACTTCAAGTAAGTGGTTGAACAGAAGGCACAATAACCAAAAAGTTCCTTCTTCTGAGCATAGAAAATGTTTTGTCGTAAAGCCCAAGAGAAAGAAAAAAAAAAATACCCTTTCGGATAAGAAATACAGTAATAGGATCGCTGAATGCTTTGTACAAGAAACATCAGTCTGCCACTAGTAGCATCCGTACTAACCTTTAGTCTTCTCACCATCTCTTCTTTAGATATTTTATCAGAGATTTCTTTGACTCCTGGAGGATATGTGATTTTTCCATCGTTGGCTCTCGTCTTTGAATGAGCCATGATTTCGCAATTTTAAAACTGTGGGGAAAAAAAAGAAAAACAAGTCAATGCTGTAAAAGCAGGATAGAGAAGGTAGACATAAACTTGCTAAACAAGCAATTACATTAATTCAAAGGGTTAAAAATCTCCCCAGAACCACACACAGAAAAAAAAAAAAAAAAAACATACAAAGAAGAAAAATGGACAAAATATGTATTTTTGGGGTTTACTAATCAACATTGTGGATGGTAGCAATTGTTTTGATATTCAGGTACACTGTCCTACCGTATGATAAAGCTTCCCAGAAATACACAAACAAAAAGCCACAAATCCTCGTTACTGAATGTATTTGATCATCACACTTTGAGACTGAAGCATGGAGCTTCTATCTCATTGCATGAACTGTTACCACCACTTGTTAACAATAAACCCGAGCCAGCTTACATTCTTATACTTTCTGAAAACAGGCACTGAAGCAGACTTTGTTTTCCAAACAATTGAATAGAGCACAATTTCCTCAAACATCCAAATAGCAGTGCTTTTCAAGTGTTACACATCACTGATTTTCATTTGTGATGCATAATTTGGCAATACGGTATTTTTGAATAGTTTTATTCCACCATAAATACAGCAAGAATATACCTGCACACAAGAAAAAGTAGCAGGTATAGGAAGAGAGCGTGCCAACTGGAAGTTGTTCCTCTATACCATAAAACCAAATTTTTAAACAAATGAGCACAGACAAGCAACAGTATCTCCTTCCTAAATTCCAACTGTAGAACCGACTCAACTGCTCAGTTTCTCAGTCCCTTTAAACTGATGCAAGTGCAGGCTGCCCCCTAAACCACCCTAAGCTATACAAAATTCTGCTGCAGAGGAGGAGGACATGCATTATTCTTCTACATAAAAAAATAAAATTAATAGAAAACAGGTAACAGTGAATAAAACTAGACAGTACATGCTGGGATAAGTTGGATTTTAGAAAGACTATACAATGCCAGGTTTTCTTCACTCCTGCCTTACCTTCCCACAAGTCACCCCCCATTTTATTAGTCCGTAACGCTTCCTCCCAGTGTTCACCTTCCTGAACTTTACATTCCAAGTCAGGCATTTCTTTTTGTACTCACCTCCTATATAAGGAGCTATATCAAAATTACAACTTGCCAGAAATCACAGGATCATTGTAGGGTTGAGGCTGGCACGGCCCCCTGGAGGCCCCTGGTGCCCCCCCTGCCCAAGCAGGGACACCCAGAGCAGGCTGCCCAGGCCCACGTCCAGGTGGCTTTTGGAGCTCCCCAAGGAGGAGACCCCACAGCCTCTCTGGGCAAATAAAAGAACAGAAATGAGATTGACCAGAATCTACAAAGAGAGGTGGCAGAGAAGCATGTTCCATTGTAGGACAGCATGACCTGCCGTAATAACGGCTTATTCACCTAAACCAAGGTCATTCTACACTGAATAAATATTGGAACGTGAAACATACCCACCCACCCAGCCCCAAAAATACCAATGCATTTTGTATTTTTCAGTTCACATTTCAGGATGTGAATATACAGTACAGATTTTGCTTAACCTTTACTAGTCTTTTACAAAACAGAAAGTTAAAAAACTTAAATATCAATGTTAAATGAAATTAAATATCAATGTTAAACTTAAATATCAATGTTAAAGAACACATACAGTACAACGTATCTTATTTTTTCCCCATTTCCTAAAATAAAGTCGAATGAACAAGATCAGCCAAGTTCACTAGAAAGTTAACGGTCTCACAAATATTTATTAAAAACTAAGTCTGAAAAAGACAGCCCTGAATTTGCCAATAATTATCCAATTTCCATTACTGAAACAAGGTAATATAAGGCAGAAACTAAAGCTAACAATTCAGATTTCTTTTAAAACTGTCATTTCAAACATCGGGGTACATTATTTGTCTATAATGATCAGAAGCAAAGACAAGTGTCTTTTCGTATGATTGGTCTTTAACAATACACCATGAGGTTTTTTCATCCTTGACTTGGACGAAGCCGTTGAACTCCCTTCACACATCATCTGTTATGTACGCCTCACACAAGGGTGCCATCTCGCTCTTCAACATACAAACCAAAGTCACTCCAAAGGCATGGTACGTGATGCAATTCAACAGCTACACAGCAGCCAGCGGCTGTCATCTTCTCTGTACTTACATATACACAGCACCTGAACTGAGTGCCACGTGCAGTTGTGGTAAAAACAGATAATGAGAAAGTTGGGGGAGGAACAAAACTCAATGAAGTACCTTACCCTAACTCTCCCAGGAAAATGATGCCACCTCGATACCTATTAATTTCCTAACACACTGTCATAGCAGTAACTCAGGATCTCAAAAACACACACAAGATGAAACCAGGTTCACTTTTCTTCCTGTTTGACGTAGATCCACCATTACAGCTTCCAGAAGGGATGCTGCTATGTACCATACATATGTTCGTTCTCACATTCTCACCCTGGGAATGCTGCAAGAATACATCCAACACTTTGCTGGACCAGCCAATTCACCTACTCTGAAAAATAAGCCTAATTCATTTTGAAAAGCACGTGACAAGCATCAGAGCTAATTCAAGGGAAGGAAGAGGAATTAAAGGAACTGGGGATCAAAACTCTCCTTCCAGCAGCAGAGAGCTGTCAGATAAGATCAGTTGCAGCTGACACTTGATTAGAATAGGGTGATATAGTCCCAGTTAGAGCACATTATGGAACAATCTGGAAACAAACTTGTACACTATAGTCAAAGATGAACTGCTCAGATGATGTGTCCTACTGATACACAAACAAGCTTCTAAATTTGACTGGTATCCAAGGTCTAGATTTGAAATTGAACATGTGTATTGGGTTTAGATGGCTAGGTTTCAGTAGCAGGGCCTGCAGGGGTGGCCTCTGCAAGGAGAGCCCAAGGCTGCCCTCATGCTGGACAGTGCCAGATCCAAAAGGGACCCGCCACTGGTCAGAGCTGAGCCAAGCAGTAACACAGATAGCACCACTGCCAGAGAATACTTAAGAAAAGGTAAAAACCTCTGAGCAGCTGCGGTGAGAGAAGAGTAAAGAAGTGTGAGTACAGCAGCCCTGCAGCCCCCAGGTGAGTGCAGCAGGAGGGCAGGAGGTGCTCCAGGCAGGCAGCAGCAGTTCCCCTGCGGCCCGTGGAGAGGCCCCTGGTGGAGCAGGCTGTCCCCCTGCAGCCCATGGGTCCCACATGGAGCAGATCTCCACGCTGCAGCCCCCCCATGGGTGGAGGAGCCCCCAGTGGAGCAGGTGGATGTGGCCTGGAGGAGGCTGCGGCCCATGGAGAGCAGGCTCCTGACAGGAACGGCTACCACTGGGGTCCCGTGCTGGTGCAGCCTGTTCCTGAAGGCCTGTGCCCCACGGAAAGGGCCCAGGCTGGAGCAGTTCAGGAAGAACCTCTGCCTGCGAGAAGGACCAATGATAGAGCAAATGAAAAAGTGAGGAGTAGCAGAGGTGAAGCGTTATGAACTGACCAAAACCCCCATTCTCCATCTCCCCTGTGCCTCTGGGTGGGTTGGAAGAAGCAGAAATGAGAAGAAAGAGTCAGGAATGAAGGAGTGAGGTTGAGCCTGAAAGAAGAGGGTGTACAGGGAGAAAGGTTTTCAGTTATGGCTGTTTCTCACAATCCTGGTGTTAATTGGCAAAAAGGTAATCTTCCCTGAGCGGAAGATTGACGCCAAGGTCAACCCACCACTACATCTAGAAAGTGATTACTGGAAAGATTTTTTTCCTCCTCACCAAGTACAAGTTAAACTGGAAATTATCAAAATGAATCATTCTGTTTCATCAGGAGGAACGGTTGGCAATTTTTTTTCAATTAAAAACTACTTTGGCAGATTTGCCCTGCCCATTGAATAGACTCTGAATTTAACAAATGCAGGACCTAGACCAGGGCAGGATGGCACAGCCTTCAGGAGCACCACAGTCTGCGTCAGGTTGGAGCTGCACCTCCCCTGCAAGCCTGTAAGGAATTTTCTGAATTTCCAGTTGCAGGAGTTGGATTTTTGGTAGGAACACACTTACGTGGGTGCTGGGCCAGACAGAAGTTTCATTTATTCTTCATTTTGTATCTATAGTAAATATAAAAGTTAACAAGCCTACACATGAAGTACATAACATAACCCTCTCAAAAGTACAGGAAACACCAAAGAGTAAACAATTTTCCGCAAAATTCATACATCTAATCAAAAAGGACCGTTAATTAATTTTAAAAGATTCAGCGAAACAGCCTATTACTGAGGCCATAATGGACAAAGAATAATAAACCTTTTAAACTTCCCGTGTAATTAAAATTTGCAGCTCTCTTCTGAATGTTTTTCGGGATTAAGGTTAAGCTTTACTGAACATTTGTCATTTAAAGGAAATAGTAAAAATAAAACCTATCATTCAACACGAGAAAATTCACTGCTAAACTACCCCCTTATACAGCAGTTGTCACTTGAACTGTTAGCTAAATAAAACTGAATTTGCTTTTACATCCCACTGCTAGGAACTGCTGTTCTTCCAGCCTGCCGATGGAGCCGTGCATACCTAGCTCTGTCAAAATAATCTGTGTTGAATACTTAATAGGATCTAGGATTTTTTCTGGTTGCTTGTAACCTGATTCTATCCAAATAAAAGTCTCAGTAATTTCACATACCGATTATGCCAGCTGTTCCAGTTAACCTCTGTCAGGGAAAAAGACGACAGTGACAGCTAAGAACTGCAGCCTCCAGTGCAGCTGCACCCAGAATATGTTTGAGCATGGAAATCCATAAGCCAAATGAGGTGATCCACTGATTTAATTTCATTTTTTTTCATTTGTTTTTAAAGATACACTGCATTGCATTATACACTGGAATACATTGGAAGATGACAAACATTCGGAAAGACAACAAGAAAATTCCTTTGAGATTGAGATTCAATACAACAGATTCAGCCAACAGTTGGGTTTTGTTTGTTTGTTTTTAATAACTTAAGCTTTAAAAGTTAGTCATCGTGTTTTCAGAACAACAGCATTATTCCATGCATACAACCAGAAGGCAAAGAAAAAGGGAAATGCTCAAAACAGCCCCTTTCTTTAAGGCCACATAACACTTAGAGCCCAAAAATCTTTCGCAGCAGCCAGAACGTATGTTTATCCTGACTGATCAAGAAGATGTGTGTTGTTTCTGCTGGTATATGACAACAAAAAAGCAGATAAATATGGACAGAAAAAATAATAAATATGATAGGCAAATGCTAACCTGAATACATAAAGCCTGATTGAATCATTATTTTTATTCTTGGCTATGTCAAGCATTATCATAAGTTAAGTCAAGTCTTGGAAAACTACTTTACAATGAAAATAAACATAGTCTAAACAATTCTAGCACTAAAAATATGAATTACATTCCTTGCCCAGGAGATGGTTCAGTAGGAGTTAAGATGTCTGGGCACTGCTTCTTTCAACACAGAAGCACCACTTGAAATGCAACTTGGAAGACTTGAAATCAGGAACCAACAGCATGGATATGTATTAAAAAGGCTGAATTTAAAATTTCCCAGGGGGAGGATGGAAGAAACAAGTATAAGAAAAGAAAGAGAAAAGGCAAAATACATACTCTTTGTACAATGATAACAGGAAAATTAAAGCAAGGAATAAGCAACAAAAACAGAAGATGCACTTGTAGGATATTAAAACAGGATGGATTAAAGTCATCCAATTCCTCTGGAAAATAATTTAAATCAAAAGAACACACAATGCAAAATTATAAAAAACAGCTAGAGCATGGACACAGAACAATTCATTACTCTACACAGAATGAATTAATAACATTACTAGTTAATAAATTTGGCAGCCTTAATAGCAACGTTGCCAAAATTTGGTGAAATTTAAACAACTGGAACACAAATACGTAGCTCTGTACTTAATTAGCAGGACCTAATAGTTATTTGGTTTCAGCTGAGCAAGTCTACTGGCCATGACATTAAATATTAAAAGATTCAATATTCGGATGGTTTCTGTATAGTGTTTAATTCTTTATCAATAATATACTTCCACAAACTCTAGCTGGTCAACAGTACAAAATACAGCTTACACATATGCAAATAAAACCTGGGTTGACATCTTGTATATTAAGTACCTGTGCTATCCCATTAATAGGTCAATAAATATCACTGCAGCATGTTAAGTCACTGATCTAAAAGGAGGAGTTAAACCACACCATTTAACTGCATTTTGTTTGGATGACAGTTCACGCTGCCTATGGTGATTTAATTAACTGTGCTAATCATTAAATAAATTGTGCCTTAACATACATGAGGTCATGTGTTAACAACACTTTTTCAGAGATCCATACATGTGATCTTAATCCTTCATGTATTTTTGAACAAGTCTCTCCCAATAAATGAAGAATTGACTGGCTAAAGCTTGTTTAAGTTCCTTAGAAGTCTATTTACTGCCTTACTTACTATTCCTGCCTCTTAAAATCCAGAACCCAAACATAAGGGTGTGTAAGGTCACCAACTTTACAAACTTCATCATTCTCATTTTCCAAACTTTTACTGAATGTATATCAAGTTACCTCTCAAGACCAGCATTTTTAAGTTACATGTGCAAAATTTTAGAAAGCTTACACAAGTTTGACCTATACAGATGCTTATACTTTTAATTCTATGCTTGCAAGACATTTTACAATGAACTGCTGGGCTGCACCTCGGTCAGGGCAAACTCAGACAGGAGCACAGGCTGGGAGAAGAACACTTTGAGAGCAGCCCTGTGGAGAGAGACTTGGAGGGAGGTTCTGGTAGATAAAAGGCTTGACACAGGCCAGCAGCACGTGCTTGCAGCCAGAAGGCCAACTGTGTCCTGGGCTGCACCAACAGAGGGGTGGGCAGCAGGTGGAGGGAGGGGATTGAGCCCCTCTGCTCTGCCCTTGGGGGCCCCACCTGGAGTGCTGCGTCCAGGGCTGGGGCTCCCAGCACCAGAAGGATGTGGGGCTGTTAGAGTGGGTCCAGAGGAGGACCACAAGGATGGTCCGAGGGCTGGAGCACCTCTCCTATGGGGACAGGCTGAGAGAGCTGGGGATGTTCAGCCTGAAGAAGAGAAGGCTCTGAGGAGACCTCATTGTGGCTTTTTCATAAGATATAAGGGGTCTTATGAAAAAAGATGGAGTAGGACTCTTTACTCAGGTAGATAATGATAGGACAAGGGGGAATGGTCTTAAACGAAAAGAGGATTGATTTAGATAGGACATTAGGAGGAAATTCTTCACTGTGTGGGTAGTGAGGCCCTGGCACAGGCTGCCCAGAGAAGCTGTGGCTGCCCCATCCCTGGAGGTGTTCAAGGCCAGGCTGGATGGGGCTTTGGGCAACCTGGTGTGGTGGGAGGTGTCCCTGCCCATGGCAGGGGGGTGGGACTGGGTGGGCTTTAAGGTCCCTTCCAACCCAAATCGTTCCATGATTCCATGATAACACACTTCCACATTCACAGAAGTGCTCTAAGTATAAGCAAATATACTTAGACCACCAGCTTTGTTTCAGCAGTACAACGGGCATGAAGAAATCAGTCAAGCTGTAATTTACACAGAAGATACAAGGTATTCACAAGGGAGAAGTCTGCAACACGCAGAAGTGGAAGAGAAGACATCTTTCTACTTCGACAGGATTATTAATAAAACACAAATGTAATGATTTAAGCCATTTACAGAAAAATTTTATATCCTGTTAAATTCCTGCTGCGCAGAGCTGATTGACAACAATTGATCAAGGTGAGAAGTGACTCAGGCAGTAGGCACTTTCATTATGTAAGTGCCACTAAATTAAAGCTATTTCCATAATAAATCTACTACAAAGGAGTTGTAAGTCCGCTACGAAAAGGTATTCCAGGCTGAAACCTGGCCATTTCTTTTCATCTGGTGAACATAATAGGAAACTTCAGTGTTGAATCAAGTTTGCTCAAGAAAACCTGCTTAAGTTTTCACACCGATTCAGGTATGTCTAGGTGAATACCTTCCGTTCTCTTTCAGAAATATTTTGTTTACTTATTTATGATTAAATCAGGATGCTAGTAGGAAGATAATGTTAGCTTCTGATTTCTGCAAGGCAGCACTATACAGAGTAAGGACTGACACAGGAAGATCGTACAGAAATCACTAATTAAAGTTCTTCTGGAACGAAGAACCACTTTGTAAGGCAAAAGTTATGCTCTCAGCCAGGAAAAGGATAGGAGAAGTACTGAGTTTCACTATGGAAGACTCACTAATAGCAATCCTTTGGCAGTTAACACTAAGTAGTATCACCTGTTTAAAATAGGAAACATGGGATTTTTCAACCCTGCATTAGAAAACACAGCAAAGTGCATTAAACATCTTTATCCACAAAGTGTTAACTTAATAAGTTAATAATGAAAAGATGTGCTTGTAATAACTGCAAGAGGAGAAACTTCCATGAAGTACAGATGATTTGGAGGATTCAAGAACAGAACTGACACAAGAATAAAGAACAAAAATACCAACTTTGGTACCAAGGCTTGTCTTAACATGCATGCTAAAAACCTGCAAACAACTTATAGAGAAGGTGGTACTCCACTTTGCAGCTACTTGGGAAAACGGTCACAGATAACTCCCCAGTTTTGAGGATAACGGTTTTTTAAACTTCATTAGATAAAGCTTCATTAAAACTTCATTAGATAAAGCCTCCCAAAGATTAAGGACACAATGTTCAATACTCATCTATCTCAGCATACAGCTCTATCCAAGCGGTGCTGCAGATGCCTGCAGCTTCCAGAGGATACAAGGAGCAGCTAACTTGTAAATTTTAGCATTTGAAAAGTGATTAAAAGCAAAGAGTGCTTTTGTTTCTCCGTTTTAAGGCCATTTAGTAAACAGCATTTTCACTGATGTAAAACCAGGTTTAGAGTAGATAAGTAGAACAGAAAATACAGAGCAGAATTCACTGCTGAAACAACCAAGAACAAAGGAAAAACAAAACTGTCCTCTAATTGGGGGATCTCAGCTTTCATACTTTTACCCAGGACAAAGTAAATCAATTGTAGGTATTATGATTACAATCCTTTATTTCTGTGCGTGGCTGCAGGAAAAGAAATAAGGCTATATACACCAGAAAACTATAGCAAAAGATTCCTACAGAGAGAGAAAATGCAAAAACATAGCTAAACAAAGGAATATCTATTAACATTTAAAAGATGTAATTATTTGTTTTGTAAAGTGGAAAAGATCGTAGGCTGATAGAATGTGTTAGTAAAATAGACATCTGCAATATATTTGTCCATTAGCCAAACACAAGGGAAAACATTTCATCTCATCGCTTGTTAGGTGGTCATATTACAAAAGCTGAAAATATGAAAGGTTAAAAAAGACAAGTGTGTAACAAGCAGACCCTGTGGCCAGCCTCCTCTGTTCATGGTGAATGCAAAGTATGTGACCTTACAACGAAGCAAGAGTGCAATCACAAAAAATGGTAGCAGGGCGAAAGAAGTGCAACAAACCATCCCAATGGGCTTGAATCTGAATTTGGTTGGACAGGAATGTGGCATTTTTGCCTAATACACGTGCTTAAAATTTCCAGTGCTGTAGACAACTTATTTTTCTCTAGAGAAATACAATTCCTTAAAGGAGGGGAAAGAAAGAATGCCTAGCAGGAGCTGAAATGGGCAGGATGTCATTACACTCAAGAAGTCAGAAATGTAGTTCTCACTGGAGCCACTTTTGGATGTTGGGGATTTTGTGAGAAGACAACACTTTTCTAGTAGGGAGGAAAAGCAGGCGCAGAGAACAAGGGGAAGTTTCATTAAACCTGAGAGAAAGACATGGAGATTTTGACAATGACCTTTTCACCTTAACCTTCAAAGGATGAAACCTCCTCGCAAACTAAAGATCACCTCACTTAATGAGCTTACCTCAATGAGGAAAGGCTGCTAACACCTCGCATTTTCTTGACAGTCCCCATTAATAATATATGTGCACACACACGTATGTATCTTTAGTCAATTCAGCTTTGACAAACTTGAAATGCTTAGATGAAATATCCCATGTAAAGGGTTTTCAATTGGCTCTTGAATGGTTCAATCATGTCCAAGAATTAAACCAAGACAAAAAATAAACCCAATATATCACAAATCTAGGATACAAATATGAATTCAAGACAACAGTGCTCTTATCATACCAAAGCACATGCTTTGTCCCCCAAGAAAGCTTGCCAAAGCCTCTGAAAAGCTGCGTGATGTACATACTCTCCACAGATGCTTGACTTTTAGTAGTAAAACCTACAGAATTGTCTTTCTTGATTACATTCATGCCTTGACAGTCTCCACTTCAGGATGATCTGAACAGAATTTAGGAAGGAACACAGTCAAAAAGGTAGCTGGTGTCTACAATAAGAGCATGGTCTAAGCAAGACTGAAATGAAAGTGCATGTATGAAGTTAACTCAAGAGGTCAGGCCTCTTGCATCCTTCTTGCTAATGTGATGACTGCCATAAGGAAAATGAACTCACCTGCTCACATAGAAGGTTCAAATTAATCAGTACTAAGCTGAAGCGAGAGTGTTTGCATAAAATGCTTTCTGGAAATAGTGACGAGACTTGAGAATAAGGCATGGTGATTCAATTATTACAAAAGACATTCAGGGAGTATTATGCAAGATCATAAAGCTCACGGGAGAACATTGTGTCTACTGTTGGTGAATGAAGACTCATTTCATCCATACCTCATCTTGACACATAAGCTATACTTGCAGATTTATTTCTGCTGTTATGTACATGCAATCTGTCAAACATCCATCCCAACATCAACTATCATTCCTGGTATCTAGCAGCTTAAGTTGTCAACTTACTTATTCTGGACAGGAACAATTATTATTCCACAGGCTGCCGAGGGCAACATCTGAAGTAACTGTGGGAAATCAAAACCATCTTGGTCACACAGAACCCACAGATTTTGGAAAGGAAGGAATTCAGTTAACATATTCATTTTACAATATATGTTCAATTTGCAATTCACCCAGCTTCTTTAGGGGAACGCCTTTGAGATACCCTGCCTTCCTGGTGCTGAGGAGAAATCTGACACACCAGTCAGTGCTCCAGATGTATCCAACAGCAGGATCAGCTGCAGGATAGGTGATGCTGCTTCCATTCTACCACAGGAAACTATCACACGCCAACATTACCCATACAGAAAGGTAAAAAAAAAAAAAAAAAAAAAAAAAAAAAAAAAAAACACATTCACAACATCCTGTCTGCACTTCTGAGCTCCCCAATATAGAGAAGCAATGAAATTTGTCCCCACGAACCTCATCGTGAGCTACCAGGGCAGAGTTCTTAGTGGAAAACTTGGAACAAAACACTTCAGCTCCGCTGTCAAGAAAGCCACATGCACACATCTGGAAGACCCAAACTACCCTGTGTCACACTTGCTCAGGATATATGACAAAACTTGAGTTGGCCAACAATATCCCAGAAGTATGTAACAACAGGAGATGATTTTGTCAACATTCGGAGACAAGG
The DNA here is from genome assembly GCF_965140915.1 of Aythya marila. NCBI lineage: Eukaryota > Metazoa > Chordata > Aves > Anseriformes > Anatidae > Aythya > Aythya marila. The sequence goes on along the minus strand of NC_139042.1, from coordinate 23,324,953 downwards.
AATGGTTGCATTTAATAAAAAGACAAGCAGTACATACATAAATCCTCTGTTTTGAAAGGTCCAAACTGAAAACAGATTTATACAAGTCCAACATGGGCAAAATTCACGCCAAAGGCACAAAACAATCCAGAATTTTAGACTGTTTTGCCCCTTGATTTTAGTGCGAGAAGTTTTCACGTTACAAAGCAATTTCAACCCATTGCTTTCTCTAAGTTGTAAGAAGTAATCATAGCCCCCAGGAAACAGGAGTTACACCACAAAGGCTGGGAAGGACAGAAATAAGGCCCAGGAATGAGCTAAACCAAGATAGCCGTCGTAAAAAATAGTAATAATAATAAATTGCACTTTATAAGCTAGAAATGAAAGAAGTACTATTGCATAGTAATGAGTAGGTATCAAGATATTGAAATAACCTAAAAAGTCATCCAAATAGCTATTTTCAAAGTAATGACAGGTAAAACTTCATTTCCTTGGCAATCTGTAACAGCTTTACTCAATCAGATGTTACTCTCTACGCCAAGAACCTCTATTTTCAAACCAAAGCAACTACACAGACACTGCCTTGAAATTCATGAACCAGGGTGGTATGCAAAGTTCTCTGAAGGTGTTTAAAAATTAAGGTGTCGTCACCATCAGATTAAGTAACAGCACTGCCTTTCTTTTCTTGCAATAAAGGAGAGTGGAAAAATAAACTAGTGCATCTGCACTAGCAGTACAGCAACAACATTTTGGAGACTTTAGAAAAAAAATCTGCATCCTAAAGGAAGAATTTTAAATACAGGGATAAACATCACTTGTATACCAGCATAATACAATGTCCTTAATGTCTTTGATTGGTCTGTGATAAAAACAATTTGCATTTTTTTCTTACACTTAGTCATTTATTATGTGAGCGTTGAATTGGATCGCAATGTTTGCATGGAGATGGGTCAGATTTTCTTTCAGTAAGACACAGAAAGAGTAGAGAAACTGAAACATTTTTAAGTAAAGGGACAACATTTGAGCCCCCAAACAAGAAATGTCTGCTACAAGCCTGAAAGAAAACCAACTACAAGTTAAATAGAAATAAAGGGGAGGGAGCGAGGTGTCCAAGCACAATGCCAGTACTATGTACACCAGTACTATGCAACCACACCACATAGCTAAGACAGATTTTAAAGCACTGCTACAAACTTGTTTGGAATACCACGTACAGTGACCAGCACCTACAGTCGGGATAATTCAAATGGGAAAAAAGTGCCAACAAAGCCCATTACCTCAGGAGAGCATATGAAAAGAAGAGATGAGGCAGTCAAAGCAGAAGAGAGGCAGAAAACCCTTGTAAATACCAGGAAGAGTGGAAGACATCCCCACCTCACCCGAAAACAGGGTGCAGCACTTCTGTACTTCCCATCCACTCCCATGCAATATGAACAAGAACGGTTTCCTTCCTCTAGCGCTGGGAAGGAATAGGGGTGGGGGACAAGAATGGTATTTTCCTTTACATTAATTCTGTTTTCAAAACAGCGTAACAAAGCCAGCCGTAACAGCCTCATATTTTGCATAACTGAGGTACGTTATTTTAGAAAGCTAATATTTATAATATTTGTACAGAAAGGAAGAAAAAGCATGCAAGAGTGGCACAGATGCCACTGGGAGAATAAGGGGAACACGACAGAAAGCAGGAGACAACTACACCAAACAGACATTAGAAACAAATCAAATTTAATCCCTGCGATGCCCCTTGGGAGGACGCAGCATTTGGTATCATTTTAGTATTTCTTAGGCAAAAAATGCCTTGGAGCGCCTCACTGTTAAAGGTTTAATTCTTACAAAAATGCAAAGAATACCAGCATGCTACCACAGAAGCAAAACAACATTTCGTGAAGTTAGGCAGACGGACAACAACTATCAAATTGCTTTGGTAAGAAGTCAGAACTTGTGTCCACATATATAAAGTTCCCTCCCGTTCCTAACTTGGTATATAATGATTAAAAAAAAAAAAAAAAAAAACACATCAAAACATTTGTAATAGGGTGCTATTTGTAAAATTATTTATAATAGGGTGCTATTTTAGTCGCAATGACTTTAAAACAAACCAAAAAAAATGCTGGTAGGATAGTTCAACTTGTGAAACCCAAAAGAAAGCACAGGTAGTCCACTGTGAAGCCAGATATGCTAAGTAACACTGCATCCACTCCTATGCAATATAAATTACAAACAAACACTTATATTGGGGTTGCTTACTGAAATCTTAGTACCAAAGTCACATTGAGCTGGGCGTTTTACAAATAGAAGTTGTCTACCCAGACGGCTTATACATGTACCAGTTCAGCTTCCCCCTCCGATAACTAGAGCATGATTTGCTTTTCACAAAGCTTTGACGTGACAGCAAGCCATAGATTGAAAAAAATAATTGTGTCCCTGAAGACAGAGGAAGAAAGCATAATTTTGTTTACAAAATGCCAATGAAATGAGGAATTACTTCAGCCAAGTGAAAAAACTGTACTAGTGATGGGTTATTAAAGCCGAAGGACTAGGAGAAATTTCCAGTGACAGTCCAGTCATCTGCTATCATACTTGAACATACCAGGACGATCACTTAAAAAAAATGTGAACCTGAAGACTTCCGATGTTTCAATCTGCAAAGTCCAGCTTACCTTTGACATTTATCACTGTGCTCAGCCAACAAATAACTCTCTTTGCCAATAATCTATTCATTCCCGTAATTTCTTTTAGCACAGTTATTCATCCCTATCTAATTCCACAGTCCTATGGATTTGTGTTTTCACAGAATCGGAAAACGGCTGATAATGAAAGGGCCCCCTGGAGGCCCCTGGTGCCCCCCTGCCCAAGCAGGGACCCCCAGAGCAGGCTGCCCAGGCCCACGTCCAGGCGGCTTTTGGAGCTCCCCAAGGAGGAGACCCCACAGCCTCTCTGGGCAGCCTGTGCCAGGGCTCCGTCACCCGCCCAGCACAGCAGTGCTGCCTGGTGCTCAGAGGGAGCCTCCTGGGTGCCCGGCTGTGCCCATGGCCTCCTGTCCTGGTACTGGGCACCACTGAGCAGAGTCTGGCTCTGGCCTCTCTGCACCCTCCCTTCAGGGATTTCTCTTTATGGATGCATTTTGATCCTGGCTTTCATACGAACTGGAATGTACGTATTATTACAGCTACCTTTTCTATAGCAAGTTCTTAAACTCTGTAATTTCTGTTTTCCTTTTTGAAATTAATCCTTAATATTTATTTATCCTTCAGTTACAGCTCATCAGTTGTGGATTCAATGACACTGGATCATTTCCTTACAACAACTCACCCAAGAGGGACAAAAACCTACCCAGATAAGAAACCTAAAATATATTAGCTTCAACACGCATACACAGAGGAGCTAAAAAAAACACAACACAAAAAAACAAACAAACAAACAAAAAAAAAAACCACAAATGGATTATGCTCTATAAATGGACATAGCTGAGAGAATATTACATATAGGAGTATTAGATAATAGATAACTCAATAGAAACTAATCTTAATTATGTTATTAAAGGGACTTTATTGTAACAAAGGAATCAGCTTTAAAGTAATAATAAATAGACCCAGCTGCTTACACCATGACTACGAGCATATAAGCAAGGTCTGACAGCTCAGGAAGCTTCCACCTATTTCTTACAGTACAAGAACTGCTCAGGCACATTCGAGGTTCCTCTCTCCTGATTCCCTCAAGTTAGAAGGTTAACAGAGTCAAGTGTGGAGAGCAGCAAACATCTCTGGTAAATCCTGTTGACAACTGCACCCATCACTCATCCACCTGTCTGCGCTCAGCCAGATTTTGCTCCTGCTTTAGCAGAAAAAGCTGGAGTTGTCCACACCTCGTGCAGATTCTCAGCTCAAGAGCAGGCTGTCCGAAGTCTTTAAGACAAAAACCTCAGTTTAGTATGGAAACAACTGAGGTGTGGACACGTTTACTAACTCTGCTGCAGGGACTGACAAGCTGCTTCAGACACACTGAGTAGAAAGCTTAGGGGTCACAGGGAAGGCATTCAGCTGAGAACCAAAGTTGCTGTGAAGGGAAAAAACAGTAACAAAAAAAAACATCCACGCACCACAGTTTAGTAACCTCAACGCTTGAAGTCTAAGAGTCATCAAACAAGGTAAGAGGAAGCAGGATTTACTTGGACAATGAAGGATTAATCAGAAGCCTGAATGGGCATCAGGACAAAGTAGACGGGGAAGTCAAGAGAGGGACACCTGAGCAGAAAGATCCACTCCAGGGGAGGAAATAACCACAAATAAATAAATAAATAGATAAATAAAACACATCCCATAGCACTCAAACTTTTCCAGGTCCTCCTGTGGAGCCATCATGTGTTACACTGCTCTTCTACCAAGAACAAATATTTGCAAGAATCCACTGAAAAGCGCTCAGATCTCCTTCCACTTAACGCCGGTTAACAGAGTATAACTCATTACTGCTAATAGCATTTCATTAATTTAATTAGGAGTAGCTACATGTAGCTAAAGGTTACAACCTAATGACTCATCGGAGCATACCCATACAATAGATTTGTTTCCCAAGTTTGCTTCAAAAGGAACAAGAGCCAGATAACAGAACAGCACGTCTGCAAAATCAGTTATTAGGAGTTAAGAATTGAATACTAAAGAGAACACGTACGGAGAGGATGATTTACCTGACCCCTCACTATCTTTTTCCACCACAGGACTTCTTTCCCAGCCACAGCAAAGAAGTTGCTCAACTTTTCTCCTTGTTATTTAATGAGTGTCCCATGTTAAACCATGCTCAGAAGAGGCTCAATTTGCTATATAAGACTAACCAATGTAATATGTGCCATAAAAGTGACCTTATTTTCCCAACACTTTAATGAAATAGGTATTATTCCCATTTTATGGATGACTAACCTGAGGAACAGGCTGAAGCTTAAGAGCTGCTGTCCACCAATTTGGCCTGCAGAGTTAAGTTTAGGGCACCACTTTCCAAGTTATCCAGCGCTGTGTCTGGAAGTGGAGCTCCTGCTCAACCATGCAGCAGCAGTCAGGGTCCGGAGCCCACCTCCCAGGAAATCAAAATAGCAGTAACAAGCACTACTGGGAAGTTTGCTTTAAACAGACTGAGCTGGCATCACAAGAAACTGACAGAAAGAAAGAAATCCAGTACTCCAACCTGACACTCAATCACCCAAACCATTACGCTTCCCCTTCCCACAGCCCCCTGTCAACTCCTTCCATGTTTCCCAGCTTTTGGAAAATATATCAGCCAACTTTCACATGCAGCTCAAGTTCCTAAATACAGAAAGTTGAAAAAAATACCCATATAAATCAGAACTAAGCATAGTCTTGTTGAGTTCAGACAGGAATTAAAACTGTTTCCTACTTTTAAAAGAAATTGCAGTTTGTTATAATGTTTCTGTGTGCAATATAAAAGACAAAGGGAGCAATGACCCATTCAGGAATAGAAAGTTACTGATAGATAAAGGTGCCTGTATAGGACACTGTGTAAACAACCTGATGGAGAGTTCGCTACAGGCAGCATTTGTAACTTGGGGAAGACTCAAAAGGTTTTCAGTTCTCAAAGCACACTCAGTTGAAATGAGCTCACTTTCAGAAACCTGTACATGCATGAAAGTCTCCATCCTTAATTCCCTCAATTACAGATCCGCCTCGGAGAACGACGGACTGCATCATCTAAGCTGAAAATGGTAGGGAAATGCATCTCTTAATTGGCATCTCTCCAAAAAATTCCCTCACAAGTCTTCTGAAAGGTGGGGGGACTTTCTTTCCTTCTTCCAGTTCCAAAAACCAGGAAACCAAAGTGTTATGGCCTTCTTCTGACTATTTCATGGTCCTGATAGAAAATAAACCACAATATACCATGAATTAGGCATCCACGACTTGTCCATCTCCCACAGACCTTTGAAAAGCAGTGGGTGGCACGTGGAGAGCGCAGACATTGCCCTACACACAGGCTACACGAACCAATGCTGCACAAGCTGTAGTCTCTTCCACGCACTCAGTTTCTGTGTGCAGGAAGTCATGACGAGCTACACACGACGCCTCGTACTGAGCTGTCAAACAAAACAAGTACCCAAGGCAGCCTCACACCTAAAAGTAAGCCACCCTGCACCTCCTTAGGTTTTCTCCCTGAGAACTTGCAAGTTTTAAGTAGTTAGATGCAGGAAAAAAGCTTTCTCTAATTTAAAAAAAAAAAAAAAAAAAATCTATAATCTTCTGCCCACTTTTCTTAACTCAGCTCTTTTTTTTTTTGTTAAGAACAGAAACCCAACATAGGCACCGCCAAAAAAGATTTCCCAGAAACCTGACTGCCTTCACTGAAACTCTCTGCATCAAGGTAACAAAGCAGGGCTAACAGAAGCAAGCAGCCAAGCTCTGGATGACTCAAAGGTTACACACACACAAAGTTTTGATGTGTTTCAGGCTTTTTTTTTTTTTTTTTTTTTTTTAAAAAAAAAAAAAGTCTTCCTTGAGAGTAATATGTTTGCACCCAGCATGGATAGCAGCTTCCCCCCCAATAAACAAAGTATTTTTTCCCCTCACAAAACTTTCAGAAGCCTTCCTCTCGATGTTGAATCGAGCTACAATGCGGATACACCGGGGATGCCTCAGTGAGAAGCAGAGGCTGCTTTGAAAGAAGCTGTGGACAACTAATGGGTAAATTTATACAAAAGCTGGAAAACCTCACTCAATGGTCACTAAGTGATTAACAATTACGCTTTAGCTAAATCTAGTCCTGTTTAAAAGAGCCATGAAACACAGTTCAGGTGTCTATACAATGGAAGCTATTAAGGAGATAACATTTTTTGACTGCTAACTTTGTGTCTCTTTTTATCCCATAAAAAGTAATGGAAGCGAAGCATCTAATTTCAGCAGCAGCAGCATCCACCAGGATGCCTAATTAAGTAGGAGAAAAAGTACACGGAGTTTGGATTGTCTGGAATTGATCTCCGAAGAACGGGGTATAAATTAGAAAACCCCAGATGGGGTCCTGATCCCTGGTTACGGTACTGCCATATAAATGGTGACAGACACAAGATGATTAGTACAAACACGTCCATCTGTTCCCAATGAGGTATGGCTCAATTTTTTAAAAAAGAGAGGAAAAAAAGCATCTCTTGAAGCATATTAATACCAAAGTTGTCAATTGGCTGAGATAACAAGAGCTGAAGATCAGGCAGTGTAGAACAAGGAGCATGCTGTACAATGTTTCCCGATGCTTGGGAGAGAACCTCAAAGAGTAAATTCCACTGATGGGGACAAAGTAACAGAGGTTTTAATCCTCAAAAAACACTATTTTAGAAGGACTACATGCTTCCTCACACGTTAGGAAAGGCTGAGAAGCAGTATATGCAGCGATCATAATAAGTTATAAAAAGAGTGGAGGGGATAACTTTGTTTTTAAGAATCAAAGTGTTAAAATATTAGTTGCATTTCATTGAGTTGGTTCTAGTTAGATGTGTCATAGCAGTTATTTGCAGTAATAGGATTTTATTTTTATTCTGGAATCCCAAAATAGTGTCCCAGATTTTTAAATAAACTACTAACTAATAACCTGCTACAATAAAGTGTATTTTCATATACATACTACACCTCTGATATATTTCACCTAAGTATAAAAAGAATAAATCAAGTTTTCCACAAAACTACATTCAACTGAAGATCATATCAATGGAAGTCTTAATTCCTAGATGTTCAAACTCTAAGGGTGTGTTGTTGGTTTTTTGTTTTGTTTTTTTTTAAGCATATATTTTGTAGTTCTTTCAAAGCCTGCACATAATTCCTCCATCAATGGTGTTCAAATAGTCCAGGAGGATACTTGGATACTTCAAATCCGGATACATCAACAGAACACGTCCCCAACAAGGCCGGTGACACTAACACACCCTTACAAAAAATAAATAAATAAAAGGGTTTCCTCAGTTTTCCCTTACCAGCAAGTTCCAAAACTAAGAACCTCCAATACCCTCTCAGTCTTTCCAAAGATTATTTCACGTTGCAATATTGGCATTTTATGCTATGAGTGAAACCACCACTGTTTGAGAAACTTGTTACAAGTACGATCCACTGTCCTAACACTCGTCAGTAGTGGACACCACAACTACTGTTAGGTTCTTGCCTGAAGGAAAGAAGAAGATGAAAAAGACTATCAAGGAAGAGAAAGGTATGAATTTGGGCTAAGTAGCATTAAAGGTAAAGCACACTGGAATCCAACTGGAAGGGAAAAATAGTTCTATTTGTATCATATTCTCCCCCATTTCCTACTTTGCATGATTTTACTGTTCAGTTCCACATTTTCTTACTTATTGCTCCCACAAAAATTCTTCATGTTCAACAAGTAGCCTGTGTCACCTCTTCCAGAGTCAGCGGTAATGAAAAGGCGTTTAGTGCAAAAACCTTTAAACGAAGACCCCTTACTGAAAGAATCCTACACACGTCCATACAACCTTTTACTGTTCTGTATGCATACAAACTGCATGACAGAAAAAATGAGAGGACAGGAAAGTACAACCTGAGACCTGGTAGAGAGCAACGCATCCCAAAAGAAAAAGCATCCCTTTTTGGCAGCCTCCTGCTCTAAAGCCAAAAATGCGCAACATCATGTCCATACTTCTTTACAATACTTCTCCAAATGCTAGCACTGACTGTTGGATTTTTTAAAATACATTTTTAGTTACAGCCTAATAACGATTTAGCTGACTTGCTCAATTTAAGTCTATAAGTAAGCTTGCTAGATACAGCCTAAAACCCATATTCATATGGCGCATGAGAATACAACTCAGCAGCATGCAGATGTTATACACACAATTTTCCATTTTAATTCAACTTACTTGTTTCATCAAGAACGATACAGTTCATCCAGCTTGTACACTAAGTAGTAAAGAAGTGCAAGAAAGTCTCAGGCAGTTATAACTGTATAAGAACTTTAAAAAAAAAAAAATCACCCCCTGCCTCACAGTAACACAGTGCAGCCTTGCTTCAAGCACAGACACAAGATGTCACACAAGAACTAAAGTACTTTGGCCACTGGTGCTCACTTTCCAGTGTGGGCGATGCACACACCTCGGCTAAACTGTCTTTACCTGGCTGAGTATCGCTCCCTGCTTTCTTTTTGGCTATGCACGGCACAAGATAAATCCAGCTGTTTCGTGTCTCTTCACAGGAGTGCATGCAGTATCTAGAGCGTATCATTCAAGAGGTACCAGACAAAATTGCACCAACTGAACCTCAAACTATTCCAATAGTTCGAAAGGGGAAAACCTGGAGGGACGCACGCCACCTTCCCTCCTCCCTAAAAGGTGATTTGCCACCCGTTTTCAGCCCCGAAGCCGCTCACACTTTAAACACTCCTCCTATTCCCTTCCCAGCAAGGAGAAATCAATTTCAGCCCAAGCACCTTCCCACCGAGCGCAAAACAAAGAGCAACACGAAAATACTCGGGCAGTTGCGTTAAATCAGAAAGCAACGCCTAGCCAAATAATCGCCGTCCTCAGCAAGCGGTCGGGCGTGCAGGAAGCGAACCCAAAAGTCGGGATAAGGCAAAAAAACCCAGCTCTGGAGGAGCCGGTCCGCTGCAGCTTAATTTCCCGGGATCGTTCACCGTCGTTAATTGTTGATTTGCTTGGAAGCCCAGAGAGTGATTTATTTGCAGCGGGATGAAGTTACAGACCTGGATTCCTGACCAGAGGCTCCCAACGTAAACAATGCGTACCCCATAAATTAACCATTCTCCATCTGGCAAACCGGGATGTAAAATTCATAGTTTTTCACCTAAACAGGCAGCGCCACCCCCCCCACCACCACAACCCCTCCTTCCCCCTTTCCCTCCCGACCGCTTTCTAACAGAGCCTGATGCAAAAAGGGGGAGGGAAAAGGAGGAAAAAAAAAAAAAAAAAAAAGAAAGAAAAAAAAAAAAAGAAGCAAGCCAGCATGAAAGAAACGGGCTGGCAGCAAGTGAGGAGGAGACACCGAGCCGAGGTCCTGACGGCCCCCGGGGCTGGAGGGGCAGCTCAGAGATAAGGGGGGGAGATAAGGGAGGGAAGGGGGGGGGTCCCCTCTGCCAAAACCGAGGGGCAAGGAGGGGTCAGCCCCTAGGAGCCACAAATAAATAAATAAATAAAATAAATAAATAAATAAGAGGGGAAGGGGGGGTAGAGCAGGAAGGGGGTGACCCCCTCCCCCCCCCCCTTGGACCTAAAGCAGGGGCACAGCTCCCAAAAATACCAAGGTCACCACCACCACCCCCCCACACACCACCACCACCTTCCCTCGCTGTGGGGCAAATTTAATTTAATTTGCGATCGGCGGCCACGGGGAAAAGGGGGGGGGGAGGGGAGCAGCCCCGCGGAGGGGCGAGGGGGATGGGAAGGGGGAGCCCCCCCCCCCGCCTCCTCCTCCTCCTTCTTCTCCTTCTTCTTCTTCCTCCCTCCCCTCCTCTTCCTCCTCCTCGAGCCCCCGGGGAAGGGAAAATGGAGCTTGGGGGGGGTGGGGGGGGGGAGAAGGCGAAGCGGTGCGCGCCGTGCCCGGCTCCTTACCCCGCCGCAGCCGCCCTCTCGTCGCCGGTCCCAGGCGGGTCCCGCTCCGCTCCGCTCCGCTCGGCTCCGCGCCGCCGCTCGGGGCTGGGAGAGGAGAGGAGAGGAGAGGAGCCGAGGAGCCGCCGCCGCCGCCGCCGCAGCCAATCGCCTCCAGCCCCCTCCCCTTCCGCAGCTCGCCCCGGTCCCCCCTGTCGGCTTCAAAATGGCGCCAACCGCCCGCCGCCCGCTCCAATGGCACCGCCGGGGGAGGCGAGCGGGGACAGAGCGGGGCAGCAGCGACCCCTGCCGGCTCGCCTCAGCCGCAGCACGGCCACGAAAAGGCGGCCCTCGGAGCCCCCCGCACCTCCGCACGGCCTCTCCCGGCCGCCTCGATGCCCCTTCCCCTTCTCCCTCTTCTTCTCCTTCTCCCCCTTCTTCTCCTTCTCCCCCTTCTTCTCCTTCTCCCCCTTCTTCTCCTTCTCCGGGGGTCTCCTCACGCCCGCGACCAACCCTCCCCTTCCTCCCCCGGAAGGCGGCCGGCAGCTGGGTGAATCCTGGCTACGAAAAGCTGATTTATTTATGTATTATTTTATCTTTCGGAAAGGCGCCCCGAGATTTCTCAGATCCGAGCCTTTTTGCTTCAGCAGCCCGGCACCGACACAAACCGGAGGTCATGAGGAGGGGATAAAGCGGCCCGAACAGAGCGCTGCGACCTGCTGACAGATGCTCACGCTGTACCATGTAAATTAGTGAAACACGTATTTCCCCCCACACTCACCAAACAACACGAACTGTAAAGGGATTAGGGTAAAACCGTAAGCAATAAAGTTGCTGAACTGTGGAGAAAGAGCAAAAAAAAAAATTACAAAATAAAGTAGCAAAATCACTCATCAAGCCCTTTGGTCTTGCTTCAATGAGTGCGAGAGTTTCAGGGGCACCCTTACAGGAAAATGTGAACAGAAAAGTGATGCAATTTCTTCTCACTGCTACAGATAAAATGCTGCCTCTGTGAATGGCACACGAGGAGAAAATAAAAGTGCATGAAGTGTTAAGATTGAAAAAACTGACTGTCCACACTCAGCAGATCTGGTGAAACACACTCAGGGCTTTGTCCATGGTGGGACACAAATGTTTAAAGAGCATGTCAGCCACGATGTCTCACCTAATATTTTAAATCTTTAAATAAGTTCTTTCAAGTTTTCTGAACTTTCTAGCTCCTTGTAACCAGCTTGCCTTCTTTTCATTCAAGTTTTAATCAAAGTTAAACATCGTCATCACCTAATGAAGGATACGTAAGCCCTACCAGGATAAGTTGCCTTAACTATTACAAAAAATAATAATAATAATAAATCAGTTTTCAGGCCCCAAACCTCCCCTTGGTTAGATTTTGGATAAATTACACTTGTGCCACTCTTTCTGAAAACAGCAGCGCTACTGCACAGGCATCACAGAGGGGGACGGTGTGCCTGACAACTTCGTGTTACATATTATTTTGGGGAAAGATCCTGTGCTTGCAGTCAAGGATTTATTTTTTTTTTTCATGCAAGTTGAACAAGTGCCCCACAGTCACTACTGCTGTCATGTCTGCACACTTACCTAGATGTAAAATAATTCATTAAATAAATAAATAAAACTTTTTTTTTTTTTTTTTTTCCTGCAGGGCACTCGCACGTGTGTGTGGTGGTGGTAGAAAAGCAGCAGCAAAGTTCAATATTAAATTAAAAGTTCAATATCCAACTACTGAAATTGCAAAACTTTGTGTCTAACTGTGGAAGTAACTGCTGTCTTGCCATACTTTGCAAATATTTTGCTCCCTTTTCTTGACGGAGGTCACACTTAGGGCTGCCAGCTCCGGTCGGGATGCCCGGGGCTACGAATGCTTTGAGCAGTAAAATGAGGTGCTGCTGCCTACGGAGGCCTCTCCCCTGTTACGGTCCGGCCTTCATTTCCAGCCAGAAATTTAAAATTTAGATTAAAACCTCAGAAAACAGCCTTTTAGCTGTCCCTCACACTTCGGAGTGCCTCAACCGGGGTCCCCGCCGCGCCGTGCCCCGCGTTGTGGCCTGAGCGGCCGAGCGCCGGGCGGCAGTACCGCGCCGAGCCCTCACGGGGGAGCCCGCCCGGCGCCGCTTCTCCACCGCCCCGGGGCCGCTGCCGAGCCTTCCCCCGGCCGCCCCTCCGGGCCCCGGGGCCGATTCGCCCCGAGGACGGTGGAAACGGCCCGGTCCCGGCCCGGTGGTGGTGCTGGTGCTGGTGGTGGTGGCGATGGCGGGCGGCCGCGCTGTGAGGAGGCGCCGCCATGCCGAGGTTCGGCGGCTCGGGCGGCAGGAGGCAGCGTGGGGCTGCCGCTCGCTCCTCAAGCGCCGGGGAAATCCCGTCGGCAGCCCTTCTGCCGCGGGTGTCTTCGGAAAGTGCTTTTTGGGAAGTGTGAAGGACCAGTATGCCACCTGAAGTAGAGAAAAACACGGTCCCTTTTGTGGCAGTCCTAAAAGGAAACTGCTGTGTGTGAGCACTGGGTTTGTTACTGAGGGTGGACTCAGCCTCTCCCCCAAGAAATCACAGAATAAGATTAGAAAAGACCTCCAAGATCATCTGGTCCAACCATCCCCCTACTACCAACATCACCCACTAAACCATGGCCCTAAGCACCAGGTCCAGCCTTTCCTTGAGCACCCCCAGATGTCGCACCTCATAGGGATGACTGTAAGCAGGCTCATTTCCACTAGCTTTGCCACCACCTAAAAGGCGAGACAAAAGTAGGGATGCCCAGTATTTGGTAACCAGCAGTCGCACCAGGACCAGCAACATGTTTTTTCCCAGAGTGAGACCCATACCTTGCATTTCCACTTGCAATTGACCCTAGCACTGGGTCAAGAATTGTATTTCTCCATTCACCTCAAGCAGGGCTTTCTTCATTTGTAAAATTTGATCATATGTCTCTCAATCTTGTCTTCTCACAATCAGAATCCAACTCTCTTTGGTCTTCCCTTGTAAGACAGCCAGTCTATCCCCTCGGATGATTTTAGTCATCCTCTAAATACATTCTTTAATTCAGTTATGTCTGCAGACCAGAACTACATGCTGTACTCACTTCAGACAGGAATAAGTTCAGGTTTCTGACAGAGTAGCATACTACTTTCTGCCTTGCTCTCAGTACTCTCCCTGATGGTGTCTGCTTTCTTGTTGTTTTGTTTGTTTTCTTGTAATTGTTTTTTAGCGGTTTGCTTCCCACTGCTGCACTTTGACCCAAAGATTTCAGAAAGCTGTCAACAGTAAGTTTAGACTTCCAAGTTTCACAGATAATCCAGTGTTTTACTTTACAGTAATCTACTTTAAAGCCTATTTGCAATCTTTTCACCCATTTAGTGTTGGAAGACCTTCTGGAGTTCCCCTCACCAGCACAGCATTTGACTATCCAACAGAGTTTAACACCATCCAAGCACCACTCAGTGTGCATTCACTCCCTTTTCCTGGGTCACTGATGAAGATATTGAGTCAAACAACATCTTACACCAGCATCAATAAACCCAAATGTTTCTGGAGGACAGCATTGCTAACTCTTCTCTCCCCTGAGAAGTAACCATCAAATTCTACTTGTTTCCATCCTTTAACCAGACTTTCAACTTAGAACACTTGCTGTAATTTTGTTTAAGAGCTTTTAGTGAGAAGACTTTACAAATGCTTTTTGAAAAATCTAAGTACATCCTAAGTACATTGCCTTCATCCATGTGCTTCCTGACTCACAAATCTACTGGAAGTCTACGATCTTTCCAGACTTGCCAGTATCTCTTCTCACAGAAACTGTGCTGGCTCTTTCCCAACATGTTACATTTATCCATGTTCTCAGTGATCTTACTCCTTTTTGGTGTTGGCCTTTTGGTGTGAATCAGAGTAGAAACAACAACTGCCAATGTAACATCACCACCAGAAGACTGGCTAAACATTTTTATGAGTCTCCTCCCTCATTACAGTAACCCTGAGGCATTTTCATGTATGAATCTGTCAGTATTTTTTGTCCTTAAGTCCCTCTATTGTTTTCACTCATGAACTTGAACCAGAGAAGTACATGAAGACATTCCAACTTGTAGGATATTTCAGAACAGAATAGGTGAACATCCTTACTTTAACAGCCATGCCTTTATTTAAATAAGAGCTCCAAGATACATGTCACAGGACTGAACAGACAGGGCACTTGGGAAGAAAGCTGACAGGTGAGCTGACACAGACTTTCAAACCACCCCAGCATCCCGCTGTGGGATGAAGGAAGGTTGGAAAGAATGGGGTCCTACAATGTCTGCGTGCTGTAGACCTCAGCAATCCCTACTGATTCACCACAGTGAAAAATGCCTGATAGAATTGTATGGCCTCAGGCAGAACAAGGGAATGAAAAGATTGGAGGGAGAAAAATCCTTTCCTTCCTTCCCTCCTTCTTTCCTTCCTTCCTTCCCTCCTTCCTTCCTTCCTTCCTTCCTTCCTTCCTTCCTTCCTTCCTTCCTTCCTTCCTTCCTTCCTTCCTTCCTTCCTTCCTTCCTTCCCTTCCTTCCCTTCCTTCCCTTCCTTCCTTCCCTTTCTTTCTCTCCTTCCTTCTTTTATTTTTATTATTTTATTTTTTTCCCAGAAGCAGCAGATATTTTAGCTTAGCCACATCATAAAGCTCTGTCCAGGCTATCAATTTCAGTCAGCTTACAGGAGGCTAAGCTAACAAAAGGAAGAAGGGAAGGATCTGCACAGCAGAGACCAAGAACTCCTGCTTTTGAGAGCAGTAAGTTGTTACTTGCTTTACCAACTTCCCTACCCATAGATCAACATTATGTGGCTTCAGAGTAACTTCACTGTTGAGCAAATCCCTCCATACAGTCATCAGCAGAGTCTGACAAAGGGCCAGCACAAATAACAAAGATCTGAATGGAAGCCAACTGATGTGGTTTTGATTTGTGTCTAAACTAAAAGTTACATTTCTAACACTGAAGGGGGCTTTTTTTTTTTTTCTCTCTCTCTTTTTTTTTTTTTAACCTTTCTCACCATGCTTATTTCAACTGCCTCTCTTAATGTAGCAGATGTGTGAAAAGGATAATTTTATTTCTGGCATGGGCATAGCCACCTTCCCCTTGTGTTTCCTTCTCTTATAAATATGACCCTTGAACAATTGCATCAAACAATCCTTTACGAGAAAAACAGTTCAAATGAAATACATGTAATTTCTCCACTAAGTCCTTCTGACAGGGATTTTGTCATGTAGGAGGGAGAATTAATGCCTATATACACCTTTTACTTGCAGGTGTAGTGATTTGTTTCAGAGACAAAAAAAAAAATAGCTCATTTATTGGTTCGGTTTCTGAACTAAATGACTGGTATTATTATGAACATGAGTTACTTTGCGACTAATTTTAGTATCTCTTATGTCTCAAATAATTTGCAAGGAAGCCACATGGAAACAGTGACTTAAGATGAGTGGAATTTTAGACTCTTGCTGTCTCTGTGAGCTCTGTTTCCAGTGCTGTCTCCTTGTAAACAAAAATCGAAAAGCTGACTAAGGCAGTGGTGATCAAAAGGTATTGTCTTTAATAAAAGCGCAGTGCTAATTCTAAAGTTTAATGCTTAGCACTTTAGTATTAATGCTGACTAGTCAGACTGCCAAAAATATCTATCTTTGTCTTGTGTTTGTCTTCTAGTAAAAAGACAAGAGTCAGTAATTTGTACATGATAGTTCATGAAAAGAAAATATATTAGAGGTGATACTGTGCTGGTTTTCAGGGTGAGGATGGCAGGAAGCCGTTCACTCCATCTCCTCGTCTGCTCTCTTCATGTAATAGCAGTTAACAGGAACAGGGGGACACTATTAATATTAAACGACCTACTAAAGTAAATCTTTCTATTAAAGCAAAAACTATTCATCCCTCCCCAAACATGCCATCTCAAGTCTGCTGGAGACGTGTCTTTATCTCTGACCTCTCTTCTTCAGATCAGATCCTGAAGAGGTCAGTGAGAGAGGTCACCCTAAAGAGAGCCTTTGGAGACATGTCTGGAAAGAGAGCAATAAAATGCTTCATGTTACAGTACACACAAGTGGAAAACATCCTTTGGATTGTTAATGCTCCCAACAAAATCTGTCTCTTTACCACAGCCAGAAACGGACTGTGCTTAATTTCACTACCAAACAGGGCATCTTTTATGCTTTAGGTAAACCATGTCGCTGTCTGATAGGAACAAGTTAGAGAGCATTAATACGCAAAACTTTAGGGCTTCTAATGCCACTTTGGTGGTTTGGTGGTGTTGTTTTTCTCCCCTCTGCTGTGGCTTAACAGACTTTTTTTGCTAAATGCCATGAAATCTTCTTGCTGACCGCTCCAGGTGTTTGCACAGCATACACCTACAGCTAACACAACCCCCGGCAGCTGGGATCTAAAAAGCCATAGTAGTGAGGAAGAGAAATATTCTGCTTTCAATGCTTTGCTGACAGGTATGACTGATATTTTGGGAGTCTCTACCAGCAGTCTTGGTGAGTAGCTCAGTTTGTCAGTGAATTCAATTAGTTTCTCCTCCCAGTTATTTTTAATTGATCTCAGTGCTTTCCATACTTAATTGAGATGTAGGATGGGAGGTGGGAGAGGAGAGTAAATATTCTTTAAATATTTGAATAGTTAAATAATATTCTTAAGCAATGCTGTTAGTACAACAAAATGGGAAAAATATTCAAGAGGAAAGTGTTTTTACTGTAAGTTATATCTGAAAGGTGAGAATCTTAGTTGTTAAACTTCAAGTATTCAAATAAAAGTAATTTTAAATAACAACTGAGTAGTTAAAGTGAATGTGTATTCCACAGAACAGGTGAAGTGTCAGCATCATTATTAATAGCTACGTTGCTCTCCATTTCTATAGTATTTCATGTTTTCCTCCCATGAGTAACTAATATATTTTGCATTAAATACTCAAATATATCCTGCTGTATAAAATGCCGAGTATTTTTCAGTTGTTCAGTTTGATGCGCATTTTTTTCTGCTCACACATTTCCTTTCACCATTCCATTGTCTGCTTTCTATTTAAAGCTACCTCTTTTAACATCCCATTGAATTTAAGTCTACTGAAAGCATTACACTCAGTCTCCTCCAATTTTTATTTAAGTTTGAGCTGCTATTTAGATATTCTTGCAAACTACAGTGTCCAGACCTTCATTTTGAGTCCATCTTCCCAGAAACTCCCCTTGCTCTACTTTGAAACATATGAATTGTTTGGAATTATGTTTTTTTGGTCTGCTTTCCTTAAATATTTCACAAGCTGTAAGTTCAGCTTTGCCACAGGCCAGCAGTTGTTACATTTTCTAAAGCACTCCACTTTAAAATAAACGTTAAATATTACAGTCATTTTAGTTCTGTTTTGCTCCTGTGCTTAAGACCTAGCTCACAGAACCTTTACTGTCAAGGATAACCTATTTGTCATGCAGACCAGCTTTAAAAGGCACAAAAACACATTCAAAGATTTAAAAAATTTGCAAAATAAACTAATGATAAGTTCCTTTTATTCTCTCAATGCTATTTTTATCTCCACTAGGGCTCATCCTATCCTAGAAGGGAACTAAATAACAATATTTAAATGACAAACTATTTATAGTAAAGAGAAATATTAGTCCATCCATGGCTTAAATATCTCTTATTAGAATATATGACATACATCAAAAAATACAATCTCCCATAAACAGTGAGTAAACATATAGGGCTTTATTGGAACTGTAAAACAAAACTGTTATGTTAACATTCAAGTAGAAATTTGAAAATAATAATAATAATTAAAAAAAAAAAAAACTTTATTTGTGGAAACTAATAAGACAGAAACAGTTCCTGGATTTTTACTCAAACTTTGAACTGGCATTTACATATCAGTATGTCTCTGCCATATACATGTTTCAGAAAACTTTGGCAAGCAATATTCCTAGTTGGTGGAGTTCTCTTAATGTTCACCAGTCTCTCTTGTGATATAGAACAATTTAAATTCAAAGTATTTTGCAAGACTATTTCCTAAATCATCTTGAAGGTTTACCTTTTCTAAAAAGATGTAGTGAAGTGCAGAGTGGCAAAACAAACTACGACAAAAGGTCCTTTAGAAAGAGGCATGATTAAATATAAGTCTGTAACTAGTCCTCTTGAACTCAAATGCAGGTCTTATTAAGATATGCTTAGAAGAAGAACAGTGTTATGAGAAGAAGAAAGAGGACTCTGTTAAGTCTGATAAGATCACAGCAAAAGGTCTAGATGACTGAGTTATCATTCTATATTAACACTTAACTGTAAAAACTACTCTCAAGTAGTGCCTCCTGGGTATTTCTCTTGATTTTTTCCCTGTTACAACAAGCGGAGTTGGATTGTTTTATCTATCTTATAATTGCCTAACTTTTTCTATTAAAAGGCAAAATACAGACATTAATTGTTTTGGCAACATTTATTTTTGGGGGCTAATATTTTGCATGCCAGCTACCTTTCTCATGCTGAATTATTTGGTAAAGTTCTATCTAAAGTTTTTTTCTAGAAACAAATTCAAGGGAAATATTTCCTTACAGAACATTATAATGTTTTTCATAAAAAATACCGAGTGCTCTCTGATGGAACAGAAACTGGCAATTAGACAAATCTGAAGAATATTCCTCTGAAGAATATTCACACTCTGCAAAGACTTAAAGGTGTCCATGCTGGCTGCTGTATTCCTCCCTAGATTTATTTCCGTGATTAAATTTGGTGTCACACTGTCTCTGTGCAGACTGACTCTATCTAAGAGATGAGAAACTGAGTACATTTTTTTCTGTAAAAAAATGTACTCAGCAACTCCCTCAGCAACTGGATTCCACTGTGATGCCATGTGCCAGACTTGCAGGAGAAGATAAAGCTGGCACATGAGTCTTCTGCAGGAAAGAGGAGGGCTACCTGTCACCTCTCCAGCTGCACGTTCCCCCCAGTTCCCTGGCACCAACCAGATGCGGCCCACCAGTGACCCTCCATGGTGCAAAAAGCACAGAGGCTAACACAGGGCAGCAGAGAGGCAATGCCGTGTACAGGAAGGCAGTGGCAGCAGCACCTCTTCCAGCAGTAGCTGCTTGTGTGGTTTACTTGTGATTTGAAACTGCACTTTAAGGCATGCGTTTGTGCAGAACAAGAACTTGGGCCCAGGCAGAAGACAGCAGTCCATCACTGAAGCTACTTACTTTAATGCGAGTTTAGTCTGTGCTGTGGATTTAGTCACCACCGATACTGGTAAACCGTGATAACTGCTGATTGGGATGTCTTCCAGTTGCCTTCTTCCCTTTTTAATTAAGGAAACCAAATGTAAAGCTACTCTGAGAAAATGCTCCATTTGCAAGTTCAAGCATCCCAGTTGCATAATGTCAGAACGGATTTATTTTTTCCACAGAACTTTATTCACTTCCCTTACGCATACAGATTGTGGTGCTATCTATAATGTTCAGATCAGCTTAAACTTACAAGGCTTGGAAAATCTGAAAGTGGAAAACATTCCTTTCACTCCTATGTTAGATCAATTACAGATAACATTTCATCAGCTAATACTAAGATGATGGCATAAATGTCAAGGAGCACAAGAATAGATAATTTTCCATAACTTGTTACCAATGCAATATTAGAATAGTTCAGTCGGAGGGGACCTTCAAAGACCATCTAGCCCAGCTGCCTGACTAGTTCAGGGCTAACTAAAAGTTAAAGTGTGTTATTGAGGGCACTGTCCAAATGCCTCTTGAACACTGAAGGCAATGGGGAATTGACCACCTCTCTAGGAAGCCTGTTCAAGTGTCTGACCACCCTCACTACTACATTCCTCATACAATTCTGTGAGAAGTTTCCACCAAAATAACACGTGAGTTTTATATGTTACAAAAAGTGTTGTTTGGGTGATTCTATACATGGATCATGGTAGAGATCTAAGCAAACTTATAAATTGATTAAAAAAAAAAAAAAGTTTATAAAATTCAGACTACTATGCACACAAATAAAAAACATGACCTGTTAAGGCTTCTTTGTACATATTTTCACCATGACAGCCCCTTTGACACTACTTTTACCTACCCTATCAGCTTCTTCTGCTGTTTCTGATGGAAGTTCTTTAATGATCTGGTGCAGCCTGAGCATTCTGAGAGACCTGTTTGTAGCTTGGTCTGATATAGGTACAACGCCTTCCCATTAGCAGCTGTAATAATATCATCAGGGAAAGCATATTTTATTACCATCAGTGAGGCTGAAAAAAATGACATTAGGGTATTGTCATTTGTAACATGAGGCTTATTTAATTAGATACATGAGTACTGGGAGAATTCCCCAAATGAAATACATTTGAGACAATTACTAGATACACAACATGAAGTGCTTGAGAGCTCTGATCTCCAGACACTACCTTCAACAGGTACAAGGACTTTCTTATTCAGTATAAATGGTTAACTTGGACGTTTCTTAATTTAGCTTGTGAAGGGAAGCCCATAATTATTAATATTGATGGAAATTTGCTTTTTCCTTAGGATTAGATAATCAATAGCATTACTAACAGAAAAGAACTCTCTAAGAACTTCGGTTGCAAAACCTTTTTGAATGTTATAATTAAGGACTGCCATAACTATTTTTAGATAATCTCATAAAAAGGGTGGAAGAATAAAGCAGTTTAGTTCTTTAAATAATAAAACAGTGTAGTTCTTTGTATTTCCAAAAACTGGTGTGTTAGAAATATTCCACCTACCTCCAATAGCATTCTCCTTCATATGTCCTGCACCTATGCATTTTTGTCAGTAACAAGGGTCAGTTCTTTATGATATATCTTGTTTTCCTTCCTGAAATAACTCCTCATGCTAGAAAGACCAGATCCTTCTGAATTTCCCTGTACTTCAAAATAGCTTTAAAGTTTGTGTTTTTGACTCTTTTTTCTAAAACCCAGTACAAAACTCAGGCCCTAATGCCACTGGCCAAACCATGTCTAAACAGAGGGCTGGTCCTGTTTTCCAGAGGAATTCACACACTGTTTTTCCAGTCTGGAATGGCATGAAAAGGTTACAGCACCCTTGTTCTGTAGAAGATGCACACAGATTTTCCGAGTCTGGTAGTGACGTAGGTGGCATCTAGGTAACTACTGCAGCACTGCTAAGTACAAACCAGTACAGAAAGGCATTGAATGCTAAGATTTTGGCATTCCCATCATACAGATACCAGGAGCTTTTAAACAGGAATAGCACCAATCTGGTCCTGTGGATGCAACACATATTAGCAGCTGAAGTGCGCTCTGGCAGCGCATCCTCTGACTTGATTTCCCCTGCAAGACACCCAGGACTATACGACTACCCACAGTGCAAACCAAAGTGTGATAAATAGCAAGAATCAAGAGCTTCACTTCAAAAGCTCATTTCTGATCTAAAATAAAATGCTACTGAAGATGCATTCATACCTTCTAACAAAACTAGGCCATCACCTGTCACGGGAACAGAGGCTGAGGTTTGGACCAGAGGCTGACTGGAATGAATGTCTGATATGGATACTAACAGTCACTCTTCTATTTTTACCTTGTATGGCAAATAAACTAATTTCAGAGACTTTATTACTACCAAAGATAAAGTTTAAAATACGAACATTTTTCTCAGGTGATCTGAAAACATTAAATGTAGCAGATACTTAAAATGGGCATATCACTTACAAGAGCTGTTGTGTGCACTAATGAAACTGGAAAATTACTTTTAAAGACTTTTTAATTACTTTTAAAAAAGACTGTTTGCATTGCATAATACTGCAAAATTTGAAAAACAGAACATAGCCACAGCATGGAAAAATATACTCTAGATATGCCTAATGAGTTGGAAGCTCATGTAAGAAGTGTAACACATATCTTGGAGGCTTGTGCAGCTCTTCCACTGGGGACAATCCTCATCGGAAATTTAGGATCTTGCTCAAATCTTTGTTGTTTATACACAAAAATCACAATGCCACTTAAAGCAAAATTAAAGTTCTGACCCTGAAAACTCAACATAATATTTTATTCTTAACACAGTGATCAGTGTAAGCTAACCTCAGACAGGGATACACATAGGCAATTGCAATAAGTATCCTTCTTCGAGGTTAAAGCCAAGGAAATAATGCTCTACTCAACATTGACAGGACCAACTTCTTGGCAGAATATACTTTCACAGTTTATTTCATTACTAAAAAAGAAGAAAAAAAGACCCTCAGACAGCTTCAGGAAGGCAGACCACAGAAAGCAGACAGAACATGGAGTGGATGCAGCAGAGGGTCGAGGAGGAAGGTGGAAATGAACACAGAGGAAACACAAAGAGGGGCTGCCAAACGCAGCTATGTGCACGGTAGCTGGGATTTTTTTTTATTTCACAAAGAATAAATCACCAAATGGTTTAATACTGATTTAGAGCAGCAAAGTTGCTCATTGCATTGCAGTACGGCCAGCAGCACCCAAAGCTAGGGAACCACTGAGACACCCCCTAAGCTCCCCTAAGCCTGGCTGTGTGCAAGCCCAACACCTGCCCACACAGGAAAAAAAAATAAAATAAAAATAATAATTATAAAAAAAAAGAAGAAAGAAAAAGAAAAAGAAAAATAGCCCCAAATCCACAGTCCTGGATTTGTGGATTCCTGGGAGAGGAATGAAGGGAAAGCTGACTCATCCCACCAGCAAGAGGTGGCCAATCTCTCCCTGTCCCTGTCCCTGTCCCTGTCCCTGTCCCTGTCCCTGTCCCTGTCCCTGTCCCTTGTCCCTTGTCCCTTGTCCCTGGTCCCTGGTCCCAGTCCCCTTCTCTCTCCCCCTCCCTGCCCCAGCCCTGTCCCTGCCCCTCCCTCCCCCTCAGCCACAAGCCCCGCCCCTCCCCGCACGCGCGCCAACCCCCGGCCAATCCGCGCCTCCCCTCTCCCACCTCCCCGCCCCCTCAGCCCAATGCCTCCTGGGAGCTGTAGTCCCCCCGTGGGGGGGGCGGGGGCGGAACTACAACTCCCACCGCCGCCGGCTGGGTGAGGGAGGCGGAGGGGAGGCGGCGCCATTTTGCGAGCGAGGCCCCGGCCCCGCCGCCCTCCGCAGCGCCGGCCGGGGGCGCGCTGCTTTGTGAGGCGGCGGAGGACGGCCCCGAGGTTGGTCTCCTCCACCCGCATGCGGCCGGGGCGGCGAGAGGGGGTCGGGAAGGCCGAGGAGGCCGAGGAGGAGCCGGGGGCTCCGCCTGAGGGAGGTGTGGGGTCGGGGAGGGAGCGGCTGAGGCGCGGCCTCCCCCCACCCCCCCACCCGCAGGCAGCCGGGGGCTGAGGGCCTTGCCCTCGTCTGTAAGGTGCGCTGCGTGTGCCCCGCCTCTGCACATCGGGGAATTTATTGGAGTTTAGGGCTTGTCGCGTGGCTTTGGGGGTTTGGCAGGTTGAATCCCGTGTGCGTCCTGTGTTTAACACCTCCAAACGTTTTCTTACAGAATTCTGACAGAGCTACGTGTGCAGTCTGCATCCCCTTCAAAAGGCAAGGCCGCCACGTAGGTTGGGCTCGCTGCCTGCCTGCTCAGCCCGTACTGCCTTCCCTGAGTGTGCAGGTGGAAATGTGTTCACATGCAACGCCTCTGGCCCAAGGGGTAGTCAGGGCGAGTCAAGGTTAGCCAAAAAAGGGTATATTCCATGGGTGGCACAGTTACAGAGCTCTATCCTCCATCATTAGAGAAATTCTCACGCAGACATGCTCCCTTTTTTCATTCCATACCAAAATACATGCTCTGCCTAAGCCCCATCCCAGAAGAGAGAGAAGGTTAAAAACTAATAAAGCAACATTTTTCTTCCACCCATGTTTTCAAGTGGAGGTAAGGTAGCATTTTGGGGAGATGGAGAATAGAGATGTAAGTCATACTTTCTCCGTAGCAGAAAGGAAGAACTGAGAAGCGGTAAAATGGTTCCTATCTCTTGAGAGGAGGTGAGACCATGGTACCCAGAGCATTGTTACGCCAACTCCAAGCAAGAAGGATAGTTGCATGGCCTCGTTTCTCCCCGTTCTGACATTAGCACTCTCTTCTGATCAATAAAGTTAAATACAAACCTTACGATCTTCACTTAGATGTTTGGGAACTGAAGACCGCAAAATTCTCTGTTTTTTTTTCTTTTGTTTGTACAGTTGTTGAGGAAGTGTCCAGATTAACACCTTTTCTTGCCAATTTTGCAAGTGAACACGGGGTGATAAGTGTTACTTACAAATCTTCCTGCGATACTACCTGTGGGTCCCTTTCAGACAGAGGAGAAAAACTTTGTTTCTTGTCCGGAATGGGGAGCATGCAACATTATAGTAACATTCACTCCTAGAAAGCTGAAATGTTTCAAGGTTCATAGTAGTAGAACAAACCCTCTGGTAGGAGATGTACTTATTTTCTTATTTAATACTGCCTTTTTTTTTTTTTTTTTTCTTAATGAAAGGTTTACTGAATAAGCTACTTAGTCACTGTATTATAAATTAAGTGCAGTTGCTTCTTATTGCATTCTGTCTAGAACTTCAGAGTGCAAAGGAAAATGTAAATATGCCTATTAGAGAGACGGAGAATGGATGAGGCAATGGCATGACTGGGTGTCACGCTGGTCAGCACTATTTTGCTGTATGTTTTTGATTGTTCTCATCCTGTCTGTCCTTTTGGAGCTTACTGGCTCATTTTTATGTTGTAATCCATTTGGTGCATTGATTGCCTTTTCAGTTTATTTTTACAAACACGCAACCGAGTGGTTTTGGTACCTAACAAAGGTCTTCAGTTGTTCCAAAAACAGAAACATAATAACAGATTGCGGATTTAATTTTAAGTCTTTATTTAACTAGCACCAAATTATAAATGCCATCCAGCATCTGTTTGATTGGTGTTAAATGGAATAGCTGACTCCAGTTCCCATCACAGAAAAATAATCCTTGTGACTGAAGCATTTTCGTTGGCTGTGTTAGTGGTGATGTGAGGCTTCAGCATGCACTGGAGTTTGGCACATGTTTGTCCTATAATGCAGATTTATGACACTTGCCAGATTCACATAGGTCAGTGGAGGACAGATGTTGTTGATCTGATTTTTTGCCCCCAAATATTAAATTCACATAAAAAGCATGATTTGTAAATTAAGTTTAAGTAAATACGAAGTTTGACTGCTGGACTGATATAGCTCTAACCTGTTTCTCAGGTAAAGATGTTCAGTAGTGTGGGTTTTTTGTTTAAATAAGCCTTCCAGTAGCTACTCTGCTTTTTTTTCTTGTTCAGTACATTTCAGTTGTGACGGTGGAAAGTCTGAAGATGATGTACATCATAGGCCCGAATAACTTTACTCTTATACTTTACTTTAAGATTGTTGGTACTAATAATGTATTCATTTCTTTCAAAGATGCTTCATGCTGAAAGTAGAGTAAGGCTCTTGGAGTGTCAGGATGAAATCCCGATTGAACCATGTTCTAAAAAAATGAAGTCAACAGAAGGGGCTTATGAGAAACTCTCAGGGGATGACAACCAGTGCATTCAGGATGAAGTGGACCCTGACAGAACATCTAATGATTTGACACCAGTGAATGTCTCAGGAAGCCAGGGGGAACATGAACTGCAAAAGCAAGAGGAAATACCCATGGGTGTCTTGGGAGCACCGAATGAAGTGCTTCCTGAAAATAATCTAGGGTTTAGTCGGCCTCTTGATTCAGAGATTGTAGAGAATATAAATCCTCCATTAATAAACAACGCTAAAGTTGAAGAAAAGAAAGATCCTGTTACGTCCAGTAATGTTGAAGAAGATAATAAAAATAGCTGTAAAACATTCTCACTAAATAGAAGTGAATGGGATGATGAGTTTATTACAAGCAAAGAATTTATTGGACCGATTTACAAGCCGGCTGAAAGTAACAAACAGGACAAATCTGGAAGTTGTGGCGAATCTAGAAGCGATGTGGGAGATCAGGGTGAACTGCATGAAAACAGAGATAACAGAAAGGAGGCAATGGTGATGGAAACTGTTTCTTCTGCTGTACCAGAAATGGATGATGAACTGAACCAGTTCTACAAGGAAATTCACCAGCTGGAAAGTGAAAATTTAAACACATTTCAGGAGAACGAACTTGAAACCTCTCAGGAGCAACATTTTGCATATAACTGCAGTCAGACATCACAAGAGGAACATCAGCGTTCATCGCTGGGCAGCCCACGACCGTTTAATGAGAACGGGCATTGTTTCTCTGGAGAAGAGCAAAGTCAGAAAACAAGCAGTGAGCAGCAGTTTGTCACAGAAACAAGCGGCTGGAAACCTGAAAATGCCTTTAATGGACAAATAGATTCTGAGTATTGGAACAACTCCGTGCCTGAATTCAGACCTGCCTGGCAGTCAACCGAGTCTTTCATAGTACCTCAGGGGCTTCCTCCTCCTAGACTGAGCCATCAGTCGCCTTTTCAGATACTGAATTCCCCACTACAAAAAACAAATGCTTTCCCTTCTCAGCGGGATGACTTTTCTTATGAAAATTACTGTGGTTACCGTGGAAATAATGATACCAACTGTCATAGTCCATTGCCTGATCCAAGTGCCAGCTATGTTGGTCATACTGATATCCATAGTGCTCAGGTCTTCAGGAATGGAAATAATGAGCAGAATGGACCCCAAAATAATGGTTTCTGTGAAACCAGAGAAGAGTGTTGGAAAGATCCAAAAATGTACAGTACAGAAGGAATGCACAGATTTCCTTCCTTGCAGTTCCCTGAGGAACGATTTGGTTGTGCACAGAAAGTGCTCCTAATCTTAAGAGGCCTGCCTGGTTCAGGGAAATCAACACTTTCTCGGTAAGTCAAGACTTAAAGCTTGGGAACCTTATTCAAAATAAAAAAAATTAAAGATTTTTTTAAAAAGTTTATCAGCAGGCACTTGGCAAACTTTGGTATTTGTAAAGTAGGCTGTTAAAATGCAGTCATTTTATGTGAGGACATAACAACAGTAAACATTGGAATCATATGCTTTGGGGTTTGTTTCCATTAGTAAGAGTTTTGATGAACAGAAGCTGTTTTATGTTAATTTTAAAATGTTCTTTGTATCTTGTTCTGAAACTCTCAGGTGGACTAGTAATGTTACGGTCTGCCTCTTTCTGTATTCTCAAATTCCTTCATTTAAAAACAACTGGTCATCTTCAAAGACCATTAGAAGAATTTTGCTGCTCAGAAAACATGCAATTTGTGTACTGCTCTTCATGTTTTCAGTGTCTTGATGAAATTGTGTATAATCCCAACCATTTTTTCATACTAACATCTGTCAAATTTATTTGAATGCACACAAGAAAAGTATCATTTTGCCTTATTAATATACTCGTTGAAGTCTCTGACAGGGTTAAAGTAGGTACAAACTCCAGCGTGGATTTTCACTATTTTTTTGCTTAGCATAAAAGGCACATAGGTTGGCACAGAATGCAGGCACTATCTGTGGTAAATGAAAACAGGTTTCTCTTGCATACGAGAAGTTACAATATCAGTATTACTGATGGAGCTTCATGAAGAAACTGTGCAACACGAATGGGATGTCTTTTGTGGTTATGTTCTGTTGTACGCTGGCAGTCTAAAACCACAGAAAATTTAAACAAACAAAAAATCAGCTTGAAACAATACTGCTTCATTCATTGCAGAAATTTGATGTTATTAAATATGATGCTATTTAATATTAATGTTTTTCATATTTTCTGTACTGAATGGCCTTTGAATCTTTCTCTAAGTATGTTATTCATATTATCTGAAAGATGCTACATACCTTAGTATTTTTTTTGTGTGTGAATATATTTCTGCTTTTTCATCTCCTTGTAAGACAAATTACAAATTTCATTTAGCAGATGGGAAGGTGGGCACTATGAGATCAAGGTCAATCATAGTCACGGAATTTGGGTGCAGAATTTGAACTGTGCGGGACTTGTTTTTCAGTGTATTCAACTACATATAACTTCATGTGTTCAAAGCTGGCTTTCAGTTGTTAATTCCCATGAAATCATGTCCCAGGGTCTCAGGTACTGTGGGGTGAGCTGAAGGGAGAAAGAAGAAAAAAATGTAGCATCATGGAGTTCTGTAAATGCAGGCTAGGACAGCAAATACAGCCCTGTGGACTCATTATTACCCGCAGGTATCTTGGCAGTCTTGGCATCCTTAGCACCTTCAGACAAACCTCTACTGCTAGTGCTAGCAAAATTACTGTATTGGAAAAGCAGAAAATTGACATCACCTCTATGGGTCAGTAACAGAAGGGAACGAGTTGCATCTTGTAATTGGGTTTCCCAAGTGTATAATGACAGCAGAGCAGTCATGACACCCAGGAATTTTGAATTCCAGTCTTTTTTTTTTCTTTTATTCTTTTTTCCCAAACTGTGAGTTTGTAACTACAGGCACACATTTCCTGCTGTTCCCAAACTCAAAACGTCTGTCTTTAATCTTCTAATGAAGTCTATGTTTAGCCCTGACTCTGTCATCCCACCTGCTTGGAATTGCAGGCACGTTTCTTGGCAGGGACTTCTGGAGGTCACCTAGCCCACCCTTCTGCTTAGAACAAAACTGTTGCCATCATTGGATCAGACCGACTGTGTTTTTCTAGCCTGACTTTGAAAACTTGCGGGTATGGAGTCCAGTCTCTCAAATCTTTTCTGGTGTTCATAGGTCATATCCCCTTAGCCATCTTGGTAGCCATCTGCTCAACCCTTTCATATTTTTCAGTGCGGCTTTTGAAGTAGGAAGCCTCAAACTGGAAACAGTATTTCAGAATTGACTGCACAAGAAACAGATAGAGAGGGGATGGTAGCTTCCATTGAGCCACTTTTTCCATTGGTTGCTTTTTTCCCTAATACAGCCCAGCATGTGGTTTGCTCCTCTTTTGAGGAGAGTACACTCTTGGTTCATCATCATCTACTGCAATCCTTAGGTCTTTTCAGTAGGGCTGCTCAAGGAGTTGCTTTCCATCCTGTACTGATGCAAAGATTTCTTTTGTACCAGATGGACCATCTGGTATAAAACTTGGCCCTTCTCCTTGTCGAGCTTCATGATGTTTCACTTCAACCAGTGCTCAAATTTTTCTGTGTCCTCCTGGCTAGAAGCCCTAATGTTCAGTAGGCGTGGCCTGCCTACCAGTTTGGTGTCACCTGCAAGTTCTCTGCCTCATCATCCAGGTTAATGGTGAAGATGATGAAGAACTGGGTTCCATCATCAGCCCCTGATGTACTCTGCACGTACACACTGGAAGCGTCAGAAGTCTTAATGCTTTCATACAACACTACGGTCATTGCCCTGTCCTCATCCACAAAGCCAGTTGCTCCATCAGAGTGCAGTCTGGTCTGGCCAATAAAGCAAGATTTGCTTGTTGTAAACCCTCCTTGACTCTTCCCGACTCCCTTGATTTCCTTCACGAGTTTGGAAGTGGATTCCAAGAGGGTGTACTCCCTGTTTCTACCAGAAGCTGAAGTTAGGTGAGGTTGAGCAGCTTGTAGTGCCTTTGTTCCCGCTCTTTATTTCCCTTGCGTAGGGGCATAGCATTAGCCTTTTCCTGGTCATTGGGGATTTCCTCTGATCTCCTTGATTTATTGCATACGTTCACCTGACCTAGACATCACAGCCTCCTGAGACTCATTCCGGTTTCCATCTGTTTATCCATCTACTTTCCAGGTTTGTTTTCCTGCTCTTACCCAACTGTAGCTTTTGGTCTGCACCTAGCAGCTTTGCTTTGGCCCTAAAATTCCAAGTGGATTTCTCAACTCCTTCTTTTTCCTCCCCTTTCTCCCTAGGTTCATTTTATTTTCCCAGTTTCAGCTGGTGGTATTGTCTCACGCCCAGGATAATCGTACCATTTTCTTCCTCGCACTTTACTTTTTTGCCTTGTCCCTGTTTCCTAGCCCTGCTGCCAGTTGCAAGTTGTTTGTTCCAGCTTGTACCACTCTGCTGCCCACATCCTTCCTATTTTAGGCCAGTCTTCTTCCTTCTCTTGCCATGCTTAAGGTTGTGCTGGGAGAAATGCAATTTACAAGAAAACAAGCACCTGTACTTTGCCAGATACCACTTCCTCAATCCAAAACATCTCAGAGAAAACCTTGGAATAATGACATGTGATAAAAACGTTGTGTTTCTTCCTTTGTTTTGGAAGTGATTGACAACTTAGAAATTTCCTAAACCAATTTGACCAGATAGATGCCCAGCAATGGTATCTTCAGCCCAAGTAACAAAAGTTTGATGAAATTTTAAGTAGATGATAATGTGGTTTTATGATGTGAATGCTATTGGGAAAAGTTACAAAAGACAAATTTTGATTTTTAGGATATTTTGCATCTAAAATTGGAAGCAACTTCCGTTCCCATTCCTCCATAAAAATACCTCAATGTGAATTTGAAAAAAAGTTTAATGAAGTTGAAAGAACAAGTATTCATGTCATTTAAGAAGAACACTTGAAATTAAATCTCTTTCTAGGTATATAAGCAAGTAGTCAGCTTTTTCTGGGGCTGTTCTTCCAGAGAGAGGAACCCATGGATCTCTGGAATGGGAAAATTGAAAGAATATGTAAAGCTGAACATAGAAGCACTTGGGTGCTGTTGTTCCTAATTATGCAGTTCTTTAAAAACATGGCTTGTAACAGTGTTTAAAGCGTCATTTACATAATTCAGTACTACTACAGATTTTAAAGTAGTATTTAGTTACAGTCTAGTTGATTCCCTATGATGTTAGCTATCTTAAATAGATAAATTATTAGATTCTAAGATTATTCTTGATTATAAAATCATCTTTGAAAGCAGGCTGGCTAGAATGCAGCTTGGGGAACTGTTTAAAGAACTGAAATTAAAGCAGGATTTGTGCACGTGTGTGCATGCTGGAAAAAATATGTATGAGTTTGCTGATTAGTTCAAACGAGCACTTTGATTTCCAGATGAGTTTGGTGTGCAGAGCTAATACCTCCTGTTAGATCAACCAGCATGTCTAGGAAAAGTAAGTGAGCTGCTTTAATTTTGGTATCTGCTTTAATGTCACTGCCCCACTGTGTTCAAAGGTGAATGTTCAGTTGCAGGGAATGGATGGGAGGGAAAGGCAGGTTTACAGCACTTGGGTAATACTGCTGCTCATTTTGGGCATGTGCACGTATCAATGCTGAGCAATCTGTAATTTGACTTTCCTGTTAGAAATGTATTTATCTTCCTTGGCTTTCCTTCTCTGTTTCACAGAATGGGGATCATCCCTTCGTGGTGTTAGGTAGTAATGGTTTTCTTCACACAGATGTGCTTTATGTTGCTTCTGTTTGAGTTCATGAGCCTAGGATAAATTTTATTTACAACTTTTACAAGTGTGTAAATTATTCCATATGAAGTTGACAAGTGTGTTTGTGTTTAAAATTTAGTAAAATTTTACTGAGAGGGTAAGGATTTAATTCCTCTGGCCTCTCTGGTAGTCAGTCTGCCTTCCCAGTTACTTGGTTTCAGGGTTATTCTTGCAAATGTAGTTTAGTGTATTAAATCTGTTACATTGGTTCCATAGGTTCATAAATTGCTTTGTAGCCTGAGTTTTGAGGATTAATAACAAAGTATTTCAGGATTAAACTTTGATGATGGATTTGCAAGATTCCCAAACCTTGGTCACAGTGTTTCTTTATTGAAGTTTGGAAAATACAAGAGAGGAATCTAAGTGAATTATTCTACACAACACTGAGCAGTTCCTAGAAACACAAAGATGAACACCCCATTAGTCTCTGTGCCTTGACTCACCAGTTCCCATATATCCCTACAGAAAGCAGACAGTCAGGCTCCTGGGAGCTGCAGGGGTGTGCCTGCGGGTACCCAGCCAGCAGACGAACCGGGTCACAGCTCTGTGTTATCTCTGTGGTTAGGTGGTGGGGTTTAACCCGGCTGGCAGCAAAACGCCACACAGCCGTTTGCTCACCCTCTCCTCTCTCTCTCTGGGATGGGGGAGAGAATCAGAAAGAAATGAAAGTCGGTGGATTGACATAGAGACAGTTTATTAGCACAGGAAAGAAAATACTACTACTACTACTAATATGTACAAACAAGTGATGCACAATGCAGTTTCTCACCACCCGATGACCCATGCCCAGCCTATCCCCGAGCAGCCAGCCCCCCCCACCCCAGCCACCCCATATTAACTGTTCAGCATGACACCATATGAGATGGAATCCCCCCTGGGCCAGTTGGGATCAGCTGTCCTGGGTCTGTCCCCTCCCAGCTCCTGCTGCACCCCCAGCCTGCCCGCTGGCAGGACAGAGCGAGAAGCTGGGAAGTCCTTGGCTTGGTGTAAGCACTGCTCTGCAACAACTAAAACATCAGCATGGTATCAGCACTCTTCTCATCCTACATCCCAAACATAGCACCACACCACCTACTAGGAAGAAAATAACTCTATCCTAGCCAAAACATTAGGGCACGTGGTCCTTACTCTGTGCATCTGCGTTCAGCACCCAAGAAATGAGTGGGGAAGGTGGATCCAGTTGTTTCCAGTATCTGCTTAAAAAAAATCCTTCTGTACTCTTCTAAAGCAGTGTAATATATATCCTACTGAAAGACAAAGACTCTACCAGAAATATTGAACAATCCCAACAAAGTGGCTGTACTTCTGGTGTATCATGCTCTGCTTTCTGAAACAGCACTGCTCTTTATTCTGAGCAAAACTTATACTCTGGAAAAGGGAAAAAGCAAAAAGGAAAAAAAAAAAAAAAAAAGGAAAAAAAACAGCTTGTGTGCTTCTTTGATTGTGTTACTTGACAGTTCTGTTATTCATGGTTTCTTCCACTCCCCAGTAATTCTGTTATTACAAATCTGTGTTTTAAAAGCAAAAATAGTCATCAACTTAATTGCAGGACAGTAATTATGTAGGAATTTAATTAATATACAGTACAGTGTTTTGTTGGTTATTTTTTGTTAAATAAAACTGGATTTTTTTTTTTCCTTTTTAGTTTTTAATGAAGATCCCTAGCTCTGTAACTGATGTAATGTTAGGCCATCCACAGGCTTTAAAGTATGATCTCTAACAGGTCTACTGTTGCTATGTTTTGCCACGTAGACATCTCAAATCCTTGTGAAATTAAACTTAAGTAGCTCTTCCTGCAGCTATTCATGGGAAAGCTTGGTGACTTAGAACTAACATCCATTTATTCCCCCAGGTTATTTGGGATCTGGCCAGTTCTCTTCCCTCCCTGGCACCTCAGCAGCAGCACATCACGCATATTGCTAATTCTGTTCATTTTTTATAGCCTTTGGGTACGTTGCCTGTTTCCCAGTCTGAGTAGCTGCCTAAATTTCCATAGGGCAGCAGAACCTGAATGTTTCAGTACACTGGAAGTGCTCTGGGGCACTGAGTGCCTGGTGGCTGTTTACAAATTTAAATAGAGTACAGAATATAAAAACAGTCAAGGAGATCAGACTGTGGATCAGTAGATCTGACTTTAAACAGAACTGTGCTGTTGTCTCCTTTGTAAAAAGTTTTCCTTGATATGAAAAAACCTTATCTTAAATTTTTTGTCATCTATTACTGAAACTACAGTTCTGCGAGACGTGCTAACCCACGGAGCTGTTGCTCTGCCAGGGGTGGGCTGCACTAATCTCAAACCACTTCTCTTGTGTCATCTTTTTGGGCTTTTCCTTGAATAGGCTCAGCTGCTAAAGTTTCAGAAAAGCAACATAGGGAAAAAAAAATGAGAAAAGGTCACTTTCTTCTGGGTATAGTGAATACCAGTGGCTTGTAGATGCAGTGACTGCCAGGTTTCTCGTTGTTGATAACAAGGTGGATGTGAGTAAGCTTGTGTGGCTGGGACTGGGGGTTAAAACATAGAGCTGAAATAGGAGAGTATAGGATATTGCAGGAATATACATGCTCTTCCCTAATCCTGACTTTCATTAGTGGGACAATGCTGAAAGCTTATTATGATCTTATACTTTTCCCTGAGAATAGGAAAATTGTTGTAAACATGAGTAATTTGCTTTTGCTGTTCCTGTTCAACGCATATTTTATCTGCAAGGACAGAACTGCATGGACAGATAAGTGGAGGGTGGATTTTAGAGGAAGAAGGATTTAAGCATCTGCTTCATTTCTCAGTTGTCTCCAGATTCCATGATTAGATTGGTTCCTAGAGATAATTCCAGATGAGAACTGATATGGAAAATGTTGATAAATGCAATAAATGACCATGAGGTGCTAAGAACCTGTTGCAATAGAACCGTAAAGTAGGATGCAACAAACTTCTTTTAAAGATGGTGAGGAAAAAACAAAGACAGAAACAGTTGAGAGGGGGAAAAAATGTACTTGAAATTGAAATTTGTATTGGAATTGTTGGAAATACTCATAGCTATACTTTTATAAACCAGTTTGTCATTCGCAAGAGGCTCAGAACCAGGGCACAGATAAATATATATTTAGCTGTGTTGTTTGTGTGTGTGTTTTCTGTCTGAAAAATAAAAGTTGTAACATTTTTGCATTTACCTTTGTTCAACAGTATTCTGCTTGGTGAAAGCTGTGATGGCATTGTACTCAGCACCGATGATTATTTTCGTCAACAAGATGGATACCTGTATAATGTTGTTCAGCTTGGTGATGCCCATGACTGGAACCAGAAGAGAGGTTTGAATGCGTTAAAGAAATTCTATTAAAATACGTTTGTATTTAGAGGATAAAAATATAGCACCACATGCATGGGTTAATGGTCTGAATGAGAAGGAGCATATATTTAAAAAAAAAAAAAAAGTGTAAATATATATATATGTATAAGTATAGAAGCATATGTATTTTAAGTTTTTGTTATGTTTTAATTAGCATATATGTATATTTACGTTAGATTTTGAAATGGTGAAAGGTTCAGAGTTAAAAGGACAAAATCTCTTTTTTCTGTGCTATGACTTGCTGTGAACACAGTTTAATCTCTCTGCTGCAGTGTCTCAGCCAGCAGCTTCTTTCCCACCATAAGAGGAATCCTTCTTTGCATCAAAAGATATGGAGATCCAAGGAAAAAAATCTGTAGGATAGGAGTTAAGAATGTTCTCCCCTTTTCTTCCATCCTCACCCTAATAAAAAAGAATTATGATATGCTGGGGAAAGTTTATGAATGAACAGTGCAGGAATTTTGTAGAGCAATTATTGGAACTGTAAAAATTGTAAGAAACACTTTTGATGTTGGAGTGCCACAATAATAAATATTTGAAATGAAGTTGCCAGTAGAAGTCAAAGGAGCAAAAGAGCTGCTAACAGCAGTTTCCAGACGAGAGGTCTCAGTATGTCACAAATGCAAAACCACCAAACAGTTCTCACTTGGTAGTGGCTTCTGGCTGCTTCTGGCTAGACCTTAAGATCTGTCCAATTCTGTATCATTTAGTTGTGCAGTGCTTTTGATAACCAGAATACTACATCATTCAGTGATTTTGATAACTAGAACAAGAACAGCTGTGCCCTGTTGCACAGAACACCTCTGCTGCAGAACATTTGCCAGAATAGCTCTGGGCTGAGGCTGTGATCACATCTTCCCTCCTGTTTGGTCTAGGTAGAAGTCTTTGTCGAAGTACTTCAAAATCCTGTGCTTTCATTTCTTTGTGGGTCTTTGCAATACATGAAAGTTTGTAGGGTCAGCTATACAAATATTAGGAAATGTTAGAATTAATTTGCGATTGTGACTTTAAATGTGAAATCAGTGTCACTCTTAAGGGGTTTTAGGCCCTTAAAGTTCACTTTTCTGTATTTGTTCAGTGTCTCTTACTGTAGTTTATCCTTTACTCTTTTACTGGTAACCTATGGCTACCTTTAACATGTTTGTAATGTTCTTGACGGGTCCAGTTGGGTTTTAACTGCCTTTTTTTTTTTTGATGGTGACTAATTAGTTACCTTTTTTTTCCCTTTTAAACAAAACTTTATCTAAGGAGTTACATCAGCATACTGTGCACACTACTACTAAGATCCAGAGTTAAGACAAGAGAGGAGAATAATGTAAGGGAGTTGTAGCTGTAATTCAATCTTTCTTCGAAAGCTTTTGTAAATTATGGCCCCTTTATCTTCATTACCAAATCGGCTATTTTCTTGCTGCCTTTGAATCTCTTCTGAATTGCTTCTTTCAGGATTTTTCCCTTGCTTCTGACAGCCTGTCAGTCTTCTTTTCTAGATTCGTATCCATGGCAAGGTTTTGGTAGCAGGGGGCCATAGGGGTGGCTTCTGTGAGAAGAATCCAGACGCTGTCCCATGTTAGATAAGGGCCAGGCCAGTAAGTGTTGTTGTTTGTGCCTCTGTGAGAAAAGATTTAAGACAGGGAAAAAAACCTTCTAGGGAACAGCAGCTGGGGGGGGAGAGAGCAGTGAGAAACAGCCTTGCAGGTGCCAAGGTCAGTGCAGAAGAAGGGGGAGAGGTGCTCCAGGCAGGCAGCAGCAGTTCCCCTGCGACCTGTGGTGAGGACTGTGGTGGAGCAGGCTGTCCCCCTGCAGCCCATGGAGTGCCACGGTGGAGCAGATCTCCACGCTGCAGCCCGTGGAGGAGCCCCTGGTGGAGCAGGTGGCCCTGCACTGACAGAAGCTGCAGCCTGTGGAGAGCCCCCGCAGGAGCAGGCCCCAAGCCAGAGCTGCAGCCCGGGGAGAGGAGCCCACACAGGAGCAGGTGATCTGGCAGGAGCTGCTGCCTGTGGGGGACCCAGGTTGGAGCAGTTTGCTCCTAGGGGATGGACCCTGTGGGACGGAGCCGTGTGGGAGCAGTTCTTGAAAAGCTGCTGCCTGTGGGCAGCCCCCGCAGGCTCAGTTTGGGAGTGGAACAGGGGCAGAGAGTGACCAAGAAGGAGCGGCAGAGAAGCGCTGACTGACCATAACCCCCGTTCTGCGCTGCTCTTGGGGGAGGAGGTGGAAGAGGACTGATGAGGGGAAGGCGTTTTTGGTTTCTTTCCTTTGTTTCTCACTTCTCTAGCTTGTTAGTAATCGGCAATAAATCTTACTATCTCCCTACTCTGAGTCTGTTTTGCACGGTAATTGTTGAGCGATCTCCCCGTCCTTATCTCAACCCTTGAGCTCTTTGTGTCGTATTTTCTCCCCCTTTCTCTTTGAGGAGGGGGAGTGAGAGAGTGGCCGTGGTGGAACTCTGGCTGCCCACCCGAGTAACACCACCACACTGAGAAAGATCATTTGTGCAACGTTAATGAAACGAGAGCAATATATTCTTCATTTTTTATGGCTTTCCCCACTGATTCTTAGTGCTCTGTTATAACATGCTTTATATTTGCTTTTTCTCTCCCTTCTGTCTACATAGTTACTTCCAAGACTCTTTTCTTCCTGTTGTGTGGATTGATTCCATCAAGAAAAATCTACAATAACTTACTTTTTTTTCTCAACAATAATTCTACAATAACTTAGGGTTGGGTTTTTTTGTTTGTTTGGCTCATTGGTTTCCTTCAGATCTCCTCTTTATTCAGTGTACAAACTGAACATTATTTGCTGAATGGGCATGTATTTAACAGATGTATTTATTTGTTTTATAAACCTTAGTACTTGTTACAGACATAGCTTTTCATTTAATATATACTATTTTAACTATGTTTAATGGAACATTATTAATTCTCCTGGAAACTTTTTTTTTTTTTTTTTCCTGTATGACAGTAATCTTAGTATTTTAAGCTTCAGGTATTTCATTTATTTCATCTGGTTCATCATCTTAACTTCCTTATGAGCACTAGTGGTTTTAAATTCTGATTTCTTTGTGTGTGTGTTGGCATGCTGTGGCACAGTTGTTAAAAATATCTTCCTGTTTTTGATGCCAGACTTTTCAATTTAGACATTCTCTCATTCTCTTCAGGATATGTAGGAGTAATAGAACTTCATATATTCAGAATAATTTTTCACTGTATTCATATTCATATGAGTTCATATCAATTTTTAAAATTCTATTTGTCACTTCTTAAGTTGGACAGCCAGAAAATGAAGCTTGTGTAAAGTAGTGGCCACGTGGTATGTTCAAGAACATTCACCAGAAGGTGATCTGTCTTTGTTTTCAGTCGTCCTGATCTAGCAGGATGTGTGATGTCTTTGTATGAAGGCGACATATCTCTTAGCATTTTGCTGGAGAAGAGCTGCAATACCTAACCACAGCTCCCCGTTAAGAATGCACCGTGTGCTGCTGGTAAAGCTGGAACTTGGATATGGTTTTATGCTGGGGGTGTCAGCGGGCCCCATACTTTGAGCAGCTGTGTTGAGTGGCTTTGACTTTACACTTCTTGTTTACCCCTTTGTATCAGTTCACCACCACCTTGTTTCTATGTTCCTGCTTTCATTTTTCCTACCTTTTTGCTCCTACTACTTTCCATTTCCATCTCTACCTTTCAGTACTTTTCATCTTTTTCTTAGAGCAGTGTGTTTCAGTCAGACTGTTGCAAAACAATTCTTGTGTTCACCATTTTATTTGAGTTATATAATTGTTTATTTACATGCACTAATTTGAATTACATAACTGCTTATTTACATGCACTGTTTTTCATTGCAGCAAAGCAAGCAATGGAGCAGGGAAGATCTCCAGTTATAATAGACAACACTAATACTCAAGCCTGGGAGATGAAACCATATGTGGAAGTGGTAGGTTTTGTTGTGAAATCATACCATCTGTTACAGCCTCGCACATTTACCTTCACGTGTGGTAAGCTGGTCTGCTTTGTGCGAGACCATTTTCCTTACTCAAGTTTCTGAAGAGAGACTGCTTATTGATACAATCAGTAACTGGTGTGGCAATAGTCCAGAACAATTTTAGGACAGACTTGACCTAATCTGCTTAGTGTGGAGTGAAAGCTAAGACAGGTTTGGGGGCAAGTGAAATTCAGTGTGCTCGTATTGTAGAGTTAACTACATCCATTTATTATCTGGTCTACCAACAAGTATAAAAATAGTCATTACTATTCATATTTTATATAATAATGATACTCATATGAACAATATTTTTTTTGCTTGCTGCAGGCTCTCGAAAAGGGATACAGGGTGGAGTTCCATGAGCCTGATACTTGGTGGAAGTTTGATCCTGAAGAATTAGAAAAGTAAGGTTTATATTGCAGAAATCACTGTACTTCTATGTATATAGAGACAGACAAACAGATTTGCCCATGTAAATATATATATAAAAGGGGTTTTTATTTTATCCAGTATCTGATTTATTCAAATGTGTAACTACTAGTATAAAATACATTTTAAATCTGCATTTTGAGATGTACCTTCAAATAGAAATGTTACGGATATCAAGAGAGGTCCTGTCTTGTTGGCCCCAAGTAGTCAATACTAAAACTTTGTTGCATGTGGGTAGAAAAAGTGATTGAGCATTGTTGTAAGTGCTTCTGTTGTATGGAATGATTTAAGTTATCCTGAGATTTTTTTTGTTAAAAAACACTGAAGAAAAGCAATAGAAGACAAAAGGAAAATATGCATTTTATTAAGAGTGCATAAGTGTCTTGTTATGTCTACTTTTTTTAGATGGCTGTGTCAGGGAATAGTAGTCCATTGCTAATAAGTGAAAGTTAAAAGGAAAGTTTGTGTTTTAGATGGTTCTACTGCAGGATTTTGTGAAATTGTTCCCAGTCTTGAGAGGGTCTGTTGTAGAGTACTGTTGGACATTGGTTATCGGTCATGTGTGTTGTGAGAGCATCTGGAAAGCTGGTTATTATTCCTGGTTAATTTTGCCTTTGGCTCAGGTGTATCTGCTTTTAGGAATCTATGAGGTACCAACACCACCTAGGGAAATTTGTGTTTGAAATGCAGTGTAATGCTTTCATGGTTGACCAAGGAGTTCTCTTGCTGATTGTAATTTTAGGTGCTTCCAACTGACATGGCTTTTCGTTGTTTCAGCTTTGTAAAATAGCCCCTACAAACCACCAAGTACGTTTGTGTAATACATATATTGCCTACTTAGACCTTATTCTGTGTTCTCTATAATTTTTTAAAGTTTTCATCTTTTTCTCCTAAGCTACCACTAATTTATTCTTAGAGATGGAGTTCTCCCTCTGTTGGATGAGTTCTATTAAGTTTTCCTAGTTATGGTGTGTCACTGCTACGTCAGGCAGGAAGCTGTCTCAGTAATCAGACGTTTCTAAGATGTTCAGTGTGAGATCTCCTTTGCATGAGAAAGACTCAAATTTTCCAGAAAATGCATGTTTTCACGTGGTCTGAATTTTATTTTTAACTTTCATCCAGTGCTGTACAATGGTGACACTCTAGTAGTCTGGTGCGTTTCTAGATACCATTTTTATAGAGCTGTGTCTGCCTTAGCGCTTAGTGTTTGGAAATCCATGAAAAGCCTTATTGAAAGGAAAAGAGACAAGGTCAGCGCTGGCTGAATGGTGAATTCGTGATGTCAAGAACATGACAGATGTTCTAGTGTGGAATAGCTTTCAGAGCCTTTTTTTTTTTTCTTCCAGCATGCCAATGAGATACAAATTGCCATTAGACTCGCTCATGTGTGATTTTGCTCTTAGTTCAGTTTTGTGCATGTAACTTGTGAAAACATCTTGACTTCACATGTGTGTTTTGCAGTAGTGCTTGAGACATCTTGCATAGCATTTAGACCTTTCATATAAAGGGTTTTATACTTTCAGATGCAATTTTTAGGTTATCTTGGATCAGAACAAGTAAGTGGCAAAATGATTGATAGAAATGTTTTTGACGACGTGTTTAATGAGTGTTGGATGAAATGTTACCTT
This sequence comes from Aythya marila, assembly GCF_965140915.1. NCBI lineage: Eukaryota > Metazoa > Chordata > Aves > Anseriformes > Anatidae > Aythya > Aythya marila. The sequence goes on along the minus strand of NC_139042.1, from coordinate 23,283,805 downwards.
TTTTCGTGCTTGCATGCTTTCTGAGTAGCTGGTCAATTGGAACATTAAAATAAGTGCATTTGATTCAGACTTTTGGGAAATAATTACCCTGTATAATCAGTATTTTGGGACAGGTGGTGTTTTCTTAAACAGTTACCTGCTGTCTGTATATACACAGAATTGATATGCAACGTGTTTAGTGTACCCCATTTTCCTTCAGTTTGATTGTCAACTGCAGTTTGACATTGACTGCATTGAACCCATGCTGATTGTTTAAAGCAGTAATGCCTTTGTAGGATTATTTTGCCAATATATTGGTGTGCAAGATTAGTCTAATGTAGAAGCATTTAACAGTTACAGAACTTTACTAGTATCAATTCTTTGAAAAAGAATAAAGATAAAAAAAATAAAATTTCTTTGAGTAAAGAAATAGATTCTTTGTTGCTGCAAACAAAAAACCAAAAGCTTTCAAAGCCTAACTATCTGTTAGGAGGTTTAGCTGGCATATCTTACTGTTTACGGGTGAGATGGCGTTATGTTCTTTCACTATACCTCGGCTATCCTGAAACATGCCCAAAGAGGATGTTTGCTTTGAGATGTGGTTTAGTGGTAGACTTGGCAGTGCTAGGTGAATGGTTGGACTTGATGATTTTAGAGGTCTTTCATAACCAGAATGAGTCTTCAATTCTGTGACATCCTAGTATTAAATGACCCTATACAACAGATTCGTTCAATTTATTTTTTTTTAAAGTAATTTCTGTGCTTGATGGGATTCTGCTGCTGGTGATTGTATCGTCCTGCCTTTTTCTTGAAGAAAAACTACTTGCTTATTCAAGTCCATTCAATTTTGGGTGAATGTGCACTTTATGCCATTTGCACTTGAGTTGTTTTCTTTTCCTAGCTGTACTGAGATAGGGAGAATCTTATAAAACTTTGTACTTGCACTGGGTGGCATAAAAGGATTTAGACTTCCTCTTTTCCATTTCTTTATCATGTAAGTCAAGTGCTTTATAGAATCCCTGTATTTCTAGGGGTCGGCTTTTTCCTGTGCTCATAGTCCCGTTCATATTTGTGAATAAAATCAAACCTGTTAAGACTTGTTAGCTGGTGGGTTTAACATGCTGCTGATCCTGGACAGCTTTAGCAGGATGTGAAAATTAATATATTTTAAGTGGTGAGCCTCTTGTGGTGGTCACTGTAGCTTCTGAAGTTGTCTCATCTGAAAAAAAAAAAAAATCTGTGAGGGAAATACTCTACTTAATCCTGAGTACCTCTGAGATGCCCGATTCTTCTTCCAATCTAAATATGAAACTAGTGTGCTACCTACAGTATGCTTTGAGCTTTTGTGAACTTGATAGGTACTCCTTTGTTGCAATAATGTGCACAAACTCCTAGATTATTATTATTTTTTTTTAATATTTCTCTATAGACTACTCTTTTTCCGGCATATCGTATTTGTCCCCCCTGTTGATTTCTTGCTTATAGAATTCAGAAATTTTTAATTTTTTGTTTAAATTTAAAATCTTTTATTTATTTATTTATTTATTTATTTATTAAATCAGGGGACTCGTGCCCCCTGTCCCTGTCAGAAAGCACAAAGTTACCCAAGTGGTATGACCTGGAAATTTTTCAGCTTCAACAAGGTTTCTTGGTGATAAGAATATACTGGCTTATGGTAAATTCTTGTCTACATTATAAAAAGATTCCATTTACATTCTCTGTCTATTCATTTAGATTCAATTCTGTTACAGCGCTGGTAATTTTCTGACATTTGGTTTGTGCTTGAGCCTCGTGGTTTTCTTTTTAGCAGGGACTGAAATTCTGCTAATGTGGATTTTAAGGTGCTATTCCATAGATGCTGAGGAGATAGATGCATTGCAATGTAGTATCTCATGTCTCGGGTTCTTAATGGGCCAAGTTCTCACTGAAAGCAGCAGCTCCTCACTAAACACTGCAATGACAACTTTTTTGGCTGTTCTTCCCTTCCCTTATCTGTCTTTTTTGAGTATATTTCTCATTTTTTCTCAAGTATTGGTAATACCTACTAGATAAAGTATCATGAACATGCAGTGCTAGTTCAAAACTAAAATTTTTCCTCATTTTATATAGAGATTTATCCATGAGAAACACTCTGTCATCAAGTCTTGAAACCATGTAGTTCCATTTGTTTTTGTTTCTTTGAACATTGCTTCCATAAGTAATAGTCTAGAACACATTATTCCCTCTACCTATTAGCTAGTATACAATGCAAAATTCCTTGAATAAACAAAATAAAGTCTTTCTAGGATGATTTGTTTGTTTTCCTGGTGAATAACATCACATTTCTATATGAAGAAGAAAGGCTGTAATTGTTTTCTGTTATTTAACATTTTCAGTGTTGAATTGTTAAAAAATAAATAAACCTTAACACAAGTTGACTATTAGGAGAATGAGAATACAATGTAATGAAATTGAAATTTCAAATGTCACAGCATTTTAGTTTAAAAATGTATGCAATCTCTTGACTTAGTTGAATGTATGTTTTTTAGTTATCTAAAGCTTACTGCTAAGTAATGCAGGAAAACACAACTGGTTTTTATAGATACGAAAAGCAAGAAGAAAAAATGTGAAATTAGTTTTTTTCTTAAAGACTGTAAACATAAACATACCAGACAATTTATTTAAGTTTTTATTTTTGTAGGAGGAATAAACATGGGGTCACTCGTGAGAAGATTGCTCAGATGTTGGAACGATACGAATATCAAATATCCATACCTATTGTCATGAATTCAGTTGCACCTCCTCACAAACACACACAAAGGCCACCTCTGCAGCGAAGACATAGGTGGGGAGGCAATACAGACTCATGGAATTCTTTCGCTATTTCCAGTAGCCGATAACACAGTTGCAGTCAGTTATAAAAATCTGTTACGTGCCCTTCTAAAATACATCACCACCTCCAATGAAGTAGTGGATTATCTGTTTTAAATAGGCCTATTTCAAGACCATTCCCTTCTGGAGGTTGTTTCTTTAATGGACTTGCATGTAAATAAAATTGTACATTTAATGTTTTAAAAAAATATATATATTTATTACAGTTGTAATAACTTTGATTTCAGTAAAATATTTGATATAGTATGAGGTATAGCAGTCTTCCTTCCTCAATTTAAGACAATGATGTTTTAACTGTAACTGTTGAACAGTTTTTTTAAAGAGGTCCTGTTAGATACCTTTTAAAACAGAATTAAAGCCCAGAAGAAGAGCTTATTTATGTAGTAACTGATTTTAATGATTCTGATTTAGACTCCTAATCTTTTATGAGATCTTTCTGAAAACACTTGTCTTGGATTGTCCTTTTGTTTTAATTGGTATATATTGACAATTGGCAAACTATTGGCATGTATTTTCTGGCTTTTTGTCTCAGAAGCTCATCTCAGCTGAAGCAGCATTCTTTTAATACAGTGTTCACCAGCCTTAAACTCTGTAACCTCAATTCTTTAATTTATTTATTCATTTTCATTGGCAGCAGCATGTAGAATATGACTGTGTCTGTGCACCACCAACTCTGTTTGTACTTTAAAAACTAAATGTTCTCACTACAAATGCCAGTTTTGTTGCTCTTTCTACGCAATTTCTTTCATCCAGGATAAAAACTAAGTACTTGGAAGTATCAATTCAATACAAATAGTGGAGATAGTTTTGTAAAACCATGTTGCATTCTTAATTTTGGCACAGGCAATGTGATCTGTTATTCAGCGCTTAGCAATGAATGAGGCAGCATGAAGATTTACTAATTTATTATCCATTTTCTTTCAAAACCTGATTAATTCATAAGTTTTCACTTCTCTTGCTTTCTAACTGCTTGCTGTATTAATAAAACATGTTTGTCTTTGATGTTGTTTTAGTAGTTCAGTGCAACAGTTATTATTTTCAAGCTTTTGTGATTTTTATTCAGCTGAGCATTGCTAGTAACCTGTTAGCTGAAATAACCTATCTTCAGGTCTAAGTAGGTTTGACTTCCTTAAGCACTAAATGAGTAAGTCTTGAATAGGAAGGCTTGTTGAGAATGTGAGAACATAACTGAAATTATTATTATTATTATTACTATTATTAGGTGCAATAGTCATCAGAATTTTGCAAATTCTGAAGCCAGTGTGATTTATTTTTTTTTTTTTTTAACTTATTGGGAGTTTCTGTTGTGGGCCCTAAAAGTTGTTTCATCTTTAAAGTCTGAGTAACTTAAAAATCAAGGTATATGATGAATTCTCTTTCTGTCGTTTTATACAATTACTTTATGTCTACATTTGTACAATTTAATGTATATCTAGAACAACATTTTTATAAAAGATTTTGTTAACTGCAAGAGTTGAAGTATGCAGTTTCACGTTTCAGTGATGTTTTAATTAATTGAAAAATAATCTATTTCAAATAGTGCACAGTTTCTTAATATATTGAACTACTGTTTGTGTTAAAAAGAAGCAGCTTTCCAATTATATTAATTATCTTGTTGTATATTATTGATACCAATTGTGTTTACTGTATTTTAGTTTTCATAGTCATCTTTTTCCATGTTTCAAGAGAATCATAGAAATCTTTGTCATTGGTCAGTAATACTTCAATTATCCTGAAGCTTTTATATTTAAATATAAATTACATTTCAACTGAGAGGAAGATAAAAAGGTTTTAGAGAGACTCATTTTATTTACTCACATGATCATTATTATTATGACTAAGTCATAATAAAGTGATGAAATTTATTAATTATGTGATATTCAGGCGGTGTGCTAAGATATGACAAAAACGGTGATTATTGAAATTTGGCATTATGATAGTTTTTGGTACCCTCTGTCTTCAGTTTTTTGAAAGATTTTTTTAGAAATGTTTTTATTTCATATTTACATTTTCTTTAACTGAATTTTAGTATGTAAGTAGGTAGGAATTAGGACTGTTTTAAAAGGATGCCGCATATTTGTGTTATATGTTTTTAATAAATTGTTGATGGATGGTGAGTATTTTTGATATGTGAAGTACGTTGATCAGTATAGGCTTGCTATCTGGCAAGGGATATGTAACAAGAACAGAATGCTTTGCAACTTGTCGGAGTATCAAATACTTACTGTAAACTGCTTAATCAATAAAGTTGTATTCCAAGGTAAGTCCATGGTAGGTGAAATCGCAATTACTGTGTAACACATGATCTTTGTTTCATTATATATATTTCATGAGGGTTTAAGCTACAAACTAGAAATATGTGTGTATCTGAGAGAGAAGTTGATTTCTTTTCATCCATGATGGCATATTACACTACAATATTCATATGTTAAAAAATAAATAAAAATTAAAAACAAAAAGGTGATGTGAAATACACCTTACAGGTAATGAATTTCTCCTGCTCCCTCACAAGTGAAGAAAATGACTTATTTTCTCAAAAAGTACATACAAGAAATGTAAGAACTCCTTCAATTAGACCTGGGCTCTAAATATTTTTTCTATCTAGCATAGCGTTTATGCAATACACTTATTAATTTGTCACACATACTAACAATATACCTAGAATTAAGGCTTTCTGTTGTTTTTGATTTTTAGTAAATTGCTAGTTCATAGTGTATGAAGAAATTATAGCGTTACAAATGCAGATTCTAGGTATCTGCTGCACACTTCAAACCAGTGAGGTTTGGTAAATAAATTTAAACAGAAGAGTTAAGATACTTAGCTGTAGTTTTACCATCCCACTCTTTGAAGCATGAAATTTAAATCAGAGTTCGTCTGCAGAACACACATAATTTGATAGCAGTTAGCAACACAGAATTATATATAGCTATAAAGGGAAAAAAATAAGAGTTCTAGTTTTATTGCTTAATCTAACTGCTATGTTTCTTGTTAGTTTATTTCCTAAAGTATTAAAAGCTTTCACAAGTGATTTAGTGGTTGCCTTTTTTTTTTTTTTTTTTGCATCTAATTAATAATGATTAAAACACTAGAAGTTCTAATGTAAAAACATTTAAAAAAAAAAAAAAAAAAGGTGTTAAATGGTGTCCTATTAGGAATTCTGTCTTCTGTTCTGATGCCCATTTCCTTTTTAGATTGTCTAATCTATTTTACTATGCAGGGTATTTTTTTAATCTTTTTTTCTTTAAAGAAGAAAGCCAAGGTTTTGTCTTTATTGTTCTCTCTCTTGAAACGTTCTACAGAGATTGTAGATTTATTTCTTTCTCTGTTAATAGATAACTGAAGATCAGGCTCGTCTAACTAGGATGAGACCCATAACATTTGTATATGATTATTTTCTGGTTTTCATGATGTAATTTAGGATGTCAGGCTTTTTTTTTTTTTTTTTTTTTTTTGACCAGTATGATTAATTTTCAGTGAATTAGGGGAAAAAAAAAGTGTTTTTGTAATTTCACATTGCTGTGTATGATAGCTGTAGTTTGAACTCCTGCTTCATCCTAGCAAGCGCGTTTCCTGGAAGGAATTTTTTCCCTCTTTGCTGTACATTATGGGGGTGAGACAACAGGATGTATGTTAAGAATTGAGGGGTTTCCATACAAAAGAAAACAGGCCTGTATTACATCTCCCAGTAAGTAGAAATAAGACAACATCGTGTTGAAATGCAGTTCGTACAATTGAAATCAAATACTGAATTTAAGAGTGTTCAGCTGTTTCATATAAGTCAAACGTGTGGAAATGTTTCACCTCACTGTTTCTACAGTGACGTTTTTTCAATATTTTTTTCCTTTTTTCAATATTTTACCTTTTCATCCTTTTGAAATAAAAGCAAGAGCAGTATGGTTTTGCTGAGATTTTATTTGTTAGATTAAAACTCTCTAATATTTGAAAAGTATTGCGTCTGGAATGGGTCTTTGCAGTTTCCTTTTAGCTGATAATGCTGTTTCCACATCGAGAGCCTCTTCCTTACTCAGGTAGACTGTCCTTGACCATTTAACATGTACTGCTATATCGTGCTGCTGTAACACTGACAGGTTCTGCCAAGTCAGTATGTATTGTGTCTGTGAAGTAATTTTTTCTCAGTCATACTTGCAGCCTTTTTATGGTTTTAAATATTTTTGCATTTTTGTCGCTTAAATTCAGCATCAACTTTTCTCATGTGGTACCCCAAACCAGTACCAGAGTAGCTGCTTTATAATTATGTGGTTGTCCTGTTTGTCCTTTTCAAATACTGGCCTGATGCTAACTTTGTGAGTGTTGTAGGATTTTCTGAAAACATACTAGACAAATACTTTCTGAGCACGACTTTTGGAACATGTTGCCTAACTACTAATTAAAAACAAACAAACAAACATTAATTCTTCAGAAGATTTTGTTTAATCTCTCAAATTACTGACAGACTAAAATGTTCTGCTTTAGCTGACAGGTTAAATAACTTGGCATAATATTTCCAAGGGGTTTATTGTATCATTAGAAATTAGTCGTGGGGCTATAATCCTGTTTGTCTGTCCTTTCAGTCATGATACTTGTGATCATATTTATTCCTTTACCCATCAGTTTGGGTAACCTATGGTTGCCACAGATAACTGTTAACCTCTATAACAACTTCTGAACAGCTTTCTCACACCTCGTTGTTAACATGAGGAGTTTCTTATGGCTCATGGGACTGATTTGGAGTGGATTGGGCCATATGACTTTTCCCTTGTTTTCTATTTTTCCTTATAGCTTAACTCCAAGATGATCACATTTGCCTTCCAGGACTCATGAAAACAAAAACACAGGCCTTGGATCCTTACCTGAAGCAAGACAGGCTACATTTGCAGATTATAGATCAAACTGTTTGGTACATGCTCCAAACATTCAATGAAGTATACCTGAGAAAATTTGAAAACTATTTTCACTTCATGAAACCTGTAGTTACGAGACTGTGCTCATGGCTGTGCAGAAAAACTGCATTATATGGGAGAACAGATCACATTGTATATATGTATATATTGAAAGCACAGTTACAGTTTGGGATTTCATCCTGTTTTTATTTTGTTCCAACAGTCTAGACTGGGTTCTTGTTCTAATAGTGAATACTTAGGTTATGTCCGTAATGCTGCCCTTCTTGGCCCTAGATCTCGAGGAGAGGCTTTGTTGTGAGCAGAGAGAGCTGACTATGGGTTAACTTTCTCTGAAGAGAAGTGAGTTGTAAAGAGATGAAATGAGTTTGTCTTTTGGCTGGTTGGTTTGTGGTTGAGAAGGCCCAGCCTTGGGCTCCCTGCTCCCAGTAGGATGTCAGGGCCGCCACGGTGGTCAGGGCCTGGTGCACACGGGGCCCAGGGGGAGGCTGAGGGGAACTGGGGCTGCTCAGCCTCAAGAGGAGATATTGCTTCTGCTGAACGGAGGCTATGAAGGTGGAACCAGGCTCTTCTCAGATGAGAAGCAATGGACAGAAGTTACAACATGGGAAATTCCAGTTAGATCTCAAAAATTCACTGTGAGGGTGGTGAGACAGAGGCAGAGTTTCCCCAGAAGTTGTGTAATTTTCCACACTTGGAGCATTCAAAACTTGTCTGGGCAAGACACTGAGCAGCAAGGTCTAAGTTGGTATTGCCTTGAGCAGATGTTGGACCATATGATCTCTAGAGGCCCTTTCTGGCATAAATCATTCTACTTTAATGGATATAGTGATAGCAGTGTCCAGAATATCAAAAGAGCTATTTAGCCCGTATCTGTCTTAGTCTGTATGATATACCAAAGGAGAAAGATCAATACACAGAAGTAGTAAGTGAAAGGTGGATGGCAGTATTACAAAGTACTGAGATTTATTTATTTATTTATTTTTAATGCAATACTGTCCAGAAAATACACATTATAATTGAATGTTGTGTAGCTCTCAGTATTTCACAGCATTTGAGATTAGGCAGATTAAGCCTAATACTTATAGTGACTGTTCTCAATAGCAACACTGTCTGCAGTTAGACATATTTAAATGTTAGTGTTGCTATCATCTAGGCTGTAGGTTGGGTACTTAATGTTTGCTGTTACTGTTTTCTTTATTATACTCCTCTTGCAACTTTTCTTTCCCCCCTTTGGTCTCATTCTGAAACTGGACCTTTCTGACTTGGCATGATCTTCTCTATCCTATGTGTTGTTGCTATAATTTGCTCTGTAATTATGGAGCCATTTGCCCCTTCTGTTTTCTTCCCTGAACTATCAACTTATGTACAGAGCTACACCTTATTCTATTTTTTTTTTAATGCCTCAGCTCAAGCTGACGCTGATTTAAAAACTGAGATTATTAATTTTCTCCCACCCCCAGATATCCTTTTGATTTTTTTCTCTGTTCTGCTGACAGTAGTACTTTCTATCATACAATGTGTTTTTCTTCATCCATTCTTCTCTTAGCCTCATGAAGTTTGTGGCATCTTCTTGTGTTTTGTTCTCAGACGTACAGTACGTACCGTAGATATTTAATTACATGTCTTTGCTACGGTTTTGTTGATTTAAGCTATTTTAAATACAGCTGAAATCTGTTATCTTTCACTGAAAATTCCTAGTAGAAAATAGGTTATTGAATACCTCCAAATAGTCCATTCTGTTTTCTTGTGCCTCTGTTGCTTCCTGACACTCCCACTCGTGGTTTTCATCAGCTTAATTTTGGTTGTGTCTTAAAACTTCATTTTACATCTGTTTTCTGTGTGAATATGCCTCAAGAAGAAAGGCCAATGCTTCACCCTGTAAATCTGGTCGTTTTGTTTAAGACCTTTTTGTTGTGCTTGCTTATGACTAAATTCTGGTTTTGACGGCTGTTATCTGTATATCCAAGTACTGATGATACATCACAATATATGTTTCTCTTTTGGGGAATAAAAATAGCGCTTTTTATTTACTTACTTCAAGTGGCTTGTACACAATGAGGATATTTTTCAGGAATTAGGGTCAGGAAAGTGTCTTATTTGTGGACTGCATTGTAAGACATGTTTTATTTCACAATCTCATGGGAGCCTCAGCGAATCTGCCTTTTCCTGGGCAGAGCTGCTTGAGCAGAATTGCATAAGCACATGCCTGAAAAGCAGTAGATTGTAAGGGAGAGAAGTTGTGAAATGGATTGTGAGGCAGCTCACAGAATTTAATTTCTGAATGCAAATCTTATTTCTTCTAAAATCAAGGATCCACTCAGATTCAATACTGTCTTATATTTTTCGAACTGCTTAGGTTACATACATTTGTGCTATATGATAAATCTCTTAACATTGTTTTAATTTTTAATGAAAAAGGCTTGAGTTTTTTTTAAGGTGATCTGTTATAATTGTGCATATTTATTCAATATCTGTGAATTGGATGTTAGTCAAGTGGGCTTTGCATTTGCAATGGATGATGATGTTTGGTAATTTGTAGTCCTTACCTCAGCATGCTTCAGCTGATGGTTTCCAGCCTGGACCATCAACTTTGTAGGATGTTGTATTTAAAGCATCCTCTGCTACTGCTGAAAGTGCTTAGGATTTGGTGAGAACCATTTGCTTCATATCCAGATATATAATAGTGCAAGGGTTTGTCCAGAAAATAACGCAAAACACAGATTGCCCATTCTGTGGGACAGTGGGATTTTTCTAACCTATTTTAGAAAGAGTTCTCTAAAGTCTTATAAAGAAATGTCTTTATACCAATAACAAATTAAGGAGCAGTGCTGCACAGCAGATTACACCAACGTTATTAACCTGTGTACATTTGACAATAGTTCATGTGTCTACAAACAATATCTCAAAGCAGCATATTTGTGTAGCCTGGATTAATTTCAAATAGGTTGTCTTTGTGATTGAACTGATACTATCCAAGAAGCAGGGCTGTTATGATATAAATGTTATCAAACTTGCAAACATGATTTGTGCTGTACTTCCAGTGCATACTGTTGACATCTGCATCCACATTAAATGTTCAGAGAGAGAGCTTAAATGAAAATTGCATCCCTTTAGGATGGATTAAGATCACTTGAAGTATTTCATTTGGTCCTTTTTTTTTTTCTTTCTTTTGGTTTATAGTGTTGAGCCCTACCTAACGTTGCAGAGAAATCCAGTAAAACAAAAACCAGTGTCTCTTCTCTGTTAGCATCCATTGCTACCTGTTGTCTCTGTGTTGTTTTATGTTCTTGGTAGTATTTTGAGTTGTGTCAGGTGAGATACTTGTGGCACCTAAATGAGGTTGGGAGCGTTTCACTTGTTCAGGAAGTAGATGTATGATACTGGGCAGAAATATGCTCAGTGTGTATATGTTAATGGGTATATTCAGGATGGATTTCCTTAATGTTGATCAACATACTCCGTGACTAAAGAGCCAAAAGAGGAGATTGGCCCTTCCAGTCAGAAGACAGTGACAGTTTTCATTAACTGGGCAGGACAAAGATCAGTCTGATCACTCCACCCAAAAGTTCTTGTGGACTGAATGGGCCATCACATGAAAACTGAATTTGTATGTCTAGCACCTCAGGCAGTTGAGATTTTTGGAGTTCTGGGTCGGTTGTATTTTTGTTTGTTCATTTTACTTTGAAATGAAGTGGTGAACTTGCACATGGATTTGATTAAATGGACAGCTTCTAAAGAGATGTGTGATCAAACCAATTGTATGCTTTTGTCTGTGTACTCTCTAAATCACTGCCTCTTGTGTCTGGACTACAGCAGGGCAGGAATCTGATGGCTGATCATATGCTGTGGGGAACTGTGTAAACAGCAGTCCTGCAGAAGTGGTAAAGATTGGGGTAGCCCTTTGAGCATTATGATAGAATAGCACGTTTTGTGAAGATGCTTGTTTAATTCTCACCACGGCTGGCAGTGCTGCTGGGAGATGAAGTAGTGAGTTTCTTTAGATTGAATCCAGTTAGTAGGATCTTTACTGGTGTGGAGTGGGGAGCATCAATTTACAACACTGCAATGTGCAAACATTTCTTAGGAATGGTGAGTTTTTATAAGGTGGGCTGTGAGGCATCCCAACATGCTGCTGCTGCTGAAAGGAGTTACCTTGCTTCTACCACATCCTTGATCTTAACTAGCCACTTATTTTACTTCTTGTTTTGGTGGGTTGAATCAGCTCAACAACAAAATTAAGTACTTGCTTTCTTTTTCATGCTGGCTCAGGCAGCTCAGTCCACCCAAAAAGAGGGTAAGGCAGGTGGGAGAGACAGGTAGTGGAATCACAGAATCATTTAAGTTGGAAAAGACCCTTAAGATTACCAAGTCCAACCATCCACCTAATGCTACTAAGTCCACCACTAAACCGTGTCCTTAAGCATCACATCCACATGTCTCTTAATACCTCCAGGGATGAGGACTCCACCACTTCCCTGGGCAGCCTGTTCCAATGCTTGATCATCCTCTCCGTGAAGAAATTCTTCCTGAGATCCAATCTGGAGTTCCCCTGGTGCAACTTGAGGCCATTTGCTCACTTTCTATCACTTGTTACCTATGAAAAGTGACCCACATCCTCCTCACTGCAATCTCCTTTCAGGCAGTTGCAGAGAGCAATGAGGTCTCCCCTGAGCTCCTCTTCTTCAGACTAAACAACCCCAGCTCCCTCGGCCACTCCTCATAGGATCTGTTTTATAGGAAGTGCGTGGCCAACATCTAGACCAAAGTAGGAAAGGGTGACTTGTTGAAGAGCACAGATTTAAAGTGCTAAATTGGATGCTCATCTGTCTAACGGAATTTCAGGAAGCCCTGTATTGCTGAGGAGTTATTTTTTACGGCGTCAGGCTCAAAGTTATTTTGCATGTCTTCTTTTTTTTTTTCCAGTTCCTTAATCACCTAATACTAATGATCTATTTGTCTTTGAGGAGCTGCAGCTTTAGCACTCATTTAAGTAAAGGCAAGGTATTGCCCAGAGAAGCTGTGGATGCCCCATCCCTGGAGGTGCTTAAGGCCAGGCTGGATGGGGCTTTGGGCAACCTGGTGTGGTGGGAGGTGTCCCTGCCCATGGCAGGGGGGTGGGACTGTGTGGGCTTTAAGGTCCCTTCCAACCCAATCCATTCTGTGGTTCTGTGATATGCAGCTAAGAAGGCTGGCACTATGAATTTATCTCTTTGTTGTTATTACCCCAAAGTTATAGCTACCATTTCTCTTTGTTTTTGAAGTAAAGTTAGCTCACAAGGAGTTCATTCAACATTAATTCAACAGTGTTTGTATACTTGTTATATATTATTGTAAGGTAGGAAAGGTGGAGTGTGTCCCAGTAGATACCATTTTATATAAGCAGCTTTGCTGTAATTCTGATATTGAAAATCCATTCCAGAGTCTTTGGAGATTAGTGATGGTGTAAATTTCTCAGAGAGCATGTACCTCATTGTAAATGTCATGCGGAATTGCTTTTTTTAATTATCAATTCCTCTATACCTTATTACAGGAATGCCTGCAGACATATTTTTTTTTTGTATCAAGCAGACATCAGCTTAAGTGTATGTTAGAGCTCAAGTTTGTTACAATGAACTTTAAAAAAATACTTTTTCCCATTTTTGCCATTTTTCAGTAAAAAAGCATTGCTAACTTGTCTAAATCATTTTCTTTGCATGTTCTACCGCAGACAGCTGTCATGAAAATGTGTTTGCTTCTCTGGTAAAGAGTGTCATTGGAGCACTGACTCTCAGGCTGCAATTGCTATTTTGAGCATTAAATTACAATGTTGAAGTCACGCGTAATAGAGTTGTGGCAAAAAGCTTTTAATATTGTCTAAATGGTAGGCTGAGAAATTTCAAAGTATTGTGAGTTCCTATTTCAGCAAAAATACTATTACTTTTTTTTCAGATCTGTTTATTACTAAACAATTGCATTTCTTAAATATGTTTTTAAAATACATAGTATATGGCAAAATGTAAGCTGAAACTGCTCCTTTTTTTTTTTTCTTCCCCCTTGAGTGTGTTGTGTGTGTTTTAGAAGAGGTTACTAGCAAATGCCTCTGTAAAGAAGAGAAGTCTCTCTCCGTGCTGGTTCTCAAACTTTCACTGTGTGCCAAATGGTTTTACAGTTGGGAAAACTCTTTAAAAGGGCATGTAGGCAGACTAAAAGAGGAGGAATAAGATAAAGATAAAGAAAATGAGTAGACAATTTGTTCTATTACATGCAAAGAGACATAATACTGGATATACCCCAAGCAGGGAAATTTCAGCTATGCCATCACAGTACATTATAGTGTTTCATAGGGGTAGTATTTTCTTCGAATTAGTTGCCTGAATAGTGAAGAATAATAAAGTTTATTATTTTGAATAATAATAATAATAATCTGAATAATAAAGTTTATCATTCTGCATTCAGGAGCCCACCATTTCCCTTTTTGTTTCAGACCTTTCTTTAGAAAATCCAAATCCTTAGAGAACTAGTTTCACTGAACTGCCCCAAACCTTTACTTTTCCAACATATAGAAATGTTGTGGTTGTATTTAATAGGAACTATTGAATGCTACTATTGAATTAAATGACACTTCCAGGTATGCTAAATCACCAGCCTGAACCAACATTTGCATTTGTCATTATTTTGACACGCAACAATTTCAGTGCAATAGCAGCTGGTGGTTCCTCTGGATTACCCACTTTTCTTCTCCCATGATTTAGTGGATCTATTTCTGCTGTTGTGGCAGTCTAAAGTGAATCCTCTCCAGTAAGATTTTGCTTCCTGAATCAGAATTAATATCGAGGAGAAGAAATAAATGTGCTGGCCTCAGATTATTTTTTTTTCTCATTTCTGCAGAGCTCTTCCATAGCTCTTAGTGTGCCATCCTAGCCCAGGGAAGGTTTTGTCAGGATTATCCTGAAAGGGTTGTCAGATATACAAAGAGTTAGGGAACAGCAACATGCTTGAATCTGTAGTAAAGTTGATTTCTATGGACAGCAGCACTGACTCAGCTGGGAGAGGTGGGTGGTGAGCAAGAGAGGAGCTCCTCTAACACCAAAGCTGGAGAAGTTCACTCCTTGACTTCTGGATCTCAGCCTTCCCTGGGCCATCTGGTGGTCATTTCTGCAGGGCTGGTAACAGCAGCACAAGGTCCATTATATTCAATACTGAATTATTTTGGAACTGGTGCTCACGTCTGATGTGCTATTCCCCACCCCATTCAGAACAATTAAAAATAGGATATTATTTTGTACCTCATTGGTAAGGGGTTTTATGGTTTAGAGAACTTTCTCTCTACAAAACACTTTTCAAAAGGAAGAAAGTCAGGATTTAAAACACATCTTGTGATGAGTATAACTAGATGGGCTATATTTAAGAAAATAATCTCTCCAATCCTAAACCTTTTTTTTTTTTTTTCTTTTTCTGGCATTCCATCTCTTTGGGGAGAAAGGAAGCATATTTTAGAGTAGGGAATGCATCATGAGCAAAATTCAGGGCAAAATTCATCTTGGCTAACAAAACATCTCCGGATAAGCCATAGCATCCCGTATTGAAGATATGCTGATTTGTAAAAGGGGAAATCAGATTTCATTACTCAGAGGAAAGCACCGTGTAGACTTAAATACCACAATTTGGAGGAGATCCCATTTGTTAGAAGGATGTCTCATCTGGATGCCATTTTGGGGCAATAAAATTTGTGTGCTTTCCAACAAGGTATTTTCTGAGGCCCACAGTGCTTTTTGCAGTGATGTCAAGGCACTGGGGCCTTTGAATCCAGTTCTGGTAAGTGGCTTTGTGGCTACACAGCAGCCTAGAAGGCTGCTGAGCTGCTTTCAACCCACCCAGCAAATTGAGCAGGTTGGCTTGTGGGGCTGTTTTGAAGGATTTTCTCTTGTGCTAACAATGAATAAATTAAAGAATGAGTAAAGGGTAAGGGTAGGTCTCTGCAGGTGACCTTAATTCCCAAGTTGCCTGCCATTGTGTCTGCCTTTCTGCACACAAACTCAGCCCCCCACCCCCCTTTTTTTTTCTCTTGAGGATTTCAGAATACTCTACTTAAAACAGCTCATGTTAGATATGAATGCCCAGAAAATGGCAAATTTTACCCTGTGATTCTTCTAGCTACTGCTTTGGTTAGTGTGTTGTATGAAGTACCATCCTGAACAAAGAGTTAAAGAAAATAATTGCAGAAAAGCAGCATATCCCTGATTCATACAATAATCAATGAAATGTAGCCTTGTGAACCTGATCTCTTTTAAGGGTTGCATTGGAAGAAGTTAGACTTCTAGACTGTTTTGTTTTTTTTACTCATGTTCATTTCAGGGTTATGTTGCTGACAGACTTAACAGCAAGATTTCAGAAAAGTCATTGTTAGGGCTGCTATCTGCTGAATTTGGTGAGAGATTCAGACCAAAATAATTTTAAATAACTGCCTGCAACTGACTTAATTTGTCTGTACTGTGTTATTTTGTTGTAAATAAAATGAGAAATATTTTTTCCAAATAAGTGTGTTTACTCATAATACATTGAGCAGGATCTATATTTATTTAAATTTAAAATGTTCAAGATTATTCTGAATAACAAGGTGTACTTTTTTTAATTGATTAAAGTTCTTATCTGGGGTTTTACCGGTTTAAAAAAGTAGGTGGTCTGTGTTTGACTTTCATAATTACATAAATATATAACCTTCAAATTGAACACCACAAATATCTTAATCCTGAAATATATATATTTATTCTTCACATAGGGGAATAATTTTAAAGAAGAACCACGGGCACCCATTGACAAAAGCAAAGCAAGGGAAAAAGCGAAGAAGAAGCAAAAAAATGAAAGGCAATCGTACAGAAATCGTGAAGAAAAAGTTAGGTGGAGCATCTCATCTCATTGCAGACGGCCAGGAAACATCCGAAAGTGAGGAGGATGATTCAGAAGAAGGAAACAAAAAGTCTTTGTCCACATTCAGTGAAGGTCCTGAGGATCCAGTAACAGGTTGTGAAGAACAGACAAAGGATGACCGTGAAAGCCTTAAAGAATTTGCAAGGTTCTCAAAAGAAGGGTCTCCCATCACTGTGCCTGAGATCTCAGCTGTGTCCAGCAGTGCACTGGAAAATGAGTTGCCTGTAGAAAGCGACAGTTCACTTCTAACAGATGTAAAACCTTTTTGTACTGTAAGTCTAACCAAAAATGCTTTTGATTTTGAGGGAACAAATCAAAGGCACGATGAAAATCTTTGCAAGAACAGTTCCCTAAAAATAAACAATGATAAAAATTCCATCCAAAAAACAAAATGCAACTGTGAAGATAACAGTCTGCTGTCGAGCACAGAAAAAGAACTTAAAATTACATGTGAACCTGACATGGAAGCTAAACTGTCATGTTTAAATGGTGAAAAAAAAGAAGTCTCTTTGTGTTCCAATTCAAAACTAAATGATGATGTGCCTGATAGTAACACAGACAATAAAAGTGCATTAAAACCAGAAGAGAATTTCTCTAATGGCCAGGCTTTTTTTTCAATTAATTTATCTACCGAGAAATTGCAGCTGGGCTCTGACAGACAATTTTCTATCTCTTCTTGGTCTGAGGATGAGTTTGTAGGCAAACAAAGACGAAAAAACATGAGGAAACCTAAACAGATTTGTACTAGCGGTTCAACAGAGCTAAACTGCCATCAGTCAAATGAAGGACTGGTAAAGGAAAACCACCAGGTACCATTTACTGAGGAAGCTGGTAATGTAATAAGCAATGGTCTGTTGGGATCTCCCACTGGTGAAATGCACATGGGTTCGCTTGAGGAATCCAGAAACACCTCCCCACATGGTTCAGGTGAAGTAAACGTTCCAAAAAATGATGCTCCACTGGTTGCATCAAGGAGGAAAAGACTCAGGAGAATTGTCAACTTGGCACCAAAGTTTGATGTACCAAGAGAGATTGCTGGTAGCACAGCGGGAGGGAAGGAAGTCCCATTAAAAGATGATGGTCCCTCAAAAAGTGTTGTAGAAGTGGAGAAAAAGAGCTTTCTAAACCAAGACTTTGGAGAGGAATGTGAACAAAACCTGGATTTTCTGGAATGTTCTGCACCTTACAGTGTCCCGGAGGCTCCCTGTTCCATGCCCACCCCTGATGTGGATTCTCTGTTACAAGATATTTCATGTATCCATTTGGGACAATCTTCTCCTCTACCAAAATATTCTTGTAGTGTTTGTGTCATTTCCAGGACAGAGGAGGAGCAAGCTAGTACTCCTAGGCAACAGCAGGTGGTTGATGAAAAAACGAGCGAGAATGAACACGACTCTTCAGAGGTTACAAATAAACAACCAGATATTTTGTCTTCTCTTAAAGTTCCTTCTGAATATCCAGAAGATCCTTGTGTATTGGAAAGCTGTGTTGAAAACGCACACAGAACGGATGATCCAGAGCCATCAGAGGCCTTTCCACCTGAAGATACTCAAGACGTGACTATGAAAACCAGCTTTCTGGGACTTCCCTTATCAATAGGATTTGCGTTTCAACTTGTGCAGCTCTTTGGTTCTCCAGGTCTTCCACTGGGTAATACTCTTCTTACTACTGCTATATAAATATTTATATATATGTCTGTGAGTAAATATTAATTTTCATTACAGGTAACAATTAATGACATATTAACCCTATTGAGAGGAATCACTGCTGCTTTGGTGATTTATTTATTTATTTTTTTAACCCAAAGTCATCTTCAAGTATCTGTCCAAGGGCCCATTAGGTTTGGCCTCATGTGTGCAGTCTCTGTAGTAGAAGTTCTTAGCATATTTAAATCCGAAGCATGAAGCTCTTGTTGGTGTTTTAATGCATCATACCGAGTAAGACTTTATTTTGTTGATTACAAAACTAAGTGGAAGACATGACACAAAATGTGTGCTTTTACTTAAAGTTTGCATGTTAGATTTTTTTTATTTCACCTGGTGAATATGGTAGCATTCCCTTTTCTTTGTTTAGCGAAGTTCTCCTAGACCCCTCTGTGGCTTAGACATGGTTGAAATGCTTTCCCGGAATCTAATTTAATTTCCAAGTGCATATCAAACTCACAGGATGCATTTGCTAATAGGCAATACTTTGTTTTTAATCACACGTGATTAAGAAGTGTCATAACAGTATGCTTGCCTTCCAGACCCCTCCACTTGTCATACTTTTGTACTTTCAGTTTAGACATTTTAAGTTAGCAGTAGGATCAATCCTCAAAGGAGTTGTGTGTGGCAAGTGTGATGTCCAAATTACTGCAAGCTGACATGGCTCCAGAGCTGTAGTTAGTGACAAGAAGCATGTTTGGAAATCACTGCAGTGCATCGTGATGAAAGAGTAGTGTTCCCCGTGTGTAAAGTCCTGCAACTTCTTGGTCCAAATTTAGTCTATGAAAAAACAGTAGCTTTGATTTAGCAAACAAAGAGATTTTTGCAGACCAGATTTTGAACGCATAGGCCTTTACACCTGTTTGTTTCAATAGAATATAAACTTAACCATGTACCCTCGTGAAAGTTGTCAGACAGCTGAAGAGCAGCTTATGTTCTGTCTGTACACCAAAACTGACTTCCAGGTTCTTTGTTTTTATTGTAAAAGTTGATGGTATTGCTACATGTCAGAAAAGTGATGGCAAACCACTGGCAGCACTACTGGGCTTGGGGTGGTGCCCAAGGAACCTGCAGTGCTGCTTTATCTCAGCTTGGCACCACGCACCAAAGCATTTGCATATAGAGCTAAACAGAGCTATGAAGAACTGGAGAAGTCTTCAGCTCTTATATACATGATATTATTCTCCTCCAAACTTGGCATTCATGTCTGTGATGTTAAATGCCACTGTCTAGGAGGGACTGGAGTTGGCCATGACTTAAAAAAGTGATCTGCCAGGGGAAAAAAAAAAAAAAAAAAGGAAACACAAAAAAACACAGAAAAAAAAAAAAAAAAACAACACAACAGGCATTCAGAAACACTTTACTGCGTAGCACATCAAATGTCATTCTTTGAGTGAATTTCTCTGGTGTTTAGATGAGTTTCCTTTGGAAGCAACCTTTAAGAAAATACAAAGCCCTCCTAATATCTCTCTGAAGCTCTGCCAGCTTGTGATTGCTGTGTTTTTTTCCCTTAAAACTGTGAATGCTCAATGCAGAACACTGGTCATATTCTGATTTTACCATAATTCTCCCACAAACTCAAAAACACTTGTGCTTTTTTTTTTTTTTGTGGCCTGTTATATATTAACAGGCTATTGTTTACTGATGTACACAGTCAAATTGTAGTATTTTACCTGACTGGCAATTGCAGTCAATTTCTGTTGAAATTATTTGTGGGGAAATTTTTTGGCAAGTAAATGTCCTTGGATATTTATAAATGAAAGATTTAGTTGATTTATTTTCTTAGATGTTTGTCGTGTAAGCATAGGACATACTTTAGACTGCTGTCCTATAAAGAATCTCTTTTCAGCTTCTTAAACAGTGAAGAGTTGTTGCAGCTCAAATATTAGAAAGTAATTAAAATTTTAATTAAACATTAGAAGCATTTTGTTTGCTTTGTTACTGAAATTGCATTTTGTTTAATTTACAGGCTGAGAGCTTTCTGTCGGTCTTGTTTGTGCAGTGTTTCAGAGGAGGGTGTGGGGGAGCTTTAAGTGTGGTAGGAAAGCCTTTGCATCGAAAAAGAAACCAAAACCAAATCTCTGCCCCCTTCCCATGCACTGGCCTTAGATTCTGTAAAACCTAAATTTTGACTTTGCTGCTGGCTCATGTAGATATCTGCTCAGTTTAAAATGTCTACGTACTTAAGTCTGCAAAAACTATAAAGTGATATATTTTGGCTATGAAGAGATCTGAACACTCAACTGCAAAAATATTTTCTTCTGCAGAATCCTTGTTGCCAGATGATTATGTAGTTCCTCTTGACTGGAAAGTTTCAAAGATGATCTATTTACTGTGGAAGACCTCTGTGGAGGTACGAATTTTAGGGGATTTCGGAAGGCTTTCCAATATTCCAGGTGTAAAGAGGAAGCATTCAGTTCGTGAAGCAAAATGTTACTCTTTGCTAATAAAATTTGCTTTGTTTTTTTAATACTCACCACAAGGAGATGGATGCTTTGTGTACTCTTTTGAATATTTCCAGAACCAGCTCCAGGCCCTGGTAGGGTTCAGATTTTGAATGGTCTGCTTCACAAATACATACGAAGTAGCTAAAGGAGATAAAAACCAAAAACAAAAAAACATTTTCATTGATGCTTTTGTCCTGACTTGGCCTACGTTAAATACAACCTAGCATATCTAATTGTTCTCCTCCTTGTGTTCTTATCATCTAAGCAAGTGCCATCCTCCTCCACTAGCATTAATTTCTTCATGGCTACTTCTACCGAGACCTGTAGCAGAGAAGTCACTCTGAATGATTGGCAGCAGCCTAATTCTCCTTGTCTAATCAGAAACTTACCTACAAATTACTTTTTTTTTTTTGCTCCTTCCCACGGTAGCTGTTGCTTTGTGAAGGTTGGTTTTACTTAAGGAGCACTGTACTGCTGGTAGTGGAAATGAGGAAAATCCCATAAATAAAATGAATTACTGACTGTAAAATAGAATATGGACCTTGTTCTGTCTCAGAATAACAAAATCTTCTGTTGCATATTTTCTCTTCTTCTCTGGTCTATTATTATTTGTTTTAGAAGAAACAGAAAACCAGTGGATTGCAAAATGGAAACACTTTGGCTGGTAAGTCTATTTTGTGATA
Source organism: Aythya marila (assembly GCF_965140915.1). Classification (NCBI taxonomy): domain Eukaryota; kingdom Metazoa; phylum Chordata; class Aves; order Anseriformes; family Anatidae; genus Aythya; species Aythya marila. The sequence goes on along the minus strand of NC_139042.1, from coordinate 23,262,314 downwards.
CAAAACCTGTATAAAGCGCTTGTAGATCAGAGAAAATAGTTAATGCTGAAGTGAAGTGTGCCAAAGATTTTCAGCACGAATGAGAGACAACACGCCTTTTTGTGTAAAATCAGTAGGATATGGTAAATAAATGTATCTCCATTGATTGCGTACATGGTATGGCAGAGCTGCAGTCTCTGTGAGCCATCGCTTCACATTCCCTGACTCACGTACTGAAATTCTTTGTGTTTTAGACTTTTCCATAAGAGCATTAATCAAATATTTAGCTCAAGTTTGTCCTATTCCAGATCGGAAGGAAATTTAACATGAAAAAGTCTTTCTTTAGACTTTTCTCTGAAAAATGGAGCATCTTCAACATAATGGTTGCCAAAGACTGCCATCTTAATAATAAGTGAGGCTCTTGAACAGCAACATTATCAAGGTCCATGGGAAGCCTGGGGTTTCCACATTAATTCCTCCCGTGTGTAGATTATGGATGATTGCCATGTTAGTTTAGTATAATTTAGTATAAACTGCATAATGAGATTAAAAATACACAATAGTTGCTTGCTGGAAGCTCGGATTTGGTGTCAGAAATAGGAGAGGTTTTTTAATCAAAAAAGGAGAAAAGGAAGCTCTTCACTTGGAGAGCTTAGAGGAAGCAGAAGAGTAGCATATATAAGTATATAGGTGTATACATCTGTCAGAGACAAACCTGAAAAAACTGGTGTATTTGAATTTTCCTGAATTGGCCATTCAGGGGGCAAAATAAATGAGCATTCTGATGAAACGAAGCTTGTTCTACAAATACTCTATCCTGACTTAATCCCTGAAATTATTTTATATAATTTGTATCTTTGGCTGCAGTTAGCATATGTTTGTTTTTTAGATGATATTATTAGCCTTGAAGATCTAAATAAAAATTGCCAAGAGAATGAAGATGCTTCTGAAACGCTTCCAGAAACAGAATTACAAGGGCTCATAGAAGAGAGCATCACAAGCTATGCTGGCAGTGGCTGTCTGGATACTGTGCTTCCTCAGTCGTGACTGACCATCTTTAAAAAAAACAAACCTGCATGAAGGAAAAGGTAATCAGTCACACCTGTGACAGAGTTATTAAATGTTTTAATTCTTGTATATTTGACCAAACATCTAAAGAACATTAGTCATCATAATTTTTAAGATGCATTTAGCACCAACCAACATACTTGATTTTTTTCTTCAGATTAGGGTTGAGGTGAATTTTGTGCATGTGTTTGCTTTTGTGGCTTTGTTTGCCTTTTTTTGTCTTATTTTGTTTTTAAACCGTAATGGGGAATGTTTTGTTTGTTGTTTTTTTTTTTTTTTTTTTTTTTTTTGCTATTAAAGCTGTATGTTTTTTTTTTCCTCCTCAAAATCTAAAAAATAAAAAATCTAAATCTGCCTGGTGAAGTGAAAGCGATGGTCTGGGATGCCTAAAAGCTGGACTTCATTGGCAGCTTGGTTACTGTGGTGGTCTGTAGTGAGTAATGTCACAGTTCCTGTTACTCTGTGAGCTGCTCATTGCAGCCTATCTCCACCCAAAGCATGAATTTAAGAAAGTCTTGAATATTCACTGCAGATTAAAACCCAACTTTTTTCCATCCTGCCAGTTTTCCCCTGCTACTTCTGCATGTCAGAAGTAGCCCCATTTTTGCATGTCAGCTTCTCCTGTTTGTTTTTCTCTCCTACCTGTAGTTCTTCTGCACTCATATGCCATATCTTTTTCCTCAGTTGTTTGGATTTTTAAGGCTTCTTCTATTGCGTATCCCTTTCTTTGTTTGAACTTGTAGTTGTTAGTAATAAGCAACTATATAAATCCATTGAAAGAAATAAGAGCGATCAGTTTTTGAAGAGCTCTGCTCACTCTTATTGCCTATACCTTTATCTGGTTGCTGAATTTAGTAAACTGTTTATTTCCCTTATCTTTTTATGCTGTATCTCTGCCATGCTGCTCCCCAAAGCCTCCATCTCCTGCTTGCTGTGCAGGCAGAGGCAGCGATCCTCAGCCCCAGGTATTGGGGAGCCAGACCCTAGCTGCTGCTGTGAAACAAAATTCTGCAACTGAGCTTCCACGTGCCATTTTTGCAATGTCTTGGAGTAATTTACCTTGCTAACCTGCAGGAAAGAAATGGAAAGCTTTCTGCTGGGCTGGAAAACTTAGATGAGTATGTATACAGTCCAACCAAGTGCAACTGTATGTGGAAAGCATCTCTTAGGGTTATCGATAGGACCTTACACCCGTTTTGAGGGATAGGATCATCTTTCCTTACCCCATAATCAATATTTTCTGGTTGCTGATTCAGGCAAACTTACCAAGAATGGTGTCAGAGTGATTGTAAAACTGCCCCAGTGAACATCTCTAAATGTTAACATGGATTAAATTCCATCAAATGTCAGAACTTCTTTTCAAAAAAAGCAAGAAAACAGATGCATTTCTATTGAAAGATATTTAAGTCATGGAAAATAAATGGGGAGCTAAAGGGTCTGGAATGATGGTATTAGATTTGAGAATAACTAAGCATTACTGGCCAAGTGAAACTTAGTTATTAGCCAGATGATCTTGCTTCTGTATTAATGTTGCATAAGGCTGTTCTTACTGAAAGGCGAGAGTGAACAGTGGTGGTGTTCCTCTGTAAATACACAGAGTTAATCTCAAGTAGTTTTGAGAGCTCCTTGTCGCAGCATTGGCAGTACATCAGTATTTGCTGTGGAGATTAAGCAAGAGATCCCGATTTAAAAATAAAAAATGCTGAGATCAGTGAAAACAGCATATTATTTTGGTGTGTAGGTCTCCTTAGGCCAGGAACCTGCAGTACAAGATGCCAATACAAATATAGAACAGGATGACAAAAGCTGATTGCAGTTTAAGCATTTATCTGCCTTTATTATTACAAAATTAAAGCTGGCATGCTTGTGTTTGAAGTGCAGAGGTCGCTTTGCAGTAACTCCCTGCAGGGACATTTCCTCCAGGACAGCACAGCAGAGCAGGTGTTTTGGTGAGACATGTCTCCTGATGATATATGTTATCAGTCCTCCCTTTCCTGGCCGTGATATTGCTGTCATCTCCCTTTGTTGGATGCAGTGCTTCTGCAGCCAGAGCAAAGCAGGTCAGCTGTATGATCCAATGCAGAGCTGACATCCAAAAAGTGTTCAGTCTGGACCATCAGGATGAAATGAATTCTTAGAGCCATGCAGGACATAGGGTAAGGTGCAGCAAAACGTGCCTGGGAGAGGCAGAAGAGAAAGCTGCTTGTGCTGAATAATAGGAAACTTCATCAGACTGCAGTTTCATCAGTGGTTTAAATTTGCATTAGCTAATGGTGCTTCTGAAAAGAGCAGGAAGAGCTGCTCGTTCCTAAAGCTGCACAGCCTGCTCTTGCACTGCTACAGGTATTGGTAGCATGATGCAGGGAACTTTATGCAGAAGCTGATCTTGGTTGGAAACCAAATGTTTTGTGGGATGGGTTTGAAGGTGAAATGAGTAAAGAATTACCAGAACTGCTGGTGTGAAAAGGGCTGTGTGTTTAGTGCAGATCCGTATGCAGGTCATACGTGCACTTGCTTTGCATACCATGGTTTGATGTGCAGACCTCTGTGCTTGAGCGGATGCTGTGCGCAGGCCCGTTGTGTACCCCCAGATGCTCCTAAATGCTCTGTGAGGGCACTTTCCAGGCATGTAGAGCAGCAGAAAGATGCTTGAAAGTGAGTGTGAGGTGGCTGGCAAATAGGTCAAATCAGAGAGGAGCTGTCAGTGGTGGTGAATGAGAAGCGATAGGAAGGGTGGAATCAAGACTCCCAAAGCTTTGGTGTTAAAACTTTTGGCTTCTGTTTGATGCAGGAGATGAAGGAGTCGCAGGTCTGATGGTGGCAAAAACAAGGATGATGTGGGAACTGAACAGGAAAGAGAATTGTGATAAAAGCAATATATACATATAAATATCAGGAAGCATGAAAAAAGCACCCAGAATTATAACCAGAAAAACTCATCTATCTGTTACAGTGCTTTCCAGGAGGACCTGGCCTAAAATTTACTTAGAGATCATAATTAGTAGTAGAAATAAGAGGAAATAAAAAATAAGAGAAAAATAAGAGGAAAAAATAATAAATATGAGGAAATTTTAAAAAATATATAAAAGAAAATGTCCACCATGTCACTCTTCTCCTTATTTTTAAATCTCAAGATTGCTAGGTCTGTGCTATTTCTAGTTTTGACATCCATGTGTTTTTTTTCCCATCTTCTTGCATTTTTAATTTTTTTCTATGCTTTCTATTGTCTGCTTTCTCTCCATTCTTTTTCTCTTTTTCAAAAAGTTATCAACAGCTAAGTATGAAAGAGAGAAATAGACTTTGTAAATCATCAGACAGGTGAACTCTTTTTAGTCTGAAGATCAGATTTACAACCATTAAAGTCTTTCTACAGGCTGCACTATTGTGATATTTCAGCAAAATCTCTTTTTTATTACAGAAACTTCTCACTTTGATTCCACCATGGAAGGACTTCAGCTTGCAACCAAGGATTTTAAATGTAAGGAGTAACCTGGAAGAAAGTTACCCGTGTGACTTATTTTTGGTGTGAATCTGTGGCCATCTGTTGTTTTTTTTTTTTCCTCCACTGATATCAAGTTCTCTGTCCACATAACAAAAATCAAAATTGGGATAATTTTTCGTTATATAGTAAAAGGTCACTCTCTGACACCAATTGGAATGCATCCCTTCTCTTCACATATGAGCATGATACGAGGAGACTGAAAGCAGCACGAAGGAGGTGTCTGTCCACGTGAGGTGTGAACGTCAGGCTCTGGTGTTTAATCTGGGTCTGAGGGCTCCAGATTTTGCTACAGGAACTGGGACGTGAACTGGAAACGATGCCTGTCTGCAGGGAAAGATGTCTGTTTTTCTGTTTTTAATTAAGCGTCTTATCCTACTTCTGCCTGCTCTTACTTTTCATTTTGTTCCTGATAATTACCTCCCAATCTCATTATAATGTCAAGTGGAAGAAACCTTCATCAACCTCTTCTTCCCATTCTTTATTCCGTAGGTGCACAACTTACGCTGTTTTCTCCTGAAATGATGCTTCATGTTTCCCTCCAATTAGGTTCATTTGTGACTATAGATATAAGAAGAAAGTTGTGCTATAGATCTGATTCAAACACACTTGAGGAAAATTGTGTATGGTTTGCATTAGATGGATAAGACCTATAATTAACACCAGTAATTGGTGACTTGATGTTTGTTAGAGGTATTCCTTTTGCCATTGTTTTTACTTAAAAGTCTTATGTGAGGAGAAATGTAAACTAAAAGCAGTTCTTTCCTTATTTTTTGTTTATGTTGGGTTTTTCCTTCAAAATTAAGGACTTTTCAACCAGAAAGTAATCTTACTGGTAACATTTCTGGGATAATTTCCTCAGTAACAGTATCACTAGTGGAGTGTGGGTTTCCTGAGGGAGATGAGCAGCAGAATTTGATGAGCATTTAAGAATAAAATCTAAAATTTTGCTCATGCAAATTTCTGTAAAAGGCCCACAGAGGTAGAAGAAATAATTACATACGTGAAGTGCACTAAATTACCTAAGTGACAAATTTCAACCCATGTTTTAAAGACACTTTTTTTTTGTTTTGGTTTGTGTTTTCCCAAGGTGTAGTTAGATTCATCTGTGTTCTTTCTGTGGAGGTTGTAAACAGGGCCAGGCTTCTCTGCCAGCTCTCTCTCACTTTTCTGGAGAAGCATAAAATCGACCTGATGTATGGCTGTGGTCCCTAAAATGTTGCCAAATGTTCAGTGCATATATCTTGGAAGTGCTGTGATGCCTGGAAGCGGAGCACTGCAGGTTGGCCTTGATCATGATGCTGAAGTGTCTGGCACTTTCACCTGCAGAATGAAGGAAGCAACCACAAACTGGAGGAGGAAACCATAAAGTGAGGTGTGGTGTGAAGGACAAGAAAGAAAAGAGGCTGGTGGGGGCAGGGCAAGATCACAGAGGATGTCTATTTATGAGTAAAAGCAAGTCTACTTGCTGAAATAGCAAGTAGTGAAGGTGAGACAGGCAATAAAGAATGGAGGGAGGTGAAAAGAGAAATAATAATAAGATAGCATGGAGGAAAATGTCACCTGGGGACAAATATTGATATAGCTTACAAAAAAAGAAAAAATAATTAAGGAGAAAATTCATTTAATCAGAGCAATTAGGAGATAAACTTTCAATTTATAGACTTGTAAACTTATAAAATTTATAAACTAACTTTGTCAATTTTGAGATAAACTTTCATTGATAAGGCTGGAAAATTCTTTGTAGTGAGGAGGGTGACAAAAAAGACAAATACGACCGCACTTATGGTGAAAAGGGTGGGAGAAGATCAATGAGAAGAGAAACAGGCAAGTTTAGGTTGTGTGTACGTGTCAGAAATACTTCCCATTTCTGTAGCTTCTAGATCCAGAATATTTAGCCATTTCTTCATTTGTTTCCTCTTTCTCATCTTTTGCCTACACCCTTTTCATTGTGTATCAGCTGAAAAGGCAGAGCCTGACTGAAGTTGCACTGAGATCTAAATTACTAGGGTCCCCCATTCTCTACTTAAATATTCCACATAAGCAGTTAAGTTTAGAAATACATAAATCTTTATGTTGCACCATTGGCAAAACTCAGAGACTGTACTTTTTGATGCATTTTTCATGCTTGTGTGTGTGATTTTCCCCTTTCCTTGGTTGGAAACATACTGCTCTTCTACAAGGAGCATATTATGGAAAATGTAATGGGGAGGGAGGTAATTCATGCTGGTCAGAACCTCAGCTATCAGGCTTAACCTGATGTACCGTGGCAGCAGAAAAGTCGATTTGGTTTCAAGAAAATGTCACTGAAGTGTTCCTATTTTCTTCTTACCTTTATTTATTGAGAAAGAATTCTGAACGCATATATTTTCTGTTACTGAATACTGCCCTTCCAGAATGCTTGAAATAAAAAGTTTTCAAAAATCCCACAGTATTTGTGTATGGACAAATTGTTTCATCTTTTAGAGAAGGGTGTTGCCTGATGGTAGGTTTGATTTGTGAAGTTTATGGATCTTATTCCCTGCCACCTTTTTCCACTTGATTCAGCTAGTGGTGAAAAGTATGCTGGTTTCCTCAGATTTGCTTTCTCAAAGTAATTAAAACATTACTACAGTACTTGGTGTGCCACATCAGGGGGAACTAAGCTTTCCTATGGTGTGCAAACACCATCTTTAGCACTATTTGCAGACTCTTAGAGCCAAAACTTCAGTTAAATGGACATGTGTCCCTGTAGTGTAGAGCCTGGTTTCTGACCAGACTGCAGCTGCTGGTTTGTATGGCTCCGAGAGGGCGACTGACACCACACCGAGTATTTTTGTTTTCAGTGGAAACTGTATTCTTTCTTTGTCTTGTGTGGCCGTAATGTTAAAGCAGGTCAGGCTTTCTTTATGGAAAATAAATCACATTAAATTCACTGTGGTTTCTCATGTGATAATGCATATGGAGGAAAAAAAAGGGAAGCTGAACTGAGCTTGATGCATGGGGTTGCTTATGCAATGCAGCACAGTTAGTTAGCTGTGGCTGCCTGGAATCCTCGCCTACTTTTGGGTGGAATCCAATAAAAAAGAAAGAAAACGAAAGGAATAAAATAGATCCTAAAGCTGGGGTACTGTAGGCAGCTCTGGCGTGCTGTGGTGACAGAGCCTGTGGGGCAGAGTACGGGGGGCCAGAACCGTACGGGGGGCCTGGGGCTTCGCAGCACCGACAGCATCGCCCCCCACCTTGATAATGCGCAAATTAATTAATTTTTAGTAACCACAGCCGGCCCCCCGCGGGCAGCCCAGCCCTTCCCTGTGCGAGGCCTCCCCGGGAGGGGCCGGGGCCGGCTCCCCGCCGCCTCCCTCCCCCTTCCGGGCCGGGCCCGGCCCTCGCACGACCGGGACCGATCCGGGCCGGGCCCCATGGACGAGCGGCTGCTCCGAGCCCTGGGGGGGCTCAGCCTGCAGCCCCCGCCACGGAGGCGCTTCGGCAAGAGCCTGGTGCTGCTGCGGGGCCTGCCCGGCTCCGGGAAGAGCACGCTGGCCAGGTAAGGGCTGGGAAGGGGGCTGGTGCCGTGACAGCCGCTTAGGGTTCCTTTAGGGTTCCTTTAGGGTTCCTTTAGGGTTCCTTTAGGGTTCTTTTAGGGCTTTGCCTCGCAGGGTCTTGGCTCCCTCAGGCTGGTGGAAAGCAAGGAGCCAGCCCTCGGGCAAGGTGCTAGAGCTGAGCCCCAAATGGCCCGGGGTGGTGTCAGGGGGTCCTCTGCTTGCTCCAAAACCTGGAAGGAGCAAGGCTGGGCTGCGAGATGGAAATAGGGTTATGACAGCCACCTCGGGGGCTTCTCTGGCCGGGAAGGGGAGCAGGAGCCTCGCGGAAAGCTCAAAAATGCTTCAAAGCTTCGCTGCTCCAGCCACGAGGAGCTGCGTTAAGGACACGCTGCCCAGTGCGTGGGGCAAGGTTCCCTTCCTAATTTTTAAGGGATTAGTGCCCAAAGGTGCGTTGCCAGTAAGCCACTAAATCACCCCAGCCAAGCTATTTGTTGTTCTGTAAAATTACCAGGCTAAGGCTTTTTTATTTTGTGGTTGATTGCCGACGATAAAGCAGTTCCTCCGTCTCGCAGCGAGAATTGCCAAGGGCTGCGACTTCTGGTTTCGAGTTGTCTGAGCCCCAGTGGTGTGGGAGAGAGGCAGGAGAGGCTCCAGGACTGGTGAAAAATTGGTGGAAAAGCCCCGAGGGGAGTGCTGTGGGGTGGCACCACAGCCTGCCCGACCCCATAGCCACAGCCTGGTATCACGATCGGCCTGGTATCGCGACCAGCCTGGTATCCCAAAGCTCCTGGTGTCCCCCTGCTCTCCACCAAAAGGTGGACGTTCACCGTGGGCTTGCCCCCCGTGAGGAGAGTGTGCCAGAGTGAACGGAGGGATTTTGGGGTACGTATTCACAGCCAATGCAAATAACTCGCCTCTTTTTTTTCAGGTCAAAACACGAGTTTAATTATTAATGGTGGATTTGCAGAATAAATCGTAAACATTGTTTTAGTCCCCTGTAAGGGGAAGGCTTGAAGAACTTGTTCTGCATCTAGCCCCTGCTGATTGTATCATAAACACTACGTGGCTCAAAGGGCAGCTGTGAGAGCTGCCTGTAGCACCTCTCTGTTAGCTCTGTCAGATTACGAAAGGACTGTGCCAAGAAATTTTTGAAATTTGCTCTTTCCAGCATCCCAGACTGTGTATCTTTTGGTGTTGGCAATTGTAGTGTGCTAGGCAGGAATATGTTTGTAGAGAATTAGTACAACAAGCACGGTGCAAGATCCTATTGGTGAGGAAACGTGAGATTTACTTTAAAAATGTTCAGGTAAGCTAATTTTACCCATTAAAAATCATTCTCTCTGACTTTTTTCACTCACACTATCACATTCAAATATTTGCAAGCATCAGGATACATGTGCACAGGTGGTGTGGCCAAAATCAGCAAGGACAAGGTCCTTCGGCAGCCTCATTTTTGCTTTTTGTTCTAGGTTCTTCTTGGTTAGTGGTGACAACGTGGGCTTTTTATGCCCTCTAGCAGTTACCATGATGCCATTTTTCATGAATCTTAGGCAAGATTTTTGGCTGTTATTTTTGTTTTCCCACTTTGGGTGCTTTTACAGCTAGAGCTCTCTCCCTTTTGGAAAGAGGAGGGTGGCTGCAGGCTAGCAGGACCTGCTGGCCATCCTCCTGCTCTCCTGTCTCCTAGTGGCAAGTCATTGCTCTGTATCAGTGTGTGGGTGACGAGCACGTTTCCCAGTTTCATAGCTGTTAACTCTGCTCTTGGTTATCAGCATATGCCATTGTTTTAACCTTTGCTCTGTTGTTTCTTCTGGTGCTTTCACACACGTCTCTGTTCATTCATTATTCATGTCAGCTACTATTTCTGTTGCAAGCTGTGTGCCTTTACAGCGCTCAGAAATGTCATGAACCGTGAATGTTATCACCAGTGATACTGCAACTCGCTGATAGAGCATCCCCTTGTCGGTTTGTTGCACCAGACTATTGTCCAGGAGCAAGCTAGGGCTCAGGGCTTGATTCCCTGACCTTTTATTGTCACCTGGCACTGTTTGGATACAGCTTTGTAAGATATAATTACAGCATCTTTTCCAATCATACCACTGTTAAGGATGCACATCCCTGAGCCACCTATTTATTAGGTGTTCCTAACTGGTGCCCTCTAATCATTCACTGTACATCATCAGAGGCAACTGCTAAGAAAACATGTCTGAGGTGCAGTAGTACGTTCAGCTTGCAAAACATCTCCAAAAATCAAGTGAGCCACGTGCAGGCTCGTATCTGCTTCCACAACAGACTTTGTTTGTGGTGGAAACGCACAACTCAACATAACACGTAACCTATTTAACAGTTTTGCTCAAGCACTAGGCTGGGCATGATCAAATATGTAACTTCTCAACTTCTACTGTTGATTTACCACTTGAAATAGGACCGGTTTTGTGCTCCCTTATGAAGTGTAAAGTGAATAGTCATCCACAACAGGTGATGAAGACACAGAAGGGAAAAATACATTGGTACTGAGGAATCGGTGCTTGACATAGGCTTTGTCTTCCCCAGTTCTCTCTGCTGCATTTGTCTTGTTCCTCCCTTCACCTCCAGTCCCTTCTCCAGCCCTGCCACGGGTAGGATCCCGAATCAGCCTGTCCTTTGTCACCAGGATCCCAACCCTACGGGAGAATTGCAGCACAGTTCATGGACTTTGCCTATTAGCTCTGCAGCTCCTGCTTCCAGATGGTAACACACTGTCAACATCTACCTGTGTATACGACATGCTCGTGCTTCAGGTCCTTCTGAACGTGTTTATCGACAGGCACACCACAGCTGCTGCTCGTGTCCTGCCGGTGAGACGTGGAGGCACTGCCGTGCTGCCTGGCAGCCCCGCGCCGGGGCAGAGTCCTCAGGGCGCTCACTGCAAGTTACCAAAACACTGCAGGCAGCTGACAGCACTGTGCGTGTGCTCTGTTTCTCGTTTTTCTCATTTTCTGCCGAAACTGAATGCTGAAAAGCCACAGGAAGGCTTTTTAGTGAGCAGAACAAGTGGCTGTATGCAGTACTAGCACATAAATGTTAGGATCTGCATTACACTGGAAAGAAGTTGTATCTTGAGACTCTACGAGGCCTAAGATCTGCCCGGCACTCAGTTCTGTTAGTTTTTATGAAAGCAGAAAACACTCCTGCCAGTCTTTTTACCAGACTGAATATCGGACATCCATTCACTCCCAGAGTTTCTGATGGAAAGACGTGACAGCCTGTGAAATGCAGACAGGGGCTTTCTTTTCTCCAGTGACATCGTTAGTGGAGGTGGGGACTTCTCTCAAGTCCTGTACTTGTATCCAGCTAGTGGAAATCATGGCTAGTAATTTTATGGTCTGTGAGGACAGAAATATCTCCAGTTAAAATCAGAATTGATCGTTTGAAAGCACTGAAGATGCTATTAATAAACTGGCTACTTCAAGAACTGTATAAGTCGTGGGAGCAGGTCCTCAGATAAATAACTTAGAAGGCTTCAAAACCCCTCTCTGTTAGCTCATGGAGCTGTATTTTCAACAGAAATATTCTTTTTTAGTAGTTGCAACCATGGTAAACCTGAGCACGGTGAAGAGTAGAGGTGAATGCACCGAGAGCCCGCGCTGGTCGGAGGCGTCCCTGCAGCTGCTGCTGGGGCTGGTGACAACGCTGGAGCCTCTGCGCACACTGAGGGCTCCAGGAGGGTTTGAGCAGTCCCCAGGCCTGCCAGCAGTTTGCTGCTTCTGTGCCATAAGCATCTGAAAACCTTTTTTTTTTTTCCAGTTGCATCAGTCTAACAAGGTACTTCACCTAGCTTGGAAATCTGCTTCCCCCTGGGAAGGGGAAAGAAAGGCACGAGAGCAGACTTGTGCCTGTAACAGACCATATTAAAACTGCTGCAAGGCAGCTGCAGTACGGAGCAATTAAGTATCGTGTAGGCTAATTAATACTGAACTTTTGACAGATACTGTTTATCACAATGCAGTGCTTAAAGTCCAGTGGCTTTTCTTCAGTGCAGACGTAGCCTGTAAGTACCCTTCGATCTTGCAAAGAGATTTCTTTTTTCTTTTCATCCTTGATGTGGTTTACACTTACTGATCTAACTGCAATGGGTGCTGCTCAGAATTTATTAATAAATAACACTGGGCACAAATCCTCCTATTTTGTATATTTAGCTCCAATACAAGCATTATTGTTGCATGGAGTGATCAGGAGTCTAACGGGATAATGTAAAACCTCTAAACTACACCAGCTTCTGGTCCTATGTAGATCTCAATGGCTGTAGTTTCAAGCAAAATATCAAAGTGTCTTGGGTGCAAATGAATTTATTTTTATTTTTTGCAAGTGAAATTAAAAGGGACAGAACAAACAGAACGGGACAAGGTGGCAGGAAAGAACTGTAAGCTTTGGAGTCAGTTTGGTTGTAGAAAAACAAGTGTTAGAGACAGCAAAACAAGCTTAATGTTTTGTTATGTTGCTATTAGTGTGGTTTTATTTGTTTAGTCTGAGTATAGTAAACGTGACAGTAATCCATAGCTCTGAACACATCTTGTGCCATATTTTTCCTCCTTTGAAGTCCCAGTTTTATCTGCTTTATTACCAGGGATATGAAGATAGTAAACTGAATGTACAGGTAATCACACACTGCTTAAGTTGCTTACATATCAAAGCTCTCTGTTAGCATTTAAAATGCTAAAAAGTATTTTAAAATTTTGCACTGTGATAACATTTTGAAAGGAAATACCGAAGAAGAAAAACATACTGAGATCTTTTATTAGTATGTACAATTTTATGTGCATCTTAATAAGTAAAGGGACAACATATTTTAGCACAATCAGCTTTTTAGAGAAGAGATTATGATGCAGATGGATGAAACGGGAAAGGTAAGGTACTGAATTACTGAGAGCTAAATTGATCAGTGTGTCAGCGTGGGAGCAAACAGATAAGCATTAGGTGCTCACATGCTCTTCGTGATAAGAATTATTTGCATGGGACCAAAACTAAAGTTTTGTGTTTTTTTTTTTTTAAAAAAAACTTTTTTTTCGATCTGTTTGTCCAGCAGTAATTAGGTAAATAAAACATCTCTTCTGAGCTAGAAGATAACTGTGTGTTAAAAGGTATGTAACTTAGTGGCTGCAGCACAGAGCAGTGAGGTTGGCCTTGGCTGGTCAGCCAGCAGCGAGTCTCTGCTCCCTGTGGCAGTGGCTACCCCAAAATAACACGAATTAATCAGCAGACGGTGGAAATTACAGCGCAGGTGAAACAAGTCAGAAGTCGGCCTTGGTTCAAGGAAAAGCAAAGTGCAATCCGAGTGAGGAATTGCTGCTGGCAGGCAGGTTAGGATGAAATTGGTAGGTAAATGGCTGGAGTCGAGCTCGAGATGACAGAATTAAGCCTTTTCTGTCTGCCCGTCTGGTTTTTTGCCGATAACCTAGAGGGACCTTTTCCCCTGCCGTTGCTCAATTAGATAAGGCATTGAGAAATTGTTGTTCTGGAGCTTACGGGGATGGAAGAGAAGCGTTTTATCGAGGACGCTGAAATGAGTCACAGACTGAAGACCATGTGTGGCGTGAGATAGCAGGGCAGCGACGTTCGTGTCTGAGAGTCACAAGGCTTCTGGACTGGCCTTACTTTCTTCTGTCTTGGCTTCTGGGGCCCTGACAAGATAAGGGCTCAGCGAGATGATGTCGTGGGCTCTCCCTGGCTTCTTGCAGAGATTCCCTCCCTTCCTCCTCCTCCCAACACTCCCTTGACTGACAAAGTGAACAGTTCAGCGTATGGACACAAATAAGATGAAAACACACAAACAGAAACCCAGTTTTGCATTAAGATTTCTTTTTAATGTTCCCTGAGGACTAATTTGCAGGAAGAACCTTTCAAATTCAAGCCACCACATCAGGAGCATTTTCATTCCTTAGCCTCCTGAAAGGTCAGCCTGCAGCAAGACACCACCAGATCTCGTCCCAGCTGTGAGTGGACATGGTTGTGGGACACACGTCAACATGAAGAGAAGGGGGTTGCCCTTGGCTGTTGACCACAGGGGACCTCCTTTATGGATCTGCTGCATCTGAGGTGGCCAAGCCAGGCAATGCAAATTTGTCTGCGAAACATTAAAAAATGGAAATCAAAGAAAAATGACTCAACTCGACAAGAAGAGGGCAGAGTAAACAGAGACAAGTGAGAAGCAGAAAGAACCATAAAATAATAGGAAGTGTTGACTAATCCCTCTCATACTTGTTTGTACATTAAAGGAAAGGAGCTGCATGCTTTACAGCCAGAGAAAGAAGAAGAAGAACAAAGAACAAGACAAAGCTGATAATACAGACAATCCTTACTAAATGACCAACCATTCCTCCTTATTATCTTCAAAAATCTTTCTGTAGTGAAACTCCCGTAAGAGAATTGCCTTTTAAGACTCACTTCCATGGGATTAGCAGTATTTTTTAAAATGTATGTTCATACCTTCTCAAATAACTCAGAAAATTGAATTTATTATTATGATTAAAGACTCGTGTTGGCGGTCCATTGTGGATCTCTCTGCTGAATTAAAGAAATCAAACATGCCTTTAAGCTCCTGCATGCTCACCTACTGATTACATTATTTTCAGATCTCTTTAATCTGGGATTTTCCAAACAAAGGACTGTGCAAATTTGCAGAGCAGTCGTACAGCTCTTGATGTAATGTTCTTTGTTAAAGGCATGTGTTTGCACATCCTAATCCTTCTTTCATTGTGGTTTTTGTTTTCCAGACAACTGAAGTACGACTATCCCAGTGCTGTGGTTCTTAGTACTGATGACTTCTTCACTAGAAATGGTGTGTACGTGTTTGAGCCTGACTTCCTAGAGGATGCACACAAGTGGAACCAAAAGAGAGGTGACTGAAATCGATCCAGTCTTTTGTCAGCATAGTTTTGCTTTTCAGTATGTCTTCAAATTGAGCCCCCAAATAAAAATATCTCAAAGTAGGTGAAGTTCATGGTGTATTGGTTAAAATATATTTGCCACTTCTGATATTATTTTGTAGCGTTAAAGAGAGGAATTTAAAATGAATTAATGTTGGTGATAGTTACTGGTTTTGGAAATAGAACTGACTCTGAGGTAGCCCTGCTGAAGCTTGATTAACAGCAGGTGGCATGCAAATGCCAGCACTGCAGCTGCTCAGCACAGCTGTGTGCCTGGCATGGTGCAGACTGCACCTCCTTAGGTGTCTGTCCTGACCTAGAAGTGGGTGGCAGTGAGGAATTAGTGACAGGCAGGAGGAAAACTTCCAAACCTCCATAATTTGAGAATGAAATGACCTACATGGCTAGCTGAGAGAGAAAAATGTCACATATATTGGAGGCCGTGCTCTGAACTCAGTTATAGCATTGGCAAACGTACCTTGGGATCATAAAACAGACATCTTTTGCAAATAATGGTCTCTCATACTTGCTGTAAATACCTAAATGTGTCTAAATGTGTTCACACAAGTTTCAGATCTTGCTACTGAGCACAGCCACCAGCTGCATCACCTGCAGGAAACACCTGCTGGGTGCCGACCTCTGCTTGCTTTTGGGTGGTAGCTACAAACCCAAGTCCGGCGGGGAGTCAAGCGTGCTAGGAGTGGGCAAGGAAAGGACCCTTCTAGGCTAGGAAGACCTGGCTCAGTCTGTTACTTAATACGTTTTAGCTTTACTTGATGTGTTACATTACAGCACGCAAAGCAATGAAGAATGGGAAAAGCCCGGTTATTATTGATAACACCAACATCCATGCTTGGGAAATGAAGCCGTATGTGATGATGGTAGGGAAAGCTATGATTTATTGCTTTTACACGCTCAGCTCTGACATTGAAGAGGTGATCTGACTGAAACAATTCTTAACAAGGCTAAAACTAATGACTTCCATTTTCCCTCAGTCCTCTAATTATAGTTAATAATTTATATTGCGAAGACATAGGGGAAAAGGTGCCTATGCAATTATTTTATCTAGCCAGCTATACACCTCAGTGAAGGCAAAATTATTAGAAAGATTAATGATCTTTGAACTTGCCCTGTAGCTTCTTGGCAATCAGGCAATCCTCAGCAGTATGAGTGTGACAGTTTCCAAACTGTTGAATCTGAAACTGACCAAATCTAAGAGTTTCCAAAGTTAACAAATATATCAAAATTTTAGTTTATGACTTGTGAAAAATACATCAGAAAGAGTCCTTGAAGGGTGCATTCAGTATCTCTTTTTAGTAGTGCTGGCAGGCATAGCATTTATTGCCAATATCTTTAGCACAGTTTCATAGTCTGGCCTGCCTGATAACATCACACTCATGCTTATGCACAGCTATAAGTTCTTGGGTTCCAATCACGTTAGAAAAAAAATTTGGGTCAAGGTATTGCTTTTATGGGAGCTCAGAAGAGGCAAGAATTAATAGTGGTGTTGGAAACCTTGGACATGTTACTGTGCTGGAGGAAGTTGTGAATGCTTCTGGGTGACCATGAAGCAAGTGAGAGATCAGAACTAGAGGTGTACGAGATGTAGAAAGATCAAGAGTCCCCTGCCTCCTTTCTGCTACTACATAATCTCTTCAGGAGGCAGTGTTCACACCTCCAAATCAAATCCCAAAAGCAATCAATAGCTGTGTTAGCTAAATATATATACACATACACATATACATATAGATGTATATGTATACACATATGGAGATACAAATATGTTGCTTTACCATGAAAAAAAAAATCAAGACCTGTAGGTTCAGTGCCTGGAAATAGCACGACACTCCCAGAAGCTCCAGCTTGGCGCAGCCAACCTGTGGCTCTTGAACCTTCTGTGACTGCCACAGAGCTCCCGTGGCAGAGCCCCATTGCCGCGGGGAGCAGGGTGCTGGGGCAATGCGGAGGCAGGGTGTGCTGGGAGACCCAAAGCCTTTGGTGTAAGGGGGAATGGACTGGCAGGGAGTCAGACCAACACCCTGGTGGGAGCCGTGGTGAGCTTCTTCCTTCTGGCTCCTGGAGATGCGTGATACATCTCTTAACCTGATAAAAATTTTAAGGGGGGGCTGGAAAATTGGCTACTCCTGGGTTTGGTGGCCCTAAATCTAAAACTTGTGTGTATTTCTTCAGGCACGTGAAAATAGCTACGAAGTTATATTCCGGGAACCAGATACACCCTGGAAGTTCAATGTTCACGAACTGACAAGGTACAGCTTTTTCTCTTTGGTGCAGCAGACAGCTTCTCACTGTTGTGCTCTGAGAAAGGTCAGCACTTCTCCTCTTCATACCCCCTGAAATGTCACCTGGTAAATGACAATGAAAGGGCGTGCGTACTTCATTCAGGCTGAGCCATTTCTGCTGTGTAATTATTTGAAACAAGTCAGCTTTTGCAGTAGCCTGCCAAGACTGTAAGGCTAACTCAAACACCTGCAGTTTGGGGCAGCGTTTTAGCAATTGATAAAGAGACATCTGAAAGTTGCTTCCAGTACCTTCAGCACTGGCTGCAGGTTTCCTGATACCAGATAAACGTCCTAGCGATACCCTAGGTTCTCTAGGTACCTAAATCTTTAGTCCACAAGCCGTGAGCAGTGTAAATCTCCTGTAAGAAGGCAGGTAGCTCTTGCCAGAGCTCTGTTCATGCATCCTGTATGCCCCCGGTAAGGCACAGGATGTCAGTCTTGAAGGACAGCACCATTCCCAGCTGCTTGGGCAGAAAAAAGGCAGGAGTATGGGCTGGTTTGCTCTGATCAATTCTGGTTCTGCATCATCTTTGCAGTTGTGCTGGTTGCTGACCCCAGGTGCACACTGCCCATGTGTAGGGCACTGGCTGCTGGTGGCTCTCATGCCCATGACAAGTGGGGATGCTGCAGCTGGAGACCTGCTGCATTGATTTCATCTTAATTCCACTGGAGGAAAATAAAACAAAACAAAAACAAACATTTTGAGCACTCCAGGATTTGCACACAGCAAGACTTTGAAAATGCAGCTGCAAGACAACGTCACACTAGCTCACTAGTAGGGCCTCATGGAGTTAAATGGTAGAAATAAAGCTATTCAGAGCTCACGAACTCCCAGAGACACAGAAGTACCTGGCAGTCTTTGAAAAGTTTATGATTTGTCCAGAAACCCCTGCATGGTTGAGCATATTGCTCCCCTCTTCCCAGGCCTACTTTAATTTATATATTTGCCCTGGAGTCACCGTGTGTGGCCATGGGCAGCTTCCATTACAAACAGTGAAGTCCTACACGTTTCTGTTTCCGCTTCCTTCCCCCTATTTTTATAGAACAGAACCATTAAGGTTGGAAAAGCCCTCCAACATCATCTGGGCCAACCATCCCCCTACTGCCAGTATCACCCACTAAACCATGTCCCTAAAATCATGTGCAATGTCTCCTCTCCTCCCTACCTCATCTTGTGTTCCTATTGAGTCTTCCCCCCCCTGTTTTCACATATGGAGCCCAAACCTGTGTTTTACAGGTGCAAATTCCCAGCTTTTCTCCCCCACCCCCCTAGTCGCTGAGCTTGCTACAGAGCCACCAGCAGCACCACCTCCCCCACCATCACTTCTGCCCATTCTGCATCACATGAGGGATGATTTTTTTTCCCCACATGCACTCAGCTAAAGCAACAACAGATGTGTGACCTCCACACCTGTTACAAGTCAGTGCCTGGGCTATCCACAGCCAGAAGTATGAAAGCTCATCCTGGTGCTAACAAGCTGTTGGCTCCAAAACCCAGCAATATTCACATAAAATAAGATACAGGTCTTGTACCTAGCTCTTTCTCACCTGGCTGTTTCAGTGCATTCGCCTAACCTCTTCTGGCCTTGCTGCCCACAAAAATATGCGGGTTACTTTTTCCAGCAGTCCCTACAGTACTGTCGAGAGGCAGGTGGCTGCGACCAATGGTTTAGCCAAAAAACAACAGCTAGAAAAGGCTCACCAAGCACCAGGAGCGATGTCCAACAAATGCAAGCCAACCCGTAACATATTTCTGCTACCGTTGCCTCTACAGAAGAAATATCCACGACGTCCCGTGGCAAAAGATCCAGCGGATGAAAGAGGAATACGAGCACCACGTCACCTTCCACAGCGTTCTCCACGCCCAGCAGCCCGGCAGAGACGACAGAAGCGCCACGGGACCAAGCCCAGCTCACGGCCTGGGCGCCCACCACAGCCCCCCGCCGGGCTGCTCACACAGACCGCGCCCGGCACGCACGCGCACCCTGCCATTTCGCTGAGGGGTGGAGGCTTCTGTGCGTGTTTTAATTATCAGGGGATCAAAGTCTCTAGTTTTACTTTATTTTTTTAAACTAAACTGTTTTATATTCTTGTATTTTCCTACTGCATTTCAAAAGCAGACTTTTAGTTCTTAAAAGTCTTTACAAGGCGCTAGATTATGATCTCACAGATCTTCCTGGCTGATTGCCCTCTTATCTCTGGCACAAACTGCGTGCCCTCATCCTTCTTCCTTCACTAAAATTCATTCTGGCTTATGGTAAAATTTGTTGGCTGGGCCTCACTCTTTTTTTTTTTTTTTTTTTTTTTTTGCATTGCTGTAACTGCTAGAGAGCACTGAATGCTCTTAGATTTTTTTTCTTACAGCCCACGTGGCCAATTCCTTCTCCATGCAGTGGTCACTTCTTGCACTTTTGCTCCTGGATAATCCTTTCTGTCGTCCCCTTCTTGTCTGGCATGTTTTAACTGCTAACTTTCAGAGAGGTGAAAAGTCGATCATGGAAAAGGTAGCTCTAAGAGAGTGTAGCAAGATTTGATGCTCTTCTGCATCTCCGCATCTTCTGCCTGCATCTATGCTGTTCTTACCTTAGCACTAACACAGCCAAACAGCATCTCCAGCCTGAAGGAGGAAAACTTTAATGCTTTAAACTTCATCTTGTGGAGACAGCAGAGGAGGCAGCGTTCAGTTTCCTGAAGGAAAGATTGGTACTGGGTGAGTGCTTGCTAACATGAAGGTGGCACCGGGCTACAGAGGCAGCTGTAAATAGGCAAAGCACAAGGCTGCTGCCTACCTGAACTCAGGACAAAGGGTATTGCACAAAATGACAACTTGAGAAAGGAGGGGGAAAAAAGTGTTTGTAAGGGAAGAAATTGACCCCTTCTGCCACGCAGTGCAGAGAAGCCATTGACTGATGGCTGGATGAGGAAAAGAAGCTATTCTGCAGGAGTTCCAAAAAACTTTTAAAATCCTGTTGATAGGTCTTGGTCAACAGGGCTCATGAAACATTATTGTAAAACTCAGCATTTGTGATGGCAATTTTCTGTAAGTAGGTGCAGAATTACACTGCCACCTGGGCAGTGGCTGTAGAAGAGGGCAGTAGCAAGGTAGTTGGCAGTAGGAAATGAAGAAATGAAGGAAATGAAGCTCTAGGAGTCTGTATAAAGCAGTAGGGGTGGGATGAATTATAGTTTTTATTTTTATTTTTTAACTCAGGCTGCATGTAAAGCAGCACTGTCACCACTGTAAATAATTGTTCATTAAGGTGTTTAGGGCACCTGCAGCATTGCACAAAGTTTTTAAGTGAAGCCGCTGCCACCCTCTTACATTCCCCAGTCCCACCACAGTGCCCAGCTTGGCTGCAGGAGCTGCCCTCAGCCCGGCACTTGAGCCAAATTATGGGCACAGGACTGCAGGAAGGGCACCAGGAGGGAGCTGCTGCCTTCCTCCTTTGACTTCTGAAGGGCGAAGGCAGGACAACGGCATAACTAAACCATGGAGTCAGAGCCTGCCACGCAGAACTGCTTCTCTTGTGCAGAAGCTCCAGTTTTGAAAATCTTCACCTGCAGAACTTAATGAGAAAGAAACCATGAACTGAAGTACTAACTCCCTCCTGGCAGAAAGAACGTGGGATGAAATTAAGGGCCTGGCTTTCTTTCATAACATTCTGGCTTAAAGTAGTACCTCTAACTAAGACCAAGGATTTATTATTACTACTTTAATTTTTTTTTTTTACTATGAATCAGTCATAATTATAGTTCTTTTCTAAAAGTTTTAGCACTGCACAGAAATTTTAAGGAATTATGGTTTACATAATTTTAAGGAATTATGGTTTACAGAACCATGCCAGAATTACAGAGGAGTATTTTGGAATTAAGCTGCTGTGGTTGGTTCCAATAAATTTAGACAATTGTTGATTTTGCCCTGTGCTACTTCTGACAAACAACTACGCTAATGCCACAGCTGGTAACAAAAGAGGTTGCTTGAGACTGAAACAAAGACCCTGCCAGAATTCAACAATACATCAGAATCAAAGTGATGGGTTATAAAACCTCCAGCCAGAGTGATGCTAGGGTATGTGATGTTTGTGTGAGAAATGTATGATTATTCAGCTCCAAATCATTTGTCCTGCAGCTGAAATGTCCTGAGGATTTTTTTGTAATATAACTTTATTAAATACAACCAGGATCTAATGTACAAAGTAAAAATCATTTAAACTTGAAATATATACAATACTGTACACGTGTATCTAGTAGCATTTTCGGGATTTTCGTCTTTGCAGCATTCTGTGGGTTGATAATGAGCCCCCAAGCTCCTTTGTGTCCTCCTGAAGAGCCTCAGCTCCTTCAGAACTGCTTTTTAATGAGTTCTTTGCTTCCTCAGCTGATCTGGAACTATGTTTGGATGAAAGATCATCAGACAAATTAGTAGCTATTGTACTGGTCTCATTTACACCCTCAGTCTTCTTTTCTTCTGGTAAAGTATTTATGAGTGCTTGCGTATTAATCATCGCCAGTTCTTCATCAGCAACCAGGTCATTAACGGGAACACGGACAGCTTCTCTCACTTTTCTGCTGGGGGTGACAAAACCCACATTGGGATTTGTTTCTTTCCCTGACTTGCTACGCTGTAAGCCCAAACTTCGCGGAGGCTGAAATGCCTTCTTTAAAGATGGAGAAATGGTCGAACAGATCGGTGTCAGGGGTGGAGGGGCAGGTATGCAGCTGAGGAAGTCCATTGCTTTTCTCTTTTTGCTGTTTTTGGGGTGGTCTTCATCAGATGAGGGGGTTTTTGCTGACCCTTGTGGGACGAGTTTCATATTTGGTGTGCTGGTTGACAAAGGGCTCAGATACTTTATTTCCATTTTAGAAGATGAGATCTGATTAAAAAGAGAAGTTTTATGGTGAATAGAAAATCCATTCGTAGCAGTAGTGGTAGTCGATCTTCCTCAACTAATTCCATACATTATTTTTTTCAAGTACTGATGTTTACAAGTCACTGTTTGCACACACATTTAACTGTTTGCACAGTTACACTGCTTCTGAGAACTAAGCTAAATGTATGGGAACTTTCCTGTGCCAGCTGGTAAGAATGCAAGGCAGTCATTACAAAAATGAGTCAACTGAGTCTTCTGCATTGGATATATGCTCAATGGGTTGTTAAATAGGGAAAAATGAAGGAAAAAGGGGTAGAATAAAAACCATGAATACATGCAAGATACCCACTACACAGCACTGCAACACATACTTGAGAATATCTTTAATCAAATTGAGAAAAAATAGCATTAATATATTTAATAAATTGATATATATCACTAAACATTCAGAATATTAGTACTGTCCCTGAAATGGGAAAGGATGCCTTACAGACTGCATTTTAGTCCTGAAGAATTGATCTGAAGTCGGTGTGTTTCCACCTCCCTCACAACTATTCAATGATTGGCAAGAAAAATTTTTGTTCTGATTCACTCCATGTTGCACATCAAGAAAGACTTGCCACCAGCAGCCTCGATGGGAAGCAGAGTACTATTTAACTCAATTTTTGGCAACAGTACTATAAAATCCCAGCATTTACTAGGTGATACCTCTTCCCTTTAAACCTACAAAATAGCAAGCAATATCTAGAAAAAAAACTATGAAACAACCTCTAAACAAGAGCACATGCTGTAGAGTCTCCTGGAAGAAACATTTACAGATCAAAAATTTTCCTCCCAATCATATCCATGTCAGATAACCTTTACAATGACATTGATGAAGTAGTAAATACTTCCTTGTTTCCTATAGGGGAAGGAGGATTCATTTTACTCATAAAATTCAGAGTATTTAAAGTAAGCTGTCAAAACACAGACCGTGAGGGGAAATTTTCGTATAGTGCTTGGAGGAAGATGAGGCTAGAGAGCTCCTCCCAAGGAATAATTGTAACCCACACAAGGAAAAGCTTCTCATCAGCTTGCCTTGCCCTACAGAGAACCTGTGGGGCAGACTGAAAACAGAGACCATTCACTACAGCCAGCAGTATAAAACCTGCTTATATCCTTACTGTATGTAAAGCCAGTATGAAAACAAAATTAATTACTAGAAGCTTACCAAACTTTTATCCGGTGCATAGAGGCCTGAGTTACAGGAAGGAGAAAAGCATTCTGAACCACATCTTTTAGGTAACATGGGTGTGAGTGACTGACTTCTTTGTAGCAAATTCATCAATTTACTTTCTGCGTCAGAGCAAAAGGAGTCCACGTTCTATAAAACAGAACAGATTACAATGCAGAATAGTTGTTTTTAAAATTATGTACGTATTCTGTGCTCACAAACTAGGGCTTTGTTTCCCTCATTATAATGCCACAAGAAGTTAATTTTGTATAAAACCAACAAATCAGAAGTCCATTGCACCTTCAATGGAAAAGAAATACACCTTCCTCTTATTATTAGCAAGAAAAAAAAAAAAAAGAAAATACTTTTTCAGTAAGAAGTGAGAATGCATGACCAAGACATGCTATTTGGCACAACTAGAAAGTTGAAATTAAGAAAAATAAATAAAACCATCAGGCTGTTGGTTGATATTGAACACGTTCAGGTGAACAAGACAGAAAATTTCAACTTTAAGTGACAGATTGCCTGCTAGCAGGTGAAAACAGGTTTGCTAGCCAGAAAAGATCCTGTGGCACCTGCTGAAGACAGGGATGTTGAGCTGATGGGAACAGAACAGCCAAGACATTCAGTAGGTGACATGGAGAGTCCTTGAAGAGAAGCACATGAACACCTTGCTCCATCTTCAACAAAATCCCCTCAAATTCAGCATTATCTGCATTACTTGTTTTAAGATTCGGTAGCACGAATGGATTTTTTGGTGACAGATAGACACTGCAATAACTCAAATCCATCATTAAACTACAAATGTAAAGGTTTACCTCTACCAGACTTCTCAGCTCATTAAACTTCTCTTGAAGGTAGGTTTCCTTTGGGCTGGCTGAGAACACAGAAAGATCTCCAGCCACCAGCATAGGAATTTCTGACCTGAAGTCAGACTGCCACTGAAGGTTGCTTGCAGAAATGAACGACGAGCGAACGACTATATCCTCAATAGCAAAGTGCCTGAGATCAGCCCAGATCTTTATTGCCACCAGATTATAGCTTTCATCAGATAAATAAACCATAGTAGCAAAACCTAAAAGCAAGAAAAAAATGAATCAAACCATAAGACTTTAAATAAAGGTTGATTACTGCAATTCGTGTCTATAAATAGTCACGCACATCTTGAAAGAGTTCTAACTGAGAAATACAAAACAGCAGCCTGTCAGCCTGCTAACAGATGTTTAATGCTTCATTCACATTCTACACTCGCTCCATACTGATTACAGCAAACAATTCCAAATCTGCATTCCAGTGCTTAAACATACTCTATGGTGCTTCTGCTTTTTATCAGAAGATTCTCCACCTGTCTACTCGTGAGCTCCAAGGGGCTTGGATCCACTCAGCCCATGACACTGCACGAAAAAGGAGCTCACGTACGTGGCAGATGCTAATGCTGCACACAGAACATGGGTGTGAGAATGCACCTCATGGAACACAGTTAAAGAAAAAGCTTCTTTTAAGCTTGAATACTCAAATACTAAATTCTTGCTCAGCAAATAAGTCCTTTTTTCTCTAGGAAAACAGTTATCTGCCAGTGTATCACGGTGATGGGCTATATTAGCTATTATATAACTATATGTGTATATTGGCTGCTATATAACACCAAAGATCATCTTGACTTTTGAAATAAAAAAAAAACTTAATGGTGATTCAATGTCACGAACATGGTCAACAACGTACCTGTTTTGCTAACAGAAATTACGACTCCAACTAAATCAACTTCGGCACATGGTGGCTGAAAAGAAGGATCCAACAAACTGGTGAATTTTAGAGCCTTTCTTGGAAAGAAAAGCTGCAGCAGCATCTTCTGTGAGACCTTAAAAAAAAAAACAAACACCACCAACACACTGATACACAGATTGACACTTTTTAGTGATATACCTATGCAGTTAAAGCACTTACTGATAGTTGTAGATACTGAGTTTTCTTTGTTGCTGTCAACTGTATGTTAGTTGATTCTGCTCTTCCTTTGGACTGTGATGTGGACAGCTGGTAGATTCTGAACCGACTGCCTTCCTTCAACAGCGAACAAACGTCTAGCGGTGGACGCCAGATGCTCAGTATCACTCCTAGTAACACCAGATTAAGATATATTAGGTGGGCAACACGAATACAAAAGCTTTTTAGCAAAATAAAACCAGAAACAGTTATATGCAAGCTGTGGGTAAACTCTTCAAATCTTACTATGTTGGCCAGTTACCATGTGAAGATGAAAGTTATTTATTCCCCAAGTACTAACCTTTATGTTTTTCTTGCTTTCTGTAGTCTACCACACATAATTTCCACACAGTGGACACATCCCTTTTGGAACAACCATATTTTTCCTTTTCTGCAGACTCTACAGCCTTCTTGAATTCTTCCTGTATCCGAGTTTGCTTTTTATCATTCATCAGCTGCCTGTGAGCATTCAGAGCTTTCAGCTGATCTTCACTGAGATAACCCTGTAGCCAAGAGAAAATGTATTCAGTATCTTTTTTTTAAAAACAAACAAACAAACAAACAAACAAAAAAAGATCCTGACAGGATCCTTTATAGTCTCTTTCCTAAATGCTCTTCTGTTACAGAAAAGTTATTGTTCAACTGACACACTACTTAGACTCAAAATGTTCGCATAACTGGGAACTCTAGTCTTTACTGGTACTCAGTTGTCTATGTATTACATTATACACTGCTCCTGATGGGTAATTAGTGAGAAGCCTGCTTAAGAACACATAACTAAGGTGAGCATTTCATACAACAGGCACTTCTGCCAGTTTAATAAGAAAGATGTTACAAAAAAGCTCTGTAAGAAGAAAAGAAGAGTTGCATCTCCCAGCAGGCTGCTATCTCTGAGCTGACTAATTTACACTAAAACACATCGGGAGACAAACGGCAGTAAGATCACGTAAACTCTTCATCGAGCAGCACGCAAGAAAAATGTGTCTTACTAGGTGCATTCAGTTTTCACATACATATGTCAAAACAAAAGTAATAAAACCACAAATAATAATTTTTAATTGTACTATATCCTGGATTTTGTATATCCAGAGAAAATCACTTACTCTCTTTTGCAATCTAAGAGATTAATCTATTTAAACAGGACTTCATTAAAGCATTTTCCAAGTAAATCACAATTTACTTAGCAATAAGCATACTGTAGGAAATCTTGATGATTTAAATCGCAGTTTTGTGGCTGATTTTAGCAGGAAGTACTAGGCTAGAAATGACTGCACAAGCATTTCAAAAGTAGCCCAATTGGCTCTACTGTTACCTCCATATAACCAGGGTCAGATGCATTCTGGATTGCTTCATAAAGTTCGGCACCATCTTGCAAATTATGGATTTGCTGTCTTGTAACTACACGTGAACTTGGTGTTTTTCTGCTGGCTCTCTCTGTTGGAAAAAAAAAAGTCCATTATGTTGAGTACAACCAATACACTTTAAAAGTGAAGGAAAAATTATGATGTAGGAAGTACAATAACTTAGGACTTACCAGAATGAAGCTACCAAACTCTTCTATGTAGGGATAGATAGATGTTTGTAGTTTTTAGGAAGATAGAAATGGAAAAAAATCACTTTTACAAACTACGTTGTATTTAGTTGTAATACACAATAGAATACAAACTCTGGGGAAGGTCTTACGAGATGGCATAGCCAGTTCTCAGCAGCAGCTCTGGGATGCACCTGACCAATGAGGTTTTCTGAACCAACAGGAAAACAACAGTTTTAACAAGGCAGTAGCTTTCTGCTGATGTAGCAAGCAATTCTCAGTGCCCGCACTTAGGGAGACTCGGCAGCTTGCCACAAAACTACACCGATACTTGACCATGCTGTCTGTGTGCCAGTCACCTCCTCCTCTCATACAAGGGGAAAGTGAAAGTCTCAAAGATAACAAGGTCTGGGATGGCAGGTGACGCAGGACTGCACGTGAAGAAGCCTCCTTTCCTTCGGACACCAGCAAAAAGCCAGGTGAACTTAATTGCATTAGACAATAATCCTCTCCTCAGGTCGATCATCTTTGCTGCTCACACTTTGATCATTTTCTCAGTAGACTCCACTATACGTAGACCAGATACCAATCAAACAAAAAGCAACACAGTGAGGTGACTGATATGTTTAAGTTCACGTCCGTGATGCTAAGAATTATACAGCAATCTCCAATTTCAACTGGGAATTCAGATTTCTTTTAAGGGTATGGCATTACTTGCCCTTTCTTTGTTATTGATAACGCTCCCCAGGTTCTGATGAAGCAGTCAGATAACATCTCAGTGTTATAGGTCACCCCAAGAAAGATTAACCAAAAAGGAGAGGCGAGCTGGGTTGCAGATAATGACCCTATGGACTTTGAACTGTGCAGGCTATCGTTTGTGATGGAATCCTATCTGTTCCTGTAGAAAAATAAACGACGTTCCCCTCCGCACCCCCAAACAAAACAGATCCGAGCGTGAAGGCACCCAGAATTCACGATCAGTGTGGCAAGAATCCCGGTGCCCAGAAACAAAAATGTTTCTGTGTTATTACATATTCTGAAATGATGAAATCTTTACCTTCGTGCTTTTCAAATTCTGCTTGGATTTTTGCAAATAGAGCTTCCAGTTTCTTTTGTTGATCCTCTGCATGCCTGGCAGCTTCCCTTTCTTCAGCTCGGCTGTTACGAAATACATATGAGCCGGCTGACGTCTTTTCCATCCACTGAAACACAAAGATTTAAATAAACCCCAGACCTTCTATTTTTAACCTCATCTAGCTTCCCTCCAATACTCACTGTTTAAAGCATTTCTAGTTAAAAGTGAACAGGTTTAGAAGTTTTTAGTATAACAGATCCAAGGTTAAAAGAAAACAATAAAACAAAACGGAGCAGTGGTTGGTAAATCTTCTCTTTAAAGATACACAGACAGAATGGAGCAGCTGTAGTCAAACTTCAGTGATTTAACAGCTGAATAAACCATCGCTTATAATAATAGGCAATGATATAATTTAGAAGATAGCTGGATCCCACTTGTAGATACATTTAGGTACAAAACAAACTCAGCGCTCAAAAATATACCAGAACTGCATCCTACCCAACTTGTCTTTCAGCGCCGACTGGACTGTTTTAACCTGCTAGATTAGATGCTGTGAAAGATGCTCTTAAACATTTTCATCTTGAAGTGTTTCCACAGGATAACAGCCTTGCCCACAGCCGTGTCAGAGCCGGCTTGGCAAGTGCGTGCCTTGAAGAGATAGGTGGCCAAACAAAGAGGCCACTGCAGCTCAAAGTGGTCTCCCTCTCTGCTGCACAGCCCCATCTTGCACTGCCCTAGCATTTACCTGATTGTACCAGACACCAGTTTCCTATTGCAATAGACAAATAGCAGTTTGAGGTTGGTTTGAGCTGTAGAGCACAGAGAAGCAGCAGGACAGTACGGCAGGAGCAGGAGGAGGAAAGCTGTAGGACTGCTCCTTACGAGGCAGTGAATTGTTGAAATCGGCTCTGCCTGCCTCGTTAACTGCACGCCTTCCACTTCCTGCACTGCTCACAGTCTGACAACTTTAATTACAGTTACTGTGACTCCCACACCCCTTGGCTTGAGGTAAAAGAGATACATAGCTCAAGTCTTCCTATCGTTTTGGTACGACTGAGCAAGATTCTCGGTCTTTTTATAAAAACAAACAAACATATCTGCCCATCCATCTCTGGAAACAGCAGGATATGAAGCACCACTTTCCTCCCCAGCCTGGAAGCCACACACTGTGATGGCATTACAGATTACTGTGCCCTTTCTGGGACCTAAGTAGATGTTAGGTCTACCAGGATGTCCATGTAATAAGTGCTGTAATTTCCTCCGTTAAAATAATGATCTAAATATCAAAGTAATGTTTCAAGCTAAATACTGCTATTACCTTTATATGGCAAATAAAGTGGAATTCAGTCTGCATTGACCAACAGTTACACATCATTTTAGAAAGCAAATGAAGAAAAACCCTGTATGTGCATGTCAAGTGTAGCATTCTCTGAGAAAAAGTTAACAGAATCTAGAAGTTGTATTATGGCTAACATGTTAACATTCAGAGGACTGATTACCAAGAAAAAAAAAAATGTTTCTTTTTATAATTGGGACTGTTACAAAAAGCTCTACTTTGTGTTGGTACGGCCTCACCTCAAGCACTGTGTGCAGTTCTGGGCACCACAGTATAAAAAGGATATAAAACTATAAGAGGGTGTCCAAAGGAGGGCTACAAAGGTGATAAAGTTCTATGATTCCAAGTAGTTACCACTTGATGTCCACAGATCCTTTAAATATGGTCAGACTTCACTGTATCTAAAACATCTTCACTCTATTTTATACAACAGTCATGTTGTATTGTAAATAATATTTTCAATAACAGATCTTTTATGTAGCTGGCTGTGTTGTATAGTAAGACAAAATTAATCTTACCAAAGGTTATCAAATATTTAACTTCTTTGCAGGGATACATATGTTAGTGACAGGAAAAAAATGGGTTTCACATTTCTACTCAGAGTTGAAACTGTCGATGTTTTTTTTCCTCCTTTAAGAGGAATTATGCTTTTTAGATTACTGAACCCACAGTCAATCATTTCTGGCTTTTTGAGACTGAAGCAAAGCAAGCCAGAACATACCGAGTGTAAATTGAAATTCTTCTTATAACAGGATACTCCACTCCTGAAAAATTAATTATGTGCACACTGCAAGAGCCACTTCTGCTTACACATCATGGTACCATTTCTTGATTTTATTTAACTGCCTCTATTATGGCACCTTTGAAGAACAATATAGAAACTAGCTATGAGATAAATTAGATCTAATAGAAACAGTTAGATTCATAAAATACTTATACCATACCTGAATAGGGTAAGTTCTTTGAATGATGACATCAATACACCCCACTGCACCACCCTCGCTGTAAAGCGATGACAGAGGCAAAGGGAAAGGTCTGGGATCCCGGTGAAATCCTAGTTTTGTGTGCCATCGTGTGCAGCGGGTGCTGTTTGCTGAAATCTGAACAAGTTAAATGTTGAACGATAAACTGGCATTGGTAGGTCAGAAGGAGATAATCTTTCCTTTAGATTGAGTAAGTTTTTTTCGTTTTTTATATTGACCTCACTAAGGAACTCTTATTTTTGCACCTGAACAGACTGCGTTTTAATTTCAAGGTTTCTTTTCACATTGAAAAGCTTACTTTAAACAGCTGTGACAGATTTGATGAGTTAAGATTCTCTAGGAAATTAGCATCTATGAGATATGTCATTGCTTTATACCAGAGCAACAAAATTTTTATGCTGAAACTTCACACATCACTTTAATCAAACAAGTCAAGCCTTCCCCCCAAGCCCTCCCTCTCTTTTTTTTCCCCAATTCTTCCTCAACCTTTTATACTGTCTGTGATGGATCAACACCTTTCTTAACCTGGTGCTTAACCATGTTAAGGATAAAACATGCAGCAAAACTTGTCAGAATCTTACAGAAGAAAAAAAAAAAAAAAAGGTACTTTTATACTGTTTATTTTGTTGGAAGAGAAACTTGTATTACATTACTGACTAGTGTTAACTATCTTGTCTTACAAATGTGGTAATTAAACTACAACAAAATTGTTTACACAACCCCAACAAAACCTTTTCTGTTTACACAACCCCATCCAGCTTACAGCATGGCTCAAGCAAACAGCATCTGTCCCATCTCTCAGTCACATCCAAGCAAGCTGAACCAGTATTTTGGTTTACCTTCAACATAAGGGAATCTGGGGCTTCCAGTGGTGTACATCCATTCTGAGAGCCAACGAGTTCTGCTCCATGTACAATGATCTTCTGACCAACTGTAAGCCTCCTTCTATGTAGGAAAGCTTTGATGGGTGGATCCAGAAGAGCTCTAATCCCATACCAGCCATCAGTAACTTCAATTATTGCTGCTCCTTTTTTACTTTCCATATTGTTATTGCTGGGAGATGCTACAGCGTTCAGTGATATGATTTTAGAAACGCACAGCACAAGTGTTTTACCTGCTGCATCATCTCTCTCCGTTATTTTTTTGATTGCTGATCGTTTGCTTTTATCAATTTCCAGGTCATACCTACAGAAAAGAAGCCGTGACACTGTTAAAGTGAACAAAATCCATCACATTGTTTCCCCTTAAAATCAATTGTTGCAAATCATTGCTTCATCTACATGAAGAAGTGAAAATTATCTAAATATTTGCAAATAACATGCAGTACTTTTTTAATATTGGTATGTTTTAAGTTCAACAAAACAAGCATTCTGATAAATACTAAATGCAAAGTAGAGATGTTTATTTTATAATATTATGAGCAGAAAGCACGCAGTCACAATTCCAAATGTGTTGCTACACGCTTACCTATATTTCAGCTGCAACAGCACTGTTTCTGGTGTCAAACACCTGGTAGCAAATTCATGTGGAAAAGCTACTTCCATGGCTGCCAATTTCCATACAATCCACCTATAGTGATTGTAGACCCAGGCCTCTGTTATTAGCTTGGGATCCACACCAGGAGTGTCACAGAGAGCCCTGCAGATAAATCGTTAATAAATTAACCCAAAATCCATTATCAGCTTTTACTTGCCTATTTTTCCCTAGCATTACATGCAGCGTATGCACATAGGCAACATTAACAACGGAGTATTTATTATGGTGTAAACAGGAAGGTTACATTCCCTAGCCTGGTCTGGTTATTGTCTGAATACTGAAGTTTTGTCCTTATAAGCTTTGACAGCATGTCTGTGTGTACATGCAGCTGTTCTTGAAATGAACCTTTGACCCTGGCAGTAGCTCCAGGGGCATGCCCTCTCTGGTTCACAGTTATAGCATCGAGGGACAGAAGCATGCTCTACTCTCTTGCAGCCCCAGAATATCTCCTGCTTGCTTTGCTTGTCCCCATTGTTTGGCTATTTAAGCAATGCTTCATTCTGTGTTGATTCCAAGCAGTACCACCATGAACTGTTTAAGTTGATTTGGAAATCTCTGACTTTTCCCACTCAGCCAGTCACTAGGAAGGCTGTTTCACTGAAGGAAACAGAGAAGGAATTAAACCAAAGATTCAAATAAGTTGTTAGACTGATCAGAACACAATTTAAGGCCCACCAAAACATCAAGTTCCGACTTGTCAGGAAGGCTCAAGATTTTAATATTAAAATACTTAAAATTTTCTGAAGTTTTGCTAATGCAACAGTATGCTAGTTGTTCTGCTGCATGTGCTTTTGATTAAGTTATAATGTATGAATTTGCTTACATTAACACAAAACAATTTCTATTGAAGTGTTTAGGACAGATGCAGTCAATGCATACTTCTTTTATCAGTTCACCTTAAATGACCTGCAAAAGGAGACACAGAAGGACCCGGGATAATGCAAGAGCAAGGGTTGTTCGTGCATTTTTTCTGCTTCTTTTATATACATTCAAAGAAAGCCTGAAATAATCAGTGATTTTTCCTACTGAAATCTTGCCTTCCTTCAAATCATACTGCAAATTAAGTTATTTTCATAAGTCAGCTTTAAAAAAAAATAAAAACATTTGCACCCATGTTCTGCAACTCTTCCCCCAGCAAACTTCATTGCCACACTCAAACTAGAGCACAACAGAAATGAATCCTCTTCCATTTGAAAAAGCAAAACCTATCAATGCTATTAAACAAAAGTGATAAATTAACAATAATATTAACATTTTTCTGGACAATTTACACTGGAGAAGAACCTCCAGAAATTTTCTAAATTGACTTTTTGTTTTCCTTCATGCCCAACGAAGATCACTAACACCATTAGTCTACATAGTCAATTTATAAACCTACAGTATCTTCATTTACACTAACAGAGGTGTACTAAAAATGCAGTCAAAAAGTAGTGTTAGATTTATTCCAGCGATGGGAATCAAAAATTAATAAAGAGCACACCTGCCTCAAGTTCGTAAGAAACAATACCTGTAGAACTCCTTTTTTCCAGCCTTTCCCTCATCTGTAGGTATCAGCCACCCTCCATCAGCAAGCTGGATCCCATTTCCAGCTAATAAATACTCCTTACTGAAGAAGTCTTTGATGAGGAACTGGAACGATTCTGCGTTTGTGCTGTTAACTTGAACGCAATGTTTTGAAACACCGTGTCTGTAAAGCTGCAAAAAATTAGATGAAAATGACAAAAGACAATGACAATCCAGTAGGAATTCATCTGAGAGCTTTCATGTCTAATGCTATACTCATGTTAAGTTATCTTCTCGAGCTAGAGACTGTTCTGTATGACCTTGTCATTTCATACGTAATCCAAGAATACAGGAACTCACCAAACAGGACATCATGACATCATGGTGTGCTTCAAAAAAAAAAAAAAAAAACAAAACGCCGTACCAAAAGCAAGAAGCTTTTGATCTTGACTTACCTGAGCTTAAATGTTAACCATGTGTTATCTTAAGACAGCTTTTCACATAGGTTAGAAGGCAGTAGCAGCTACCATTGGTGGATTTTTTCCTTGTTTGACTACAACACTACAGAGACATTTATGATCCCCATTATTCTGAACAGTCTTATAAACCGTGGATACGCAAAGCTACCTAACAATGCAGCAACTGCTTCAAGAGCTACTGTAAATGCTTATCTCAAAACTGCAGAGATGTCAGTTAATGGATATATTCATCAAAAGCTACCGACTTTTTGTTTGCTAGTTTTAACGAACACAGCCCTGGAAAGACACAGTAAAAAGGTGTCACTGTACCTCTTCTGTAGAATAAAAGCTGGGAGACTTTTCTTCTACTGCAGTTTTCAGAGAGATTCTATTCCTTGCAGATGTTTTAATGACATAAAGGCTGCCTGGCTGTGAGCTAATATTTTGCCTGAATTTCTTTTTAATTCTCATTTCCTGTAGATCTCTAGCGCAGCGGAGATTTGCCATCATCTTGCTCATAACTGCAAAGAAAAACAACATCAAAAGCTTTTTACAATATATATATCAACTTAGGATATACAGTCACAGAATAAAAGCAGACTCAGAGAAGCTTGTTTTCTAAGCCACTATCCAGATTTTTAGAACCTGCAGTCAAAATATCCAGCAGTGCTAACTGAAGACATTAAATAATATTTATAATACATAATATCAGGAATTAATATAACATATATTTCACTTCTTCAGAATGAACTCTTCACAGGAAGCTCCAAATGAACATAAACCGGTTGATAATGACTGCAGCATCCATAATCCTGAGATTTTGACCTGCAAATAGGGGCTCTAATTTTGCAGATGCTCACGCACCTGTTTAAATCAATATACACGAGTCTGTGTGAAGAAAACCAAATTATTTGATTGTAATAGTTATGTAAGTTATACTCCTTCTAAGCTTTCTTGAATCTTCAAATGTGCAAGTCCACATGCTAAAGAAAGTCAAAGCTGAAAATTCAATCTCTGCTTCTTTGAAAAAGACCAAGTCAGCCCTATATTTTAGTTGGAAAACAGAATGAATACAAGCTTCTATAATAGTGAAAGATTACCAAGGCTAATCTTTAAGGTTCCAAGCACATTTTACTTGAGTATAAAAAAATCAAATGAAACATACTCCACCTTGCATCTTGTGTCTGAGCTACTCTGTGAAAACAATTTTTTCATGTTCTTAATTAACTTTGGAGATGAAATTGTTAGGAGTGCAATATAGAGTCTTAGAAAAGTAATTATTTCCTGATTTCCCTACAAAAAACACCATAGGAATCAGTTTCTTTTTATTAAAAAAAAAAAAAAAGTCTGAGAGAATATGCAAAACCACTCATGGGTTCAATTCCGATAGCATTCGCTATAGGTAAGTGATCAAAATCCAAAAATACCTAAATTGCCATTTTCTAAGTCAGTGTCTGCTGCATGCAGGATGCAAGATGGGTTATCTCGAGTTTCAGCAGTATCTTTTTCAATTGTGATCTGATTTACTTCCCTTTCTTCAGTCATATTTTTGCTGATTGGTGAGTCACATCTCTTGCTACTGCCTTGTTCACTTGTAGAAAAAGTCAGCTTGGTTTTGAAGGGTGGAACAAAAGTTTTAGCAGTTTTGCCAGATTTGTACAAATTTCTTTTTTCTTCACTCTCTTGGGCTGAGGCCTTATGCGGAGAAGACAATCTGGAAGCATCATTTGAAGACTGCCTTAGGGCACAGTGCTGAAAAATGGCAGGTTTAGATTTAAATCCTTTGAAGTCTTGGTCTGGTAAAGTAAGAGTAGGATTCCTGACTTCTTGTCGTTCCTTAGTAGCCCTATAGAGACAAAAAACGTACAGGTTTCAGCTTTCTGATAAAATTCTTTTTCAGAGCTTCAACATTCTTAATTTAGTAATGTGACATTTTCAAAACTGCATCAATAAAAAGACAAAATATTAGTTTTTGATACTTTTAAACCTGAACACTTAATTTTTATTTAACAAAAATAGAAATACAAGTGTAAAACTTCTTTAGCATCTTACCACTCTACAGGAACAACGTGTGTTGTATGGTAACTTGTTTGTTTTGAAGTAAAATTATTAGTCTTTTATAAAATTATTAGTCTTTTATTAGTCTATTATTAGTCTTTTATAAAATTGGGTTGTTATAAAATTGGGTTGCAAGTTACTACTATATGTTTTTTAAAAAGTCACAAGAACTTGCAACATTTAAAAAAAATTGCATTAGAAAAACTAAAATGTATAAATTTCTCACCCAAATGGCTGACAAGTCACTGGTTTTAAAGGAACATGGTACAAAAATTTTCTTCTGTCTTTGAAAATGCCTGTAATTAGGAAAAAAAAAGTTTGAAATGGTACATTACATGGATAGATATTTACAGCACATTTATTCTATATTCATATATGCTACATATAGGAATATACATTTACAGTAATTTACAAATGCGATTTAAATAGCTTTGTGGCTTTTACAGGTAATAACATCTTTGTATAGAATATCTTCGATGTTGATAAACCCACTCGTTTTCCTAGTTAACCTTCAATGAACAAAAAACATATCTAGAAAAAACAACCAGGCAGAATACATTTAGAGTTTCCAAGGCTAATCTTACTGATAGAGCTCTTGATTATTGAGCTCTTTTTCAACAGCACTGATACAAACCACATATAGGAGAAAAAGCAACCATCTTCAGTGTTTCTAAACATTACAATAAATAAGGCACAAATCTGTCTCATAATCTTACTACCACTAGAAATATTATTTCTAATTGCCATTTCAGTGACTAACATACTTTGGGATCTAAGTTATTTTGCCAATATGTTTGATCTAAGCAGCATAATTACCCATAGCAGTTAAACAAAATATATACAGGTTGTCACAGACCAATGAACACAAACCGAAAACCCCTAAAAGAGACAGTCTGACACTGGGAGTGAAGACTTCTACAGGTTCCTAAGAAATCTTATGCTGGGTAAAAGGGAAAAAGTGAGGAAAATAGAATTGTCAGGAGCCTGCTGGTAGCTCTTTGTAAGTGCAAAATTAATTTTCAAGGAACAACATTAGTGCTCTCCTCTTTTAATAATCATACGTGGCCCAATAAATATATCCCTGATAAATTAAAACATGAGGTTAGCCTCATGTAGCTTTTTTTTTTTTTTTTCCAGTTTAGAAATTTCTAACTTTCTTACAGATGATTTTCTCTAGAAAACAAATATTTATGAAGAGCTTGGTAAAGATGACATTCAGCCATGTGCTGCCTTTTGTGACAAAAAAGAAAAATCTAAGAAAATGTCACCTCCCCTTGTTTGGTATCAAACTGTATAGCAAGCATGAAGTGTGAGTAAAACAGCAGTAATTTGAAGAAACTGTAAATGCAGAATCAATTCCAACACATCTGGGGTCATAAAGAAGTTCTGACTTGTTTTACTTAAGGTTCTTGGCAGTAAAATCACAGGTTGGAAAACAAGTATGAGCTGACACCCTCCCTTATTGAGCCTCAATTCTTCACACTAGTTGAGACAGATCTAAAAGATAAATGACTATACTGCTCAACTCTCAAAAGCTCCCATTTGTGAGCCTGCGAGGGGTGTTTTAGGCTCCTTAAAGGGAAATGTTTAACATATATTTAGTTCCAGAGAGGCTTCCTATTTAATTTAAAACTCATTTAGCAACTTTTTTTTTCCTTAAAAAAAAAAAACAAAAAACACAACACAACAGTTTTCAACAGAAAAGGCACATTCACACAAACTCCTCCTTTGATCTTTCTGAGGACACACTTATCTCAGAATTATCAACGCATCTAAATCACGTCTGCCTGGAATTGGAACTCCTTTGTGCTGGGAAGAGGAAGTTTCAGATGACAAGTCATATACACAAGATGCCACATGTTCCAGAAGTCAGGAGCAGGACTATTCTGGATATTAGAACTGGTCTCAGTTGTTCCACCAAAGAATAACACTGTTCACATTCTGCTGCAGGGCAGGATAATATTTATGGATGAAGGGTAGACAATTATTCTCTGGCAGCAGCTTACAAATTCCACTTAAAGTTTTCTTCAAACCATCGTTTTCATGCTTAGAACAAACTTAGGGCGGCATTCAGGAACAAACAAGTTTGTTCAAAAGGAGTCAACTCTCTTGTTACAAAATCTTTTCTGTGCACTAATATAGGTA
This sequence comes from Aythya marila, assembly GCF_965140915.1. Taxonomy (NCBI): domain Eukaryota; kingdom Metazoa; phylum Chordata; class Aves; order Anseriformes; family Anatidae; genus Aythya; species Aythya marila. The sequence continues at coordinate 23,224,350 of NC_139042.1, read as the reverse complement.
AGTTACAGTTACTAAGATATCTAGAATTGTTCTTGGTGCTACTGTACTGCACGAAGTCAGCCAGCTTTGTTGACAACTAGGTACAAGTGGACATCAAGTACATAAGAAATTGTGTTTGAAATGAGGTGTTCCAGAAAAGCAGTTTTAATTTCCCACGATCTACTAAAAAGATTCTTTTTTTTTCCTTGAATGTATTGCAGCAAAGGAAAACATTCAAAATCTGAGATTAAGTATGACCCCCCTTTCAACTTTCTTCTTAAAATCTAGGGGGACGTTTTGAAGAATTGGAATAAAAGTAGTTTAAATGGGATATTCAAACATCCCATTTTGTAATTCCCACTTGCAAATGGAATTCAGGTATAATTCCCCTTAGAGTAACAATGAATGGCTGGTACCTCCTTAACGGTACAATAAAGGCAGACCAAAAAGACCAAAGATCTCAAAAATAACATTAGCAACCACTTAATGATCAATTTTTTTCTACATTAAAGTGGATGATACTTCTCTTGAAGCTGTAGCGAGAGAGAAACAGGAAGATGAGGCTTTTAAACTCCTGTACTGAGTGATGGGGGTCACTATCTAGGTTAGAGCATACAGGGCTGAGACAATTTGAAATGGAAGTGATACTAACGAGGCGCATGAAACAGTTCAGAGCTACCTAGCCCTGTGACAGCAGCGTGTGTATGAAAGGGGAAGTATCCTGGAGCATCAGAACAATCCACCCAAATTGGATTCTTTTATACTCTGTATCATTTCCAAGGCTTCAAAAAGCAGAAGCTGTAAAGAAACCTCTCTCCTCTAAGGCTGTCTGGCAATAATTACTAGCTGTATGTGCGTTTCTGACTTTCTAGATGAATGCTGCTACTGAATTCTAGGTGAAAACATGCAGTGCTTAGAAAGAAGGAGTTCCTCAAAAGACACAGCATATCCCATAAGGAAAAGCAGTAACCAAAAATCCCATTAACCTAACACCCTAATCAGTCTTCACGTAAAGAATCAGCTCAAACTTTAAAACCTTGATTTCACTTTCAGGAACCTCCACAGTACTGGCTTAAAACATTAAAATCATCTGTAATACACTTATCAGTAAGCATATTCCTCACAAATTATTATATAATAAAAGTTACCAGCACCTTCTTATTTTCCCATAAATACAATTTTTAATTGAGAAATTATACATCACTAAAACCTCCTCTTACTGTGGCTGGTATTTGCGAGCTTTAGGATTATAAGCTGAATTCCTACTGTGCTAGACATAAGATAGAGTTCTTGCAGAAGCAGTACAGTCTAACATGATACTAGTGTACCACTAATCAAGTGATTTAAAGTGAGAGGAGACATTACCACAGCAGTTTCCCTGAATTTTCATGACTATATTGATAAAAGAATTGGTTAAGCAATCATTATACGTTAATCAGAAATTGAAGAACTTTAATAGTAACACCCAGAATCAGATTACTGCTTAGAACACTGAAATTACCCTCAGGAGTGCTTTTTGAAGCTTTCAGAGATCTGGGGGGCATCTTTGTCTTGTCAAATTCAAGCAGCAGCTGTCTTTTAATTGGAGGTTCTCCTAGGATAAAAACACAGATTTAGAAACAGATCTCCTTTTTAAGTTCATTTTCTTACCAATACCTTATAACTCAATTAAATTTTTAAATAAAATATTCAAGGAGTCACAGCAAACAGAATTAACAAGTTTTCAGATCATTTTTGTCTCAAACACCCTTTCCCAAGGCGACATTACTTTGGCACATTTGCAGGGTTCTCTTCTGCACAGGATGCTCATGTGGTGCTACCAGGAATGGTTTTAAGACTCCAGATAACGAAGCCTGTTAGACTCTTTTCTAGTCAGTAGGTCTGTTCCCTCCAAATCAAAACCTGCGAGCTTTATCCTATCAGTTTTAGATGGTAAGAGGCTGCGCTTTTAAACCAACAAGTTTTCGTATCAGACTGCCAGTCTCAACATACGTGAAACCTTGGCCTTGCCTACAGGGCACAAAATGGTGAAGACAGAAATACTCATTCTCATTTTCCAATGAAAACAAAACCAATCCACTAGATTTGTGCAGAGAATAAAAAAAAAAAGAGAAAAGGAGATTTCTTCCATAATGTTATGATAAAACAAAACCAAAAAAAAAAAAAAAAACACTTCAAAAATTAAAACCTTCAAAATTAATAATCATAAATTTAGCTTGTACTGTGCATTTAAGGCTGCAAAGTAGAGAAATCATTGTTTGCAGCAAGGAATTCTGTCATTGACAGTAAGGTAAAGAACACCCATTTCTAGAAGACCTGAAAAAATAAATATCAATGTTAAATAGAAAAAAAAAAAAAAACCACAAACAACAAAACAAAAACCAAACAACTATTGTTATGGCATTTAACATATATAAGACTAAGACCTACCAAGTGAGTTTTTTTCCTCGAAGTGCCTCTTCCCAAAAGTCTTATTTTGAAAGCTTTTATCTGATGTTTTGCCACAGAAGGACTGCGCAGAATTAGTCTTTGCTCCAGGATCTGAAAGATGATCTCCTACAGAAGCTTTTTCATTTCCCACAGCGCCATCTTTGAAGTGATTTTTTGGAGTTTGGAACAGCTCATCATTAATTTCCGCTCTAGCGGTAGCGCTGCATGAAACTGCTTCAGACTCTGTTTTCATCCCCAGATTCAGCCCTTTTCTGACAGGTCCAGTCTCTTCTTGCTTAAAGCTATTTTTAAATAATGCCAACTGGCTGTTTTTCTTACTATGTGGTACATACTCAGGCATCTTGAGGTGGTGAGAGCTTGAAAACGACTTCATTTCCTCAGGGTGGATGCTTTTAAAGTCAAGCTCATCGCAGCTTTTGTCAGTTTGGGATTCTGAGATCACGTTACCAGTTTGAGACTTGGTACATTGACCGCTCTCTTTAATTGCATGAAGTTGATCTATAACGCAGAGCTCACTGCTTAAAAATTCATCCGATTCTTTTAGAATTGCCTTTGCTTTCTGATAGGCATTTTCTGAGACCGTTACCTGCTTTCCGCTTGCAGTGCTGAACCCAAAAGCAGGACCTGGAATCATTTTAGTGCTGGCATTTTCCCTCTCTTCTAGCTGCATTTTCCTAGGAAATACCTCTTCAGCAAGTTTTTCAGATTTTTCAGCATCTCCCTCAACCTGAAATTCTTGTAATCCTGATGAATGGCTACTTTCCATCTCAGAAAAGAGCTGCCTAGCTTTCTTTAGTGACTCTTCTGAGAGTTGTACAGGCTTGCCACTTGCTGTACTGAAAAATCCAAGGTTGCCTGTAGAAGAATCTGACTGCTTTATCTGCTTATCTGGCACAGGCACGTGTCCCAGAAGCTCGGTATTCTGTCCAAAGCCTTGCACCTGAGAATTTGGAACAGAAATTTCATCTTCAAACAGGTTTGCATCTTGCTGACCATTTTCACTAGCATTCAGGTTTCCATCAGTGAAATGAGATGCTGCTGAATTCCCCGCTCTTTTTGTAGCATCTAAAAACTTGGTAGAATTAGGACACTCAGCAGGAATGACTAAAGATGAATTTCCAGCAATTTCCGTTTGATTAGTTCTTGATTTGGTTTTCATTTCATGTTTTGCAGATTCACCGTAGTCTTCTTGAAACATTTGTCTGACACGTGCTAACGCGCTTTCCGAAACAAAGACAGCTTTACCTTTTGCTGTACTAAACACGGTTTGTTTCAGACCACCCTTTGGATTTGTATCATTAAAATTAAGTGATGTTTCTTGCAAGCAGGCTAAATTAGTTCCACCTCCAGGAAGGCCAACTTCCGACTGCTTTTGGTGAGCAGTAAGAGCTGTGTCTGCAAAGCACCTGGTATTAGAACAAGGTTGATTTAAATGTTGTACGTCAAATTCCTTGCTGTCGCTGTTCAACTGAGGAAAGTGACTTTGTGAGACACTGCTATAAGCTTTGAGGACAGACTGATCAGATTTGCTACTGTCCTCAGCAAATAAAGTATTTTTCACATCACAAGGCACAGAATTGTCCACAGGGTTACTTGATACCTTCATTGAAGGCAGAGATGTAGCTGACTGCATAGGAAAATCATGTACACTTTCTGATTTATCCTTCTTGTTTGCTGAGCATTCCACATCCATCTCTGCAAACAGTTTTCCATCTTCAGACAAAGAAGTTCTACTTAAAGCTTTACTTTCCCATTCAGAAAGAGATTCTAGTTCTGACTTTCCAGGTTGGACATCAGCTTTTTCATATGCAGCTACCAAATTTCTTTCACTATCTTCACCTATATTAGTGAATGCATCTACTTTAATGCTGTCAAGAATCACAGCTTGCTTAGTGGGACTACTTCCTCTTGTCTGCTTAAATCGAATCCCAGGTTCTTCAGAAATAAGCTTTTTATTACAATTAAGTATTTCCGCATCACATTGAGCAACATTGTCAATATGTAAGTCACAGCCTTTAACGCAGTTTACTCTACATTTCCTGTTCTTTACGTGGTCCTCAAAATTGGCATTATGTTCTTTCCCTAAATCAACATCTTCTTCTGAAAAAAACTGCTCAGCTTTAGCCAAAAATCCATCAGCAATTGTTATTTTCTTGCCACTAGCAGTCTGGAAACCAGTCAGATAACTTCCCTTAACTTCACTTGGTTCAGCATCCACCTCTTGCTCAAAAGGTACTTGATGATGTTGGTAGGAGCCTATTTTTATTCTGCTTTCATTCACGAACAGGCTTTCACCTGTGGTGTCTTCTCCTTCAATATTGATACCAGTTGTCTTTTGTTTATCAGAGTTCTCTGAAACATCTACGTCTCTTTCTCCACAATTTACACTGAGGCCATGTAGAGAATTGTCTAAAGGACCATCAGAATCGGATATAGCATCATCAGAAGTTTGAAATTTCTGGGGCAAGTGTACATCTTTCTGCCTGCTGTCTTCTCCTTTCTCAGCAGGGAACAGGTTTTCCATTTCATCTGATATACTTAAATCACAATGTTCTGCAGTGGCAGTAGCATCTCCTAGACACGTTACATACAGAGAGTCTTCTTGTAAGCTATCTTCAGCTTGGCAATCCCCTGGATTCAAAACTTGTTTGGGAATTTTATGATTCTGGTTCTGTTCTTGAATGGATGTTGGACTGTTTCGCATTCCATAGGCAGAATGCCTAGCATTAGCACGACTGAAATCAACACGTTCATCATCACTTATTAATCTTTCTGTCCAGTTTTCTTTATTTTCCTTTTCGGGTGTACCAACATTCTCTGAATGGCGGGAAACGGAACATGCATGGGAAATCGCACCTATGCTGTTGATGTTTGAAACACCTTTGTTTTCTTTTGTCAGGCACCTAAAAGAATTCCAGTTAGAAGACATCCCCCTGCTGCCCTTTGAATTGCCACATCCAGTATTAGTTTCTGAAGATTTCAATAAATAGTTATCATCCAAGTCCTTGAAAAGCTCTGCAGATCTGGTCAAAGCTGCCTTAGAAATATTTATTTTTTTACCTCCAGCTGAAGTAAAACCTACAAAATTAGAAGCGCTGGCCTGTACAGGTACTGGAAAGCTCTCACCGTCAGATACTCCACTTTCATCTCTGTCTGAGAAAGTAACCTCCTCACTACTTTTATGGAAAAGCACTCTGTTTTCTTTTTCATATTCTACCATTTTACATTCCTCATTTGTGTCTTTCCACATACTACAATACTTGTCATTTCTTACTTGATTTTCAGATTTAAAAGTGCTACAGGGATCAGTATCTTGCCACGATTCAGAATTATTTTCCACATTTGCAGCTCCGTGCATTTCTACAGTTACAATGTCTTGTTTTTCAACAGATTGGATCACGTTACTTTGCCTTCTAAACTGCGTAAATTCAAACTGACTGCCTGTTTCTTCCAAGATACTGGAAATTTCGGCAATTTCAGCTTCTTGGCTTGCTGTCAAAGTCTGATTAAGATCTTGCAAGGAATGCAGACTTCTAGGGAAGTTTTTACACAAATCAACTTTATGTGGAGTAAACTGTGTGCACCTTGTCTGTGAACCAGATAAAGCACTGCCCAATTTGCTTTCCAAATTGGAAGAAAACACATTTTCCTTTTGAACTTGATTTGAAAAATTTCTGCCTCTTTCCACGTAAGAAGCTTCAAAGCATTCATTTTCAATATCTTTGAACAGCATTTTGCTTTTTGCTATACTGTCTTCAGAGAATTTAATCTGCTTATTGGAAGCAGTCTGGAAGCCACCAAAGCTCAGATTTGACCTGCATACATTAACAATTCCCGATGATTTCCCTTCATGCTCTAGGTTCTCATTTGGCTTTTTGTGGGAATATATAGGTGGTACTTGTTTATCTTCTTCAGAAATCACTTCAATTAAAGAATTATCATCTACACAATCCAACAATTCTTCAACAATCTCTACAGCTACTTTATTGCAAGCAGCTGCTTCTGGGCTTTCATCGCTTTTAACTGACCTTGTTTCTTGATTGTCAGCTACATCTCCTGAAAAGGCAGCTACGTCTTTTTTTCCGCATTGTTTTAATTTGATCCTGTCATCTCCTGAACAATTCATTCCCACAGGTGCAAGTACTTGTCTGTGTTCAACTACAGCCAACGGGTCCGTAGCATGCTTTTCATCAGCTGATATTTTACTACAAGAGTCACTGCTGACTCTATTTATGCCGAAGTTGATCTGACTCAAAGTCTTATTGACATCTCTGTTTGTCACAGACGTAGTGTCATGGCACACATCAAGCAAGCAATCATTATTACTAGGAAAAGACTGCACCGGTTGTCCTTTCAGGCTCTGAGGGACAGTAGCTCCATTGTTCACATTACGACTCATAGACGTATCTTCCTCGCCTTTCTCTAAGCAGCAGTCTTCAGGAAACAATCTGGAACGTTTTCTTGCCATTAGGCATGCTGCACTTAGAACCTTTCGTTTTATATTTGAAATTCTTTCACTATTTAAAGAATCTGTTGTATCTTCTTTCTGATGGTTGGATACTTCTAAGCATTTTAATGAGGTAGCAGGTTGATACTCTCTGGTGTCTTTCCCCAAGTTCCTCAGCTCTTGTTGTTTCAGCCTACTGTCGAAGGATGAGTTATCCTCTAGATCCTTTTTTACAGAAGTGCTCAAGTTATCTTCCTTGATATTCAGTTGCCTCTCAGCACAAAGCAAAGAGTCTACAAGAAGAGACGTTAGAAAAAAAGATACATTAATAAAACAGTCCTCATTTATTCTAACAAATGCAAATTCAAATTGTCATATAATTTTGTCGCATAAGATCATTTCTATATATGCCTAATGCTGGTAGCATTCATAGGTTTTCAAGTGTGAATGCCTCAACAAGACTGGTGATTGGTCTCATCTAATCATGTTCTAGTAACCTGAAACAAATGAGTAGCCTGCAGTTAATGCCATCAGTTTAAAAAAAAAGAATTCTTAGTTGTAATGAAATTTGAAGAGATGGGCTTCCATTCTTCGTGTCTCAACTTAAGGACTTGTTTCAGACATAAAGAGAAGTACTTCTGTTCTTAATATTAAATAATTCTTCTAGTTGAGTAACAGCTTTTAAAAATAGGAGTACATACTCGCTTTCATTATGTTTTTTTTTTTGTTTTGTTTTTTGTTTGTTTTTTTTGTTTGTTTGTTTTTTTTGTTTTTTAATATTTTGTGCTTCTGGAAGAACCAAATCAACAGAATTAAATCCTCTAATTTTAGGAAAAATAACAATCACAATTTTAACATTCTTCATGATCTCCTAGAAGACAGGATGGCCCTTAACATTCTGGATGTCTGAACAGCATTGACAAAGACAACTAAAACTCATCAATTAGAATAATGGCTCAAATTGGAGGTTTCTATTCCAGAAACTAATCTAAAAGTGAAACAGGTAATTAGCACCAGACTACTCGAAAACATTTATGCTATCTTGTCATTATAACTGACCAATCCCATACCCTCATTACCAAATTAATCAGCTGCAGGTTTACTTTATCACAAATACCAGATTTTACATTTAGACAAAATTATTTAATCTAAAATATTTACAAAGAAGCTATTTAGTAGAGAAGTCTCCAAAAAAACGCTAAGAAAAGCTTAATGACATACCTGGGTCACCATCTGTGGCCACATGACAACCTTGAAATTCATGTGAATCAGCTTCCAATTGAGGTAACATAAGATCAGCAGGTAATTCAGAGGTTACTTCTTTCTGTATTTTTTCTTCCTGATACAGCAAAGTATTGTTTATTGTATAAATAAATCTCTTGGATTTGTTTTTCAGTCTGGAGAGCATATTCAGGCTTTTAAAGCCAGATTTGGTAAGAGTGTTCTCACTGCTTGTGAAATGTAGGTCGCTGCAATTATCTGGAGATGAGGTACTACGCACTAGTGGGTGAGACAGAACATCCGTTACGACAGATTTAGAAGTTGCTTTGACACACTTGGAAAAGCTGCTGTTGTAGACCACAGAATACTCCATGACATTTGTACTTTGGATTAAAAAAGAATTGCAGTTTATAAAGCTCATTTTGGAAACCTTCTCAGCTGCATGTCCTTTAACTAACTCTGGATTCAGATGCACAGATCTTACTGGAGTTACTTCTGCTGTTGGGTTGTTTCCAGTTTCTTGCATTTCCTCGTGCTCATCTGACAAACTGGCATTCAAGAGCTGCTGTGCATTTTTCAAGCCCAAAGTATTGAGTAAAGATGTTTCTACAGCATCATCCTTGGCCATCAGGGCTGTTTTCTCTTTTACATCTTTGTCCGTACATAAATCAATGGATGGAGAGCTACACGTAGACATTTCCAGATGAGTTACATCAAGACCAGATAAGTTCAGCTGAGACCACTGGCTTGATGAAGATAACACATCATCTTTCACAAGCTTCTCATTCTCACATGATTTCTCCATTCTATTATCTTGCACGTTTCCTGTGATCCTAAGCAAATCCAGTTCTTTTTCATGTCCTATTAAACAGGCATCTTTACTATCCCCTGTATCTTCATCAGCATTTTGGGATAAATAATCCTTCATTTCGATAGGGTGGCTTTTTTCAGCCCCGTTACCCATTTCCACTTCCTGAGAAATGCCAGTCTTTCTTCTAACAGGCTGCTCGGAAGGAACATCCCCCTCTCCTTGTGCTTCATCTCTTTTTGTTTCACATTTGTCTATTGCATCCAGAGCACGTGGCAGCAGCAGCAGAGTTTTGCTGGATTCAGCAGGCACGGTGAGTGTATCCTCAAAGCTATCCATCTCCCCAAAAAAGCCATCTAGCATCTCCGACTCTAGTTTAAAGAAGATGAGGAAAGGAAATTAGTAAAAATTAAGTTTTAGGGAATAACTTAATAACAGCATTGCATTTTTACAGGTAAATACAGCTTTCAATTTTAGGATAATTACCTGTACTCAGAATTCAGTTTGGAAAGATAAATGTGCATGTCTTTAAAGTCAGTTACTCTCCAACCTCTGTTAAAGAGAGGAGACAGTAACCAAGTGATGTGTGTAGATGTGCCGGCCTACTGAGGACCATGGTGCTGGTGAAAGTTTCCAAAATTAAACTTAGCTGCCTCAAAACTTTTTTTTTCTGCCCTATAGACAGGAGAGTGAGTAGAAAACTTCTCAAGATACACATCTAGATTTCTTCCTCTCAAATTTATACCAAATGGTAGGCGACAAACATGTTAAAACACTGCCTATTTTTTGGGTTAACTGGTGGTTCAGGGAACTGTTATTTAAGGATGATTCTACTACACTGTATTTTTTGTTTTGATATAGAATAGCGTAGTGTCTAGAAGGATTTAGAAAAAAAAACTTATGGTTTAGATTTTCACAAACTCCAAATGACTGGTACAAATATTAGAAAAACAATGAGAATTTCTTCTTCTTGTAATGAAATATTATAAAGAAGAGGGAAAAAAACCCTGAACTCTATTTCACAGACAGCATTAAAGTCTTACATATCAAAATAAAACACCTTCTCAAATGTATGAAACTATGCCTACCTATCAAAATGTTTCACATTCAGAAAAGATAGTTAGGTTTTATTTTGAAGGTACTTTTAAAGGCTAGAAAACTTTTTCCATATCAAAGACGTATGTAGAAACATCCTTGTCCTCTGTTTTCCTTAGGCACAAAACCAGTAACTTCACTTCTGGCATAAGCATTTTTTTTAGGTACAATTTCTATGATTCAGAACTACTTTCTCTTGTAGAAATGTTAAATAAACTAGTATCTGAAAGCTTTTCCATTTGGAGATCCATAGATGATTTCCCAGTCCTTGGTCTCACCCCCACCTAACTGCAATGCACTCCACTGATGGCTTATGCCTATGGCCACTGGCATAAAGCCGCCTTTCCCAGCACATCCCCTGAGCAGTTTCTCATTCTCTTTACTTTCTGTTTTCACGGGAGGGGCAGAAAGTATCTAAACAAGATCTCAAAAAGAAGCAAATAGTTTGGGAGTGCATGTCCTTTTCCCTTGTTAAAGTACATTCCGCTGGAGTAACTTTTGTCCACATCCTTTCATCCTGTAATCATTTGTCAAAGTTCTCCAAGAAGACCCATTTGTACTACTTTTTTTTTTTTTTTTACTTAAATGGAAGCCATTACCTGTAATAGAAAAAGAAAGCCACGGCTATCTGAAAGATTATGAAGATAATGGTTGTACACTGAATAACCTGATGCCAGAGAGGGAAAAAAAAAAGCAACCACACACACAAAACAAAACAAAAAACAAACAAGCAAACAAACAAAAAAACAGGGATGATCATTTTCACTTACAAATTCACTGGAGTGTCAGGGAAAAAAGTCACCCCCAAAAACTAGGACTGAAAAGCAGAATTCTTTTTTTTTTTTTTCCCTCCATTAAGTGTCCTAACTAGGCGATAACTACTTAATGTGTTTTCTCAGAGCCTCTCTTTCTGGAGAAATACAACACTCAAGGGAAAAAAAGAGGCTTAAGCATTAGAAATTAGGAATGTTTCTATTCTGGACTAATTTATTGACTGTCAGAACAGTCCTATTTTGAGTTTAAATCCTCAGAAGTAGAGTATTAAATCCACTTCTCCTACTTCATTAATAGTTGCAGACACTGAGGTGGATAGACAACACCATTTACTCTGATCAGGGTTATGAAGGGAGCGATGTAATTTTGTTCTTTGAATTAAATGCTATGAACTCTTAGGCAACAGGCCAGGGTAAAACATTACAGATTTTTATGCTTCCCATTAGCTTTTCAATTTTTATATCTTCCCAGACAACATACACATTACTAAAGTTGCAAAAAACACGTACAACAAAGCTGTACATTCTGCTATAAAGGCCAGATGCCTAGAGCTGAGTGTTACAACGACAAATCCTAGGCTTACTTGAACTAGCAATATGAACCTTAGGGATTAATGACGGTGTTATAAACAAATAGAGAAGACCACGTGCGTATTTAGATGTTTAGCTCCTTTTGTGAAAATCTGAAGTATTGATAAATGACAGAACACATCTTGCATCTCTTGCTACGCATTACATGTAAATCAGTTTACATCAGGAAAGAAAAATGTTTTCCTCTTTCCCCAGGTGTTTCCCCAAAAAATACATTAAAAGTCTTTTAAATATTTGGTAGTTCTTATACATTGGTCTGAGTGCATATACTCGTTCTCACTGTTACTAAAGACCTAACTGGTACAATATAAATAATCTCTTTGACTGAAAGAAAACATATTCCTAATAAAACTCCTTTTTTTTTCATGGTAATACAACAGTAGTCCAGAGAAAACCAACATTTGAAAGCTACAGACGTGGAGATCCAAGCTATCCTTTTTTTTTTTTACATTGCATCTTTGAGTGCTGAGTTAACTATTCTCAAGGAGAAGATAAAGAGCCATTTGCAGAAGTTGTTTTGTACTTAGATGAAACAGAAACTATCTTCTTCCTCTTATTTTTAACTATTTACATTATTGTCACCAGGCTTCTCTAATGTATTATGGCGTTTAATAACACATTTTGGAATGCAGCACAGGAGATTAATTAGTCCTTTAGTTCTAAAAGCATTTTACTGACTACAAATGGCTTGAATATGTTTACTACCACCCCAATTTTTTTCTCAGCATGCTTGAACCTACAACACAAGAGGAGGAGCATGTATCGCTCCCCAAGCCACAATGCTTCCTGAACCCAGCATTCTCAGCCCTCCTTGTCCAATGCTAACCTGATTATTTATGTCACAATTCTCACATTTACCACTGAAAAATGTTTTTAGGGCATTCCTTTCAGTTAAGGAGGAGACATACCATCCCAATGATACATCATACCATCTAGCCTGTGTCAATCTCTACAACACCCTTTTACATCCAGATGTGCTTAATAAATTTCCTTGTTAATATTCATTCCTTCTGCCACCATTTCAACAAAGTCAAAAAGTTCAAACTAGAGCATGTATTTTCCACTTGTTCACTTACGTTCTAAGAACACAGAATCAAAATTTATTTGCCTTAAGTATTTTCTGCATTCATTAAAAATATAACATTTATTTTTTCCTAAAGGATTTGTCATATTTTGAACTATTAATACATCAATAAAGGATATATAGGAAGAATAAAGAACAAGCTCACCACAGAATAACGAGCATCAGACTGAAAGTTCACATTTACACTAAACCTATTCCACAGCCAGTAGTAGTCTTGCCCTGCACCTTTTTTCTCTCTCAGCTCTCCCGTATGGCCTTACACCTTCACTTACATCAGCACAAAGCTGGTTGTCACCCAGTGGCATGGTAGCTGGTTCAATTCACTGATTTAACAGAAATTGACTTTTTTCTTTTTATTGCCAGATAAGTTTTACAAAGGCTAACCAACTCAGAAGTAAGAATCCACATCTGGCAGAGGAAATGAGCTGTACAGTCAGCTCAAGACACACGATGTAACTTAACCCTCAGTCTTGCTTCACAATATGCTCAGTAACACTAGTAAAGCATTAATACATACCAAAATCTTTGGTAACATCTTCAGCATTTAGCTTTACTGTCTCTGGTACGGACAGCAGACTGGTATCATTCTTCCCAGGACATTCATCATGGTCAGAAGAAAAGCTGTGCAAAACCTGTAAACCAAAGACATCGACTGTTGTATATACCAGTGACAGGAGGAGTACAGCACCCAACCCAACAGCTGCAATACCTGAATAATTCTGCATCTCTTACAATAAAAAGTAGTGTTTTCATACATATATTTCTTGTAAACAAGCAAGCTGATAATCTCCATTTCCAATGAAAACCAGATTCCACTCTGCAACCAACACAGGGGAATACATGGGCAGTAAATGGCTTCAGTAGAATGCAATATGCAAAGCGCCTCAAAAAGGAACGAAGGAGAAAGACCTTTTTATAGTTGGTTTGTTTTAAAAACAACTGTTACACGTATTAACTGTGAATTTTCAGATACTAAGAATGAAATGTAGATTTGCAATGAATAATTGTTCTGCTTTCATATACATGAAGAAAAATTACAATTAAGCAGGAACTCTCCCTTTTCTAACAAAGGACTAAAAGTAATTCTCAATTTTAACTCTTGGGCAAACACTTCAGCACAGGAACTGATTGGACAACATAAGCCAAATTATAACTCTCAGAGCTTTGACAGAAGGGGGAATACAGCTGAGCAAATAAACCCTCAGATAAGTAGTTTATTGCAATTCCTAGCTTTGATTTCTCTTTGCATGACTCCCATTGCAGCTCAAGTCAAGCTTTGGTTTTTATTTATTAATTCATATTTTAAATGCAGTGAAAATATTCCTCAAAGGGGGTTATTTTTGAAAATACAGTGTTTTGTAACCTTAGTTTTGTGAGCAGTAACTTTTCAAAATACCCAGATAGGAGCGTCTAGAATGAAAATGGCAGAATTATTTGTTCTTGGCTCAAGGGATCTAAGCATAAAACTAAACAGCTTAGCTGAAATTAAAGAAGAGCATAGCTCTTAAAACCACTTACTATCTCAGCTCTTTCATCCTGTTGCTTTGGTCCAGAAATAGAACTGGTCTCCCTAGCTTTAGAAGAAAGACAGAGAAGTCAGTTCATTTGCCCCTAAGTGAATGTGCCAAACACGTTCAAATAAAGTCATGCTTTGGGAGGATTTTCTTTTGATTATTTTAAAAGCAAATGAAATATGTAAACAAAATACTAACAAAAGTAAGAAAAAGTTGTAACTAAAACATCCTGCAGGTGGGTCTGAGGGACAGCATGCAGTTTCGGAACAGCATAAAACACCCAAAATCATAGCATGTGGCTGCTGCCGCTGCCAGTCCCCTCTCCAGGGGTTACTCATGGCACTACTCCCTATTTTCTTCTGTCATGGGATCTTGAGATCCTCCAAGTTTCTGTAAGGAATTTGACTTTTTCCTTCACCTTCCATTTCCACCAAACAGGAGTATCTTTTCACCCACATTACAAAAGGAGAGCATGAACCCTACTTTCAAGATGCCTTATGAAGAGCTGGATTTTGCAGTAACGCCTTTCGTAAACATGACATCTGGGCTCTGACATGGTATCAAGATTAGTAACTGCAGGCCCTCTTGTAACAGCCAAATGACTCACTTTCTCCTTTTACAGAAGACAGACAGTAGAAAGCCCGTATAAGAACTGCAACCTAGTATGCTCATACAGAAAGTGAGACAATGAGAGTTCAAACCAGAACTCATTACCCAGAAGAGCATCTTAAAGTTATGGGTACTTGCTCTCCAAGTCACATCTTTCTGAAGCCATGAATGCCTCAAATGACACAATTCAGTAGCCTCATAAAGAGTACCACCCCCTACATACTGACAGAGGGGATCCCTGATTCTCGCGTGCATTCTTAACATGCTTTAGATGCTTTGCATGCACAGGGTTTAGACGTTTATAGACATTTAAAGTTTCAAAGTCAAATTTCATTTGCTTGTTTATTACACTGAAGAGATTCTACTTGCAGCAACACTTTAGAGATGCTAAACGTCAAGCCTTGACCTAAGTGCCACCTACGCAGCCATCACCCACTCACTCTCACCCTCTGTTATGCTGGCACCGCTGTTTGTGCAACTGCACAGTAAATAAAGTCCAGGAGTTGCCCTGTCTGAATAACCTAGGAAATAGGGTCTGCAATGGGATGAGTATCTGCCTCCACTGATACAATGGTGAGTACAGCGAGAGGGCTTACAATGCTGAAGCCAGCACAGCTGCTGGGAGGCTTACTCAACAAGCTACGTCCTTAAACACAATAAATATACTCACATGACTTAACCTAACAGGTATCTAGTTTCATGATGGAGCAAATATAAGGAATCATTACCTAATCCTTTTCTAGGCTTTGTTATGTTGTTCCTAAATGAATATTCCTGAAGGCCTTATAAAGAAAAAGGAAACTTTTGGAAAGCAAAGATGCATTTAATTTCATTTCTTCCATTTACGGTTACATTACTTAAAGTCACCGAAAAAGCATCACTGTAAGCATTTAGTCCTTTAAAATAGCTAAGGAAAAACAAACAAACAAACAAAGAAGTTCACACTCAATGAACTTCCAGTGTCAGAACCTGAAATTTTTATCCCTCAACAACCGTTCATTTTTAGAATTACCTATGATCACTGTTGCACCAAGTGTAGGAGGTGTAGCTAGAGAACTTGACCAGGACATATCTGGATCCACTTCTGCCCCCAGGCTTTCAGAAATACGTTTTGGAGTTCGGACCTAGAAATACATTTATTATTCCTAAACAGAACTCTAAACGTACTAAGGAAAAGAAAGCAAAATGCAGGATTAAAATATTTACCTCCAAAAATTTTGGTGTGCAAAACAAGCTTCCATATGGTCCTAAAAAACATTATGTAATAGGGACAAAAAGTTTAGTCTAAGAAATGAGGACTTATATATACAGATATCAGATATTTTGTAAAACTAAAAAGTGAAAATACAAACCAGGAATATTACTTTTCTGCGGTGTTCTGAAAGCATTCCTTAAAATAGCTGGGCTGCCAACAACAAAAAATAATTTCACTCATCAATTTCTGAAAGTAATAAATATTTATAGCAGATATTATATACTTTACTGCCTCCATTATTTTCTCTTTGCAATCATAGCTGTTTCTCTGACTAAATCAAATGTAGATTTCTTCTAACCACCAGTTAGTACTTCAAAGCTTACCACATGTTTGTGTCAAACTATAAAATGGTTCTTTTGTGAAATGTTAATTTTCAATGCTTGTCTGACAAATATTATACTAGATTTCAATACAATTTATGCATTTTTAACATGCTGTATGAAACCATGGAAATTGGCCCAATTTATTTTAATTAAATAAATAACTTAGCTGTTCTTTATAACCAACATGAACACTTTGAGCAGATTAAATGGAAAAATACGCTATCAGATGTAGAAACTGAGGCCATTACTAAAAAAAATCACAGTAAATATAACAAATAGCTTTACAAGTTACTACTTTAGAAGCACATGGTACAGCACTACTGCTATTTCTTGCACTGGATATTCAGGACTTGGGAAGCTGTAATAACGTTAACAACTGTCACATGCCAGCTACACAGGAGTAGAAAAATAGATAGCAAGAACACCTACAAGCAAAGTTTCCAGATCTAGCAAGCATTTTATTTTCAATTCTTAGCAACTTATAAGTATCCGAAACATACAAAATATGAAAGATTTATTCACTGCTCTGAAGAAGTCTACCAGATGAATACAGCGGTTTTAATACTGTTTTTTTTTTTTGCTTAAAATCCAGTTTATTCTATACTGCATTGACACATCGGGATACCTGGCAGCAAGGAAATTGTGGCAGGTGCCAAGAGGAGAAGCTAGCATTTCATTTTCTTGATCTCTTTTTCTTCCTATGATACTTGGACTTGTAAAATTCTCTCTGCCTAAAAAATATAATATAATAATCAGCACAATCTTGCAGTAACTGTTTCAATTTTGTAAAGTGTAAATATAAGCTTTTAAATATTATACAAAGCCTGATTTTTAGTACCAAAAATCACATCTCATGCAACCTTCTCTAGTGTTTCGAGCATATCCAATTCTATATCCAGACAAAAATCAATATATTTATGCCAAACGCACACATACAACCAAAAATAAATCATTTTGTCAGCTTATTTGATAAATGTTTCAGTGTACTTCCAAGATATTAGTCAAGTTACATACTCAGTTTTAGTACAATATACTGCATTGTGTATGTCTCGTCCTTGCAGAAGGTACCAGTAGAAGAAACTTGATACACAAAAGCATGACTTTTCATCATCTCTCTCTCAAATTTACTTAAGACATAAAGAATTCTAATTAAGAATTCTTATATTAGAATAAGCAGCATTAAGTAAAATATACATAGATATATATTTCTGGAATTGTTCTTGGAGGTGCTGCCTGTGGTACTAGCAGATATTTGTATGCTGCCTATCTGCATATAGAAGAGGAAGTGTGCACCCCAAAGCAGCAGAATCCTCTCAACAATGAACCTCTCACACGTGCAAGCATCCACTCAAAACAATTCCCAGTCAGAAATTTCCAAGTGATTTCCATCTCAGACATTACACCTAGGTTTCCGTATTTCTCTCTGCTTCTAAACTCCTGAGTCCACAGCATGCCTACATCCCAGTACCACATCAAGGTGAAATCCATCAGCTTCCATCCATGCTCTCGCTTTCACAAGAAGGAAACCCAGGAGCTGACTCCAAGCAAGAAAACTGTGATAGAAAGACCACAGGCCAGCCACAGGTTGCCACTGAAACTTTAGTAATACTCTTCTTCCTTTCACTAAGGAGCGCAAACAAGCATCCACAGAGCTAAAGTAACCCCTTTGAAACAGAAAGGGGTTTCAAATGAGACAGTAAGTCTCCTTTGTTTCCATCTTAGGAACTGCTACAAAGAATTCACTAGGGACTTAACGCTGTGAAAGTCTCAATAGATAGAGTTAGAAGAAACACGGGTCACCTAAGTTGAGCACAAGTTCAACAATAAACTTAAAATAAACGAACAGAGTAACAGCATTCCCTGGAAGCAATGGTGTAAAGCTGTATTTGAACAGAAACAGTTTGACACCTTTAAAAGCTCTGCTTTAGGATCTAAGAACAACTCTAGAAATAAGGAGTGTCCCGTGTAACCTGTTTAGAAAAGCTTATCTTGTCAATAGGAGTACACAACACAGGCACAGTAGATGTACAAATGAGATACTGCAGGAAAGGGGTTCAATATTCTTCCATAGAAATGTTTCTTACATACAACATTACATATATTCTCCATAGCAATTATTCATCTTTCTATCCAAGGATGGGTACCATGACTAGCTGGTATATTAAAAAGGAGCAGAGTAACATGCACTTTTATGATGTACTTGGGATTTGGAAATAATGTCATGAAAAATACCAACACAGAACTTACTCTCTTCCATTTGGAAAGGAGTTCCGTCACTTTTTTTCCATGTCTTACAGTTTTGCTATGTCAAAGAGCTTAGTATTTTAAATCTTTTTAAGATAGCTTAATGAGCTTCCTATTATCTCATATTTCAGCATGATAAATATCATCCTCCCTTGTGGAAATATTTTTCAAAGATTTTGTGTAAAACCAAAGTCACACATAGTAAAATTCACTCTGGTTCTCAGTCACCACAGCACACCAAGTTCATATAATCCTTGTATTAACAGAACGTAGAGTATTAGGACTAGGATAGGTTTTCTACAGAGAACTCTTCGTGTATGCATGCATTATCAGCTTACTGTCAGGCTGAATTCATTAACATTAACTCTGCATTTTTATAAGTTGTCTTCATGAGTCTACCAAGAATAAACATTTTGCTTGTACAATTTCTGCAGTAACATTATCTATCACATTAAGAGTCACCAGCAAAAAACAAAGGTTTTAAAAAAAAAAAAAAAAAAAAAAAGGTCCCTCATGTCTGGAGCACACAAGAAGCCTTTAAACACACTGTTTTGCAAAAATGTACTCACTTGTTCCTATTTTTTTCTGATCTAGTTCTCTTCCAGGAGAAGAAAAAGGTGGCATTATCGTATTTTGTTCTTTAAAAATCGGTGGAGTTGATGTCAGCTGGCTGTATGTGAAGGGTTTTGCCTTTGGAGTTTTAAAAGAAGTTTGATCGATGGGACTATCAAGTTCTAACAATTTAGGTTCATATGGGGGTGCTTCTGAACTGAGTTCTTCAAACCAGTTGAGACTTATAGGCCCTAAGTCTGTGAAGAAAAACAGAGAGAAACACATTAAAAAAAAAAAAAAAAAAATGAACCCTGCCAAATCTCATGCAAACATGGTAATAAGTTCATATGTTATTAAACTGTATTTCCATATTAAAACGGCAATCTTCATTCCATATGACATGCACAAAAGAACATCATAATTAGTCATAAATTCACACAAAATTAGTGCTCTATACAGAATGTGAAAATTTATTAGGCGTTCATATGCTAGCAGGAAAATACTTTACCCCTTCCAGCATTAACAGTTTAACTTTACTCCTTTCCAACTGGACTTGATGATCTTGGAGGGCTTTTCTACCCCAAGTGATTCTAGGATGCCATTGCAATAATTCTACTTATTATGATTCTAGACAGCTCCTAATTCTGTTACCCATAAGTGTTAAGAAAAAAAAAAAAAAAAAAAAAAAGTCCGCTAAACTTCTAAGACAATTAGTAAAACTAACCAAAGAGCAGATAAATAGCTAGTTTGCTTAAAACGTTTTAAGTTTAGTTTATGCCTTATTTTTCTCAGACCGGCAAGCTAAACAGGTTCCTTTTAACTTTGAGATATACTACTGTTGACACATTTGGCAAAAGACTAAACTTGGCCTGCCTGCAAGTACATAAGGAAACCCAGGTGAAAAAAAAAAGTACAAAAAAGCAACTGAACACACATTCTGAAAGAAACTACAATTGTATATAGATGGCAATTCCAAAAATGGCAAATAGATTTGGGGCAAGTACAACAGCTAACAAGATGCGCAGTACTTCTATGTGGAACATACAGCTTACAGCAAATGTGTATAAAATACCAGTGTCCAGAAAGCAACCCTAACAGCACATGTTCAGCGTGGTCATGCTGTACCTGAATCACTGCAACGCGTCTTAAATATTTCAA
The DNA here is from genome assembly GCF_965140915.1 of Aythya marila. Classification (NCBI taxonomy): domain Eukaryota; kingdom Metazoa; phylum Chordata; class Aves; order Anseriformes; family Anatidae; genus Aythya; species Aythya marila. Next base: position 23,204,246 of record NC_139042.1, on the reverse strand, counting down.
AGAAGGTTGGTCTTTCCCCAGATCTGCAAGCCATTTTCGTATCCGTACGTTCACTGGAACGTGTGTTGAGAAACCTGTGGAGAGATAAGATGAGATAAGAGATAAGGCTCAGCCTGGCGGCCCAGTCCCGTGAGGTGCGCGGGGCAGCTCCTAACCCTGCCCTGCTGCATCCCTGGGCGGGTGTGATGGGGCTGGGCGGTACTGCCTGCACTAATGGTGACTGGGGTATGAAAACAAGAGAGTGTGAGGACTTATGTTGGAGATAATATGAATATTGAGTGAATACTGGAGGAAATGCATGACTGGGAGGGTATTTTTGAAGTGTTCCAGGTAGGGCGAGCCGCCCACCGCCACTCCTTCACACCAGGCCAGCGACAGCCCGGTGTGTCCTCACACGGCTCCTCACACACCACGAGCTCCGAGGGGCCCGTGAGGCACTGCCAGCTTCACAGGAGGGCCACAGACCCTCATACCCTTTACACCACCTGCTGAAAGCCAAACACCTGACGACATATAACATTACAACGCACGCTCTTTAAGCCACTCAACGCAAGCCTGACGAGCCGGGAGCCTCCCCCGAGCTCCAGCAGGGCAGGCAGCCCACCCGCCTCGCCCCTCACCACCCTCATCCCGGGACCTTTTTACCTCCCTCCGGCCCCCGGCAGGGCACGGGCACGGCGGCCGCATCGCCTCACGCGCGGGGCCGCGCTCCGCTGCGCGCCCCCGAGCCGAGCCGAGCCGCGCGGCCCCGCGCCCGCCGCCGCCGCCGTTCCAATCCCGGCGCCAAGGCTCCGTCACGAGGGGCGGGGAAAATGGCGGCCGCCCCCTCGCCTCAGCGCCTGGCGGGAGGGTGGCGCCGGGCTCGCTCCTCCCCTCAGCGCTTGGCGGGCTGAAGGGGTGGAGGAAAAAAAATGAGCCAAAACAGAAGTTGTTGTGTAAATGCATGCCCTCCACGTGCCATTTTCCACGATACAAATTAATCGTCCTCCCCTCTACAAGGATGTGTCTGTGGTGGCACCGGTGCTGTGTATTGGCACAGCGCTGGGTTCACTGCAGGTGTGGGTGTCAGCAACTCTGAGGGATAATAAAATGTTTCTGCCCGAGTTCTCCCTAACAGTAGCAGGATGCAGAAAACCTATTTCTAGAGTAATTCTCCTTGAGGAGGATTTTTTTTTTCTCTTTGATAAAAGGCTGCATAAAATAACCCATGTAACAGCTGTCTCATATAAAAAAAAATAAATCAAAAAACCCCAACTTTATTAGAAAGTAAATGGGAAAAAAAAAGGCTTAGATATGAAGAAAAAAAGTATGCTGTATGAAAATAACTGTTCACCCCTTCCCAGAAAATGCCTTGCTGACTAGATATCAACCCTCTACGTTCATTGATCTTGCTTTTCAGTCCCTGTACTCTGATCCAAACGTCGTCCTTCTTCTATTCACACATTCCTACACGCATGCAGGGCCAAGGGTTGTATCCAAGGTTGACATGGTCCGATGTTAATGGCAGTTAACATCAATGTCCCCCCCAAAAAAAGTCTCCAGAAGTCTTACAGCAAGCGGTACTGTGGTGGAGTGTCATTGCCTGGGAGGATCTCAACCCAATCTCTTTAGTTAGGTGCTTTTGTAGGCATCAAAACATGAAGTTTATTATAGATGTTGTTTTTATGGCTAGTATAAAATACTGCTTTCCTCTGGATACACGTTCATTCCCATTTTGACCCTTGATACCTCTTGGCCTCAGCAAGGAGTCTATAAAATAACTTCAAACAGGGTGGAAAATTCTTCCAATAGCCAATTTTTGGTTAGCTATCTTTCAGTCTAGCTACACGTCCACCTGCTCTTGTGTTATAAAAGGGCTTCTGCATACCTATCCATACCAGTCATTATTTTACAGTTTTATCATGACTCCTTACTCATGTGTCACCTTCTTCAGATTCTCTTCACATGATAGTTTTTCTGCATCCCTTCTCCTTCCAGCAAATTTACTTAGTTTCCTTTAATCCTGCAGAGCCCCGTGGAGGTGCAATAACTGCTTCTTCCCATAGCATTATAGAAGAAGCCATACCATTGTTTTGGGTGATAGCACGTAGTTTCAATTTTATTCTTCATCTGCTTCACAATTCTATTTACTTCCCCCTCCCCCCTTTTTTTTCTGTTGATACGGATGGTGCTTTGAAAACCTAAACATAGTGTGCAACCTTGACCCATCTTGTTTTTAACTATGAGTGTGCATTTCCTGAATCTTAATCCCATTTTGTTTTGTAAAAAATTTGTTTTCTACCAAGAATTCAGACACTTGAAAGGATCTTTTTCAGATACAGTGTGAAAGTTTAAAGGTATCGTCCCTACCAGTTCCCCTCTAGCCCTTCCTTTGCTGGCCCATTGGATTTTATAATGCAACACTTTTATAAAGATGATGAGGAGTCATGCAAAGCATCACAGCAAGTCCAAGGATTTGGGGATTCTTTAGTCTCTAAAGATTCACATACTCTGTTTACATGATTTAATAATGTTAATTATGTTACCTTAAAATTGACGTAAATAAGGTGATGTAATTACCAAAGGACTATTAGTCTAATATGCAAGTACTTGTATTGCTATAATTTATTTTATTACACAGATATTAAGCCACTTTTCCTGGTGTAACTTTTTCCTCTGGAGTCTTGCAGGAACCGAAGTATACCCCATCTTTTTTCTAAAACAACAGGGTTGATAGAAAAGCCGTGTATGTGGGCAATCCTTCAGTGATGGGGGTGTTCAGAACTTTTAGCAATGACAACGACTTCTTTTAAAAGACTAACGACCCACATTCTTCACTCTGCTTGTGGCATACCCAGTTTATCTGGGTTTTGTTTGTTTCTAAGACCCCTTTTCCTTTTTTTTAAGACCTTTAACGGAGGGAATGGTTGGCAAGCAGACTTTCTGTCACCGTGAGAGCTCCGTTTGCCCCAGCTATGGCTGAGCTATGTCTGTTCAGTCTCCGCAGGGTCTTGCAGGCTGGTGCAGCTTTCTGATCGCCGATTACTTCTCGGTGCTCACAAGTCTGCAGAGACCTTCACTGACTCACAGCTTCCTGAATAAATGAGCCTTTACAGGGCCCAAGAGGCATCATCACATCTAACCCTGGAGCAGCATTTCTTACATGAAGCCACCGATGAAGCCTCCAGAAGCAGAGCAGCTTGGGCCATGTGCCCTTGGCAAAAGGGCAGGCGAGCTCTGTACCCCAAATTAAGTACGGGAGGAAAGCCTATGGCTGGAGCAGTGGTTTCATGGCCGGGGACAATCAGAGAGCAGAGGGTACAGCAGGCCTGGCAGCCCTCCCGTGCAGTCAGCCCCAGCCAGCTGGGCCCAATTTCCCCATCAATCAGCAGCAATTAACACCAGCTCTCCAAGACCAGATAAAGGCAGGGCTGGGAGCCCTCCTAGAGCTGACTTCTCTGCAGGTGTGAGCATGGAGGGCTTTGTCTACCCACCCTTCAGCACCTACCAGAGCTTTAGGGGTGGCCTGACACCACACGGTGGCAGGGACCCGGTGCTGAAGCAACCCAGCTGGAAGCAGAGCAAGAGCACAGGGCTCGGTCCCTTTCCTGGGACCCCCACCCCACTGCCCTCTGAATACTTGGACAGCTGCCACCGGGCCCACCTGAAGGCCCTGCTGTCCCAGGTGAGCCCAGGGCTGACCCCACGGCTTCGCCGAGCCAACACCAGGGAGATTGGGGTGCAGGTGAACCCCCGGGCCGATGCTGCTGTGCAGTGCTCGCTTGGGCCTCGCACGCTGCCTGCCGGCCGCCCCCTCAACCCTGCTGGCCTCTATGCTCGTGGGCGCATGGCCCTCTACTCACCTGTGCCGGACCGCCGCCTCTTCACCATGCCCGAAGCTGCGGGGTTCCGTGAGAAGGATGAGGCGGCTGCGGCCAGCCCTGAGAAGCAGAAGGCAGAGGATGGTGGCAAGAAGCAGCAGGACGGCCAGGCAGCGGCCGCTCCACCGACCGAGGGACAGTCGAAGGCGTCACAGGAGGAGGCTGCAGCCCCTGGCCGCCAGGTGGCTTTCCAGGTGTGCAGTGGTGCCCACCCCAGCCTCTGTCTTTGCTCTGCACCCTCCACAGCCCCCCTTGCCTCCAGGTTTGAGCCCCCTGGCCATGGAGGCGGGTGGTGGTGTGAGGGGAGCTGGGCCTGGGGGCTGCTGAGTGACCCTGATCTCCCCGCAGTTCTTGGAGCAGAAGTACGGCTACTTCCACTGCAAAGACTGCAAGACCAGATGGGAGAGTGCCTATGTGTGGTGCATTTCTGGAAGTAACAAGGTAATTGATGTGTAACAGCAAGTCTTTTCTTGCTTCTGATGCTTGTAAGTACAACACAAAATCTGAGAAATTGTTTTTGGCACAAATCTAGGACACCCGTATTCAATATCCTGAAGAAATCTCAGTAGTAACTGAAAACTTGTTGTTCTTAGGTGTACTTCAAGCAGTTCTGTCGCAAATGCCAGAAGGGCTACAATCCCTATCGTGTGGAAGCAATCCAGTGCCAGGTAGGTTACAGTATTTTTTTTTTTTTTTTTTTTTTTTTGTACAGTAGGTTTTTGTCTTACGGTAAGACTGCCCAAGTTTGTCATGAACTCTGATAGTTTACAGTTTCTGAATTTCTTACTGACTTTATCTGGAAGAGAACTTGCTGTTGAAGTACTAGAAAACTTATTTGGGAATGGTGTAATGCCATAGGTCTCCATAGTGTGAATAGTTGTCTCTTGCTACACCATTTTGTCCTGCCACATGCAGGATAGGTAGGGTTTTGATGAGTATTTCTAGGTGAGAAGGCTCTTAAAACTTTACAGCTTTTTTTTTTTTTTTTTGCCACAAAAGTTCTTTTAAGCATATCAACTCAAGTATGATCCTATGATTAAGGGAAAACAGGTGTCAGTCTAATATAAAGCGCACTTCTTTAATCTACTACTAATGTTTTTCCTAAGACCTGTTCGAAGACTCGTTGCTCCTGCCCTCAGAAGAAGAGGCACATCGATCTCAAGAGACCTCATCGCCAAGAGCTTTGTGGCCGCTGCAGAGGCAAGAGGCTGTCCTGTGATAACACTTACAGCTTCAAATATATTGTCTGATCTGCGTGCCCCATTTTGCATTTGCACTTTGTCAGTCTTCTTGCAATGTTTTGACCTTAGGCTTTTGACCTGGCATTGGATAATGGATAAGGACTTTTGTATTTATAAGATATTTAACTGTTATATATGTTAATAAAGTTCAATAAAAGTTTGCACTAGTTTATTACCCATGGTAATTTCCCATTATCTAGTTTCCTTTTGCTGTAATTAAAGAAGAAAGTATCAAAGAGGAAAGTATATATGGAAGGAAATGGAACCTGTTCAATTTTCTAAAGAAAACATGCTTTGCTTTCAGTCTACCTTTTAGGTAACTTCTCCCTTCACTCAAACTGAACTAGTGTGGAAGATACAAATAATGCTCTCGTGTATGAAGTCTGTGGTGAATATATCTGCATGTGTTTGTTAGAGCTCATACTACTGTCCTCCTTGCCACATGTGTATTTAAAAATCAAGCACCACTTTCTTTATTCTGGCATATGGTCCTTGATTCATGTCTGTAAGGTAGGAGGGAAAAGTGTAAGCTAACATCTCACTCTTTTTGAGTTATCTGGGATGTAGTGTAATAAATTCTATAGAGGTAATGTGTACTAATATCACTAAAACAGCTCCTACTGCCTGCCAATTAGAGTAAAAGCTGAGACAGAAGCTTCCTAGTCATATAAGGTGTCTCAAATGTAACAAGTGAATAACTGGGTCAGCTTTCATGAAGACAAAATGCAGTCAGAATCCTACTCAAAATACCTCTTCTATTGAAGCACAGTGAGGTTTTCCTACAGGTCATGTCTTCCCAGGGCTTCAGGGAGGCTTTGATGGGAATATGATGACTTGTATTCTTCTTCAAGTCTAGAAATGATGCAAGGGAATTCAGATTACAGCATGATGGCCTTTGTTGTGTATGTGAAGCACTACAGAATAGTTTAGGTTGGAAAGAACCTCAGGTCTGTCCCCATCTCTGTGCAAGATCAATTGCATCACATTGTACAGGGTCATGGATTCAATTCTACCTGCAGGCCAGTAACAAGTGGGGTACGCCAGGGGATATGTCCTGGGACCTGTCCTACTCCACTCCAGTGCCATGAAAGAGGCAGCAGCATGCGCATGGCAAATCTGCAGAAGCTGAGGGAGCCAGCCAACGCAGCTGAGAACAGTGCTGCCATTTAGAGGCATCTCAGCTGACTGGGGAAACAGGCTGATGGCAATCTTGTGATATTTAGGAGGGACAAGAAATTCCAATGAGGTGGGCGTGAGCCAGCAGAGGGCAGCAGCACTATCCGGGCTCGTATCGACAGCAGCAGAGCCAATAGAGCTGGGGAAGTGACTGACCATGTCAGTGCTCACCGGAGCACATCTTTTGTCATTATTGTATCTGATCTTGGGCTCTCAATATGTATTTATCAGCTATCGTGTGTTCAGTGGAGGTCAGCAAGCTGGCTACAGGTCTATAGCCCTTGCTGTGTGCAGGGGAGGCTGAAGGAAATGGGCTTGTTTGGTGAGAAGAAAAGACTTCAGTGAGACCCAGGGGTAGCTGACAAGTACCATGAGGTGGTTATTACTGAGGAAGCACAGAGCCTGGTTCTTCAGCGTGGCTGTGCGCTCTCCATCTCTGAGGGTTTCAAGACTCAGCTGGATGAAGGCCTGAGTAACCTGATATAATCTCATGGCTGCCCCTGCTTCAAGGGGGCTGGATGATTCCTGTTGTCCCTTTCAACTTGTATTTTCCTGCGTTCTGCAAGATACAACTTGGCAAAGTGACAGAGCCACTCAGAACTTTTACCAACCACTACAATTTTTGCAGACCACCCTAGCTGCAGTTCTGGATAACTTGCAAAAGAGGAAATATGTAACCGATGTTTGAAGACTTCTCTAACCATTGTTGATTGGTTTACTCATAAGAAGAACTCAGAGATAAATAGCATCACTTTTGGAAAGGATTTGCCCTGTGTTTATTTTGTCCTGCAACTATAATCGGGCTGCAGCGCTCCATGGATTCCATGCCTTTTATGCATCAGTGCAAGTGTTTGGGAGGATCCACTTAAAATTGTGCAAGCAAGCTGAAAAAGGGATAAAGGCGAGAGGGCTTTACTGCATTCCCAGAATTTAGGCTGATACTGCAGGCTGGACAGATTTTCTTCTACCCATAGCATTAGAAGACAAACAAATGACTGAAAACTAACTCTGAAACTAATAGGTCCATTATTGATGTTTTTAATAGAAATAAGCCTTCAACTGGGATTTTTTTTTTTTTTTTCAGTTAAGAAACTGCTTCAGTCAGTGTGCTCTTCTGGGTTGAGTTTGACTGTGAAAGAAAATAATCTTTACGCTTCTCCCTGGTCGCTTTAACAAACAAGTTCGCCATAAGCCATGAAAAAGGAGACTTTGAGGGGCTGCTTATCATCCATACCGTTGGCAGCTGCACAGATTCAGATAAGAACACAGTCTTCACAACTAGCACATACTCCGTTGTGATTATATGACTTTTATATTTTAGGTAAATGGATGTACGGATCCAAATATCAACCAAAGTTACTTCACAAAAACGGTAAGTGTATTTACAGAGTGAATAAGTTACATAGTTGTCAGAATAAAAGTGTCTCAGATGTGCAACAGATTTACATGCATACATTTAACACTGGACAGCAGTTAAATGTAAGAAAAAGAACGTACAGTTATGACATATATACATTACAAATAAAATAGGACATCTCTTTAAAGAAGCTTAACATGAGAACTTGCATTTCACGTTAATATTTTTACTTTTTATACTCAAAATTTATATTAAATAAAAATATGCATGCATAACAGTTCAAAAGATTTGACTCTGTGATGGGACTTTCTCCTACAAAATGGCAAGTTAAATTAGATCAACCATCCTTTAATATAAATATATTCATAAAAGCAACCCTCTAGTAAAAAGCCATCGAGATCCTTTAAAAAAAAAAGAAAAAAAAAGGAAAATCTACCAAGACCATTCATGATACTTGTGGGCCTAAGAACAGACCTCTGCAATATGATCCAGTACCTTCAGAGACAGTAGCCTAGTAACATTAGGAAATGTACTTCGTAGCAGCTCGTTGTTTTAAGATACAGTAATAATATTCAAATTACAGTGTACATTAAATTGTAGTCCATTTACAATTTGTTTCATATACACAGGCTCTCAGCTTTTGACCAACAAGTTTGCGAGATTCTGTGGCCAGCTTCATTCTGCCCATCTTTCACTCAACCAAATAAGAGAAAAAAAGGAAAAAATGTACAAGTTTTTTTTCTTTTTTTTTTTAACAAAAAATATTATTTCGTGAAGGAAACATTGCACTTCTGCCAACCTAAAATTAATTTGCTATAAAGGAAGTATTGTTCAGTGTAGTAGGCTTTGGTATGCAATGGAAGTCACTTCTTCAGTAGTGAGTTGCAGTTGCTCAGTGAAATGCTAACTGATTTTTTGTGCAACAGAGAACAAGGGATGTTGTCCTGGATGCTCTATGTTACCTTTGTCCTTACAGTATTGCTACACATTTGAAGTTCAGCCCATATCGTTTTAGAAGAAATCCTAAATGTAACAAGAGTGAGTACAGTTTGACCAAACCTTTGTAAGGCTGAGAAGACATTGAGCCACCTCACTCCAGCAGGGCAGCACTCCCAGCTTGAAAGAGGACACGAGACTCCTGTCAGAGACTTGTGCCGGAAACGCTGGAGTCTGGAAGAAAAGTATTGATGACCCGGTAACTCTGGGCTCTGCGAATCATGTCGCGGATCTCGATATTCAGTTCCATTAATTTGGTGCAGATTTCAGTCAGGCTCTGGTTAGAGCCCACCAGTGCATAGGTGCCCGTCTGACCCAAGGTTTGGTGTCGGAAGTAAATGTTCAGTAGTGTCTGGACTTCGTCATCAGAGCTACTTCCAAAGATATCATTGGGCCACAAAATCCTGCAATCAAACGGGAAGAGAATGGGTGCATCATTATGGGGTATTAGCACAGAACGAAACCAGGCGATAGAGATCTCTAAAAGGAGAATGGACGTGCACATATTTACAAGCCAAAATAACTCACTGTCTTAAGTGACTCATTTGTTAGTGATATCAGACACGGAAATAACATAAAAGCAAATTCCTATTTTTTAAGAAAACAAAAAAGCTTAAGAAAACTAATTCAAATAAGTGAAGTGAAACTGGGCTGAATGTTAGCTGATGCCACTGCCATACACTTGCTAAGGAATTGGCTCTATAAAAAGATTAAGAGCCTCAGAGAAGCACTTTTCATCTGTGCTATGCAATTAAACATCATCATTGTGGTAAGCATCTGTGTTTGTATTACCAATTTGATATTGTTACTCGTGGTGCAAAATTAATAGTATCTGTGCCCCACCTACCTTGTTGAAAAAGTATGCAATAAATTATGGTGACCTAGCACATTTAGTATAAAGTTAGGAGGATAATAAATGCATGCTTTTCCAATAACATGGAATTCTAACAGGAACCATGTAGTAAAACTTGCCTGCATTCTCGTATTTGTCGAACGGCTTTAACAAGTTCATTGTTTTTCAAACACTCCAGCATGGACTGAATAGCTGCTTCTGTAGAATTGAATGTGGGCTCAGATTCCACACTCAGAGGCTCAGCTGCAATAGCGGCAGTAGCATCCTTAAGATTTTTCTTCAACTCGCTCAGTTCTCTTGACATATTTAACAGCTGTTCCAATGAGAAGATTATGAGATGGGTATTTTGGTAGGCACCAAAGAGAGTAGTTATTTCGAGTCTGTTCTTATTAGCACATTTGATGTACGCATTATGGAAAAGACACCATTTCAAGACATTTCTTGATCTCTATGCTCAGTATAAGGAAACAGACTACAGATTTGTGTAGTTTTTTGTCGTGTAGCTTTAAAATGCATTGAGCTTTCTTTAATCTTTTGGCTTGCTAACATTCAAGAGCACATCTGAATAATCTTTTATCTTTTATTTTTGCTACTGTTTTCATATTGTGGTGGGAAAGTTTGTGAAAATAACATTTGCTTCTCCTAGCAATGATGTTGTTATTTATTTACAAAACACATGCAGGATCTGATATGATTAACAGATGGACCAGAATTTTATAGCCCTTTGCCAGGCTAAAAAGTTAAAGATCTACCTTTATATGCTCATATATGCTAGAAATAACCACTGTCTCATGAACTAAAAACGGACCTTCCCTTAAATAATAGCTTATGGTTCCAGCAAAATATGTATAATTTTTTTTTGGAGGCCATTCCTCATGTTGTTGCTCTTCATTTCCATAGACTGCATCATTTATAACAAATAATCTAACAAAGTCACCTGTTAAACAGCTACACACATCAATCCGCTAATAAAGAACATAAAACATTTCTAAAATTTAGGCTACTCCAACACCAGATTCCTAGTATCCTGTCTTAGAAGCAAGCAGCCTGGTCACATCACAAGACAGCCTGCAGAACAGTTTCTTAAGACACAATAAATATTCAAGCTCCTTGTACTACTATACCACATCTAACAAAACAAACCATCTCCACTTACTGGAGAATCTGTAAAATGCCAGAATCCATCATAAGATATACTTCATAGCTTGACATTTTGTTTTACAGCAACAAGCAAAGTGCAATAAATTTTCTCAATAGTTTAAAATATATACATTTCGCCAGGAGGAAAAAATATATGGAATGGCAAGTTATGTTACTACCTTTCTTTAAACGATGATCATTTAACTTAAAGTGATTACCTCAAAGTTTTTTCAAAACTGTTTGTTTTTTATGCACTTGTTGGCAATAAATTTGACTAACAGTATTCTTGTGAAGTGTTTCTTTATGTAAGATACATAGCTATATCTAAAACCAGAAAGCTATTTTGGTCAAAAGAGATAGGGTGTTGTGTCAAAAATACTTAAAGAATCCCTGTAAAAATGTCAGAACTAAAAAGACTTATGAAATTACAGGATTTTGTTAATTACATTTTTAAATACACTTAGCACGCTTGGGAGGCATTTAACTGATTTCAATTTGTTTATCCATTGAACGGGATTAGGAGGTACACTTGCAGTCAAAATATAAATTACTTCTACTCTAAATACCTCGTTTCCATAGGTACACGAGGATGCCAAAACATTTAAAGCTGCTGCAGATGTTTCTAGTACCAACGTACATACAATGGAGGCAGTTTATATGGCTGGAAATTACAAGACTTTACTCCAGCAAAAAAAAAACAACAACAAAACAAAACTCAAATTTGCATCCATATTAAGATTAATTTACCACATTATTTTGTTATTGTCATGATAACAAGTACTCCTGGTCTATATGTCTCCAAAAATCCTGCTGAAGTCAGTCATGATCTAGGAATGGGAGATTTTCTTTATGTGTGAGGAAAGGTCATATCCCCTTAAAAATAAATTCTTAAATAATAAAAAAATCCAACAACTCATTTGCAGATATTTACCCAGTGTGAGCACTTCCTTACATGTAAGGTATGAGCAAAGTTAAGATTCCATTTAGCATTCGAGTTAATTACCACTGACTGAAATGTCTTTTGAAGACTCGATTTATAGAGGAAACCCGTCTCTGAAAGTACAGTCAATTACAAAAAATATTGGATCTCAACCAGTCCTTAATGAGGATGCTGGTTTATTGAAGCATTTTGTCTGCAGACTCATGTTCAGGGTGAAATTACGTAGTCTTTGGTGCAAGTCCACAGAAAGAAGAGTAAGAACATGAAGGTACGGAGTGCTTTCTAGTATAAGACTCTGTAGTGTTTGCTACATACCTCTGGCATGGAACTGACTTCATGCACTTGTCCAATAAGTTTACAGTAGGACTGAAAAAGCAACAGCAGCTGGAAGTGGAGTTTATATAATCTCTGACACAGTTCCAATTGCTAAGGAGAGATTTATAGAAGAACTAATTAATAAAGATCAGTAAGTTGGGATAGTTTCTAATAACAAGTAAAACACATTTGAGATAGTTTATTTCTTAAAAAAAAACACATCATTTTACTAAAGTATAGTCACATACTACTTCAGAAAGCAAGTAATGCACATTCTTCTGCTGGTAAATCATAAAAGACATTGAAAAATTAAAATTATAATTGCTAGCTGTCATGTAGCACACATCAGCCCCAATTTCAAAGCAGTTTATATAGGTTAGCTTTACTGATCCCACTGCAGCTGGAAAGCATAGGCAGAATATGGGAGAAGTGACTTTGCCATATAGAAGATAAAACTCTAAAAAAATCAGAAATGGTCAAAGACTTCTTCTGAGAGGATGGAAATCCAATAGAGAAGCAATGAAGTGGTTGTCCAAGAGAGTCAAAGCTCTTGCCTGCTTCTCTGAGAAGAGAAGGAGAGAGGCAAATAAAATCCAGCCAGGAGTGGGATGGAGGAAATGCCAGCTCGTGGATTTCCCACCATCTTAATGAAACCATACAACAGATGGACTGAGTTTCATGTGTAAGAGGACATCTGGCTTCTGTAATTTATTCTCCCAGCTAAGTAGATACTCTTACATGAATACTAACTTGTTTCTTCTGGAGTGATGTGCAGCACCACACAAGAAGTGTGATGTGTCAGACACATCAGAGTAACATGAAATGGGCACGTGTGCCAGAGACACCACGTTAATGCTAATGGTCCTGGTATCTGTGTGTCATCAGGAGGAGGAATCTTGCAGTTCCACAGATGGGTCATGGTGGGGAAGGGAGGAATATTTCATCTTTGGCAAACTGCAGAAGTACAAATTCTGCAAGTACAAGTCAAGAAGCTTCCTGTCACTTTAGCAGGAAAGACTTCAAACCACACTTGGTTTGTCTTCTCTACAGGCACAGTGACCAAGTGTGAGCTCAGTGATCTTTCCATTTGCTTGGAGGAACTACAGCAGAGGTTCATGCCAAACACAGTGGGGAAAAAAAAAAAAAAAAAAAAAGATGCTATTAATGAGTTTGTTTTCTTAATGCACTTGACACATGCTTGGCCACTAGCATGTATTTTGGCTATTTGCTGAATCAGGGTCAGTGCAAAGGCCAGCACAAATACTAAAAAAAAAAAAAGCTCTTTAAAAACATCCTAAGCATTAATTTAACTGAAGTGTTTGTTTACATCTGCTTCAATATGTAAGTGCCAGGGCTCCCACTAATAAGCCAAAATTAGAACCATATCCTTGGCGTTCTGATTCTCAAAATTTCTTTACGAGACAGACAAGCCCAAGGGTTGAGGTCAAAAGAGATGTTCTTTGGAAGACCTCACCTTTGTTCATCAGGCTACCTGGCCATGAACAGTCAACCAAGGGCACTGCCAAAACTTGGCAGAGCTACTTTCCCCCTGAATCCCATCCCGTGGGAGCAGGAGGAGAGCACCAGGTGGTGGTGGGGACAACCTGGCCAGGCACAGCCACAGAGGGGAGAAAGATAGGGAACACTTGGGTGACCTGCTAGTACAGAACTGAATTATGGGCATGGACTCAATCTCCCCCCAGTGGCCAAAATGATGATGAAGGGCATCAAGGACTTGACAAATCAACTTGCTTGGTGACCATTCTCTGTAATTGAGGCCACACAGAACTGCCAATTTGCATCTATGTTTTGAACCGTCCTCCTCCCACAGTGAAGACTGATTATCTGAAGAACCTCCTGGAAAAGGCTCCGGCTTCTGGCTTCTCTTGAACCATGCTCGGGCATGTCAGAGGCTGGCTGGCTCCCCAGCCTTGGAAGGTGCCAGCAGTGCACCGGCAACGCTGGCATGGGGAGGCACGCTCGCTCCCTGGTCCCGGTTCAGTAGCAGGGACACACCTTGAGGATATCCAGTTGGGATCAAATTCACCCTACCCAAATTTTGGAGAGCTGGTAGTGCTAATTAGCAGGTAAACACACATATACTTCAAGTTGTTAGGGAGTTAAAGATTAACTGAAAACCAGGACATGGTGTAACATTAAAAACTATATATATTTTGCGATAGCTTGGCATGTAACACACCATTTTTTAGTCCTTGGGGCACAGTAATTCAGTGTTACCCTTCTGGCTGCTATCCTGCATTAAGACAAACTAAAGCTGCATTGAACATTCAAGTTTGACTCAGTATTTAGTCACTATATCAAGCAACTCAATTTTTCAACAATTTTTGATTCTTGAGTAAGGATTAGTAACCAATAATAGTGAAAGTATTCATCAATGTATAAGCAAAAGCAATTTAAAATAACTGTCAACTATAAATTGTAGTTTTTCATTGAGACAAATAAAAAAATATGAATTTTAAAATAACAAGTAATTGATCTTTCACTCCAACATATTATTATAACCATTCAAAGGTTTGATTTTTGAAAAATTATGTAAATGACAATTTTAAACAGCATATGAAAGTGTCAGAATTTAGGCAAAGTATTTTTTAGATTTCACAGAACACACCTTAGTAAATTATTTTAGTCACTGCATGTAGAACCACATATTCTACAGGAAAATTGTAGCAAAAAAGGAAAACATGCTTAGAAGTAAACCAGTAAAATTGGGGTGTATTAGTCCATCTGCAGATGGACAAAGAATATGAAAGAACTTCAACTTACTGCAAGAGATTCCATTTGCTACACAGCAAGCATGGCACAGGAGAAAAGGAAAGGAAAGAAAGTATAGTGTCAGTGTAATGCATGCAATAGGAAGCACAGCCCATCTTTAATAGCATAATTTGTCAGCAGTATTAGCAATGCTTGCCTCAACCTGGTGACTGGTTGGAAATATCACATACAACATGCACAGCACTCAGTAAAATCAAGCTCTTAATTCTAACTGTAAATTACAATCTAAACATCCTCAGTTGGACATTCATATTTGTTAATTTTGCTTTATCCCTCCCACTCAGTAGCTCAGGAGCTTACGATGAAATTGTGTTAGAAAAGTCTTGAAATAATACTTTTATTTAAATTTGCTGTCCTTATTATTAAAAAGAACTCACACAGCAAAGTGCTCAAAGCATTATGCAGGGTTTTCAAGTGATTAACAGAACTGAAATTTGTCTTGTATAAATATTATGTTATTTATTAATACTTCTACTTTTCGATGTAATACGTCTGATGACATTTACAGGATAAGCTTTGTGACTTCTGCATTTATTACTTGGCACCTTACAATGGAAATATTTCATATGTAACTTACGACAATCATATGAAAAAAATCCATGGAAAATGCCAGTTTGGTTTGACTACAAGGCAGTGCCACATGTTCAGATTTGTATTCCCTCCTCTCACCAGTAATGATTCATTGATTTGTAATTCTGGAACTATTAAAATGTCAGCATAATTCTTGTTTTAATAGCAGTAAAAAAATCTAATTTACCCGCATTAGCATTTCAAAGATTAGGGACTAATGTCTCAGAAATAAACTTCTCTCCTCAAAAGTGTTCCTCTTCATTTATCAAGAACCAACAGTTGCATTCTGTGCATTTTTCAGGCAGATTTCCTTATTATTTATATATATTACATTCTCATGTCATTTTAGATGAACAGAATGGTATCAATGTTGTAACTAACAGACTGCAATGGCATCTGCCCAGTTACAGCCTGATGTCAGTGCATATGCACACAATGTTAATAAACATTTGAAATTCTTATTAAAATGATTTACCTTACCTTCAATACAAAGGCAGCAAACACAGAAATGTCAAGTAATGCTAACTTGGTATAGCCAAGCAAAGCCTTTTGGTTTGGCTTCTTTCCACAGGCCTTACAACTAAAGAATGTATGAAAAGTATTTTCCTGAATCCTGCACTACCCATCAATAAAACCATGACAAATAAAGCTTTAGCTCCTGTAATGTTTAATTTTACGGCTGTAACACTGTTTGAATTTATTTATTTTTATTTTTTTTTTTTACTTAGGAGTATTTAGTACTCTTATAAAAACCTTCCTTTACATCTTGGCTTCCCTGCAGTTTATGTAAATCAAGCTTTGTAAAGCCAAGTTTAAGACAAGAAGACAAGAGCAGACAGATCATTGTGCTGCATTAAATTCACAGGTACGCTGATTTCTGTTTTTCAAATCTTGTTTGCCTCTCACTTAAGCTCCTCTGAATCTTAGCATACCACCATTTACAGTCCAATTTACACTTGGACTTTCAAAAATACCGGAATCCACATATAATTTCTATCTTGCCATGGAATTTACTTTAAAGAAGGAGAAATGCTGCAAAGAAGTGAATTTCATGGACATTTTTTCCCCAGAAAACAACTCTCATTTTTTTTACTGCTTCCAAAAACAGGGAGGCAAAATAAATAAATAAATAAATAAATAAGAGGAGGTTGGGGGAAAAGGGAACTGGGATTTCATCGTACGTGAAAATTCCTCCTTCTTCAGTGGAAGAAAGCATATTGATCTTTCAGTACTACAAAATCTCCTTAAACTACTGATGGTCAACTCAACATGGCTCTGCAATTTCATGATTGTAACTTGTTTTCCTTTCAGCATAAAATGAAATATTCCTTGGAAGTTGAGAAAATACTAATTTTTGGACTAAATGAAATCTCTTTAAGCCTCTAGTAGCAAGGGTTCATGCAGAATGTTCCGAACTTTCACTCTTCTCCTCAATCTCTAGTTTAATGCCTACGTTAAGGGAACTATGACACTACACAATTAGTGTTTTTGGCAGATGAAAATACTAGATGTTATACTGAATGCTACTGAATATAGCTAGCAAATGGTACACCTAAGAAACACACACAATGTTGTCCACAACAGCAGCACGTTGATTTATCTTTCTATTGAGACAGAGAATTATCGTTCTGTACTATTAGCAGAGCAAGAGGATAGCAAAATACTAATCTTTAGGTCACCATCCTTCTTGCTTTTTTTTTTTTCCCCAAGGAATCATTTTTACATACTAGAAAGAGATGAGACTTACTCACTTATTTCTTAAGATACTGAAATGTTGATGGCAACACAGTCTTCAGTCATTTAATGACACAGGAGAGTCCCATCATAACAAAATAATTGCTGTCTGCAAGGGTTTTTAATTGCAAGTGCATTTTATTGAGGTATTATGTTTGACTTGGTATCTCAGCAGACAAAAGCTTTTTCCCACAATCTAGGAAAGTGGGTATATGTATCAGAGACAAAAAGAGAGGTACAGCATATGTTGCTGCATTCTTAAATACCCACTCTTCTTGAAGTTAAACTGTTCTGTCAGGAGAAAGCTAAAACCCAGCTGTGGTCCTCTAGAAAATCTGCCTTCAAGAGCCAAATTGAGCTCATTGTCAGTCCATGGATATGTCCAACAGCAGTCAGATGCTATGCCTGGAGTTCTACTGTGACTCAGTTTAACTCTGGATTACTATGGTGTCAAGAAGCAGACCTCCAGCCTTGTTGGTGGCCCAGAGTCAATGAACTTTAGCCACAGGGAAACTCATCATAACAGGTCCATTCTGATTTTTTCCAGCATTTTTTTAAGGGATGTGGCATGTTTTAAATATCCACTAGCAGCTTTGTAAAACTTGTGGTCTTTGTAAAGCTTGTGATCTTTGAGATGAGCATGGTTTAAGAAAGGTGTATACTGACTTTGGACTTACTGAATGTCTCATTAGGAGACAAATATTTGAATTAGCTAGTACTAAATGACAAGAATAATAGGATCTTGCGTGTATCTCCTTACAAGAAAAAAAATAAAAAAAGAAAAAGAAAACATCATAAAACCAGTCTTTGACTAGATTTAAAAAAACTCCGTTTGGTAGGGTTCAAGGATGCACTGATAGCTTTACTCATCTGTTACACCTGAAGAGACAGCAAAACAGTACGTGCAGTTATCTTCGCTTATAAATTGCCTCCTATGTCCTTGAGACTCCGCAGCATCAAGTGATTAAATGTAGCATCAAAGCTTACAAATCAAAGATGTACAAATCATGCAGTCTGCTGCAAGAATAAGGGGTAGAAAGACATTCTGGGACATTCAGCTATTACCCAATTTCAGAAAATTTGCTAGCTTGAGCAGCTGACCTAGACAACTTCTATTTAAAGCTTCTTCAATGTCAGAATAAGCAATTCTTGCCTTTGCCCATTTTCAGTAACAGAAACAATGGTCAACAAATCACATGCAATTATTTAGAAATAAAATTTGATTAGAGAAACTGGTGCCAAGCTAACCACCCCCATAGGCAGGCATAGCTCCATTTAAGTCATCCGTGACGCAACCCTTCTTGGCAGCACTGAACCTGGTCCGATGTCTGTCTCATGAGCAGAGTGGATTGTTTTCACCTCCAGCTTTTTCCAAGGTGGCAGTAGGTTCTGAGAATCACAGATTTCTGTCCTCCATAGGACAAGGTATTGCTTTTTCTTCCTTACAATTATTTCTGAACCTTTTCAGAGGCAACCTGCTTTTGTGTTTTAGCCAGGCGTTTTTTTATGCCAGAAGTTTTATGCAGGATTTCAGGTCTTAGTCTAACCATCGATAAGTCTAAGAGTTTAGACAGGTTCCCTCACAGCTACCACTGTAAGATGGATTTTTTTTTTTCTCTACAATTGCTAGATTCTTTGGCATTCCAGGCTGAGGGAGAAGAGGAGAGGAAAGGTGTGAAAACAAGTACTTGCCAGTCTAGGAATCACTTTTCCTTTTCCCTTTCTAATGACATTTCCCCAGTTTCCCTAGACTCTCCCTCCCATCACTCTTTTGTTGAGTAAACAGAATGGATTATCATGTATGAGTTCCAAAGTTCCCTTGGGAAGAGCTGTTTCAATTGATAGGTAAATCCAAGGTGAGAAAAATAAATATATGCCTGTTATCAAAGACCTACTATTCCATCAACTTCCAAGGAATAATGCACTTCAGGCTGAAGGGACATTGCTGGGGATAGAACAGGGATTCCTGCAGGACTGAGAAACCTGTTTTCTTCAATCTGCTTGATAAGCAGTAAGAATACCGACCCTTGTTTCACATTTAATTCTGAAACAAAGAACATCTAATTTCAAAAAGATAATTAAACACAAATGGAGTGTATTTATTAACTTTTAGATGCTTTTAGGCCATTTATATATTAGCTCAGTTCATAGTTTACTCCTTCTCCTCAGCATTCTCTCTGCTCTACTTTTTCAAAACACAAACTAAAGAGCCTGTGTTCTGGGTCCCTCTTTCTTAGATTTGAGAATAGCTCACTCGTAACATCCCTGTACACCACAACAATGAGCCAGTATCTCATTTAAATGCATTGGAAGAGGTGTGTAATTTTTGCTGTTGCCAGTGCCAGATGCGGGAAGATTAAACAGTTTTCCCAACACCTGTGATTATAGCCAGAGGATTTATTAACAAATCAGATTTGCTAATAGGGTCAAGGAAGCCAAAAAGCAGGGGTGGCAAGGATATGGGATTATTGAGAAGGCACAAATGAAAACAAAAGAAAAAACAAACCCCAAACACAAGTGAGAGCAAACACAGGAAGACACGTACGTAGAGATGGGAATGAGAAGTTAAGATAAAAACAGAAGAAAATAAAATGAATTAAGGGAGAAGACAAGCAAACCAAAACCAACATGACCATAAAACAAGGTCTTTCAAAAAAAAAAAAAAAAAGTTACAACAGGCAAGTTCTGAAAATGTCATCATCATCTTTTTTAAGATAAAATACATGGAAAGAGGAGATGTCACTTTTTTCTACATGCTGTTGTTGCTTCCTGATTTTGGCTAATTCTCCTTAGCCTTCTCTCTTTCCAAGCCTTCAATCTTTTTCCTCCAAAAAGAAAAAAAAATCCCCACAAAACAGTTCCCAACTTATTCTATATCATTAAGATACCAGCTGTTTCCTCTACTTAGTATATTAAATCACAGGGATGCCAGTTGATGGTGATAATCTCTGAGAAGATTGATTTCTTAACTGGAATTAATATACTAAGTATATGTGTTTATGGATATATATAAATAATTTCACTGGCCATTTTACAGTCAGTAACTGTAAATAACTGCGAATATTCATAACTGCGAATCTAAGTGGATTTCAACCAGACAGGTCTTGCTGTTTAGCAGATTGAGCCTGTAAAATCTGTAGATAAAATGGGTGTAATGTGGAAGCACAATACATCCGGAGTGATTGTCAGAGACACTTTGTTGTGGGAAATTGATTTCTGATGTGATATCTTTCTAAAAGGGACTGCACACACAAGTCACGCAGGGTTAGCTCTGAATACCTTTGAGTCCTGAGTGTGAAAACTGCATTATACCCAACCCCAGCAGAGAGATGAGAAGAAAGTATACCAGGATCTTGTGGGTCTAAGAACAGGCTATATTGTACATCACTTTAGAGGAGCAAAATACTCCTCCTTGCTCATTACCTTCTCTTCTGAGTCCCCTGGCTGGCAGGTAATAACTCCATCTCGTGAGCCCCCAGCAAACGTTGCTTTGCAGTTTGCAAGCCACTGTTTTCAGAAAGAAATGAAAGAAGATATGTGTAAGGCCTATAGCTTGATTTGTAGAAAGGTAAACAGTATTTGTTTTCACACCATGGCCTGTAAACAAAATTTGGTGATTGTAACTTTTGTTCATACGATTTGCTTTGACTGTAATTAAAAAGATATATTTTTGATTTTTATTAGTATTTGAATCGCATAAAACAAGAAAATTATTTAATTAATTGCTAAATAGGAGAAAGGAAAATGTTTCTAAAATATAAAGGTACTTTTTTTTTTTTTTTTTTTTTTTTTTTTTTTAAGTTCTGGTTCATATGTTCAGAAAGAAACATTTAATGAATCTAGTACCTGAAACATTTACTGAATGTTAACTGAAACAGATTTGACATTATCTTCAGTCTCCTGACATAGTATAAGTATACATGCATACAAAAACAAGAAAATGGCAGAATCCAGCATACCGAGAGTGTTGCTTCTTTTCTGTTGTTGTATGTGTCCAGGTATTCTTGCAGTTCTAGGACACTGAACTTCAGCTTTTCAAGAAGGCCACAAGAGAGAAGCTGGAAAAATGAAATCAAAAACACTAGTAAATGTCACTATAAAAGTATAAAAATACTGATAGAATAGAAAATATATTAGAGAACATATTTTGCAAAATAATAGATTTACAGATATTTGCACTGAAAACTGCTTGATTTTATGTTTATGCCACAAAGAATACTATACTGAGAGCTCAATACCAACAGGTGCACCTATGATAATTTACACATGAAATCATTATCTGCGTTTAACAGCTTGGTGAAAGACTTCCCTAAAATAAAATACTACTCAAAGCTTAACTAGTTAATCTCCACTGCTCTCTAATGGCATTAATTGCAGCTCTTCATGGCCACAACTGCAGGCCAAAACCAGACCCAAGATTAAACTTCAGAAGTTCCTCCCTCAGTGCTCCTCTGTGAGGCCACACTGTCATTAAGCTTTTGGACAAACATGGGTCAGAATGAAAACAACAAGAGCCACCTCATTTCCTAATATATATATATATTTATCATCCAGTTCACATTAGTTGTCTCAAATGAAGCCACTAAACATATTTTCATCTTCCATGCTGAAGTCTATAAAAAATAGCTCCTCCTTTTCCATTTGTGGGGCAGACACTTGTTTTATACTACTTTTTGGCAGGCAGGCTCAACACATCCTATTGCTTATCTGTCAGTACTTACCTAATGAAGTAATATGAAAAATTAATAGAAATTTGATTAAGAACAAGACATAAATAGAGATGGGAGGCGGGTACCTTCTTGACATATCTGTTCAGGAGTTGCCCTAATGTGAAACAGTCAATGAAATACCACGCTGCCACACAGTACATGCCTTTTGAAAGGAGTATACTCACTGTTTCTGCATCTACAAAAAGAGTAGGACATTCTGAGCATGATGTTAACATCTGGGAAGACCTCACAAACTTGGAGCCTATTCCTCGCAGGTTGTCTCCCAGGTAGCTAGCTGCATCGCAGGTTAGGAAGCAGAATCTTTTCTGAATATTCTGTAAAACAAAGTACAGCTTATCACATTCTCTACTCAGGTACAAGCTACTCTCATTTGTGAGGAAAATGGCATGCTTTTTTTTTTTGTTGCTTTGTTATTGCATGTGTCTTGCACAGTAATATGCAACAGAGACCATCTCCTTCTGGACAACTGGAGAACCGAATGCTTGCTCGAGGATACTGAGCAATAATTATTATCACAGTGTAGAGCTGGGCAGCTGTGAAACTAGATACAGAGTTAGTAATTATCTACTGTGAAATGTATTTTTATCAAGCTGATTCAATCTTTATACAGCTTTTTATCCACATGCATATTTTTTTTTATTTGGTTGTACAGAGTTAACAAAGTTGATAAGCATATTACTTTTTCTGCCCATTCCGGGCATTGTTTTGTTAGTACACCACGTCAAGTGGCTAATCAGACAATATAATGGACATCCTAATGCCAAACAGCAGCACGAAAAAAAACACAGAACAAAACAGAAAAGAACTTTTGCTTTGCCCTGTGGGAAAAACCTTCTTACTAAAACTTTTCTGCTGTTTGGGTGGACTCCAGAAATACTGCATTGCATCCGGGAATTCTTCTTCTCTCTCTCTCTCTTTTTTTTTTTTTTTTTTTTTAAATATTTTGAGTCTTAAAACAGTTTAGTCTTCCAGAAACATTCTAGCACTGATATTTTCTTTTCAGTAGCTAATATAGAAAGCAAGTAGTAAATAAAAATATATTTTAATAAAAATAATAGTCTTTCAAGACCTGAAATAATTGTATTGATAAATACAGAGCAGGCTTCACTGCCAAAACATATCTCACTAAGGCCAACTGCCCAGCTGGCGGGAGCACCAGGAACATGTTGTTTACAATAAAAGTATGCAACACTTTTATATGATTCACCCCACATAACTTCAGGCATTTCTCTGAGGAATGTTAGTGAGGACCTATATCACCGTGAGCATTCTTTACTGGAAAAGAAGTGCTTCCTGAACAACTATTTGGGCAACAAACATATAAATGGCCTTTACTGCACCTGTTCTGGGGCCTCAATGTGAAGTACTTAAAATCAGGTGAGCTCAGTTCAGATGTTATAGGTAACAGATGTTGTAGAAATGGATGGTTTTTTATTAAAAAAAAAAAAAAAAAAAAAAGCTAAAATCACACTGTAGGTAGGGCATATATCATAACTATTTTATAAAATAGTTAAAGAGATACTTTCTCGACAGCACCATTTCATCATTGCTTATCTGTGAAATTCTCTCTAAACTGAGCTGGCTCTGTTCATAGCCAAGATCACATAGACTGGCATGATACCGGTACGGTACGTTTCTACCATTTTGCTTCAACACAGAAAACAAAGCCCTACACATGTCACTTAGCACATAGCTTGGATTCTCTGCTGCACTGAATCTGTAGCTGGGACAAGGGGCTCTTACTAATTACTACCAAAACAGGTAAATAATTATTTTTATGAGCAACTAGCAGAATCATCTAGATCACAGAGCTTGGTGACAGTTGCTTGTTTACTACTTGGGTATCTTCTGAAAGACTAGGTCCAACTCAGTACAACTTTTGCTGACAGCTCTTCAATGAAAGGAAGGAGATCTAGATTTGAAACTAACCAACAGAGAAGAGGTAGCTGAGAATGTAAAAGTGGAAGCAAATTTAGAAAGACAGATCATGGGATAGAAACTTAAAAACTTCCATTGACTGGAAGGGAGCTCTGGAAAACATCTAGTCCATCCTTCACCTTAAAGTGGGACTGGTGCTAACAACGCTAGATAAGGTCAGCCATGGATTTTTCTAGATGAGATGTGAAAGCTCCAAGGTCTGAGATCCACAGCCCCTCTGGGTAACCTTTTTAAGTGCTGCAGTCCCTTCGTGGGGAGGAGTAACTGAGTTTATGATTCTGAGGCAACGATGAAGAGAGACCACAGAAAAAATACAGCTGAGTGCATTCAGAATTTGCAGGAAGGAGCCCATGAGAAGCAACTTCATGGGGAAAAGGAGATAAGAAGAAGAGGGCATTTCTTTAGTGAAAAAGAGGACAGAAAAAGAGGACACTTAAAGAGAAAATACATTAAGCCATATATCTGGCTAAATCATGAAGCCTTCACTCAGGGAAATACTCATGCAAAGAACAGAACATAAAACTATTCAATTACTAACTTGGGCACCAAAATTAGAATGACATTGTTAGCACAATAATCAGAGAGGTGGATGCCAAACAAATTAGAAATAGAGAGAATCACAAGAAAATATTCTAGAGATAATTAAGAGAAAGGCTAAGGACTCACAATGGAGCTGCTAACAGATGTTACTGAAAATGCCTTCTTTTGCCTTACTGCTCCCAGAAAGGACATCTGGGTACAGCTGAAACAGGTAAACATCAATTGGACTCAATAAAAAATCAGGTCAGAATGGATCTTTTTACATCATTGCAGATTAGGGAAATTCACGTTATGATAATTGTAATACTGGGTAAAGAAATCTACAAGCCATAATGATTATATTTGAGAACTCAGAGAATACAGGGTGTTGTAAAAAACATAAGGAAAGGGTTTATCTCAAAAAGCAAAAGGAATTACAAGTTTGGGAAACTGTGGGAATGTATAAGAGATAAATAATAGACAGTACAGAACTCTTTACAGCCAATCATATAAAACCATTTAACTTCCATGAAAGGCTTAAATGCTATATGAGGAGAAGCAATTGATATGTTGCATATTAATTCATTTACTATCTTAGAAGTGAGGTAGAAAAACTTGGTCTAGAGATAACTAGGTATGGAAAACCATACAAGGTAATTATCATCATCTCACTGTTCAATTTTAACGATAAATTGAGCAGAATTACACTGGGATCTGTCTTAGGCACTAACCAAGTCGTTAATGAAAATACTGAATAATGGAACATATAACATGCATATTAAATGCATAGATGATTGAGTTGCAGTGCCTGCAAGCTCTTTGGGAGCCAGGGATCTTGACAGACTGGAAAAATGGTGCAGGGAAAAAAAAAGAAGGACAAGGTTGTACACCTAGACAGAAACAGTCAAGAGAGCACATTCAGCATGGAGAGTAACCAGAAAGGCAAAATTCTGTAGAAAAAGATCTGCATAGTAGATTGGATTACAAGTGAAAAATGAATTAACTCTATCCTACTGTAAAGTAGTTATCAGAAGTTTTTACATAGAAATAACTTCTACATAACATCTAATCCAATTCTAGTCGGTGCTAACAAAAACTTAGGCTGAAGTAAAGAACCTGATCTTGCTTTTCAAGGAATACACAGACTGACTGAAAAGAGCCCATAGCAACAGCTAGAAGTTTCAAAAATGTGGCTTATGGTGAAGGCTGGAAGAACTGAAATTAAATAAGAGAAAGTTTGGATAGGTGAAGTCATGATAGTGGTCTACAAACTACAAAGAAAAGAGGAGTATCACTATGGATAGAGCAAGCAGTCATGGACATAAAACACAGAAGTTTTGGAATGATTAGGAGTCACGACTAAGTACTGGACTACTTTGCCTAGGAATGTTTTGAAGTTTCATCTTAGCCTAGAAGTTAAGAACAGTTTAGAGAAAAAAGTTAAAAAGACCAAAACGAACAATGTAGTCTGGGCAAGATACGGACCATGAACTCCTCAGGTTCCTTCTTGCACTCATCTGTGAATGAGTTTAAACAATTTTAGTTTATTTTAAGAACATAACTTCCTCAAAACATTTTAGTCATAGCTTCATCAACACCTGATCAGTCTAGTGTTTATTGTTCAGTAAACATATTCTTCCTCTTCTGCATTCCTTTTCAGATATTCATGGAAGCAACAATCAATCCACTGTTAAAAATACAACAGTCTTAAACACTGTCCTAAAGTATGAAAACTTGAAATGGTCAGAGACCATATATTGGTATCTGGGTATTTTACCTCACTAAATAAATTTATTTTGTAAATACATGGACTATCAGTTCTATATGGACTATCAGTTCTATCTCAGTATTGTCCTTTTGGGTGCAGATTACAGTGACTGAAATCTTTCAAGCAAGGCCTGAATGCATCATATATTTTATGAAATGGGACTATTGGGAGTAATTGTGCCAACCACCACCATTATATCAACTATGCGTATGTATATGCCTGAATATAGTCGCTGTGTTTTCTGTGAACGTAAATAATAACATAACATTCCCCCATTTTTTTTCTTGTTAACATGATGTTTCCTCTTCTGGGAAGAGGATTTGTAGTAACAAGAAGGCTCAACTGTGGAAACTACTTGCTGGCTCTCAAATGTACTTGTCTTGTAATCGGATGGTCTTCTGGAAGACATTTGATTTGACAGAATATGAAGAGGCAGCTTAGAGCACACAGTTGTAAGGATTATCCAGAGATCTCTGAGATACGACCAGTTTACAGGAAAAGTACTTCAATAATTTCAGGAATTTTAAACAAGCTTAGCGTATTGTGGGCTAACATCCAGGATACCATCAACTTGATGCAGACCAAAATGTAGGTGCCCTGGAAAACGCACTTCCTTCACTTCACTAACTATTTAGTTGACAGGCTATTCCAAACAAGGATTTTGCTTCACAGTTAAATATTTTGGCAGTACTTTGCCTTGTGAGCCTAGCAAATATTCGGCTTGTTTCTCAAACTTCCTGTTCATGAGGGTCAAAAATCTTTTAAGTTATTGGACGAGCAGTAAAGTTTAACAGTGCAAACACAATACAATTCCAGAGAAGCTGAGATCTTATGAAAAAAAAATCTGCAAAAGTAACAGAGCTATTTTTATAAATGAAAAATACATCTGTAGCTCCATCTAGAAAATCCTGGTTTGTTGATACTATTAACACCTTTAAATTTTCTTTGCTGTTTTTCATGTTATACCATTATTGAAAAACCTTTTGAGAGCAGTATTGAATCCTTCTTATCCAGTTATCTGAAAAACATTAGTAGGCTACCTTTCAAAAACAGGAGAAGCACAACAGCAAGTGCACTGTGTGTATGTCATGATTTGGATTTAAATAGGCACTTCACAAGTAATGTTTAGGTCTTGCATTACATGGTATTTATTTTTTTGCTTTTCAAAAGTACATGACACCATTTTCATTCGACCTCTTCAAGGAAGACAAAAAGGACAAGTAACTCTCAAAATACTTGAACAGGGCCATTAATCTCTAGGACTGATGTGTATTTCGACTTTTTTGCTGTTACATCATGAAGAAACACAGGGTTAATTTTCAAAGTTGACCTGTCATGCACTTAAGTCAATGCTGGGAGGTTTTTTTCAAATGGTCATTTATGAGACAGTGTTCAAAAGAATGCCTATCTTTAGGTACCCATATTTAAAGTGGTACAATGTTTAAAAGAGGATGCAGTGTACAGCACGAGTAGAAATATAATTAACTGCAGAGGAAATAGGATGGAAAGGACAGTCCTAAAGCATGATGCTTCTTTCATGTAAGAACAGTCTTAAATATACCAAAAGATCTTGAGATGGTATATTTATTAGCAGGGTCCCTCTTTGCTAATAAAAAAAACTGCATACTCTGAAACCACAGGTAATTTAAGTCTGCATGAAGTTACGTAACTGTTGTGTACTCTGCTGCAGAATGTGATACATCCTGCAGCTGCCTCATATAAAGCAGGAAAAACAATAAAAAACTGCTTTAAAACTAATTACATGCAAATACAGACAGTGATTTCTTAGAACAGCTCGTACATTTAATGTATTTTTTTTTCTTGTCTTCTTGCATGATTCTTATCTTTGTATGCACACAGCTTTAGAAAGGAAAAATACATCTCTAGTCTTTAGACACATTCTCTGGAATTTATTTTATATGATGGCAGTTGGATATTTCTATTCAAATTATTAGCTACAAAATATTTAATAATGTTGACATTTACATTGGGCATGGTCAAATTTCAACAGGTTACGTTGAAATAACAGATTAACAATAGTTTCAGATGAAAAGGCTATTTCCTCTCTCTTACAGTTGTTGTTTCAGACTACTTCTAAAGTACAGAAGAAAATACTCTTTGAAGTGGATCTGCGTTTTGTAATGTTATCTTCAAACCCACAACTATGAGATACATGTTACTTTTATGACAAAACTAGTCCTAGAGGACAGTTCTGCATGATAGTCTAGTATAATTCTGTAACACGCAAAATTAAAACGGTGACACCACTGTTAGTTCATTACTAGTACCACTATCAAGAGCCATCCTAATAGCCATGCACAATCTAAACATTTTGATGTTATCTCTTAAATGTATTTTCTCACCTTAAACAAGGAAGAGAACACATGAAATGTATAAACTGCACAGGAACCATCAGAATCACACATGAGCTGGTTGATATGACTACGCCAGGCTTCTTCTGCATCGTCACAGGCTGCTGGCTGAAATGCAGCAAGGATGGCAGAAAAAAATGGCGAGGGTGGAGGGGAGGCATTTCGATCAACATCTCCAAAACTGAAGGAGAAAAGAAAATAAACTGTGATGAAAGGAAAATAATGAGAAGGTGTCAGATAAAATACACTATAATTGAGAGATGTAATCACAGGACCAATTACAGCATCTTTCTAAAGATACTCATCAACTTTCAAGTTACTTTTGAAAACTGGCAAGATGTTGGCCACAATGAGAAAAACATCCAAATGAGAATTCCTATCATCATCTATATTTCCCCATCCTGGGATACTTGAATTGCTTTATCATACAATGGTTTGGAGGAAGAAGGTTAAAACTTCACAGGATGATAGAAGCCAAGATGAAAGACACCTCTTCTGGGAAAACTTGGTTATAATAATGTATAGCAAAACGTATATTTTGAAAAAAATATCTCAGCCTGTACAAACATTATGCATTCTGACCCATTTGGTTTATCACCCTCCCCCTGCTAATATAATGGGTGGGAGAAGATCTGTCTCTTCTCCCCATTCATAAGACTTCTCATCATTCTGCCACGGTCAATGAAACTGATTGACTCCAATTTATAAAGGGTACTAAGCTACTTGCCCCTTTGAGGTGGAGAAATACTTCCTATGGCTCCCAAGAACAGGAGTTGTGATTCTGAAATGTGGCACAAAGAAAGAGAGAGAAGGCCTCTGTATGCATCCTTACTACTTTACTCTTCATAAAAAGATGTTGACTGCAATCTAACTCAGCATTCAAAATCTGAAGCAGCTGCATATGGCAAGAAAAAATCTTGATGCTTTGGTGCAACATTTACTGGGGTCCTGTCATGATCATCTGGAGGCTTCAAAAGTACACAGATGGGATTTTTGACAGTACTGTGACCTCCTTATGACCCACAAGCAATAAGAAGGATGAATGCATGGTTGATCTGTTGAACAGTCAACTAAGCAGAATTTATGTTACTGCAAAACTTTAAAAATCATTTTTTTTAAATTTATTTATGTGTTTAATGACTAACTGCCTAGATGTGTAAGGAAAACAGGATATGAACTGTGCATACAGAGAGTCTTGTTCTTTTTGGAGTTGAACAATAAACCTGCTGATAATTTTGACACTGTCTTCATACTCTAAACTCACAAGAGATTTACATCTCCAGTGACCAAAAGAGCCATTCCATGATATAACTAACACCTTACTACCACTTTGTTGTACAACATAACAGCATTTTTACATACACTATATATATATACAAGTACCTGGTAAGAGCGAATTGTTCCAGCCTGTCAACTTTCTCTTCAGTCTCTGTCATA
Organism: Aythya marila; assembly: GCF_965140915.1. Classification (NCBI taxonomy): domain Eukaryota; kingdom Metazoa; phylum Chordata; class Aves; order Anseriformes; family Anatidae; genus Aythya; species Aythya marila. The sequence goes on along the minus strand of NC_139042.1, from coordinate 23,174,507 downwards.
TCCAGACTAAGGCTATCACTGCATTCAAATGCTCCAGGGAGTTCATTTGTAGACCCCGAAAGCTCATCCTCATGGACTGCTATATCTTGCTCTTCATGTACAGCTTCAACCTAGGGGAGTGAATGATGATGTCTTAGAAAACAGCAAATTAGTAAGTTAATACCACTAATACCTAGAAAGTGCTTAATGAAACAAAGAAAACACACATACTTGACAGAACATTAAATTGCACAGTTATTAATCCCTATACTATAAAAGACATGAACCAAGTTAAACTTCAGTAAAAATACTGTATTTGCTTAACTTGAGGTCTTGGACCAGTGTTGGTTTTAAGTATTTCTTCAACTCAATTTGTCTAGCAAAGAATTTCAGATTTCAATATAGTTGGCATCATAGCAAGGAAGTATTTTTTTTTCAGGAAAAACAATAGGGTTCTTCTTACTGCCAGGCTGTCCTCACCATTTAGCACTTTGCAGGGTCCAAGAGTATATTAACAACTCTCAAAACATATTGAAAACAATCACTGTCTGGAAGATTGTATGCATGCTTAGAATTGAGAGTTATGCTTAGCATGTCATATTTACATAGTAACTGCCATACAAGAAGAACCCAGGCCATGAAAAGGATTACGCTTCTATCATTTCCTTCCCCCCCTTTTTTTTTCCAGTCCATTAGCATCTAAAGCTAATGGACAACTCTGATCGCCTCTCTTGATTTCTTCTTGAAATCTTTCCAATTTGTCTTGCATTTTTAGTCTGAACAAATTTTGTTTCAGTTTTAACCTTTTGCCATTTGTCTGCACCATCCACAGCATTTCTGCAAAGCAGTTCCTGTTGGGATGACTGCAATGTGAAGTACATAAACTCTTTATTTTTTCTTCTTTTCTGTTTGAGGCGTCTCATGAGGTGTATGCTTGTGCACAGATGTGTATGTGCATGTATGTATGTGCGTTGTGAGCTGGTAGGGAGGGAAGTTTATGGCAAGTTGAATTTGAAGTGAAAAGAGGCCCTCTGCAGGTTACCAGACCTGGTTGAATCCTACAGATAAATTTTGGGAATTTGAATTTCTGAAAATTAAACAAGATAAGAAATTAAGTAGGAGAAAGGTGGTTGATTTTTTTCTTTAATAACCTAAAGTGATAAGAGTACTTCTGAGTCCAAGAGGGATGAAATGAATCACAGCACAAACTGTTTTGAAAAGAGAAATAAAAGCTAAAAGGCTGGATTACGAGAATAGGAGCCAGAGCAACTGTCAAGAAGCATAAATGTTTTATGCTTTGTCAAGAAGAAGTTAGCATTAACCACTTTCAAATACGAAATGCTACTACTGAACTATTGGTTTGTTTATGGTAATGAGAGTGTTTGTATGAGGAAAACACATTTTGATGGGATAAAGTGCAAAGAAAGGTGAAACAAACACCTCCCATCCACTGGAGTCCACCAAGATGTTCAAAAAAGAAAAAGAAAAAACGTGAATTCTAAAGATTTGTGTAGCAATGGATTTCACATGTAGGATTAGAATACACTTCCAAAAATAGAGGAGTTTTGATAACTTGAAAAATATACAAGATGTTATCTTAATCTTTGCATCCACATAGCGTAATCTACCATTGCCTTCTGATCCCTTATTAATACTATCTTAAATTATTGCTGTCACTATCTTTAATAGAAAATAAGTTTAATCAACTTCTTGTCATTAATGATAACATCTGGATTTCGGCACTGAGCCATTTGAGAAGGCCTTTTAATGTCTGTTACTCTCATTCACTGCATCTATTTAAAAGCAGAGGTGATATTTTTGTTTTTGATTGTGATGCAACAACTAAACCTTTTCATTTAGCACTAAAGAAGTAACAAACATTTTCCTCTGCATTGTTGACATACCATTAGCACTCTGGAAATAAAAACTCAGACAAAAAGCGAAACAAGAAAGGACTCAGATTTTGTGTTATCAAATTAAGTAAAAATTACTGAGGTGGAAGTTTCAAGTTTTCTGACTAAAAATTGGATGACTTCTTCCTTAAAATAAATATCAAACCAAGCATTTTAACTTTATTTATACTTCCTACAGTTTGTTTTGAGTAAAAACACAGAAGTATGCATACTAAAAGAAAATCTCTTTGAGGTAAAAAAACACTAAGAAGACACTGTGTAGAGTTTATCAGTTCAAGTATCCTTCGAACATTGGCAAATCCCTGTCAACTTGGGTTATGTACCTCACTAACTTCAAACCTGTCTCAGGACTAAGTGAATTTGCCTGTCAACCTCACAAGAAACCACTGTGCTTTTTCATTATTTACATATTTTCTGTTTCCAAAGCTTTGTGCTGAACACTGGTGCATTACATATTGGGGCATTAAAGACATTTTCATAGTAAAGATTACAAACCCCAGGCCTACACGAAACTTCTGAACTGTGATTTGCAATTCTTAATGTGCGGCACCAACAGCTACTACATCTGAAGGTACAAGATTAGCCGCAGTCACCACCTGCAAACATATCTGTTCAGACTATAGCTTCCTGAACTGAAATTCTGCCAACTTCTGCTTATAGACAAGTTATTACGTAGAAATTACCAAGAGTTGTTTTGACAAATGATAATCAGTTTTATATTTTCCACAACCATTATTTTAAGAAGTTTCCCTCCTCCCTGATCCTTAAGCACATCTCCCTCCTTCTGTCCTTTCTCCCTCTTAGGGAGGTTTCTAGCACAATTAGTCCAATACTGAGCACAATTCCAACCTCCTTTTCTACAACCTGTCATCTAGAATTCTAGTTTCTGTAACTTCAGTAACATGCAGTGTACCCATTACTTGCGTGGCTGCGTTTGGAACAGACCAAAAGCAAGAACAGGAATGAAAGCTGAGGAATACACGAAGTAACTATTTTCCTCCCCTGTTCTATTCTCACACTGCTCCTCTGCATAAGAAATCCAATCCAGACACAACAGAGAAAGCTTTACTGTTAAGGCAGAAGTGTCATAAAGCCACAATAAAAAACCTTCAGATTATATTTCTGGAAAGAAAGCGTTCACCTAATCTCCCAAAACCAGAAGCATTATCAAAGAGGAAATTAAAGAAACTGCCCTCACACTGACAACCATTTACCAACCTTACATTATGTTCGTCTTCTGATACATTTGTCTGAAATAAACTGTGATGAACATGGTTGTTTTATCCTCGCAAATCCTTCTGCCTCCTTCCACCCAAGATGGCTTAATACTGTGGTCATGAATTTAAAATTTCTGAGCGTCTGCCAAAAGGCAAGAACTGAATCCAGTGCACACAACTGTACAATAGGTTCCCACATACAAAAAAATCTCAGTGAATACATGCATACACCCACCCCATGAGTTGGCATATTGTTCTGTTAAATCAGCATGAAGAACAAAAAAGTATTCCTTTAGAGTTGTAACTTGTACCCAGTTCATGAATTTGTCTTCTAATGAGCTAGTAGCATCTTGGTGTATATATAGCGCAATATCCTCAAGAAACAACAAATAAAAACTTTTAATAAAGAAAGCATAAGTAGAACAGAAAGGTTATGAGTGTTCAGGAGCATATGAATATACTGAATTATACCATTATGTACAGGAAGTCAGAATATACTTGCTTTCACAGATCAAACCTTTCATGAACATCTAAGTAAAATAAACTTGTCAACATGTTACATTAAATTCATTGTAGTTGGAAAAGAAAGTAAAATTTTATTCACCTTGGATCCTTCAGACACTTGGAGATTATTCATATCAGGCAAAGACCCATCAAAGCTAGATGTTCCTATATTAAAATGATGAGGGTCAGCTGAAGTTGTGTCACACGATGTAGAAAGTGAGTCAATGTGGTTTGTATCCTCAGAGGGGGAAAGATTTATAATCTGTACAAAATACATCAAAAGCACAAAAGAACTGAGTATGCAGCTACCTTACCAAACATTGCTTTTATGAACACGCAAAGCGAACATTAAAGGACAGTGACAGTGGCTCTATTAGCTTGTACATGTAGTCACAGTATAACCCTTTCAATATCTCTATCACAGAAATTGTATGCAAGCATCCCAGAAATTAACAATGAAAACCTGACCCAGTTTGCAAAATGGAAGTCTTGTTCTATTCTTTCAGTATTCAATTTATCAGATAGATTTACTACTAGTCACTTACGCAATTTGTGAAAAAAGGGTATCTAATCAGATACGATGCTTTCTGTGTTTTGAATTTTGCATTAAAATTCTTGCATACATTTTCAAATAAGGGAAAAGCAAACAGTGAGAAAATACCGCATTGAATGCCATCCCCCAGTGTCAGCTGATTAGATTGCACCTGGACAAGAGGAAACTAAAAGCCCAGCTTATTTAAAACACAGCCCAATCTATTGTTAAATTGCAGGTTTGCAACTCACTAGGTCTGAGTTCTCCAAGATTTGGCTGGTGGTCAGGTCCTCCTCCTCTGATGACTCATCTGAGTCCTCACGGTTCATTTTGTTCAGGCTGGGCGTGCTCCCTGAGAGCTGGCTCTCCTCCAGCAGCTGCATGTCACACTTGTCCAGGCTATCCAGAGACCGTCTCCGAACTCCCCAGTTGAAGTTGTCCATGCTCTCACCCTGAAATGGGACGTAGGGTCAGCTCCCTTGACTTGATACTCATCATATACAATGAATTAATCATTAGATCAAAGTTAGGTCAGGAAATATTTTTTTAAATGTGAAAATATAATACAAATTTGATATAGACATTATTTTGTTAAGCTATAATGTAACAGGAGCATTTAAAACTGTCCAGCACTTCACCTGCAGGTAAGAGCAGAAGCATGGAAATGACAGTTAAATGAAGAGTCATTCTTTTCAGTATTAGATGTGTTTCATGCATTTGCCGATTTAACAATTCATTTTTTTTTTGTAAGTCCATGTACATACACATCTCAATACCAGTAGAGCAATTACAGGCAGAAGGGAAGTTTGGAAACAATTTTAAGGTCTTTTGCTCATGATGTTTAAAAATATTAGGAGCGTGGGTCATAGCAATGTTTCAACCGTGAAACATACGTTAAAGATTTTTAATTTTTTCTTTATGTACATTACCATAGCAATGAGGTAAGGTAGATTTGAATGCACTCTTCATTTAGCACGCAAAATGTAATAGCTGAAGCAGCACTCCTTTTAAATTTATTCAAGCCTATGTGGTTTATTTTTGTAATTTGAACTTAGCTGAGTTACTTGAAAGAATACTTTGAGAAGTATACTACAAAATAAGATTTCACTTTTTAAGTGAAAAATTTAATTTTTTTCATTTTCCGTCAAGTGAACTTGGTTAACTTTCAGTTTGGATTTTCACATACAGTTGCATAAAGCTGAATGAATTAAGCAAATTGCATAACTTTGTTAAGCTGGTGAACTGATACAAAGATCACTTAATTTCTTTCATGTATAAAGGTGACAAATCGTTTTCCACCATTTTTCCATTTGTTTATTTATATTTTCAGCAGACTGTACTTGGTATCACTAGTTACCCTAATTCTCTTGCTCCCTTAGTCAAGTCTGGCCAGGTTCTTCCCCAGCAATGCAAGAGCATCTGCAACCGCTCCTGCTATGGACCATGGAGTCCAAATGAGCCTTACAAAGCACGGGAAGGTCTACCCAGAAGCATCCAGCAGCAGCTTTGAGCCCTTTCTCTAGGTGAAAACCCTCAACATTACATCAACATGGGAAGGAAATGGATAGAGGAAAGAAATGTTTCTTAAAGTTCAAAGATGCCTTCTTAAAACAAGACTGTAAGAAGCAATGTTCTTAAACAAGCAAAGCAAGTGCTCAGAATTCAAGTTGGCAGTGATCTTTTAAATATGAAACAGCTGAATTTGAGAAAAATATTGCTCTGCCTAAAAAAATCATAAATATTAGCAAATCACTGATTATAGAAGAATTTCTCTCGGGCTCACGCAGATTAAAATTATGTTCAATCATAGAAAAAGTCTCAGTTCAGTAATGTACTTCAGCAGATTTCTGTTTTTAAACACTTGAGTAATCCCTATTCAGGACTCAGACATTTACTGAGTGGGTGCCTCAAAGTGCTTAATGTGCAATTAATTCAATAGCAGTCTAACCTCCTAAACAATCAAACAACTTGCACAAACAGATCTTATTTTGCATCATTGCCCTTTAAAGCAACGGATTTTGGAAAATGACTGGGAACAGTTCAGTTTTATGAGACTCTGCTCACCTTTCATGAAAAAGTATTAGGAAAAAAGAAAGATGCATTTTTAGGAAAAAAAATCCAGAAATGCAAGAATTGTAATCCACAAGAACATGTAGAATTAAAGAAGACATTATCACACAGAATCACAGAATTTCTAGGTTGGAAGAGACCTCAAGATCATCGAGTCCAACCTCTGACCTAACGCTAGCAGTCCCCACTAAACCATATCCCTAAGCTCTACATCTAAACGTCTTTTGAAGACTTCCAGGGATGGTGACTCCACCACTTCCCTGGGCAGTATATTTAAGAACAAATGAAAACGATTTTTTTCATCCTGGCACTGGGATCATATAGTAGTTTTGTGCAGGAAGGGATCCAAAAACATTTAATAAATTAGGTCTCTAACTCAGAAAAATGATTGTGCAGTTTCCAGCTACTTATTTTAGCAAATTCCTAGGCAATCCATCCTCCCCCATGAAGGCTGGAGGATACGTGCAGCAAGGGGCATCCTCCACAAAAATGTCAGTTACTGAACTAAAAAAATAATGAAACAAAGCAAGTAAGCAAGCAAGCAAAGATGACCATTATGACCATGATCCTCATGGTGCCTGGGGCAGCTATCAGTGAATTTTGCAGCCTGTGTCTATGGGCCTATTTCTTGTGGTTTTCTTCTGCAATGGGTTAAAGAAGGAAGCCAGCAAAAAGAAGAGAAATGAAAAGCGACACTTCTAGGGCATGCTATTAGAAGGGGGGAGTGAATTAAAAGTGAGAGAGAAGGGTGAGAGATGAAATAACCCACAGTATCTGGGTTAGCATAACCTTTTTACGGGGACACCCAGAATTTAAACTGAATTTAAACAAGAGGCCAACACATATACTGAGGTGGAGTTGGTTTTGTAGTCTGAAGCAGTATTTTCTTCACAGTGAACAAGCAGGAGGGAAGATGTATTTGAGAGGCTGCTCATTTTATCTACAGTAGGAGCAAAGATATCACCTATCTTAAAAGCCACCAGGAACAAACATCAATTCCAGAGAAAAGAGTCACTTATAAACATGCCTTGCAGCTATTACATAGGACTTTCCATAATCACTGCCCTCTGGTAAAGGTGCAGACTGGCCATCGCAGCTGCTTTAAACATTACCACAACGCAGGGGAAAGGGAGGCACAGAAAGGTCAGAAAAAATTGAGTAATACAATGTGGGAGACAGCAGCATATCTCCTTCAAAAAACTGGTAAGAACCACACTTCTTTCAGACAAGTTTTTACCTTACTGTATTGACACAGTATGCAAAGTCACTGGAGTCACAAAAACATTGTAGGGTATAGGCAAACGCATTGTGGAACTAAATAGTACAGTAACACTTCCAAAGGTTTTTATCTTTTAGAGCACAGGCATTTTGAGACAAAGACATTTTGTGTTTTTGTTGTTGTTTTGTTTTTTTCATAGTAGCTATGATATACAAACATATATACAAAATACTGTTGTTAATATATATATTTTTAAATCACTTCTACAATTCATTCCAATTCTGTGTCATTGCAGTACTCACTATACATGGATAAACTGCAATTTTAGTTCCCAAACTCACAAACACTGATGTGCCTTTCCAGATTTCTCCACAGGGTAAATGATTCCGGAAAGGGTAGTAGGAGTATACAGCTGAATGAATTAATTTATTCAATTCATTTAAGGCTTTAAATTAATTTGTTTAGTTCATTTAAGGCACTTCAGTCAAAACAATGACTGACCTTTCTGAAGAGGTCTTAGGTATCAGCTTTAGCAAGATGCTAAAAGGAGCCAATGTTCTACAACTGAAATGCTGGGAATTACATATTATTTGTCCATAGGAACAAATGGAATAAACTTTACTATGTTTTAAATAATTAAGTTCTTTTGTTTTTACACAGTTTTTACACACAGAGGTGAAATAGCCCAATTCTGAAATGTTGATACTAGAATTAAGATATTTCAAAGTTTGTCAAGACCATTGAAAATGTCAAAACCAAACATAATATGAAGCAGAATGTCATTTAAAACTTATTTTTTGAAAAAGAACTAAAAAATATTTCTAATACAAGACAAAAATATGAAGCACTGTCAGAAATCCAAGCACACACCTACCCCCCCCCCACCCACACACTGAAGAGGGGGAGGGCAACAAAAAAACCTATGAGGTTATTTTATAATACAAGTTTGCAAGAAGGCATAACATATACTAGCACATCTGAGTTCAAGTAGCATTCTTACCTGAAGTTCCTGGGTAGCAGATATAACAGATAGAAAAACAAATAGAAAGAATCTATGTAAAATTACTGTATTAAAGACATCATAGACAAACATTTGCCTACAGTTATAGCTAATGTTATCACAAAAACTTCAACTCTTCAGCCTATCTTTTAAGTTTGAAAACGTTCATTACTTATCTTCACATCTCTATGAAGTTTCAAAAAAGTATATTTTTTTTGATCTGGGGATGATACAAGCATCATTGACCTGCTTAAATCATAACTTTTTTTGAAAGTCTATTTGTGTTCTTGCTAGTTTAAGTTTGCCAACATTGCTTTACTCATGCTTATGAATATATCAAATTCAGACCTGATTTCAACTGAGTCATTAGAGATATAGCTTCTTCTTCCAGGTTTGAATTTGGCTGAAGTATCTATTTCACTAAAGTAGTAGTAAATCAGGCAGGACAAAACCTTGGAATGCAAGGTTTCAGATCCATGGCAATTTCAGAACTGCATTATGTAAAAAATGATATTTTTAGTTATACATCACATAAAACTTGAGCAGTTTACTATCTCTCTCACAACCAACTTAAGACAATCAATATATTGATTAATTCAGGCCTCAGTCTTGAACTTATCCTCAAATCTTTGCAGGATCAGAGTCCATGAAGGTGAATTCTTTTGGATAGGAATTGTTCTGCACAATTATATTTAATACATATATGCTTTTAACTGCTGAAGAGAAAGAAGAAATTCCTAAATATCACTCACTGGACAAACAATTATTCTATGATAATGAGTCCCAATTCCTTTTAATATTTTGAAAGTATTTAAGGCAGACACAATTGCAGCCAGTACATCTCTCTGAGAAAGCAATTTGGCATTAATGTTCTATTACTTGTTGTTGTTTGTGGAATAAAGCTCCTTCATTATGTATTTTCAACCACTGGTGTCACCTGCTTTTTTATTTTATTTTGAATCACAGAATCACAGAATCACAGAATCACAGAATTTCTAGGTTGGAAGAGACCTCAAGGTCATCGAGTCCAACCTCCAACCTAACGCTAACAGCCCTCCACTAAACCATATCCCTAAGCTCTACATCTAAACGTCTTTTGAAGACTTCCAAGGATGGTGACTCCACCACTTCCCTGGGCAGCCTGTTCCAATGCCTCACAACCCTTTCAGTGAAGAAGTTCTTCCTAACATCTAGCCTAAAACTCCCCTGGCTCAACTTAAACCCATTCCCCCTCGTCCTGTCACCAGGCACGTGGGAGAACAGGCCAACCCCCACCTCGCTACAGCCTCCCTTGAGGTACCTAAAAAGAGCGATAAGGTCGCCCCTGAGCCTCCTCTTCTCCAGGCTGAACAAGCCCAGCTCCCTCAGCCGCTCCTCGTAGGACTTGTTCTCCAGGCCCCTCACCAGCTTCGTCGCCCTTCTCTGCACCCGCTCAAGCACCTCGATGTCCTTCTTGTAGCGAGGGGCCCAAAACTGAACACAGTACTCGAGGTGCGGCCTCACCAGAGCTGAGTACAGGGGGACGATCACCTCCCTAGCCCTGCTGGTCACGCTGTTCCTAATACAAGCCAGGATGCCGTTGGCCTTCTTGGCCACCTGAGCACACTGCTGGCTCATATTCAGCCGACTGTCCACCATCACTCCCAGGTCCTTCTCTGCCTGGCAGCTTTCCAACCATTCCTCTCCCAGCCTGTAGCTCTGCTTGGGGTTATTGCGCCCCAGGTGCAGGACCCGGCACTTGGCCTTGTTAAACTTCATGCAGTTGACCTCAGCCCATCGGTCCAGCCTATCCAGATCCTCCTGCAGAGCTTTCCTACCCTCAAGCAGATCGACACACGCACCTAACTTGGTGTCATCTGCGAACTTACTGAGGGTGCACTCGATGCCCTCGTCCAGATCATCGATGAAGATATTAAAGAGGACCGGCCCCAGCACCGAGCCCTGGGGGACGCCACTAGTGACTGGCCTCCAACTGGACTTGGCTCCATTCACCACGACTCTTTGGGCCCGGCTATCCAGCCAGTTTCTAACCCAACGAAGCGTGCGCCAGTCCAAGCCAAGAGCAGCCAGTTTCTTGAGGAGAATGCTGTGGGAGACGGTGTCAAAAGCCTTGCTGAAGTCAAGGTAGACCACATCCACAGCCTTTCCCTCATCCACCCAGCGCGTCACTCTGTCATAGAAGGAGATCAGGTTCGTCAGGCATGACCTGCCTTTCATAAAGCCATGCTGACTGGGCCTGATCGCCTGCTTCCCCTTCAAGTGCTGCATGATGACTCTCAGGAGGATCTGCTCCATGAGCTTTCCTGGCACTGAGGTCAAACTGACAGGCCTGTAGTTTCCTGGGTCAGCCCTCCGGCCCTTCTTGTAGATGGGCGTCACGTTTGCTAGCCGCCAGTCGATTGGGACCTCCCCCGATAGCCAGGACTGTTGATAAATGATGGACAGCGGCTTGGCCAGCTCCTCTGCCAGTTCCCTCAGTACCCTTGGGTGGATCCCATCTGGCCCCATCGACTTGTGCACATCTAAGTGCCGTAGTAGGTCACCAACCAGTTCTTCATGGATAATGAGGGCCACATCCTGCTCCCCATCCCCTTCCACCAGCTCAGGGTACTAAAAGAAATAAATTAATGGCTCCCCGTCGGGGAATCGAACCCCGGTCTCCCGCGTGACAGGCGGGGATACTTACCACTATACATATATATATATTTGAGCAAAGCAATGCACAACTGTGAGCCCAAGTAACTGTACTTTGACAGGAGATTCCTGACTTGGAAAATAAGGGCTCTGTGACAATCTTCCATTTATTCATCCTTTCTCTTCATCGGAAAAAAAAGTGAAATTTAGATGTACTTGAGTTCACAGGTAAGGGGTCAGTTTACCTTAAATATTACTAGTGTAATTCTACTAGGGAAAAAACTGATTATTTCTTCCTGTACACATGTTCTGATCAGGGTTAAGAGCAATGCCTGGGAGAATTCACTTATAAAACTTAGTCCAGTTTATGATTAAACTTTCAGATTTGATAAGCATTTGCATTCATCAAAAGAGCTAACAATTTCTGAACATTTAAATAGCAACAAAATTGTTAGACTTGTCTGGCATCCAAACAGAAAGAAGCACTCCAAGTTTGAAACAAGCAAAGTTAAAGAGTGCAGCCCTCCCAAAAAATTTTTAGCATTTCTTCAACTTTTCCCTTCATCAGTTTCAGCTAAAGATGAGCTGACCTGTCAAGACTTGATCTGGGCCCCCAGGGTTCTGCTCCTGCATGAAATCATGAAATCACTGACACCTAAGCAGAGAAGTTACCTCTCTCCAAGCATTAGTGATTTCATCAGCATTTGTAAGAGTAATAACAGCCTGAAGGCCTGAATTCATATTTTGTAGGTTACTCACAAACCAACAGATTTGGAACAAATTATTTTTTTAATAAAATATATTTTTATTAATAATTTAGACATTTAAAAAATTGTATTTAAAATAAATTCACTTGAGGGTGAAGTCACTTAAAAGGTATTAGAATAGAGGCTTTATCTTCCAGTAACAGTTTCACAGTGTTTCCTAAAGTTGATTCAGAAAGGAAGGGTGTGGTAGCCTGTTACTGTTATGCTACTGAAGTAAACACTAAGTGAACATTATAAATAATCTCAACTCAAAGTAAAGTTTATAGTTAAACAGTTAGTTTTATGTTATAAGAAAAGTACAGTCTGTAGTACAAAGAATAGCAAACTGTTTTAATAAAAGAGATGTTTCAGAGAAAATATACTGTACCTCCCCATCTTCCAGCTCAACATCTAGGAAGTCAAAGTCCCTAAAGACTCTGAATTGTTGTTCACTGTTTGAATCATCCATGTTCTCCTGCTCCCTTGCTCCGTCTTCTGAGGACACCAAGCTTGTCTGGTGCTCAATCAGATCCAAGTCACCACAGGAAGAAAAAATCACCTACAATTCAAAGGATTTCTCTTGTAACAAACTGTTCACTCCGGTTGTTTCTTCCTAAAAGCTGTAATTGGTTATTCGGAAGACTGTATTTCCAGTACACACCTAATTCCTTCACTGAGTATTTTTAGAACACTCTTTATTATTTATGTTGGACAGGTGCCTTCAGATTAAACTTGTACAAAGAAACAACTTCATACTGCAGGAACGCGTCCAAGAATATTACAGCTACCTCCTAATGGCTGCAGATGGATGTTGCCTGGATGTTTGTATACATTTACAAGAACAAAATTCAGGGGATTTTGCAAAGCAAATACTGTCAAAGGGATGAGATAAGTTCATCAAAAAGCTTCTAGTTAAAAATGATGTTCAAAAATATGTCAAGATTAGAAAACACAACATGCTATATTTTTTCCTTTCTTACTAAAAATAATTATATGTGCAATTTAGTTGTGAAGATGCAATGGTCCCCATCTTGCACCATAGTACAAATGATATATAAATAATATTCAAAATAATTCAGAAATGTTCATTTCTCTATAGAGAATATTTAATAATTATTTCTAAAACTTCCTACTTTGGATGATCTATTGCTTATTTCCTAGCACCAGACAATATTAATTTTTAAAGAGTACAGTAACAACTAGTATCAAATAGAAAAATCAGATCCCACCTCAGTTTTACTTCTGTAATTTAATTTTGTACTCTATAAAGGCTTTAGACTGGTAATACCACAGATCATTACCCTCTACCCGCTGAGCTGCCATACATAAATCCTATAACATCACATCTGACACAGAAAAAAAGCATGTAGCTCTGTAAGTAAATAATCTTTAAGTGGAAGGGCCATTTACCCACTGGTCTATATGGTGAGAAATGCAGCATAGAGCAGGGTAAATTAGAATGACTGTGATGTGACATTAAATCACACGAATTGGGTCAACAACACTGGGAAATAGAGTTCTTTACATTTAAATTTTTGGGCACAATGTAATATAGAAAGGGTCAATACAAAGCTACTTACTGAAGGGTTTTTACTCAGCCCAACTTCCTGACCACACAGAGAAAGGACATGTACCAGCTTTTCCTTTGTCCTTTTCTAGGAGACAAGATGTTTCTCAAGTTAGCATTTTTTTTAAAGCACTCATTCTCCTGGTGGCTACAAACATACATTAACAATTTTTAATTAGAAAGAACCAGCCAAAGAATTAGTCATTCAGTGCTCACAGGGTTGTTTTCAGAGCAACTGTGCATACACGGAAAAATAAAAATAGCTGTTAATTATTTTGGTGCTCATTATTTTAAAATTAGCCTATTAATTCAATTGAGCATAATAAGAAAACATTAGATCCTGTGGATCACTTCAAAAGGACAGTTCAGAGCCTTAGAATTAAGCACATACATAATTATGTTTTGCAGAATTGGAGGCTGAGTCACTCCTCTATAATCTGCTACATATAAAAGAAAGAAGAAAACAATAAATACAGTTATTCTTCATGGTTTTGTTTTAACTGGCAGCTAACGAAAAATCAATAATGTAATCAAACATCACTTTTAGGATAATTGTACCAAGGAATTCTTTTTATCTATTTCCCAAGAAAACAACAGTTACAAAATGGCACTTGCTATCTATCTGCTCTCCTTGTTAACACCTGGACTCACCTGTTAGTTTTAGCTAAATGTGACACTGAGGTCTTAGATGCATTTACTACAGGTTGAAAGAAGGCTGTATTATAAAACACAGCAGTCAATTTCTGAGTCTAAGAGAAAGATAATTCAGCACACACATCAGATGCTTGTGCTGCTATTCCACAGCCAGTCTGGAACCCAGTGTGCGGTAATTCAGTTGCTCCAAGTGCAACTTGTAAATAAATTGTGTGCTACTTGAAAGAGTTTACCTGAGAGTACTGTGGTCTCTTCCAGCTCACAGGAACAAGGACATTGGAGTTAGATCCCGATGAGGTTGAAGAAGTGCTTCGGGTGACAGCCATTGCCCTAGGTTTACCATCTCGTCCAGAAGAACTTTGCAGCTCATCATACCGCCTCCCGATAATTGGAGTCTTAAATAGAGAGTAATTTATTAACTAATTAACTAGGTATTTACTAACACAATGCTCCTGGGTGAACTTACAATGGGGCCTGCTACTTAAGTTGCAGGGAAAGATTACTATGAAGATCACAAGCATGGGGGAAACAAGGGGTTCACAAATTTCACATCAATTTGTATGTACGTACGTTACTTTCCACTGTGAAATCACAGCGGCTATTACCACACCTAGCAGTGAGTGATTCTGTTCCCTAACAGCTAACATTCAAAACAACTAATAGTCTATAACATAAGAAGTAGCCAAAAAAATACCCAACCACAACAACAAAACCAGAAAGCAGAACGCTTATGAAATTTATTTCAAATCCAGATTTCTTGTCCTCCACCCCCCCCCTTTTTTTTTCCCTCTCCATGTTTCTACATAGGATCATTAAGGTTGGAAAAGACCTCCAAGATCATCTGGTCCAGCTGTCCCCCTACCACCAGTATCACCCACTAAAACATTTCCCTAAGTACCATATCCAACCTTTCCTTAAACACCCCCATGGATGGTGACTCCACCGTACATTAAACAACAAGAAAAAGCCCTTTATAACAATAGTACAAGATACCTTTTTATGTTCCTATTTCCTTTTAACACAAAGTCTCACTTTTATCTCTGTAAATTCCATAATGCTGTGAGCAATCATGCAGGTACATAACTATAAATAGAGTGAGTTGCCTGTTAAAGTCAACAGGACCATTCAGTTCTATAAAGTTAAAAGGCGCATACGATTTGCAGGATAAACACTGCTATAAAAGAGTTCAGTCAGAAGCCAGGCAGTACTGCCTTAGAGGACAGCGAACATTGGCATCCAAGTATAAAATTCTTGGGGGAAATATATTATACACATAGTGTATTTACATATTACAGTTGGTGCAATTGCAACATAGCTTTTCTACCAGGGACTTTTAAACACAACCAAAAATTCCTTCCAAAAAAAAAAAAATTAATCCAATGCAAATACAGAAAAAACCCTCCAGTGACTAAATATATCATTATATATGTCAGTGTGGACTGAGAATTTAAGAGACTTTCTATTTTATAGCTTTCCTTTCTTTCACAAGTTTTCTACTTTCTTAAGAAGCTACAACATGTTTTAGGAATTATCAAATGACAGAAGTAAGGTTTTAAGTAGCAGAATTACAAATAGTACCTCTGAAATATCAAAATGAAACTCTAAAGTCTTCCCCGGTAGCTCCTTGGAAGCACTGTTCCACACTCGATGTATTTCCATTTTTGAAAGATCACTGTGTTGATATGATGGTAAAACTAAGCTGGCAGAACGAGAAACTACCAACTTCAGGATATTCAAGGCTTCTCTCCAGTGAATGCTCTAGAAATAGATATATTTAATCAGAAAATTAAAGATTTACACATTCAAAATTATTTACAGTTTACAGACATTTTTTTGACACATAATAAAAATGTGGTATGAGAACAATACTATTCTTCCTCTCTCTTGGCCAGCACCAAGGTATACACTTCCACAATAATTTCAACAGGAGATACCAAACCCCCTGCCTCAGGTTAGGGGACTAGCCTGCAAAGCAGGAGAGCTACCAATTTGACAGACAAAGGATTTAAAGTTTCCCACCTGAATGCCTTGATCATTGGGAATACAGGGGCCATTTCAGATTGCCCATCTGTTTAACAGAAAAACTGACTTGACACAGGCACTTTAGAGCTGTGAATTCCTAGCAGAGATGTGTATTTTCCACTTGCCAAGAGTTTGGTGCAGAAGTCTCTGAAGGTAAGTGCTTATACTCACTCACCTCTGAAGGTAAGTGCGTCATACTAAGAATTAAAAAGTGGCCTGCCTGGTATTAAGCTTGCTTCCTGAATCAGTATAGCCACAGCCTAACCCCTCCTACACAGTGAACACAGCTGAGCACCTTATCTGGAGACACACAGCCTATTAGGCATTAGGATATTTATAAATTAGATATCTTGGTGGATAGTCTCAGTCCTTCCTGCTAACCTTGTCCTAAACTCTTACAAAAAAAACAACTTATTAAAAATTAAATTTTAATATAAAGAAGACACGGTATTTACCTGTACATATTTTTCAATAGTTTTTAGTACTTCCACATTAAACTGTTTCACAGGGATAGCTGACAGGTCCATATAACTGAGAAGGCTGTAGATCATCTGCAAGAGGGACTGCTGCATGCTGGGAAGGCCTTTTTCTAGCAGCTGTTAAAAAGAAAGGTGGATATAACGAAATTTTGAGGTATTTCTCCTTAAGGAAAAAGCTACTAGTCTTATGAATACCATTTGTATGATTTATCTCTCTTTACCCACTGATTTCACAATAGCATTTTATAACCATTTTACAAGCAATAATGATAAAAGTGAGAAATAAAAGTAGAGCTTCAAATTGGAAGCCAAATACCCATCTGTTTTGATAATGAATACATACATTTTATATATGCCTGCCCTAACTTATCCAGAAAACAGATTCAGCAGTTAAGTAAACCGGCAGGTAAGACTTACACTGTGACTGGGAAAACACACCCAATAAAAACAGGGGAGTATCTTTTTATTTCTATCTTTGCTGAAAGTCATGGAAAAAAAAAAAAAAACAAGTGAAGAAACAGAACTGCTACTATTCAGACATCAATATATATTCATCCAAACATACCTCGCTGCCAGTGCTCACTGGCTGTAACTGCCAAACATTTTCTGTTAAGGAGGAGATGGAGTCCCTGGGTTCTCTTACTGTAGATGCTAATACAAGAAATGTCTTGATCTAAATCCCGTAATTTTGGAACACCTGAATATATATCCTGGACTACTACCATGTACCTTGGAAATGCAACTGTGCTCTCGCAGATACACGACAGTAATTCAGGAGGTATACAGACAGACATGCTATGTTTGCACATGTGTGAATTAGCTGAAAATTTCCTGGAAGGCAGCAAATTCTTTCATTGGTGACAGGTACTGTCCCTCCCCACAAGTTTCAGAGGCAGTCAAATGTTATTGCTGGAGTTTACCAGAAGCTCCAAGATTAGTATCTATCTTTCCATTCAGGTGAACAAAACATTCTTCTACCACTGGTTACTACAAGTATGAAGATCTAGAAAACAGTTACTTTAAAAAAAAAAAAAAGTACGGTGTCTTGCGTCATTAATCTTCCAGTAGAGAAAAATGTCAGCTGTTACCCAAGTGGACACTAACAATTTACTAGGTGCCCTCAGTGGCCCAAATGACAAGGCTTCTCTTCTTATTGAATGATAATGCCTCACACCAGCTGAAATGAACTACTCAGCTTGGGCAGACAATGTAATCCCACTATTTATCTTCTGATTTCTTTCATTGGTAAAAAGAAGCAGTAATTAGTGATTCATAGAACAAAGTACACAAACTTCACTATTAGCACAATGGACAGAACTCACTATGATTTCCCTATTCCTCTGTAAAAAGACAGCAAGACATTTTAAATTAAATGTATTATATGGCAAGCAGCTCCAGTCCATGGATACTTTTACTGAGAGAGAAATGTGCTTAGCAATTGTTCTTTGAAGCAGAATTATAGTCTTTTTCTTGTGTTGCATTACAGTCTTGAGTCTGTCCTTGTAAATAACTTTATATTACCCAGCACATCAGCTGGTATAGCATTTAAGTATAGGAAGAAGGACAGGAAGAAACTTGCTGGATGAGAGGAAGAAATTCTTTGTTCTCTAATAGAGACTGCTGTATCAGATAATCACTTTTGTAAAAGGAAAAGGAGTTCTTGGGAAATAGCGGGATTTTTGTCTCCACTGCTGTTTAGAAAGCTGTCCTAGAAACTTTATCTCTGAAAGCTTCTAATTTCCATTCCAGTTTGTATAGATTTGTTGTCAACAGAATCCTTTGGCTTAAACAGATCTTGCCCCTTAAACTTTAAACATTTGTAGACTTTGCCAGTTTTCATTTTCTCTAATTACCATATGTGGTTCTTGATAGTCCAAGTGTATGTTTGAATACATCATGAATATTTCACGAGAAGGAGCGTTGCAATGTAGCGAAGAAACAACAACTTTGAAATGCATTTAGAACAATAAGAACTCTTTTGTTACCAGAAGTAACAAAACCAGCAGCAAGATGGAGTTTAGATAACACATCATTCGGATCAGGGAGTTTGAGGACAAAGACCTTCCACTGCATTTAGAAAATGAAATCATAACTACTCAGTCTTTGACTTGGGTTCACACAAACTGTTTTGAAAAACAGTGGATTCTTCTCTTGGGTACAGTAACTATCCAGGGCTTTTCTGGGTCTAGGGTTCCACACTCTGTTAACTAAGTTTGTCCTTTTCCTGAAGCAGTAGCTAACTCAGAACTTCAGTTGCCTGGGCTGTCTGCTGCTCATTGAAAGAGTTGCCACCTTTGCCCTTTCAAATCTGGCAGCAGATCTGGAAAACCCTTTTCATGGCCACAGCAGGCCGAACAACATGGTTTCTTGTCCTTTGCTCCTCTACCAGACTGGCAGTTACCCTACACCCATACAAATATTCCCCAGCTGTGACTCAGCACAGCTGCAGTCAATGTAAATACAGAGGGAGGAAGTTATGCCTGATGTGCTGTCATCCTGTGATGATGGTGTTATGTGAGGAATGTGCCTTAATTATGGTCAAAAACCTGCCTGACTTGCTGTTTGTATAGTAGCCTTGTGCCAATCTGTCACAAGGGGAAAGTGCAAATGAATATTCTCTGTACACGTGTGCCCATTTTGATGGCAGCAAGATCACGTTCAATGGCCTTTTCAGAGGTGTCAAGGACTGTGCACACAGCACTGCAAGGAAAACAGAGGGGCTTTCCTAAGGCTGGGAAAACAAAGGAGAAAGATTTTAGCCCTCAATTTTTACAGCATTTTATAATGAGAAATGCAAGTTTGCCTATGAATAAAATGCTTGATTCCAGAGGAATCAGAGTTGTCCTGTTTGAAGAGCTATTAGTTCTTCAGAGTCTCCGAGCCTGAAAACAGACAGGAAAACCTCAAGGTCCTGTTTTGGTGTCTTACACCAAACAGTCATGGCTTTCACCATCAGTCAAGATCTGACATGACTGTTACTTAGAGCCCACACCTGCAAACATGGTGAGGAATTGTGGCTTGTGGCAGCAAGGCCAAGCTTGCTCTGAAGTCTGAGTGTGTGCTCAGCCTGGCCTCTCAGGCTCTGAAAATGTGCAGATAGTCAATATCAGAGATGCCAACATAGTTTTTTTAGATCCTTTGGCAGAGAGCCTGGCTATAAGAAGAATTACTTCCTTACAGTAATTCTGTTTCTTTCCGCTAATTTCTGCTCTTTTCATTAAAAATAACAGCTACACAGAGCCCCCTGCAATGTCCAACACTTCATCTCTTTGGGTCATTAGACAAAAGAGGAGTTAAAACAGCAAAAATTCGTTGAAAACTTACCTCAGCCAAATACGTAACCATACTCAAAGTAATATCAGCAAACGCTTCATGAAGGTAACGGCAGACCACGTTTACCCAGGTAGCACAGTCCCTTGTATAGCTGTGTGTTTTATAAAGGGTCATGACATGTGCAAGATTTGATAGCTTGGGGTTCTTTTCCTCCAGACAAACCTAATTAAATATAAAAGTCAACACATGTTAAGAACAGAACAACTGCATTTTAAAGGTCTGTGGATGTACAAAGCAGTAAATAATTTTGATACCTGTGCAATCCTTTCAGCTACATCTTTACAAAACTGGTTTGGGCTGTCAAAATGTTGAATTAAATGAGGCAGGAGACACAAAACATTCAGTGGAAACCCTAGAACAGGAAAATAAAGAACAAAATGAATATTCCCAATGGTAATAGCCGCAGAGATCTTTAAGATGGTATTTTATGGGAGATAACAGTTTCAGTATTACATTATACATAGACTCTGTCAACTTGTTCACACCACTGGCCGCACCACTTCCTTCATAAAAGGGGCCTTTACCACAGAAACAAGTACTGATTTACAGAATAAAATATCTCACAAAAGTATATGTTTTATTATTGCTAGAGTATTTTTATCTTTTCCACTTAATGGACTTACTGATTGTTTTAACTGGTGGCATTTTGATTACTGCTGCTAAAACACATAAAGAAATTCAGAGAGTATTGTTAAATAAACAACAGTTTTGGTCAGGCTGACACACACAGCTTCCATTGTTTCACACTGTTAGAAGAAAAAGTATTGAATCAAAATTCTGATATAAGTAGTCAGATGAAACTTCTCAAATGGGTGCTTTTGAAGCTAGGAAATGGCTCCTGCACCAAGTGCCATCCCTTGTCATCAGTGTAAAGGCTCTGATGAGCTGGGATTCAGCTCTTCTACACCAATTTACAGCTGGTTCAAGTCGGTGAACTACAGGCAGTGGCTGTTTTGGGGAGCTGTAACGAAAGCTGCTCCAGTTCAGGTGGGAGCTGAGAGCTTAGAAATCAAGTAATGGTAACCAAACATAATCAGCTTTTTTGAAAAAATCTGAACATACAAAAATAATATTCTAACCATTCATGTCCTTTGGTTTCATGTAATTAATTAAGTGGCCTAAGTTAGGAACAAAATTTCCTTAGGCTTCCTCTAGACTTGGGGAAAAGAAGAAGATACCTCCAGATGGTACCTCCACAGCCCATGTGTGAATTGCCCAGCCAAAGTCTGGAACATATGTACCACATGGGTGCTTAGAGAAGAACAGGCTGTTCATTGCATTTGTCTCCTTACTCTGTGTCTACGCTTGTTATGACTTAGTTGTGAGGCCTGCAAAATTGTCTTAACATCTGTGTTTCTGACAGGAAGAAGAATAAAAACCTGGAATAGTACAGAAACTCTCTTCAAGAAATAAAATTATGAAGTGGTCACAAGCTCAGCTAAATAATTTAAAATTTCAGAATGTTACCTTACTTCCTTATAACCCAGGCCTCTCTCCTCCTCACTCATTACTGTGCTATTGTAAAAAGTATACAGGAGTTTTCAATGCATACACTTCTAAGAAAAATCCCATGAAACTCTAATTAAAAATCCCATGAAAATCCCATGGAGCTTATTTAAAATTGAGTAATCTGCAATATTCTGAAAATAATTCAATGGAAAAAAGTGGCTAGAACAGGTTATAAAAAGTGTCAGTATCTCTTTACACACAGTTACTTTATCAGCACTCAGAAACTGTATATGCTGCTGAGCCCTAAAGGTGAAATGTTGAATAATACATGACCACTCTCCTCCAAAACTTATTGTGCAATATATTCACTTTTCTGAAACATGTTATGTTGCTATAAAATTTTAAAAAGCAAACTAAACCCAAAGCAAGACTAGATTATTATATATTACGAGACAAAGTGCCATTTTTGGTTTTGTGTAAGTAGCCTAAAGAGGTCTGTCATCAATCATCAAAGCAATAGAAACTGAAAGAATGAAAAGTACACTGGTTTTACCTATAGCTTGAGAGGAATCCACCATGGATATTCGAGACACTGGTGTCAGCAAACTGAAGAGCTGCAGTGTGAGATCAGTGGTGGTAAGGGAGGTGAATCCTTTCAGGAGTAGCTGCTGAAGTCCTGAGAAGTCTGCCCACTTCAGCTGCCCTTGCAACTTCTCTAACTTCTCGCGGTTTTCAGCTTTATCTAGTGGCAAATGAGCCAGAAGTTTATTTAGTAGCCTCAATGCCATCAGATACTCAAACTCAAAATCAGATTCCATCAAAGCCACAGCAACCCAGAAGATGGTGGCCAGTAGGTTGGTTGGATTGTTAATATGGGATGGGTCAGTGAGACTGTCCTTTAGAGAAGATGAACTTCTGGTTTTAGAGGAGAGGCCTTGTTGTGTGCATGCCTGGATTCTGTCTAGTGTGGCACTGCGGGGTGGATCCGAGCATTTGTCCACATCTCCAAACTTTTTGGGTACAGAGAAGCTCCTCTGGTGCCGGCTTCGTTCAGCGGTGGCCGTGTTACCGCTTGCAGGATTCACGTTCAGCTGTCCCGTGCTCTTCCGGTTTGCCGTAAGCTTGGTGCTTGATGTCAAATCTGGTGAAGATGAACTGAACCCAAAACATAGAGCATACATTGCAATGTGTGCATTCACTGCTTGAAAATTGTACATGTTAGATGCAAGTCAGGTACTGATCAAAGTGTAAATAAATATTTAAACAGGAAAAGTAAAACATCAAACTGTCTAATGCCTCCTGACTTTTTTATTCCAGAAGTGCCTACAGACATGACTGAAGTGAGGTTTCTGTGGTGCTGCAGCAAACCATAGCAGGATAGCCTACAGTCTCGGTAGGTATGAATGACAAGGAAATAGGAGAGAGAGCTGTGAAGTGACTTGTGGAAGTGTCTGTATGAAATGGCAGTGTTGTACTTAAAAATGCTCTCATCAGTGGATAAACCTGAACAGCACATAGGCAAAATGTACAAGGGTTTATGGACCAATGTGAAGAACTGTGGGAATTAAAAAGTGTATCTTAAGCAGAATGACAAATAAGCCACATTACCTTCAAGAGACCTGTCCTGTGGTTGCCTATGCTTCCCTTGCTAGTAGAGGTCCTTCAGAAACCTTGTTGTCATTGCATTCCCCTGCCTGAGTCCTAATATATCTTTAAGATAGTTTATGGAAAGCAGAGGATTTTCAATTCTAACAATTTATGCCTCATGGGATAGTCTAGACAATCGCTATCAATTATCTGTACAGATGAGCCATCTGTGTTGATACATGAAAGGGAAATTTGTGCTGGAGAACAGCTAATTCCTGACTCTCTGTCCCTATTCCCAACTCATCATACTGTAGGTCTGTACTGTTTATAATCTTTGAGGAGGATTTTATAGAATCAGTAGTGTTAAGGTAAAGAATATTGGTTTTTATCCTGCGTGTAAAGCTTGGTAGCTTACAGTAACTTTTCTAAACACATTCCCCATTCTGTTCTTGCTATTAGGAGTTGGATAGACATTCAGTTTCCCCTCAGTAGTGTCAACAGATGTGTTATGGAAGGCATCTGAAATTTCCCATCACGTGTAATGGTATACTTTAAGGCCAACAGTCCCATAAAGATGGTCTAGGCCTCTGGCAAAATCTGTAAGTTATCTACATATGGGAAAAAAATCACTCTAGTTTTACTGACAACAACCCATGATCATTTACTTGTTGAGGAGTACTTCATTTGAGAACAAAAGGATGTATTAAATCTGTATTCTAAAACACCATTCTAACACTAAAACAACATTCTAAAACAACATAAAACAAAATTCTAAAACAACATTCTAAAACATTTTTTGTAGATATGTTTTCAAGGATACAGTACAAAAACACAAAGGATGAAAAACACAGTATTTTTCAAAGATATTTAAATAAATTATATCCAAGCAGTAACATGGCAGAATTTACAATGCATTGGAAGGTTCCATTAGCTATGTCAAAATTATTTCAACTATTGCAAAATTTGGCAGACATATGCTCTTAGTCTACTTCTACATAGGTTACAAACGATCCCAATCATATCAAATCATTTTATGCTGTCAGATTACAGAATGGCACTTAGTATTATGAAAATTTGAAAAAAAAAAAAGATATAGTAGTAATGGGAACTGGCTCTTACCGAGATAACACCGTCAAAAGATCACTGTTCTTCAAGCAATCAGATAGATTATCCACTGCAGCTTCCAAAGTAAGCAGTGCTTCCATTACATAGCCCTGTCAATGCATGCGATTAGCCATTTCAACAAAGATACTCAAAATAGTGAATATTCACAGAATCACACACAGAATCACAGAATTTCTAGGTTGGAAGAGACCTCAAGATCCAAAATGATACAGTTCATAAAAGAAACAAAATCATCTACTGAAAATAATTTCTCCTGAAACTAGAACAACATTCACACTAGTGCCATTATCCTGAACATCAGAAGTCACTACAAGCGTTTTATTTTCTGCCTCTGAATGATCTATGAAGGCATGCAAGAAGAGCACGTCTCATCAGGGGACTGGTAATGGCATACAGAACCTCTGACTTGCAGGTCATGGATTTAAATTCTGCACAAGCTATAGTGACAGAATATTACTGTCATCTTGTGGCAGTTTCATTACCTAGTTAAAATATGGAAGTGATGTCAGTCTATTTCTTATTAAGAGCTAGTAGTTCTCTTTATTTAAGCCGTGAATCTCTTAATAGGCTCTGAACAGTCTGTTCAGCTAAAGTGAATGAAAATCTCAGCGCACTGAGAGACGACTAGGTCAAGTTAGGTTAGCGTAGGTTTTGTATTGTTATGGATGGTGTGGATTTTTTATTCTAAAATATGTAAACATTTGAGAAATGAGGTGGTATCTACTCCGTGTTGTTAAATTACATTAGCACATAAGATGATGGGCTTCTTAAACACAAATTAATGGTAAGAAAAGGGAAAAAATGATCATAATGAAGATATAATTTTCAGTAACAATTACTAGAGGTTTTCTGAGAAAGGCTTTGATAAGGTACGGTGAATTCAGAGGTACTCTTTTTTGAGGCCACATTCTACCCCACATCACTTGACTCCAGAACTCCTTGTTAAAACCATAGCTTTAAATTAAATATACCTCAAATCAACAGTACTAACAAAGCATTATGTACACATATATACCTGAATCTCATCTCCATGCTCTCCAATAACTTCCACCAATCTTGACAGGAGGTCAGACAATGCATGTGCAGAAAGGGGCTGCTTTAGGGCCCTGAATATCTGGAAAGAGCGACCTGCATAGTGTCTTGAAGAGCTTGACAGAGCTGTTTGTAAAGCAACTTCACTCAGATGCTGCTCCAAATGAAAACCTAAGCAAAAGGATAGTATGTCAATTTTTTGTTGTTGTTGTTATTGTAGACCTTACTGTGGATCATGTATTGGCTGAACCAACTCTGTGGGGAGGACATACGCTGTAGTGCACCTTGAAAACCCTGTAAGAAACGGGGATGCAGCAATGTCTTGTTTGGGAAGAGTTTCCCAAGTTTTACATTTATTTCACACAGAATGTAAGAAAATAAACTTTGCAAAACCAAAATTCTGAGTCTGGAAAGGTCTGTTTTGTTCAGCAAAAAATTAAATTCTTCATCTGATTTCAAGTTTTTTACAATTCTTGGACAAATTTTGAAGTCACATGCTATTCTTAACTGGCGGCAATGCAGTAACTTCTAAACACTCCCAGACCTAAAGCCAAGATGAATTAGAAGTCTTCCTAGTAGCTTCAGTAGACTTCGGATAAGATCTTAAATATAAATACTGATTTTCCAGTCTGCTTTGATCTTGGAAGACTGTTAATTAGAATCTATGTCAGTATTCAAAACATGTTTGGTACATTTCCTATGTTCTAAAAACATAATAAATTAAAACTAAAATTTAATTGCCAGAAGCAATTAACAAAAGTACATTTACTTAGTAACTGCAATCTATTTCACCAACAGGCCATAGAGGAGTTTTTAACTGCTAAACAATCAATCAAAAAGCTTTCCAACAACAACTTTGAAGGAATGCTTGATTTAACATTCAGCTGCGATCCAATCTAACATGATTTCTTTAAAGCAATTATTTCATATGTCATTCAACCCTCTTAAGACATACAATACATTGTGTTTCTGCATAAGTAGATCTACTAAATCAGAGCGATAAACATTCAGTGTGACCTTGAAAGAATATTCTTTTGTTATTGAAGGAAAAAAAAATAAATTACTACCTGACTTGGAATCTTTAAATACAGAGACAACATGACGCAGAAAATTAGTAAGCTGCTCAGAGCTCTTGGTGTTCTGATTTTTAGGTGTGATATCTTCGTGGCACCACAGTGGACCAAATGCCCTTAAAGAAATACATAACAAAGTACAACATTGCTTTATCTGAAATAAATGTAATCAGTTAAAACATGCAAACTGTAAATACAATTACATATTTCCAGGGCCACAGACTGGAAAACATGCAAGCAAACAGATAAAGATAAAGATAAAGTAAATGAGTATTCCTACATAGTATTTTACAAAACATCTCACTTAAATTGCACATTATGCCATTTAGAGAGCAGCATAAACAAATCTCTGGTTTTAAATTTGATATTGTGTCTAGGATCCGCCAGCTGTAGTCAGTAGTTAATATTAGTTTCACCATGGCCTTTCACTGTGCCCTGTGTACCTCCTGTCTACTTGTATGATAATAAAACTCATTTTCTATTAGCTCACTGTTGAACATAATGCTATCAGTCAATTAAACATTTTATTGCTATCAGGCACAATTTTTTCTCATGTTCCTGACACTGTAATGCCTTTAAACTCCTACCTACTACTATAGGTATCAATGAAAGAGGAATGGGAGTCTGTAATTACTACAAAATCTCCATCATTTTCCTTTGAGTCTTTTAAGTTGCTACAGATAATTGAAGAGAAGTCATGAAACCATGCATTTTGAGTACAAATGTAACCTCTACTTGTCTCCATTACCTGGTTGTCAGAAACTCAATTAACTTGTTTGCTTTCTCATCTGTTTCAGCAGCAGTATCCATGTCCTCAACCTCTTGTGTAATCTGTGGGAGATTTCCACTGCTGCCTCCCAAACTGATACTGGAGGAGGTGGAGCTGGAGCTCAGGCCGGAGTCTGGTACCGGAGATGACTGGTATTCCCGCAGAAAGTCAAAGCCACCTGCCAGCAGAAAGGGAGGAGATAAAGACGGAATGTGCTGTTGGGCCAGTGTTAGAGATGAATGTGTCCACCAAGAAGCTCTCTTCACAGATTAAACAGCAGAAACCTTCTATGGGGAAACACAGGAGAAACCTGCAGAATGCACCAGCCCTCAAACACCAATGGGAGTGAAAATGGTAATGCTTTTCAACATGCAGAATGCAATGTGAAATGAAGAATATCATAGTCAAGATAGATTTTTTTTGGCTAGTGGGACACAGAAAAGCCCTCTGTAAGATGGACTTTTTAGGACAAAGATGCTGTCCTTAATTTTACAAATGCAATGGAAAACAAGACACAACACCTAAGGACTCTGTTAAACACCTTTAACTGTAAACACTGAGGTGCTCTTATTAAATATTTTCATCATTAAGGTTAAACAACTGAGCAAGAGTTCTGCTGGATCAAAAATTTGCATGCAACTTGCCATGCATCTTCAGAGCTGGATTTAGATACTAAGACCTGTTTTCTTAAGGTTAGATTGCTAGTCATCTTAGGCAATATGTACTGAAAAATTGGCCTTGTGAAAAGACAGGGAGCAGAAGGGGCTATTTGTTGCAGGCTAGGAGTCAGTCTCCTAATTTCATTGCCTGACAGTATGTGGAATGAACCTGAGATGAAGTATTTTATTTAGGATTCTTCACTACAGCTACTCACCCACACTTTGACTCTTTATATTAGATGATCAAAAAAGAATCCAAATACAACGTGTTGATATCTTTTTGGACTCAAGAGGCCAAGATAGAGTATCAATTATGTTTTCAGAGATAGGAATAAAAAGAGCGTTCCATTTTGGCAGAAAAGCAGTAATATTTTATTACTGAATTTTATTCTGTATTAAATAATTCATGGACATGTGTAGAAAAAGAGATGTACACAAGTCAGAAGGGAAATTCATATGTGAGGTAATTTTGCACAGACTTTATTCAGACTGAAATCTAAAAAGGCCAAATTAATTTATTAATTTTAACTATGTATACTGAATTCCCTTTTCTCGTCATCTTAAAACCAAATTTTTGTAACCCATAAAAGAAGAATAATGTTATAAATATTCTATATAAATCCAAACTATTTATTATGTTTGGCTGTATTCCTAAAGAACGATGGAAATGTCACTAACTTGATAATTTTTGTTTTTCATTTGTCAGTGTACTGTAAAGTTCCTCACCCTCTCCCAGACAACTAAGCCTACCTCCATAAATCTACGCTGGTCCTGTAATTCCTTCAAATCTCAACAGTAAACTTGCTTTTAATAACACTATATGGCAACAGTAAATCTACCTGGCTGCTTTCAAGTAACTGCTTGCAACTAATCCCTTAAAACCAAGTAAATTTCTAGAAGTTAACAGAACATCCAGCTCAGCAGAGATCTGAAAAAAATTTCAGGACAGAAAAGAAGTGCGTCTGTGGTATAAAGCAGGGTATATAACATGTAAAATTTAACTTAGGAATATAAAGTCTGAGCTGCATATTTCTACTGCTCTTCCCGTATCGGAATTATTTATGTATCTGTTGGTTTATTTTGAAGGTTGAGGACTGATTGCCCTCATTTAAAGCAGTCCTTACTCCCCGTGGAGGAGGTTAGGTAGTTAATAGCCATATTGATATTTAAAATTCTACATTGTATACCTTGCCTTAC
Organism: Aythya marila; assembly: GCF_965140915.1. Classification (NCBI taxonomy): domain Eukaryota; kingdom Metazoa; phylum Chordata; class Aves; order Anseriformes; family Anatidae; genus Aythya; species Aythya marila. The sequence continues at coordinate 23,145,747 of NC_139042.1, read as the reverse complement.
AGCAGATAGCTTTCTCACTATCAGGAGAAGTTATCTAATAATAATTTGGGTGCACCTCTAGGATAGTTTTCATGGAATTAATATTTATGATAACTGTTTGGATTTGCCACTTTACTACTTTCATTTATCAAAACAGTTATATTTTAGGAAAGTAACCTTGACATTCAACTTTAAAAAAGCTCTCAGTACAATGCAATGTTCTCTTCTTGTGCTTTATTACCTGTATAAAGATACTCAGGTAAATATGCTGGTTGTACGGTCAGAGTCTTGGTCTCATTCATCTCTCTGGTCTGAAGAAGCACTGATGCAATGGCTTGATAGTTGCTATTGCAAGATAATGCAATCAGAAGGTGAAGCAGTAACTTTTTACTGTGTTCAAAGACCTCAGGGCGGTAATGGTCGAGACCTAAAAGAAAAGGTTACAGCAATCTCTGAATATGAAGCAATAATAAACAAGTTCACATTCCAGAGATAGCAAAAATTCCAAGGCAGTTCATGGCAACAGTGCAAACAAACAAAAGACGCAGTATTTCCGGACACAGTTACTAGCGTTTTTACTTCAAATGCTTGTGTATATTTAGTTTCCAGGCTGAGGTCCCACACAAAAACAATGTGTGGCAATATACCTTTATGCATCCTGTCTCACTGAAGCATTAATTTACTAGGGCTGGAAAACCTCAAAAGATAAGAGATCCTTGGTGGTGGATGTATCTACCTTGCTTAACTCAGTATCTGGCTTTCCTGCACAGACATCTGCTTTAAAACTCATGCAAACTGTATGAGGTAGATAGTGATTTATAAAGAAAGGTACTGACAGACAAAATCCCTTGAAAAAGAACTTCAGCTACCAGAAAGACAGCATGAGAAATGAGCCACTACCTCAGGGTGCAGAACTGAAATGGAAGGTATAGCACTGAAAGACCCTGATCAGTTTAGCACTAATGCTGTTTGTTTGTGTGCTCCCAGATTTTAACACAACCTGAATAAATCCCAAGTTACCAACATAAAGGAAACAGACTCTCATAAAATAAACGTCACAGTGTGATAATAAGCTTTTTTCAATTCTCTTTCAGTATCTTTCAGGACATTTGCAAATACTTCCCTGTGTTTAGGTGCTGGAAATTTGAATTGCTTTCTTCTTCAGTTCCTTTCTTCTTAGGAATATATTCTTTAAAAAGCAGCCCCCTTTTCACTCAAAGGGGCAGCAGCCAACAGGTCTTTCAAGTCACAGCCTGCAAAAATGCATCTTCTCATAGTGCAATAGTTTTAGGTGTGCACTTTTGGCTCCTATCATCAGGTCTTTGGATACACTGGGATTCCCAGTTGGACCCATCTGCCCACAGCCTTCTCCAAAAGAAGCACCGCCAACGGATCTGTCTCTTTTCCTACTTCTTGAGTTCCCTGCTCCTATTCTCCTTTTTACATTTCCTTCCACCTGTCAGGATCCCATCCTACCCTGTTTTAACATACACTTCAGGAGTGAAAGGGGTGTAACAAGTTCTTTTAGTTGGAGATAAATTCTGTATTGGCACTTGTGGCTGAAATCCAGTTAACCCCTAGTATCATATACAAGTATTGACATAGATATGTTAACTTTGAAGTGAGATGGACAGTTCAGTCTTTGTGCTTCTCCAGCGCTGGCCCCTTCTCTAACTTGGAAGAAGGCCCAAGAGGGTAAACTTCTGTCACACGTGCACATTTCCACAGGAAAGTAGTCTTGCTGATCAACTCATCTCACAATGGTTGCAAAAGACTTTTTAAACAGCAGTGCTTTCCTGATGTAGCACTACTGATGCAGGCATGTTCACACCAACAGTCTTGCTGTTGCTTCACTGCCAGCACTACACACCATCTGATAGCCTACTATACATACTGCAAAACTATTTCACTACAGTACTGTCCCACTCCTTCTGATATACAGAAGGATACAGGCTCCCCAGCTCGCCACAATATTATTTCCAGTTCTGTTTTCAGTCAGATGCACCTGCACAATCTCATTCCAACAAAACAGAACTACTTATTTTTCAGTCACTATCATACCTGTGACTAACATGTTTAGTATAACTTCCTTACACCATCACAACAGAGCTCTTCTACAAAACATAGAAAATTTTTCCACCGGAGTTGTAACAGCTCTTGAGAAACAGAACTTAAAGCCCAGGGGCTATGGTGTCATTTTAGCTATCGCTTTGCTTTTGCATTTAACTTTAATCCCCCATTTGAAAATTGGGAGTTCTTAGCCAAAGGACTTTCTTTAATGGTATTCACAAATTTCTACTTTTTTCTTATGAAATACTTCAATGTTGAAACGGTATTGCACAAGCAAATCAGTAAAGACATTTTTATAATGGATTACTAATATTGTAACTGTGTTTCTGCATATGTTTATTTGCATGGATCCCTGATGGCTCCTTACAGTTGTTTTAAATCAAGTAGCCACCCTGCATACTATTCCTGTCCTAAGTTATTCAGTTTTTCTTCTGAGAATTTCTAACTGTAAATGCCAGTTTCAGTAACTTGTTATAAATCATAATAAAGAGGTTGTTTGATCAGTTGATGCTTATTGATTTGATTCACTTAGCCATTTCTTATTCAGCTCCCTCTTACACTTGAAAAGTTCACACCAACATAAGAAGAAGTAAAAAAAAAAATCGTATGGGCAGACACAAAAGGGAATTGAACTTTTAATTGAAGAATACATGTGAAATGTCTTATTGAAACCAACCCTGGAAGCCTCTTCCAGCATGCTTCTAGCTGTTGCTCTTGGAGGCTTTATAATGGTAAATACTCCTGTGTGCTAAAAAATTACGCCATGCAGTTTTCATAATATTAAGAGCTAGGATAAGGAACGTACCACCTCCAGTTGAGTTGTTACGATAAGGAACAGACATAGCAGTGGGGAAAAAGGAGTGCCTCTAAGCTCAGAAAACTTATGTAATGGAAAACACTGATGATGAGGTAATCCATTAACAGTGAAATTAATGAAGCTTATTTTCCAGTGATCCATGTCCTACCCTCACTATCTCTGCAGTACACTAATGTTGGCTCTCTTACATAATATTTTTGCAAAGGCAAGAGATGGCATTTGTGTGTGTAGTCCACATATAAAACACACACAGACTGGCCAGCTGCCCATCACAAATAAGAACATACAAAAGATCAGTTTCATCTGTCTTACTCCTAGGTGGGCCCTACATTTCTTATAGATGTTTTATAGATATTTTAGAAGTCAGTCATCTTCAAACTTCTACCCATCTCTCAAACTTGAGTGAAATTGGCTAAAATATTCACAAGCTTCAAAGTTTTGAGACTGACAAACTGTAATTGCCTCAGGCCTTTTTTTTTTTTTTAGGAAATCATAATAAAGAAATCATAGTAAGAAACAAAACTCCATAGCTTAATTAAAACTAAAGTAAAAGGAATGGAGTACATTTATACTTTCTTTTTTGTTCTGCTGGTCTTACCCAAAAAGAGAGCATGTAGCAACAAAGGGAGGTGAAGGGCCCAGTCTTCTCTTACACTGTGGTCCACTACCATCTCAGTCATGAAGATGACAGCAATATTGCACCTGGAAATTGAATCACAGGGTCAGTTTGAAATCCCCTGGAGGCGAGAAAAGAGCAAGATGCCAACTATTATTTCATAAGAAATAAAGAATCTCAACATTCTCAAATGTGTAGCATTTGTCAATATGATTAATATTGAAGTAACTTAGTTACAGTATTAAGCAGGTAAGTACCCATTACTGAAAAGAACACAGTTAATGTCAATACAAATTATGTAAAAGAGGAATTTCAGAATAGGCATAGCCTCATTAGAATAAAAAATAAAGGGGAAAAATGTGCTATGAGTAACAGCCACAGAAGCTTAAGAAAGACAAATTTTCCTCTTCTGTTTAGTCTTTATTGCTTCAGTTTGACTCTTATCATAAAGTGATGTCCTACATTGTAAACAGACATTCTGGTACAAATCTAGCAGAACTGCAAACCTTCATTGCATTTTAACACAGGAATCAGCAGGAATCAGTACAGGAAATAAACAGAAAACTGAAGAGTGATTTTCAGATGTTCTGAGTGGTGGGACAGTTTGATATGGTGTTGGCCAACCAGTAAGAGGAAGCACCTTGCTGTCTGAAATGTCAGAATGAGGAACTGCTCACCTATGAAGGGGTCCCCGGGGTGTGATAGTTTCTGGGAGGTAATCCACAAGTGGTGCCCAACATCCTCCATTGTATGGCATGGGCAGGGGATGTGGTTGTTTGGTTTCAACTATATTCAGCAACCAGCTTGTGTACGGAGAAACAGGATCATCTGCACAGAAAAGTATTAAATCGAGTCTGGTTACCCATTTTGAAGAAATAATAAAATAAAGTTTACGCTAATGCATCAGCTCAGCTGTTTGGAATAATGTGATAAGAAGACATTAGGTTTGCAAATTCCTGTGTTCAATAACAAGTGATGCATTTTTAATCCCTGTTCCACGCTGCTGGAAATTAAACAGATTCCACGCAGACAGCAGTGAATTGTTGGAGCTGCAGCTGAATCCCCGCTGTCACTTAGTAGCTTTGGATCCAGATCACAAAGCAACAAGCAACAGACTTTCTCTTCAGAAACGAGAGGAAAGTTCAGCCAACGAAGCTGTTGTTGGAAGCCATCTGCTGCAAGGAGCTGTGTACCAGTGACTTAATCTTGCAGCTCCTGACCAGTACCCTGCTGAGCAATGCTACAAAGGCAGAAATTAAATGCCCTGAATTAGGAGAGACACAAGGAATGTGAAAAACATCTTCAGCATGGTATTTTTTTTTTAGTAGGGATGAATTATCTATTGAATTTCTTAAATATATATTTAACTTTGCTTCAGGAGGACAACTGCTGTATGTAAATAAGCAATAGATTTTTTTTCCACCTGCTTATCTGTAATAATGTGGGTCTGGTAAATTATTTCCATCACTTTCTGTCTTTTCCCGGCTGCATATCTGTGTTCATCTCTCCTGCATTTTATTCCCTTTCATTCTTCATGATTTTCCCATTGGTCATTTTTATTTCTCAGGTCTGGCAGTCCATGATACACAGCCATGGAAAGTATCCTTACCAGGCCTATTCTTGACATATACCTAAGCACTATCCTTTGTGAATTTGCAGTGAGAGCATTATTTTTTTGTTTGTTTTGTTTCTACCCTTCTGCATTTCATGTAGGTTTGTAACTCTCACCATTCTCCTCAGCCTTTATTTTACAGCATGTACCTGGTGCTTGTTGGCCTTGCCACAGAACACAACACTGTTTTGATGTCTAGAGAAGTATCAGAACCAACTTTTTATTTTGACAAAATGTCTTCAGCTTTCCAGATCTTCAGGAACCCTTCAGCTACTTCTACAATTGGTACTAAAACACCAACTTTATCATCTCCACTCTTCAGTGTTAGTCTTTCAAGGAATGCTGTAGTTCTTTAGGATTTAGACTGCTATTTGTTTCTCTCATCTTCTGGAGGATGATGTATTGGTTATTGATAGAGCAGAATAAATGGACCCAATAAAGTAGCAAAGTATAACAAGTGCACATTTTCATCTTCTGAGGGTTAAACAGATGTTTGCCAAATGCTTTTCACATAAAAAGCACCGTGCCAGTTTAAGTGTTTCACATAAAACTGCTTCATAAAGTCTACACTAAGACCTAGTTCCTCACTTATGTTTTCATGGGTTTAAGTAAGGACTGAGAAAAAAAAAAAAAAGAAAAAAAAGAAGTACTTTGCACCTTAACATACAATCTTTGCCCGAACAAGAGAGTTTCTGTGCTGACGAGTTATGTTTCCTATTTATACCCTCAGCAATGCATTTATGCTCAAGTAGGCTGGAGAGAAGACATAAGCCATACCACCAACTCCTTAGCTGCCTGGGCTGTCTGCCAGAGGGTGCAAGTTGCACTTTCTTAATGGAGGTTGCATTATTTATATTCCAGCATGATAAATGACATAAGAATTACCCTTTTTATTCAGATATCTATATAAATGTCAGTAGTTAAGTGAAATAAATTTTATTTTACATGTAGGTATTCATATATCTGTGAAAGAAATCCCTGTGAGAAGCAAACCTTGCATAAATATTCACAGTACTATAAAGTTTGCAGGTACAGGCAGGAGAAAAACCATTTGCACAGCAGTTGAAGGACACATTCCAAAAGACCCAGAGAAAATGTCAGTATTTAAAAAATTTTTATTACCCAAACCCTCATCAAAACCAGCTACTTGTGAAGAATGTTCTAAAATAAACATTGTTCTGTTTTGAAAGATTGCTCATGCAGATCAGCTTAGCACTGGTGGTCCAGTTAACATCTGCTGAAGAATTTTTAGTAGCTGCAGCAGTAGAAAACCATTAGATGAACAAGAGAACTGTAGTAAAAGACACTGAGTTTAATATGTTGAGCACTTTTTGGGGTATACAAATACTGCAGGATGTACGTATACAGTATTTTGTAAATATTTTACTTCATTATTATGAAAAATAGTAATGGATAAAGATAAAATCACCCTGTATTTTTGCATTTGAAAGTATTAACCATGTTTTGCTGAAAAATATTGCTAAAACATATTTGGCTGGAAGAATATATAAGATTGTGACTTTCTGTGTCAAAATGCTGTCATAAACTGGTATCCGTCGCACCAAGGAAAGACTGTATGGCCTCTATGTTATTTCACCTAGCTTTATTAAGCCAGAGATGAAAGTCTATAAAAAGGTCTTGCCTTTTTTACATTTGGTTAGGGCTTATCAAACTCTGTAGATTTGCTTCCTTATGATTCACTCCAGAAATTAATTTAGGCCAATCCAACAAATTTACACTGTAATTGAACAGCTGATGGAAATATCTTGGTTTCCTTTGGAATCTCTGCTCAGCTTCAAGGGTCCATTTATAGTCTGTTCATCAGAAATATATAAAGAACAACAAGTGTGCTCAGAAGCCCTATTTCATTCTTCCCTCTATCACAGTTTTGCATAATGCAGCCAGAAACTGGACGCAGACAGCAGAGAAAAGTTAAGAAGAGATAAGGCCTCATTTCTGGAAACTCCTCATTCATTTTGCCATGTTCATAAAATAGAGGGAAAAAATTGGAGGGAAATACTGGTGAAGGGCACAATTCAAAGTACTTGCTGTAATGCTCTTGGATGTCTTTCACCTTGCTATGCATGGTTCAATGTGTTACTGTCTAGAGGATTCTCTTCTGCTGCCTTCAGTTCCCTTGCCTTTAAGTAGGTTTGACTGAGCCCATGGTTAAACAAAGGAAATAAATGAGGTATGAAGGGAAAATAGGGACACTCCCTACATGGTGATGCTACATTGCTGTTTACACAAAAGTTAAACAGAGCTTCCCCCGTTCAAAAGAATGTTTTCCTCTCCCACCAAATACCAGAAATTTCATCAAATTGAATAATAGAACTTACTTTTGTCATCATCATAAGATCCTCCAGAGCTATTACTGTACCTTGATTCTAGTCGAGTATGTGCTCTGATTACATTACTGAACCTTCAAATACAAGAAAAATCTTTATTAAAAACGTAGACTGACATTAAACATCTGGGCTATATATGCTTACTTTACAAAAAAAAAAAAAAAAAAAAAGCATTTCCTTATGCATATGCTTTTAAATGGGAATAGACAGAAATTTGAACATGCTGTTACTTACTTCCAGAAAAATGGATTCTAACAAGAAGTTTCTGAGAAGCTCTGACACTGTGCTGCTGTGTCACAAGCTTTTACATTTCAGCAGAGGGGAAATTCTCCTGCTGCACATGGCTGCTTTTCTTGAAGCAAGAAACTGTGCTAAGGCTGGACTGGGTATAAACCGTTCATTGTGAGGATTTTGTCACAGCCCATGTTCACGGGCAAAATTCTGGCAACCTGCTAAACCAGTAACTGACTGAATAGCCTGAAGTCAAGCCCACACAGATATCAAAGCAGCAAGAACTGCAGCAGATGACCCTTCAATAGGATGATCCAGCAACTACAAGAGCATATCTAGCAGAGGAGTCAAAGGATACGAGAGCCAGAACAAACTGTTCACAACTGCCTTCAAATCTGCCACAGATCCACGACAAACTAATTTTACTGGTGATCTTGTGCTTCCACCACCTCCTTGTGCTGTCACTGTCATCAGGTGTGCAGTGGCAGTGAGAGGAGCCATGCTGGAGGATCACACTAGTGATGATGTAAAAACATCTTATGCAAATGCAAAGCTTATGCAAAAGTAGGAAATTAATTACAAATAACTGTGTTAAAACAACTGTATCAAACAAAGCCATGTTGAAGGTTCTCTGTGCAAAATTTGGTTTCTTACTACTGTGCATACATATTGCAGGGCATTTCATTATCCTTTCATATATTAAGCTGTTTCCAAAGCATGCCTATCTAATTAGGGCACAATAAATTAATTGTGGAGGTGACAAAAACACATCATGAGACATCTTCTGTCACTAATTCTGACATTTTCTATCTTTCCAGTATCTGGTTCTTCTGTGTTTTAGCATATACCCTTAGAAAATATATACGAACTGACAATTACTGACGTATTTATCTAGCATACTTAAACTGCTAAAAAAGATAAAAGTAGAATAAAGTTAAGGGAAAAAAAAAAGAAGAAATATGCAGAGACAAACCCTCTGTTATGAAACAAGTAGAGAAAACAGGTCATAGAAATGGCTTGAGAGCAGGGCAGATTTTTTTACACAAAAATACTTTCTAAAACAATCTAACAGAGAATTATATTAAAGTCATGATTCACTATGTAAGATGGCAGGCGTTGATATAACATTATAGCATCTGTCAAAAATTTAAACACTACAGCAAAAATTAATGCAATATTTTCTTGTAAATTTATGCTACAGCCCAATAAAGCTGAACTTGCACACACACACAAATTTCCAGATCACTCAGAGGTACTTTAAAGGCTTTTCAGCCTTCCATTTTACGTCATTTGGCTCCAACATAAAAATATCCGTATCGTCTGATTAGTTTTGTGTTATTCCAAAAATGCCCACGTTTATGATAATAGTTGGTTTTCAATCTATTACCTTCTGTAAACATTATTTAATACATCTTGATGCATGAAGTCAGATGTTCTAAGATTGATAGATCAGTTTTGAAATACAGGTGTACCTGACATTTCTACTGTCTTTGGCAAATGTCTTTGTAAATGCCAGCAATGAATTCAAAAAACATATTTTTCATTTTTTTCTAAGTTTTATCAGTAGTCTCTGGAAGATTTGAATATCATAAATCTTCTTTTATATAATTTATACAAGATAAAAAAGCCTGGAAACACAGATTCGAAGTATACCAGGAAATGAAGTTTATTCAAATTACCTGCAACTCAACTAAAAAGAAATCTAACTATACACTGCATACACACATACGCAATATACTCTGAAGTACAGAAATGTTTGCTCACACAACTTTTTCTGTACCGCTAAGCCCTGAACCTCTGGAAGGTGGATTGGTCCACTGAAGTGATACTACTTAATATCAGGAAGAACTGGCTAATAATGTAATACTAATATACTTATTAATTAATGCTATTAATATTCATTCAATGTTATCTTACAAAAGTAAGAGGGTTTCAGTAAGAGAAAAAATGCATATGTCTGTGCTGGAGAATCCGACAGCCTTTAAGCTTTGCATTTACTCCATCACTTGTCAGTATGTACCATATGTAGTAAAAGACTATAGTTTCAAAGCAAAATACTTTACACAATTTTCCTCTCTAAGACACTTTATCCAGAAAAAGCAGGCGTCCTTGCAATCATGGACATAAACTTGCATACTACAGTCTAAGCATCAGAATCCCCCACAAAACAAGCAGAACTTTGCCCAAGATCCACCTCTTAGCCCAGAAAAATGCATATATTTTGGAGAAAAAGATGTCACAAACCTTTCATCAGTCTCCTTCACAATTCTGTTCTCTTCTGCATCAGGAAAACTATCTTGGCCAGCTACAACAGTGTTACTGCTTGACGTGGTTCCTGTAGGTGAGATGTCAATAAGCACACCTGCTACACACAGCAGAGAGTATTTGCAAAGCAATAAAAGCCTATAAATTTCTTTAGTAGCCACAGACAAAGTGATCATCCTGCTAAGACAACAGCTGAACAAATGAATTAACAATGACACCTCTACAAAGCAGGACCTGCTTGCATGGATGAATGATCCAGTTTGCACGCCTTGAGGGGCAGATTAACATAGTGATGCTCTTCCACTCCTTGAACTAAATTCATTCTCAGGCGACCTAATCTATTGTTTTTCAAGAATTTGGCAAAATATTGACATTGTTGAATTTGGGGTGGGTGTCTCTTATGTAGCTTTGTCAACAGCAGCTTTGAAAAAGCCTCAGGCCTTTGAAAATGAAATTGCCACACAGTTGAATCTCTCAGTTTTCAGTAGACTGTTGCTTTGGTGTATCTGCTATGATGACAGCATTGGCAGTGACTTCTTGTTCTGAAAAACTAGTGATAGAAGAACCACATCATCCAAGTTGTGAACCACACCAAACACTGGCAACATCCTATTAAAACAGTTAAGTAGGTTGTAAACCCCTGTTGACAAAACATTAGGAATGAAAAAGAACTGTAATTTAGATACACAAAAAGGCTCTGAAACTTGCACTTTATATATACAGATCTGAATATGTGCAAATGTAATTAGGAGATTTTTTTTTTTTCAAAGACAAGGAGACCGGAAAGAACAGGAGAACACAGCTGACATGCATACTTAGATCATACCAGAAGCTGCAGCCGAGGCTTTGTTACTGGCAGCAAAACGGTAAAACGGAGGATTATCACAGTGCTGGACTATTGGGTTCACTGGGTCAGTTTGCTGCAGCTCAAAAAGAAGCTCCTCCATTGTTTGAATTGTATTATTGCGACAGAGATAGATGGCAACCTTTTTTATCTAGAGAAGAAAATTTCAGTTATTAAACTCTGTCCAAAGTGAATTTACAAAGAAATCAATACATTACTGAATGCAAATATTACTGCTCGACAGACACGTAACTGCACAAGTGCATCCATCTTGTTCATAGCGAAGTACAACTGCTTGCTTTAATTTCAAGATCACTTCCCCAACTGAGTGAATCTGTGTTCTAAATACCCAAAAGTTTTTGATTACCATCCACAAATCATCCGTTTAGATACATAACTGTATAGCACACATACACAAAACCAACTAATTTTGTACCCATCATTTAAGAGCATCAGCTTTAACTCTGAATCATGCTCAGTGATTTATAGTTTAAGCATATGTGATTAACACTGAACGTAAATCTTACTATCTTGCATGGAGCAAAGTTCTCATAGAGAAAGCTAGATCCACCCAAAATTTCATGCCTGTATTTCCAGATATGGTTGATATGAGAGATAGGTAGCTGTAGCCACAAAGGATAGGTCGGGTTCTCAGTAGCTACTTATATTTGTAATCGAAGTGATAGTACATGGTAAAAAAGCTAAGCAACTGTGCAGGTAGACTTCTAGCATACTTACTTGAAAGATTTGAGAGAGTATAATTTACAGATATTCTGGAAAAAAAAAGCTACAACTTTTTTGTTATTTGACAAGACCTTACTCAAACCTTATTGTATGCACAGCAGCAATAAGGACTTCTTAGATATTGACATAAAACTAGACTGAATTGTTGAAGAGAAAATGGATAGCTATTAAAAGTGAAGACTATCTCTGGTTCAAAAACATTTTGTTTCATAAATTGTTGGAGCTGTGAAACCATATGGGGAAGCACCCTTCTGTGCTTGCCTTCTTGTTTTTAAGGATGTCCCTAAACAGATACTTATAGTATAATACACTGGACTGAACTGCCTTTTGGCCTCACCAAGTAAGTTTTTTTCTTATAACTACTTCTATTAAAATAACTTTTTGAGTGCTTCTCTTTCCTTCTTTTTTTTTTTTTTCTTCTTCTTCTTTTATAAGTAGAGAAAATGGACACATACATTCTTTTTTAAACTACTGTTCTATAATCTCCTAGGGACTTTCCAAATACAATTCCACTTCCTTTTGGAGGCTTATTTCTAGTTGGGCTCGTGGTGCCACTTCCAACTGCTTTCACCCCAGAAGAGGTCACATTCCCTACAGTAAGAGTTTCTGCTGAAGGGGTTTCTGAACTGTAAATATTTTAAGGAGTCTTTCAATACACATGTGAAAGAAAGAACTGCCGAGCAATTTACACTGGGGCTCTGGGAAAAAAATGTGCTTAAAGAAAATGCAGGTATAAAAGATGAAACAAAGAATTTAGCTGCTTGGAAAAGAAAAAAAAAAAAAAAAAAAAGGAAAGGAGTGAAGGCATTCTTTTGGCTTGGGCCCACATAAGCAGAACAGATGGCTGAAGGCATGAAGCAGCTGGTGACTGCCTTGGGCACAGAGGGATCCACGAAGAGCTGAGTAAACTGGCAATCGTGCAACTGCATGGTCTTTTGAGCCCAGGTGAGCTGGAACAGTGCTGATAAACTGTTTGAATTATCTTTATTTGCTAAAGTGTATATGTTATCTACATGCTAATTGGAGATACATGTTTATGGTATCAGCAGTCTTGTATAGTTAACAAAGTCAAGTATGATTCCTTATCTGTAAACTCCAGGGCATTATCAAAACACTGAGCAGATGCGTGTGATAAGCCTGGTGTATTTTCCCACTCCAGACAAAGCTACAATTAAAGGGCGACTCACAAGCACAGTCAGGCTGTAAGTTCCTGCAGAAGACTTGTTCAGATTTTGCAAAATCTGAGAATCAGCCTTTTAAATCAATGTTATAAAATGAAGACTAAGAGTGTGGAAGAAAACGCAGGAACATTGTCAGCTGCCATCACCTGATGGTCTTGTAAACAGCAGCCAGAAGCCTGGAAGGAATAGCAGAAAAGTCCCACAGGCAAGACAGTAGGTGCTGAGCAGGAGGACTGTCCTGTCCTGGAGGAAGACAGGCCTGTGAGGGCCAAGGCTTTGATATAAAGGGGTTTGGAGAGACTTTGGAGAAGGAGAAGTGCTATGAATAGTTAGGAGAGTTGGGTTGACTGCTCACAGCTAGAGGAAAGCAACAGTTTTGGTAAAAGGATGTGTCGAAAGCTCACAGTTGATGGAAAGATCTTCATTACCCTCAAGACATTTAGGATCTAAACCTATATCTTCTTCTCATATAAACTGTGAGCTTGTTCTTAGAGCAATTCCACTTTAAAATCGCTCCTCTTACTTAGCTAAGCACCACTGCCTTTGCATATACATGCACTGAACGATAAAATGGAGCAGTAGACCCTGCAAATAAATGGAAACCAACAGGATGTCTAGTATGCAAAAACAACATCATGAATTTTTTTATGGTCTTCCATATTTCCTTTGTTCTATTATTCTTAGCAGTCAGCATAAACACTTGAAGAAAAGTGTAATTTCAGTAACTGTAAACAAAGCATATTTATAAGGCTTTTTAGATGTTTAATCACATTAATATTCATTTATAATTTCTTTCATGGAAATCAACAGAAGGAGACAAACTAATAAAACAGCATCTCGCAATTGTGCTGGAAAATTTACTAAATTTAGATTCCCTTACTCACAGCAACTGAGCAGTAAGGCACATGGGAATGGGACTATCTTGCTTTTCTCAGGCAACCCTGATTTTATTTTAACTTGAATAATAACAGTATCCTGCACAGTTTGACTTGCACATTGCAGGAACAGTTATGTAACTCATGACATGCATGCAAAGGCAAAAGCTGATGTGGTAAAGAGCTTATAAAGGTTAGGGATGCTGCTCCTCTGGAGATGTCCGCCAGGAAGCTTTATTCACCTAAAGGAGGAGACAACACTTTCTTCTTAAAATTGCACATTTTTCTGAAGGAACACCTAAATCTTTGCAACAGACGAATATTAATAACATTTGTCTGCTACGTTCAATTTATCATATAACTTCAATTGTTTCAATGATTTCCAAAATGTAACTAGTAGAGGTGTAAATTAATTTCCTACTGAGAAAAATTACAAGCTTTTAGCATTTTTACTTCTCTTTATTTTTCATGTAAGGTATTTAACCTCTGGACAGCTATTCTGTCTTGTAATATAATTTTAAATATGCATGTGAAAATGCATATTTTTATGCAACTTTGAGACAAAAAAAAAATCTTTTTTTTTTTTTCATTAATTTTGGCAACTTATGCTCAGTTCCTGTTACTGGTCCCTCACACAGACAAGCAAAGATAGTCTTTGCTTGCAAGGAAAATTTCTTGCTTGAAATGAGGTGTGCTGTACTGGCAGAGGTTCTCACTACTCATTTCCTTTCTTGATTTCTCATTTTCTTGGCTCGTTTATTCCCCTGATTTAATTTGTACATTGTGGTTAGGAATACACATGTATTTCTTAGTCCTGAAACAGAAAAGTGTTTTCTACAGGTGACAGCTGTTATCTTCATTAAAACCCATGCAACCAATAGTGAATAAAGTGCAAACACTTACATAAGGTAAAAGGATGGTATCACTGCTAACACCACACAAGCTAATGAGAAACTGCAGTGTTATCCTAAGGTTGTTACTCCATTTTTCATTGTTGGCCAAAGCGTTCCAGACATTTTCCATCTCTGGTCCAGGAATTTCATCTCCATACTGTAAAGGATCATAGGCACACATTTCTTGAAATGTATACAGAATATAAATATGCAAACTTCCAAACTGAAGGCATATCCTTTTAGAGCATTTTCTCATGCAAAATGAACAGTAAAAGGGTGCAACAAGTGTCAGAACAGTATTTTTAATGGCCATCTGACAGACTTTGGAACATAAATTGTATGCAAAAGTATTTAGGTTCAGTTCCACAAAAGGACTTAAATTGCAAGAAATGTTTTGCAGGAATGTAAGTTCAAAAGGTGATCCAGCACTTCATTGGGTTTCAGCTTTACAGTTGTTCTAGCAACTGAAGTTCTGCTTCTGCATATCTGCACCTAACTGTTTCAGTCTTCATGGTATTGAGCAATTTGGTACCTCTGTCCTACGTAAGTCCTAGCAGAATGAAGAACTAAACAGCTCGTGTCTTCCACATAGGAAAGCAGCAGCTTTCCTCTCTTTTGCAGGATGTGGTTAATGGGAACACCATCCTTTTGCCCTGTACGGAATCCCTGGTCTTTTACTATGACCTAGGATATAAAATACTTTCTCTTTCACAAGAAAATGCTTAAGCAAACACTTTAGAAATTTATAGTCATTTTGTCTTTTCTCTGCCTCTCCGGCTTAAAGAATGTTTAAGCATTTCTTAGAAAATACAAAGTTTCATCAGGACAAATTCCATGTGCTCAGTCTCATCCCAGAATAAACTTTCATCTGCTGCCTCAGACATTAACCTGGTAGGTAATGCAGGAGTGAACTAACTTAGTTCCTCTCCAACTTCTGTTCATGCTTTGAAAGAGTCTTAGCACTGTCCTTAAAGAAAATGTGAACCTTCCAAAAGAAGTTTGTGTATGATTAGTACAGACTGTTCCAGTGCAAAATTTCTGGCATCAGAGGGCATAAACCTAAGTATGTTTTGCTTACAAAACTTAAGTTTGAATTTATTTTTATTTTTTTTACCTTGGCTGTCATATACATGAGATTATTAAGAACCAGTGAGGTTGCTTCAGGAGAGCCCCAGCCATTGCCTTTTAGTCCACTTGTGACTGCAATTTCCCCATCCTTGTCCTTTAGTTCATCTTCTGGAGTGGTAGGGCTTGAACCAGGGAGGAGCAGTCTGTTGTCTACAAGTTCAATATTGTGAAGCCATGGTAGGAGATAGGTAAGCATAATCTGTCTTCCATTTGGATGTGTTGTCGGAAATCGCTGGCTTACCTCTAAGACAGTAAAAGTTAAAAAGACTACATGTTAATTTATAAAGGAAACTAATTAAATACACTGTTCAAATCAGATTTCTGACGTGTTAAACTACCTGATGGTTTACACCTTGCAAACAAGAAACATACAAAAGCATGTTCTTCATGAAGAGAAACTTTAATTTAATGTTCAATAGTAGCAAGAAATTGGTCAGGTCTTGTCTAAAATAATTAACATTGTTTGGGCTTAGAAACAGAAAATCACCTGCTGTTACAATGCCATATTATGTATTAAGTGAAATGAATATCAGTAAAGAGGCAAAAGGATAGTTCAGGTACTGGCTGCTATTCTAGAATATCAAGAGCTTTTGGAGCATTATAGAAAACATACAAAAGTGTTCTGTGTAATGACAAGTGTTTCATCAGCCTCTGTATGTCTAAACTATAGTTTAAATCTGAAGGCACTGATTACAGTAAGTTTACAAAAACATATTGGAGGTAAAAGGAGTTTTATTTCCTGTGGGGAGGCCTACAAAATTCATAGGTGGCTGGCACTCTAAGAATGCTATATAAATACAGTGCCACACAAAGCTTACAGAACCAGAATTGTAAGGCAGAGGGATTTGGGAAATCTGCAATAAGAAACACAGAGGCAGACTTCCTGCCAAGATGAACCACATCAGCTCTCTTTACTAGAATTCTATTGTAAAATTAGTACAGTTAACATTTCCTTTCCTTCCTCACTGCCTGGTTTTTAAAAATCCTCAAGACATAAACTATTCTCTCTCCTTATGATTCTAGATAGATAGGAAGGGGCTGTGATGTGCGCTATTTATGTGAGTTCTGTTAAATGACATAGCCACTACATCAACATAAATAGATAACAGTACTAATGACCAACATTTGCTTTTGTAAGATAGACAAGCCACCAGAATTTCCTTACTCCTGTTAATTTATAATTCATGGCATCTTGCGCACTAAGAGGCAGATGATGTGTTACTCATTTACCCTTCCTCCAGCCACTGCAGACTGAGTAAAAACAACACAAAGCAATCTTAAGATCCAGTAAGAATTCCCATGATTACAGACATTGCATTCTGGTATTTAAAATCTAGAGCAACACACTAGGTGGATTAAAACCGGCAGACAGGTCTCAAAATGTAGTTGTTCCCAGGAGTGGTCTCAGAGTGGTCATATTCTGAATGGTGCTCCTGCAGGCATGATTCTTTTTTTTCATTAATCTGGCAAAATGTATTTCTGATAAAATTAAAATGATGCTCATGACACGTAGATGTGGCAAATAACTGAAGGTGGAGATCACTCTTTCAGAATGATTTGAATATTTGGTAAATGGTAACTGGACGCATACAATCTTCCCAAAGTTAAAGTCATGTTTATATAAAATGAAGAATTCTGTCCTCACAGCTACCATCTATACAGATATATCTATGAGAAGTATCACTGTGCTTAACAGAAGAACCCATTACAGAAGAATCTTCCAATGTCACTTTAACCTATCTGGAGCCCTTGTAATCTCAAGGTTACTCTAAGAGGACACAAATGGCACAGAACCCCCAGCTGAGGTGTTTAAATAGCTATCCTGTACTTTATATGAGTACTGCTAGGAAATATATATTGCATTGCTAAATCTGATTTCACCTGAACCAGAATAAAATGAGGTCAACCTACATCTATAAACACAATTGCTGTTCACAGCTGGAAATACCTTAGTAGCGTACCGTTCTTACAAAACTGTAAAGCAGATAAGTCAAACAGCTACATGTACCTGAAAAAAGTGGAAGGGTAAGTTCAGGATACATCCTTGCTAGTTCATATGAAAGAAGGGCAAGTGAGACACTGTAAAGGGGTGGCAATGGACCGTGTGTACCATACAAGATACTGCCTGGTCTTTGCTCAGCTACCTTTTTCGAATAAACAAAAAGCTTTGATTCAAGAATCTACGAAAGAGACAAAAACAAACCATGTAATGAGACAGTAAGATTCAATAATTCAGAAAATGTCAGACTTTTAAGTTTAGATATCTGAGAGTGATCTATATGCTCCACATTTGAAAGACACCGTATCTTTTCCCATTAACTTTTATGTAACTGTTCCCAAGACAAAACTAATTGTTTATTTTCAAAACAAAACTAAAATAGCTAAAATGCCAATAAACAGTACTTTATAAGAAGTTCGCACAACCCCTCCCGACCCCCCACCCTGACCCCTGAGAAGATAGGAGGGTACATGCATTTAGTTATTGGCAAAAAAAAAGAAAAAAAATAGTAGCCGATACGTGCCTGCATAAGTTGCATGGAAATTTCATAAATCTCTCTGTTGGTGTCAGATGCCTTGAACAGCACCAAGTTTAAGAGCGTCACTATATCAAAAGGATAGTTCCTAGAAGAATAAACAGCATATTTTTGTGAACGTTGATGAGGAATGCAGATTATATTCACTCTGATTTAGTGTGTAATATGGTCTAAAGAGAATGTCATCTTTCTTTTCTCTGTTCTACTACCAGAATATGGGAAAGGGAGCTCTTATGAATACATGCTGCTTGATCAAAGGGCCATCTGGTGAACTAGAAGAAAGAAGGGATTATTTATAATTACCTTAGACTAATGCTTAGGAATGCACTGAGTTACCCACAGTGAGAAATGCAATACCTGTGCCTATAACTGTCAATTCACTTTAATTTATAATATAAACTGTTTATAGAACAGGCCAACACCCATGAGAGAAGATGGGTAGCGCAAAAATTTCCAGAGATAAGCTACCTGTTAAAGCAAGCTGCAATTAGAACAGTCCTTTTGGAAAAAAGACACTATTTCCAAAATGCACATTTGCGTGTTAGAAATTCTACCTAAATTGTTTTCAAGGAGTAAACAAAAAGACTGCCTCAGAAAGTCTACTACCTGTACAGTCAACATTTAATGCATGGGAAAATATATTAAAATATTAACTTGAGAATACTGCTCGAAAAGAAATTCTCATATAACATCATTTGTTTTTTCAATAAATAATTTTCTGCTTTTCCACGATTTTCTGTAAATGCATCTGATTGAGTTGTGAACCTTTAATTTCTCTACCTAGATGTGTGTTATTGTGCTCCTGGATGACTGCAGAATGTCTAACACATTTTAGTGTTAAATAGTATGGCCAATACATGCATGGCATGGGACATTCTTGGCAATTTCAAATAGTAGCTGCAATGTATACTGCTCTGCAGCTGTCTCTTTATCCTTCCACTAAGTTTAAAAAACAATAACAAAAAAGAAGTTAGGGAATCCTCTTGCAAACTCCACCAAATAGCTAGCTAAAATGTATGTATTAAACAATCTAAAATAGAATTTAAAAACAGAGTTAAAAAGGATTCAAGTAAAATGTAAAGTCAGGCATACATGGATCGAAATTTGAAAAAACCTTACCTACTGAAAAAATAGTAAAATAGCTAGCTAAAATATACTAGAAAAATTTTGGTTTGGTGGAGACTTCCTTCAGATGAAAAAAATATACGAAGAGATCTAATCAATATTTACAAATTTGTGGAACTACTTTGGGAGTATTAAATCCTCTCAAGGCATCTCAATAAGTAATAATGTTTTCAAGAAACCAAACATTCAGCGGTTTCTCTGCAGTTAAATGGATTCATTCCTTTTTCTTAAGAGACATAAATTAATGTACATAAAATCAAATATACAGCGTTGATAATTATGCTTTGTCTTAAAATAGAAAGGTGGAGATACTGCAGTTGTGCCTTCAGGTAAAACTTTTATTTTACATAGGTATCTTTTATTGTTTACTCATCTACCTCAGGTGCTTATGGCACATTTTAAAATTGTTGTCCTGTGCTTCTAAGGCGTTTGAAAGCATGTAAAATACCTGCAGATACCTCTCGAAAAAGTAACAAAAAACCTACAGAATATACATTTATAATTGTTCCATTATACCAATCTACAGCTACATGAGTAGTGCAATTCCACAACATATTATGTATAGAAGTAATGACAGATGTAATATATGGGAGAACCATAAACTGAAAGGCACCGATTGTTTATTCTTTGCAGAAAGACAGACATCAACAGTGAGATAAATTACTGCTCATTTTACAAGTACTCTAGATAATGGTATTTCTATACTTATTCATAGATGATAGATGAAATACTGTGATAAGGTTTCGTATAATAATAAAAGTCCTCAACTTGTTAGAAATCAAGACTTTCCCTTCAAAGAAAATCATGCAGATCACTCTCATTTTTTTTTCTGTAGGCATAGGAGTGATTAATTTTTGGGACATAGTGGCAGTGGTAACGCAATTTGAAGAAAAAAAGGCTGAAGAAATGATATATTTATGTATTTGTTAAGCATTAAAAAAACCTTAAAATAACTGAATTTTCAAACATAAAATTCCATCCATATTTTTGAAATCTCACTATAACACAATCTAGTTGTTCCTGTGAGAACAAAATGTTTTACAGATAAAATAAATTCTAAAATACTTGACTTGTTTTGATTTGCTATATCCCACATATTTCTCTGTTGAACTATGCTGACCATACATCTTGCCAAATTATTTTTGACAAGACTAAATTTTTCAGATTAATCAGATGCTAATTAGATTCAAACTAACTTATTTTTTTTAACTGCTATTAAATTCCTTTATAATTTTTTGGGGAAGGTCTTGAAAAAAAAAAAAAAAAAGATTTTATGAAGGCCTGACACAAAAGCAGAATTTTCTATTTGTGGCTTCATGTAGATTATTTGCTTTGCATTTAGCAGCAGTGATATCAGAGCACAGAAAAGGAACAGGTACTCCAATCAAAGCAAGTCAGAAAAAGAACAAAGTTTTTTTTGTTTGTTTTAAACTAGTAACATTTAGAACATTTTTCTTTTTATAAAGTAAATGAATGAAAAGCCATGCCAAATCTATTGAAAACAGGTTTATGCTGCAAAATAAAATGTTGTATTTGTTCTGTATCTTCCTGAAGAAAATAGCATTAAAATGCCACAGGTTTCAAATATGCATGTAATAGCAGCATCTTCTAAAAGGGACATAACTTTGTTTTCAGAATCATGAATGTAAAGCAATACAGTCTCCAAGGGTTGTCTGAGATGATATAATGTAAAGATGTGGATAACAATTCTTCATATCATGAGCTGAACGTTCTATTTTATTTACATTTTAAAATGTATAGGCAGCTGATGTGGCTGTACGCACATCTGATCACTGCCATTCTAGAAGTGATTCTTTCTATCATCTGATAATCTGCCTGCATGGCTATGCCAACACTCATACTCAGTCCCTTTTCTCTATGAGTAGCAAAGTTTGCAGGTGACTACTTCAGTGTATGTTCAAGAAGAGCATGCCAGTTGGCCGTGCATGAGTTTATGCATTTGGGCAGGAATATTCTAGCCCAGTTTCCGCATTCTTCAAAATATAGTTTGTCATTTTGCCCATTTTTCCCATATCGCTTCACTTAAACTATTGTTTTTCTTCTTCATCCTTCATGCCAGACAAACCAGAAGAACAACCAAAATGAAATAGGTTTAGCAGTGAAAACATTACTTTTCAGTTTGGGGATAGTTAAATCTGTTTATATCAGCAAAGAGTGGAAATATACAGCATATACCCAGATATAACTGTTTGAGAAAAAGCAAACCTGCTTTTATAGATCTGCTATAATGTATTACATACACCTAATTACAAATTAATTAATACCTGCTTCCACACACAGTTGCAATTGCTTTGAAACATCCAGAAGCAAGCTGGTAGGATCCAGTATAACATCGATCTATAGCCCAGTTGAAGAGATTGATTTGATCAGGATTCAATTCCAGCAATAGGACTACTACTTCACATCCAAGCTGATGAACCTGAGAATATAAATGCAAAACACACACTTTCACAATACACTTTCAAAGGAGGTTTCCAAAATGAAGCATGGAAAATAGCAGAATCTATGGAATAGCTAATACACATCTGATAGGTGTTTTTGGACAACTTCCACATGTATTGGTTAACTGATTTGTTAAATGTTTATTTCCTTCTTTAAGTGTCTTCCTTGAAGTGACACATTTCCAAGTTTATCCTGCCTTTGACTAACACAGAAGCAAGGCAGGCAAAGAAAAACAGTATCTTTTACAAGCCTGTGGGTATGAAGACTTGTCTGCTTAATCCAACTATATCAACTGATCTAACAGAGATATTATCTCTCTCTACAGACGTAGTAGCACCTTAATTCAGAGACCACCACTGCTACAAATGCACCGTGGCTAAGGAAAGGGCTGTGCCTTTGTGTTCCTTCAGTAGATCAAAGCCCAAGGCACCACAAAGGGAAAGATTAGTACTCTCTCTCCACTTAATATGCCACCAATCTACTCCTTCTTTCTAGTCTTATTCAAACAAATAGTCCAATCAGCTATAAATATAGGAATATTACTGGGTAGTTACAAGGTCAACAGAGAAACCCATCTTCACATAAATGGCAAGACAATGGCAAGAATAATCTATCGTGTTCTTAATAAAATAAAATGAAGTAAGATCTCTTTCCTCTCCTGAATCATTTATGTTCCTGACTTCTTTGGAAGTCTGACCCACTCACTTTCACTCAAATATGTTTCACCCGTATCTATGTCACTGAGCAGGAAGGGATTTTGCATTCTTATTCCACAGAAACTTGAAGCAGGTGGGTGGAAATACTCTAAATAGAAATACAAATATTTTGAGCTCATGCCATTTTTAACTTTTCTTTATCAGCAGATGAAAAGCTTAAGTTTCTCCTGAAAGCAGCATTGAGCCATAAGGCAAATTACTATTTACATATTTTATATGCTCAGAAATAATATTTTTTACTGTTAAACTACTTTTAAAATTAATTCCACTTTTGTGTTAGGAATTTACATAAAACTATTGTTAACTGCTCAAAATAGAATGTATACAATCATAGTTCTTACAGTCACAAACTCTTTACTCCGCCAGTACAGAGATTAAAATTATTCACCAGTGTTGCATTTTGGTGAGTACTTACACGTAAATCTTGACAAGCCAGAATGTTATCAAGCCATTTGTACAGATATCCGTCAGGGGAAAGACCAACATTGTCAAATACTGGTCCACAGCAGAGCACTGCTGACATGGCCTAAAGGAACAAGGAACTTTGATTACACAGAAAAATAACATGAGTGAACCTTTCAGAACGATTTAAGCCCAAATCCAGGCTAACAAGGTTGTAAATTGTTTTTGGTTTTGAGGGAAGTATGATGAAAGTGGACACAGTTGATCTTGATAGAATTTGGTAATTATGTTGCTGTAGATGTTACTGGATTTCAAGATAATGCTGAGGTTAAGCATTTTGAAAGGAATCTGACAGTTCGGGTTCCCCATTCTTCAAAATACATTTTGTCATTTTACCCATTCCTCATAAATCAAGCTACAAAACAATCAATACACACAAAGTGATGCAAGTTACATAAATACATAGGCTATTAATTTCCCATCTTACTTAAGTAGGGGAGTTGCAACTGTTTTTGCTGCAAAAGTATTTTAGTATTACTGAGCATGTCTCCAGGCAAGCGTGGGAGACAGTCCGGAAATGTACATGTGATACTGAACTGATACTGTATTTAATTTCAGACCCTAATATCTTCTCACTGAATCTAACAATCTGTTAATGAACACTTAAAGAACATTTTAAAATGCATTCTGGTTTTCAAAATAATTAGCTTTGAAAAGTGTCTGCAAAGCAAACAACGCATAACTGCAGGGGTTGATACTGTTATATTCTAGGACATACACATACTAATATACACATTTGCATCAAGCATGACAATTCAAATTACTGTGAAATAAAACGAAATAAACCCCACAGTTCCTTGTATTTTCATTGGAAAATTGCTATTATGGATTCTGTCAGTGAAATTTTAGTACCTTTAATGCACAATACTGGTATCTTGTAATCTGATGATTTCTGTCACTATAACGGTCCAAGGGTGTGAACATAATACTGAAAGGTCCTGCCCACTGGCTGAACAAGATGAATAGGTGATGCCTCAAGCTCTGCTGAGGGAAAAGAAATCTCCTGTGGTGAACTAAGTGAATAGAAATAGAAATAATTGTGATTTATTATTGTTAAAATAACATTCATGTGGCAGAGATGATAATGAGAACTTCAAATTTCTATGATCAGGGAGTTTTTCTCTAATGTTCAGTACATACTCACTCCAAAATATCTAAGTTCCATCTTAAAATATAACAGTGATTAAGATACATCCTATTTCTAAGAACCTTCAATTCTGAATTTACACGTATTTATACAAACATTTATATCTGACTTTAGAAACCTCAATAAACTAATTATAAAAGCAGGCTTTTCAATCCCTCTTGCATCCTTTTAGTGGCAACTATTTGCTTGTTTTTTCCAACTGTTTAAATGCAAGCCCAAACAATATATATGTCTTATTCTAACACAGCAATACGTGGGGACAAGAAATAAAATAAACTTGGTATCAGTTTATTTATGACATATGTTCAGGTATGCTTCCCGAACAGCTAAATTATTTAAGTTTAACCATTTAGGGAAAACAAAACAAAACAAAACAAAACAGATAAATGTTTAAAACAATAGCTTTAAGCCCTAAGCAAAACATGATGGAAGAGGTAGAATTATGTGTATTAAAGAGAATGGTAAACTGCTACCAGTTAATTATTTTTCACCTAGAAACTTTGCTGGAAGCCTACAAAGTCTATTTAGACAATACTAAAGCAAATCAATATGAGCAATGACTAAAGATGATAGATGTTGACACAATAAACATTTGTTTGCTAGCAGTTAAATGTTATGGCTCCAGTAGCTATTGTTGTATTTTAAAACTGTCATATTAGCAGAAAATATATCTCTTCACATAATTACATACTGAATTATTGGAATTCATCAGTTACTGTTGTATTCTCTCAAAACATACAGCATCACTGTTTCATTGTGTAAAATTCATAAAACATGCAGTCCTTTGTTTTGTTATGTGCCTTGTAGAAT
The DNA here is from genome assembly GCF_965140915.1 of Aythya marila. Taxonomy (NCBI): domain Eukaryota; kingdom Metazoa; phylum Chordata; class Aves; order Anseriformes; family Anatidae; genus Aythya; species Aythya marila. The sequence goes on along the minus strand of NC_139042.1, from coordinate 23,120,887 downwards.
GTGAGAATAAATGCAGAGAGGAAGGCCTTTGCAAATATTAATGGCAAAGTAACTACCAGAGAAATTCTGCATTTTTAATAAGCATCATTCACAAAATGAATAAAGGAAAGAAATTCACTATTTCATTTGTTAACAGCAGCTAAGAACTTGACATGACCCAGTTCAAGACAACTTTTTAACTTAACATCAGGAATGCCATCTTTTCCTTATCTTGTCCAACTAATGTATATTTTTATGAATATTATCTCTGGAGACAAGTACACAGCTTTGACAAAATTTGCATACTTGGAATGTACATTAGTACTCTTTTGAATTCCTTCATTCCTTCGTATTTGTTGTGACAAATGCTGTTATGTCTTGTCATATATGATATATGAGATGGTAGATATACATTGACTGAGTAAGCTCTAGACTTTATCTTCCAGCAATTCCATGGGGGTCTTTAAAGCAGGCTTTTTCTTGTATTTTTTGCTAATGGAATTACTTTACATTTCTGAACTGAATCTTGCATGAAATGAAAAGCATGAAATCCATCAGAAATCTATGATATGCAACTGTAGTTAGATAACAGTATACAGTCTCCACACCTTGGGCAGGTTTTCCTTAACATTTGATACTGTACATTTTCTGCACCTGCAAGCTGCAAGTCCTGTCTGACTTTATGAAGAGTCTGGCAATAAAGTCAAATGGAGACAGATAAAGTCTTATGTCATAGAAACCTGGAGCCCCAGACGGTTACAGACAATTTCTTATCTGGGCTTTTAAAAAGAAGGTTCTTATATGTGACTACTACAAGCCTCAACAGGATTTTTGATCTGACACTCAACAGACCTCAGAACTCTTTTGTCTACATTTCCCTTTACATTTTCAATATTCACAAACACTAACAAACAGAAAAGAAGAAAAAATAAATGACTTTTCCAATAAATACATTAAATGCAATTTCATAACATATTGAGACAATTCAGCACCGTACCTGGAACACACTGAATCAAGTTGGCAATCATTGCACTGAAATGCGCTCTCATGTCCTTAAGGATTTCGACTTCTTTATCATTTTCAGCCTCCAGAAGCATGCGAGTCAGATCAACATACTCTAGGAACAAGGCTCCAAGGGCTAATGTATCTCTTTCTAAGGCTCCATTTGTACTAGCATAAAGCAAAGTTGTACATTAAAATAAAAACAGTGCAGTTATACTATAGCTTTCTGAAGAAATACACAAGCATCCCTCCATATGTATTGCACAATTCTTCAAATAACAGTGACATAGTATTGTAAACACTGAAAATTATTTCACGTAAAGAGCAGTATTTATGATAAAGTGGTCCTACCTGTCACTTATGACACCAGCATCAGCAAGTAGTTCAAAAATTCGCAGTAACTGTAGTCTTAGTAGATCTCGGCGTTCTCGACGTTTCTTGTTCTTGAAATTTTAAAAAATACAACCATTTTTATATGCATAGATGCATAAATTAAGAACTAGTAACCTCAAAAATGTCTGTACAGTGGATATTTAAAAATTCCAGTTCAAGCATATTTTTCATGACAGATCTTGATTGCTTGCGTATTTCATAATAACAGCGTACTTATATATCAACACAGAAATAAATATGACCAAATTTGCCCAGCTGTCCTTAGACAAATTGCTAGCAGCTACCTTAGTCCTCACTGAAAGCATGGAAATGAAACGTTGGATAAAAATTATTTAATATTCAAGGTTTCTGTGCTATCTTCAGGTAGTAGGGATATTCATGTTAGTTTTACACCATCTACTCTGGGCACCAGAAGCATTGTAAAGCGGTTAACAGATATCCAGACCTTTAGAAAATATTTTAGTGGTTAACTACACTTGAACTTGGTAATGCTGAAGCTACATTATCACCCATAATCAAGCCAGCTCCTTGTAGACACCACTCTAGTACACTGCTCCTGGATGTTTTGACTGCAATAGCTGTACACACAGTTAACATACTCTTCCAGTAGAACAGGACTGCACTGTTGTTAACTGGTTCATTGTATCTCATTATCTTCTAGAAACTGTCTTTTCTGTCATCTATCTTGCCCTGAAAGATGTGAATGCAACAAGGACTGCTCTTTGCTGAAGGGCTAAAATGACTTGTTTCTTTGTATCTTGCATCGCCACTAAGCAAAAATATGAGAGGTCAAGAAGCTGCAATTGCACTCAAAGAAATTTGCTGCCAGGACAAGAAAAGCTCAGAGAAAGCTTATGTTTTCCTCTTCAGAATGTAAGAATTACAGTACTGAATCAGATCAAAGGTTTATCTCATTTTGTACTAATGCCCTGTCAATGGCCAGTAGTAGATGCTTGGGATACGAAAAGCAACACTTTCCCCGGTATTCTGTCCCAGACTGCAGCAATTTAGCCAATTTTTTAATCAAATCATTATGCCATTTGATTTGTCCTACTTACAGCCCTGGTTTGTTCTCTTTATACCTCAAAGGTTCCAGGAAGCACATGCAGAGAAAAAAAAAACATTTTTTTTTGGTAATGTAATATTGAACAAGCACAGCTCTCTCCTGTACTACCATCAGAGCTGATGCTGTAACACTGCACCACGGCAAGCTCTGTGCCAGTCCCTCCACGGGGGATCTTGTGTAATGTCCATATTGGTTTTCCCCTGCAGTTCTTGGCTGTCTTGATAATTCTCTTTCTAGTCATGGCATATGTCAGTTCAGGGAAGTTATTTCTGGTGTGTTGGATACCTGCCTGCCCGCATGGAGGCCTGCCATGTTCTCTGTAGCTACCTGACCCGTACAATCACTCCTGGGTGGCACTGCTTGCAGGAAGGCGGCCCAATTCTTCATAGCAGGAGCAGTATGTGAATTAATATTGTGGTTCCTTCTTCTCACATATCTCTACTGACATTTCCATGTGCTAAATTTGCTCTCAGAGCACACTGTAAGCATCTGTGTTCTCATGCTTCCTTTCCTGAGGGTGGACTGGATATGTATGCTTTCAGAAAAGGCCACGCAAGTCCAAGTTGTCTTCAAGGGTGCAAAAGGCAGAAAAGGAAGTGGCTGCTCTAACACATACATTAATCCACTTCTGCCCAGTATCAAAACAGGTGACCTTTAAATCAATGACTTCATAGGGATGGAAGGCACACAAAGAAATTGAGGTGCAAAGCAGCACAGAGAGGGAACAGTAGAAGATGTTTGCTGGACACAGAATTATTAAGAATTGTCTATGTAAAAACATGAATGAAGTTCCTGCAGAGTGATTTTTTTGTTTGTTTATTGCTACATTGGCCATAGTTGAGAACCTCTGTCTGCCTGTTGATTTAAGTTCTTCCTCTTCACCATTCTTTGCATGACTTTCACATGGAAAACTATGACTGGGCAGACAGTGACAACACACCAGGTCACCATTAGGGAACCTTACTGAAACTTCTGTGGAAGACAGTGCAGTGAATACACAATCTGAAATTGCTGGAGAACCAGATAAACTAGCGTAGGCAGAGGACAGTAACAACTCAGAGCTTTCTGTATGCAGCCATGCAGACTTCTCAGCAGAACTGCATGGACACAATGGCTGTGTCTACGCTGGTAAACAGAGGCAAGGACTGCTCGGGGCCCCAGAGTCAAGTGGCACAGATGGCCTCATATTCACATTGCTCCAGAAGACCCCAAGAAGGCTGGCTGTCCCCACGTTGCCCAGCAGGCCTCATGCAATGCTGCTCTGGCCCAAGGCACTGCTTTCTTATCACATACTGCATGTTGTAACACGAAGGCTGTGCTGTAGCCAGAGCAGTGCTTTTGTAACCTGGCTCTGAGGAAGGGAATGAGAAGCATTGCAGAGCAAAAGCAGCTGGGGTAGTTTGGAAGACTGTGTATAGTGGCTTGGTGCCTTGTGGGGCTTGTGCATGGGAGTGAGCAACCTCCAGAGCTGTGAAAATTGAACAGAACAGCAGCTCAGGTCCAGTACTCCAGCTCTACTCATGGCTTTCTTCTGTAGCTGCATACACATCCTATGACTAAACTGCTTAGTGAGGAACCAGAGGTTTTTAAGACTAGTTTGAACAACATCTGTCAGGTATTACACAAGACTAGTTCATCCTCTCTTGGATGGATGGGATGATCTGTTGGAATCCCTTCTGGCACTGCTTTCTGTTGTAACAAAGGAAATGCTACAATGAAGGTGAAAATGCTGATGAATTGCTCTAGTTAACCTGCTGTGTTCACAATGAACAAATACAGACAACTAGAATTGAAACAGATGACTCTGCCTCTGAAGCAAATAAAAGCACATCTGACCACCACTGTGAGATGCGCTTGTAGCCCATTTGTGTTATATTTTTTTTTCAGATACTGAAAGTGGATTTCTCTATGAGGAGGTTACATATTTGACTGGAAATTTTTCCTTAGAATGGATTTCTATATTGTACATTTTGTATCACTGAAAAAAATAAACTAACTTTTAATGTAATTATTTAAATTATGATCTTATAAACAGCTATTAAAATGCTTGTGGCACACAGATATTTACTTGTTACTTAGTACAAAAGAGGATCTTTGTTTTTCAAGGAGAAAAAAACCACTACTTGAAAATTCATTTTGCAGTTTAAAGAAACTAGTACATTTAATTTCCTCAACTAACCTCTGGTCTTCTTTCAAGGGCTTCTTTCATTAGTGGGTGAAGTTCTTCTACTAATTCCCTAAATTAAAAAAAAAAAGGTCATTAATGAAATCTAGTTTCCTCTAACAAGCATCAGTATTAAATTTATTACATAAAAATTAATGTCTGAAGTGTAAACAAATATTCAAGTATATTTAAATTACAATAAAAGTAATGTATTTGAATTAGAAACAAATAATTGAGAATATGATAAATGAGTAAGTACCTGAAAACAAGAGAATTTGTTCTTCCAAATCCTAATACAAGTGATTCTGTTATTTCTATGCTTTCAAGTCTCATCAAAGGCACTAGTTGCTTTAGTAAGACTCCAACAGATGGAGTTCCAATAGCCTAAAATATATTAAGAAATCATTGACATTTCATTGTCAGCATCATCGACACTGAGTAAAAACATTTTTTTCTTTACAAAATAGCATTGTCCAAGAATCAATATGTAGTTTTAAAACATGCTGAAATGATTTTACTGTTACGAATATTAATACACCAGCCTAACTGCATGCCGGCTACATCATAATCATCAGAGTTTATTATTTCACTACTGCTCCTCTCAGGCTTCTGCTAGTTGAAACTATATTTCATATAATATTCCTTCATGTCCAGCAGGCCTACAATGTATATTCAGAAATCTGCCTTATTGCTTAATAATGTTAAAAATCTACAAACTGAAGAAACTCTACAAACTCTACAAGTAAAGAAAGGGGTTGACATGCTAAGGTTAACTTCAAACACATCACATGCAGAATGTCTATACTTTGAATATACATAACCCAGAATGCAAAAAAAAAAAAAAATTTGAAAATGCCATAGCTTTTGCCAAATACTTATTGACACTTCATGTTAAACATATGTTATAGTTGTTAACTACATGCCTTAAGTTGTTTGTGTATAACAAAATATTCCCCCAGCTGAAATACTTTCATCACCACTGTTTCACGTACCAATATAGTTTAAGGCTTTTCTAAATAAATACAGAATAATTTGCCTGAAGCAGGGTACATCACCTTATTATCATAGTTCACTGTTCCATCAGGAGTGGTAGCCATGATCTCTGGTGTTGAAGCACGCAAGTGCCCTGGGCTCATAATACTGGGCTTTGCTACTCCAAAACACAGAATAAGATAGTTTCTCCACAAAGTGACATAGTTGTCTCCACTGCTTGCTGTACTTGTTTTCTTTGCATTAACAGGAATACTAGAATTTAAAAATTAAATTTAATTATAAATTAATTAACAAAAACATTATAATTATCATTTAAATATAATAAAATGATTAATATAATTAATTTAAATTATTGAAATTAGTTTCCAGTCTTAATTCCTCAGTATCTTGGAGGAATTGAATTCATTTATCAAAAGGGAATGAAATATGCTATTTAGCCATCCATTGCTATTGAACAGGACAAGTGTTGGATAGCAACTCTGCAAGTCTTACAGACTGAGACTGAAACTGGAGACTATTACAGTTTGTAGTAAACTCATACAAATCCATAAAAAAGAAACTCCATGCAGATTTCCACTTACTTTGGATCCACAAGAGGCATTATCAGCTGTAGCCTAGTGAAAGCATAGGGCCAAGCATAGCTGAGAGCTGTAGGGCAATGTTTCGGTAAGTTCTCCTGTCTAAGAAAACTGAAGAGGCAGAGAACCCAAGGGTCTTTAACAGACTGTGCAAATATCCAGACATGGGAAGGACTTTTTACATCGTAATGGCTGTTTACTAGGACTGCATTCCACTCCACCAGCCACTGCAAGTCCACACTGTGTGTTAAGGGTATTGTTGTCTGTGGAGAGAAAAAAGTAAATCACAGTGACATTAATTTATTTCATGCTATGTTCCTCTTCAGTGCTTGTCTTTATTTTCCAGCTCCATGGCCATCTTCTGTTGGATTTTTTAGACCAATACTTTTATGCTTCTTGTCACATTGCCCTTTCACTCAGGAGGAGCTTTTTACAAATGCTGATAAGAGCTACCTCATTATTTCCCCTCTGGTTCCTCCTTAAAGCTCCTATCTACCATGACGGGCACAAAAACTTGCCCTTAAGCTCTACAACTATCTCATATGCTGACCAATAACATCTCATTGTTACTTTCTATTCTCCTTGCTGCCTACACCCACCCACTGTATCTTGTATAAGGCTGCAGTCTGTAATAGGTATAGACTGTCCTTATGTTCATCATCCGAACAGACAGACAGAGCCTTAGCCCATGATTAAGACTCCTACGTGCTATGACAGTATGATAAATACCAGTGCTATTAATTAATATTCTTGCAGGGCATTTGAATACGTGTGTAGGGAATTAAGAGGCTGAAGCAGGAGCTTGAACAGTTTTAATCCACTTTAAATCCTGCTTCCTTCAGTGGCAAATAGGGTTCTCATCATATCAACAGGCCATTTCTGTAGTGTAAGTTAGTATTTTCTCAGGAAAACAACTTTGTGGAATGAAACCTTAAACATGTGTATTTTGGCATCTTACTATTCAGTTATCAGACCTCAGACAGGATATAACAGTTGCATCCTCCATCCACTGTTACAAAAATAATCACTAAATTACCAGTCCCTGCTGTACTTGTCAGAAACAAGGTACACTGGCAACAAGTGTGCTTTGCTATATTATTATTGCATAGAACTAAAGCACAAGATCCAAACCTATACCCAATAAAAACTGCAACACCCCTAAACAAATTCTGTTGTTTCAACTGAATTTCCTAATTCCTGGCTTACAGAGTCAGAATAGCTCTTGCTCGATCAGCATTTGATCCTACATCTTGTCTGTTTTCAGCTGTACAATGGCCTGATTTCACCCCTTCCTACCATGGGAAAGCTGCTGTTACAGCAGTCATGCGGTAAGGAATGATCGTTGCTTTAAATTTCATCAGGCTGAAAAGTGCCTCCAAGTTTCTGCTCTTTGGACAAATGTACTAATCTCTAAGTATGCAAAACAAGTTGCCCGATCTATCAGTTCTCCTGCCAATACTTTCTCATCCGAATTGCTTGTGGCTTCTCTACTTCCTCTAATGTTAGATCATTAGGCCCATGACAGAGCAAAAGCAGAGATTCACCTCACCTTTGAATTACTTAAGCTTATGCTTAGGTTTACAGACAGGGTCACTTCTCAGCATGCGTGAGAGTTAAAGGTTATTCCTTTCTGAACATCAGGACTGATGAGTGATTCAGTGAGCGAGTTACAACCACTCCAAGCATTAGGTGGTGATGGAAATAAGATGTTCTCAATGGTTCTTTGAGATGCAGGATACAGGTTCAAAATTTAGGTAATTTTGATTGTAACTTTGGTTATATATTATTTTTTTTCCTGTATGTAGTATCTTCTATATCCACAGAACGTTATTTTTTTCATGGAACAGATCATTTGGGATGTTGTGGAGACTTGGAACACTTGGGTAGATGGCTGGATCCATAAAGCTGTATGAGTCCTTTAATTTCTAGCAGCTGTATCTTTAGTATTTCATGTCTAGTATTTGTTATGCCCATGTGTTATGTAAGCACTAGCAGTAACAGTAAAGTAGTACTTACTGAATCTGAAACAGCCACATGAATAAAACTGTCAAGAATAGAAGAACTTAATTGATCCATGACATCGATCATAGGCCTGTCATCATCCTGCATAACAGAGAGAGCAGAAGTTAGCTGTTTTCCTTACCAGATTGTTTCATTTCTTCTTTTTCTGGTACATGAAATAGAGCTACCTAAAAACTGTGTCACGAATCTAAAATGGCTAAAAAATACATTGGTAATGATGGGTGCATTTTGTCTTTTTCATATTAATCTCAGAACCAAGTCCAGACTGTGGTTTGAAATTAAATTAATTTGTGATTATAGTTCACTGTTTACTGAACAAAAACGCGTATCAGAAAATCCCCTATGACTTTGGATAGCTGGTATCAAAAGACTAAAAAAATTAGCTTACTGTTTATTAAAGCATTCCTTTGCTATGAACACACATATTTGTGTTCTTAGGCATTTAGATGGCTCACTGAGTTGTGACCATTGATACATATGAGTTTCAATACTTCTATACCCATAAAAAAGACTTAGAGGACTTTACTATACAAGGAAAATGTATGTGAATAATATTCTATGTGTTGTATGCTGTGCTTTTTTTCAGAATTACAGAAATTAGCTTCATTTCCAATAAAAGTTTATAATGTTGACGATACAGAAATGCTCCATTCAGCAAAAAGTATCTTTTACGTTCACATCATGCCAAGGGAAAGTATTAAGTTGCTGGATATGTTTCCATTCAAATTGAGCAAATTCTTGTACAGGGCAAATGTTATTAACGTTACATTGTCTAGCAAACCACAGAAAGGTTTGCAATGGTAAGGCAAATAGAACTGGTAAGCTTAGACCAAATGTTTTTCATAAAAACATTTATAAACTAAGTGTATACCTGCTGCACTGCATCAATTCTGTTAAAAGCAATGGTAATATTAGTTTTGAGCTTTATCTTTCGAAAATACTAATTCAAAGTTCCAGAAAAGTAAAATCATACCTCTGCCTGGCCAAGTGCCAGGAACAAAGCACGTATCTCTCTGAGGATTAAAACAGCTAGTTTACGTGTGGCAACCTGGAAACTACACAGCAGAACCAGTGCAAATCCTTCAACGGCATGTAGGACATTAGAATAGGGGCTTCTTTCAGACTGTATCCTGTGGCTGGATCCATTTGGTATCAACTGTAGAATAATGCACGGGGAAAAAAATGAGTGTTCATGTTTGAAAACCCGATCTACAAGACATATTTAACTGAACTATGACATGTAAAGAACCAAAATGCAGAGGCCATGTAAATGCTAAGCAGGAGATAGAAAGCATTGCTTCAATCCACCAAGTTTTGTCACTTTTTCTTACCCTATTCCACAAAACCAGTCTATGGCCAGACCTCTCCATCTAATTTGCAATTCAGCTACCTGTTTTGTTCTATACTCCCCTAAAAAAATGAAGGGGTAAGTCAGACTGTGAAGACTTCATCCTTCTACTACAGACAGCAGGATCCTCAGGTCTTTCTTTGATCCTGTATCAGGCAGCCCTTTATCCTGGTAGGTGGTCTCTAGAACCTCTTACGAAAGAGAGCACCCCACAAGTAAGGTGCAACAGTATTTACTGAAAAGTATGAATGGCTTTGCCTTTTTTATGTTTTTGTAGAACTACTATTACTTATTAACGAGGGTCCTCTGCAATATGAAGCAGACATCACGCTTGTGCATAGGAAACAATTTCCAAGGTGATTGGGTAAGAAGATAAGAAGCCTGAAAAATCATCTCTCATAACGCAAGTATCTGTGGGACAGCACATATGGGAGGAGCAGAGCAAAGCTGTTCAGTTCCCAGGAACGTTAGTAACACATGAAGACAGCAGGCTGTTAGAAACAATCAGGGGATTTGATGTTTTTGGATCAACCAAATGAAATGGCGACAGGAAAGGAAGATCCACTTCACTCTTCCCAGCATTCCTACTAGTACTATTGGTGTTTCAGTCCTGGGAAAATGTCCTTCTGCAACATCCTCATACAAATAATTCACTTTATATGCTTTTGTTGACATGCTTATTTCAGTTTGACATGCATTCTCTCATGTTGCTCAACAACAATAACATCTGCTGTCTTACACAAGGAAATAGCTGTCCTCAAAAGAGGGCTGAACTAATTACCTTAAAAAATATTACATAGTGAATTCTTCTCAGGTGAGTAAATACAAAACACATAGAACACAGCAACACCAGGGAACATAATTTCTGTCTTCAATTAGTACAAATGCGAGGACACAAATCTTCTAATTTCATACCTCTGAAGATCTGTTTTTTGCCTGTTCAGAAGCTTTTCCTGGAGTGTGTATTACAAGCTTCCATTGTGTGAGCAACTGTAGCAGTAACTTCAGTGAAGTGTCAAGAAGGGTGTGATGCATATCATTCACTTCACGTAGCAGGAAATTAGTAAAACCAAAGAGTACATCCTCTCGCCAGTCAACAAAGTCAACAAGTAGACCCTGAAGAGAATTCTGTGCAATGTGTCGAAGTTCATCGTCCATATGGATAGACAGCCTGTAAGCAAAAGTAAATGTCAGGTAATAAAAATCTAAGGACTGATTTTTGTGGTAATGAGCATATGTTTCTTAGCAAATTAACACTGACAGAAAATTCCCAGTGACAAGGTAAATTGCAACAATGCTATCATGGTTTTATTATTATTGACCACAATTAACATCCTTAACATGTTTTACTGTAATTCTTTATATAACAGTGCCTGAACACATTCATAGATTCAAAAGAAGTGTTTGCTCCACTCCTAAATTATCTTTAGTGTATAGAATTTGGCAACTTTGCTATTTCCCCAAAACCAAACCCAGTTTTGATTTACTCATAGAATCAGGAAACATTTCTATTTCATAATGATAATAAATGGCTAACAGGTTAAGACTTAATTGCATAATTTATCTATTTATCTGCTTACTTTCAATGTAAAAATAAAAGAATCACAACACCTCTGCTGCCTAACAGCTTAAATGAACCTTTAGCCATGAAACGAATCACAATTATAAAAAGTAAATATTCAAAATAAATAAAACCAAGCATTTGAATTATAAAACTACTTTATGTTTTAATCAACTTAGGATAGGGAAATGGGAAAAACAGCCTAAAGATATTCCATGCTTTTAAAAAACCATCTGACACCCCTGAAGTCCTGAAATTTTAGATTTCAGATCCCATTTTCTAAATTTCATTTCCTTCTGTATTTGCATTGTGTTGAAATTCTTTGTCAACACAAAAATTTATATACTTTCTTTCAGCAAGAAAATTAACAGACTACTTCTGTGTTGGTAGCCTGGCAGAATAAAGGAAATTCAGATCAGTGTGTTCTGCAATTTCTGGTTCATTGCCTTTATGATGTATTTTGTTTTTATTACCCAAGAGACCATAATTTTCTGTTGTGTGTTAGCACTCATTTTCAGAGTATTTTATCTACATTTAATGGAGTAGCTGAAAATGAGGATGCATTGGAAACAAATGGATGGAAATCTAGGAGGAAAAAAGCACACCAGTCAAATGGAGTGGAACCAAGTTCCAGTCAGTTTGCAGTGTATGATGAGAAGCAGCTCAGAACAGATTTGGTCCATTACAGAAGCATAACTGGGAGGCAGGGGACTTCTCAGTTAAGTCAAAGGAAAGCGACTGCCAGGCAACTTCGCCTCCTGTGAATGCGACTAAAAATAACTGTCATGCTTTAATAACCACATCTTTTTATATACATTTGGAAAAATGGTATTTTCTCGTGCTAGGAAAGGACCACTTTTGTCCCCTCTTTGGAATGCCATAAACAGAAAAACAAGCACGACCCCTGAGACTATGATTAAGCCATCCATGAAATGACTTCCACAACGACACAAATAATGGAAAAGAGGATACAAAAGACATACGTCTTTAAACCCAAGTTACTGTGCAATGGCACAGGGCACTATCTAATGAGATGAAATTCAAATTGAGCATGAGAATACATCTATGTACTACTATATGACAGGCAGCTTGAGGAAGCAAGAAAATGTTAGTTTGTTTCCTAGCACTTGAGTCTGTTAAAAGTAAAACCTAGCTTGGGATTTTGTAACGAATTGTTTAAGTGGGCAGGAAAGGGGCAAAATGTACAGCATACACTTGACATCTGCTTTATTGTCTATGATTTGAATGCAGCTGTCCTGGAAGAAAGTCTAGCTGCTGAGTTACAGATTCCTTCTGGAAACTGCCAAAAGACACATCTGTTGTGAGGACGAAAAATTAAAACCAAACTGTGAACAAAAGAACCCATTAACCCAAAGATGTTATTTTATCTTTAGTGAGAAGAAAGTATTTAACCGCCTTCCATCCAAACAACACAGACCTGCACAAATCCCTTGCAGAACAGCTTCTCAGGTTCTTTTCAAATAGGAAGTTAAAAGGGAGAGGTTGATATTTCACCTTTGCAAAATTTGTTGTCCTTGCACTGTTTTTTGTCTCAGAATCTAATCACCTCAGACCAAGAAAAGAAATAATATTGTACTAAGATTTACGGAATGCCTCCAGAACAGCAAAGGTTTATCTCCTAGAACTACTTTTTCCGTAACTGGGAATAGTCAATCCTGACCCAAAAAAGCATGGGTATAGAGAATGCAGAAGCAGCTCTGGTGCTCAGGTGGTCTGGAGACTTACATTAAGATTAGGGTAGGTGTTACTTCCTTAAACAGTTTATTTCCTCCTTCTCTGAAACAATATTTTTGCAGACTGTTTTGTGTCCACACTATCTTAGATTAAACAGATCTAATCCTTTCAAGCTTCCTTTGTGGGTGATGTTTTTAAAACCACTCATTTTCTTTCTTATGACAGAAAGCTGGTTAAAATACTGGGTGAAAGGGAAACACATCCTTTTTCATTTTCCTAATGCAGGATTCTTGTAACTATCTAATGTGGTATCTGCATAATTTGATAATGTAACAATTTAAAACAACCCACAAATGATTTATGGCATAGGATGTAAACAGAAGGAAATCAAGCCTGCCATGGAGCACAGCACACCTACCCTTGGCTGCAGTTTTGGCTTGTTTGGCTGTCTGTGCTCTTTACTGCTAGCAGAATTAATTGTTTCATTGCTTCAGCACATCACTGGGAATTGGCAGTTCATAAAGCAGAAAAAACTGCTTTTGCATACAGTCCTCTGACTCCCACATCTGCCATTCCTCACAGACGTTTCAAAAGCAAGAACAGAGTGAGAAAGATTGCTTTGCCACAGTTACCTGACAACAAAATGTTGCTAGGACCCCGTGGCTTGATTTATCACCATAATCTACTTATAAGATAAGCGCAGGCTGGAATCTTTGACTCAGATACCAGAACTGAAATGTAACAGATCTTTCTGTACTGACCAGTACCTCTTAACGTAATTATTTGGCACTAAGTCACTGATCTGATGTCCTGAAACATAACTGTTTTAGCAGCCATGTGTGTTCTAGACCACCTTCTTCAGTGAAGTGTATTTAGATAAATTCAATGCACCCCAAACAGGAAGGATAAGAAATTAAAATGTATAATTTTATTTATTTTCTGTCTTATAAAAATAATTTTAATTAAAATTATTATTAACAAAAAATAGTTGGAAACGTAACACATATAGAATTTCTGTTTTACTAAAAAGATATATGGGAATCATAAATCAAAACTAAATGTGTATCTCCTTGTTTTTCCACAACAGCAAAAAGGTGTTCTCTCTCTTCTCTTAATTAGCATGCTACAATGGTTAAAAAAAGTAGTAAATAGTGAGTATCATACAGAACAGTGAATATTTTCTAACCTACATACTGATCAAAAAGACTTGTAGATGATGTATCTACTCCTTTACAAAATTAGGAGTCAATGCTATAAACACAATGCTACAAACACACTGCCTGTAAAAAGATGCTAGAACTTCTGTGTCTTATCCATTAATAACAGATTACTTTTTATATCTATATGGCTTTGTCTGAGAAAACACCACACACTCTGTGTCTCACTTTTTCATTCTGTTCCCCCGAGCAGTTGTTTAATGTTTGAACAGCTTACCTTGCCAGCAAGTCGATCAACTCAAGTTTTGACATTCCATCAGGAAGCAATCGAGGAATAGCAGCAACACATGTTCTGAACAGATCGATTTTTGGTTTTCTCTCACCGCTGGAAGTTTAAAACAGAATTTTGACTAAGCTTAACAAGTGTCTGTATTAAAGGATCCACCTACAGTTTTTCAGAGAAGGGATGGACAATATGGAGTGCCAGAGGCCTTATAAGAGCATCACGACAGAAAGCTAATCACTAACAATGAGCTAAGAAGGGAACTGATGTTGAATAAATTATTTCTATCTTGACATTTTCCATGCATATTTATACACAGTATTTGCACAGTACTTGAAAAGTCCATTATTACTGACTCAGTTTCTTGTCTTTGGCAGGTATATCAAGATGGAGTTATAACATAGGAAGACTCCTCCATCAAGATCAGCCTTTGCATAATGCAAGCTTCAGATAAAGTAATGAATAAAAAGCTGGGATGTTCCCCATGACAATGAAGCTACAGTTCATAAAATGCATAAAGTAAATAGCAAATATATATGAGGCGCACATAACAGAATATCCAACTGTTGCCCTCAGCAGGGCATGTACCTGTGGAAACCCTGCAGCATCCATGATTACAATGAGAAAGAAGTGTAATTTAGATGTAGGTATGACCAGAGCATTTCTGTTGATCCCTGGCAGAGATAGCAGCCCTGTAGCAATCACTATCAGCTAAAATATATTTCAGTAGCCCCAAGCCTGCTACAATCTCTGGAATGGTTTAACTGCTCCTGAACAGCCTGAGAAAGTGGCTGAATTTAAAGTTCAGTATGAACCAAAAACTAGGTTGGGACTCCTTAAGTTTTCTAAAAGTAGTGCAAGTTTCAGCTGCTGGTTATTTTCACGACAGATGCTGTCCTGACTTGTTTCCTGTATTTTTCTAAGAATGAAGATTAAAGAAGTTCTTGTGACAGACCCCAGAATAATTCTTTGCTTGTTTGTTATCTCACTGATCAATACAGAATCACAGAATGGTTTGGGTTGGAAGGCCAACTTAAAGCCCACCCAGTTCCCCCACCCTGCCATGGGCAGGGACACCTCCCACCACACCAGGTTGCCCAAAGCCCCATCCAGCCTGGCCTTGAGCACCTCCAGGGATGGGGCATCCACAGCTTCTCTGGGCAGCCTGTGCCAGGGCCTCACCACCCTCTGAGGGAAGAATTTATTTCAAATGTCTAATCTAAATCTACCTTCTTTTAGTTTATATTACTCCTTGTCCTATCTATACTCTTCCTGATAAAGAGTCCTTCTCCTAGGTTACCTGATTATCTAGTATAAAAAGGAAATAACCAAAGCATAACAGCATTTCAAATTGTACAGTCTTTCCTACAATATTTTTAACTATTAGCCTGTAATATGCTTTGGAAGAATCAAAAGAGCAAGGTCCCCTTTAAAGAACCTACTAAACACATGCAGAGAAAGACTGTTCATGCTTTTATATGCTTACAATCAAATTAGAAAGGAATGGGGAAAAAAGGGAGACATCAAGAAGCACTGTAAACTACTTAATCCCATGCTGAAATTCAGTGAGAAAACAGAGAATTAATTTGGTTTTCCTGCTCACCAGTCCAGTGCCCTGCTTCCTACATAACTCTGTTTCTCCAGCTAACAGAGAACGTTGCATTTGGATAGCAAACTTTTGTGTTCAATACTAAGAGAAAGCCTGAATGCAGTACCATCTTACAAGTCTAAAATAAGATTTATAGAGTATTACTTGTTATTAACTGAAGTAATATGTACAGAAAAGGCATAAACAGACACTAAACTTACTTAATTCAAAGATTAAAGACAGTTTTGTAGTCTTACTTGGATACCGTTCTTTCTCTTAACATTCCTATATACTTATCAGCTTGGATATGTATTATGTTAATTAAATGGTATGATGATATCACTTTAATCTATTAATTTAAATTGTACAATGAGGGAGAACAATCTCCTCAATGAATTATCTGTATCTGATTATACCTACATCTTGTACCCTAACAGACAAAGCAATGTACCCTAGCAGATAGAACTTGAAAGGTGTTAGCAACTGAGCTGAAAAAGTGTAAAATACGACATCCCATCTGACAGCTTGGTTATAAACAAACATTAACAAAGTTATAAACAATTATAGTTCATTATAGTTCACTGTAACAGTGAACTACTACCGCTAACAACAATAAGAGTTGCATTAATCACTACTGCAAAATATCATACTTTCATAGTTGTAAAAAACAAAGTGCTATCAGTAATTTTATCTGCCTGAAAACAAATGAGTCTTCCTTGCTGACTTGAAGTGGAAAGTGAACTTTGCAGAGTTTCCTTATTATCAGTCCCCAGAGGTTGTAAACAGTTTGTGCAATTAAAATGGAGGCATGTAAAATAATAGTCTGTTATGAAGGCAAGTGAGTAATTATTTATAAATATAAAATCTGTGGGTGTTCTGTGGCTTATCAGCTGCACAGAAGAGCAGCAGGAGAAGATCCAAGTCTGAGGCTCAAGTTCCCATCTTATCTGAGCTACATGGCACAGCATGCAAAGTGTCTGGCAAGGGGGGGCTCACACAGCTCTGCAGGCAGCTCTGGCTGGCTCAGGATTCAACAGGACAAGCTCTGGATGAAGACCAGCAGCTGTCCTCAGCTGGAAGCCTGTATTTCCATACCAGCAGTATGACATTTCAGCTAGGTATTGTCAGCAAAAATCTTTGAAGTACTGGTAAGAACAGGTTTGTGTGTTAGAAAATGGATGTTTTATTCTGACTACATACTTGAATCTAGTTATAACCAGTATTGAGATTCATATCCCAGTGGAGAGTGCAAAGAACACTCCTTGGGATTTCAGTAAGACTCTTCACGGTGGCATTTACTACATCAACCATAAATGGATCAGTCATTAAACACAGAACTATGTCTAATGCTGCCAAATAAAATTGAAGACTCTGTATACTTTAAAATGTTATGACTATTAACTGCTTAGCTACATCCCGCTGATCCTTATTTTGTTATTAAAAAATATCACTATGATATTCAGTTTATACAATACCATTAACTATACATAAATAGGACAAAAGCCATAACTATAAAATATAGATAAATGTAGTGTTACATATGTATTAAAAGCCCTTATATGTTGTACATTTGTTAAAGCCCGTAAGAACTCAAAATAAATAGGTAACTCTAGTGAAGCACAAAGTTCTGTGAATAAAAACAGTTACATAAAAAAAATATATTGCCTTTTCTAGTTCTTATGTAAAATGCAGTTTTTAAAAGGGATATTTTAAAAGTTGATAGTAGCATCTAATGATGTTATTCATGACATGATTTTAGATTAAGACTCAAATCAAAGTATCTCAGATATTATTTTTTTCCATGGAAGAACAAGTAAAAATGGGTTCTGATGTGTTTCTCCTTTCTCCTCTATATATTAATTAAGTTACAGATCATCTGGATATAAAATTGTGCTGTTTACAACACAAAAATACAGTAACACATCCAAATCTTCCAACCTTACAGTCTTTCTGTCTCTGACAAAAGTAACTACCAAACCAAAAGACTTCCTGAAATTTAAAACTCACAAGTCTAATTATCCACTGATTCTAAAAATAAACAGCACTTCGGTGATGCCAAGAAACCATAGAGAGGACATTTACAACTAAGATTAAGCACTTCTTGTATAAGTGCTCTAGGTTTTACTATGCAATTATCTTTTGGAAATGTGATTTTCAAAATTCACTTTCCTGCCTCTGCCAACAGCCGGGATACCCCAAATTAATATGAAATCTGGCTGTGAATACTAAGCGATATACCAGGTAGTATTTTAAGAAAAATATGAAATATTACTATGAAATAGTAATGTTGATATTTAATATAAATAAATTAAAACAAGCTAAAGACACAAAGAGTTTATAATCTCATCTAGATAGAGCAACAAGCAAGGGCAAAGTAAAGGCATTAAAACACAGAGATTTTATCAGCTGGAAATTGATAGTTGAATTTGGCCAGTCATTCATCATACTAAAAATCTACCTCATTAGAACCCTCTCCTGGAAACTTCCCTTATTATTCATTTTGGATGAGAGTGCGAAATGCTGCTGTTGAACGCTGGTTGAGACATATACTGGTTTGAGTCCGTTCCAGTGGAATACTCCTTAAATTCAAGACTGTTACCACAAAATGACTTGGGTTTTAATGAATATCTAATTTTAATTACAGGCATGAATAGCAATGGTAATTTTGAAAGTTCATTTATTATTAACAGGGATTTACAGATTTTTTTGCTTTCATTTTGAACTTCAGTGATGCAAAGATACCCTGAAACTGTTCTGAGCATAGATTGCTAGGCTTTCCACCACAGACTTTGAAATTCCACCATCTAAACATTCATAATGTTCACCCATAGATTTTGGCCATATTGAGAGAGTCAGTTCAATTCCAAACACTGCAAGATACAGAGAAGTACACTTGGCTTGTCATAAACAGTTTTCTGTGTACATACTACATAAGCTAACTGCTCCTGTTTCTTGCTATTTCTCTCGTAACTCAAGATACACAGAAATAGATCAAAAGTTCTAAAATTACATCTCAGTATGTTATGGGATTTACTGTTCTTTAACACTCACGTGATCATGTCTTCAGGTTCTTTGTTAAGCATCTGTATGTTGGTTAGCATCATGCACCGCCCCACTTCCTTGTCAAGATGTCTGAGTATGTTGTCCACAGCTTTTCTTACTTGAGAATAATATAATGACATACCTGCAATAATATGCGTTTTATATAATTTGCAATATATGTAGATATGTATATTTTGAAAAAGAAAGCTGCTCACTCAAGCTGAACTGCATGAATTAAGACCAATGTTTTACTTATGATATAGCATACTCCACTATACTGATTCAGAGATGGAATAGGTCACCCTCTCCAAAAACAATGCTATTGTACATAAAAATAGTCCAAGTAATACAAATATATATTTCCCAGAGGAAAAAATGAAAGATATCTAGTCAAAATATGTCCATACATAGTCAAATGAAGCTACACAGTTTGCAAAGCTATATAATATATTTGATGACTTTTCATGACAGAAGTAAAAGCTCTGATCTACTATCAAGGTTTAAAAGTTACAGGCAAAGAAAAAAAAGAATCTGAATGAGCTCTCCTAAAATCTATTTGGTATGGAAATTAATGTCATAACATTTTATGTAAAATACAATATTAGACATACAGATTTACTGCAGCTGATGAAAATCAAATACTTCAGAAATAAAACTTGAATTATCTCTTCTTCCATATTCATCAAAGGCTAAAATTTTAATTTTCTTAATGAAATTTTAGATATTAACACCAAACAAGATATTTTATTCATCTATTCTCTAGTCAATTCTTTCCCTATTTAATAAAAACAACATAAGTTTGAACTTCAAAATGACATCACTTCTCAGATGTGAGATGATTAAAAATTCAATGGCAGAGTAGAAGGCAAAAGAAAATACAGGAACTATCTAGCTTAATCTTATATGGTGCACCTGGAAATGAGAATATTATATTATAAAATAATAAAGAATTCACTAATGAAGTATAAGAAATCAAGAGGGTAAATATTTATTATCAAATGTTCCCTACTGTAATGAGGAGTAACTAAAATGAACTGAATTAACACCACTAACTACTATGTCTGTTGTACATTTCAAAAGCATGGGTCTTATGTTTCTGTACTTTCCTTTTCTCCTATTTCCTTTTCTGCCAGCAAAACCAGCCACCTTCAGCACATGGTACACATGCTCTTTTCCTTCAGTAGGGGATTCTCTCTACTTCAACTAGAAAGAAAGATTTTTTTTTTTGGTTCTTTCAACTTATACAGTTCACTTCTGCTTTATTTCACATTTAAAAGTTTTTGTCATTTTGAAAATTTCATTTGGTGTGCAATACACACAGAAACTAAAATAGGGATACAAAAAGAATCTGTACTGGTTTTCAAAGCTGGTATGTTTTCAGAGCACAGGCGCTGTTTCAAATAAGCTGAATATCCATGAATAAACACAGATATCCAGCACTAGAAGAAGCTAATTCTCAACTACCCGTGTCCTTAACCCTAAAGAAAACAGGGTTGCTACTACTTAAGTGTCTAATGACTTGTCCTGAAAATAATTTTGAGTCCTAAAAAAATAAAAAAGTACTTGTCAAACTAACCTATTTCATTAAAACACACCATAAATATTTACAATAAAGAAATCAACTGAATACTTAACAATATCAAATTATCCTGCTCAGGTACTAAAGACTTTTTTACATTCAGTCTAATGCAAGTTTCATTCTCTTACCTATCATTTTAGCTTCCTCCTCTGTAAGAGTTTTGCTCAAGTATGTTTTCTTTACTCTGAGAGTGTTTCCAGAGGGAAGGACAGCTCCAGTCACTGGCATAGGAGGTTCACCATCTTTTTGCTGCAAGCTATCAGCAATTACCAAGAAAGCTCTCAGGCCAATATTCATTCTCTGTAAAGTTCAGAAGACGAATGAGTATTATAACCAAATAATCATATTTTACTCATACTCAGTAAATATTATAGAATATATATACAATATATAGAGTATTTTTGATTTCCCAAGAATGTATTCCAAAACTGAGAGATGATACTAATAACAATCTTCTAGACCTACATTTACATTGATTACAGGCAAGTTCTTAAAACACTGAAGTCTACATACAACAAAAATTAGCCCTATTATTTCATTGTCTTTGGACTTAGATTGTTGTTGAGAAATAGTAAAATTTCAAATATTGATACATAAAGAGGCTATTGGATTACATCCATTTCCTGTAAGCTTTATATGTGTTAAATTTAATTTTCAAAATTGTAAGCAAATAAATTAATTTCAAAATATTTATTCATTATTTATCAACTCTTTTTTTAATTTTTCAAATGTCTGATTGTTTTATGTAGGGAAAGCTCTAGGAAGCTGACTCATGACGCTACGAGTGGAGCTTTATATGGTCAAATCTTCAATTTTTCTTGCATCATGTACTCTTTCTCTGTAAAGCTGTTTTGAAAAACATGGTAATTGTTACAGAAAATTTATTTTTATATTAAAATAGTTGAACACATTACATATATCAACAACACAGTGATAAGGAGGTAGTGTGGTCAATAGTTTTATTCCTCTCTTCCTTTTTGTTTTATGCATTTGCACTACTTCACATTTGGTAATCTTCACCAAGGAAACAAAAGACAGGAATAAACAATGTGACATTTCACAGACAAAAGTCCACAGATGCATTTTACTAATAAATCAAGTTAAAGGCTCTGCCCGAAAACTGGACAAAGGCAAAAGCATGCTTAGAATGTAACCAGAAAGCAAACGTATCACAATATAATATACACAAACTGAAAAAAATGAAGGTGGACGCCATACCTCAGGGTTGAGACTGAAAGCTTTTGCTGGTTTTCCAACACAAAGGAAGTCAAAGATAATTTCTTTCATTGCAAAATCTAAACGTTCCTAAAATAGAAAAAAAATACTACAAATCATTTAACTTCTCACTTCTACTACTTATTTTCTTTAGGGCAACAGAATGTTAAAAACCAGTTTAATGAGGATTTATTAAAATGAATGGAAAAACAGATTTTCAGAACTATGCAGAACACATCAGATCTAAGCTTTCATCACTGCTGTATGTTGACAAATTCCAAAATTCTGCCTGCTTAATTTATGGCATTTAAATAGAAAATGAGCCATTTTGGAAATAAGGCTTTTAATTATTTCATTTAAACTGCAGTAATTATGGCACTAACATAGTATTTTATATAAAAGGAGCTTATTCGCAGATGGCATAGTTCAGGGAAGTTCTTAAGCATCTGTTGTATTCATTTCTATTCAGAAACCTTAAGTATGTGCTTACGTGCTTTGCTCAATGGGAACGTTTTCTGAGT
Source organism: Aythya marila (assembly GCF_965140915.1). Taxonomy (NCBI): domain Eukaryota; kingdom Metazoa; phylum Chordata; class Aves; order Anseriformes; family Anatidae; genus Aythya; species Aythya marila. Next base: position 23,098,701 of record NC_139042.1, on the reverse strand, counting down.
TTAAGTAATAAAAGAGATGAAACTGCAGGTTATTGTATTTTGGCAATTCCCATTTGAACTGATGAAAACTACATGTGTCAACTACATGCTGAATGTGGTTTTCCTCTGATTTACTGTCTTAAAAACAGCGAACTCTTAGTGCAACTTCTCTGATATACAGTCAGGCTAATTCAGTATCAGTACAAAATACAGCCTATTATTTCAAACTTTATCAAGTCAGAGGCTCTCAATTAATGTGTCCTCTGACTAGCTGGCATTTTCTAAAAATGATTAAAAATACACCTGAGATGAAGTTAAAATATTCTTATGCATTTTATACGTAAAATGCATCTGGGCTGGGCAATCCCAAGCATAAATACAGGATGGGTAGAGAATGGATTAAGAACAGCCCTGGGGAGAAAACCTGGGGGTGTTGGTTTACAAGAAGCTTAGTATGAGCTGTCAATATGTGCTTGCAGCCCAGGAAGCCACGTGTATCCTGGGCTGCATCAGAAGAAGTGGGGCCAGCATGTTGAGGGACGTTACTCTTCCCCTCAACTCCATTCTTGTGAGACACCACCTGGATCCCTGCGTTCAGCTCTGGGGCCGCCAGCACAAGAAGGACATGGACCTGTTTGAGCGAGTCCAGAGGAGGGCCATAAAAATTATCGGAGGGCTGGAGCACCTCTCTGATGAAGACAGGATGAGGGAGCTGGGGTTGTTCAGCCTGGAAAGGAGCAGGTGCCAGGGAGACTTTATAGTGGCCTTCCAGTACCTAAAGGGGGCCTTACAGGAAAGCTAGGCAGGGACTCTTTGTCAAGGAGAGGAGTGCTACGTCAAGGGGTAATCGTTTTAAACTACAAACATGGTAGATTTAGATTAGACATTAGGAAGATATTCTTTACTCAGAGGGTGGTGAGGCACTTGAACAGGCTGCCCAGAGCAGTTGTGGATACCCCATCCCTGGAAGGCCAGGCTGGATGGGACTTTGGGCAACCTGGTCTACTGGAAGGTGTCTCTGCCCATGGCAGGGGGTTCAGAATTAGATGATCATTAAGGTCGCTTCCACCTCAAACTGTTCTATGATTCTATGATTTTCAGTGGTACAAAGATAATAAAAATTTGTTGGTCCAAAGAAGACTACACTAGTTCAAGCCATAATTTTATCGTTACCTAGATGAAAGATACTGATGATGGTGTTGCAAAAATTCAGAAAATAGAAATTGATTTAAATATTTGTTACTAGGAAAACAAGTTATTAATTGATTGGAAACATTTATGCACTAATCTCTCATACCTGTGCAATAAACTGTATTATCTTCACAAAGATATTTAGAGGCATATCTCTTGGCACAACACCACGGGACCCTTTGGGGAAAAGTGTTGTGACAATAGTAATAAGTCGACTGTAAAAGAAGGGGAAAAAAAACATTAGACACGTCTGGTGCTTGCAAACCTTCATTTATTATGAAATGCAAATTGTAAATCCAACCCCATTTAAAAAGTCAAGAAAGTATTTTCTTTTAAATGAAAAGGTAATGGGGTAATTTGTTCTGATCCTTTGCTAAAAAATTGATGAAATTATTTTATTTCATTACTACATTACAAGCAACAATAAACCTATCAGTGACATGTCACTCCAAAATATTTATAATTTTAACATGGCAAAGAGTGACTTTTAGCTTTTCCAGAAGCAGAATCACTTCTATAGTAATTTCAACAAGTGGAAAAATAACTGACAGTGGCACAAAAGGGAATATTTTATTGTATAGTTTTGAGTGTCTTTTTATTTTTATTTTTTTTAATAACTGTAGTATGTTCAATTCAAAGATGTTCAGGAGAACTGTAACACCTCTTCACCAGCAACATCTGCTCTACAAGGATTGATTAACATCACAAATACAGCACCTTACCTTTGGGTAGCTGTATTGCTTTCACATTTAATTCTGATCATGTAAACCCATAGTAGTCTGTACAGAGATTCCAGTGCAACTCGAGCCATTTTGGGGTCCTTATTCTAGAAGAAATAAAGTTCAGGCACAAATTAGAGAGGAGGTTCTGAACTTAGTGGATGTCAAGATTCAGAGCTTTTGTAGTGACATTACAAAAAGATAAAGACAGAGCTGCCCAGTGCCCCCATTCCTGTAGCTTCAGGATGCCTATGCATCTGACCTGCCTCTCCTGGTGTTACTGACGTTGTCAAAGAAAAGTCAAGTTAGTCTGAGTTAGAGTTTAAACGTCTGTGTTACAATTTGAAATATCTCTTTGAATAACAACTCAATTTGACTCTGAAAAGAAAACCTTCAGTTGATTCTGTCAACTCAAAAGATGTCCAATGATGGAGACCTGGTATGAAGAACATAGCAGATAAATACATTTACTGTACATATTCAAAAGTGAAAGGACAAAAATTTGTATATGCTAAGGGTGGCCTATTTAATGTGGCATCTGGGATGAATTAGATTTAATGGGATTATCTATCTGGATTGCTATTTATTTTTGAAAACTTTTGAACTGGTACAAGATTGCTCGGGGTCTCTTTGGTCATATGCAGTTTTCCATTTCATCCTTTGGTTAACTAAGATTCCTTCCACACTTTGCCTCTGTCCTGAGACGGTCATTGCAAGGTCTACTTGTTCTGCTGAGGCCTCCTAACCACTAGTTCAGCAAGTGGCAGGTCAGAGGCCCTTCATTTGAGCTAATCACTTCATTGCTCTTATACTGGCTTTCTCAGGTAGGGTTGGGACCACCCTTTCGTATGGATCTACTTTAATTGCAGAATGGGACATTAGTTATTGTGGAAGTAATAGTTTTGAGAATGCCTGTGTGATAAAAAAGCAAATTAATATTGGGCCAGTTTTGTAAGTCACTCAAGCTACTAACTTTCAACAATAGAATTACCCATTTCACAGCTGTTTGACTCAGGTTCCATCTGAGCAAGAAAAACAGGAGAAATTCAAACTGGGCAGAAGAATACTTTTTTGTTATCAACAGAATAGTACAGCCCAGTAATTTGTACTGTCAGCGGGTAAAATTATGTACTGATCAGATAATGGCAATATTCCAGCACATTTACCTAAAAATGGATTTGCAACAGATCAATGCAATGAATATTAATGAAGCTTTAATATGCTCGTTAGAAGATACTAACCTTGAGATTGGATAGGCAGTTGTTGAGGAAAATATGCCATCTGTTTAAAAAGAACTGCTTCTGACTGACACAAAGCAGGCATGTTACCAAAGGGTACAAAGCCTAAACAGGAAATGGATGATGATACGGTATTATTTGCATGTCTACAAAATATAAAAGTAATTTGAAAGAGCTACTACAAACTTATAGCTCTAACTTCTCCATTTTGTGCAACACATTAGTCAAAGAAACCACATTGTTCACTAGTATAATCTAAAATGAACGTTTCCCTAAAGCTGTTACAGATATGCTTTATGGATGTACTAAAAACAACCAAGTGCCTACTTACAGCTGCATAATAAACCCAAAGATGGGGCATGATTTTACAGCCTGACAGGGCTAATTTCTGTTGGTTAACGGAGAAATGATAGCATAGAAATATCTACACGATAACAACAACAGCACCCATACAGATTGTTAGGACTTGTGAATACACAAACGTCTATCACTCCTCAAAATCTGCAGTCATGACATTTATTGGGCGATGTCTCAAGCAGCCTACTGAAGTGTGTTAAATTACAAGCAAAGCCTGGGTCTATTGCTGGTTACACCTTGCGAACTGGAAAGTAGGAGGAGGAAAGAGAGAAAGTAAAAGTTCAAACACTGGAACCTGCGCTCTTTGATGACCTTTCATTTGATACTCAACACAAAATAAATTAAGCTAAAGTGTACCTATTAATTTGAAACTGACTTTGTTTCAGCAAGACTTTTTGGTTTCAGTTCTCATGTTGATACATCCAACCACAGTTCTAAAATTTAGTCAAAAATAAGATAACTTTATCTTAAAGACTATACAATTCTAACATTAGCCACAGCTAAGTCTAAGTACAGCTTAAAACCACTTCTGTTTCTGTAAAACATAACATAAATTGCTCACAGATAGGCTAGCTCTAGTTTCTTGAGCAAATGGCAAATGTACATAAATTTTTACTTTTGTAATCTTCATGCCCAAAATATATATGGCAGAGGATAATTAAAGTCTTCCCACAGAAGACTTTCTTATGAGATTAGCATTATGATTAAAGTAAGAGTACTTAAAAGAATCAGAGTTCAGTAACATCCCCAGGGCGTTACAACCTGCCCTAAGGCAGAGCCCTAGGACAGAAGACACAAAACATCTCCTGGATTTTCCTAAGCTCAAACCAGGCACTTTTAGTCCAAAAATGAGGACCCACCCTGCCTGTCTAGTAAATGTACTGATTCACAAAACACTGATCTCAGAAAGGAAGGTCCTCTGCAGACTCTAAAGACCGTGCATTCTTCCTGAAGCCTTAAAATATGCACTGCAGCTATTTCTGCCGGCTGTTTGCCTTTCCCCTCCTCCTCCTTGCAATGTTTGTATTTTTAATCACACCCTCCCAAGAATCTGGTCTATTTTGTCACTTTTAACTATGTAGCCTCCAGTGTGGTATGTGTAGACAAGCAATCAAACCTTAAGCCCCAGCTGTGCAATCCTTTCTCAAGCACGTAGTATTGACTTTGGCAAGTACAGCCACCAGTTTGGGGAAGGTCTATTTAGTGTGAAAACTGTACAGCAAACCTCCTGCCCTGCTGCAGTTTCAACAAGGTTTTATTAACTTGGCAGAGTGGAATGGAGTCACACAAACACAAGCAGAGCGAAATCAGAAATTCATCACAAGCCTCTTGCTAATTCAAACTGAACCAGGACTATTCCCTGGGGAATGTTCAGACTCTCCCCTAGCACTGGTGTAACTGGTAAGGATGGTGAAATGACAGCGGCAAGCATAAGCACACTCCTGCACTCCTCCCAGAAGATCCACTAGCACTGGTGCCCACTATTTTCTAAGAGAGCTGTGAGCAGGGAACTCTTCTGGACTTTATCAGAGAATAAGAAAGGACAAACGACAACTTTCTTTACTTAAAAGGTCCAAGGCTTCAAAATGGATTAGCTAATGCCACAGTGCTGCTGTGCACTGACCCAGTTGGAGAGACAGACTGCTTAAGGCGGCCAGCGTCAAACTGACTCAGATCTTCATTTAATTCAGATCAACTCATGCTTCCAAAAATATACTGCAGTGCCACTGTTCATCTCACAAGAAAAAAATGAAATAGCGAGCTGCACAGTAGCCAAGTTATGGATTTAAAAGGGCATGTGTTATACATTTTTTCATTCTTACAACGTATTATTTAAGCCCCGTGAAAGAGTTGTTCCCACATGCCTCATTTGTTCACGCTTGACAAGAAATGAACTCTATTCTTTCTCCTCTCCTAATGTTTACACATAATAAGTATGAGAAAACCAAACCATTTAGTAATTGGAGACCCAGAAGCTGAAAACATCTGCTTGATGCAGACTGATTTAGATCATATTCTGAATAACATAAATATGGTTATTTTTTGCAAACACAATAGACTTCCCTGCAAATAGAAAGGTATTAGTTATAAAGCCAAATGCAGAAGAAGTTTTGCAACCAGTTCTGTGAATTTCCCAGGAGTCTTGTTCAGAGATATTTTTGACAGAGAATTTTAGGCTCTAATTCTTAGAGTTACTAACCAACGAGTGCTTCTTTCGTGAGGAAAGTTCAAGTGTTGTATCATACAGGCTTTCAACAAAGTTCCTCAGACAGGGGACATTCACTTCATTTTTAACAGCCTGAAAGGAAATTTCATGTTAATAAAACACTGTTTCACAAGCTGTTTTATCTAATTCAAATAAATTATGCAAACAACCCAAAAAAATAAACTCACAGCAGCTACAGGGACAAGAATCTCAACAAACAGTCCTGCCAGTGCATGCTTGATATCTTTGTCTTTAACTTCAAGGAAATAATGCGCACATTCCTAAAACAAAGCAAAACAAGAAACATAAATCAGCTATCAGCTGGAATAAAGGCATCCAAATGTCTACTCAATGCACATCAAGTGCATTATCTTGCAAACCCCCCCGAAAATACTTGATTTGTATATTAAGTTCTAAATTTGCATTCTGTAGCAACCACAGAGCAGGATGTAAATCAAGCCCAAGGATCTGTTGCTCCAACCATGATAATCCAGAAACTGCGTATTCCAGCTGTGCCAGCTGGTGTTTTGGAGAGGGAAAGAGAGCTGGACTCAGGGGCTGATCTCATGCCTTCCCTGTATATATATTCAGGAGCTGGAGGAATAGTCCACACATGCTCTGGGAGGCCAGAAAAGGAATGTATTCCTCTGTTAAGATGAAGTGGCAAGGAACAATCTTACAGCAAATACGTTGGGATAATTTCCTTGCTTTACAGATTAAGGGTCAAAACATAACAGTGCTATTTGAGGGAAGAGACTTGTGGTTCACACCACCACAATTTCCAGCCTACAATTGGGGATTGAGAGGGAAAGCAAAAAGTGTACTTTCGTCCCAAACATGCAACAAGCTACTATCCACACAGCTGTGCTGCTCAGGAAGTGAGGGACAGGAGATAAGCATCTGTTGTTTCTGTACAACTTCTCTGAGGACAAGAAATCATATTGGTCCAGTTACTTCTTCCTCTCTGGGTCCAAGGTCCCAACAGCCATTGACCTTCCAAGGAAGGTCCCCAGTGCCCTTTTTTACTTGCACATGCATACAGAACAGTTTACAGTTTAGACCACGCATGATTTTTCCTGGCTGCATTCTGGATTCTGCATCACATAACCTCAGTCACTGCTGCCACTGCTGCTACACAGCCGAGGCCCTTGCAGAAAGCTAGTACCCTTCCTGGCCTTCTGCAGGCAGTGGTGAAAGTCAGGGTCTTCTGGAGCTCACTGTTGAGTTTAGCTCACTGTTTGAAAGTGTCTCTCTACTAGAGTGGAGCTGGTGTGAAAGAGGCTGTAGCTGTAGCACTGCGTGTATATTCTTAAGCAGATGAATCACCCAGAGGATCACACTATAACTCTATTTTACTAAATTGAGCAAAACTAGTTTTCCTGCGTACACAGTGCCTCTTATGATGATGCACTGTAGGACATACAAGAATTAATTTGGTGCTGAGATACTCCAGTGATGAGCAAAGTAGAGACCATTTGCATCCACATTTTGAGTCTACTATACAAGAGCTTTACCACTGATTTAAACAGCAGTGAACACTGAACCCCAACAGTGCTGCACCATAGCAATCCAATGTCATTTACTCGTACTGCTCATGAGTGCTAACCATACACTGCTTTGATGTCTTGCCAGCTCTAGATAATTTACACGAAGACAACACAGAGTAAGATGCATTCACATATACTGGAACACAAGGTAAGAAGAGAAACAACCCTTTTCTGTGTTGTTAAATATGATTTAAAACACATTGCAAAGTTGAAATGCAATGTAATTCATGTTTGGTACCTAGAGAAATGGTTCTGTGTGCCAGTATATGTGTGCATTTGTATTCCAGTATCAAATGCTTATTTGTCAGCATTTAACATTAAATATGTTTTTTTTTTTTACTCCACTGACACCATTAATAAGCTGATCTCTATATGGAGGTTTATATAAAACATTCATTTTATTGAATGACCGGCTACAAACCCTGCAGCTATGAAGGTGATCACAATAAAAAAAAAAAAAAGGAATAAAAAGTTTAAGCTAAACAAAACTGCTGATGGGAATGGGACCTATCACATCTTGCCAGGTAGAAATGTGGACTACTTAAAATGTTTAAATATAGGAGACTTTATTTCCTTTTACAGAATGATGTAATCTGTTGGTTTAAAGCATTCATGACAGACTATGCTCTGTATTAGTGGTTTTCAAACTGGGTGGATACAGAATGTACCCTGGAGGAAGGGGGGTGAAGGTGTGGTGAAAGGCGACAACGCATCCAAGGGAAATTCTCTCCAGCTTTTGCCTCATTTCTTTGTCTCTTCCTTTGAGCTTTCCTCCATCAGGAGTACCTGGCAACTATGTCCAGGGTGGAAAATTCACTCTGGATGCAGTGAGAAACTGCAGGAGGTAGCTAGGCAGGGACATGGGGCAAGGCACATCTATGAAATGCCAGGGTGGGAGGTGGGGCGTCTACTCTTTGCTGGAGAAAACCTCTTTTTGTTGGAGGGCAAGATGTGGGGACTTGGTTCAACAGCTGATGACAAGCTGGTATGGAATGATACACTCCTGAGCTTGGAGACTGGAGCACTGAGGTTCAGAATGGGCAGAAAGTAGCTGCACATATATTTATGTGGGAATGATGTGTGGAAAAATCTCCTGAAGATTTACAACAGGAAAGATGAAGGGGAGCCTGTTCTATAAGGTCTGAAAACCACAGTTCTATACTTAAGCATTTTACCTGCATAAACTGAAGAGAAGCTTCAAAGTCCTCCACAGGATACATCTTAATGCGAAAGAATTTCATTCCCATTATGAGACTGATAATACTTTGAACTATGTATGGGCTTTGTTCTTTATGCCGTAACTCTTTTAATTCTGCCATGAATTTCTTCTTTACAGCAGGAAATCTAAAAATTCACATCGGTTAGTTACAAAACAGTACAGTTCAGTATTTGAAATGTATTGTAAGATATATAAATGGGAAAACGCCTACAGAAGATTCACCTTTGCTTGTAAAACATTATTTCAATCAGTATGTGAATAGATTTCTTTTTACCTAGTTTTCATTTGCTTCTGACAAACTCAGAAAAAAAAAGGAAGCATACAGCCTGATCTTAGTCCGTTTGAGTAACTACATCTTTCCTGTTATTTTCTCATCATGCTTCATTTTTACAATTGAGCTACCAATATCATTAGAATAGCCCTCTCGCATGTTTTCCAAAAATCCAAGATGAAAGACTTTTCTTGCAAGTACATGCAATGTTTTCAAAATAAAACATTCAAATGATAACAATTAAAAATTCAGATAAGCCATTTTTGCCTTCATTTTTATTTTTATTTTTAACAGCCATTACAATAATATCTAAGCTTTAAGTACAACTTGGGATGAAGGCAGGGTTCAGTGACCATGCTTGATCTCCCCCAGTCTCCTGGAGTTGTCTTTTAAGACACACTATCCCTAAGAATCATATATAGGAAGATATATAGCAAGATCTTTTCTCCTTTCTGAAACAAAATGAAAAGAATGTCATCTTCATGGGCAGGTGTAGCACATAACACGTTATTGCCTCTGATAAGGAACACAGGACAGCTGAAAGAAACAGGCTGGCAGGAAGAAGCTCTTTAGTGATAGTAATACCTTAGCAAAGCCCTTCAGAACTGGAGGAGAAAGACAGTATTTGTTCTCCTACTTCTACACAGACTGTAAATATAAGTGTTCATATATACTAGATGGCACTCCACCAGAGGACTCTGCTTCAGCTGCAAAAAATCAATCTAATGTTTAATGGATTAATGTTCAGTTTGGTCTTAGGGATTTTTTTCTGCTGTACCAAGAAAATATTATCTGCTTCTCAAGCTAACTCTGTTCTGTGTCTATTCTCTTACTGATTATGACATCCTGGAGCACTGGAGAACAGGTATGTTTTGTCTTTGACAGTCAACTTGGAAGTTTTTGATCCAGATATTAATTCCCCTGTTGTCTTTGAGCCAGCAAATTTAGAAGCCCAAGTAAGGTCTTAAGGGAAGTCTGTGAAAGTTATATGATTTCCAGGGAGTGAAATTGTTTTGGCTGCATAAAGCTAAAAAATTTGGTTAAGTTGATTGGTTTTGTAGAGTCTACAGCAACACCAAGTCAGTAGACAGAGATCACTGATGCAGGTCTATGTTGGGGCAGTAGATCTGATCCTATTGCTTGGTTTGTACAGTAAGGGTATGATGAAACATTATATTGGGTACATGAGTATCTGAATCTGTCTGCTTCCAGATTCAAAATCTAGGACTAGATTCCATAGTCTTTTAAGTCATTACTATGCCATTTACTCTAAGAAGTGCATGACGAAGGATTCAGAAGCAATTGCATTATGTTCTAAACTAACTGCGGAGAGACTCTAAAATGTTGCTATGTTGTTATAGCTATTTTTAGATTTGCCCAGCTAGAGAAAAAATAGCTTATAGGAAAAAAAGATTAATTGAAATAGCTCTCTTCAGCCCTTTGGGGCTTCCATAGACGTCATCAGTGAGATAGGAAAAATAACGTTGCTGTAGTCTGCTTGAATTTATTCTGTATCACTGGACTAGTTACAGAAACCCTGTGATTTAATGGACTTTTAGGCCACCTGGACGAACAGAGGGCCAATGAGTTAAAATGATTTATTCATGCACTATCTCTTAAGAAAGGGAGAAAGTGAGAATATTCATATGCTAAGCAAGTAAAACTTAGATTTCTATTACGTATGGTATTCAATTTTACTTACTTTGCTTGAGCTAGTACACCTATTACTTCTGCATACAAATCTGCAACAATGTGCATATTTCCAGTGTTAGGACCAAGGTACCTACCAAGAGATAAGAAAGAATTCTGTTTGTTAGTCAGGTGGCTGAGAAAGCTTGCTGCTTAAGCCACTAGAGCTATGCAAGTCAGCAAGTGATTTTTTCACAGAATTTGTGTATGAAAAAGAGCCTTACCCTTCTTTGTATTTAAAGTGCTTGAAAGCCAAGTTAATAACATCATGTACCAAACTGTCTATTACAGGATGAAGTGGAATCTGAAAACACAAAATAAAACAGAACCAATACACATATACTACTCTTTAAGCTGCATGCCTTAGTGTTAGTATTACTTCTGGGTATCTTCCTTACACAAATAGAACAAAAAATAACCAACCAAAATAACAGTTAACAAAATAGCTGAAATGACCTAGCCACTTAATGTTTATTTGGTATTGAAGAGAAATTCATCATCTCCAAAAACCTGGAAAAGTGAAGTCTGCATGAAAGCAGAATACTATATATCATACTACATACTACATATACTACATATTTAATATATATGTGCAAGAAAGACAGCAAAGAACAAGCATGCAGGATGTCTCTTACATTTTTATTAGATTCTTAAGCTGGAAACAGAATTATGAATCCTGAAATTAGGTTATAAAATAAACTCTGGAATTTCTATTATTTACTAGTTAATGTATAATTGAGGAATTCCATACCTGTTTCAAAACTTCTATTAACACTAAAGAAAATATAAAATCAATAGCCAGGTCTCTTCTTTCCATTAAATAGTCCCTCTGTTGTTCATCGCTGCAAAATCAAAACAAGAAACACAATAATTAGATGTCATAATTCATGCTGTATGCCTTCTTCAATTACATTAAAATAGTTAACGGTGGACTGTATTCTACTTTTCAAACTGCAGTTGAGCATTTCAGGAAGTAATGCACTGAGATGCTCTTAAAAACCAAGATAAAGCAAATCTGACTTGTTACATTCACCTTCTGTCAGATGTTGAAATGTCACTTTCCATTTTCTTTTTTTCTAGTTTAAATCAACAGAATACTTTTTCAAGGGGAAAAAAAAAAAAGAAAAGAAAAGAACAAAACATAACCAAGATAACTCTTGGATCCTGTATTTTAACAAATTGATTTTATTTCAATTTCCTTCCTGGCGGCACCAGTTAGGACCGTTCTCAATTACACTGTGGGGGCAAACATAAATTATTTTTGCGCTATCAAATTCAGACTTACACTTGTGATGGATTTTGAAAACTGCCTTAAAAGTACCAATGGAGAATTCATAACCAAACTACATCCTCTTTATGAAACGGTTCCAGTGTTATTTTTCTAATGTTGGCATCATTTGCCATATGTTAAAATGCATTCCTGTGCAGAACAACACAGGGAAATAGATGTCTGAGGTGAGTAGCTTGCAATACAAATATAAAAACCATCTATAAACTGATCACAGTTTCAAGGTGCACTGAAAAGATGACATGAAGTATACAATACAATTTGTAAAATGATATAGTAAACAGGCAGTCCTGCCTTCTAAGGCTGTTACCACTGGTTTCAGTGACATTTTTATTTGAGTATATAGATCCCACCACAATTCTTTTAAACATTAAGTACTTTATGACTTCAATTGTACTTACGTACTTACAATTAAGCATGCATTTAAAAGCTCTGCTTGATCTGCGTTGAAATAACCAAAATCCAAATAATTTTTCTTGGTTTCACATTAACTGGAAAAAGGACTGGTTATATGTACTATTTATAACAGTATCAATTAACAGAGTGGCCTTGGTTCACTGTTAAGCTGATTTTCAACTAGGTTTTGGTTGGCATTCCTGAAGACCTCTATATATGATCAGATTGCCCTGTTATAGGCTCCCCTAAAGGACAGTCAAGAGAAAGAGGCACTTTAAGGCAAGGATCCATCTCATGCAAAAGCAGACATCTAACTGATGAACCATGTCTTTATATCACCTACTTCCACTGACCATAAAGAGTTTGGGAGGGTCTGATTCAGATCCACGTCTACCTTCTTGATATATAAAACTAGCTCCTAACCTTTCAGTCCAACAACTATTGTCTTCTGTTGTTACTGGATTAAATGCATTCCTAATGTGAAGGAATTGCTAGTATTTCTAAAAACAATGTCTGCCAGTGCTGATTATCCTGCTGTTTCATTAGAGTGTGAGCATGTAATACCAAAGTATTCAGAAAAACTGCAAGTTTAAAGAATGCACTGAACCTAACAGGCCTCAATCTAAACCAAGACCAATCTGTTGCCTTATCTCTGAGGAACTGCTGATATCATAAGAGATCAATATGTTTGTTTGGGTTATTTTCTTTTTGTTTGCTTGTTTGTTTAAGAGCTGAGTGAATGTTGCTTAAGCTCTTTAACTGATTCACAATCTTTTGGACAGAGAATAGCTGTATACGAAATTTCTATGGCTAAGCAGAGTGCTGTATCAAAAAAAACATTCTTCAAAATGTCAGTGAATTATTGCTTGCTCTCATGATTAAAGAAGACATAGTTTATACAAGCCATACAAGCCCCTATTTAAAGGACATTACAGCATCCAAAACAACATTAAGAACTAGTGTTTGAGCTAACAGGAGCACAATTTTGAAGACACAAACTATTTCATCCCCATTAAACCTAAGAGCAGGTTTCCAAGAACAAAAACATCTTTCACGCAACTATAACCTTACAAAAGCTGATAGGTGAAATGTAATATATTTTACGTTAGAATCTGTCAATAATATATGCAAAGATACTAAAAATCTTACCTTTTGGATTTAGTGCTTGTTCTTGGTCTGTACTCATGAGATTCATCTTCTATGCCATTCTGTCTTTTATACCAATCAAACAAAGTACGCAGAATAGAGGGCAGACAATATTCTGAAAGTGAGCTCATTGAGCTTATTACCTATGGGGAAAATACAACAGATCAAACGGTGTTCAATTTTCCCCTACACCTTTTTAAAAGAAGCACGAATTCGATGTTTTGACACTTTCTTGTTTTCATCTGTTTTTTTGAAGTTCTAAATCTATAGTCCAATCTATGGAACCTAATATTCTGTATTTTGTGTTTGAAGCATAAGCCAAAATACAGTAATAGTGTCAACAGCATCTTTTCGTTGACAGTACTAAAATGCATAATGTATTAAAAGTGTGTATCGCATCTTAAAACACACCAGAAAATGACCTAGTTCTTTAAGGGGCTTATTTTTATTCATTACACAATGTTGATTTGAGTTGGAGGACATTATAAGGAAAAAAAAAAAAGGCGATGAACCAGCAGTACTGTCTCATGGGTTGTATCTGACTGCTGGATGCCCCTCCTGAAGTTCATAATAAATAGAGAAAACCCATGACCTCTGAAATAATCTTAGCCATCTGAACATGCAAATGAATCATAGTGCTAGGCTTACATACCTGGTAATTTAGACTTCTTTTTTATATATATCTGAAAATATTTACACTTTCCTCTGTATTTGTGTGTACAAATAAGCAAAACATAGTTTTAAATCATTCCTTGAAAGTCCCTGATTACACAGTTGGCATACTGGAAAAGAATATTACTGCTCACTCGATACAAACTGTATCACCAATTATAGATATGTTACTGAACAAGTTACTCCTGAACTATGACTTAATGACTTAAACTTCCTATTACAGGAAACCATAAAGCTGCAATACATGAAAAAATCAAAAGCTAAGGTAAAAAACCAACTATATGATTAACCAAGAGGATTATGTCTGTGTTGCAACTGAATGTCCACAGGCACTGCAGTTGCGTACATTCTAAGAAAAGAGAAAACTATTTAAAATATCAATGAATTCCTGATTTGGAGATTTGTGACCACCTCGGGATCATGCAGGGCTTGATCCTGCAAAGTTAAGAGGGCAGGAGCAATGTGCTGAGGTATGTACCTCATGCCAAGTACGTTGATTATGTCAGTAACTCTGTCAGGTTTACCTTAAACTTAAACTTACCTTTAAGCATTTGTGTTTAACTTAAAACAGCATGTTTGTGCTTGTGGAACAACAGCAGTCTCATGTCCTGTATAAGACCAAGCTTGTGTGAAATCCTTGACTCCTGGCAAGACCACAAGTGGGAGACTGAGCACGCTACGTACCATTCCCAACATCACTGAAGCCTTAACAACTTTTGGGGATGAGTTAGTTTAGATAAATAGCTGAAACTGAATTGAACTAACTTACAATGATGTGGTCTAAAGTTTATGAAACATTTTGAGGATAAAGTGTGATTGTTTTGATCATGTTCAGGTCTTATGGCCTGAAATTAAATATGGAACATTAGAAAGTGGCATCCACTGCCCCTTCAAAATGAAAGTTTCTATAAAGGGACTGTTTTAGGAAGGCTCTGAAAACCGTCATTTCCAGTATATTTCATTACCTGAAATAAAAAACATGCTGCTGTAGAAGATGGCATGGGGACACTAGTTGCAGCAGTGACAGGAGGCCTCTCAGGAAGAATTATTACAGTGGCCCAGGCTGAATTATAACACAGCATTTACGTGTGAGACTCTGGATAAAAACTTAAAAGATGTGAATCCCCTATTGTCAGAACAAACTATTCCCTACCAGCTCAGGATACTCAGACATTTCAATCACTTCTCTATTGTTTTCAAGAACTTTTTCTGAAGCTGGCACAACAGCAGATGTTAATTATGAGATGTGGTTACAAAATGGTTTCCTGAGGAAGACTATAAAACCCAGGAACAACAGCAGGGTTTTCTGAGGGAGGCATCTATTTTTAAGATCATAGCAAAGCTCATAAGGAAAAAGTATATACTTGAAACCTAAATATCTTTCAAGAGATTGCAATATTTAACTGCAAGTGGAAAGCTGTTACAGTCAGGTCTTCCTGCACATTCTCTAACACGAGTATCAATGCTCTTCTCTCAACCTCAGCTACTCAGTTTCACTCTCCATGAAAAGTCAAAGTGACTCCTGTTAAACCTCCCCTAGCCATGCTTTCTCCCCTGAATTTATGGTGTGTGTCTTTAGCAGGGATAAAAGGTCAATATAACTTTTTTAAAAAAATCCTTCTGTCATTGCACTTTTAAGACAGGAAGGAAGGGTGGAATGGGCAAAGACCTGGCTCTCAGGGAACAGGAAGGGAGGGAAGTCTAGCCAGCACGTTGGTTACTCAATCCTTTCATTTATTGGAAGTAAGTCCAGGAGTGAGATGAATTCTAGCTCTGTGCTGCTCCTGAAAGGGAGTGCACAGATGTACAAATATGTCCTTGTTATACAAATGATCGTGTTCTTCCATCATAAATGAACCACCTACTGTATAACTTAAGGATAAGGAATCTGCACAAGTGTGGAGCTGTTTAAAACTTGTGTTCACAGAGCATTAAACATACTTTATGTAAATGCTTAATATTTATTTTGGACTAATAAGTAAAAGTAAATTGAATGAAATCCTGCCCAGATAGTTTGCTGCACTTCATATACTTTCATAAAAATCTTGTTATATTGTCAAAATAGAAACGTAAGAAATGCTTCCACTAACAGCAGATAAATGATGTTATTTTTTATATTTCGTGTATGAATTTCTATGTGGCTTAACAGCAAATACATTCAAAACTGCAGTCAATTTCCCACAGTATCATTGATTTCTTGACTTTTTTTCATAGACCATATTTGTCAGTATGTATGTTAAATGTGCATTTGATTGTCAGTTTTGTAAGGCAGAAATGCAGTACTTCATTTTTGCATAGTGTTGATTTATTTTTTATTTTTTTTGCAAAACTATTATTATTACGGTGTCTGCATATTCTGTCTTCAAATTGTTGTGTAGACTCAAAATAATGGACATTTGGAGAGAGGTTTCATATTTTTCTATTCTGAAAGCAGAATTTGATAGATGTTTTCTTAGCTTTATTTAGGATACCTGTAGTTATGCAACAAGGTTTTCCCTTCAATCATTTTTTTTTACCACCTCATATTTGTCTATAGCCAAACCCCTTTGCTAGAAACAATACAGATTTGAGGAAAATAAAAGCTGCAATGAAATTCATGTTCCTTGAAATCAACTGCAAAACAATAATGGACCACAGAAAGAATCGGTTTTCATATCCAATACATGAAATTAAGAAATTAACACAATTCCTATTCCAAATAACTAGGCTTGGGAGATGAGGGTGGAGAGATGAAGTGCACTAACCTGCTATCAAAGCAGCTACATGCTGGAATTCCTATTAGAACCTTGGAGACAAAGCATTTTTTCCTGCAAATGATAGATTTCTACATAAACAAACTCTTTAATGTAAATATCTGTAAAATGCAACACTAGAAGCAAGTAGTGCAGTTGAGTTTGTGTAGATTTTATTTCATTTACATCTCTGTTCTAAGGATTTTTGGGGGCAGTACTGTAAAGCCAAATACTTCTGGGAATTGTTAGTGATAACTAATGAGTTGGATTCACTGGTTTTCATTTATGACCCCATTTATGTGAGTAACAATGAGGATGTTTTATAGCATAATTTGGCAGATGGGTAATTTCATCCACCTTGCTTATACATTAATTGCTATGATTTTACTCCAGTGTAACTATTTACGTGGAAGCCCATTAACTTCCAGTATGCAACAAGTTCAGTTCTGAATGTGCTACCTTTAATTCTGCCTTCAGATTTATTTCTTTACACACTTTACACACTTTACTTCAACCCAAATCTCTGAACAGGAGCTGAAGGTTGTTCTATGACCCCATCAACAACATTTCTTGTATTTCCTCCACCACCTGTCCTTCTGCAGGTGAACAAGAACAATGCATAAAATGCAGTAAAAAGGAAAACACAAAGAGGGCTAACTGCAGTCTAGCTGTAGTGATGGTGGTATGATTATTCACTTACTACATTTAATAAATATAATTTTGGATGGGGGTAATTATCACATTTAGGATGTTAGGGAAAAGGAACACCATCAGTAGTATGTTGCTTGGTGTCTTATTTTATTTATTTTTGGCGTTTCTGCATTTTTTGTCATTACATTTTTACTTTACTTTTTTTTAGCTTGATCTATTTTGATTTCCATCTCCTAAAAGCATATAAAACATTATTTTTTTCTGCTTTCCAACCTGTATTCTCTAACTTACTGCAACTCTAAGAACTGAGTAGTTGTCATTAAAATGAGCACAAACTTTTGTGCAGTTTGTACTGAAACTCTCACAAAAGGCACTTCATGTAGACAGCTTCATATGAGAACTAAGTCTTGCTGTTAAATTTTCACTTCCATGGAAGTGCATGAGTAGGGCCAAAACATTATATTCATGTCGTATTTTTATATGGAAAAATGTCTGCGTGTCGGTCCAAGAATACACAGTGCCTTTTTTCTGCTTCCAGTATTGCCAATTCACAGAATATTTATGTACTATGGTAAGAACAGAAGCTACTTTAGTATGGGCTGAGAGAAGACTCATAAAAATGTCTCCTTGGGTGAGGATAAGCCTGTTGGATAATTATGTTTTTTTCCCAGCTTTTGATCTTTTCATGTACTGCGACTTTATGGTTTCCTGTAATAGGAAGTTTAAGTCATAGTTCAGTAGTACTATGTTTATTAACATTTCTGTAATTGATGACACAGAGCATGCTAATGCTGGAGCACTAAGACTCTTTTCCAATAGGCAAGTAGAGGAGTCTAATGAAGAACTTTTAAAACAGGCTGTTAAATATACAGTAAAGATATTTAAAACCATATATAAGGACTATTTATTTTCCAATATATATTTTCTTTACACAGATGCACACTTAAAAGAGAAAACACAATCCAGTGTAAGGAATTCAGCTTGTGAGGCTAACAGTGAGATGTTCTGCAAGTCAGGATAAGTAAGATTACATCATACATTGCTCAAGATCCTATTATGAGTTAGAGGTTGGTGATGCAACTGGCAGCCAGACAGAACCCACAGGACAATACCGTCTGCTTACCAGAAGACACTGATACTACATCCACATAGAAAAAAACAGTGTTGTCTAGCTAGAATCACCCCATCAGCTATGCCTGTGCACAGTCAGGTCCCTAGGCCCTGGAGCTATAACCACCAGCACAGATAACATTCCTAAAATGGTGTTTGAAAAACAGCAGAAAAAAAGTCTAGTTCTCTAAGAGCCAGAGATAAAGCTGTTTGGGGAGAATAAACAATGCTCTAAGAACATTTCAAGTGGTTCAGGGGTTTCGGCATTAAACTTCACTCTAATTACTTTGGGTAGGTAAAGCTCCATTCTGCTCATCCTAAGTTTTTGCAAGTTTGTCTTTTTTTCTTTTTTTTTTTTCTTTTTTTTTTTTTTTTTTTTTCTGGCTGTTTTTTCCCACCTCTGAAGCTAACCTGAAAAAGACAATTTTAAAATCAGGTCATGCCTTACTTTTGCTGCTTTTCAATTTAGAGTTAGAAGATGCAGTTCAGATATTTTAAGTGACTAGTGACCTGTTCACTTCAGTTTCACCTATCAGTTTAATTTGATTTTAATAAAGACAATTTGTTTAAAGTCTTTAGACTTTAAACTCTGCTCTGGGAAAATCAGGGTCCTTTGTCAGCGTGTCATTTTTGATGACTTCAAATTGAAAATCAAAATTATTAGACACCACTTGAAAGTTATTAGGCTTGTTCTTGGGTATTCTCCCTCTTTTCCTCCTCCATTTCTGCGTTAGAAATTGCAGGAATGTCATGCATGGCCTTTCCTGTTTTTTGCTAGATGACTATACATGGTTCCTGGAGAAAATACCAAAACTTTCCATACTTTACCTGGAAGGCAGAAGCAAGGGATTATCAACCTGGTCTTACTTCATTGCATAGAATTTTTAAATATTTGAGTTAATTTAAAAAAATAAAACCTGAGTGTTTAGTTTTACGGATAGACCAGAACTTCATTTTTACTACCAGCAAAAATCTGTCTGTTTGTGACAATTTTATAATGCTGACATTGTCGTATGCAAAACAGCTTTATAATACCGAGATGTATTGACCTAATAAACTGAGTGAAATATGACAACTAAAGAAAAACACTTCGCTCTATCTTAATGTCTCTAGCTGAGCTCTATCAAATCTATGACTTGCAAATTTTTGAATGAATATGAGACTACAGTTAACCCAAACTAAAATGTTTTTGAGTATGGCCCATGTTCCTGGAAATGGAGTTATTGGACTGAAACATTTCAGGTTCCATCTTCCACTCAATGGGCATACATCAGTCCCAGGAGCACTCAGACAACTGAAAATGATTGTGTTGTTCAAGAAGAAAACAACGTGAAACCTGAAAATTGAAGCATTGCCAACCTCTCAGGCTGAGCCAGAGAGATAGCCTGAAAATGTCAATCTGGATGGTTTGTTTGGAAAATTTTGAGGAATTGAAACGAAGGTTTTTTAACAGAAAGTCTAAGGCAATCTCAGGTCTGTAATTTTTCTACCAACTCTCTACACATAGATTAGACTGTACATGCACAGAAAAATACACAGATGTTATATATAATAAAATTTGCCTTTACTTTTTGTCTGTATTTGTTGGTTCTCCCCCTACTCCCTGCTCCAGCATTCAAGGGAAAATGTTACAACTGGAAATACACCATTGCTTCACTCTAGGGAAGCATTCACTATCCTAACTAATTGATCTTGAATTAATTGTTCAATTTTCTATCTATTTACCAGCAACTAGAAGAAGCGTAACTCTTCTAATTCTTCCTTGTAAAGGGCTGCAATTTGCCTAACCATGAATATTTAATCAAATCAAGGCCACCCATTATGTGTTTGTTTAACACGCTGCAGGAACAGTATCACAAGGTTTGCATATGGGTGGCTTAATTTGTTTTTCCTTCCCATTCATATGTGACACTCTTCCCACAGGAAGGGAAAAAAAAATAAAAATATGAAATTAAGGTCATAATACCACAAAAAAAATTCATTAGGCAGCTAGGGGTACTCACAAAGTAGCTTCCTTTAGGCTACAGTGGCTGGCTTCCCCAGGGGCTGCGGTCAGCAAAAGGAGGCAGGGAGCTCCTGTCTGCAACACAGCCGTCCTGCTCTTTGCCTCCCGTTCTGAATAACTCTCTGAGCAGGCTGCCACCCCCTCACCCCCAAAAGGAGCCACAGAACAACCTAGAGAATATCACTTTGTCAATCTAGAATTATGAAGTGAGCTTTTGTGGATGCCAGTGGGGTCTGTCAAAGCATCTCTGCTTCTGGCACGATCTATCTAATGTACCAGAAGACACAATAAATGTGGTTAAATCCATTTCAGGTTCTGTAATCCTACCCAGACCTAGCCCCTCTCCCAAAGTTAAGTTAATCAGTGTGGTACCTGCAGCTTACAGCGTTAGCCACAGCTGCTTTCAGAGATATGCTGTTGATGTTTCATCTTCAGTTTCCTTCTGCCCAAATTTCTGGCACCACTGACAGTACAGTGGTGCAGGCAGCAATGACCACAGCACAAACGTCAGTGGTGGGAGCTGAGGCAGGAATGGTGGAGCAGCAAATAACTTTCTTTTTTATATACACTTTGTGTTTATCCCTCCTCTTTGCTGGGAGTGAGTTTTAGCAACCTTTATGCAACTTCAACTCTTCAACAACTACCTTTATCTCAAAATAGGTTACTTATGTAGGAATTTTTCTGGCTTTTTTTTTTAAAGGCTAGGATCCATGAGCCTGTTTCAAACACCAGATATCTCAGAAAGATAGAAAGTTTGCCTCAAAACCTCCATCAGAGGAAACAGCCAGGAAATAACGCATGACTAATATGCTGCGGAAACCAAGAAGTTCTATGGCAAAAATACTGAGTTTGGAAAAAATGGAAAGTTCTCCTAACTTAAAACAAGAATGTTTAAGCAAAGCACTCGTTCTGCTAAAGCACACTGACAGATTTTGCTTTTGTAGTGTGCTCTGACAGTATTATAAGGACACTAGGCTGTTTTCCAAGTATTATCATAGCTTGAGGAATGGAAACAATATCATTTCAAGTGTCTTACTTGATCAAACTGGGGGTCTTCTCCTCGTTGCAGAGATTTGGTCAGTGGCTTTTCCTAAAATAAAATATATTAAACACGTATTACTTAAGATCAATACTATAATACATTCTACCAATTCTACTATTGTTTTTCTGTTAGATTTTTACTCATATAATTTCCCTTGTGATCTGTTTCATGCCAGAGATACTGTTTCATGTGCAAAAAAAGACCTGGCCACACATTATGAACTGATACCAACAAAGCGACTTTAGTGACTTTCAAAGAAAGGAACTAATTAGCCATTTATTACACCTGAGTGACTTGGTGACCACAGACTGACAACTATAAATTATGTCAAAATCATAAAAAGCACCCAGCATTTTCTCTAGCATGTAACCAAGGAGCTGTACAGGATGAACCTTCTTGTTTCTGCTTGGCAATGCAAAGATGGTCACACTTATGCTGCTCCACTGCATGTACTGAAAGAAAGGTGATTTGAGAACAATCAGATACTAGAGGATTCATTTTAAATGACGATAACTGTGGAAAGAGTAGCTATATTACATAAAAAAATAAACAAATGCCCCATAAGCATTGATTTAATTTGTCTCACAATTAATCTGTTAATCAGTGACAGAAACAGAAATGGAAGCAAATTTTCAGGATGCATTCTCAGAGTAACTGAGGAGGCTAAAGAGAACTGCACAGCTCAGAAGCAGCCCCCACGTGTGAGCACCCATTTACCTTTATGGCTTTTTTGCCAAGCAGGCTCAGTTACTGAGGCATGTATAAATATATAGCTCGGTACTCTGGATATGTGCAACAGTATACAAAACACGAATCTCCTGAACCACAATGAAAATAAGCAATACACGAAGGCAGATGTCAGTCTGAAAAATACATCCACCCTTGCCCCCAGTTCTGCACTGATTGTACTGCTTCTGGTGTCTGAGATGTGCCAGCTCCTTATTCTCATTCTTCTGTAAATCAAGCATCTTTCTTCTTCTACAATGACAAGATCTAGGCTCACCCACCAGCTCAGAATGAGATTTTGTGTTCAGCTTTCAGCAAACTATCACACTAATCAGCATCTGTTAAGGTATTCCTTTGCAGAAGAGGACCTAGGAGTCCTGGTAGGCACCGAGTTGAATGTGAACCAGCACTGTGACCTTGCTGCTAAGAAGATTACGATACTCTTGGCTGTTTTAGACCAGCAGGTAAAGAGAGGTGATCTTTCTGCTCTACTCAGCATTGTTGAGGCCACACCTGGAGTGCTGAGTCCAGCTCTGGGCCCTCCAGTACAAGGGAGGCCTGGGCACACTGGAGGGAGTCCAAATGAGGACAGCCAAGGTGGTGAAGGGGCTGGAGCATCTCTGCTGTGAGGCTGGGAGAGCTGGGGCTGCTCAGCCTGGAGAAGAGGAGGCTCAGGGGGATCTCATCCGTGTCCCTAAACCCCTGAAGGGAGGGTGCAGAGAGGCCGGAGCCAGGCTCTGCTCAGTGGTGCCCAGTGCCAGGACAGGAGGCCATGGGCACAGCCGGGCACCCAGGAGGCTCCCTCTGAGCACCAGGCAGCACTGCTGTGCTGGGCGGGTGACGGAGCCCTGGCACAGGCTGCCCAGAGAGGCTGTGGGGTCTCCTCCTTGGGGAGCTCCAAAAGCCGCCTGGACGTGGGCCTGGGCAGCCTGCTCTCGGTGTCCCTGCTTGGGCAGGAGAGGTCCCTCCTAACCAACCATTTTATGAAATACCATCACTGCCAGGGGATGTGAGATGCAAAACAAGGAAAACTGTAAAGTTTCTCAGATAATGGAATGGAAAGACTTGAGGCAGTCCAAAAGATTTCTATTATTCAACGTTGCTCTTTGGAGAAAATGTTGTCTAGTGTAGTCTGCTGACTGATTTTGAAATTAATTATGCTGATACACTTAATGCCAGCTGGCAAGGAGGCTGGCTGCAGGGTGACTGCAGTATCCCCTGACTACTTACCAAATAGAAAAATCAACAACATTTTTTCTACTGAGTCACTGATTTATCCAGGACAGTCATCAATATCTTTCATTGTTGTCTCTAATGTATAAAGTAATTTCTTCAGGTTACATTAATGGCACAACACCTGGTAATTAGAACTCTATGATGGATTATTGGTAATGAACAGACAGGCAGATCTCATAGCCCAGTTACAGACACATGAAACCAGTCCACTGTCCTCCCCCTCAATCAAGTAACTCAGTGCTACTCTACTGAGGTCTGTCTCATGGGTGGATAATACTTCTTTTGTCCACTGCTCACTGAAACGGAAAGTAGATCATCTGTCAAAATGATTGTTCAGATTATTTAAAAGGAAAAATGTTCTTAAGCTTCCATGGGTCCTGTACCAACCAATGTCTGGAGAATTGTTGCAGTTTAGAGAAGACTGTAACTTTTTTTTCTTCTCAATTTCTAGTTTTCTGATTCTGTTACAGAAGTCCTATGTTACTGCAGAGAAGTTTCCTAATGCCTGTTGCAATAGCTTCTAGACTTTGGCATCCAGAAGCTCTGTGTTACGCTGCCTGATGCTGCAATGCTTGGCTTGCAAAGCAGAATCGAAAATCCTGCAGAAACACTTTCAGTGTTTCAGGCAGAAATGAAGTGTGGGATTCCTCATTACATGCTTGTTTGTAAGGTGGCCACAGTTCAAAAATACAAAACCTGCCCTGGGAAGCTAGGTCTGGAGCTGCAATCCTGAAAATGTCCTAGTCATCTGCTGCCTGAAGCACAGACAAATCACGGATACTTCAGTTCCCCAGGGTGGTGCCTCTCAGTTTGTGAAGAACCGTCCTTTTAAGAAAGGCAACGTAACTCATTTCTTGCTCTCCTACAGGCCATTACACCAAGGCTTCCTGAACTGTGGCACATTCACCCGAAGGAACAGCTCCCAGGCTGTGCAACCAGAAGGCAGCCCTGGGACGGAGATGGGCCAAGGACACCCAGTAGGAAGCCAAGAATGGTTCTGCTGCTCTAACTTCCCAACATCTCCGGTGTAAGGCTTTTTCTGCCCTTCATCCCATCCTGCTGTTCTTGTCTCTTCCCCTTTCTTCATGCTCTTGCCAGGCAGCTGCTGCTGCAGCTGTCTCTGCCTCTTCCTCATCCCTGCTCGGGGACCCAGCTGGCCCCACGCTGACCGCACGAAGCTGCGAACACCACTGTCCTAGCATTGAATACCAGCAGGCAGGAAGGAGGTTTCTTGCTATCTGGAACAGCCTTCCTGCTCAGCCTTACCTCAACTACGTGCAGGTGCTTCAAGTGTCCTTTGAAAACAGCATTTTTTTTTTCTATGCAGTATGCCTCTTCTTCTCATCTGCTGTAAACAACTTGTAATACCCTTATAAATCCTACCACTTTGTTTTATGCAGTGCTTTCATCATCGCTTCTGTTCCAGTTACTATGTAAAATATTTTTATAATTCACGGTAGACATTTTCATTATATACCAAAGCTTCAAGGCCAGCAAAGACATGGTTAAGAAGCTTAATAAAGTGAAATTGCCTATGAGTAAATGTTTCCACAGCACTCTATTTACCCTGGAGATACACTTACTTAAAAGTTTTTAAAAAATCCTGAAAATGTTTTCCAGCCTCAAGGCACTATTTTATTTTTATTTATTTTCTTGCCCACCCAATTCACAAATGGCAAAGAGGCCCTTTTATATGGTGAGTTGACTCTGAGTCTCAGTAGCTGTAATACATCCTACAGAAATGTCTTCCAGATCTTGGGATGAATAGGTAGGCTGAATTTGGAGCCAAAGCCTACAACCACAAAATATGAATAAAGAAAGTTTTGATTAATCTGAAAGAAACTATAGCTTTCTAGGCTATAAAAAACATCAGAAAAATCAGAAGAATGGAGTTTCAATAACAACATTCCCACTTTTAATCACTAAATTAAACATCCTTATTTCTTGTTTGATGTGCTGCCTTCAATTGTACACTCTGTATTTGTTCACACTGGCAACTCCCGTGATAAGAACAGGCATCAGAGATAAGAAGCAAAGATCAGCAAAGACATTTTTTTCCTTTAATATTTGAAAACATATTTTTTCAATAAATAGCATCTGAACTTTCTGCATCAACAATGCTTGCAGAACAAAACACTCACCTAAAAACGAGGTTCTTTCTCTGCCTCATTGCTACAACGTTATTAGAATCTAATAAAACAGAATATGTTGAATATGCAATGGCAAATTATATTTTATTATATATATATTTTTTTTATTATATATATTTACTGTGACTATTCACATGGTCACAGTAAAACATTTCTCCACAGATATCAGCTACTTGTAATGGTTCATACATTAATGCTTCTTCAGGGATGCTACACAAATATAATTGGGTACATTTACACAGGAATAGCTTTTTCTGGGCCACCTGTCACAGAACTGAATGTTCAGGGAAACATGAAAACAAAATGATGTTGTAGTGTCTATTAACCTTTACTGTGTCTCTGTGTTATAATGACATATAATGCCACTTCAAGTTATTTCTAACCTCAGCAACCATTAGGCACATTATTCCTACTGAAGTATAACTGTGTATTGCATTACTGACTGATAAAACTCATCCATACTCCACTCTGCTGGGATGGAAGAGTTAACAAAAGGAAACCGCAGAAGATTGGACCTTTAGTTGTAAAATGGAGTAGACATAGACCACATCCCACAACTAGAGCTAGTATATATATAACATACATGTAAGCACTATCTTAAGTACCAAAAAAAAAAAAAACAAACCCAAGCATAATTCTTTTCTGCTTATGATGAATGATCACAAAAGCCTTGACAGAAACTGCGCATCCTTGTCATATATTCTTTTCGGCGAGAAAGGCTGGTGGCCAGCATCTCATAGACAAAGGTCTGCTCCAAACGGAGCCGGATCAAACACGCCAAATTTGTCATTTTGCCATTGGTTGTTTTGTACATACAAAGATCAGCAAACATATCGCTGTCAATCTCGTGCTCAGGTGGCGTGTAAACTATTCTCTGGATCATGCAGGGGGAAAATGCCATGGTGTCAGCTTGCCTCTGCAGGCTGGGCACGCAAACCATCATCCCACAGAGGAGCACCTACCCTCTGGACAGAGCTGTGACACAGGGCTGAGCTGACCTCCCAGCCAGCTGCCTCTAAAGGGGAGTTTTGTTTGTCTGGTCCCTGCCCGTGTTTCTGGTGGCGTGCTCCTGCCTCCTCCCTCGTCTGCTCACTGCTGAGCCTCCTCTGAGCAATGTCACGCAGATGAATGTGAGGCTTTTCCTCCTGTTTTGCCCTCTCAAAAATGCATAGAGCGGTCTATGATCCTTTAAATTACACTGTTGAACTGAAAGTAGTTCTAAATTTCACTTGAAAGAATTTCATCTCTAATTTTACCTTTTTACTATTTGGAAAACCCTCCGGCCCTAGGAGCCTAGTTAATTTATACCTAAGCAATTAAGAGAGGCAAGCTTTTTGACTCAAAATCTGTTTACTCTGATAGTCTCCCAAATGTCACCCACCTGGAGCTCCCACCAAACAGGCAATTAGTGTCCTGTGTTTTCACAAGGGTTCTCTGCACGTCAGCAGGTCATTGTGCATAAAAATACAAATTGCCAGTTCAGTGGATGATACCAGAATCTCTAATTTCCCTTGTTGCTCTGCTCAGCATTAATTACCTACCAGATACTTCTTGTACGAGGCTGTGTCAGTGATCGTGGTACACAGACAGTGAAATAAATGTTATGGGGTACTTCCTTTATCAACCTTTGAAATCCTAGGCATACACCAAAAGCAAATTCTAAACACAAACTTAATCAAAAAAGAATGGTAATACAGTCAAGAAAACACCATAACTCTGCATAAAACTGTATTATGGACGCTGAAAATGTAAAAGAAAACACTGATGAATTTTATGTAACTTTTGAAGATTAAGTACAAAAGCAATGCTAAGTATACTCGGTATTTCATATGGAGAAAAACTTTATTTCAAGCGGCTATTGCCACTAATATATGCAAAAGTATTACATATCTCCCCAAAATTTTGTTTTAGCAATGTCAGATGAAAAACAATTATTTTTAGAAATTACACAAAAATAATGAAAGGTGCATGAAGACAGGCTCAGAATTAGTCATGAAGCCAGCCTGAGTAATTTCTTCATGCAACTGCGCTTTTCTTTGTCACAGCTCTTCTGTTTTGTTCACATGGAAAAGGCTGTGCCCACTACCTCCTCACTGCTGAAGACAAAAACGTGTAAGGAAACTTCAGTCCAGTTACTAGCACTATAACTTTCCCCAAATAATATGGAACTTTAAAAAAAAAAAAAAAGTTTTTTTTTTTTCCCTTTCACTTATCTTGCTCAAACAACTCAAGAGCACTGACATTCTTACCTGATCAGTAAAAAATATCCCAGACATGCCCTCAACTCAGTGTTGATAATAAAGGGTCACTAACTTTAAATAAAGGTTAAGTGCTGTTACAGGTACATTCAGGTAACTGAAAAAAAACACACTCAAAACCAAAAACCACCAACAAAACCAAACCAAAAACCACCAACAAAACCAAACTAACCTACTGCTGCCAGCATTGGTATTTTCTCTAATATTTTTCTGTTGCTAAGTAAGATGCTTTCTTGTACGTAGGAAGGAAAAGTATCCTCTTAAAAGGTATTTTGAGCCCCAATACACTGATGACTACCAATGGACTAGTTCTGAAAGAAATACTTTAAATGCATACCTTTTTTTTATTAGGAAAATTTAAAAGAGTGCAAATGATGACTTCATTGAAATTTGAGCTAACCTCTAGCACAGTCAAGAAACAGTTTTATTGCCTGCTTATTTTAAGAGTTTTGTGTGAAGAGGAATGTTTTTTTAAAATTGTAGCTTAGTGAACCCGTGATCACATCAAAATCCTCTATCTGAACACCTGCAAGTTATAAAACCTGGGCTAATATCATAATACTTTCCCTTGTTTTTCTTTGATTTTAGTTACTCCACCTACCACAGTGATCTACACTCCTAAAACAGTTATCAGCTTAACTGATGTTTGATTGACGATTTGAATATACAAAAACCAACCAACCAAGCAAAAAAACATTTTAAGTCAGTCCTTGCTAAACTAACTAAATGATAGTCATGAAATGAGAAAGGCCTGGTATAGGAAGCAGCAGTAATGAACTGTTGGGGAGCTGGAAAACACGAAGCTATTACATCTCAAAGCCCGACTACAGCAAGACACAAATCCCTGTATGATGCATTTTCTTCAAGGTAAGCCAGATATACAGTAATTATTTCTCAAAAGCTATCAAAATAAATGCAGATTTCCACCGTTCCGTCAACATGAAGCCACGAAGAAGGCCTTCTGCAGACATACTCAAAAAAAAAAATGATATTTTATAAGGCTTCAATCAAGAGTGGCTCATGAAATGAAGAATGAGACTCTGAGATCTTTTGCCTCTGAGCCCTTGGGACTGGATGCTCTGAAAATTGAACGTGATGTTCTGGAAAATGGAAGTGATGCTCTGAAAAATCATTTGATACGGGAATTCGCAAGTAACTTATTTTTCACACATTAAGAACAACATAATACAGAGATCTGGACTTTCAGATCCACTATAAGACCTTTGCAACAAAATTTTATTCAGTGTTCTGTTTCAGCTCTTTACCAAGGTGCCTAGGCACTTTTCCTCAGCCAATATATGTATTTTTAAAAAATCAGGTGGATGAATATAATAATCACTTTTACAAAATGGAGGTTGGTTGGACAGCAGACATCTGTGACACAAAAACACCAAAAACAGTGGAAAAGTAAATAGATCTAGAAGACAAAGTCACTGCAGTCAAAAGCATGTAACTTGAGCAGTACTGTTCCCTCCTTTCTATCTTTGACATTACTTCTGAGAGCTGGCTAAGAAGGTGAGAGGATGCTCTTCCCTGAGCTTGCACCCAGTCATTTGATACATCTTTATTCCCTAAGCAGAGAAATTAACCCATATGTGAAGAGTTTTACCCCATCTGATTTATGACGAGCAAAGTTATTTCTGCTATGCAAGAAGAACACTGTAGACAAATATGAGAAGCTTTGTGTGTATGTTTTTTTTTTTTCCCCTATGCTGAATGGTGGATGTGCATCTTCCCTGTTGAGCTCATCACATTCTAATTAGCACAAATGTGCCGTCCTCACTTCAGGCACATCTACTGCCAACAAGGAGAGCAAAGATACAGGGAATTGGGTGATCTCTATGTTCCAAGCAGTGGGCAAGCCTCCTTCTTATATTTGTAAGCCTTGGAAATGAAAACTGGATCGGAACTAGACCTCTCCTAGAATGTAAAACAGTAATATGCAGAATGCTGGGCTGGATGCAGACATTCAGAGTATCCTACTAACAGCTAATCCAGATAGAGCAGGTCCAGAGAAGGGCCACAAAAATTATAAGAGGGCTGGAGCACCGCTGCTATGAAGGAAGTTTGAGAGAGTTGGCATTGTTCAGTCTAGAGATGAGACGGCTCTGGGCCATCTTACTGCAGCCTTTCAATATACAACGGGGACTTACAAGAAGGAGAAAGACTTTTTACCTGTAGTGACGGGACAAGGGGCAGCAGACCAGCTACAAGGCTGTTCTGAGATGAGTGTAACACACCTGCCACTTTCTGGACAGTGGCAATAACCAATATCCTTAAATGATACAAAAACGTGCTTAGGGGCACGTGGCAGGTTCTCTGCTATAATTGCAAGCGTCAGCCAACACGTGGTACAGTGTGACAGCCCCAGTGACCTTGGATTGAATCTCTGTCTTCCAACATTAAATCCTCTTAGCGATTTGAACCATCACATGCACCACTGACTATCCTCCAACTATATCCGTGCACAAGCGAGGCCCAGGGACAGTGAGCATCCTGGAAAGGTCTGCAGTTGGAAAGAGATCTGAAGCCTCTAACATTATTTTGCCCTTGTGCCCAGCTGTGGAAACTCAGAGAAAACTCCTGTTGATATTGCCTGGCTCTAAAATGTACGGGTGTTTTCACGGACCTGTATATCACTGCAAATGCACATTCCAATGGCTATACAAAAATGTGTCCTTTTCCTTCCTGTTTGCTAAAATGATATGAACTTTCCTCCCAGTCTCATATGGCAGCTGGAATCTGACCCCTCTCTCCATTCTCCTGAACTCACTTGATTACTTACTAACCCCTACATTTGTCTCTTCCTCTAATTCTTTCCCCAGCTGTCCTTCACGTGCTTTGTCTCAATTCCTGTGTTTTAATTTTACAGCATGTCCTTCCAAACTACAGAGAAGATATCTCATCTGTGGTCACTGCTTCAATCATACAAACCTTTCCAGGTCTTTCAGGGAGGTAACTGTCCTGAGGTTCAAGACCCTAGGACTACTGCTCTACACTGTTTGGTGCTGGGCTTCTGCTACAGGTCTCAGCCTGCAATATGCATCAAGATAAATAGAGGGGCATATTTTTTCCTGAGGTGATGAGTGAAAGAGTAAGAAAAAGCTCTTTACGATGCTGGATTTGTCTTTGCTATACATGATCCCTATCTTCGGTATAATAGCTTCATTCCTCAATACTTTTCTGCTTTTACTTCTTTTGGGTAAATGGGAAGAACCTGCTGGTTTCATAGATAATAGCTCCTGGGTTCAGATGCCTCTCTCTTCTGGAGGAAAGGGCAAGCTGATTTGGCTCAGCTTGCACTTCATTATCACTGGCAGAGCTTCAGTGTGTAAAGGAGAGTTTGGGAAGACCATACTGTACTTCAAAATCCACTGAAGTTCCAAGAAAATTCAATCAGTGAAGAAGGGGAGAGGGGTGATGAGACCATGGTTATGCTGAGTTGATTTCTTGAAACATAAGTTAGCTGCTGGAAAGGCTGAGTGAAGAGAAACAAACCCAAGGGGACCACCCACGCAAAACAACAAACTTAGTACTTTGATATGTCTGGAAATTGAATAAAATACTGAGACCAAGTGTTAGTCTAAAAAAAATGACCTGTGATACAGTCAGCCAATGACCTGCAGCTAAGAAACCCTGCTGAGCTGACAGCTGCTGGGAGCAATAGTAGATAGGGCATCCTCCTGAGGATGGTGACTGACAGACATAGATCTGCTCCGTTCAACAAGCCTCTTAATGAATCCACCGTAACAGATCTTAGTGCTTCTTGCAATAAAGGGATGCTGTATGCAGGCTATATGTTGGCTAGTTAAAGTAAGATGATGTGTAGGTGCTTTGACTTTATTATGAACTGGAGAGAGGTCAGCACAATACAATAAAGTAAGGCAGAATTTCTAAAGAATTGTCTTAAGTTCTTCACAGACAATTATTGAAAGAATAGATAATTACTCTTAATGTCCTGTGCATTATTTGTCACAACTGGATCTAAAAGAACAAACCCACTAATAGTTATTAAGACAAATTCTAAATAGAGAATTCAGTAGAAAAAAGACAGTTATGATAAATAGAGAATTATAACATTGTATTATGAACTATGAACTTGTCAGGGTTGGGGTGGACTTCCCATGTATGTTTTACAGAATTGTGAGTACCACAAACCATAATGGAATAAAATAATTCAATTAATTATGAGTGACAGAACCCTAAAGTGACACACAATGACACAGAGGTGAATAGGGCTGGATGACAATAGGAATCTGTCATGTTTGTAGTACCATTTACAAGGTCCTAAGGGGGATACTTATTATAAGTGCAAAGAGAACAGCATTTTCAACATATACCTGCAAAAGGTTATTCACATAAAGTTGCCTTCTTTTCAGTTTATCTAGGCACACACACACTGAGTGAATGGCCAGAAGCAGTTTGCCTTGCCTCTTTTTCACAAAATGACTTGTTCCTGATAGTAACTCCTGTCTTAGTACTGTGGATCCCACACATCTGTGTTGGCCAAACAATTCATGAGGGTTTCAAATGTAAAAAATGCGTAATGCTAATGTGTCTCACCATTAATGAGCACAAAGGAGTCATTCCTCATGTGATGCAGCTGGAATTTTAGTCCATGTAAAACAGAAAATTCTACATTAGGGGTATGTGCCAAATTTGCTTGATACTATTATAGCCTACTTAAGTCTTACTAGTTAGCACCATCCAGTCCTCAAAAACCTTAAAAGCTTTTACTTCATTTTCTACAAAATCACTCCTTAGCATATTTCTTCTGCAATGCCTAGAGACAGTTAAGCCTAGATTAAAGCTAATCAGACAGCCATGACACTATACATGTTGGCTGGTCAACCTTTGCATAAAGCCAACCAACTTTTTATATCTTTGCAAAATTACTTGCATTTTTCTTACCCTTTTGAAGTCTTTCTAACCACCTGCTTGGCTGTTATCACCAGCCCTGTTTTGATATAGGTCTATATTTTAATGTTTTTGAGCTTCTAGTGAAATGGAAGTAATAAATACACTTGCATCAACCATCATTTTTTTTTTCCAAAGGCCAGATAAACCTAGCTAATAAAAGGAGAAGGTTTTTGGCAGAATACATGCATATGTTGATAGTCCTAACCCTGTAATAAATAAATTCTGTTCTTCAGTTCAGTAATCAGATAGAGAGTTCCTGAATTTAGACAAGCTCAGTAAAAGAAGATGCTTGCAGGAGAAAAGCATAATGAAAGTTTACCAACAGCTAAATTAACCATTAACCACTGTCAATGCCTGTAGCTCACTATGTTTTATCAATGCCTACAGCTGTGTGTAAGTAATGCTGAAAGCCGTATTTAAAGATTAGCCTGATCAGTATGCACAGGATGAATTATTACCCTAAGTGATAATCAACACTCCTAAAAAGGAAACTATTTTCTCTGTTGGTTTCTTTTTTTCTTACAGCATTATGATACATAAACACATTTTATCATTGGAACCGGCAAAAATATTTCCTTGGCTTCTTTATTTTTGCTTCATTATAAGGTCACCACCGCTCGCAAAAAATCTATTGCACTAAAATATCAAATTGTGTTTGTAAATGAAGCAATGCAGAAAAGATTTATAATATAAACTGATAAAAATGTATATGCAAATGCAGTCAGCTGTGAAAAATGGTCTACAGAAATAAGGATTAATATTTGTTATAAAAAATTATTTACAGAAAAATATTGGGATTATTAAAGGTTATCAAGAAGACTTTCATTTCATTGCTTTGAATTTAATTGTATAAACTGGAAAATCCCTTTTAATTAATTCTGCTGTCAAATACCTTTAACTTGGACTAATATAACTTGACAATCTGGGTATAGTAGTTTAACCATTAAAAATTAGTGACATACTTGTGAACTTAGAGTAATTACTGAAATGTTTTTTTTTTTATTTCAGACACCCTAAAAAGGTGAAAAATTTCTCCTGAAATTTCAAATTAAATATTCTCCCAATAAAGTAAAAATTCACATCTGATAACAAAAGGTTTCGTTTCTAACTTGTTAGTTAACATTAGATTTATGCCTAGAAAACATATTAACTGGGGAGTGCATTTTTTATGATAATCGCTGCCAGGTCCAGTTACCAAAATGTCAAATCACACTCTGCTGACAGCCAAGGCAGCAGGAGGAATAGGTGACATTGCCCTGTACCTTCCCTGCTGCTGGAATCTTGCTGTCCCAGCCGAGATTTCATGGGGCTGCAGGAAGGACTGGGTGGAGTGCCCTTCACTGCTGCCCTAGAAAATAGCAGGCATCTTTTATGCCTTGCTAGCATCTGCTACTCTTGGCAGCAAACGAATTTGATTTTCCACCATAGTTGTCAGAAAACTGTAATTTACAGTTGGGCTCTGTGTACATCACAAAAGAAAGAGATGGATATATCAAACAGGTCAAAGAAACTGAGAGAGAAAAATTCACAGAGACAACAATAATCAGAAAGGATAATTAGGCAAAACCTGTGCATGGAAAGAAAAATTTAGGCAAAAAAATGTATCAGTAAGTTTTTAATTTAATCCTGTAGAAACTTCAGAACTTGAATCTGAGATAGACTTCATGATAAAAGGGAGGAAAAAGCAATTATATATACCGATCATTTTAGCTTCTCTAAAAGATATCTTAAGTATTCATCACTCATTATAAAATTAAACTGTCATATCTTGTAATGACTAAGAGAATTCAGACTAGAAATATCTCAGTGCTAGAGTACTTTTCAAATTTGATTTTCTTTGAAGTACATTGGAGTTTAATTAGAACAGAATCTTCAAAGAATTCACAATTGACTACCTATTGGGAAAAAAGGCGAAGGGTGTCTCTGCATCACCGGTTTATAATCTTTGTTTTGCAGATCTCTTGAACCTCCTGGTCAAAATTTTTGTTGAAGGAGTAGAAATGTGGGAACAAAGCAGCAAGATATCCAACAGCTACCCCACAAAAAGGGTGAAATGAACTTCTTAGCCACTTTTCTAGAATAATTTTTGCCATTTTCCCTGTCATTTCATATATTACAACCTAATTAGTTCAAGATCATTTTGACTGAATGTCTATGAAAACCTACTTGTACATTTGTCACAGTCACTCTCAAATAGCAGCATGTCATGGCTTATAAGTCCTATTAATATTAATAAGATGTGAATACGACATTGAATTATTGTTAGTGTCTCACAGTTAGACCCGTGTTAGAAATATGCACCAAAACTGTTGACAACAAGAAGGTGAAATTCTAGTCCTCTGTCATATTTTTACATTCTACAATGAATTTGCTAAATAAAACTTCACTGAACAATCCCTGGAATAAAGATCAACATTCAGATATTCATAGTTTCACAAAGAGACAAAAACAAAACAAAACAAAACAAAAAAACAACCTGTATCAAAACACAGCAAGTCTAAATCATCTTAACACAATGTGAAATGGGAATCAATCAGGGTCATTGTTTAATATCTGTGCCTGAAACATTACATGCAAATGCAGAGATAAGTGTTTATGAGTAACAGAGGCGCCCCAAGGAAATGACGCTCTCAGTCATGTTGTCTGGTCATGTTGTTGTTTTCTGGATCTTGTATGTAATTTCACAATGCATTCTGTCTTAAAATTTTAAACATCTTCATTGTGTGTCACACAAAGACTGAATGATACTAAATAGCTGCTGGCACTTTTTTTTTTCCCCTGAAGGGCCTGGGCCATGACTGTCCATTTCTTTATTCTACTTTTTATGATTTTCTCATGAAAGAAGAAAAAATGGATCTTTGTCAAAATATTCCTTTCTATTAGCATTTTTGTGTTATTTCCAAATTATGCATAATATTTCTCTCATCTTGCATCCACCTAATGTTTCAGAAGAAAGTCTGGAAAGCCTTAACAAGTAACAAATGCTTCTGGATCTGAATCAAAACATAAAGCTAGACAGGTGTCATCAGAATCAAGACAATCTTAATTTTATCCAGACATGAAATAGGTCTTATTATAGGTCAATACTGTGCTTTATAGAAAAAATATTTTAAGATGTTAAAAAAAGTCCTTACAACTCATGAATAATGTTGGTTCTTTCACTGTCTGTGTAAGACATTGTAATGTAGCTCTTTTTTCAAATGCTGAGTGTTTTTTCATATATGGAAAATAGGTGCTATAACACTTTGTTAGATTATGAAACCCAAGACTGTCAGAACTAAAACAGGAAGCAGCAGTGCTATTCACTTTCATGTTTTAGCCGAAAATCAGTAATGTTCTTACATATTTTTAATCGTATTTCAGCTTTTTCTAATTTATTTTGACTCAAGTGACCTCTCTCCCAGCTGTGAAACCTACGTTGCCTGAAACCCCTTCTGCCTCTCAATCACATTAGCACATACCCTTATTGCAAGCAAAAATGTCACCCCTTTGGCATATCTTGCATAACTCTGTCCTTCTGATCACCACAGTAGTGTATCCTACTGTTTGGGAAACACTGTCGAACTTTAACACAGATTACAAGCAAAACATTCCATGTTGTGTGACATGCAGGCCTGATTTTAAAAATAAATTCAAAGTAAATTATGTATATACTTAGAATTTCCGTTTACTTACAAGAGGTTCTGCCATGATGATGCGAATCTTGCGTTCAGCCTGAGTAGTGAAGTTAACAAACAAGCTCTTCAGGACATATTCACCTGGCTTACTGTCTGGGTCAACGCTGATAGGCAACATGGCTGGAGGTCCTTTTTCTCTCTGTGTACCAGAAACAGGTGGGACAGGTGGCTTGATATATCCGTTACCAACTGGAGAAGCTGAAAGGTAGAAGAGATGCATTTACTTGGGTAAGTCAACATTTCTTAACTTTTCTGGTTAACCCAATGGCTGACTACACTGGCAAAGCAAAGCTGGAAACTATTTATTAATATAAGAAATATGTAATACATGAATAAAATTTCCATCTTAAAGTTAGAGGTAAAATTTACGTAATATAGACTGGCAGAAGAAATCAAAGACAAAGTCTTATGTAATACTATGCACTGCACAGTCAATCCTCTTTTTTTCACACGGTAAGATCTGCTGACACCTAATTCTTGGAACAGCATCTGCATTTCCTATCCTTTATCATCTAGGCCAGATCTGTAACTCAACTGTCAAATGACAAACTTATTATTGAGGCTTTAGATCTTTCCTAAACACTTGAACATTGCTGAAAAAAAAACGAAAAAAAAAAAAAACCACAACACCACAATCCAACGACTACATTATCATTTGATAGCATTCAAGATATGGCAGAATTAGACCCTAAATTAACACACTGAAAAATAAAATAGGTGCATTGGGTAAAAGAGAAGATATTTTCCTTTAGAAAATCAAAGTTTAAAAGTCTGATATGACTATAATGCAAGATAGAAGTGCTTTGTTCACATAGCTGTTATTCTGCAAATGTAACACACCAATACTTTACTTCAAAATAACTCTCCCAATTGCCAGGTTATGCCATCACTCCCCAGTACAGCACACTTCTTCCACTCAGCTAGCTCTGTTACCTGAAACGTTTCAGTTGATTTTTGAAGGCAAAGACATAATTACTGAGTTTTGCTGGCATTGATTTTTGCATAAGACAAACTATACAGAAAGTCTGTTCATTTAGATTATACAAAATTGCTTCTAAAAATACACATTGTTCTGAACAATAACCTACTTCAAAGAAACGAAAACTGAGACACCAGAGAAGAAGGTAAGCCCTAACATCACCTAGACTCTGGTGAAATCCAGCTATGGGGACAGTGGGATGCAAATGATCAGATGCAAATTTATAGGGACTATCAAATCTGCTAGGTGATGGAAATTTCTCCCCTAACAGCTTTAGAAAGGAGGCAGACGGTACATTCACGATCATTAAGACATGTATCAAACGCATGGCTTTGATCGGCTCACACCTATCCACTCAGTTGGTTCGATCACCAAGTGCTCAGTTGGGAAAAATGTTTTATTTCCTAACTTTTTTGGCCTCCCCCAGGCTGTTATCCCCAGCTCCCCACAGCCAGCCCCGGGCTACCCGTGGTCTGCCCCCAGGCCCGGGCAGGCCCAACTGAAGCCACCAGGCCTCAGCGCTCACCTGCCGCCATCTCAGACGTCCTCTGCAAAGGCTCTGAGGGAATCCAATAAAATGCAAACCTGACTTCTGTTCCTCAGGGAGTTGTGCTTTAAATTAGCCACTAACTTCAAAATTTACCTGGAAGGGACTCCCAGGAGGGACAGAAGGAAGGAGGAAGGGTGTGGGTCATTCATGCCTCATGTCCTAATGAAATTCATGAAGTTAAAGAAGCCCTAATCACACAGCCTGAGAGCTGCAATCCTTGCCTTCAATCATTCCGTGTATGAACAGAAACCTGGAGACACTGGGATTTAAACCCACATAGTCATTCTCACTAGGAAGCCTCTTAACAATGGCTTGTGACACAAGTCTGGCTTTCTAATACATCTTTTCAGTTTCATTATCTCAAGCATTTGCATATGCTTGATATTTGCATTGCAAAAATCTATCCCAGCGACTAAACAATCACTGACCTCTATACTGATGCTTTAACTGAATTTAGTTCTTTCTCCTAGATTGAGAGCCCTACAAAGTTTGTTTAAAGAAAATGAACTGCCTGTGAGGCATGAAACTGGAAATCAAGGACTCAAAACTTACAAAATAGTTGCAGTAAGTCATCCATGATTGGCCACTTCATGTTTGTACATTATAATGTGAGCCTTACAAATTTTTTGCCATCTCTGCTGCTGAACCACTTCCTCATTAAATAAAAGGCATAATTTTTATGTGCAAAATCACCACATAAAATTTGCATGGGTTTATGCAGAAGACATAAGGCAGGGTTGGGGTGGAAGGAGGGGATTATACTTAATTCTAAATGCTGCCTTCATTGACAAATTAAGTTTTTACTACATCGTTTCAAAATAATAACATTCCCCTACACAGAGGATGATCAGAATGGACCACTGAAACATTTCGTCTGAACTCCTAACACACTGTGGGGTGCTGGTCAGCACACAAGTTCCGAGATAAATTAAACATTTCACCCAGAGAAAAGAAGCTTATTCCCAAGAAGAATGAATAGTGATTCCCATGCAAAAAGCAGGAGACCAAAGCAGCCCTGATGCCTGAGGGCCCTGCCACAGCAGGGAATCTGTCAGTCCATTTTAGAAAGTTGTATACATATTTAAAGCTCCTATCCTAGGAAAATCTGGAAAAAAAAAAAAAAAAAAAAAAGATTAACTATGCTTGATCAGCTGTAAAATGTCTGCACTGTTTTGGGTGCAATTCTGTCTGAGAGCTACTTCTCTCAAACAACCCATTTTCTTGTTACCAGGATATATTCCTTATTTTCTGCTGTATCTAATAAATTGCACCTCAAAAATACTCTCTGCTTTTCCTACAAGACATTTTCATTTAGTTGAGGCTATAACCATAATATTTTCTCAATGCTATGCATTTGAAAGCTTTTAAAAACAAGAAGGAAATATGGAAATAACAAAGCAATATCAGAAGCTCCTACCACCACAACCACGTACTACTGCCACAGAATGGACTACTGAACTAAAATCACTGCTATTTTTTTTTTCCATTTATTGATTGTTTCCCTGATCCTAGAAATAGTTGTAAAAAAGCACAATAGTTTGAATACACACGCACAGAGTCACTAAAGTGATCATGGGGATGAGTACAAAATTCAACTATTTCCCCAGAGTCTCTGCTATGATTTATGTTGCAGGTATTTGTCTTAAAGCTCTAAGGAAAACAACAGAAAGATCATAACACAGGAGCTGAGAGTCTGCACTGCACTGGATAAACTTCAGCCAAACAGCTACTGAGTTTTCAGTATCTTTAAGCAGAAGAAACAGATGGCATTCTTTTGGTTAACCGTGTCAAATTTCCACTTTAGCAACAACAAACAGACTCATAACACAAACCAAAACACGTATTTTCAGCATTTTTGTACCTACCGAGCCCCTTTATAAAGCTGATCACACTGGATTTTCTCCAACATGCTACTGTAATATCCATGAGCCTGCGAATACCTGAAATGCTCCAATCCTTAAGTTAGAAAAGTCCGAATCCTTTTCTAACTAAAATCAAAAAGGAAGTTAGTCGCTTCATAATCCTGTTTCAACACTTCACTATAATTTTTCCAGCATTGAGGCAGATATTGCTTTTAGCTTTTAGTTTTTTGTTTTTTTAATAGACAAGTGCTGAAGACCTACAATGTGTGAGCTAGAGCAGGCCTCCGGATCAGATCAGCATTTCCATAACCAAAGGGGTAATTTTTAGCTTCAGCATATGATGATGACCACTCACAGAGTGGCTGCACGTCTATATTTATCCACAAGTACATACTATGCTGACAGATTAGTGAAACTACTTCAGGCACTCCAAGAACATGAGACAGGATAATGGAGCTCAGCATAAACAAACCACGCATATCAAATACATGAATTATCATACAATTCAAGCTGAAAGCAATTAGTATAGAAAAGCAAAGCAGAGAAACAACACAGGATGGGTTTTGTTTTGTAACTAAGGTCCTTTGGCCAACAGTACATACAGTTTGAATTCCTTGAGATAAAAACAAGGCAGTATCTATTCTTTTCCCATGCCAAGAGTCAGTGACAAACCACATATCCTTACGGATAATTATACATCTGTTGAAATAAGTCTTAAAAAATTTGCTTTGTTTTAAAGCTGCCATTAAAATAATAGAAAACCAAAACAAAACACATTATTAACCAAACCGTCAGGAATTTAATTTCCAAGGATACAGTACACAGTGCCAAGGTTAGCAAAAGGTGCCTTGTTTGCCCTTTGAAGGAGAACTTTCCCAGATTAGTGTGAGCTTGACAGGAAAAGAGAATAAAATTCAAGGGAAACATTTGCTGAAAAAAGCAAACCGATGGTCTAGCAGATCCATTTCTGTCTTAGCAACAGAAACAATAAGATTCCCAAGGATAATGTGTTATTCCAACATAACAGTAAGATGCAGCAGTAGTACTATTTTAATATCAGCTTTGTTTTCGTAATTCTTTGGCATATTTTAACAAAAATAATTATAGATAACCAATAAAACACAGTATTTATGACTTGCAATATGTATGATAGGCAATGAACTTACCTAAAGTACAAGACTTCAGAATAAGCAACTGATACTACTATTTTAGTGTTTCTGATCCTCTCTTAGAGGGATTTACACTCAGGAAACGAAGAACTAGAAGGGATTCAGTGCACAAGTGAGTCTCACATACAGACTATTTGGAAATTAAAAGTGAGTGCTATGGTGGTGCAGGTGCTGGCCTTCATTTTCACAGGGAAATCAACTTCACACAATACAAATATTTGCCTACATACTTTGTTTACTCTTCATTTTATTTTTTTATATTAAAACAGAGGAAGGTTTGCCGCAGTAAATTCAGTTAAGTGTAGCATCCAAGTTCCACAGGTAATGTTCTCTGTCTGGGACATACATACTCAAGGAGTCAATACAGATCTCCCCATCCTGAGGAGAACGCAAGCCAGCCCACTACAGCTGGAAGTGTAAATGGTTTCCAGCACTAAAGAAGGAAAGCTATGTCTACAATGCTATTGCTTACGGCAGATTCACACAGCAGCTTTTATATGGACCTCAGAGGCTATTATAAGGCACACAGTTATTTTTACATTCTTTTTTATAATTAGGTTAATTACATTTTGGTAAGTATGCAGTTGAGAGGAGGGAAGAAGCATCTGAAAAAGAGTATATTTACTCTGCAGTTTATTAAATCCTCGGCTACTTAAGGCTTTGCTTGAGGACAACTGTCTTTTTTGACAGTGCTAGATGGACTTCATCACCAAATCACTTCTGGATTAGTAAGAGGAATCACTTTTGATTTTCGTCTACATTGCTCTTCTTTACTATTCCAGCCCAAAAGAAGAGTATAGCTTGTGAATCACTGTGTCAGAGGTGTTACTACCCAGACTAGAAGATAAAATGGAAGAGGCTGTGGGGTCAGCAAGTAGGCGTGTAAAAGAGTTTCAAGACTCTAGAGTGAAACGTCTGATTCTGAAAACAAGTCTGAAAGAAATAACAGATTTGGGAGGATTTCCAAAAAGGTTGTGAGAGATGACCTAAGTTCTTCCGGATGGCTATTCTCAACATACTCAATGATGCTGAAACTGTAAGGGAGAAAATGATAATTCATAAATTTCAGATTCCTCCGTTTCTTTAAAATGTGCAGAGATGTGTCTCGGGAGAGTCATTTGTGTAGAATGGCATGGGGGAAGAGAAAGGAAGGAGATATTTTCAGTGATAAAGGCATTCCAGAACTTGGTAACAAATGTAACTGAGATTAAGAACAACCTTTTAAATTATTTCTGCCTGAAGACTTTGTGAGAAATGCTGTTGTCAAGTTTAGATATGTTAATTCAGAATATGTGTTAAACTACAGAAGACAGTCTACAGCCTCCTGTAGACTTGGTTGGGCAATCCTTCTCCAAATTTTCTATTCCTGTTACCACAAGAGAGTGTAAACTCCATGCAGACACAATGAACAGCAAAGCTAGAAAATGAGAGACAAATTAACTAGTGCAGCCAGGCAAACATTTTGTAGTAAACCTGAATACAGGGCTGGACACTGATCAGCAGAATGAAACCTTTGTAGGCTAGAACCAAAATGCAATATCCTTGAAAACAAGTACATGGCCTCCCAGTAGGCCTGATGGACACTAAAATACCACTTGTAGGGAATGCTTTTTTCTGTGGGTGCTTTTTCCAAAGAGGTCAAACACTCATTCAACTCAGAGATGAAGCAGCCATCTTCTGAGACGAACACCATTAAGAAATAACCAGTTTAACACAGATATCTTTGCCCAAGCTCAAGGAGGGAGATATTAGAACAGCCCTTGCACACTGTGATGTCCTGTTTGAGATGGATGAGTGTGGTAAAGCACCTGTTAGCTTTGAAGCTAAGGATGGAGCTCAGCTTGGCACCAGGGAAAGGCTAGAAGTGGCTTGGCTTTCCTAGCTAGCAGCAGCCTTCTGGCTCTCATGTCCCCATGGCTGGCAAATAGGTGGTAAGGTTTGTAATGTGAAGACAAACATTGAAATTCTGTGCAAGAGACGGGCAATTGACATGAGACCCCTTAGAAGAAAGCGGTGGGTGGCACATGTTTTCTCCCCTTGCAAGACACTGTATCTCCGTATCAGGGGACTTATGAATGGCAACTGCCAAAACAAACTCACATACAGGAAATCCTGTTGAATATGTCCACCCCCTTTCTAAAGGCCTTTTCACTGACTTGGCACAACTCCTGCTAACCAAGATACGAGACGTAGACTTTTCCCTTTCTCCCTAGTTACAGGCCAGGGGTTGTGCAGCTTAATGACGTTCCCTAGGTTCTTATCTCAGATCTCTGCAAGGCATCTGAATGAGGCAAGAAAGCCCCTTCTCTTTGCTCACCATTTCTTTTCCTGATCCTTTTCTTCCAGAATTTTG
Organism: Aythya marila; assembly: GCF_965140915.1. NCBI lineage: Eukaryota > Metazoa > Chordata > Aves > Anseriformes > Anatidae > Aythya > Aythya marila. The sequence continues at coordinate 23,055,363 of NC_139042.1, read as the reverse complement.
TTTCCTTATTTACATAACACTACAGCACATGTGCTGAAGGTATGTGGGAGTCCAGGCATGTGACAATCATTTTTAGAATTTGCTTGATTGATTTTAAGAGCAAAGAATAAAAAAGCTAAATGACATGGGAAATCTTGTGTGCAGTCCCAAAGCGTTTTTCAATCGCCATTTGAGTGTTCCATCTGGGGGTGATTTCTCACTGAAGGAAATATATTTATGGCCTCTGATGGGTTCCAGAACAAACATAAATATTTTCAGTTTGTGTTTTTTTTTATACAGTAAGGACACGCTGCCTCTTTGAAGGCTGACTTCAGCTTAATATATGCTTTCAAAATCCTGGTGACTCTCCTGTGTGACTTCAAATGCTTTGTTATCTTTGACAGTTATTCCAAAAGTAAAAACCTTATTTTAAAATAAGGGTGGAAAGATATATACATGTCATCATTTTCAGATGAGTAAACTAACTGATTTTAAAACAATTAAAACAAACAAAAAAAGATGGTATTTCTGAAATTCTGCCAGAATTTCTATGGGATACTGCTTAAAAAGCATGTATACTGCTTAAAAAGCATTTTATTTTAAATAACAATGTCATGTACTTTTAAATGATTTTATGTGCTCTACTTTGGTTTTGTTGAATCTGAAAATAGCTTCCTGTAAGTTTTTTAGATAGATGTTTTGTTGGGTTTGCGTTCCTTTTCAGAGACAGGGAGATGAAGATACTCCTGTCATTTTGTGGTTGATGGGTGTTAGCAGAAGAATTATTTTTAGGGAACTTGGAAAAGTGCCGAGGAAGCACAAGGCTAAAAGAGTCCAAAAAAGAAGGAATAGTTACTTCCAAAAGAGGGATCAGCAAACAGGAAGGAAGTGACCTGCTTCTTCCGTCCCTACATATTTTCTCTTGGAGAGAGAATGTATACCTTTCTTTCTCTCCTTAAACGTTTTACAATAAAATTGTGAGAGTCTGGACAAGATGGATTTTTAAAAAGATAATTAGACCGTTCATTTTTTACTACAGAAAGATATTAAATATTACTGTATCCAAGTCCTATTTCAATCTAAATAGCTACCTCAGATGCTAGAACCAGAACCTCCCCTGAATTTTTGTTGTCTGCTAGTCCACAATTCCTCTCCCAAACCACACACAAAAATGTTGGTTTGTGCTGATAAAAACTCATGTGTTCCACTAGAATGAAAACAGCTTATTGGTTCTGGATGATATAGGTTCTGTACAGTGTACACATGTGTATGAAAACCCAAGTTTTTCATAAATCACTTGTCCAAACATTAGCATTCCATCTGAAACTGCATGTCCTGAACAGTCCTGCTGATCCATCTCACACTGCTCAATGGCTAAAAGTTGATTTCCTAAAGGGTGTTGCTTATTTCATGCTCTAAAAAATACCAAGTCATCTTTAAATTAGGTTTCAAAATGTAGAACTACATTGAAGAAAAATCTTTAAAACTGTAGTCACTTCCTTGACCTCATTTCCTGATGAATCTCATTTACTCTATAGCTGCCTTTTAGGGAAACGTTCAAATTTAGCCACCTACAAGCTAAATACTGAATGTAACCTGGCAATTCAGGCTCCAGGTAGAGTAAGTTAAGAGAGACTAATGGTTTGAGGTGATTCATCAAATCCTGCTTAGATTCTTAGCTTAAGACAGAATAAATTCACTTTCTAGAGGTGCCTACCACTTGCCAGCGATTACTGAGGGAGAACTGACAAAGAAGATAAGCATCCAAGGTTATAGGAGATGGCTGTCACTCCTAGTCTGTAAATTCTTCATGAGTTTCTTGTACAGACCAAACTGCATCACACTACATTTCAGCTGCTGCTGGCTAGGATTCACATCCTTGATTGCGTGGGTGAAAAATGGCACAATACCAGGAGTGAGCCAAGCCGTGAGCTGGCACTGTAAACTGGCAAGCTAAACCTTCGCAGACCAAGAAGACTTTTACAAAATTTCATGAATCTTTCTGTAATGAAACCACAGGAGAGATTTTTGTGAATAAACACTAGCATGAGAATACATCAGACAAACCCATTCACATTCCCCTCTACAGAGAAGCACACAAAATAACGTCTATACAAAGAAAAATGAGAGAAAAAGTTTTGCAGCCAAAATCTGGATTAATAATTATCATTACCAATCCCCTACTTTATCTTTGATTGAATCATTACTATCATTACTTACTACTGGCTGCAGCAGCACGCTCACAACATTGGCTGTCTTCTATATTGAATTAAACACTATTTGGCCTCTTAGCTTGCAGAAAACTCAACACACAATGTGTCATCTTTTATTAGCCACACAACACTATGATGCTGTAGTAGTATCTAATAACTCTTCGTTAACATTATATTAACAGCTCTTTCTTTGAAAGTTGAGATCCCTTGTTTCTTAGCCTCCAAGGCTAGACTCGGACTATGGAACATTGGTATTTCTCATTTGACTTCAAAATACAAAAATGGCAGGAAATAAATGATTTTACCATTCACGTTCGCTCAAGGAAGGTTTTTAGAAGTTTAGCTCAACTACAGCTGCTTAGTGAAAGGCTTTGACTTGAGCAAATCAATGAAGCAAATAGGATTTAGTTGCCGTTGAGGGCACGTATGCATGACTGCACAGCTGCGAACACCCAGCACAACACGGACAGGGTGCTGCTCTCCTGCTTGCCAGTGGGCCATGACAGAAAACTCCTTCCACATATTGAAATGTCTAAATGAAATAAGTTACTGCCAGAAATATGTTATTAAGTTGTTGTTTAGTGTTTCACCTGCTCACACACCCCAGTGCCCCCAAATCAGTGAAGAAATGGTGAGGGAAGGCCCCAGCTGACACAAACTGGGATGAACATTTCATCTGCTCCTGCACAGGCCTGGTGACTCTGTGATGCCAGAAGACTGTGGATGGAGTTCCCTGTTCTCCCTAAGAAAGCCAGGAGCATCACACTTACATCTGAACTACTCATTTAGGTTTTCCTGTAGTCAAAGGAGAGGAACGTGCACCTACACACATGAACTCTGCATCAGTCAGCTCTGAAAATAAAGAAAGGATCCTAGGATTATTAGCAGATTTTCCAAATACTCAAACAGCTGACGCATTGAGAAAGCAGAGTAATTCCTTAGAAAAACTGAAGAGCCTAATGACTTCTGAAAACAAGAAAATATTCCTTTTATGTGATATTCAAATGGATATTCAATATTCCAGAGGGTAGGAACAAAACTAATATTGTATCAGTTTTTTTAAAGTATCAGCAAGGTCAATACAGGCAACTGCAACACAGAGAGCCTGATGTTCATTCAGGAATGGCTGGATTTGATTAATAAAGAACTGAAGTATTAAAATACAATGCCATAAGCATAGGTTTATGGAAGGTAGATTTTATTAAACTAGCTATCTTTTTAGGATTGCAAACTTGGTTAAGAAAGTTAAAAGTGTAGTTTTGTATTTCTGTTTGGCAATTGTATTTGTACCTTACCAAATTGTAAAACGAGAACCAAGAAATCAATGTATTACAACAAGAATTGATTAAAAGACAGATATCAGCTAATCCTCAGCATTGGTTGAGAGAATCGTATCGTAATTCATCCAGTGGAGTTACAGAGATCAGTTCTCAGTCCTGTACCAATTAACCTTACTATTAATGACATAAAAGAAACAAAAAAGTATATTTCTATAAAGTCTACAGGCAAAACACAACAGTAGTAGATAGAAAAAATAGCAAAATGGTCATCTAATTTGAATAGCACTTTGAAAACTGAACGGAAGCAAACGGTATATGAGATATTAATACTAACTGATACAGAATTGCATATCCCGAAACAAAGCCTACATGCCACAGGGACAGAATAAGGCTTTCTATTCCTGGAAAGCACTGATTATGAAAAAAGGCCTGAGACCAGGATGACTAATGTGCTGAAAACAGGCTGCTATTCTTGAGACCTGAAGAGCTATGGAGAGCCTTTTCAAGCAGGATAAACAAAAGCAAAAACAGGAAAACTCCACTGCTGAACTGCCACTGTCTTTGCAACTACTGCTGGGTGCTCAGTCCCATTCTGGTGTCTGCAACTCGAGAAAGATGCTGATGAACTAGAGGACAATCAGGAAAGGCAACTGTAATTAATGACCGGAAAACTTGTCTTAAAGCTTAGATTAGTTGACCATGAGAAAGTTACAGTGTCACTTAATCATCTTCTTTAATGCCCTGATTTTCGCGAACACATTGAGCCACTCGACCAAAAACGCCTTTTTATACAATACAAGCCATCAGGCACTTCCAGGGCGTGATTCATTACATCCTAATAAAAATGTCTAAACAGCTCACCCGAACCGCACCCTGAAAGTGCGTACGTCTGTCCCATGGCTATCGGGAAAGCCTAGTTTGACTATGTCAGATGCAATATAAACACCAAAGATGCCTACATATGAGGTGAGACGACTTCCATGCCTGCAAAGCACAAATACGATGAACAGAAATTTGCTAACAGACAGCCCTTCGTTCAGTAATATCCAATGGCTGGAATTTTAAACTAGACAAATGCATTAAAGAAGTTAACACAAAGGGAAGGAAATTAACTACAGAAATGCTATTAAGGCTGATTCCTCCATTAGTGGAAATTTTAAATTAAGATTTTTTTTTTTTTGGAAGATGTGCTTTAGCTCAGACAGAAATTAATTCAGAGAAGCCATAAAGCCTGCTCTATGAGGAGAACAGATTGGATGACACAATGGTTTTTCTGGTTGTATAATTTATGACTCGTTGAATACATTAGTAGAAAAAATATCAGTGAGAACAATCTTTCATTGGTAAAAGGAAGATACAGATGTTTGTCCTGGTTTCAGTTAGCACAGAATTAATTTTCTTCCTAGTAGCTGGTGGAATGCTGTGTTTTGGCTTAGAATGAGAAGAGTGCTGATAACACCCCGATGCTTTAATTGTTGCAGAGCAGTGCTTATACTAAGCCAAGGACATCTCAGCCTTTGCTCTGTCCTGCCAACGGGCAGGCTGGGGGGTGCAGTAAGAGCTGGGAGGGGACAGACCCAGGACAGGTGACCCAAACTAGCCAAAGGGGTATTCCATACCATCTGACGTCATGCTAAACAATATATAGGGGTGGCTAGCCGGGGGGAGGGGGCCGGACTGCTCGGGGTTAGGCTGGGCATCGGTCAGCGGGTGGTGAGCAATTGCATTGTGCATCACTTGTTTGTACATACTATTATTACTTTCGTATTATCACCATTGTATCATCATTATTATTATTATTATTATTATTTTCCTGTCTTATTAAACTGTCTTTATCTCAACTCACGGGCTTCACTTTCCATTTCTCTCCCCCGTCCCAGAGAGGGAGGGGGGAGGGTGAGCGAACGGCTGCGTGGTGTTTAGCTGCCAGCCGGGTTAAACCACGACAGTCTTTTTGGCGCCCAACGTGGGGCACGAAAGGTTGAGATAACGGCAGATCTGACCAGAGTGTGTTAAACTAAAATTGGTATAAGTATTAGACCTGCTTAATAGTCACTTGTCATAATGCTGATTGCTTTAATCTCAACTGTGCTGCGCCTGTTTTCCAAATTGAGTATTATAGCACGTTATTTTCCGTATGTGCTCTCTGTCATGTTGTTTATCCTCTCCGGGCCCTGGTTTCAGACCATTATGGTACTGTGTGTTGTATCAGTGGCTTATGAGATGATGAAATATCTGGCCATGACTCTAACCTGGTATTTGTACTCAGTAACATCTTCGATTCTATACTTTGGAAACTGTATTTTGGAAACTATTAGCAATTGTATCTGTTGCCTTTTTTCATTAGGGAGTCAATCTGTGGAGGGGAAAGGGGAAGATAATTTTTCTTACTTGATCACTCTCCCTTTCTCCTTCACCACCCCTGTACCCTCCTTGATCACTCTCCCTTCCTCCTTCACCACCCTCTTATCCTCCGAGTTTATTACAATAGCTCTCCAAGATATTGAATATCCTTGGGATACTCAGACCAGCATAGTCCTGTTGTTCTGCCTCCTGAATGCACTTCAGGTTCTGCTTAAAGTTAAACAACTACTTAGGAAGCTCATCCGGAGATCTGCCCGGAGGCAGTATAGTTGTGGGTGGCAGGGAGTATGGGAGGATATGGGCAGGCATCTAGACCAGTTGGCACCCCCAGTGTTTTGGAAATTCACCCCTGAACAAGTGCAAAATCCTCAAAAACTGGCAGAATGCTTGAATAAAAGGTGTCGCGATTCGGGAAGTTCCAAAGTAACACAAATCATTGTAACATGCTGGGGCCTGGCTTACGCCTATCGAGCTGCCATGGATACTGCTATCAACTTAGTGACAGACCCTGCGGCCACTCCAAGTCCCGTGACAGATCCAACGGCCACTGTGACCCCTACGGTGGACTCTGCAGCCGCTCCAGTCCCAGCTTCTGCAGATGCTCCAGTCCCAGCTCCTGCAGCCACTCCAGTCCCAGCTCCTGCAGCCGCTCCAGTCCCAGCTCCTGCAGCCGCTCCAGTCCCAGTTCCTGAAGCCGCCCCAGTCCCAGCTCCTGAAGCCGCCCCAGTCCCAGTTCCTGCAGTCGCTCCAGTTCCAGCTCCGGCCGCTACTCCAGTCCCAGTTCCTGCAACTGCTCCAGTCCCAGCTCCTGAAGCTGCTCCAGCTCCAGCTCCTGAAGCCGCTCCAGCTCCAGCTCCTGCAGCTGCTCCAGTCCCAGTTCCTGCAGTCGCTCCAGTTCCAGCTCCGGCCGCTACTCCAGTCCCAGTTCCTGCAACTGCTCCAGTCCCAGCTCCTGAAGTCGCTCCAGCTCCAGCTCCTGAAGCCGCTCCAGCTCCAGCTCCTACTGCTGCTCCAGTCCCAGCTCCTGCAACTGCTCCAGCTCCAGCTCCAGCTCCTGTAGCCGCTACAGCTCCGGTTCCTGCAACTGCTCCAGCTCCTGTAGCCGCTCCAGCTCCTGTGGCCGTGTCAGAGAAACGAGCTGTAGCAGTGCAAGTTGACCCTGCAGAGGGCATTCCAACCCCTGTGGCAGACCCTGTAACAAAGTCAGAGAAACGAGCAGTAGCAGTGCAAGCTGCCCCTGTAGAGAAGGTGAAAATATGGTATAGAAATTCAAGTCGTTTAGAACGCAGAGAGTCTTCTGCCAATCCAGGTAAGGCTTCTGCCAAAACTAAGTATAGAGATGACGAAGATGATGACGACGCTGGGCCGTCAAGGATTCAGGAGGAGGAAGATGAGGATGCCGAAAGAGCAACAGTAACTACCCGAAGCCTAAACGAGCGCGAGCTACGAGATGTGCGAAAAGATTTTGGTCGCTGTATAGGTGAGCAGCTTGTCACCTGGCTGCTCCGGTGCTGGGACTCTGGAGCCAATTGTGTGGAATTAGACGGCAGGGAAGCCAAGCGGCTGGGATCCCTTGCTCGAGACGCCGGCATTGACAAAGCAATTGCAGATGGAGCACGACCCACCAGCCTCTGGAGGCGTCTCCTCTCAGCGGTGAGGGAAAGGTATCCCTTCAAGGAAGATATTTTATGTCTACCAGGCAAGTGGACCACTATGGAGAAGGGAATCCAGTACCTGAGGGAATTAGCCGTACGGGAAGTGATTTATGAGGATCCAGACCTCAAACAAACATCCACAGATCCAGATGAAGTCAAGTGTACACGACCCATGTGGCGGAAGTTTGTACGGAGTGCACCATCATCATATGCCAGCTCATTGGCAATAATGGCCTGGAAAGAGGGTGAGGAACCCACAGTGGGTGAAGCGGCTAAACAACTCCGGCAGTACGAAGAAAGTCTCTCCTCTTCCTTACAGGCCTGCGTCTCAGCTGTGGAGAAACTTTCTGAAAAGGTTCACCAACTTGAAGAGAATCTATTGTCCTCCCCACCTGAACCAACCAGTGCCCACCGACCAAAGGAGAACACTTGGGAGAAACTTTCTGAAAAGGTTCACCAACTTGAAGAGAGATTATTCTCCTTCGCACCTGTACAAAGCAGTGTCTCAGCTGTCAGGGGTAGGCGTTCACCCACACAAGGAAGACGATATGGTGGGTACTCACCCCGTGCCACCCTGTGGTTTTACTTACGAGACCATGGAGAGGACATGAGAAAGTGGGATGGAAAATCTACCGCGACCCTAGAGGCACGGGTACGTGAGTTGCAAAAGAAAACAATCAGGAAAAAGGGATTCTCCGAAAAGTTTGCTGCTCCAACTTCCAGCAGACAGTCCTTCAAACACAGAAACGAGGAAGATTCTGACCAGGATTAGGGGGGCCCTGCCTCCAGCCAGGGGGAGGAAAGGGACAATCGAGTTTATTGGACTGTGTGGATTCGATGGCCTGGCACATCACGCGCACAGAAGTATAAGGCTTTAGTAGACACCGGTGCACAATGTACTATAATGCCATCGAGCTATAAAGGACCAGAGCCCATCTATATTTGTGGAGTGACAGGGGGATCTCAGCAGTTGACTGTATTGGAGGCTGAAGTGAGTCTGACTGGGAATGAGTGGGAAAAGCACCGCATTGTGACTGGTCCGGATGCTCCATGTATCCTTGGCATAGACTATCTTAGAAGAGGATACTGCAAGGACCCAAAAGGGTTCCGGTGGGCTTTTGGTATTGCTGCCTTAGAGACAGAGGGCATTAAACAATTATCTACCTTGCCTGGTCTCTCAGAGGACCCCTCTGTTGTGGGGTTGCTGAGGGTCGAAGAACAGCAAGTGCCAATTGCTACCACAACTGTGCACCGGCGGCAATATCGCACCAACCGAGACTCCCTGATTCCCATCCATAAGCTAATTCGTCAATTGGAGAGCCAAGGAGTGATCAGCAAGACTCATTCACCTTTCAATAGTCCCATATGGCCAGTGCGAAAGTCTAATGGCGAGTGGAGACTAACAGTGGACTATCGCGGCCTGAACGAAGTCACGCCACCACTGAGTGCTGCAGTGCCGGACATGCTGGAACTTCAGTATGAACTTGAATCGAAGGCAGCCAAGTGGTACGCCACAATTGATATCGCTAATGCATTTTTCTCCATCCCTCTAGCAGCAGAGTGCAGGCCACAATTTGCCTTCACTTGGAGGGGAGTCCAATATACCTGGAATAGGCTGCCCCAGGGGTGGAAACACAGCCCTACCATTTGCCATGGGCTGATCCAGTCTGCACTAGAGCAGGGGGAAGCTCCTGAACACCTGCAGTACATCGATGACATTATTGTGTGGGGTGACACAGCAGAGGAAGTTTTCGAGAAAGGGAAGAAAATAGTCCAAATCCTTCTGAAAGCCGGTTTTGCCATAAAACAAAATAAAGTCAAAGGACCTGCACGGGAGATCCAGTTTTTAGGAATAAAATGGCAAGATGGACGTCGTCAAATCCCAATGGATGTGATCAACAAAATAACAGCTATGTCTCCACCAACTAACAAAAAAGAAACACAGACTTTCCTAGGTGTTGTGGGGTTTTGGAGAATGCACATCCCAAATTACAGTCTGATTGTAAACCCACTCTACCAAGTAACTCGTAAGAAGAATGAGTTTGAATGGGGCCCTGAACAACGACAAGCCTTTGAACAAATCAAGCAGGAAATAGTCCATGCAGTAGCCCTTGGGCCAGTTCGAACAGGACCAGATGTAAAGAATGTGCTCTACACTGCAGCCGGGGAGAACGGCCCCACCTGGAGCCTCTGGCAGAAAGAACCTGGGGAAACTCGAGGTCGGCCTCTGGGGTTTTGGAGTCGGGGATACAGAGGATCTGAGGCCCGCTATACTCCAACTGAAAAGGAGATATTGGCAGCATATGAAGGAGTTCGATCTGCTTCGGAGGTGGTCGGTACTGAAGCGCAGCTCCTCCTAGCACCCCGATTACCGGTACTAGGCTGGATGTTCAAGGGAAGGGTCCCCTCTACGCATCATGCAACTGATGCTACATGGAGCAAGTGGGTTGCACTGATTACTCAGCGGGCTCGAATAGGAAACCCCAGTCGCCCAGGAATATTGGAAGTGATCATGGACTGGCCAGAAGGCAAATACTTTGGGATATCATCAGAGGAGGAGGTGGGTCGTGCTGAAGAAGCCCCACTGTACAACCAGTTGCCAGAGAATGAAAAGAAATATGCCCTGTTCACTGATGGGTCCTGTCGTATTGTGGGGAAGCATCGGAGATGGAAGGCTGCTGTATGGAGTCCTACGCGACGAGTTGCAGAAGCTGCTGAGGGAGAAGGTGAATCGAGTCAGTTTGCAGAAGTGAAAGCCATTCAGCTGGCTTTAGACATTGCTGAACGAGAAAAATGGCCAGTTCTCTATCTCTACACCGATTCATGGATGGTAGCAAATGCCCTGTGGGGATGGTTACAGCAATGGAAGCAAAACAACTGGCAGCGTAGGGGCAAACCTATCTGGGCTGCTGCATTGTGGCAAGATATTGCTGCTCGGGTAGAGAACCTGGCTGTGAAAGTACGCCACGTAGATGCTCATGTGCCCAAGAATCGGGCTACTGAAGAACATCAAAACAACCAGCAGGTGGATCAGGCTGCTAAGATTGAAGTAGCTCAGGTGGACCTGGATTGGCAGCATAAAGGTGAATTATTTATAGCCCGATGGGCCCATGACACCTCAGGCCATCAAGGTAGAGATGCAACATACAGATGGGCTCGTGATCGAGGGGTGGACTTGACCATGGACGCTATAGCACAGGTTATTCATGACTGTGAAACATGTGCTGCAATCAAGCAAGCCAAACGGTCAAAGCCTCTTTGGTATGGAGGACGATGGCTGAAATATAAATATGGAGAGGCCTGGCAGATTGATTACATCACACTCCCTCAAACTCGCAATGGCAAGCGCCACGTACTTACAATGGTGGAAGCAACCACCGGATGGCTGGAAACATATCCTGTGCCTCATGCCACCGCCCGGAACACCATCCTGGGCCTTGAAAAGCAAGTCCTATGGCGACATGGCACCCCAGAAAGAATAGAATCAGACAATGGGACTCACTTCCGAAACAACCTTATAGACACTTGGGCCAAAGAACATGGTATTGAATGGGTGTATCACATCCCCTATCATGCACCAGCCTCCGGGAAAGTTGAACGATACAATGGCCTGTTAAAGACTACCTTGAAAGCAATGGGCGCTGGGACGTTCAAAAACTGGGATACGCATTTGGCAAAGGCCACCTGGTTAGTCAATACTAGGGGATCTACCAACCGAGCTGGACCTGCCCAATCAAACCTGTTACGTACTGTAGATGGGGATAAAGTTCCTGTAGTGCATGTAAAAAATATGCTGGGTAAAACAGTCTGGGCTACTCCTGCCTCAGGAAAAGGCAAACCTATTCGTGGAATTGTTTTCGCTCAGGGACCTGGATATACTTGGTGGGTAATGCAAAAGAACGGAGAGGTCCGGTGTGTACCTCAAGGAGATTTAATACTGGGTGAGAATAGCCCATGAACTGAATTGCACCATGTTAAATAGTATATTATACTGTATATTATCACTACCATGATTACTATAGGTGACTAATTAGAATGTATGGAAAAGAGTGTAACCTGAGCATGACATAAATGGTATGGAATAAGGGGTGGATAGATGTCCTGGTTTCAGTTAGCACAGAATTAATTTTCTTCCTAGTAGCTGGTGGAATGCTGTGTTTTGGCTTAGAATGAGAAGAGTGCTGATAACACCCCGATGCTTTAATTGTTGCAGAGCAGTGCTTATACTAAGCCAAGGACATCTCAGCCTTTGCTCTGTCCTGCCAACGGGCAGGCTGGGGGGTGCAGTAAGAGCTGGGAGGGGACAGACCCAGGACAGGTGACCCAAACTAGCCAAAGGGGTATTCCATACCATCTGACGTCATGCTAAACAATATATAGGGGTGGCTAGCCGGGGGGAGGGGGCCGGACTGCTCGGGGTTAGGCTGGGCATCGGTCAGCGGGTGGTGAGCAATTGCATTGTGCATCACTTGTTTGTACATACTATTATTACTTTCGTATTATCACCATTGTATCATCATTATTATTATTATTATTATTATTTTCCTGTCTTATTAAACTGTCTTTATCTCAACTCACGGGCTTCACTTTCCATTTCTCTCCCCCGTCCCAGAGAGGGAGGGGGGAGGGTGAGCGAACGGCTGCGTGGTGTTTAGCTGCCAGCCGGGTTAAACCACGACAATGTTCTAAGAAGGATTCCTCTCCAATCCACAAAATATAAAGAAACAGAAGTCTGAGTGCCTGTCGGTACTGGATTTCTCTTCATACATCCAGGTACAAATATAACTTGTGTGATCAGATTATCTGTGAGATACAGGTAATAATTTCCTACCATGCCAAACACACTTTGGCAAAACTGAACCTGATTTAAGGGTTATTCTGTATAATAGACCTCAGGGGAATATGAAAATAGAGGCAACTTACCGGATGGTTTAATTTTCAGGGAATATTTTAAGAAGAAAAAGTCAAATGAGAAACTATATTGCCAGAATCATTTTAACTATTGCCTTATAACTAGAAGTGAAAACCATGTAAAACTGTTTGCCGTAAGAAAAGGCTTATATAGAAAAGTGAAGATCTCTGAAGAGAGAGCTCTGTGCTCTACATGTATATTCCAACCATATTCCATGGACTGAGTGGATGTCTGTCGAACATAAAAGGATTATGGCTGAAATGCTATCATTGACAGCAAGTTCACATGCACATGAAGATGGATCATCCTGAGACTAAAGGCACCTCTTTGTCTATAACAAAGGTGACAGATCACCCACAGATGCCTGGTCATCTGCTACTGAATGAAGCTGAATGAATATAAAGATTGAAGCACCATTCCTTCTATAGGATACTGAATTAAAAGTTGTTTCATACTTGGGTGTACAAGGAAGCCTGTGGGAATGCTGTATGCATTACAGAATTAGGTATTCCACCCCCAAAATACATAAATAGTTTTGTAAATACGGGTAGAATCGAAAACATCTTTCAGAGGAATGAGGGTAGACAATGTTTGGCAATGCTGTTTCATAAACCGTGATCTTACTGTAAATTCTATTAGTTACAAACATCAGATGTTGTTATGGGACATCACTTTGCATCAAACACAATGACAAGCTATATTAGCATAATGGGTTGTTATTCCCAGATCCATGTGATCAGTACTCCATGGCAACCCAATGATAATGAACGGCTTTGTTCGTGTGTCAGTAAGAAAGCATATACAAAATTATATGAAGCACGAACCTCAAGTACCTGAAATGGTGCATAAGGCTTTTAATAAATTAGGAATTTAAAACATTGCCATTGACACTTCTTTCCATATAGACACAAGAAGAGGCACAGAACATTTCACTATGTTCTCTGCCTTCTCAGTTAGCCATCTCCATGGTGGGGACTGAGCTTCTCCAAGACACTTTCACTCATTTCTCAAGTCAGTTGAGCAGTTGGGCGCTTAAATCTGACACATGGAACAGAAACCAGAAACACAATCCAAACGATAGCTCAGAACAGGATCCAGCACTGCCAGACCCAACACCTCCTGTAATGCATCCTTACAAGGGCATCACATGCTTGGACCACTTCAGGTGTAAAAAGCAGAGCAGAAAAGCAACTCCTCTTCTTATTAATTTGGTTGTTTACTGGTTTTTATATAACAGATTTCTGATTCAGTACAGTGTATTCTTGCAATATTAGCTTCCACTAAGTAACAGGAGCACAACATGTAAAAAAATATACAGGAGTTTTTGAAAGCTATTAAGTGAACATTATGCTTTTTATGTACCAAGTCCAGGCCAACCAGGATCAAGCTACTAATCCAAACTAAATCAGTCTTTCACATGAGATAAGAAGATTCCAGGATGATGACCAACAAAGTGAATGTTCACTTGCACCAATAAATGTTATTCTCTTCATTTTAACCAGCAGTAAATGCTGCATTTACAACAATAACATTTGTTGCAAGTTATTTTCTTAGCATTTTTAAAGAGAATGAATGAAAATGTGAAAGGATGACACTGAAGCAGATTATTTTAAAGAGCCTGGATATATTAAAATTAACCCTCATGTATACTAGGCAGTTAAGGAAAACCACACGGGTGGATCCTTTTCCTGCAGCCAGACCCAGCCTAACTGGCTCCTACTGCCCACTTAGGTGAAAGCACAACAAAAACCCTGGGACTTGGCACTTTGTGCATGGGTCCACTTTGTTAGATTTTTGCTACCAGACAAATCAGCACTTGGACATCAGATATGAAGGATGACAGAGAATGAAAAGTCACTACTTAAAGAAACACGATTACGTGGTTCACATGTTTAGACAGGTCTCAGATGTATGTCAAGTACATACACTAGCTCAATATTTTTAGTTTATCTACCAAAATTTATATGCCCGTTTTCCAGCCCACAGAGGAATTTGGATTCAAATGGCCGCCTTAGTCACAGCAGATATAAACACTTCTCATTTACTTTGCCTTTACTGACAGAAGGACATAGACAGAAGCAAACAAAGAAGCTATTCCTTGGCAACTAACTCTATAGTAAATGCAACAAAATTAATTTAAAATTAATTTTAATTTTGTTTAATTAATTAATTCAAAATCTGTCTTTAAAGATAAGGCTGGACAAGCATCCTGAAACGCTGAAAGTCAAAAGGGTAATCTTCTACTCAATACTGCAGGAAAGACGATGTCATGGAAGTGAGTCACAACAGGTGAAATTGCAAACATCAGGAATAAGAATTGACAAATTATATATATAAATATATTTTATATAAAACTTTATATTGTATTTTGATTTTATGGTTCTGTAAAGACAAATCAAAGATAATGTCCTTTTCCTGAAAAAAAACAAACACACAAAACCATGGTCTAAAACTTTGTGTGGAATACTATAATGCAATAATTTAAAACTAGGGTACGTGGGCTTTTAAAAAATACACATTAAATCAGTCTAACTCTAATTCCACTGACGTAAGCAGTTAAACACCCCCTGTTCTTTAGTATATCTTGCTTAAACTATCTCAGAACAATGTGACAGTTCTTGTACAGTTTGTGGAAAACCACAGCGATAATTTCAATCCACAATAAATACAATGTACAAGATTTAAAACAAACAAAAGAGATTTAAAAAGTTTTCTAGTCATTGATTGTACTGATCTTTTGTGTCATAAAACTTTAATGACAGAAGATCATTTTCTGTATTAACTAGCAAGATGTTTTATGTGTCTGCACGCACACATATATAATAATAATATATAGATTCAAACTTGTCATCCAAGTGTTTCAAATGCTGCTTCTATGAAATATGTAAGCACATTCAACATAATAAATGCAAACTACATCAACTTGAAATGGCATTTCTGTATTTCATATAATATAAAATAAAAATGTATAACAAAAGGCCACGCCCTGAGGATATTATTATAATGTACATGTAAGCTTTAAAATGCATGGCATCTAAGCCAGGTGGGCTTTAATAGGATTTACAAATAATTTGAAATCTGGTATGTGAATGTTTAGGATGCACTAGGTGTGCAAGAGGATCTAACGTACTATACACCATTTTGAACTTAATTCAGAAAAATGATTGATGGAAATAATTGGTAGCAACTTTGTAGACATTACCTCGTTACTTTGCTGGACTAGGTGCCTTTTTCTAACACAAAAGCGACAGCATAAGGTAAATATATGCATAATGTAATAATGTCTATATGGTGAACTAGTAATAATGATGTTAATAGGCAGAAAGTCATTCTAAGTATCGATTAATTTCATAAGAAATTAAATTTACACAAATCTCTGCCTTGCCAGTAGTGTGATGCTTCCATTTTTCTCCTTGAAGGAGTACTGTTTGTTCTAAAGGAAATGCAAGAAAACCCTTACTTGTAATTGCCATTCTCAGCAGCTCTGCTGTAGCTGACATAGGTCTGGATTTCCTACTTTGGGCTAAACACAGCTGGGAATTTGCACAGGTGCAGCCAGACACGTCCATGTGTCTTCTCTCACCAGAGACAACAAAGACGGTCAATGCTTCTCCTTCCAGTGGAGAGTTGGCAGTTGCAGTACAGTTTAGAAATGTAGACATCCTAGACATCCTCTCCTTTTTCTTTGCTGATATTTATATATTCTAATTTAGGAATTAACATCAATGTCATGAACATACAATTTACCTTCCAAATCCCTAATGCAGCTATAAAATAAAATAAAGCCCAGAGTCCATTCCTGCAGTACCCCACTGCTCACCTCATCCTACTGTAACAAGGAGCTACCAGGAACCACAATTCATTAACAGTGCCTCATGCCGGCTTTTAACACATTGCTTATAAAACGATAATGCTTGAAATTATGATGAGTGACAGTCAAATATTCACTGATACCTGAATACACGGCTTGCTTTCTTCATTCACTGACAACGCTATCAACAGCCCCCACACCTGTCCCCTTGCCCATCCTCACTAACAGATCACAGGACAGATGAGCTTTTTCTATTAGCTTACACACTACCTATTATACTGGAGATGAAACATGTGTTAGGAGGTTATCTGCTGCTGCATTACAAGTAATAATAAATGGAAAAGTAATCTGGTCAGAGTATTTCTTTCTAAACCTACGTTTAGATAATGCAGCGTCTCTTGCATTACCTCATGGGACTCATTGGCTTTCAGAAGTCAAAGTGGTAAGTGAGGCAATAAAGTACATGTATGATTAATCTGATACCAAATTAACCAGTTGTTGACCCAGTTAACACAGGAGTCACCTGCTGTTCTCCACACCTGGTAACATTTAACACTTTCTGCCACTGGCCCTACACCCTGACCCGAGGCGAGGTGTGCAGGGTGCTGGGGGAATGTCCCCAGGCAGGAGCAGGCCGCACACCAGGACTCCCGTGCTGCATTCTGCACCTGAGAGGGGACTTCTCCGTCTATCACCTCCCACATCTCCAGGCTATTCTCTTCTTAACTCCAGCTTTCACTACCCAGTTTCAGCTCACTACTGTGTCTTCCCCACTTCAGGCTCGCCATCCTCATCCCGGGCTCCAGTTCCCCATTTCCCTCACCCAGCCACACGCGCTCGCCTTCTCCTTGCAGCCCTCCCATCCCTCCCTTCTCCTCTCCCTATCCTTTCACCCTCTTCCAGTTTCCCCTTGGCCCTGTCTCCTACCAGCCACTCTTCACTTCCACTCCCTCTGCCCACAAAGTGTCAGTTCTCCCCTTTCCAAACCCTCCCCCATGACGACTCCCTTGCCTCTCTTCCCTTCACTCCCTCTGGCTCTCCTTCCTGGGCTTTTTACCCAAATTCACTTTCTCCTCTGCACGCGGTTTCTTTTTACATTCACCTTACCAGTGCAGTTGGCTGCACAGCTCCTGTCCCACATCCTTCCCCAGGATCCTCTTCAAGAGAATTTTTAACATGAACCAGCTATGGCATTTTTTTATATTTTCACATTCTCAGGGAGGGCTGAACCACTTCTGTAGAAAATTCCAAAATTCACCTTCTGGGACATTCAGAAGTGATTTAGAAGTGTTTTAACCCAAAATGCTGAGCAAATGAAAACTTACGGCAACAGAAAATGGGTTTTTGGTGAAAAAAAAAAAAAAAAAGGCAAAGTAATATGCACAGATAATCATTAACAAACATTCTCTTTTTTTTTTTTTACTATCATCACATAAAATTCCAACCTGTCTATATTAACATTTTTTTTTTTTACTGTTCATTAAAATAACAATCCAATGATTCCAGTCATTTTACTTGCTGGGTAAATCTCCAGTTTCCTGTAGCACCCAGTACTACCTCCCCTGCCCCCTTCTGCTTGAACATGATAGACAAATGAGTAAAATAATTGCACTTTTAAATTTCATTTCCCTTGAAAATATTTCCATCTTCTATTTTATGACATACATACTTAAGACTCACAATGGAGAAGCTTAGACTTCATTTACTACAAACCCAACTGATTCTGTGTTTCAAAAGCAATACTTTCAAGCTTTTGATCCCCATTCTTGATCACGCACTCATCCCAGTAAAGAACACATACATTGCTCTGCCACATATTCCTTCCTATGAGTAACAGAACCAAAATCAAAATAACTGAGTAGCACTGGTTCTGATGGCACACAGATCACGCAGATAAAGGGTATGCTGAAGTTACTTGTTTCAGACATATTCCTTCCAAGTAAAAGAATTATAGCTAAGTAATTTTCTCCCCATTTAAAGCATCGGTAGCAAGAAATATGCACCCTGTGGAATTTAAAATAATCCAAGGACATTTCCATTTTAAAATTACTACTTGCTGCCAATTAAAAATCTCATTACAAGTAATAACTAGTTGAGTCATGATTCACAGTGTGTTGTTTGCCTACCAACAATCTGGAGGAAGGATGGTTCTTGCAGTAAAGGAACAGAAGACAGAGTTTTATTTCCAGTTCTAACACAGGTTTCACGTGTAATCTTGTGTTTTTTGGTTAATTTCTCTGTCTCAATTTGCCTTGCAATAGCAATAAAGGAATAATACCTCTGTCTTGTGTATGCACGTAATAATGCTGAAAGAATTAAAGTCTGTAAAGCTTCTAGATGGGAAACACTGAATGAGTATTATTATAACGTGCATTACTGCAAGGTATTTGCAGCAGTTTCCCTGCATTTAAGCTAAGGAATGCCAATTTTTCACCCTGTGAATGGATTTTAAAATCAGCAATACT
Source organism: Aythya marila (assembly GCF_965140915.1). Taxonomy (NCBI): domain Eukaryota; kingdom Metazoa; phylum Chordata; class Aves; order Anseriformes; family Anatidae; genus Aythya; species Aythya marila. The sequence continues at coordinate 23,036,684 of NC_139042.1, read as the reverse complement.
GCGAGTTTTGTGTGCATTCCTTACAAAGGTGTGACTGCAGCTTGTCTCACAGCTGGGGCATTTGCAAAGACTTTCACAGCATGGGTTTTCTTATGCCAAAGAAGATGAGAAGCTTGTGCTGCCATTTTTCTTCAGGTGGACTTCTTTTCTTCACTACCTAACAGCCTTATTTTACATATTCTGTAGAACCTGAGGTATCTTTACTCTTCCCTGATTTTTTTCTGAATTTCATCAACATGTTCAAAAAAGGCAGGCAGACTGAATAAGCAGTGGAAAGGAAGTGAAAAATTATTCCAGTTATAAGGGGATGAATTGCAAAATCTAATGTCAAGTAGCTTAGACTACTTTCAACCTGTGACATTTCTGTAATCCTCATAGACTAAAACTGATTCTGAATATATACAACAATGTATTATTGCAAATATATGCAGGAGCCTACTCTATACACTGCTCAGGAAAGAACTTTGGCTAGAAATCTATACTGATAATCTTCTGTGTAAAAAGGCAAATTGATCCGGACTTTTAAAGACATTCATAAATAACAATCAGAAATGCAGTAAGAAAGATAATTATGTATGGTTCTCCTCAAGAGATCTTACTTTAGGGAATCAATATCAAAACAAACAAAGAGATAAATGGACATCCTTTGAAGTTTAACTTACTCCACATACAGACTGAGACTCTTCAAAGACACAGAGACATAGAAGAGTTAGATATCCAGAGATTAGGAAAACATGTTAGTATAATTGTCATCATTAATAGGAGAATTCCGGCAAAACAATACCTTTGGCAGACTTCTGTGCTGAGCCAGGCACTACTGGTTACTTAAGAACTCAAGGGGATATTTATGAGTCTTTCTAAGTCAAGACTTTCAAAATAACACCAAAACCATCTGTAACTTGATGATTATAAATAAAGCCAAAAGCAATAACAATCAAGATGTTACATTCTTTTGATCAATCCTTGTCTAACACCAACACACCTAACATCCTCATATTTTAACGACACAGCAATCATGTTTTCCTGCTCCCTTACCAACTAGTGAAGACCACAGTCACCTCTCTGCTTGTACGTGTTAGTACTGCATTTGATGATAGCAAATTTCTGAAAATGTAGAATGTATTCAGAATAAAGATCAGATGGTGTTTGTCTCAAAAGGGTCCATGTCTGAGACTTCTGCTATGGCTGCAACCGCATAATTAAGTTCCTTATCAGGGATACATTCCCCAGGAGACAAGGGATGTGTGTCACTACATCAATCCCACAGGATTTACAAAACAACACTCAGATTTCTCTTCAAACTAGTGGCCTGAAAAGCACCCCAAAATCTCCCTGCAGAGCTGTGGAAAAGCTGACTCTCCCAGGTGGCCCTGTAACTGCACCAATGGCCTTGTTATCTGTGCACTAACATCAGCGCTGGTGGTGGTCTCACTATATTTGTGATCTCTGTACCTCATGCAGAGGAGGAAGCAAGCGGCACTCAACAGCTTAGTGATGCCACTGCTACTGGCAGAAAGCAAACCACGAAGCCCATGTTTTTCTGATGTGTTTTCATTCAGCCACTTGCTTCAGCAGGCTCTGCTGTCTGCTGTCAATAAAAAAGTTTTGAATGTGACCGTAATTTGAAATATACAGAAGACCGTATTTATGAAATTGCCAGCCTTCTCAGTAGTTCCTGAAAGGAGCCCGTACTCCCGAGCCCTGGACTTTCACAAGCCCTGCCTTTCCCCATATCACAAGTGCCATATCATGGGCTCTCCAGCACCTGGCCAGCATGGGCCTTCACCTTGCTGGTGAAGACAGAGGTAAAGAAGGCACTGAACACCTCAGCATCTGCTGTCAGTACATCTCTTGCCCCATTCTGTGATGGGGCCACAATTTCCTTGTTCAGCCTTTTGCCACAAATGAATCAAGAGAGTCTTTATTAGAATCACAGAATCATTAAGGTTGGAAAAGACCTCCAAGACCATCTGGTCCAACCATCCCCTACCACCAATGTCACCCACTAAACCATGTCCCCAAGCACCACGTCCAACCTCTCCTTGAACACCCCCAGGGACGGTGACTCCACCACCTCCCTGGGCAACCCGTCCCAGTGCCTGACTGCTCTTTCTGAGCAGAAATGTCTCCTCATTGCCAACCTGAACCTCCCCTGGCACAACTTGAGGCCATTCCCTCTGGTCCTATCACTGGTTACCTGCGAGAAGAGGCTGACCCCCAGCTCCCCACACCTTCCTTTCAGGTAGCTGTAGAGCACTTCTTGCTGCCCTTGATACTCCTTCCAATTCTCACCTCCAGTTGAGCTTTAAGTTTCTAAGCACTATCCCTGCGTGCCTGGGCAATGTGTATGAATTCCTTCTTTGTGGCCAACCCCTGCTTCCACCGCCAATATACTGCCTCTTTTTGCATTGGAGCTCAGCCATGAAGTACCAGATAAACCAAGCCAGTCTCCTCATACATCTGCTTGTTTCTCTGAGGATTGAGTTGTCCCACTCTTGCACTTGGAAGATGCTGTCCTCAAAAACCTGCCAGTTTTCCTGAGCTTCTTTGGCCTTCAGAGCTGCATGGGACCTGACTGAAATCTACTCTCAAGTCTATAGTCTATATTCTGTCACCTTTTTTCTTCACTTTCCTCAGGATCCTGAACTCCAGTCAGTTCTTCCTTGTTAGTGGACAGCAGATCCAGCCACACTTCACCCCCAGTTGGTCCAACCTGTGTCAAGAAGTTTTTCCTAACATCTCTGATGAACCTACTTTCCTGTTTGTGTCCCACAAAACTGTACTTCCAGTAGACACCATGTGAGCCAGTGTCTGCAATCCACTGACTTCCTCTAGTTGTTTAAAAAAGGTTTTGCCCATTTCCTCACCCTCATTCAGGTGGCCTGCAACAGGTTCCCACCATCGCATCACCCTCAAAGTCCTCCCTTCTGATCCTGACCCACAAACTCTCAAACACTGCCATCCCACGGAAAAACTCCATACTTATGAGGAGCTTCTTCATTAAGATGGCAGCCCCTATCATCTTCCTGCAGGTGTTTCCTGAAGAGCCTATATCCATCCCTCACAGCACTCCAGATGTGTGAGATGTTAACCTGCTCCTCCTGCTTGTTTTCCAGAGTGCATGTATTTGTGTATGTACACCTGAGGTGGGTGTCCCTTCATCCTGTTTTATGGTTCCTGAGGTCTCTCTTGTTCCCGCTGCCCCGCACCCTTTGCTTCCCACTAACTGAACTGTGGTTTGTAATCTCCCTCCCCTGTCATTCCTAGATCCAGGCTCTCAGGGGGCTGACGAGCCTGTTGGCAGATGTCTCGCACTGCTTTGTCATACTATTGAACAGCTTTCTACTTACATCCTTTAAAAATATAAGCATTATAAGAACTGGCAATATCTGGCTCCAAGAGCTGTTGTGAAGTTTGAACATAATACTAAGTATTCCTTTTAGCAATAGACAGAGGATTGGATGATTGAGATGAAAGTATATTAAAGGAGAAGGGATTTTCTTTCTATGGACAATTGATTCAGGTAACTGCAGTGAATGAAAAATCACCTACTCACAAATAATTCTGCTACCTACCCCTGAAATTAGTCTGCAGCCCTAATTTATCGCCAAAACAACAATAGCAACAACTTCACTGCTGATGCTTTGAAGCAGAGGAGAGGGGGATGCAAAAGGCAGACTGGTCTGGAGAAGGAACTAGCTCTGATGTTCAGAAGTAGGCACAGATAGAGGAGTTAACGTAAATATGTTTTACCAGCTCAGCTGATCTAATGGCAGGAAATCTGCCAAAACTGCCTCCTGCTCCTAGCCATGTATCCACGTCCCCACGTATCCATGTAGATGCTGACACCAGCATCTACACCATTTTAGGCAGTTTAGCTGACAGGGTATCAGCTCTACGGCCAGTTAGGGTGGAAGAGAAGGGGTGGGAGCATGGGGACAGGGGCAAGAGGCTGGGGTAGGACTGATCCTCCCAGGCACAGCTTCTGCAAATCCACACCTGCCAGGTAGGGCTACCAATTCTGATGCGCAAGAGCACCTACTAATCACTTTCAAAGCTCAGGAATAAATAAAGAAAATAAACCTGGACAGCCACAAGCAGTCACAATTCTGGAGGTACAGACTTTTTCCTACTACTCACAATGCAAATATATAGACGAATGATTAAAGTATTAATGAAATGAGTGGATCAGATATGACTGAGATGCAAAGGGAATGTTATATAGCATTTTGGTTTATGCTAATGAAAACATCCCCCACTACCAAACAATGGACACTTTTGTGTGCTTTATACACCTACAGTAACCTGCATATCATCACTTCCCTTCAGGTACCAAAACTTATTCAGTGCGATTTTATATGCATAAGGAAAACCACAAGATATGTTAGTTCTTTCCCTGGTGCTTCTCAGTAGTAGCTAGCTGGACTGGAAAAACAAAAACAAAAACAAAACAAAACAAACAAACAAAAACAATCTGCTGGTAGTTTGATAAACCTACATTACTGCAACATCAGATAACGCAAATTAATCACTCGAAGTGGATGCTAATAGTATAACAGAACTGTTTTGTTTTTACCACAAATAAAACTATTAGAACTTTATTGGAATATCTCCCAGTGATTATCTATGCCCTGTTTATGTCCAGTTTCCAGATTATTTTATATTTTGAGATGAGGACTGCCCTTTAGCCACAAAAATTTGCACTAAGATTTCACTGAGTCTACTTATAGATGCTTACAACAATAATCTGGAGTTCCTAAAGGCAAGTGAACTCACTCTGTAAATAAACTGAATTTTGCAATAGAGCATTTCTGATTCTCGCATCCTTTTCTTCTCCTAATATGGTAGAAACAATTCTGGAAGGTCCTGAAGAGAATAGCAAACATCAAAATAAACACAGATCCTTTTTTAAGAGTTCTCAAGTCCCCAAAGTCATAAAACTTCCATTTTTCCCTACTTCTCAGAGGAACCACGTCAAAACGCAGGTTCTAAAATGGGCAACAACCAGAAGACAAACAGCCCAAACAAACACTCTGTTTTAATACCTTTTCCTGTAGCTCTATAGGGAGAGGATCAGATCTGAAGATAAGCTCGAAGTTGTACTGGGACACGACAGTGAGCACTATTAGGCACGTCACTTCTCTGCTGACAATCGCTGACTACTTGAAGCTGAAGAATAGACTAAGCTCCCTAATTCCAGGCTCAGTGCACAGAGCAATCAGCTCACTTTATTTAGCAAGAAAGCTTGAACTAACAGCGCCCATTGTCCATGGCAGAGTCAGGTGCCAAGGCTGGAGCAGATGCTAACCTTCATCCTAGGGCTCTCTAAAGGCAAGGCTGTGGAAGTGGCCTGCGTCGTGCAGGTGTGTTGGAGTGAGACCTCAGAAGCAAGCAAGAGGAGAAAGAAGGTCCAAGCACGGCCCCTGTCTGGGCTGCAGTATCCCAATTGGCATCAGCCTGCCCTCCTGCTTACCGCAGATGCACATCCCGGCCCCTTCCCAAGCCCCTCGTCACCCACCAGCCTCAGGTGAGCGCGAATGCCTCCCTTACAAGGTGAGTTTGCTCCCTGAATCAGCTCCTTGGGGCGTGCAAGAGCAAGTGCCACAGCAAGAGGGATGGCAGCGAAGAAGGATTTGTGCTTCTTGTTCAGCAGATGTACAGACGTACGTTTGCTTAAGCAGGCAGCGAGTAACATGAAGCAGCCTCTTCCCTAGGTTGTCTCTGGTGTGCTTAGCACTTTCAGCTCCAGGCAGCTCAGCGTTTGCCTGCAGATACCTGACCCCCCACAGAATGGCTGCTCTCATCACCCTGCACGATAACATCTTACCAAAATACCAAAATCGTAGCGCACCACGGCATTTACACAGAGGGCAGAGTTTTACCTAAGCACCCGCCCGCTGCCCTCCTTTCTCCCTTGCTCACAGACACTGCACTTCATGCACATTGTCCGTAAAAATGGCGAATTTTGTGGCTAAATGTTTAATTTCCATTTAATAAAGGACTCAGCTTATGCTCATCTGACAAAACAACTTGTGTGGACATGAGCACTGCGATCATTTCGGTTCGTGACCAGCCACTGGTCCTCCTGGGGCTGTTCCTGGATGCTGCAGTGTTTGAGGCACCCAGGCAATAGCTGATACCTGTGTGCCCCCAGGATTAAGCTCTCTCTGAAGCTACCAAGTGCCAGTGTGGTAGGGACTGGGCACACGGGGGCACAAAGAGGTGGGTGGATAGGAGGAGGATGGAGCAACAGGCTTTGTGGTGTGAGGATTTTGATTTGGAAGTGTGGGGCTGGAAGTACAGGCCATGTGAAACAGACCTGAAGTCCAAATACTGAATAAGGTCTTATTTGTAACTTGAATTACATGCAAGGCTACTGAAAAAAAAAAAAAAAACAAAAAACATCTTAACATTCAAAGGTAGATAATTCCAAATCGCTGAGAAACAAGTGTTATCATCCTCAGAAATATCACCCCGAAGATAACCCCGTTCGAGGAGAAGCAGCAAATAAAATTAAAATGTTCCCTATGCAACATGTGCCCTCTCGTCTCATTATACAACAAGTCACCTTTACATCTATCTCTGGGAACTGGGAGACAATGCAATTCAATTGCTGCCAGCCCACGTAGCAGCTGACTTGTGAGAGCACAAGTGAGCCATCTACCTGTATGATCTCGGTTATTCCACAGCGTGCCTTCCTCCAAGAAAGGAACAATAAACTTAATTGCAGGTCTAATCTAGAAATTGCAAAAAAAAAAAAGAGTTTATTATAGAATTTCCTACAGTTTATCCTGATGTTACTCCAGCTTATTGTAGCTTTACTTTTAAACTTCTGTTCTTGAGATGCAGGGTTCTTTGGAAATTATGAATTTGAAAAATGCATTCCCAAATTAAATTCAGATTAAATAAAACCAGATGGATCATTCAAAAAGTAAAAACAGTCTATGGGAAGAGCAGATTTGAATGCCGAAGTTTTGTTCTTTGAATAAATTACAAATCTTTTTCTTTTTTTTTTTTTTTTTCTCCAAAACCTATTTTATGATATTTCCATAACAGACATCTAAGATGACTTTTAATTGCCCCAGTTCTGGTGAGCCCTATTTTATTCCTGTCACCTTACTAACTTTGGGTGCACCTAAGTGAGTGCAGCTCACCTGGAGTGCACATGGCCGTTTTAGCAGTATTTTCAAAAAGAAGTAATATAAATGATTAATGCATTTGTTGACTAAAACAGTGTTGATCAAAAACACTTGCATTTTTAAGAAAACCTCAAACCACAAACGGCATCAGTTTAAAAAAGGAAAAGAAAAAAAAAAAAAAAGATTATTCTTATTTTTCAGCCAGAGACTCCCCATTCTGATCCCATCTCCAACACATTACAGGAGTATTTTCCAGACCTGCATGACGTGCACGGTATCTTATTGACATGTGCAGAGCAAGAGTCTGTTTTGAGAGCTGCACACAGGAGTGTTTTGAGGTCTCTCAGTTTGGTGGGATGATTCAAAGGCCAGACTATGACTCTGCTTTTTTGTCCCCTAGGGAGAAGAGTGGCTGCTTACTGAGATCACTACTCACTGCATCATCCAGATGACAATAGTTAACAGGTACCTAAAATGAACCAAGTCCAGTGCACATCAATTAGCTGTCTCCTTAGCTGGTTGATGAACGTGACAAACAAAGAAGCATCCTAGGTGAACACCTCAGCAAGTGCTCTGAGGCAATGAACCGAAATCCTGCCCCATAGGACAAGAATGCTACTTTTCAGAAAACCTTAGAGAGGAAAATCAGAGGAAATTGTCAACCCAGATGGAGTATCTGAGTACATTTCGTGGTATAGAATGAGCCATGGGTGCGGCTGGGCATCGATCAGAAAATATTACTGCTCTGTATACATTAAAACATGAATGAACAGAAAGGACTGGTTGCAGCTGGACTATAAAGCCTGGGGAGGATAAAAAATACTTAGAGCCTCGGTAGTAAGGTGCTAATTGACAAAAACATACGTGGATTTCAGCAAGATGTATACTGTACCACCTATACTTTTTTTTTCTTTTTTTTTTTAACAGTAGGTTAGACCTCTTCCTATTAGGTAAATGCCCCAGCATAATTTATGGCTTACTTCTGCTCTTGGGTATGCAGACACAGCACCTATTCTCTGCAAAACATGTTCCTGTGCATGCATGTGCAGGCTTCGCAGCCGTTTCTCAAGCAAGGGAAGTGTTTTCTTCTGCTCCACCCATCACAGAACAGAGCTGAAGAAAGCCCTAGGTCTTTTGAACTCCCTACCGTCTTCTTATCAAATTGTTTGTTTTTCAGCTAGAAAGGATATGTACAGATTTATGAACACAGCCTTCCAGACTGAAAGCAGCAAAAAAAAAAAAAAAAAAATTGGCAACAAGTTTAAGTCAATCTGGATTAATTTATTATATTTCCTCTTACTGTTTATTCAAATACAGTAGAAAGCATGTTTATCAGCTAAAGGTGTGTCAGAAATACCAATTACTCATATAACATTTCCATTTTGCTAAAACAGAATGTCATTTAAGGACTTCGTATTTTAGACTAGAAACATCTTTACTGTCTTGCAATATTTTCTATATACTTCAGTGTAGAGGAAAAAAATATATTAATTAAAATGTTATACTTCTTTCCATGATATTTTTTATATTCTTATGTGCTGGTTTTACTCAGTCTTGAAGTTACAGCAATATATTATAAAAATAATGCCAGAACTGATTTGATTCCTGCACCATGCAAGTGACTTGTTTGTCTTCTGTCATAAACTGGGAGTAGCTTGTTATAATAGATGTGTTGTCACAATATACACTTAGGCTTTCATTAATTAAGATTAGTCCAAAAAGGTGAATAAATCACAGAACTCCCTTCCAATTCTGACTTGAATTATGCACAAAATGTTTTAGAAGTAGGGCAGATAAGCAATGCTGTTTAGGTAATAGCATTATTCCCTGGTGGCTTCACACTTGTGGTAGAAAAACAGATTCAAACAAGCACTACGGTGTTACTGAGGTTACAAATGACCTGGAAAAATACAGTTTCTATGGATATCATGTAATGAAGACAAGCCTAGGATGACACACATCTAATAGTTATTTTTATTTCTTTGCAGGTATTCAGATACATGCCTTGCATGAAGCAGATATTGCATTTTTTTTTTTATAACACAGGATTTTAAAATACTAGTCTCTTATGCAGAAGTTATTAAATTATAGATAGTGGGATGATCAGAACCTTACTGCATACGTAACCAAGTTGGATTTTTCCAGAGACATTGTCTTCTATCTTTGTAACACAGTTAATTATGGAGATCTAGCACTGTTAATGCAAGCTCAGATGGAAAAGGAATATACTGTTCATGTATCTTAAGTTAAAAAGCAAATTTCTGGCAGAGTTATCCCATGGCTTTACCTGATCTGACTGTATCTGTAAGCACTAAATTTTATTCAGCAATCTTTATTATATAATATAGCTAAAAATCAGAAGAGTGATTGATTTAAACAGCAACAGACATCAGGAACAGCAATACTGAAAAGAGCAAGGAAGCCCAAAATGCCATTTGTTTACATTCTGTATAACCCAGCCTGGATTAGATAAACAGATGGGTTCTTTCTGGATGGAAATATTGCATAAGATTCTGAAATTAAGCACAGAGGGTGGGAAGAGCAGCTATAAGTAACCCATGTTTGGCTTTTCATCACATTAATACAATGACTTTCAGACCTGAAGTAGAACCATCATATTTTTGCCCTTGGTGCACGATTAATAAAAAGCAACTTCTGAGCAATGCCACGCCCTTGTGATTAAGCAGCATTTTCAAAAATACTTAGATAAAGCCTGGACAAATCAAATAAACATGTAGGCAGGAAATGCTGTTTGGAATGTACTCCCTGCAATGTACTATCAGAGAGAGCCAGAAAGCAGCCTAACTTCAGAATTCAATCAAGCAAAATCTAGTATAATCTCATTACAGTCTTTGCAGTTAATGAAACCTATTGAAATCTCTGACACTGATTTTTTAGAACTGACAAAAGCAAAAAAAAATATAAATTTGGTTTATATAACACAAACATACAAAATTATTAAGATCTCATCCCTTAGGTTATCCTAGCTATTTCCCAAGCAATGCGTAATATGAAAAGATTACTCTTCTGCTACTCACTATTGCTCCAGGATTTCAGTAAATATTTGATACTGATTTCAAAGAAGCCTGAATCCTGCTGGCTAGCCATGTCTGCTGCATACAAAGAGGCTTCTATAATTCTGAGCAGCTGAAGTGGCAGGTACTATGTATGTAGATGTGACTGTCACCAGTTAGTGATGTAAACGAGGGGTCAGAGGAGGAAATGAAGTCTCCGCAGATCCACTTCTTCCGTTCATGGTAGGTAAGCTCATTTGAAAAAAAAAAAAAAAAAAAAAAAAGCTCAACAACAACAAAAACACACCATGAGGTTCTGTCCTTTGCTCTTCCTTCGGGGCTTGTAGTGAATTGTATCTGCGGAGGATTTTATTCCCCCGACCCCTCAATGTGGGTTTTCATTTATTCCACTCCTCAACTGGGCAAATCTCTCCCGGTCGGTTAAGGCATGTGCAGGACCCCAGCACTTGTTCCATAAGCACAGCGAGAGTGTCTTCTTGAAGGGTGCCTGAGCTGTGCTTTGAATAACGTGCAGTCTGCCTGTCTGAAGCTTTTTTCCATCAGAAGCTGACAGCCTGCGCGTCTGCACCTCCTCTCGCAAACACAGGATCGGCTCGAAGCCCCTCTGAACGCGTCTCTTCCACAGCTGTAGGGATCTCACACGGACTGTTTCGCTTTAGGGAGAAAAAACAACAACAACACAACCTCTAATGAATATCCTCCGCATGCTCTGGTCAGCTGCTCTCCTTCCGCCCGCTTCCAAGAGGAGCACGCTGAACTGTACACAACTGCATCACGCTGCGGTAAAGCAGCGCTGCGCCCATAGATCTGATTGCAGTGACGTTAAAAAAAAAAAAAAAAAAAGGCAATCCGTCAGCCCAGTTGCACAAGAGAAGCACTTCCAGAGCACTAAACCCAAGGCGTTTAGGCTGCCTGGTTCTGCTTTTCTTTCCTGGTGACAGAAAAACATGTCATTTTTTCTTGACTTTTTCCTTTTTTTTTTTTTTAAAACAAAAGATGAGAGACAGCAAGCTGAATTCGTGATGGCAAATAAAAGAGGCAGCTCCCTGCTCGCTATTCATCTCCAAAAGAGCCACAGACAATTCTCAGTTTGATGTCATTTTTATCTTGAATAATGTTTATTTTTTTTAAAGAAAGGAGGGCAAGCTGAATTAATATAAGAAAATGAGGCAGAGGCAATTCACTGCTTCTTAACCTCTCTGTGTTTCCTACAAAATATTTAATTGCTATTCCCACATTCTTAAGGTTTTATTTCTAATAATCACAGCACACAACTATGCACATCTTAATGACAATAAAGAAAAATAAGAAGCATCTCTTTCTCAAATATATATTTTTTTGTTTCATATATTCTTGGTATCATCCTTCAAGACACTATTTTCTGGGAGTAACAGCACTTCTTTTCTCACTTGTGGAATAAATTTCCTGCATCATCTCAGAATTAGAGCATCTGAGCCAAAATGTAGCTTGTCTGCTGCTGATTCTTCAAAAAACTTTGCCAGTGGTTATATTTACATGTTATTTTTAGTTTCAGCATGCACAATATTTGATCTCTGGATTGAAAGCTGAGGCGCACAAGGGTCACCGACTCCAAGTTCTTGTGGTTCTCACTGAAAATATGCTAAATGGCTCTTGTAAACACAACACATCTGGAGATAAGGTTTTGTGTCCCCAGTAAAGGCAGGCTGTTGTGGGAGCTCACTTTATAAACCTTCTTTCAATTCCTAGTCTAAGGTTACTCAAAACCAGTTTACCCCCTTCTTGAACACAGATAATGAGAAATGTTCAGAGAGTTCACGTGTGATTGCAGCAGCTATCAGAGATCTGATCAGCTCTTCCTCCCTATACTGGTAAAAATGTCATCCCCTTTCTGTCTCTCTGGGCCCTCAATTTCTTTTTCTGAGAGCCCTGTCGTGGCTCCCCACACCCAGTATTGCATTGATTCCTGTGTTTGAGTGTTTAGGCAAGGATTTCCTTTGTGGTGCCACATAAAATGCATTTCTAAGGACCTCTGATACATTGATTTTATCTCATTTTTTTCCTTAAAATAAAGATGCAAGTTCAATTTGCAAATATTTATCTTTACAAAATCCCTATTGCATTTTTTTCTGTTATCATTTAAATTCACAACCTTAGTTATAATCCCACCAAGTTTTGTTTCAAAGCCTTAAACATGGCTGAGGTCAAGTGGTCCTTCTGTTTGTCTGGATCATTTTCTCCTCACAAATTCTCTGGTTTATATTTACCAGGCAGAATCTGTCTTCTGTTAGATTCAATAAAAAAATATTACCTGATCAGCAACTTCATAGGGTTGCTCTTCTTTTATGAAGGGGAAGCTATGTGATTTTTAAAGAAGAATATGAAGGTTTTCTGTTCTGCTTTCACCTCATAATTGATTAATTGATACCAAAAAAAAAAAAAAAGTATAATGCCTCCTACTGTTCCTGTAGTTAAGGCCTGGTTCTTATTGAAAACAAAGGCAAGGCATTCTCTCTTAGGTAGTGGTTGCATCTTCTTCTCATCCTCACTGAATATTAGACCCTTAAAAATCTGTGCTCTGGTCTAAAAACTTTAAATGGCCAAGGACACTCAACCATTTGCTTTTATTTCCTTCGCACATCCTTACTCTGCTGAACTTTTGATAGTGCTCACCGTAGTTCTACACTCCGACATCCAAGCTCCTAACGTCTTCACTAATGATGCAGAGGCGACACATCCAATACACTCTGCAGTCCTTTTCCAGAAGAACAGTGGAGCATTGAATGAAATGACTGGGAGATCAATTTAAAACAGACAAAATAAAGTGTTTCTTTTCTTCAGGAAGTTGTGAGCTTCTAGAGCTTGCTGCCATCGGAGGTCACAGAGGGAGAAAGCACCAGCAGTTTCAAAATCTCATAAAAAACAGAAATTCAGGTCTATGAAGAACCAGGCAGGTATGTACTTCCCTGCGACACCTCTAATACAGCAAAGGGACGTGCTGGGGAGCATGGAGGGAAGGGCTGCATGAACTGACTACGTTCATGTGTGCTCTTCCCAAATAGCATCATCTTCTGCTTCTGTAGGGAGGGGATTACCAGGTGAGATGGATGACTGGTCGGTCGCAGTGGGATGCTTGCACCATCTCTTGGCTTTAAATCATCCAGTGCTGAAGTACACGGGCTGTCCCATCCAAAGTTGCGTTTGACATCTGTAAGTACAATTTGTGTCTGGGACCTTAAGGTGTCACCCAATGCCTACTTGCATGTCCTTATGTAGTAATGTTAAAAAGGATACCTATAATCAGTCTTGAAACAGCAGCATTATCCCCTAGCACTTTTTACTGACTTCTTCCGAAGTGATTTTGAGACAAATTCCATTTCGTGTATAATAATCTTCTTTTAACATCATATCACCACATTAATACACAATACAGAGTCTCACTGAGTTCACTCTATAATATTCTTTATGAATAATACATTTCCTCTAAAAATGCACTATTGCAGTGAAGTATTTAACAACTTAATGGATGTCTTGAGACAAAGCATATTAAAGAGAAATGCCACCACTCTTAGATTGTGCATTTTTGGCCTTGTCTGTAAGAGTTCATACAGAATGCACATGTACAGAGGTACAGCCTAAATAACTGCTTTCAGTCCCACAGAGCAATGCTTACAACTCATCAGTCTGATGACCTTCATGAGGCAAAATTGCCCCCCTGATAATGGTTTTGGTCACATCTTGGAAACACTCCCAAAACAGGAATAACACAGAGAAATGGCAGAAACAGCACCGTTCCAATGCAACGCTTGAAACTTCTTCTAGGGAGGTTGACAAGACTAACAAGTTTTGAAGTTATACAGCTTCTACTTTAATTCGTGTTGACTTTATGATATTCAGAATTCAATTACGTACTTCAGCTTGTGGAGAATAGTCTGGCATAAGTGTACAAAATCTGTCAGTGTAATAGGCTTTCTAACGACGAATACTAGAGTTTTACGTATTTGATTTATGATACGGCTACATGGGAGTTTGTAAGTTAATGATAATATAACATTTTTTTGCACCTAGATAACATATCAAAGATCTAAAATATAAAGCCTACCATGATGAAGCACCTGCTGATTACCAAGATAGCAGAAGCATTACTTCAATTACAAACATTTCTACGCAACTCAAACTTTGCTCTTGTGACTGACATGCAGTCCACCTTCTCTTCTCTCATCTGCCTTCTGAGATCAGAGGTAGGACATATCCAGGAGTCACGGATTCCTGCATTATATCCTTCTGTGGCAGAACAAAGTCTATTAAATTTCCGTGCCCCAGCTTTAGAAAAAACAGGTTGGGATAAGTTGCGTGTCTCCATGGTCGGAATTGTTTCTGTGACCAGCACACTGCATGAAAAGCTATTTTCACTGCAAAACATCTGAGAAATAGCCTTCCAAAACCTTCACTCAAGCAAAGAAAAGAAAATAACAAGAATACATAGTGCTGGAGGTGCTCACAATATCTATCTTGAGGCATCCAATTTAGATGCCAACATTGGGAGGTGAGTGCCTTCAGCATGAGTCAAGCATTCCCAAGAGTTCCAGTACAGAGCACAATTACTTTCCCAAACAGCCCATTTCTCTTCACTATCTACACATGATACTTAGGGTAGCTACTTTGGTAAATCAGGCACTTTATTTAGATTCTCAGTATTTGGCAGTATAGGTACCCATTTTGTTCACATTTTTTGTGACTACTATTTATAACAGCAATACAACAGGCACTTCAGTCCTCTATGTTCTGAGCACTGCATGCAGGCATCCTTAAAAAAGCATTTGGCAAGATAAATACAGCACAGTCCTTGTACAAGTTTTCAGAGCTCATTTTGGTTTGGTATGAAAAGATCTGTTTGGCTTTTGCAATCCGAACTCTTCAAAATCTCAGGCTAAATGCAAAGAGTTGCTGAAGCCTCTAAGGGTTTTCTTCCAGTTGCAGAATCAAAGTGGATCACCGGGTTCCTTATTTGCTGCAAACAGAAAGAGTCTTTAACCTTACATAGCAAGTACTTATATTTTTCATTTGTAAGGATGTTTGTTCAAACTCCATCAAGAAAACACAGCGACCTAATCAAAAAAAAAAGCATAAGCAAAAGACTTTTTTTTTTTTTTTTGGCCTAGTTTGTGCTTAATTCCTTGCTTCCCCCTTTGCTAGGTGTCAGTCATTCCACTCCTGCTCAGCTCCCTGCAGCTTCAAGGCAGTGATGTAGACACAGATCCCAATGCCAACACTAGCTTTACTGAACCAATGGAAGTTTTAACACTCTTTTTGATTTTCTACAGCTTCTCCAACTCATACAGCTTTTCCTCCTTAATTTGGGTCAAAACCTTTGTCCTTCTAGTGTTGAATTATACCTATGCCTCTGATTTCCATGGAATTAGCTTGGATTTACATTGGTATAGCTTGTATAAAAGTTTGTCTTTCTGTAGTTTTTTTAGCAAAGAACTACAGAAAGGACTGCATATTAGCATCCCTGTGGTTTTGCCATGGTCTAGTTCTTCTGCACAATATAAAGCAAATAATGATTCCCAGACCCACAGGGTTCCAGTACAGAACACACATAACAGATAAAACCAAAAAGGATCCGTTATATTATCATATCCTGGGTTATATTGCATTGCATTCATGATTTCACGTTCCTTTCTTTTATAAACTACTTGGAACCTCTCTACAAAAGACTGCACTGGCATTCAGATGGATGCTGGTCATAATGGGATGGCATTCAGGTGCCTAAATATAGGCATCTAGTGCCATTTTAGATACCCTGAGGCATGTGAGTTATTCACTGAGACTGGCAAATGTAAGACTTACATTAAGTCCACAGCCTTGGGAAGCAGTAGTTGGAGGCTTTCTGCTGGACACCTACGTTTAGGTGCCATTTTTACACTTTAGAATTGTAAATTAAAGTATAAATGTACACTTTACATTTTTTACATTTAAGTACCTGATTTCCTCCCACTGGTTTCAGAAGGGGAGTAAAAAAACACACAAAAAATTAATGTCTTTGTATTGATTGTAAACTGATAAGCCTACATGTGAGCCAGAAATAAAAAAAGAAATAATATTTTTACATGTACTCAGAAAAAGACAACAACATTTATATGTAGTGAGTTTTTTTTCTTCAACTTGGCATTTGTTGAGTTTATGAACTTTTTTTCCTTCCATTAAAATATTTGGAAGGTTTGTTTTTCTCTCTACAACTTGCATAACATGATACATTTCAAGCTAAACATTAACAAGCAGCTTGTACACATGTTTTGCTAATATCCTCTATTAAAATGAAAACCAAAATCGTTACCTAAATCAACTGAACTCTAAGTACCTACAGTGTCACACAATTTAGTGTAAAACACTTTAGGATCCAAATTAAAAGTACAGATCGACAAGAAAGCACTGCACAAAATAAGAAGTCATTAAGCAAACCTGATTTAACGTGAAAAGCTATAAATAAAGCATTAGAAATCCTCCTTAGTTTTATGTATCAATATTTTTTTGCTGCACCATTTTGTTTTGCCTTCTGTTTGTAACTGACTGTTAACATATTGCCACCTAGTGATGGAAAGCAAAACAAGCAGAAGCAGGACAGTAAATAACAATGCATGGGGAATGCATATTTACATGGCAAACTGTGTCGGAATGGAGGATAGGAGCAAAGAAACTACACGTCCATATTTCTGGAAAAAAGGATAGAAGACAATTTGGATAAAATCACATAAAATATTTTGTATCATTCATGTATCACCCTGCTCCCATCCTCAGTTTGTTCAGAGGATTCATGAGAGCAATTGTATGGATCAGAAGCAGTTTGTGACTTAGGCTGGTACCTGGAAATAACATATCATAACCACCTACTAAGGATTTCACGGAGGATTAACTAGTTAATGCTGGAATTATGCCTTCCAGACTCAGTACTGTTATCCTTCCCTTGATTTGTTTTGGAGCTGTCACACTGGGATGTTCTCTTAGGACTCTGCAGGCTCTTCATTCGCCCAGACCTTCCATACATGTGTTAACACCACACAGCCCTGTGAGCCAGTTTAAAATCTTCACAATTATCACTGGGGCGTGGACTCAGGCAACAGAGACACAAGAAATCCTGCTGCGTAGGTCAAAATGCTGCCTGCATCCTCCAAGCACAGCCTACAGGGATCAGCAGGCATGAAGAACAGTCTGAGCAGTATTTGCTCCCTGCTCTTCACCTTGCAGTCTCCAGGCACCTTCCCTGAACAAGCTGGTTTCTGTTATTATAATCCTCTAAACTAATTTCCTTCTCTATTTTGTTACAAGTCCTTATCTATATTGTAGATAAAATTATGTAACTTACTCCCCAAACGTCCCAGCATGACGTAATTTTGCAGAACTTCTTGAAAGTAGGAAATTTCCAAACAACCTTTGGCAGCGCCTCTAACTTTGGGTGCCTATTTCAGAGACGAGATTAGTGACAGAACCCCAACCACCCACTCAAAGCTTAATTTCCGTGAGGTAATTTACGCCTAAAAGATTTGCACCAGGTCATGGACCTTGGAAAAAGAGAAGCCAGGAGCGGTGGCTGTCACTCTTTTCCTCTCTGTATGAAATTTCATTACATAATGCATAGACCCAACCCCAAAATAGTCAAAAACTGAGGGTGATACTCAGGGGCCTCTTCCACTTCCCTTCCACAGCGTAGCTTTATCTCTTACACCATCCTCACAGCAAGCCCTGCAAGAAGAGAGATAAGTACAAGGCAGGAAGGGGAAGGGTTGGAGCATGCTGATCACTAGATATTGCGAGTTTCTATAGGGTCTCTAGGGATGTCTAACAATTACTGCATGCTATTACAGCTGAGATCATCAGACTTCTCAGCTTCTCCTCTCTTATCCCCGTTTCAGCGCTGCCCATTAACCTGCATTCCCTGAGGTTCGGGCCTGGATTCCTCCTCCTCTCCCTGGGCCCGATGACGGGGACACACCATGTCCCCTCCTCCCCAGTGTGGGCAGGAGGCAGACAGCTGGGAACCTGCTTTAGGAAAAGCTCATGACCTTACAATCATAGAATACAATCACAGAATCATTAGGGTTGGAAGAGACCTCCAAGATCACCTGGTCCAACCATCCCCTACCACCCCTGTCACCCACTGAGCCATGTCCCCAAGCACCATGTCCAACCTCTCCTTGAACACCCCCAGGGACGGTGACTCCACCACCTCCCTGGGCAACCCGTCCCAGTGCCTGACTGCTCTTTCTGAGCAGAAATGTCTCCTCATTGCCAACCTGAACCTCCCCTGGCACAACTTGAGGCCATTCCCTCTGGTCCTATCACTGTTTACCTGTGAGAAGAGGCCGACCCCCAGCTCCCCACACCTTCCTTTCAGGCAGTTGCAGAGAGCAATGAGGTCTCCCCTGAGCCTCCTCTGCTCCAGAATGAACAACCCCAGTGCCCTCAGCTGCTCATCACAGGACTTGTGCTCCAGGCCCTTCACCAGAGAAGTGCTGGAGATGAGATGCTGAGAGGAGTAGCAGGAGTGAACAAAGTGCCACTTGCACCTACCCACAGAGGCACAACTGATCCCACAACCAAAGTGTCCCTGCCCAAATGTGAACCACATCACACCCTTTTGTTTTCCTGAATTTGTCTCCCTTGTAGAATGAAATGCTCAACATTCTCTGCAAGATAGCTCCCATACCATGCTGCATGTGTATGATGTTTCCATTGAACATCTAATTAGGGGCAGGAATTTTCAGTGCTCCAATTTGCTCTCAAATACCAGTCCACTGCTCAGCAGACAATTCTTCCTTCCTCTATTTATGCACTTTTTGCAATGTGATTTTTTTAACACAAATGTTTTCCTGAATCCTAAATACATTTTCAGACAGGTCTTCCTTCTCTTAATTCTACCACAGCAGTTCCTAAAGCTCTCTCCGATTTAAAGTAAGATGTTCTTGTGATAAGCTACTTGCTTACTTGTTCTTTTTTTAACTTTCCTTTCCGTTCTCTAGTTTTGTCTTTAATTATTAACACTTCTTCCTTTCTGACTGACCTATTTGGACACTCACACTCACCATCTTCATTACTGTGCACGAAGATATCCTCCCGATTACGTCCCTTTGCTCCACCAGTAACATCAACCTTAGAAACTGATTTTTTACTTTCTTCGTAAAATGAGAATAAACCTTTTGGAAGAGTTTCAGCCAACTTCCCTATATTACAGATCACGGTAAGGTGGACAGGGGGTCAGACTGTGGTACATTTGCTGCCTCTTCCACCTTCCTATCAGGTGTCATGCGCTGCCTGCTATCAAAGAGGCTGCCAGACCAGTCGGGCTCAGGTCTGGGACAGCACAAGCACTCCCTGTAGCATAAACACCTCCACCCCGTATGGGTTTTATCTATAAAACATTCACTCTGAATTATTCAAAAAACCGCTATCTCTCACAACACCTGCAAAGGAATTAGCGAGCTAAAGCAGGGAAACCGAGCTCGTGCCAGGATTAGCTGACTTCAGATAACTATCGACAGTTTTTTGCTGCTCTTTCAAATGATCCAGAAGTGTCAAATTGTATGTATCACGGCATCAGCTTTCCGCGCTTCTCTCGCACGTATTGCCACATACCGTTTCAAACAAGACTGCTCATCCTTCAGAAGAGGAATCACGCCTTTGCTACAAGTGAAGTGCTTGGCAGGCAGGAGCCTTGGTTTGTTATGGGACAAGCGGCTTTTTTCTCATTTTACTCAGAAATGCTACCAAAGATTCAAAGTTCAGATTCAGGTAGCTCAGGCGAGCACTACCTCTAGCTGGAGCAGTGACCTGATTACTCATCTAGATAACATCTATAACTTTTTAAACTTCTTTTTTGTTTCAAGGTAGGCTGAAGAAATGCTTCAGAAAATCAGGATTACCTAAGAAGTCATGCCAAGTGGTTGACCAAAAAATTCTTCTTCTTCCCCTGACTGCAGTTTATAAACACGGTGTGCACACGAACAGACACTTCTTAGCTCACCTGACACCTTTAATAGCAAGTTGTCAATCGCCTTCATCCTTTTGAGAGTACTGCATATCCAAAGTAAACACCACTAGCTACCTGCAAAAATCGTCATGACTCCAATCACCGATTGTCTCACAGCAACTCTAAAAATGACTGCAGTGAGGTAGTGTCAAGAAAAGTCAGGCCATAAGATTTCACAGTGAACTTTCTGTGTCTGGTGCCTGTTATCCCCTCCAGTCTTTGCTCATTACGTGCAGACAACCCTGGGGTTACAGCTTCTGCCATCGCAGTCTCCTGTTGCTACTCAAAATTATTTTCCTCAATTCTTAGAAGTGATGCCAAGAAAACACCTCAATCCCAAGCAGTTGTTGAAGGGAAAGGTTTAGGGAGTTTTGAAATCCCCTTGGGTATAAACCTCCTGGGCAGCAGTGAGACAGGAGGAAAGGGGTTTGTTATGTAATGCTTGCACAACTGCAGGCTTCGATGCTTGATAGATAGGAGCTAAAACTCTGCTTAAAACAAAACAAAACAAAACAAAACTCACTGGTCTTACATAAGAACACTCGTTCTGACTTGCAAAATATTTTCATGATGTTTTTAAAGAGTACAGAAGAAAACTTTTTTTCTATAAGCATGTAGCACATGCTGTTTCACCTGCACAGTAACCTGTGGGAGGATAGAACTCAATTACAGACAAGGTTTTTCGTTGCTGTATATTTTTTTCCCTCAACATAATAAGTTTTAACAGATGAGCACGTGTGTAAGGGCTATCCCGTGCTGTGGTGAAGGTTTTACAATAGCAGTGCTCCCACCTGGACCCAGGCCATAGAGTTATAGAGCTCCAGCATCCTTTGACTTGCTGCTTATTTAGAGAAGCACCCTTTTCTTCACAGAGGTAAGGTTAAACACATGCAGCCTTCATAATTGGGTCCTTTATATCCTTCAGAGTCTGTCCCTTCTCGCTAACCTAGAAAATAATGTCTTGGTTTTCTGTGAAATACAGCTTCTGACATGGCTGCCTGCTTATTGTAGAAAAAGGCAAATGATGTATACTACCTGCTTAAGAGGGTAATGTTACTCTAAACTTCTCTCATGCTAGATTTGAATGGAAATTGCAATTCAGTGAAAAAATGTACAAAACAAAACTTTAAATCTGCTTCCTATTTTACTGAGAAAACAACATTATTTCAGGCTTAGTACCCAGGGAAGAATGCACACAAAGATGTCACACTTAAAACTAAATGTTTTCCTAGCAAAGACAGTAGTAATTACAGTTCCTTTAACTACACTTAAAATGATTAATGATACTGAGTCACCACTGGCTCGGTTTTCACAGGTATTCAGCTCCTGAAATTTCTAACAGTTGCTTTGTAGATTATTAAGTGCCTAGTCTGGGTAAGGATCGAACTCCTAATAGCTGTTTGTCTACTGCATCATTAAAGGCTTTGAAAATCTAAACCCATGTTTTTAAAGTTATTAAAATTAGCTCACATCCTCCTCCGTGCTTTTTATTTCGATAGATTGGATGAGGAAAACGGGCTCCTTCCTCTTCACCTCTGGATTGGCTTCTGAGCTGTGAAACGAAATCCCAGGTAAAGGGCATATAACTGGAGACAATCCACTGACACAGGATGCTTATTTCAGTATTTGAATAAGATGTGTAAATCTGTAGAACATGAAATGACATGTAAGTCTTTATAGGTTAAATTTCCTAACAGCCTAGTTCAGTAGAGAACATCAGTCCTAAAAAATAGCCAGGATCCACCTACTCTGAGGCCTCTCACTGGAGTTGTGGGGGCACAGAGCCCCTGGGGCCACGGTGTGTGGAGCTGTGCTCCTGGGGGTGGAATTGTAGCTCATGCTGGAGCGGCGGCACTCAGTGACACGGTATCCTGCCACCTCACGCAAGTCACTGATGCACGAACCTTACCTGAACTCTCTCACAGATCTAGGGAGGTCATCACTAGCTCCTGACTAATTCAGCGAGCTGCAAGCATAGCATCAGCACAGCCAGCATCCAAAGCTGAAACTTCCCCAAGAACGTGAGAATATTTCTTCCTATTCCAGTAACATCAAAGATTTGACTTAGGGTGTGTTGTCATGTTTGACTTAAACCAGTCTACAACTGTGCTACTGATGGAAAATGTGTGAAGATCTCCCATCCTCTTCCTTCCCTCCACATTTCCATCAGGTCTCTTAGGCTGGCACTATTCTGGAGCAGGAATTTGACCTGGGCAGTGTTTGTGTATTTTGGGAAATATGGTAAGGGCTTCAGTTGACCAATGAAGCTATGGATCTCATCATAGAGACGTACCATCATTATTATTAACACAAAGGAGGCTGCATGGATATATGGATGTTTAGATGGAGAAAGAAGTGAAGGAAACCATTTTTTTTTTTTTAATTGGAAAAAAAGAAACAACAAAGGTACACTTTCATAGGTATTACATAGTCAAATAGCTCTCCCAACAGTGCTAATTTGTGTTTCTAACCACCTACAACAGGCACTGTGTTTTGTTGAAGAACATCCTTCCAAGCTACCCCTCTGGCTGAGCCATTGCTAAACTTTGACTGCTCCAGGAACAGGCGCATTCTAGGACCTAATTGCAGGCAGCACTGCCAAACAATGAGCTTAAAGGTTTTAAGAGCCACAACAGACCTCTATAATCAGTCAGATCTCCTGCATAGGTTAGACCAGAGAATTTATTTACTTCTGGTCCACTTACAGTAAATTCAGAGTTGCCAGACAAAACAGAAACACCCTTCCGGCAGCTCAGAGCTATTATAAGTACACTAGATCCAAATTAAACCATTCACAAATGCTAACATAGACTAGAGCTGACTCCACCTATAAGATGCAAACATAACATTTCACATGCACATACATATATATGCAATACTCTCTAATAATTCTCAATAACATACAGTCACATCAAAATATTTACACTAAGATATCCATCTATGTGGACAACTGGATGTACGCTATTATTAACGAGCAACTACCACAACTCATATTTGTTTCTGTGAGGTTTTGTCAGCAGATTACAATATTAAACTGATACAGAATCCCATGTTACCTACTCTACATAAGACAAAAACAGATTGAAAACAATGTAAAGAGAAAAATAAACAAGTTTTACTAACCAAATACATACAGAATTTTAAAGCAAAACCCACTCTATAGTTCTGGGGTATGGGTATATAAAAGTAAATTTACATGTATTTGGTGAAGCTTTCTGCCATGGGATAAACACTGGTGGTAAAATAGCCCACACAGACTTGCTGTGCCAGCAAGGCAGAATCTACCTAATGAAACACTTAAGTGAGGAAAGTCAGCTCCAGAGAATAAGGGAGCATACATAGCCGAAATATCCTCTGTTATCAGTTCTTCAGTGTAGCTGTTCCCATGGACACATAGCTGACAATCTGTACCTAAAGTGAATCTGAGCTGCTGAATAGACGAAGATACCGTGACCTTTGAAAATAAATTTAAAAAAAAAGGAACCAGGAATTAAATACCTCAGATAGTATTCACTTATCAGATATGTATGTTTATACACAGTTTTCCCTTTTAATATGTTTCTTTGGGGATATGGAAAGGAACATCCATGCAGCATCCTGTTCAAATTCATCTTAAAACAAACATTGAACAACTCAATGGTTGTTAAAAAGAAGTGTGCTCATAATATATTGCATGAAATGAATTCAGCATTCAGCACCTGATGCTCAGAAATAGCACTGAGCATGCTAAGGAATATTAATTTGAACTCAAGATATTGTAATGAACATAACTGTCATTCATATTGTAAATACACACAACTAATTTTAACCCCTCTTCACAGTAGTTTGTTTACATCCACAAAAAATCTGAGTGAAATCTTATTTTGCTCTTTGCAAAACAATAGAACCTTCAAACAAAAAAAATCTTCAGCTCTTTGAAAGGTCATTCTAGACCACGACATTTGAGTATCTTCTGACACTCAGGGGCAATCTTCACAACAAGGACATACCGTACTGCTGTACATATTGCAAGTGTTACACAGAATCACCGTAATTAAATGCAGAACACTTTCTGCAACATTCATTTATTCTAAGGGTGCTCAAAATAGGAGCAACAAATGAAAGAAGACAATACCATCCTATCGGTTTTGGGGAAAGCTTCCCTAAAAGCTAACTGATAAAACACTGTACCAGACTACTGCTAGAGGTTCCATGTGTCCTTACCACTACTTTTAAGCCAGGTCTCTCATTTACACTCTTAAGTACATATTATGCATAAATATATTTTTCATTTTCTTGTTTTCCAGGATTCTGTTAGGTATGCATGGATATAGACAAGGGAATTTATATATATACATATGTAATTACATACCATAATATACATATATGTATTATATTATTATATTATATATACATTTACAGGGAAGTGGGGAAGTAAGGATGTCACACTGCGTGATGCTGATATCATAGAATCATAGAATATCCTGAGTTGGAAGGGACCCTTAAGGATCATCAAGTCAGGATCAAGTAAGGATCATCATATGATTGAATATCCACAAGAAGTTACTTAAAGCATCTGGCAACTAGCAGCAATGGCAACTGGCAGCAATGCTAGTGACAGCTTGTATCTTCTGCACGTGAGGCACCTCAGCATGAAACCCTGGTTGACAAAAAACCTGCAGGATGTGGCCCACACAACTGATGGAATTCCAGAAATACTGTTGTGTATGAAGAAGTACTTTATGTTCAGGGTATCTGAATTTTGTGTTAGCAAACATCATCTAGTATGCAAAAGGGTCAATAATGCTTTATTAAAAATAAAATGAAATGAGTGTTGATGAATGCAAACAAGCATTATAACTAATAATTATTTTAAAAAGACCACAATAACTTACGACTGAGAAGTACACGAGCCCATCCTTTATTATTTTTAAATGTGAGGTTTCAGAAATGATCCTGTCACGTTTTTGAGAGCTTGGCTTATGAATCATCAGTGTGTGGGCTAGCAATATTGTTTGCACAGGAGAAACACTTGGTAACATCATCGTATGAAAGAATGGAAGCACAGAAGAATTTACCCTTTCACCGTCTCTATGTGTCTGTGCATGATCCCTTCCTTGGCTAAAATAGAAAAGCTGAAGGTAGGCTGCAGAGGTAGGATTTATTTGATTAAATGCAGGTGTTTACAATAAAACAACCCCAAATTCAGTTACTCAGCTTGGACATCAACTACGCAGCACATAGAAATTAGGGCTGATTCACCCCATTTAATGCTGACATCTACAACAGATGACATAGATTAAGCCCCAACAGGACCCACTTCTCTCCCGTGACCATAAAGGGAGCTGGAAATGACTGCCTTAGGCATGGACATCTATTCAGCAAATGTCTGGCTTTGGAAAGATGAGTTCCACCTGGTTGTCCAGATCTGACAGCACTCCTAGTTATAACCCCAGAAACAGCGATGCTGGCTTTCTCATCAGACTGCTCCTCTGCTGTGGCTAGCAAGCCTTAAGATGTAAAACTGAGCTACCGCTACCGGGAGAGCACAAAGCCAGTTCTCACTGTCCTCATCTTCAAGCCCAACCTAATGCTACAAAATATTAGTGCTCCTGAACACTGATTTAGATGCTAAATTTAGCAGTGTATACATGCAAGTGGGATTATTGCACGTACCTGAAGCTATCTAATAAAAAAAGTAAAAACAAACAAAACCCTTCCTTTTTCTTTAAGATGACAAATCTGATAAGGAACTGCACCTGTTCCTCTAGACCTCTGTTTTGAGAATGGAGCAACACTGCTGTATGTGGAAGCTTCTTCTCCAATTCCCCCCAGGGATCTGGAGTGGAGGAAAACAAAGGAGATGAAAAAGACAAAGGTGTCTGCCGCTCCTGCAACAACAGCCATTGCCTACAGGCAACACACAATGAAATTTAATGTAGGTCTACAGGATTGTTTTGACAGTTTTATCATTTATCTTTCACACACACAAAAAAGCAAAAAAGTAGATGATGTCTTTCTGATAACACTGACTGGGCAAGATTGTCAACAAAAGGAAGAACCAGGAGATTCCACAAACACCAAAATAGTTTTGGAAAGTGGACTAAGAGAATTGTTACGACCTCCAGTAATACAGAGTTGGTGATGAACCAAAGTACTTGCAGAAGTAGCAGGGGACACATTGAGCAAAACTGGGGTAAAATTCGATCAGGTTTACTTTTCCTTTTGTTGAGCTTTATGAGATTCCCATTAAACAGGATGGTCCCAGTCCTGACCTCTGGGGCACACTGGTGGTGACTTACCTCCAGGTAGACTTCGTGTCACCAATCACAACCCTTTCAGCCTGGCAGCTCAGTTTTCAACCCACCTCACTGTCCTTTCATCTAGCTTGTATTTCATTAGCTTGTCTATGGGGATGTTACAGGAAATACCTTCAAAAAGCCTTTCTGAAGTTGAGATAAATATCATCATCTCCTCTCTCATCATGCACCTCATCCACCAAGCCAGTTACCTTACTGTAGAAGGTTACTGAGTTGGCCAAGCATGATACTTCATTGTTTATATGCCTTGCTTTTACATGTTTATATGCAATTCTTCATATGCATTGTTTATATGGTTACTTCTCCCAGTCACCTACCTCTCATCTACCTCTACATCTGGAAACTGCTTCCAGGATTATTTGCTCCATCACCTTTCCAGAGATGAAGGTCCCTAACCTGTTACCCCTCTACCAAGGGTTAGAGGGTAAGTCTGCCATGCTCCAAGCTTTCCTACTGATTTCTGGGATTCCTGAAGGCCATTCTTCCCAGTAAAGACTGAGGCAAAGAAGGCCCTGAGTCCCTTGGCCTTTTCCATCTCTCTTGCCATAATTCTTCCTGCTGTTGTGTTACACATCCAACTCAGACCTCTTTCTGGGTGGGCTTTCAAGTCAGAAGAATCAAAATGTAATAATCAGATTATGCAGACTTCTTTATCAAGTATAAATTAAGATTTGGGGAAAGAATAAAATATTCTTAACCCTGAAACCAGGTAAAGGACAAACTGTAACACTACTCTCACTTAAGAGTCACATAACATTTATTATGACAAATCTAGACTTGAGTGACACTATTATTAGCTTCTTAAGAGAGAAATGCTGATTTTCTAGATCCAGAATGAATTTAGAATTGGACATACAGTGACTTTTACACATATACTTTATTTATCCTCAGTTCACTAGGCAGGAAAAATACATTTCAGACCCCCAAAATGCACGTTGTTAACTTCATTTGGTTTCTGGTATTCTGCTTTTCTTGTCAGCCTTCTGCAATGATATCTATGTGTGATAGTGAGACCTCTTCTGCAGATTAGACTTTTTAATTCGTAACAGGGCCACAGCATGTATTGGAAAGATAACATTCAAATGATTCTCTATACAGGGGTCAATAACCATTCATGATAAAACTGAACAAGTTCTCTCTGAAGGACTTCAAGGTGACTGATTGAACAAACTGGTACTGAGTTTTAATGACCTTTATAGTCAATAAATGCATGTCTTTTTGGCCAGACTGCTGACTCAGCTATGTTAAACCACAAAGGATACACGTGCCTCTCTTAATACTTGTAGGTTTTCTTTGGCCACAAGGCCTGATGGCATGAAACAGCCTATATGCATACAGTAAAACAAAGAGATGGTGGCAACATCCAACTCTCTGTTCCTGGGCTCTTGCTAACCTCTGAACGGTGCCTAAAAACTGTAAGGGGAGACTGTGGTGGTCAAGACAAAATGGTGATGAAATGGGGTGGCTTTCCTAGAGAGTGATTTCTCTGACTTGAATGTGAGGAATGGGAGAGAAGAGACAGGCTGGACTGATTAGTTTAGAGATTCTAAACAATGTAAAAGATACAGGACAAGCGAGGTTATAATAAGAAAAATGGTATTTATTGACGGCCCCTCTTTGTACCTTATGATTAAACCTTATGATTAAAAATTCTTTTGCCAACCCTTTATTGTTTGCATCTCAAAGAATATTATCCCTAGAAGAGGTTTATTAGGAAAATATGTAATTCACAACAGCACAGGGATGCACATGAACGTGTTCTGGAACTGCAGCATATTGTCATTAGAGACAGTAAAATTTAAGAAGTGGTAATTCTGAAGACATAGAACAAAACCCCACAGAAAGTCAAGCAGTACCCTCAGGTAGTGTGAAAACAAACAAAAATCCTCATACAACCCAAATATGACAAAGAATGTCTTGAAATCCTGAAGTCAGATTCCTTATTTAAGATCCAATCCCCTAAATTCATAAAGTTCATGTAAAGTTCATGTTCAAAGAGTATTCCATTAAATACTTGATAAGAGTATTCAAAGAGTATTCCATTAATTACTGGAATAACTCTTCATCACTAGAAATAAAGACATTTAATATGAGGGATACAGTTGATGTAATATTTTCCTTATAAAAACCTAAACATAGGAACTCAGTATCTGTCAGCACATAGGTGGTTTACTGGAAATGCCACGAGAATTTATTTTCATGATGATCAAGGCATTTTCAACAAGAGAAGCAGCACTGAACTTCTTCCAGCTAACTTTAGCTACATTCAGAGAGTTTTCATTACATAATCTTTTGTAGTTAAGATGAATTTTATTATCTATACCAATCTTCAGGCAAAATGTTAGTTTCTGAACATAAACAGATGAATAAAATGCAGATTTATTTTATTCTTGAAGTTAAACATTTTCAGAAGCTCCTAAACACAACCACACAGACATTTTTAAAACTACTCCTTCACCCCCACCTTAAAAATTCAGGTACAGTATGATAGTAAATTAAAGTGAATGAAATATTGAGATTTTTTACTTCAGGGATTCTGAGATTATCAGATGATTTTGCTTGCATACTGTATGCTCCTAATAAGTATCTAAGGCTAGGTATAAATAGATGAAAGGATAACAGTTACCTACCAAATGCATCGAGCAAGTCTGCAAAGTACCTACACGTAAGCAAGCACTTTACAAGATGTATATATTGAGTGATACATATGCAATCCATAGACCTATCTGACTGTCAAGAGAACACACTTCAAAGTCATTAACTACGTTAGCTTATGTGAAGATTACCCTTCAGAAGAGGAACAAAATATACATCAGGAAGATGGTAAATCAAAGCCATTATGATAACCTTTAAGTCTAATTCTTCTGAAATATTTTTCTTGGCTGATAACGCGTTTGATTACAGCAGAAGCATCTCTGTAAGGCTTTAAAAGTAGTATCTATCTCTCCTGTAATTATATATTTTTCTCAATGCTATAAAAAAAAAAAAAGGGTTATTGTAGACGATGATTATAAACCATTAGCACTAAAATAATTCTTTAAGGGACAAAGGTGGACATATTTTTATGGCAAGTCTGCCCTTTAGGGTGTCTCTTAAACCAGAGAAATAGGAGACAATAGAATCTTGTCTTATCACAGCCAAAGAAAGGTTTACTTAAAAATAATATGCAAATGTTAATGTTAACAAACCCTCAGACATTTACTGCACACAAAATGTAGTTGTGGCTTCTGCTATTTAATGTAAAGAACGGGTGGCTTGTTCTTGTATGTTTTCTATTTTGCTAACATTTCACAGTAATTTGATAGGATGCTGATATTCTATTTTAAAGTCCAATACATTTTATATTAACATACTTTTTGGAGATGCAACCAGTGTTGAATACTAATTCACCACTCCCTCAAAATAATAGAACTGTACTAAAAGAGGAGCCTTTTATGTTTCCCAGATGGAAAGCAATCAGCACAAGTTTTAAGATTTTGTTCTACCCTTTAATCATTATCTTCTAGATAGCACATAGCAGAAGAACAAAGAGTCAAACAGGCAAACCATGTTACTAAACCACATTCTTTTTCACATTCTAAGGCAGCACATGAAGAAACTTTTTTCTGAAATCAGGAACCAAATGCTGTAATTGCTTCACAAGATCCTTCAGGACAGTGAAGCCTATAAACCATTAGAAATTATATGATTTGCAATATGTTACTGTGTGCACAATGGGTTTTGTTCACTCAAGCACCAGAGTGCTTTAAAGCAAGGTCTTAATGTCTATAATAGCAGATGGTAGTAATATAGCAAAATCTTCATCTAGAATCTAGGTGGCAATAAAACAGTTGCTGTTTGTTTTGATATTTTAAGAAACAAATATCAGAATAAAAAATCCATGTCACAACAGCAGAAGGAACCTTATGTATCCTACCCTCACTTTCCTCCCTATCTTCCCCTTCAGCATCACCCTCAAGTCACTCTCCAATGGAAACAGAAAGTTTCCTTTATGTCCCCAATACAAATAAAAGATATCATCATCTTCATCACCTGCCTACAAGAGCATTAGGAAATCAGTCTTCACAGTCCATAAAATACCAGCGAACCCAAGAAGAAAGAAAACAAGTTTGACAACACGCACACATTACATCAGACTTTTCAAAACGCAGAATCCCGACCTGGCCTCTGAATCATCAACCCATCCTTTCTGACGAAAATGACACTTAAAGGAAAACATTCAAGAACTAAAATGCTGAGTGGCATAACAAGTAACGTACATTGGAATACGTAAGTGAGAAAGATTCAGAAGGCCACGAAAAAAGCAAGTCACCAATTCTTTAATTTCTATTAATGGAAAAGCGGTCGCTCACCCAGATCAACAAGTGGGCAAGTGCTCGCTCAATCAGCTGTGTACCAATTTGTTAACACAGTGAATTACCTTAACATAAGGATACAAAAACTACAGTAACATACAGAAGTAATGCCATTCCAATATAAGAAACAAACAAGATATATTCCCCCCACCGCCACCACTTCTCAATCAGCTTGCTAAGAACAGTAAGGGAAAAACAAGTGTTTTTTTTTAAAAAGTCAGGAAGGGAAGTGAAGAACTTTGGGACATGTCATTCTTGCCTTCCCTTCTGCTGTCAGTGGATGATATTTGTAAAATGCAGCACCAACAGAAGCCAAACTTTAACAGGCAGGGTGACATTAGGGGTACCATAACCGAATAGAAATTGTTCTGTGCAGATCACAAGTATATGGTGTTTCCATGCAGTGTAATTTATTCCGAGAGGAGACAGGATATTCAAATCTTCAACAAATTAAAATACTGATCACAGATCATTATAACTCATTTGAATCAAGACACAAACTGTACCCATGATTTTAAACATTCTTATTAGAAGTAATTAGATTTTGGCAAGCCTTTCCCAATTAATGTTGCCAATCAAAAGGATCAAAAAAGAGTCATACATACAGACTGCTTTACCCCATGTCTCATGAAAAATTAAATAATTTATTTGTATCACTGTTGAATAACTTGTAAACATTTTTCTTATATGTAAAACCCTTCTTCCTTCCATTATGTTCAGTATTTTAATTTACATACAAATATGGTGTCAGGTCAACTTACTTATTTTAGAAAGTGACTTTGCTAGACTGTATGCTGGTCTGAACTCCAGAAATGCTTTGAGAGAGTGCCTCAAGACTTCTAACTGCGACAATACTTTCACTGAAAGAAAAAGCAGTGAATTTGTTAAGAAGTACTATCTATTCTGGTGTAAAAAACAGAGACCAGCAACCTACAATCACAATCTTACTTTCAGTAGCTAAAGTGCTGTTAACCACTGACCTTGGTTAGATTAACTCACAGCAAAACCACGATGTTTTTACAAAGGTAGAGGCAATGAGTTAGTGTCTCACTGACTACGTAGAGCTGACCTTGGCTGTGAAGACAACACCTGAGTCATTGGCATAGGCCAGAGATGGAGGTGTGACTGCTCCTGGGAGAGGCAGCAAATCCGTAGTGTTTTTCTTACCTCCCGTCCTTTGAAGCTATCAACAAGCATTATTCAACACTACCACAGGCTACTTGCATGTGAAAACGTAGAAGGAAAAAACAAGATACTAATAACAGTACTAGATTTTCAATGGTATTTAAATAAACACGACCAGCACACAATAAGAATAATCTTTTTTTTTATACATATATATACTTTTAAAAGTATTTTCACCTTTGTCATTTCTGTATTGTTTTTTCCTTCTTCAAAAATTAAGAATCCCAAACAAAATCTCAGGCACGTTTGCAATGTATAAAATATAAATACAGAAAGCTCAACAGTATCAGCAGCTTTCTTCCAAAAAAATCAATGAGAACAAAAACTCAGCCTACATTTCCCTAGATTAAATTAATTTCTTAGTAAATACACACTAGTTTTCTTCTGGGTGACGTAGCATAGATGTCCAATGATGTTTAGCTCATCCATTTTAAATTTGGGCCCCTTCAGTTAGTTGAATTTATCTTTCCTGGGTAGCTCTATAAAGACATGGTCTCCTAAGGCCTATTTATCGCTGACCATCTTTTTACCTTTCATTCTTTTGCCACTAACAAGCTACACCTTTGTCTTCAGGTTGGGCCAAGCCATCACTCATTTCTGCATGGTCCTGCAGGGTTAGGTTCAGCCCAGGCATGGCAGCATGAGCTGGGTGCATGTTAGCATACCCATACAAAGTCCATTAATCCTATAAGGTTACAAAAGCTCTCTCTTGATGTTAAATGGCCCTGTGATGTTGATTATGATTACTTGTGCCCCAAATAAAAAGGTACCTCTGTGCACTGTACCCCTTTGACAATGCCATGGTTTCTCCTCATAATCACAGTTCCCCTCATCTAGCCATGTAGAAAAGAACACAATGACCCCTGACACCTTTGTTTGGATAGTCTTGTCTAGGCACACATGAACGACCAACTTCATGATGACAGGACAGACAGATGTGCCACTCTCCTCCAGAGTTTCAGCTTTCTAAGTTGCTAGCTATAAGCTATGAAAACAAAACCAAAAAAAAAAAGTAGTAAAATGGTAAAACATTGTATGAACTGACCTGTATGCCTTGCACCTAGATGCCTTTGTAGGTCTTTGTTCACTGTTTCATTACTTAGGCTCTTTAAGATAGAAAATAAGGAGAGGAGAACAAGATGTACAAGAAAGAAAGGAAAGAGAACAAGATGTACAAGCAGTCAGACTAAATTGCAAGCATGCCCTAAAACTGAGACAGGTTCATGGTGAAATAAAAGACTGAGATTAGATACTGGAATTAAAAGAAGGTGAAAGAAGTCAGAATGATACCAATTTTAAATATATATAGTTATGTATGACTAGGTTGAAGAAAGGAAATGAGTCATTTCATTCTTCAGAAAGTTTCAGCTTCAGCAGTGACCCAGCAGACTGCACAGCAAGTGTACCAGCATGTAGCTCTATTTCCATCCCAATCCGCATCCACGGCACAAAAGACAAAGGTCTAGACAACTTCGAACTTCCTTCGTTAACCTATTTTCAAAAGCAAATCAAGTGCAGCTTCTCCCATGCATACTGCTGACCTACCAAACGAAAGGCTACACCCATCTTTCCATCATGCTCCATCAATTGCTTATAGCAGCACGTAATTTGCATTACCTCTGAGTGAAGTGCCCTTGAGTGTACAGTAACAGAGCTGCAGTGGATTTCATAAGGGCAATGGCAGCGTGCCAGACACACCAACTGCATTCAAGTGCTCGGATCTGACACAGCACAAACTATGGAGTATTACTACTACTAGTGTGGCAATTTGGGAGGGGGGAAAGAGAACAGTGAGAGAGAATAAAGGTTTTGTTTTGTTTTTTTAAATGAAAACCTTCAGATCACAGACCTAGGGAAAAATCTGAGTGGGCTTACGAGAATAAGGACACTGGTGAGCAAACACAAGGCTGTTCAGGATGTTTTTTCTATCAAAAAAAGTTGATGTACAAGAGAAAAGGGAGAAAAAGATGCAGAAGGTAAAAAAGAGAGGTGATTAAGGAGAAGAAAAAATAGGAATAAAACAAAGAGAGGTTTTGTCCTGCCCCAAATAATGCCTTTTGCCAGTCTCCAGCAGGCCACATCACCCCAGGAAGAGCCTGTTCAGGCACTGGGAAGCACAGGAGCCTTGGGCATGTCTGAGTCACCTGACTTAAGAAGGCTTTTTTTTTTTTTTTTTTTTTTTTTTTTGTAATTGAGACGTAGAATATGACCGAGGAAAAAAGCTTCATTTCCTAAGGTGGTGTATGACAATTATACCTTTGTATAACAAAGGTGTTAACTGAGGTTCTAAATCCCACACAAATGGTACTGCCCTGTGTCATCTTTTGACACTGTATTCCCATTCCTTCAGCTCACGAGAAGAAATAGAAGATACCCTTATAAGTTTAGCTGTTATTAAGAAATATAATAATAGTAATATTTAAATAATCAGTACCACCTTTTTATACTAGAGCTCTTCAAAAATCTACATGATTGTATTACTTCCCCCCTGGAGTTTTAACATCAACACTTCCATGTGGAAATTGAGACACCTAAATTTAAAAAAAAAATTGTATTTTTATTTCAACAGAGGATTTCACTTCCCCTGTTGGCTTCACAGAAACACCTTCAGTTTTGTAGGGATGAGCTGGCATTCATTTTTTTTCCCCTACAGAATCTTTCAAGTCCTCCTCATAAAGATGATCTGATTGTTTGGCAACAAATCCTTTGTCTTCATGTTAATCTGTTGCCTATTTTTAGGCATTTTTCAAATATTTTTTAAAAATAACCAAAAAAATAATTGCCATTAGCTTCACTGTAAGCACTCTTACACCTTGCTCATATTCTTAACAACCAGGGAGTTAAACTGAACTATTAACTACAAACATTACAGGCTCCAGTGCAAGACAGGAATTCAAAGCATGCATTTGAGTATTTAGTGATGTTAATTTCTGGCTACAAAAAAAATAAAAAAAGTCAGCTACACTGAGAAGTCCACATATCCCCAAATACCCTCCCCCAGAAAATTAAATGAGAGAACTTTAGAGCAGTGAGAGGTATAAACCTATACTGCATTTACTGATTGAATTGCTTATAAGTGGGGTTAAGCAAAATGCAGAGTTTAAAGCTCTAGAGAAGCAACTGATTCCCTTTAAATGCTAAGTATTAAAATAAAAAATCCCCACAAGCAAGCAAATGAAACCAAAAATATCAAGGAATTATTTTATGTTTTGGTTCCATCACTTTATTGGTGACATAACGTAACATAAATGGTACTTTATTAAATCTACCTGTGAAGACTGCCTTAGGTTTTAAAACAGAATAAACTCTCACTGGAGTCAGACACTAAATTTGTCAAATATTACCCAAAAAGGTTTAAAAGATATTGTACCAACACACTATTAACATAGCATTTCCTACCTGAAAATATAGAAGGTCTTTTCTTAGGGCGCCTGGGATGTATAGGCTCTATATTCTTAATATTTCTTTGCAACTTCCCTTTAAAGTCATTTTCTAGCAGGATGTCTGGTGGGAGGCTACTCCGTCGTGCTGATTTGTAACGATTCGGACAGGAATTCAGTTTACTCCTAGTCCTAGAGTACAAGTTGCTGTCATCGACTGCCATTATAGAGCATTAACTCGTAAAGCCAACCCTGCACAAAGCCAACCTGCACATCCACAGGGCTTGTGACTCGTGGCTCCGGACCCAAGCAATCTCAGAGATGTTCTCATGCCCAGCTCAGCACTTGCCTGGGAAGTTTAGCGAGTTGATAGGCGTGTGCTGCAACAGGTGTAGGGTTACTGCATCGCCCCTCCTTGCATCACTTCTGCTGCACGGGGAGGAGACACGCCGAAATCATTAATTTGGAAGGTTTGAGGCAATTTGGAAGTTCAACAAACCTGAACCCAGCAGCACAGCCCATGCAAAAGGGAAAATAACACTTCGGTAACAGGCACTGTCTAGGGCTAGTGGTGGTTGTGTTTTACCAACAGCATTCGTCAGATCAGTTCATTAATACTTCATTATCTTGGCAAGCAAAACAGGCGTTGCTAAACCTTTAAAAAATAAAGTGAGGGAAAAAGCAAAACAAAACAAAAACTGACCCAGTCAACTGCCTTGGGACCTGCCTGGGAAAGCAACAACCCGAGCAGCGTGCTCAGGTTCTTAGCCCTGTCCTTTGTCAGTCTTACATTTTTAGACTGGTAAACAAATCCAAAGCTCCAAAGTTTTTACAATCACAATTACTTAAGTTTATTTATTCCTTTCCTCAAGAAACAAGGGTGTTATTTCCTTGCTGGAATCAAAATCAAAGAGCCGTCAGTGTGGCTGACTTTCTGTATATGTAACTGCTGATCGCTAAACCTGAGCCATTTCAACATGTGTATGAAGAAGGTGGTCTGTAAATTCTCCATCTAAATAAAAGCCACGGTGCTTACTAGAGGTTTGCTCATTTTTTGTTGTTGTTTTTGTAGTTCCAGTTATCCCAGTTATCTCTTGAGCCTCCCATGAATACAGTTTTCCTTTCTCCAAACATAAGAAAGAAATAAGGGCAAATCCTGACACTTTCAATGAAACTGTTCATTTTCTTACTTAGAATTGTATCACAAATGTGAAAAAAATCATTACTAAGTTAAAACCAGCAAATCTCATCTGTACAAACGTTTTGTATTAAATAAAAATAACGTACAGCAAAGCGAATAAGCAGAGTGGTAATTTGAAGTGTCAGCAGCTAATGCTTCAACCATGGATACTTAAGGCAAGCAGATTTTAACAACTGAAGATAGAACTTGATTTTTCCGTATAATTTAAAACACTTAAAATATGAAAGCTTTAATTTCTTTCCAAAAGATAGGGTGCATTTTATGATTTGTGTAATGATCATGAGTTTGGCTGCTGCAAATAACGCTTTTGTGTGAAATTCAGTAAAACCTTTATTATTGTTGACAAGTAATAAACAGTTCACCAACATGCTTTTGGAAGGAAACATGGGAAATGATGTATTTTTATATGTATTTATGTAGAGTCTTAGCTTTTTAAAACATTTTATTACGTTAGAAATGCAGAAAGATGTAAACAGTCTGCTAGATTTTTCTTCCTCTTCTAGAAACTAATTTGTATTTGGCTGGAAGTTGAAATTATGAATGTAAGAATCCAACCTCAAATACACTGGATCCTGCATTCAGAACAAGCTCATTATTTAAACCAAACCAATTTACACTAAATAAATGCTAACTGCAGGTAACAAAGTGATTATTTCTGCATTTCAAGCACTCAAAGGATCTTGAGCTCTGTTTATATACAGAAGTAAGCTTTTGAAAATCCCACTGGACTCCAAAATAGGTTAGGTCAGAATTAGGTTGTAACCAAAGGGAATTGTATACCTAGATTGCTTGGGTCCATTCTAAAAATTGCTCTAGGCACAGGTCTTCATCATTAGAGGCCAAAGTATTTCTATCATGACCTTCAAATCCGTAGAATTTATATATCCTATCCTCTTTTTTTCCAGTTAAGTTTAAAAATATATATTAAAAAAAACAGGTCAAAGAAAGTGTCCTTTCCCCCCTCCCTTTTTTCCCAGTTTCACTTGGAATTTTCAGCTTTAACTCAACCAACATAAGAAATATTCAGGGACCATAAGAAATATTGGGACCATTCCCAATGGTCCAACTAAACCAAAGTAACTGAATCAAAAGCTCAGCTGAAAGTGCTTAAATCTGAGCATATTATTTGAACCATGTGTGAACACTGAAAAACTACAAATACCAAATGCAAGAATTGACATTTGAGGAACTTCAAATTGAAATTTGACAGCAGCGTTAAATAAAATTTCAACATCTTCAGTAAGTGACCGAAGCACCAGGATATTCTGGAAAGAGCTCTTAACTTTTCTTGATGAAACTGTTCCACAACGTATAAATAATTCAATATTCATTAGGAGAGTGACTTGAAACTGTCCCATATTCTAGCTGAGCGGCACAAGTGCTGCACTATACAGTCTTACCTTCTCCAGCTCCATCAATATTCATGCCATGTGGAACAGTACCAAAAGGAGGAAGCACTGCTGGGATGCTCAAAGGTACAACAGACCCCGCGCTCTTTTGAACTATGGGAACCTGTCAAGGGTTGAAGGCAGACAGGAATCTATGATGAGTTTACCTTATGATGGCAGTCCAGGGTGGGACAGATGAAAACCCAATGCATCT
This sequence comes from Aythya marila, assembly GCF_965140915.1. Lineage (NCBI taxonomy): Eukaryota > Metazoa > Chordata > Aves > Anseriformes > Anatidae > Aythya > Aythya marila. Next base: position 22,998,482 of record NC_139042.1, on the reverse strand, counting down.
CATCCTTGAGTTGCTTTTTTTAGGATCCACTCTAGGAGACATACTCTGAGAATTCACGCAGACCTAACAGTTTGTAAGTGCAAATAGTCTAAAACCTGAAAATCCTTAGCGTAGGATTAGGTGCTGGCAGCAGAACAGAAGCTGAGGCTCCTGGTGGTGTCTGAAAGTTGTTGGACTTGGGTTCCTAGGTGCTATTTTAGTGGCCTAACTCTTCTAGTGATTTCGTTTATGTATCTCCTGTTGGAGATTTTCTCATCTTTGAGGGGAATGTATAACTAGAGAGTAAGTTACAGCACAATACAAAAGAACAAAACTGGAGATGGGGGAGAGCTCTTTGAAGAGCTGTTTGTTAATTATAAGACCCAAGAAATAAAGCAGAAGCACTGAGCATTCAAAATAAACAATAAATAAATATAAGAGATTTTGAGATTCAGCTACAGATAGAAATGCACAGAACACTCTTGGTAAAATTTGAGATTCTTATCCATCAGTGTTGCAGTGATAGGTCTATTTTCTACTTGAACATCAAAGCTTTGCACTTTTATAAATAGAAATAAAATGAGGGAGAACAAAACAAAACAAAAATTCCCTCCAAACTGCAAGCATGACGTATGGAAATAAATTTGTTAACTTTTATGCAATTAATCATGAAGTTCCTATCATATACATCCAGGAATCCAGAACAAAACAGAGAATCCAATGGCTGAATGATTTTCAAAAATAAAAATAAGTTAATAATTGAAAATTATATGTAGATATTTTATTCTCCAGTCTCTAATATGTATTCTTAGAAGGCTACAGCATAGTTGAAGGAATTACATTTCACTAAACCTTTTATTTAAAACAGTGATTAAAATAATTAATTGCTGAGTAAACCACCAAAATTATAATACAGTAGGACTAATACAGTAGTAACATAATTAATATGAAAAAAAAAAAAAAGTGTCACTAATCTATTGCAGTTGCTTGAGCATAGGAGATAAAGGATAAGGATTATTTATTTATCCCCTCTAAGGTTTAAACAAGATCTTTCAGAAGAGGTTCCTAAAATGAAGTAATCATTGCGTTAAGTTTGGTGCCAAATCATGGAAGTGCTCAAGCAATGCAAAACAAAGCACAGGAAATATAATTTGGCTACACATTCAGTGTGGCAAAGGTTCATGCCTCTGTAGTAGGTTCTGTGCAGTTCAGTATTTTCTTACAATTTTGAAAGCACAGTACAAAAATGAAAAAGCTCAGTTTAATAAGTTGAACTAGAGATCATCAGATTTATCCATTATGGTCAAAGGCTAAATCTGGACATCATACCTCTTGCCTCCAGCAGACTACCAAATTTTTCTCTCTGCAGTTTCTATTACTATTTTTTTTTTGGAGTTTCTTAAATGAAATATAAAGGAAAATAGTATTTGATAGCTGATTTGTGTTTGAACTATACTCTGTACTGCAGAAATATACATTTAAGGCTACAGATTTAGCAGTCCAGGTCTCAGAAAAGTAAGTTTTCTCACAGGTGAAATGATCACGACTTTTTGTTGAATAGTATGGCAGCAAATCTAGCTATATTTCATGTGCAGTTACCCATGTGTTATTATAACTACATTAGAGCTGTCATTTGTGCTTTCAGCTGAGGAAAATATTCTTGCTCATCAACAGCAGAAATATAAAAAAAGTCTTCCTAAAAAGTGTTCTCAATGTGTCAGCCAGCAGAGGCAGGCTCAGAACAACTATATTATGGGAGGAAATCTGCCACCACAGTAAATTTCCATCTGGTGTGGTAAAGTAATGCCCACACTGGTGCACATTTTATTCAGGGGCCTTCCCATCGTACTATAGGCACCAGATTAGAACGGCACATAAACACTGCCAAGGGAGGATGAGGCCTCTTTGGCACATATGTTGGAGGAACTGCTGTGGCAGGAAAGGGAAGTCTGAGCTGCACTAACATTTCAAACCAGCACAACTCAATAAAATAAAAAATAAATCGAGTCCCATCCTTCCTCTTGCCTGTAGCCCACGCAGCCTCCCTTCTTGTCACATTAGTACCCACTTTTGTGAGGCCACAAGGCAAATCTAGGCCAACCTTTCCCTTCTTTCTTTCTTTTTAGCCATGGTGCCACAAAGAAGAAAAAGGCAGAAATAAGCAGTCAGGAAAGGGATATATGGATCAGGTTACATCTGGTTAAAATTTTTGTAAAACCAAGATTACGAAAGCAACACACCAGCTACTTACTGCATTTTGGTCGGGTTTTACAGGTGTCAGAAATGTCTGAAGAAAACAAGTTGATAACAATCAAGCTGAGAGCTCTTGAGCATCTGCTTGCTCTAAAGAGACTGCTAAGCACCAGAAATCAATTCAGAAACACTTTTTTTTTTTTCTTCCCCTCATTTCTCAAATGCACTTAATACGTGGGTCTCATCCCCTACCCATGGTGGAACAGTCACAGATCTACAAACATACCCATGCTCCAAAGTCATTTTGTTTTTCATTTCAAACAGGAAAGTTAAACAGTGCAAGAATTAAAAACAGAGAACCAAAAGGTGAAGAGTATGTACAGCTCTTCAAACCCTTCAGCTGCTACTCAGAAATGATTGGTTTAATTCCCCGGAATAACCTGGCTGTCTTAATGCATAGGGTGTGAACAGCCGAGTGATCCTCTGCTTGAATTAACCCATTTATCCCACAGTCTAATGCTGCTATAAACAAAGAGCCTGGATTTAATACAGCCTTAGCTTCCAAAAAATCTCTCCCTCAAGTCAAGCATCATTTTTCAGAAGTGGGATAGAGGACTAGCAGTCACTGTTGTGCTCTCAAAGACACCAAAGAGATCATTTTAGATCCACATTAATTTCTACCCTGGTAGCAAGCACTTGACTCACAGAACAGTGTCATTAGTGCTGAGTTGCCAGGCTACATCTGACCTTAGAGCAAGCTAAATGTGAGTACTAGATGCTGGTCGTATCGTGCACTGCAGCACTACACTCACTGTTTTATTTTGTGAGAGGTAATATTGAATTAGAGTTACAGAAAACAGGAATAAGCATCAAACCGAGAAAATTCCTCACCTACCTCAAATACAAGCAGACAAAATAATAAGAAGAGACTGTGGCATTTTCAGAGTTGCCTGCTATGTTGGCATCCTGATTGTAATAGATTAATATCGACAGGAGGTTTGGCCTAGCGTTTCAATTGCGTTTTCTTTCAGCTGAAAGAAGATAAGCATGTAGGCATATTGTTGTTTGGTAACAACGAATAAAATACAGAGTTAATGCTGTAATCTGGTTCCAAGACAATACCAGTCCCTTGATGCTCAATACATAATATGCACTTCCCATATTAACAAGGGAAGCTGACTCACGTCACGGTATTTCATAAGCAGAACAATTCATATGCTAATATACATTTGTAATAATTTCACTTCACTCTGATGTTCTCATTACATGATAGCTATTACAGCCTTATCTTCACAAGGACTCCAAAGTTGATCCTTCTCCAACAGAAAAGCAGCGCAAACCCTGGAAACAGGAATTTTTCTGGCAGGCACCAGCATAAACAGGAACAGCTGAGGAACCAAACTGGCAGAGAGGGCTCCTTGCAAGTGGCCTCTGAGCAGTCAGGACACGCAGCTTTGCCCAAGTGACAATCCAGAGGCTGGGGATTTTCCGAAGATCAAAGGCTGTGGGTGGAACTTCCCAGAATCCGCACGGCTGTAACACTCAATTACAAAACCATGCTTGTTATTAACGCACTGCAATCCGGTACGTTAGGCCTATGCTCTGGATACAATTACAGGAGAGACACCCAGAGGGTACAAAGGAATTTTACTTCGTAGGGTACAGTACGAGTCCTGAACAAAGTGTGACAGATGTCTCTGTATTTCTGTTGCATGCTGTGCACAAAGTGTACATACTACAACCAAGCTACAAATAAGAAGGCTACAAATTTCAGATACATTTTTCTACTCAAGACCCCTTGTGAGTGTTCAGTATTTTTACATAAATTAAATTTTCTTAGCACATATCTGTGAAATAGCGACAACCCATTGCAGTTTCTATTAAAAATGAAAAGTACTTTCGGTCTCTACTAGAACTATAAAAGTATTAAAGATATAGATGAATAAAGTCAAAATATTTGGAACTTTTTAGAGAGGATAGTTTTATTGAAAAAATCCTTCAGTTACAAAGAGATTATTCTATACTTGCTGTTGTGTGAGGCCACTGTCTGAAGTGATCCCAGAGATCTGGGATATCCAGTGTTCTTCCTTTGCTAGTCATGAAAACTAAAGGATGATGAAAATTCTGCTTCTCGTGGACAGTTAGTCAAATATAGATATGGATTATTAATAATATATAGACTTTTTAAAATTCCAACATGTTAAATTTGCATCTGATTCGGGGCTGGATGAGATGAAACACAGATAGATGGGGATACCCTGGGGCAGAAACAGTCCCTTGCACAGGACTCTGGACGCTGTGTTACATGAAATTTTATTAATGAATAAAAAGAAGCAAGTGGGCCAAGATGTATCTTATCCTTTAGTAAGGATGTAATGTAATGGGACAGACCTAAATCAAGCTTCACATCCCTTTTCTGCACAGTAAGCAAAAAATCCAGGAAGTGTATTAGAAAGCGCTTTGAATTAAGTACCAGACTGAAAATAAGGCAGGGGAGAAAAGTCTGCTATGCAGTTCTCATTGCGTCTATGAATATTTCATTTTGAGTCATGGTCTCTTTGCTTCCTTCACATCCTGACTGAATGTCAATGCCTTAGGTCTTAACGGGCTGTATGCTACAACCTGGCACAAAGATGTGATCTTGAAACCCAGGGCTAGCACATGGTGAGTGTTTTATCATTACCTGCACAAAGCAAAGCAAAGATAACAACTATCACCAGCCTTTGGATCCAGTAATAACATTTAGCTCTTTAATAGCTGTTCCTGTTTTGAGTCTAGAGACTACCCCTGAATCTATGTAATGAAACGCAATGCGTTTCATTCATTAAGGGTGAGATTCAGACCATTCCACTTCAGTTTGGATCCAGGTGAAATCCAGGTACCCAAATCTTCAGAACACGGACTGCCTTCTCTCCAGCACCATTTGAATTCTAAACCAACGCTGTCATGATCCCCCAAGTCATCCAGGCCAAGAGCTCCAATTTGTTCTTCTAAAAGTTGTGCTTTTGGGGTGAAAACAAAACAAAACAAAACAAAACAGGGAAGAACTGTATTGGATCTAGTGGGATTACATTCCAGAATATCAGAAAGCACTACTGTCCAGGCTCCTGTTGGCCTAAGTTTCATCATACTCTCACGCTGGGACACACCTGGACATCAGAAGTGCAGTGGTCTCAGCAGCCAGATGTAGCTTCTATCTTAGTTACTCTTTAAGACAAATCTCTGAAGATATTTCATCTGAGTCCCCAAAAAGATGGATCTCATACGTGCACTTGGGCAACACCTAATTTCAGATACATAAATTATACCATCAGCTTTCAGAAATAAGCATACCCATACCTGCCATCAGAGGCACTGAATAGGAAAGCCACGCTTCGCTGTAGTAATTCTTGAGTTTTAGTAACAATACGATAAATGGAGATGAATTCCTAACAATGACAGAAACATTTCCTAGTTTTATTCAACTGCTTTTCTAAACCAATGCTCTCGGTTTCATCGAGCCATCACAAAGGCATCTCCTAAAGCAATGGTACTGGACAAAGAAGCGCACAAACTGCAAGGCGTGAGCCTCTCGTTCAGTTTCCCCCGGAGACAAAAGCTGTCTTCAATCTGCATCTTACACTCTTGTCTAAGATGACAAATGTGTTCTATCTTCATCAGCCAGCAAGCTATTCTGTTTCATAGCTGTTACACTTGCAGGAGAGTCAGAACCGTGCCTATATTCTTGGTATTTGGCACCCACAGAAGTTTAAAGCTATGTGTCTGGCACGCTGTCAGTGCATCCCCCTTTACAGGAAGCGTAATATACAGATTTAAATACACTTTGACTTCATTCTCTCTCTAGGTCTGAAGTGCCATTCGTTAGGGAAATACTCCATTTGCTTTCTGTATACTTGGCTGCATTTCAGCATCCTGGGAACTACTTATAAAACTGTCCCGAGTGTGATATCAACGCAGCTGCAGCCAGAGCTCCTGGAAACACAGGGACACGTCCTTAGCAGCTACTGTGAAGGCCTGACCGAGGCACAACCCCGAGGACAGGACTTTCAGCTCCTGAGCCCTGCTAAAAAAGCGAGTGGCACACAAGAACCAATGTGACATTGCAACGGCATCACAAAGCACAGATGTGCAGATCACCTCCAGGTGCAGACACAAATATTCCACGTATCTTAATTTCAAGAAGGTTTAAAACAATGTTAAGAGTTTAATATGGATTAAATTTATTACATTTATATTGAGACCAAATTCCCACTGGAACAGCACCTGACCAGAATATGTTCCAGTTAAGACCAAACAGAATTAAAATAGATGTAACAGTTGTAAACAGTACAACTATCTAAGCATACCATCCTCTTTGATAAGTCAGAGCCCATAACAGTCAGTCCACAACAGAAAACTGTTAAAATAATGAAGAAGTGTATTATTTCCAGGGGATGAGAAGAACAGTGCTTAAGAAGAACCTGTCACTCTGCAGACATAACCATCATTTTAAAATAGCGGTAGTAATAAAAGTGAGCATCATAGAAATATTAAAGTTTTACTAGAGATTATTACAATATCTGTAAAAAGACCAGCTAAGATCAGCTTTATGAATACCAGACTTCTTCCAGCCCCTACCCCTCGATATGTTTATGATCACATATCTCCACTCAATGATTTTTTTCTTTCTTTGCTTCTTTTCCATAATGACACCAAACACGCACAGTACCACAGGTGTCACAGAAACCCACCAGCAAGCTTCAGAAACAAAGACTATTCATCTCAAGCATTAAAAAATTATGACCCATGCCTAAAAATCAGGAATTACATTTACAAATAAAGATTAAAGAGAAAACTTGGGTGTCTATTTTATTCTTTTTGTTTTCCTCGTACTTGGTTAAATCTCTGTAGGGCTAAGAGCTGAGCCAAGGACTAGTTTTCCTCCACAACTACAGGATGCCCCTCCACCCTCAAAAGGGCTGATAGTTTCATATAACCACTAGTAAGCAGAGACTTCCAGAGACTCCTCAAACTTACAAACCTGTTGTAAAAATCACCAGCAATCAATTCTCCTTCAAGCACTGGTTGATCAGACGTGGATCTCACTCATCTGTGGCTCCAAGTCTAACCCTGTCCCGTGTGAAGGCAGAAGAACTTGTGACAATTACTCAAACAAAACTAAAAAACTAATTTCTCTGGGCTTGACTTTGAAACTGAAGTAGGAGCTCCCTCTAAAGCAGGCAAAAAGAAAGTGGACTTGACTCACAGACGAGGTGCCTGCCTGTACATGCACAGGCATGGACTGAACGTGTCCTGCACCAGACACCATCCTCTCTCTGGGAACCAACAGCTCTCTTCCCTGCCCAAGAAGTCATTATGGCTTGCCATTTCTTGTCCACTTACACCCATCACGTGTGAGTATCGACAGCAGAAGCTCCTGCAAACTCCCTCTTCCAAAACTTGCCTAGATCATGCTGTGCTCTTGGGCAGCAAGCTTGAAGTCTACAACCTCTTCTGCAGAATTCAAACATTCAGAGCCATGTTCTGCTGGTAATGGTATCAAACAGCGACTGTATTTTTTAAAAACTTCCTTGTTTAAAGCAAGACTAGCCACTAAAGTCAGAGTCACATTGCCAGCCTAGGACTACTTCTTGCTCACCTAAAACACCAAAGATCAGACACACAAATCTCTCCCTCCGTACTCTGGTTTATCAATAAATGTCTACCATAATAGACATAGAGAATCTGACTTTTACAATTTAATTTTACAACATTAAACTTTTGTAATTTTGCATTTGGATGCTATTAATAAGATCCACATATTTCATCTAACACGGCAAAGCTGTAAGGTACTTCTTTCATAAAAATATTTTTCGGCCTACATAAATGTGTAAAAATAAACAATTTAAGTCTTAAAACAGAGTTCTGTCACCTCTCTAAATTGCACCTGAATTAGAAGAACATGTGACTCATACTTTGCCAAATTTTGATTTCATAGTGCAAAAAACCTCTAGGTTTTTTAAATCTTTATGTAGGAAACTAAATATGGCATAATTTCCTTCAGAAGTCCTATACATCTCTAGCTACAACTGACCTCTTTCCCTTTGTCCCTCCCTGATATCTACAATAAGCCAAGAATTACCAGCATAAAATTAGAGAGGCTGAGGGAAAGTCTCTCTACACAAATACATAAATGTGGATTTAGAAGCAGTGTGGAGCTCTGCTCCTGATACACTATCATGGAAAAAGTGAAAGAAAGCAATGAAGGGAACAGCTTCCCAAATATGAAATGTACTTTTTTTCTATTATTGTTTTCCGTAATCAGAGATAAAATATTACAGCCAATGCATGGGAGAAGTGTAAAAAATAGGTGAAAGAAAAGGATGTGAGGAAACTCAACCTCCCCAAACCACAGGAAACAGTGGCCAACGGCAAGTAGCTGATGTGATGCACTGTGCTGCCTCGAGCAATGCCAAGCACTGCTTGGCAAACTCCTTAAGGGCTCATCCTTAAAGCAAGCATTAGGGGTAAGCGAAAAATTCTTATTTTTTCACACTTGAAGACTGAAAAATGGGAAAAAATAAAACAGAACATGAAAAGGAAAATAAAATTCCCTGCAAAAACTTACATGAATTCAGAGAAATTGTAGGGTTTTCCTTCCTCCACTTTGTTTCATGAAGATGCATCAGCACTTAACTAGTTCAAAAGCAGATTTATTATAAAACTATCACAATTAAAAGCTCACAGTTTTACTCATTATTTTCCACTGACTTTTTAAAGCATCAGCTTCGTGACAAAATGGCATCCAAGGCATGACTGAAACATTGTTCCTGAACAAGACTAGAAAAAATATTATATCCTGGATTACGCTACTGCAGATCTGGCACAGTTTGTATAGCCTGCACATGAGTGCTAGATTTAAAGGAGTGCCTGTGTATAGATGTGACTTAAATACCTGTACAGATTTATACTGGTTATTCAATTTTCCCATGATTATTCAGATTAGGACCCTAAGTGGTCACTGTGATTATTAATACAAGCAGGACAAGAATGAATTGAAATACACTTAAAAATTTGGATGTGGTTCTTAATGACCTTATCGTGGCCTGAGTTAACTACAATTAAGACTAATTTGACAATAGTTAATTTGCAAGAATGACAGGAGGCGCATTTCAAAACAGTAATAGAAGAGAATAGCTGCATCCCCATTGCAAGCTCTCTAATACAGGCAAAAAAAGACAAAACAGATTGTGTGTTTAACAGATGCTGCCTTTTGGGACTGTGCTGCTGAAAGTCTGTCCCTGCACACAGCTGCGGTGGCACAACGCTCCTAAGATAAACACCATTTTATCTTTTAAATCCTACATACTACTGTATGCAATGAAATACAAAATAAACATCACTCCTGCAACAACAACAGAAAAAGGGAGAGTTACTTCCCTGAACGTTGGCTGCACAACTGCTAAGTTTTAAAAAGATGACACAACCTCATTCTAACTAGTAACAAGTATGAAAGCAAGTGAGAAAAACACGGTGTTAATGTCGAACTGGGTTATCGCAGAGTTTTCTTTAAGCCAGAAACTCAGTGTAGTGAGCACATATTTTAAGACACCTGTTTGCCCGCTGACTGTGAACATTAATCAACACATATCTCAGCTCGCCGAGAAACACCCTTCCACTCCTTACTGCCTTTCACTGTTATCTCTGTACGAGGTTTCAAAACTGGGGCATTTATTTCACATAAAGTCAATTAAGAGCTTAGTTAGAGAGGAAAAACCTTGCCAAGGCAGATAAATCCTGCAACACTCCCAAAGCACGGCGAGACTCCGGCCGAATTCTTCCAGTAATTAAATCCACGGTCCAGGAAGATGCGGGAATGCTGCCTTCCTCCTGCCTCCTGCAAGTTCAGACCCCGGTTTTATAACCTCTAAATTAAGGAGAGTGGCAAAATCCTGAGAAAGCATAAATTTTTCAGGTGTACCATAGGTCATTTAGACCTTTTAGGATTATCATCCTGAAATTAACCTAGATTCAAAGATAACTCAAATACAGAATGTGCATCCCTGTTGCTGTATGCTCACATAGCTTGGAGAAACCACAATTTTCTGACATTTCAGACAAGCTTCATGAGGAATTTGAAGAACTATTGCCTGTGATAGTACAGAATACCATGATGTGGCTTATCTCTGGGAAAGTCAAGTTGTTACCAGTCTCCAGGACGGGCAAAGATGAAAAATACATTCCTAAACACTTCCGTAATTATGCAAGCATTCAAGAAAAAATGATGGTACTATAGCAACTAATTATTTTCAGGAACGTTTGTATCAGTAAGATAAATCCTTCAATCAATTTGCATTAAGAATCATTACCCTTACATTTTTTGTAGATAAGCACTACTGTCAGGTTAGCACCATAAATTTAGTTGATAAAGTGACTCGGCATCGGAGAAAAACTTTCAGCTGTGGAAGTGATAAGTATGATAGCAGCGATCAAACTTACTCATGGTGTTTCATACAGTTGGGCAGATCACTTTTGTCTTTCTTAGGTGGAGAAAACGATTTGGGGTTTTACTTCCAAGTCCTGAATCCAAACAGCAGAACATTAGGGACACAGCTCTTTCAGCAGAGTGTAAATGTAATAAATATTTGGGGGAGGGAGGAAACTAATAGGGAGTCCCAAAGGGACCTAAAAAAAAATGAGATCCCCTTGGTTCCTACACAGATTAGAAACACAGAAGTGGGGGAAGTTCTGATCTCATTTCAGCATAAATGGGATACCTGGGTATGTTTGTCAAGCATTAAGAGCAGGACGCATCTGCTTGCACAGCTCAGAAAACAGCCAAAGAACATAAGGACAAGAGGTAAGGGTAAGTGAGGGTCAGCTAGACGAACTGAATACAGCTAGCATTTTTCCTGCTAGTTAAAGATAGCCTTTTGGAAAGTACTGAAGACTCTTAGGAATTAAATTACGAAGCCTAACTTTAGCCTGGAAGCCTAGAACCAGTTTTCGCTGGTGATCTCTTCAGAGCTGAAACCTGAGCAGGGCTCTCAATAACCTCCTAGAGAAATCTCTGGCTCCCCACTAACTCTACTGAATAGTGCAAGGTTCAAGTAGTTTTTGGGAATAGCTGTCCCATCATCACAGAATCACAAGATAGTTTGGGTTCGAAGGGACCTTAAAGCCCACACAGTCCCATACCCCCTGCCATGGGCAGGGACACCTCCCACCACACCAGGTTGCCCAAAGCCCCATCCAGCCTGGCCTTGAGCACCTCCAGGGATGGGGCATCCACAGCTTCTCTGGGCAGCCTGTGCCAGGGCCTCACTATCACAACTATCACACCACCATAGTAATTCAGCTTCCTCATTACTGACCATCAATTTCAGACAACATGGGAAGTAGCAGCACTGCAAAAGGCTACTTAAGCAAAAAACGTAGACCACTCAAATACTAAAAAATGCTGCAGAAATGAAGATTTGTGTGGCAGAGTTTTTGAAAAGTACTGAATATAGTCTTTATGTTATACGACGTAAATTTAAAAAGTATCAAATCAAATACCCTAGAAAAATATACATGTATGGTACCCACAAGTTAGCTTAACTAGGTCATAAAACTCCCCAGAGAATGAACAGGGCTGTCTGTCAGTCAGAGAAGTACAAGACTTGTCATTCATGGTACTTTGAGACCTCTCTCAATAGAGCTACAGTATGGATATTCAACAAACTCCTTACTTTAGGGGTGGTATATATGAAGAAAAAGCATTTGATTTCTCTCATCTTGCTGGGAACATTCAAAGATGAAATTGCCAAAGTCTGAACTCTACTTGTAGCTAACAAAGAGAGAGGGATGTAGCTCTGCAAGGCAGAATTTATCTCACCTACCTTAGGACGGGGACAATTGTCTTTTCCCATTAACTGCAGACTTTTACTGAGGCTTACAGATGCTCAATCTTTGTATGGTCGTAAAAGTTAGGTGAGAGGAACACCACACCAAGACTTGCTGGACTACAGTTGTCATAAACTGAGAAGAATTTTCTTCCACCAGCAGAGCTGCTCTGCTGGCAAGGGCCCACATGTGAGTGCAGTGATGCCAGGGCTGATGAATTTCTTCTGCCCTAAGCTGGAGCAGGTCTTCATCTCTCATTATTTGTTCTCTCATAATTTGTTCATACAATCCCCAAACTGTATGTGTCATTATTTTAATTGGGAATGGCAACCTAATGGGCCAAATGTTCTTTGATGGTCAGACTGGTGAATAACGGGATGCACAGTGTGAACAATTCAAATGGGTTTTACCATCTGCTTTTTAAGATAATGGTGAAGAAGATGGAAAAACTATAAGATTTTGAAGTAAATTTGCACGTTTCTATATGGAATTAAAAGATTTCTGTTGTATCAGGTAACTGAATAACTAACTGCACCACTAGAATGGCATCTTCCTATCAAACCCTCAAAAGACAGGTGTCTAGCTCTCTGCTGCTGTTATTACTGAAATTGTACAAAAAATGGCAATCTTGAGTTGCTAGCATACACCAACACCCACATTAGCCAACGCACGGGTGTGAGTATGTTTATGTAAGCGGATGTACAAAAATCCCCTGAAAAAATAAATCAAAACCTTTCTGCAACCCCAGCCAAAATTTTTTAGCTTTCTTTCTGGAAACACAGAAAGTAGGTCAGCACAGATCCCAAAATAGCACATCAGCACTGAGGGAAAAAAAAAAAAAAAAGCGTATCTGTATCTTTGGACTTTTTAGCTCATTTCTCTATAGGGAGGAATGGAGAATTAAGGCTTTTTACTTATTGTACTTTATGGAGGAACATGCACAAGAAAGAATTGGTTAATTCCTACACTTGAGCCCCCAGATCAACCATCCATACAGGGAAAATTTTAACCATTTTAATCCAAGCAAAAAAGTATTGATTTAAACCATTTAAGCTTTATCTAAATATAAGCATGGGAAAAGTCAGGAAGCTTAAAAGGTGTTTAAAATGTTGTACTGGGTATGTATCACATGCTGTTCCTTGCACATTTTGTTCCTTATATCAAAAACCTATTTGGTAAAATATTTACTTTGGAAATAAGGGCACACTTTCTGTGATTTTGTTGTTCATCTTGTGACTTTTTTTTAGAAGTATTTGCTGTTTCAACAAGAATTGTTGCCTATTTTGTGATACCTTACATACTATGCGTACTCCTAAACAAAAAATATTTTCTTTAATACCAGATGCATGTCTCCCAATACTCCCCCCCACTTTTTCTTTATTTTTAAGGAGGTAAAAGGTATACACATAAAACAACTTGAACACTCAGCTTTCACACGTTTACAGCTGCAGAGGTTCTGAAGAGCTCTTTTGGGTTTAATATTGCCAATCTCCTTCCATGAACTATTACAGTACTTAATGTGAAAAGAAAAACAAAAACCATTATTAATACTAATTAGGAATGATGCACATCAATCCTAAAAATATTATTTACCTTGTTCAATTCAATACCAATATTTTTGGCTACAACATGATGAATGCCAATCTGTTTCCCAGAACACTCATTTTTTTAATTAGGGAAAAAGTGATACTGCCTCCCCCAAATTCCAAGTGTCAGGCTTCATTTGGATCCCTGCACTAGTTTAAAATGACTGTTTGAAAGATACCGAACATTTGTAAGTAAGACCTTTTAAGCTCAGTGATTTTTATGCAACCAGCATGAAACTAAAAATAGCAAAAAAAATTTTTTTTAGTTCTTCCTTTTCTTTCTTGTTTTTTAAACTACTGGTCTGTGTGTGTTTCTCCTCATTTCTCGGACACCTAGCATTTCCCCTGCTTCAGTCCATCCCTGTTTAAAAATCTCATCCACCAGCTTTTGATCTGCATATTAAAGTACTATAATCCATGGATATGTGTTCAGCTTAGGCAATTGCAGAACTGGACTCCCAGGCCGTAACATTTTCAAAGCCTTTCCAAAAAAAGGAGACTGAAGAGAAGAAAAACCTTTCCAAATGTACAGCTGCTAGGATCTGCATTTTTATTTTACACTCAATAAACCAATGCTTGCTATCAGAAGTAAAATAAAAACTGAGAGGCTCCAAAATTAACTGAGTGAAGAAACGATGGATTTTCTCAAACTTTTAAAAATTAAGTCAAAGCACTAAAATAAAATAAAATGGTTGAGTTTTCATGTCCTAGGAGGCCTCCACCTTGCATGGTTTTAAGACTCTAACCTAACAAACAAAGCACATAACTGAACACATTTAATTGCATTCCTAGATTACTGCCAGATAGCTTGTCACATGCCTCGGTGGGTCTCCGTAGCCAGTTCTCAGTCTTTACTTCCAAAAGCCAGAGACACGGAATTGATTAAGTTTAGTTAGAACTTGACAAATATATTCCTAAAAATATCATCAGACCAAACAAATCTGATCCTAGAGTGGAATTTTCTAACATAACATTAAAATAAGTAAGAGGAAATAAGGCAATCATGTTTATGAGTAGGAACAGATACAATCACCCCTAGTATTCTCTTGCTGATGTCAGCAATGTCATTCTCCAAAACCTGCAGGAACATATGGAAAGATAATACCAATAATACCATTCATCAGACTTCATTACTACTATTTTTTCCTGATATGTAGCATTATTACCAGTGTAATTAAATAACAAAAACTCTGTTCTAGTTAAATTGAACCAAATAATTACCTCCATGCACTAAGATTTTCTCTAAATCGTAAAAGACAGATTTCACAAGAGCACATCAAGTCAGTTGGTCTCATCTCCCTTTTAGCAAACAAAGGCCCATTAATATGTTTGCATGTTCATGTAACTCCAACTCTGAGTTTGAGGACATTTACAAGACACCTGCTGTGTCTTGTAAATATGCCAAATCTTGTAGATATGCCAAATTTGTATTCATTGGTGTAGGAAGGCTGCTACCATAGGATACTATTTCCACTTAGAATCCACTAACTGAACTGCTGAGAGGTTTTACCTTCTTAAATTGATTTGTGAAGGAGAGGAATTAGTGCACTCAGTTCTTTCAAGGTGCAGTAAAGCAGGTAAACTAGTCTAGAAATGATCAAATCTAATCTTTATTGAGTTTGCCTAACTGGAACATAGGAGGTCCTAGAATTACAGTCGAGAGGTAGTCTAGGAGACGGCGCTCATTTCCCAGCTGAGAGCCCATAATTGCATATAGTTGTACATTTCCAGACCAGAGTCATGCATTCCCTTCTGGCTCACATGGCACAACGATACGTGCCCAATCTTTTGTGTAGAACACTGGTTTCCTACTGTGACTGCACTATTTTGTTATGGATTGGACGTCTCCTTTATACCCTCCGGTGACTGACACATGAATTTCAGCACGCTACAATGGTACACCAGGTTGAAAATGCACACGCTGCTGCAGAGATGTGACTTAGAGCCCTACCACAAGTCAGACTGAACTTACAGACTCAACCATATGGAGCCCTTCTCTTGTCAGCATGCATGTACGCAGCCTTCCTGCACAGAACAGCTCATATCTAGGCAACAAAAATCCCCTGCTTCATAATGGCCATGTAGGTCTGGAACACATATCACACACATACAGATCTCTGTACTCATCGATATATCCGTCTGCTTGTTTTGGTCTGCATTGTCTTGGATTAAAAATAATAAACAACAAAAAAGTATATTGAATAATAAATAATATAATTGTCCCAACATACTTAAAGCCATGATGCAGAAATCTCAGTAAGCCAAAATGGAAAGCTCTGTATTTAAGCAATCAAGAAAGAACAACAAGATAACTACTCAGACTGAAAAGTCTCTGGCCTTGTCAATAGCCTTCATAGTACTGCTCTTTAAAAGCATAAGAAAATAATTCACTCTTAGTGGAACAGAATTGGGAGCACTATGGAAGCCAGTACTCCAGAAGAAATACTGCTAACAATGTAATTTACTGTGACTTACAGCTAATTACAGAGCAAAATTAACTGACTCCACAAAATCTTATTTTTGACATAATAATATGACAGAAGGACTAACTAGAGCTTAATAATGATAGGTTAAAAACTACTGGACCTTTTAGTAGGAAAAAAATGTTTGGTTTGTTTAAGAGAAGGAGGCTGATGAATTTCTGCTGGTGTTGTTTTCTATTTTTCCCCTGGTTCCTTGAGATATAAATGCACATTGGCAATTGCACTTATTTCAGATACTTACTAAGTGTACGTGCAAAATGCTTATTCATCTATTTTCAAAAGCATCAGTATTTACAAAAGCAAATACAGCCAACATTTGTCTGTTTGGAATCTCAGTCCCAGGAAGGCTTTAACAAAACACTTGCACTGTATCACACTAATTAAAAACCACAAGTTTCTTCAGCTCCTGGTAACAGTTTGCAAACTTTCACTGATGTTATGGCAATGAGTTTATAAATACTTGTAGCATACTATGTGCATAATCTCATGCTGCATGTGATCGTCTTAATATGGGTTTGTAGTTCATATTTAACTTGAGTCCCTAAGAATAATCACCCAAGTATTTGTCACTGCCAAATACTTAAATTCACATACACAATCCTTTTCAGCAAGAACCATATATGCAAGCTTCCAAATCTCAATAGGCATAATGTTTTGCATTTTCCACCTATGCAAAACATTTTTAAATATTTACTGAAAAATGGCTAATAGTTGCCACATTTATTTAGTAAGAACTGAATTTTGTTGTTTTACATGTATGAATGCATTATGATTCTTGCTAACAAAAATCTCATGTAGACTCAGGACGCCTAAAAACTTAAAACAAAGCCTTACCTTTCCTTGAAGCAACAGTTTCCAGTAGCGATCTGTCTTAATGCTTTAATTTTTGCAGTGTAGTTTCCATTAATAGTTTTCTAGTTCAGGAAGAGATGGGTTAATTGCAAGCAGTATGGATGCTGTCTTGCTTGCTTCCTGGAGATCACTGTTCTGCATTGTGCACTGTCACAACTACCTAGGGAAAAAAACACAGTCGTGTTAAACCTCAGTCACCTGGACAACATGATATATTACTACTGGCAGTATAGAATACAAAGAATCAATGTCTTAAAATGTAACCTTAAAATTGTATTTATCTACTACATATTCCATAATATGTGCTGTTAAAAGAATTATTGCATACTTTCTTACCAGGAGTTCACCCTCTTGACATAAACAGACATAAAACAAGTGGAAAACATTTATATACAAATATTGTAAGTTATTTAAATGACAACATGACTTTAGCATTGACAGTATGAACTGGACTTTTTTTTTCTTTTTCTTGTGGATTTCTGGTCAGAAGCCGCAAGCAACAGCAGAAACTGAGTTATGCTGTACTTCCTTAGGCATAAGTAAATAAACTGCAGCCTTTGAAAAAAACAAAAATGTCAAGAGTAGGAATCTACTTCTGTTATTCATAACTGCAAGGTCGCTATTAGAACTATACATGGATGATATTTTTATTTGGTGCAATTAATAGGCATCTAGCAGCCAATTTTTAAATTCAGTTTAATATCATCTAATACCACCTGCACCACATGTGTGTTCAAAACCACTGGCAGCACATCTGGGGACCACACTTTGGAGAGCTGTACTGTGATGATGTTCATCACGGACAAGGAGCCCATAATGCAGGATTATCAATCCAACACAGATTTAGCTACTACGAGGACAGTTTGAATGCTACACAGATTTGTGACATGAGTAAGACATCTCATTTGCTTCCAAAAGCCAAGTGCCTAGGAGACAAAAGTCTCCCATTTAAAAGGAGGTATCTGTATTTCGAGGAAAATACTTAG
The DNA here is from genome assembly GCF_965140915.1 of Aythya marila. Classification (NCBI taxonomy): domain Eukaryota; kingdom Metazoa; phylum Chordata; class Aves; order Anseriformes; family Anatidae; genus Aythya; species Aythya marila. The sequence goes on along the minus strand of NC_139042.1, from coordinate 22,980,539 downwards.
AAGCCCAGAGCATGTTTGTTTTCTTAGTGAGTGAGCCAGCAATCTGCTTGCATCCGTCCTTCCACAGGCTCATAGAACAAGCTAGATTGGAATGCACCTCCAATGAACGGACCTCCAATGGTTTTCTCATCCAATCTCCTGCTCAAAGTTGGGCTCACTTCTGTATGAGATCCACTTGCTCAGGAACTTGTCCAATGAAAGGATCTGTTAAAGCATTTCCAAGGACGGAGATTCATAACCTTTAAGGACGACAACCACAGTGCAGCCAGAACAGCCTCTTGAACAACGTATCTCCACCCAAGTTTCTACATCCATGGCAGCCAACAGGACAGTCCAGCTCCAATGTTACTTGACCTGTTCAGCCCAGAGAAATGCCTGACTGGGTGCTTCATTAAAGATCTGATTCAATATTAATAAATCAGTCTGTTTTCTGCTATCTCATAAGGCAGTATATTACAACGTGTTTTCTCTCCTCACCCTTCCCCTAACAACAGAAACCACCCCCACTACTTCACATTACATTATTAACAGGCTTAAATATGTTTATTTCTCTCTCTTTGGTGATTTTTTCCTTCTGGATAATCCTTTGCAATTGTCTTCCACAAAAACACGATTGTAGCTCTCCCCACATCTTAAGAAGCACTCCTGTAAGTCTGGATAATTCTCTTGTTCCTTCTCTTGTTCCACCATTTATCATTAACAATTCAAGTTTCCTGAATGCTAAGAAAACCATCAAACATTGGCAGCTGAGTCAAAAGTCACAGACACAGAACAGTAATGGCTCAGATCTGCACTGTCAAACTTTCTGCAAATTTTGCTCTTTTCGTGTGTTACACTCGAGCTCTATTTAAGGGTAAGGCCCCAATGTCTGGATGCTTTTTTTTTCTGGTTTTGAAAAATGAGAACTGACATAAAGTAGATTTGACAGGTTCCTGTAACTACTCTAGTTCCTCATCTCCCTGCTGAGAAGTCCATTCACGTCTGTGAGACGCTGTCAGATATGGATTCGATTTTTGCACAAAAATGGGTTATTGAGTTTTAAACCAACCAAAAAAAAAATCCCAATAAAATGGAATAGTTTGGGTTATCTTTAATATGACATTGGATTTAATCTGTCATACATCACATCTGTGTAATAATGCGCCTCTCGTTTATTAAAAGCAATCACCTGCTTTTGCATATCCGTGTGATAAATGGCACTTTTCAACCTTTTGCAGCCTGAAGCCATTACCTGTTGCTTTGTGGGGAGGAGGAGGAGGGTTTGGAGGAAAGCAAGGGAGTGCTTTCCGTAACAGACTCTCAGGCAGTGTTGTAAATACTGACTTTCATGGCCATGCTTTGCTTCAAAGAACAGGGGCAAGCTGAATCAAGCAGTCTCCAGCCAAAAGTTACAACCATGTGCAGACACACACCACCCTTTCAATCCAGTATATAAAGGGCACAGTCTCCTTCACAACCAGTGCAGAAACCAGACCCTGTGTAAGGATAAACAGAAAAATGGGCACATTGAACTAGAGCACAGCATGGATATAAATGGTTTAAATGCAAAGTGTTGCACAACTTTGCCATACATTGTCTAACTTTTTGTTTGTATAAATTAAAGGATTATTGGCAATTACACTGGGCACAACTTTATATTCTGAAAAAAAAATCAGGATTTTCATTTTTTACTGTTTTTAAAGGTAAAGAAAAGTAATAAGTGCTCTAGGTGGGTACATCTTTTTTTCTTTTAGGTATTACTTCTTAAAGGACATTTCTGAAATAATCTTTGTAATATAAAATAAAATTCAAAAGTTTACTGGAAATTATGGCATTAAGTTCACAGAAAATGCAGTGAACACACTGCATTTCACAAAAACTTACAGCTGTACAGTAAAACATCCCAAAACCAGGCGGTTTGTCAAAATACACGTTGTTCTGCTGAAATTAAAATCAGTTGTGAAGGCAACAGCTGCATCACTTCAGCACCCTCTGTTGGCCACCTTGCAGCACGTAACTTTGTGTACTCACAGAAGTGTCATTTGTTTTTGTCCTTAAGCTATCGCAAAGAGACTTTTATACAGAAACATGCACTAAAAGCAAGCGAATAAATAAATAAATGATCCCCTCTCCCCCACAAAAAAAAATCCAACCCTACTGAAATAAAAGCTTGAAATACACGGCACAAAGTTGCTTGCTGACACAATATTCAGCGTTGCTGGATGCGTCGTGCATTAGCCCATCTGGTATTTCTGGTAGACACTACGCAGCACCTCACGTGCAGCTCCCACCCATACAAACAACAGAAATGACAGAAAGCACAATGACTTTTCTGGAACAATTTTTTATGGTGGCAAGTGAGAACTTCGAATAGATATGCTATGGAGACCAGCGCCCTCAAAACAAAGTACTCGAAGCCCGTAGTCATTGAGCACGCAGATAAATACAAGTCCAGATGCCAGATACAAGGTGATCTAAATATAAACGCTGCATGCGGCGCTGTGGTGAGCGGCCAGATGGTGCAGCTTCCAGAGGCTGAGGCCCTCAGGCCCTCGGCCCCGCAGCTGCCTCACAAAGCTAGCTGAAGGCTCCGCAGCTGTGCGGCTGCTCTGGGGGCCACAGGGGAAGGAAAGTGAAGCAGTGGTGCTGGGATGGAGAAGGGGTGTCCACTGGATTGGGGGAGAAAGGAGGGCTGTGGGCTGCCCCTGAGCAAAGCCACCCCAGGGGCGAGTGGGGTTGCTGTGGCCATTTTGGCCTCTCCACTGGCAGGGAGTGGAAAGCTGCCCGTGCCCGGCTGTGCTGAGGAGAACCATTCTGCAGTCCTTCAACCTACTGCTCGAGTCACTACCTACAGCTCAATCCTCTAACCTACTGCTCGAGTCACTACCTAGAGCTCAGTCCTACAACCTCCTGCTGGGGTCACAACCTACAGCTCAATCCTAAACCCAACACTGACCAGAATTCAAACCAGAATTAACAAAAGAGCTTTTCCCAGCTGACCTTAAGGTTAACGGCATTTCTAAGAGTGAATTTTTCCCTGTCATCAGCTATCACAACCCTTCTCCTAATGCCATCTCTCAACTTTGCATCTTCAAGTTTCCTCTACAGTTTCTTCTACTGTTTCTTTATATGCTTAGTTTTGTTTTCACAGCATCCTGTCTGCCCCCCGTTACTTCACCACCCATCCAGGCCCTCCTCTCTGCTTCTCTCCTTCCCCACGTGCAGCTTCACATGATTCTCTCCTAATATTTCTGTGTTTATCAACTTGAAAATGGCATTAATAAAAACCAATGGTCAGATAATACTCTCCAGAGCACACTGAAATGCACACAAACTTTTTCAAGGAAATTTGCAGTACTGTTTGTGAGAAAGCTTTCCTAGCCTATTTCAAATATTTACACGCACACTTCTACTTTGTGTAGGTTATATTTTACCACTTAACGGGGATGGAGAAATCAGGTTGGCTTGGAACATCAAGATCTCAGTTATTAGAGTCAAATATTTATTGCACAGAAGAAAACTGTAACGATTTCAGGAAATCTGCGCAGTTCATTTGAGGCCATCAAGCAGTCTGGAAGCCAGAGGTGAACCCAAAGTGAATCCACATCCACAAACCTCAGAACTGAAGAAACGCAATCATGCATTTGCAATTCATGATGTTATCACCCGTTTTCAGCAGTTATTATTTTGTCAGGTATTTTCAGGCGCTCATATTCCTGCTTTATCCTGTTGGCAAACATTTCTTTTTTCTTTAGCTGTTTTGTTATTTTAAAACAAATTTATCCTTTTTTTTTTTTTCCCATCTGATTTCAAACAGTAAACGTTAGAAATTATTTTCTTTAAAACTTGGCTGCTCAGGGCTGCAGCAGCCTGCTCAGTACCAGGTTTCTTACGCAATGGGGTTCATACACCCAGGAACTCCAAGGGTGGGGTTGAAAGCAGCAACTGCACCACTCACATTTTGCAACTAAAAGCGAGGGAAAAGAAGAAAAAGAGATGCAGGAACTGGTGAGTACAAGGGGAAACACTGTTTTTCTGAATCAGAAATATAACTTTTTTTTTTTTCTAAAAAAAAAAAAAAAGAAGGTAAAAAGCAACACAGAAGAACAAATCAAAGGCAGCTAAAATATTTCCCACCCAAAGCTGTAATTAGTGCTGAGATCACAATATGATAATGATTATTAGGAGAAATAATTTATGCAGAGAACAGGTTAATCCCTGCAGAGAATCATGTAAATACTCCGCAGTTCTGGCACTAACCTTCCCCTCCCACTGAATCATTTAAACTTTAAAAAATTTCTCTTTAAAAAATTATTGGCAAAATAACTGTATATTTTAAATACTTGCAGAGAAAAGTTTCAGTATCTTTACGTTGAGATGTTAAATTAAAAAAGTGAAGGTGAACATTAAAATTACTGTCGACTGAATTTTTGGAATAAAATAAAAATATTTTTCTAAATTTATGCTGTTTAAAAGTAGACACAATTACATGATAAAACATTCTTTTTGACATGTATAAAGAGATATTCTGTGATACAATCAAGGAAAGCAGTACTTCTAACATTATTAAAAAAAACAACACCTATTTGGCCATCTACCACTTCATTGTTCATAAAAATGATTCTACATGATGCTTCACCTACTCTGCTCTTCTTATTTTAAAGTCTTTCCCTTCCTATGATGTCTAGAATTGATTAAGTAGTATGGTGAGAATAAGCTCAGCTGGCGAAGTTATTCACTTATATTCATTTAAAAAAAAAAAACAAAACCAAACCAAAAAACTTGTATTTTTCACTTTTTAAAGTATTTAAGGCAGAGGGGAGAAACTACATCCTAGTCAGTAGGGATGCACTCAGCGCATGGACATCGCCATGTCAGGGATACCTACACTTGCTTCACATCAGTTGTTCCTACGCAGCACAACGTAAAAGTGTTCAGTTTGGGTGCTGGAAGAGGCAGAGCTCTGTCGCTTGCAAGTCATGGTGCTACTCACTTGGGTTTGCCAACCAGCCTGCAGCTCTGAAGTGGTGCAAACAGCCCAAAAAGGCAGCTTGAACATTCCTGCATAATGCAGCTCACACTGCGCATCCACCTCCTGTTACCATGCTTTGCCCTCATGCTCTGAAAGATGACCACTATTAGCCCTTATTTATGCCTCAAATCTTAGCCAAACGTACAGGTTTCTTTTGTATGGGAGCCTTTTCTGACTAACTGTGCTCCTTTGTACAGTAAGGAGCTCCTCCTGAGTCTAGATGCAAGTGCTACATGAAGTGTCTAAGGCACGTCTTTCACACTGCAACAGATTGATAAACACCAATACTCTAAAGGTACTATCCTCAAATGCAATCTTTACAGCTCCATTTGACAGAATGTTTCTTATCAAACATAAGGTCATATGTTTTTTCCTTTTTTTTTTTTTTTTTTTTTAACATTTACCCATTTTGTGACAAAAACGTTCATCTTTCCAACTGACTGCATGCCCACATCACCATTAGCAAAGCCAGTTTGCTAATAACATTCTGCAGTCCAAAAATCATTTACTTGTCTTCTTTTCTATTAATACATTAGGCGATGCAGAACAAACATCTCAACTACTAAAAACCGTAAAGCGAGGGCTGGGATCGCCTTGTTTGCCTGCGCTGCAGCAGTACAGTGGTTACTGATTGCTCTTCACTGTCTTTCCAGAGAGCTCCACACCAATGAAAACTTTGAAAATTAGTATCAACAAATGCCATCCCATTCTGTTTTTAATCTCTCCCATCTCTGGCTATTTTATGAGAGCTTCTTGAAACTATGCAAATTTTATGTCAAAAGCATCCATAAGTCTTGAATAGCCTGCTTTTGTCAAGGATTTCAAAAGTGGGTAAGACTGAATCAGGTTGTTTTTTTTTTTAAAGGCACTAACATCTGACATAGAGGATTACCAAAGAAAAAAACCACCACAAAACAAAGAAAAAAATCCCAACACCCCAAACCAAAAAAAAAAAATCAAGAAAAAAACAGCAAACACAAAGTATCAAGAACACCCCATCCCCTCATCTTTTGTCAGGAAGACTTGAGCACAGCCAGCACACGGCAGCTGCAGGACCACAGCAGAGATGTAGGATGAAGGGATCTGAAGTTTCCAGCATCAGCAATGATTTAGTCCTGATGAAAATGATCTTGTAACTGTGGTCTCATTGCTTTTTAAGTCAAAATAATGAGTAGAAAGCACTTAATTTATTAAAAGGTAAGGAGTTTTCTAAACATGGCTAAAAAAGGAAGATTAATAGGATGCTGGTCCTGGAGAATCTGATGTTACTACAGATCAACACAATGCCTCAGCACACTTCTGGCACATGACACCAGCACAATGATGTCTTCTTGGAAGAGTTTTGTGGCACAATGTCCTATTGCAAGCACATTCAGCCCCGTATTCAGTTTTGGTTTGGTGAAGAAAGCCAGACAGGAGGTCCATTTGAACTCAACTATAAAAAACTAATCCTCTTACGAAAATAATCACACTTTTAATTGGCGATAAAAATCTGATATTTCAGCAGGCTTCTGTAATGTGGCTGTGGGCGGTAGTTTTTGGACAGGGACTACTATTTTTGTTTTGCTAGTTTTAATTCAGTTTGGTCTCTAAACTGACATCAGAAAGTTTCCCTTTTTTCTGATCTCCCTCCTTACTGTTTTGATTATTCAGTTATGCGATCAACTTCAGTGACCCAAGCACTACAATCTTCAACAAATAACCTCTGGATGAAACTCTTAGGCAATCTGTACAAAGCATCCTGAGCAACAAGATGTAGACCTGAACTTTTTCTTGCAGGCACCAGCTGGAAGAACAAACTGAAAGATGGGTATAGGAATGGTAGAACAGAAATTAATTTTCCAGAGAGCCTCTTCTGATAATCATGTATGTAAAGTTTTTTCCAGCTAAGTAGCTTAAAGAAAAAATAAACAGAACACAGACTGCAGGCAGTACCATCTCTTCGTATTATAAAATTAGCCATCTCTTTAATCTAGTTTACATCTCCTTTGTCTAACAGACAAATTCTGTAGTACAGCATTACTTTTTTCTTTCCATCTCCATTCTTTATTACTTCATATAGAAAAATAATGTAGGAATTTAATAACAGATCTAAATAACAACCACGCAAGGCCTCCACTCAACTTACAGGTTCTACACGTGCAATTGACTCAGCCACTCGTTATGCCTCTATGGTAAAGCAGACATAAAGGACTTCAGAGCGAATAATTAAGACAGCAAGAGAAGTAGCATGCAAATAACTTCTAAAGTTTGAAATACCAATCAGTTTGCTGCCCACTTACTTATTATCATATTTAATGCACACACACCCCAAGCCAATCCCAAGGTGAGGTGGATATTTTGAGCTATTGGAGCCAAAGCTTCCGAACGTAATCTACGAAAAAAAAATAAGAAACTAAATTCCAGATGCCCAAACCTGATAACAACAGTGCCAAGTAATACCTTTAGTACACTTTCTCGCTGTCACGTGTGTGACATAATCTCAAAGAGCTCTGAATAAGAATCACAAAAAATGCCAAAACAATAGGGTAAATTAGAAAAAGACCTTTAGTTGCAAAATTCTTTAAAAGATGACTTCATTTAGGAAGACTAAACAATTCAGAAAGCATCTCTAAGAGCGCCTTTATACTTGCAATCAATATTGCTTTCTTCGGTCGTACAATAAACCACTGTTAATCATACTGCCAGCAAACTGCTTCAGAATTAAGCAGAGAACACTATTCAAAAGTTACACTAACAAAACAAAATGAACATCTATCTCCAGCAAATATCCTTTTCTCAAAAGCATTAATACTGAGCAGAGCTCTTGATGCCTTCTTTTTTCTACAGTGTGCTTGGAGTAAAGTCCAGACCTCTTCATCTATGGCAGTGACGCCTCTGACAAATGCCTGTATCACTATATGTAAAACAAAACAAAACAACTGAGGTGGAAAAAATTAAGGAGAAAGTTACCTCAGTAATGTAGTTTCAAGTGTTGAAAGAGAAACCCGAGCTATCTGCTTTGCAACAGTCAGCACTATCTGTTTTTCTGCAAGAAACCACTAACAAGGAAATAGTGTGAACGGATATTAACAAATGCATGCAACTTGAATGCTAATGTTTGCTTGTGTACAACATATGGATGGTAACATAGAAGGACATCACTTACTGATTCTCAGCAGCCTATGGGAAAGTAAAGCATAGAAATAAAAATCTAGGCTCCATGGAAATGGAAAAGCAGCAAATACCAGGCAGCTGAAATACAGGCGGAACCATTCATTAATCTATTAAAAAAGAAAATAACTGCCTTTGTGGGAAGCCTGTGCACATAAGTAGCTAGGCTTTGATAAAAATCCTGAGACGTTACTTCAACATTTCCAAAAAACTAGTTAAGGAAAATAACCATCTCCATGATATTTATGCAATTATACACAGCTTTTCTTTGCTGCATGTAATTTTATAACACCATTTAATGACCAGTTCGTCTCAAACCCTTTCCCACATCAGCTCTCAGAACACCTCTGACGTGAAGGCTCCTCCACCATCCGTCTTCCCACTGCTCAGCAGCCTGAGCCACACACAAGAGCTCAGAGCCAAACTGGTAGGGGGCAGAGGACCTGAGACTGCTCCCATTGCCTGGGGGAAACCAGAAGTACGTAGGGCACTTGTGTCTGAGACCCTCAAATTGGAAAATCCAACCTTTTTTTTCCCCCCAATACAACTGTTTTCTAATTATCTAATGCAACACTGAATAAATGCAGAAAGAACACAATTATTCCAGCAGCAACATCATGATCGTTTTTGAGGAGGAGCCCATTATGCAAAGCCTTGCTGTTCCAGGCACATGGCTCATTGCTTCAGACGAGCAGCTCCGAGCTTCCTCCCTGGGAAGCATGAATCCATTTTCAAATCTTTCTGCATAGAATGAAAACATAAAAAGCACACAGGTTTTGAATACCATTTCTTCTGTACAGACCATGGTAAAACTTCCTTGGGTGATTTTGGAGCATACCTCATTGTGCATTGCACATCTGAACTTTTTCTTACATGTTATATCCAGCTCCTACTTATTCTGGGTGATAAATTAACCGCAATTGAGCCTGATGCTGGTATTTGCCATCTTCCTTTGACCCATCTCTCAGTTCTATCCCCTGGTGTTTGCCATTGCTGTTTCACAGTCAATATTGAATTAGTTTGGATTCTTTCTTACAATGTCTCAGTTTAGAAGCAATTAATCTGGAAGGGAAGATGCTGAGATGCACACTGTATAAGCCCATCTTTATATCGTAAATATAAAGTCATAACCCCATTATAACACACCCCAGAGAACATGAATAGCTGTTTGCTTTAATGGGGCATTTACTATAAGACGGTTTGCAAATTTAATGCATTAAAATAATGAAAACAAACATATTTGAAATTATATATATGGTATTTTTGTGGAGATTACTTCACATTATTTAGACAAAAAAAGATTAATCATATTCAACTTGCAAGCAAAAAAACACTACCAACAACCTCAGGACCGTTGCACACAAGCCAACTGCATGTATTTTATTTATTTTAACGGGGCTACTTACTAATGAAAAATACCTCTTGCTATCCAGATTGCTAAAGAAGAATTTAACAACAAGTGAAGTTTGCTACAGGGCAGCTGGACAGTATTCAGAACTCTTCGAGTACAATCACTGACTTCAATCATAACGTTTATAAAAATAAATGACACATTTATTAAGCAAAACTGTTTATAAAGGCACGGTGCCTTCAGTTTTTGCTCCAGCAGATCCACAGTGTTTATCCCAGAAAATAGCTTTCTATTACTTCCCATCAGAGAAATGAAGCTCTGGCAACAGCCGGCAGATCGCTGTCCTTTTTTGAACGTGTGTGGGTCTTTCAGCTTTATCAGGACACTCACATGTACTTGTCCTTCATTCGAGTTGGCCTAGGACACTTTATTAAATTATTTCTCAACCAAAGCTTCAAAAAATTAAATTAGAGCTATTTTAAACAAGCCTGAAAACAGAAGGAGGTAAGCACGCAGGCACAGGGTTACCACCTGTCTCACTGAATCCTATGGCACACGTTGTCACTTAGTTCTGTTGTATTTTTAGCAAATACACTAATGTGTGTGGCCTGGCAAAATTCCATATTAAAACCTTCACAGTTTTTAACTTTTTGATTTAGGCTTCAATTCTCAATCTTAGCAGTGTAGTAACTGCACAGTTGTGTACTCTTACACACGAGCCATGGGTGCTTTGGTTAAAAGTTTACGCAGAAACCTATCACAAGTCTATGCTAATGTGTTTCTCGGAGGCTTTTCAAGTAAAAACTGAACATGAATATCAAAGAGCACACTGTAAATGATCGTTTCTAATCTTAGACATGTATCAATTATTCACTACCTTGTTCTTCTTAGGCTTTATCGTATAGACTTCACCATGGCAACACTATTCTTCATTTCCTAGCCTTAATCAGTGAATCTGTAAACGAATATTAGACTTAGCTGCTGGATCACTTGATATTCTACTTATTACACCAGGAACACAAACATGCACCATGCCTGTCTTACTGCACCACGAACCATGGAGCTTCTAGGATAACAATAAACCTTCGTTTGCTTAGCAAGATCGAGGTGATAACATTTTTCTAAAAAGTAGGCAGTTCCTGTTTTACTTACCAAGCATAAATACATAGCTTTGAATAACCACCAGCAGAACTCAGACTGGAAAAGGAGTAAATTCAGTGTCCTGATGCAGTATCTATTTTAAGTTCCTTTTGCACGTATGGGAAGTGATCCACCTTTCGACAACCATAACATTTAAAATCACTACTAAGGTTTAGATCCAAACCACTTTTTCTCAGTAAGTAACTGAACACTACAAATGTCCTCGCATCTGACAGCCTTCTCAGTACTAGACAGCTTAGAGGAGATACAACTTTTATTTCAATGTTTTCTTTCCCATTCCTCATGTTCTTTAGGATTATTACGTATTTATTTTCAGAAGATGGAAAATGATACACATCTTTTCATAGCAGCTTTTGGTCCGCCTATTTGTCCTTTCCAGTGATTTTTTCTGCCCCCTTCATTCTTTCCTACTAATTCCCTTTTTCTTCACTTATTTTTCCTCCCGTATTTCTCTAATCTTGATCCTGTCAATTCTTGCCCTCCTTCTTGCTGTTCTGTCATATAATCCTACTTGCGTTTCCCCCACCTGATCAAACTATGCTTTTGAGGATATTGTTAATTTTGATCCTGGCAGTGATTTCTAAACTTTCTTTAATATGTAAAAATCTGATGGTTGTACTACCAGCATGGAAACAAGGGCATACGTGGAAAGTTCCTTAAGGACTTGACTGGGAAAGGCCGTATCATCTCCTCATCGTTCCTTGTTAAAATTATGACCTGTGTGATACATGTATGTTCCTTAGCCAGTAACGGTCCTCACCCTGGTTAAAAGTAAAAAAAGGTGGAATTCATTTTTCCAAAAGAACTATCAGACCAAAAAAAAACACTGTAAAAATGAGAAATTTCAGGATGTTGCCAAAGAATGGATATTATTTAGAAAGAAAAATTATTAGTGGTTCATGCTTGGCTAAGACCCTGCTGTCCTCTGTAGATCTGCAGGCTTCAGTGAATCTTCCCTTTGGGTCTGCTGTGATCACGAGTGGACTCCTGCCTCTTGAAAGCAGGAATTACCAGGCTTGTACTGAGGAGGTATCTGTTGTCCTCCTGGGATGGGGCTGAGCTCACAGAGGCCTCCTTGTGCTGTTCCTTCCTCCAGAGCCACCTGTGGAGCCTCACAGGGATGCACCTTCTCCTCACGCTGCACATGTGCATGGGCCTGGCCAGGTGTGCTGCTGCCTCTGTCCTGCTGCCTCGATCCTGGACCTGCTTTGTGACTAGGGACAGAGCTGTTCTGGGCGCCCCCATACAAGAGAGACCTGGGCACACTGGGGGGAGTGAAATGTTGGGTCACGAAGATGATGCAGGGACTGGAGCATCTCTGCTGTGAGCAAAGGCTGGGAGAGCTGGGGCTGCTCAGCCTGGAGAAGAGGCGGCTCAGGGGGATCTCCTCCATGCCCCTAAATCCCTGAAGGGAGGGTGCAGAGAGGCCGGAGCCAGGCTCTGCTCAGTGGTGCCCAGTGCCAGGACAGGAGGCCATGGGCACAGCCGGGCACCCAGGAGGCTCCCTCTGAGCACCAGGCAGCACTGCTGTGCTGGGCGGGTGACGGAGCCCTGGCACAGGCTGCCCAGAGAGGCTGTGGGGCCTCCTCCTTGGGGAGCTCCAAAAGCCGCCTGGACGTGGGCCTGGGCAGCCTGCTCTGGGTGTCCCTGCTTGGGCTGGGGGGCACCAGGGGCCTCCAGGGGCCCTGCCAGCCTCAGCCCTTCTGTGGCTCTGTGAAGCTGCTCTGTTGGCTGCCCCTGGATACCATCACCAGACTACTCCACCCTTCTTGCTTGGGTAATGTGGGACTACTCTCTTTGCTGTCATCCTTGGCTGCTGCCTCACGTCCTCCTGCAGAGCAACCGCATCCTGCTGGTCTCTAACAATCAGGCTCAAACACAGAAAATTGCCTTATCTTAAGCTCTCAGTAAAGGCTGATGTTAATGTCCTGCCTGAGAAACCTGCAGCCTCAGACACCACTGAGAAACGCATGCAGTTACACTTTTCAAAATATCTTTTCCCATCCATCAGTGACAAGGTCACCACACCTCCCTATCATGTTTTGAGTCATCCCCAGCGATCCACAGACTCACAGTGTGCTCAGTTAACCACAGTTTTCTGTAGATAGACATAAAACTACCCTGATGGATAGATATAAAACTATCGGCCCTGAGTACCCCACACCTCCCTCCACACACACAAGCTGCCAGGCCAGCAAGGGAGGGCACCAGGGCTGTGCTCAGGCCTCCCTTCATCTTCTCTGCTCCTGCTCGGGCCCAAAGCCTCATTGCTCTCCTCAGCAATGAGTTTCAAAGCTCGAACTCACCCAGTTTCAGAGCTTGAACTTGCCATTGTTTAAAATTCTGCACCAGCTTTGATCCAAAAGGAGAACAGCGTTAGCTCACCTACAGGAATTATAACTTTACTGTTATAATTTGATAACCCTAACAAATTTCTGCTGGAAGTACCGAAGACTATTGACATCTTGAAATGAGACCTTATTGGCAAGACCCGTCAGAAAACATTATATTGATTTAATTTTTTTTTAAAAAAAGGAAAAATAATTCCTTAGAGAATAAAATGCTTATTTGAAGTACCAATAAAACCAACTGCCACTTGAAACATCTTCCCTTGAACAAACTTGGGAATTTGATGTTGTTAGGTTAAAAATGCTGTTTGTTCTCTCTCACTGTCACTCCCAGCTAGCCTTTTTGGCTAAGTGGTGAAACTCCTACGATGAGTATTAACAAAAAAGACTATGCCAGAAAGGATTATTTCCCCATTTAAAAGATTCTTCCATCTGACCAGCACCAAAATCCAGAAGGCTTTCTGAATCGTATGGAGCATGAGGAGACTCACCGTTGGCATTCTTTTCCTTCAGTTGTAGAGCAGTATTTGAGTCCTGATATTTACAAATTTGAGATCAAATAAAGCAAGCTAAAGCAAATTTTTCTACAATAGCAAAGAGAAATCTCGATTAATCTGATTTAAAGAAATCACCACCACCCACTCACCTTTCTGCCCTGCCACCATCTGCACTATGCACATTAACACACGAGTTGTTTTCAAACTTTGTGAACTGAAAACAAAGAAGGAAAGGTCAGACAATAACTGGATGCAGTACCACTGGATTGTGCCTGCTAAGATGAAATGGAAGTTAAATCAAAATGAAATAGCTCAGACTTAATTAAAAATGGCATCGGTATCTATTCAAAGATAGATAGGAGAACGTTCCAACTTTTAAGATGTTTTTGATCTGGAAGGTTACTTGTCATAATAGACTGGCTCCAGCCCAAATTGATATTAAAGCCTAATGCACTCAGTGATGTTGAATGAGATTGCTCCTTCCAGCCACGTTGAGGATAAAGACAAATTTTAAAAGAATTACAGTACAGCAGCCTCTATCTTAAAAATTCATTTAATAATGCTTCCAGTCTCATTAAAAGCATCTAATGCTATCAAATTTCTGACTTCAGTATTTTCTTCATGATATTTCTGAGGACTTATTTCAGAAAATAATGGGATTATTTGGCTTGGATATTTTATAACAATTTTACAGCCAGTAGGAGCTTGATTCAGTTGACCCCCCACACGTCTAGGGCTGCTTGAGATGCTGTAGTGAGTCCTGGTCCTCAGGTGCCAACTGAGGAGGGCACAGGTCTTGTATGAGTGAAATTACAGGACTTCACATGGTCTTGTTGGGACAAAAAAGCAACTTAAGAACTTTCCTTCAGTATTTTGAGGGAGGTTAAGCAGTGGGCTCTTCACCCCTCTTTCAACGGCAGCTGGCAGCGCGGCGCTCGTAGCAAGAACCCTTCGCCACGCCGCCCTCAACAATTTCACTCGATGCCTCATTAACCACAGAGCTCCCACTGCCAGCAAGGCGGGAGCTATCGCAACAGCTCATATTGGTGCTTCATCTAATCCAGCACGCCGGCTATTCATTAGCCCGTGGCAGATGGCTTGACAGAAGGTGCAAGAAATTCGGCGGTGGACAGCCCTGATCGCAAGCGTGCGTTTGCAGTCGCTCCATCTACTTCGCCTGCGTTGTGAAGCACAGGGATTGTACAGCAGAAAGGACTTCGGAAATCCTCAGGTCGCTTCTGTGTTGCATGCACAGGTCACATTGAAGCATCTAATCTTTTGTTGTAGAAATACCAGTATCTCCTCATCGCTCGGATATTTTTGTCAGTTAATTGCACAAACTAATTACACGCCCGCCGCGGAGAAAGAACTTCTTACATATTTGAGGTTTTCTGACCTCATTACATGCTTCACTCTTCCATTAAAAGGGGTGGACAGAACACACAATTGCCTTTCCTCACAAAGGCCAGCTTCTGCATCTAGTTCAAAGTGGAAAAAGTTTAAAAGTGCCAATCTTCTCAACCTTGCTTTATATGGAAGGTTTTCCAAAGCCCACTTAGCACTGTTGCCACTCTCCAATTTCTATTTCTGTTCTCTTTCTGGACAGCAAATGGCTGTACATAAACACACATCTTCCTGTCTTTGCTAATTCACATGGTTGGGTCAGGAAAAATACAATAAAATTGGAAGTCTATATTATCTGGTAAGCCATCAAAACAAGTGAATGTTTACTTTGATGTCTCAATGTATTTTATTGTATTCCTTTTGTTAAGGATTACTTCCTAATATTTGTCAACACACCTACTCAGAACCCTCTGTAGATTCCAGTAAGCAAAGTACTACATGATCTGCAAATGTTTTTTCAAATTAATGCTAATTTTTTACCCAGCACCATATCGTAGTATCAACATCAATACCTATCAATAGGTAAAAATTTAGTTCTTGCCTTTTGCATCCTTTCTCAAACACAATTTTCATGATGTAGTAAAATGCTAATCTGTAATTTTTAGCTACTTTAACCAACGCTGTAATAATTCCACAGTCCCACAAGCCATCTATAAAAACTGCCTGCCGCAGCACTGCGTGAATATGGCTTGTGTGGCACATTAAGGATGGATCTGCTCTTCTCCATCTCCCAGAGGGGAAAAAAAATTACCACCTCATGCAATTTAAATCTTTGAAAATAAGAGAAAACCAGCTCAGCCGTTTCTTCTTTTCCTCCACTTTAGCACAGCAGCAGGAATTAGAAGAAGAGTCGTAATATTACAGATTGCTTCAGGCATCATGTGAACACTGCTGTTCCTCAGATGGAGTCAGTGACCTAAGTCCCACCAGGGACTTCATCACTCACGTTGTTCTAGGGTCCTGCAGGCAGCACGCGGATACTCCCAGGGGATGGGAAACAATCAGGCTGCTGAAGGACCAGAGCCTCATTTGTGGATAGGAGAACCTTAGACCCTCCCAGCATATACCTCATAGCTAGGTATTAGCATGTGAATTGCCAGGCGGGTGTTATTAAGGGAGAAAAGGCCCTAAATGCTTAGGGCAGCTACAACAACCTTCCCACAGCATGCCTCCCTCCGCTGACAAATGTGACGGCAGGAACCAAAGGAACCTTGACCTCTTCTGGTTTTGTAATTAACAACGCATAAAAAAGGAGGTCTCTTTAAATATGCTTATAAATTTAAATTGCTAATTCACTCAGAGAAGAAGTGGGAAGCAAGCAAAAAAAAACACAACACAATCGTGTCATCATATTAAAGAGCTGTATTTACACCAAACCTCGCATACTGTTCGATCTATCAGGGATAACAGTTTATTCTTGATGGTTCATTTTGGCCTTGTATTAGCATAAATTACACCAACATTTACAGCAGAAACCTAGTGCAGGCTTCAGATGAACACTCTTGTTTCCCCACCCAGTTTAATGTGAAAGCCTGAGAGAGAGGGGGGAGAAAAGAGAAAGAAAACCCCTGAACCACAGCCTTCCATCTCCGAAGTTTTACTGTTACTTACGGACAAAGATAAGAACATTTAGCAATATATTTGCTCAGAACCAAATTAATCCATAGCCATGATACCCATGCAGGATCTGTTCTTTCCTCTGGATGTTACTTCCAAATCACCAATCTCCAGTGGCTTGCTAAGAGAAAAATCGCCACTTAGTCTACCCTAGGGACTAACAAATCACTTAGAACAGCTTCAGCTTCTTCTAAATTACACCAGTAACAAATTGGTATTTGCATGAACATCACATCACAGGATGGTTTGGGTTGGAAGGAACCTTAAGGATCATCTAACTCCAACCCCTGCCATGGGCAGGGACACCTCCCACCACACCAGGTTGCCCAAAGCCCCATCCAGCCTGGCCTTGAGCACCTCCACAGCTCCTCTGGGCAGCCTGTGCCAGGGCCTCACCACCCTCTGAGGGAAGAATTTCTTCCAAATATCTCATCTAAACCTCCCCTCTTCTAGTTTAAAGCCATTCCCCCATATTCTATCACTACACCCGATGGACAAAGTCCCTCTCCATCTTTCCTGTAGGCCCCTTAAGGTATTGGAAGGCCACATCTTGCTGGCTCTGCCACTGCCTCCTGCTCTCAGGGGCGCCCCAAAGTAGCCCCAGTTGGACCTTGTCTTTCTTGAGGGCAATTGCTTTCCCCTCCTCCTTCCAAAAACATTCAGTCTGACCCAAAGGACAACAGCCTGGGCTAAATACGTAGGCAGTTTTCCATCTAGTATAGAAGCAACTGGATGCGTACAAGAAATTGGAAACAAATGATGTATTTTTACCTTCTGAGATGGCATTAGCAAGCATTTTATTAACTGCAAGCGCAATACTGAACTATTTTTGTCCTGAAGGGCACCTGCCTGTGTCCTCGTGAGACTGGTGTAAATGGCCGTAGTCCATTTCCTTGCCACACAGCCTGTGGAAGGAGTATCACTGCAGCATGGCTTTCCTAAGCCTATGTGGGGACAGAAAAGCCTTGTTCCACCTCTCACTGTTAAAAATCACAGTTAAAAATCAGCAAATTAGTTCCAGCTAAGAAATCATGCAACAAATGGTAAAAATCTATTCAAAAATCAAGTTTGACATAAATTAGAATAACAGGGACTCTTTTGAAGAATATATTAAAAATGGTAGGCACACAGTTAGTTATATGCCATACTTCAACTGGGACACTCATTTTCCAAAGGCTTTACCTGGCCCCATTCCTCTTCTCCCTTAGATGCTAATTTCTTCCCCTTCATCCTTTATTATGCTCTTCATCCACCCCTTCTATACCCAAATCCCTACCACCTTTGTATAAGTCCATCAGTTTTCCTTAATTTATAAATTCCATTTATTTTTACAATCTTTGCCCTTCCTTTTCTATTTGGCTTCTGGATTTTGTCCTCCCCTCTCATCTCCCATTTACAGTTTAAGACAGAACTGTTGAGGATGTACAGCATGTCAATGTCAACAGCATGCTTCTGAGTGCTGCCAAGATTTAATTATCATTAATCATTATTGACAGAAAATGCCATTCCATTATCCTTTCTGCAATTAGAAGAAACAGGAAATCATCCCATAACAAATGAAAAATCAATACCCGATTCGCAAAGTATGGATTAATTTCAAGATGACTTCTGTAAGAAGATTTCCAGACAAAACTGGCTAAAAGACACTGGAACTGGCCAAAACCTAGAAAACGTTTCATAAAAATCCTCCCTGCTTAAACTGAATCAAACGCCGTGTTGGGGTATTTTTAATAAACTGCTGGAGCTTTGTATTTGTACTGTACATTAAAGCTGTTTTTTCCAACAGATGCCCTAATCCCACATGCGAGACCGCACACTCCTCGTACAAACTCTTGCAAAGATTTTCAGGATCAGGGTATTAAGCTGCAAGACACACATTCATCAAAATGCCTTGCCCGAATAAATGGTAGCTATTACAGCTTTCGAAATATCCATGAAAAATTAGAATTTGTGGAGAAAAATCATTTTTAAAAATGTGGGTCAGATATTTAATTAAAAATAGACCAGTGCTTTTAGTAGTCTCCTGTTGATAACAGGCATTTCAAGAAATATTATCTGTTTTTGGCACATTTTGAACTTCTCATGCACGTAAAATTTTCTTTTTTTGAGATATATCTCCTTAAGGAGAGCATCAGGGTCCCAAGTGTTGCAGAATAATTGAAACGCAGAATTCAGGTCTGCTTTGCTAAAGCTAAGAGGCTTATGTGATCATGAGGTCTGCGAACATGTCTCTCTCTTCCCCTCCCAATAGTTTTCAACTGCTTGGCAAATCCTACCCATTTTTTGCCAGTAGTAGTGACCTCAGATGCAATTAACTTACTGCATGCTTTAGGGAAACAGACAGCCAAGTAGAGAACACGCTTCTGATGAACAGCTCCAATAAATGTGATAGCTGAGAAACAGGCAGGAGCATGGATTCACATCATATTACACAGCAGAAAAGTACACATGGAGAGAAATTTTACTGTGCCTTCAGTGCAGCAAAGCCACTGATCATGATCATCAGATGAACCATAAGAATTCAGAAGAAATTCATGAGAATTCATGAAAAAAATGAGCTTTAATAGCTCCAGACCTCACAGGATGACAGGTTTGTTATTGATAACAACCACAGTTAATCATGAGACAGAAGAAACTGGCAAATATAATATGAAAAATTCAGATGATATTAATAGTTTTTATTCTAAATCTTCTAACAAAGATTGTCTAATGAAAATTTTTAATTGTCACAATAGCCTCTCTTTCAGAGCAGCATTACTGGCAAGATCTCAAATAAGATACTGATACATTTTTTTATGGATATAAAACGTAGAATGTTGAGGCACTGAAAATGTTCACTTAACAGTAGCCAAATTGGAAGTGCACCTATGGACTAATCAGGACCAATCAAACAATTTCAGAACAAATTCTGATGAAGTTAATGCATACAGCTTTCCTTCTAACTCATGTCAAAGCTCATCATGCTGGAAAGAACAAACCAACCAACCAACCAGATATTGATAAGTTCTGCAAAGCCTGTTAGAACTACCTTATTAAACAGCAACATATGGGATTCCCCACCCAAAGCATGTACATACATACATACTTTGGGGTGTTACCTGGTCCCTGTTTCACCCTCAGTGCCAACACTAACTGAAGGATCACTTGTTGCACTCCGCCACATGCACAGAGGTTAACAGCACAGCTCTCAGCCAGCAGCAGGAAGGTTGTCGCTCTCAACAAGTCAGCTGTCTTTTATCATAGCAGAAGGTCAGCTTGCTTTTCTTTCTGAAAGCCTCTGTTTGTATTTTTTTTTTATATGAAGTACAAAAGTACAGAAGTACATGGCATTTTTTCCAACAGCATCTATGCAAATTATTTTCGCTTTCGTATGGAATTAGTTTTTAATAGAGGCAGATGAAAGAAACTATTTAGTAATGAAAAAGACATAGTAGCTGATTTCATCCCTGAAAACATAAAGCCCAGCTATGCTGTTTTTCTGTAGCTTCTCAGTTATAGATACGATGATCACAGTGAAAGTCCTACAGTGGGTGCAGTGCTCCATTCCCAAACAAAGCCTTCCACAAATTGAGATAAGGTTCTTTTTCAGAGATCTATTACGCAAAGAGCATGTATTTGAAAACCAATGATTAGCTAAATAAATATACCTAGTATTTCATTCAGAAGACAGCAATACCATACAGCACTGCTGAATGTCTTTACTCCCTTTCGTACGTAGCAAAGAGAAAAGCTCCCATCTGACTCTGGAGGGATGTTCAGGAGTGGATTCCTACACCACGTTTGCGTGCCCTGTCATGGCCGGGTCTGGAGGTGATGCAATTTCTGCTCCAAGAGAAACCACATACTATGACACAAAGAATAAAATAAATACGCATCCTAACATTCACTCATTTAGCAATGAAGACTGGCACATGTATTTAAACTCCTTTCAAAGTACTCTAATTATCTGTGCTCTTACGTAGTTGAAATAAAATGCTTTACCACATACTACAAGGTAGTACTCTGCAGACTTCAGCAACAGCATTCATACCATCACAGGAACATACATTGTTCCAGCTCATTTAAAAATCTGACAAGGGATTTATAAGATTTATTTTAACTATAGATTTTCAAGAACTGAATCTTAAGTATGAAAGTGAACATATACTACACTTTTACCTCTAGGCTTTCAGGCATCCGCTTAAAACACCTAAGGACATTTTTTGGTCAACGTGGATAAAACATATAGAAAAAAAGTCAATAAAAATCAACAATTATTACCAAGGCAATATTAGGAAAGAAAACTTCAATTGTCAGTGGAGAAATCCACATTTTAAATATAGTTCTTACCCCCTTGGATTGTACAGTCACCAAAAATTCCCACTGTTTCCCCAGACTGACACTGACACCTAGGGCAGCTTCCTGCCATGGATGCCTGCAGCAGTGACATGGCTGGTAGGGAACACAACGTGCAGTCCTGTTTAAAACATTCTGTGTCCCGTGGAAAATGAGTTTTAATGACACATTGGTACAAATATTAGCAGCCAAACACTTAAACTGGTGGAGGTGCCTTGGGATTAGCACAGCAGCCCACTGATTTCCAGTCTACAACAGGCTGATCTTCACACAGGAGCCATGGCAGTCATTTCAAGGCCAGTTTGGAACACGTATGTAAGCCATGGATTTCTTTCTGGAAAAAAAGAAATGCAAAACCATCCAGCCCACCTCATGCAGAAGTCGCAGGAGCACTTATTTGGAACAACACTGTGCAATTTCCATCAAAGTTCAAAAGTACATGTCCTCAAAGGTAGTGTGGAGCCTGTCAGAAGCCTGTAGATGGTACTGCAGAATGTCACCAGCAAACTGTAAACCTTTTAAAACCCTCCACAGGGCTGCACGCAAAGACATTTGGAAAAGTCAGCAAAAATTCCTAAGCAATACCGTAAGAAATCCATGCACAGGTTCACAGGTACCACTTACTGAGTAATACTGAGCAGCAGCACTCTACCACGTTCATAAATACATGGTCACATCACACAGAATGTGATTTGACCAGAAGATACCAACATCTGGAATTTAAGATTATTCAGAAATGGACTGTTAAGAATAAATGTTAGATAAGCATCCCCTGCTCAGCGTGATACTGGAATTGAGCAATATTCAGAAACAGTTTGCATTTTAACAATGCTTTCTTGGCTGTTAAGCTGATATATTACTCTTTCTTTCGTGAATAAAGATCTCTAGTAGCTCAGAAGTAAAATACTAGTAAGTACCAGGCTAGAGAGTCATTTTAGATAGAATCACAGATGTGCTTGTTGATGCTGTTTGTATATAATAAAATACTTGAACACTTCCTGGGACAGCTGATGGAACACAAACTTCACAAGTTTCCCATGCCCAACACAAAAGACCCAACTAGGAAGCATGGGCACAGTCTCTACTTGTTAAATAATAATTACAAAAGCACCTCCAATTCCACAGGAGAAGCTGGGAATATCTGAAAAATTGGTGATAACAGGACCCTGAGAAGCAGCTTCTCTTCCAGACTTTGCTCCAACACAAACAGAAAGGGAATCTGAAGCCGGGCAATTTCACACCCAGGCTAGTGTCGGAAACACTGCATTTCCAAGTGGCAAGACGTGGGCAGAAGCATCTCTTTTTCCCCAAATGTTACATTAGCCCTAATCATTCAATTTAGTGGAAAAACTCCAGTGAATTTGGCCTGAATTCGTGAACAGTCTGGCATCGAAAACAAGTAAGCAAGCAAATACCTGGCATAAACTTGCTGCCCCCCAAAGCAGCCACAGATACAGGCTGCCTAATTACATCAGCAACAAGGACGTCCAAAATTATCATCATTATGCATACCATCTGAAGAGGCCATTAAACTTTGTTAGTTGGGTTTTACGCCAACTCCAAACTAAAAAGCATCAGGTTCACCTTGGATGTGGGATGCAGATTCGTTCTTATAGTTTCCACTGATGCATCTGTTATTAGTCATTGTCACACACCCCAGGTTCAATTTAGCTCAGTCCTGGGCCATAAAAGCTGAAACTCTCTGAGCTGCATTACGGAATCCTCTCCTATAACAATCATTTTAAAGAGATCAACAGGCTTTCTGCACGCATTATGGTAAGCAGAACATTCATGAGTCTAACAAGTGCATTCCCAGTTTTATGTTCTTGTCGAAATTCAGACTGAAAATTGTTATATGAATCACTGCTGTCCTCATCTGCTTGCAGACACGTGAAGCCTCCCCTTCCAAGATTTTGAACAAACAGTCCAAGACGAACCAACTTAGCGACGATGCAAATCATTCTCTAATACTGTCAAATCAAATAAAGCTTTCACACCCTCCCCAAAAGTTTTATTTTATCAGAATGTAACAAGGAATGAGTTGGTTTATTTTGCCACAATGACCTGCTAACAGGAGATTCATACACACTAGAGAAAATAAACTAAGCAGTTCACTTTGGAAACAGAAAATAATATTTTAAAAGCCCTAAAATGCTTCCAATGGCAAATTTTCAAATCTCAAATATGTAACATAGAGCTTGGTGAGCCTACAGAAGAGTTTTATGTATGCCATGAATATCTAATACTTGCATAGGCATTGCAGGACTAAAACAAAAAGAAAAGAAAAGAAAAAACAAAACATACAAACAATATAAAACAATACACCCCCAGATGTGATTTCTCCCTGAAGTGGAAGCTCACTGTAATTAGTGCAAGCCAATGAGCGTAACTGTCAGGTGTTCCAGTCATTACAAAATGGCAGATGCTATCTGGAAAAGTAAGTTAAATTATTTACCAAACAATCCAAATATCCTCAAATTCAGTGCAGCCGGTCATTCAAACTGCTTCTAATAAATTATTTGATATGGCTCTAATGGAAAAGTACGAGCTATTCCAAAGTATTTGCTATTAAGCAGCATGATGCTAATGTTTTGAAATTTTACCCAGCCATGTCCAGAAGTGACACACCATGAATCACATCACAAATACATTCTACTGCTCTTGAAATATTATCAGCAACATCTAAGAATCTATGCAAATGAAGAAACAAGCAATTTTGGCAGTCATGTGTCACGATGGAGAACATGGTAATTTTTATTCCACACAGCCTAAAACCACTTTTTTTTTCTTCTTCACTGAACCAAAGAAGGTGCCCACATCATTTACTGCATCAACAGCACTATAAATATCAGCCAAGGCTTCTCTAGAGCATTAAACAATGCCTGTATTAGTACAAAGGCAACTTCCTAGTAATAACAGGTTCTACTCCATTGTTCAAAGCACACCCCTTCTCAAGGAAAATCTATGTCAAGATTACAGTTGAAAGCTTTCCTTTCATTAAAAGGAGTTGACTCTTTGTCATTCCACTGTACTTTATGACACTGCTAATGGTAAAAGGACTCTAGCAAAAATTAGGAACAAATTGTCTCACGTGCAGGTTAACAAACACAACGCAAATAGATAAACAAAGGTGGATAATTTGGGATGTTTATTTGATTTAAAAAAGAAAACAATAAAAAGTCTTAATTGATATTAAGGTGTTTACTTTATCAATATTGAACTAATAGGCTACACTAATAGGCCACATTCGAATAAACAGGAAATGCTGAAAAAAAAACATTTGGAAAGAGTAAATTTCCTGTTTATGAATATGAAATCTAGCAATTATACTCAGAATGATGTCATGAAGCTATCAGCACATTGGTCCAAAACACTGGTATGTTTTCTACGAGCTCCTGGGACTACAGAAGCTCACGGCGATGATCACCCACAGACAGATGCAGCCCAGGTGCCGGCAACTGGACAGGAGGAAAGAAACAAACTCCAACTCAGGAAATAGCCACTAGATAAAGAAAAAACCACACCAGCACAAGGGTGGTTGAACAGCACCACCACTACAACCAGAGGGGTGCTGGAATCTCCAAATCTCCAGCCCAGGAGGTGCTCAAAACTCAGCCTGGCAAGGCCAGAGCATCCTGATCCAACTGGACCTGCTTTGAGTAGGTGACATCCAGAGGTCCTTTACAACCTGAAATAGAGTGTGATTCTACAAATACAAGCTTTTTTCTTAAATTTCCTTTTTCTATTGGATATACACTTTTTCATTTACACTCTACGTCTCCTGTTATCTATGCTGGTTTTAAAATAAAACTCCAAGTTTTCCTTTATGACAGAAGTGGTATAATTTAGCTCAATAAAACTAATCGTTTTATCGCTATGATCAGCTGAAACTCAGTAGCTAAAAAAAATCAAAAGGCTAATTTACAAGATGATAAACAAGACTGCCTGTTATCACTCCTACCTGCATCGCTAACACGCTGCTGATGTTCTGAGCAGAAGCGACAGTACAGAAGAAAATTACAGCTCAAAACCCCTCGGGTAACCCTACAAAAGGCTTGCCACGAGCACACACGAATCAGGTGTGCATGTATATATTTAAATATATATATATATCTGTGGCTGAGACCTTGTGTCTCGTTCTGAAGACACGGCTGTGGAGGAGGACAAAGTGATGGTCTCCTTCGCTTGTATCCTTAGAGGGGTGACCTTAAAGCTTTCAGGATAAAGTAAAAGCACCAGCGCATACCTGTGGATATTACCTGACCTGTAGTTCTCTGGCTGTACTACTGCTTTATTTGTTTTCCCCTCAAATATATATATATATATATATATTGGCCCTTTTTAAAAATAAAGCAGCTATCTATACACGTGGAGTTCCTATTTTTGTAAGCAAACAAGCCGGTCGCTTAGAAAGGCAGCTCAGGACACCTGCACCAACACCTTACACACCAGAAGCGCCAGATTTAACAATGACTACACGAACCCGCTCCCAAAACCCAAAAACCCACCACCGAGGCCTCCCAAATCACTTTCTCTCCCCCTCCCAGCCCAAGACCCACGCTATTTTTACCCACATCGGGGCGGCAGGCGCAGCTAAAAATAAGTTTTGCCGGCGCACAGCCGCTGTGGGGCCGTCTGTCTGTCCGTCTGTCCGTCCCCCCCGACCCGGCGGCATGAGGGGCACCCCCTCCACCGGGGGCGGCTGCGGTCCCTGCAGGTGGGGCGTCGGCGCCGAGCGGCTTTTGTCTGCTCGTGGGGCCGGGGAGACAATAAAGGAGGCGGCTGCTACAGAGGGGAGACCCCGCTGGAAGCTCCCCGGGGGGCTGAGGGTGAGAGGATGAGAAGGGAACCGCGCCTCAGCCGCCCGGTGGCGGCGGGGACGGGCGGGCACCCGCTGCCTCCCTCCCGCCTCCCTCCCTCACTCACCCGCGCCCGGCGAGCGCAGCCGGCGGCGCCTCCTTCCTCGCCTCCCTCCTCGCCTCCCGCCCTCGCTCCTGTCAAGCCGAGCCCGGCCTCCCTCTGCCCAGCCCCTCCGAGGCTGTCGGCGGCGGCAGCCGGCCCTGCCCGCCTCCTTCAGCCGCGCCCCGCTCTCACCTGGGTCCTGCCGCCGCCGCCCGGGGGCAGCGGGGAGGGAGCGCGCTGTGCCCGGCACCGGGGGGGGTACGTGATGGCCCTGCCGGCTGTGGCGCTGCTCCGTGAGATGTCCGCTGAGAGAACCGCGGAAAAACTATCGAAAGAGCAGGTTTTCAGCCTGCTGTGTCAGATGGTGTGCGTGGTGACAGCATGGTTGAAAGGAGTCAGGCAATAAAGACTTCAAAACAATCGTGTTTCGTAGCGTTTTTAGCAATACGAATGAGTGTGGCTAGGATCACAATATACAAGTTGTGAGGGGGTTGTTGTGTAACGGTGGGTGTCTAGGCTTGGGAGAGAAAAATATTGTCAGAGGTGAGGTACTGGAACACAAATCCTATGAGGAGCAGCTGAGGGCACTGGGGGTGTTGAGTCTGGAGCAGAGGAGGCTGAGGGGAGACCTCATTGCTCTCTGCAACTACCTGAAAGGAAGGTGTGGGGAGCTGGGGGTCAGCCTCTTCTCACAGGTAACCAGTGATAGAACCAGAGGGAATGGCCTCAAGTTGTGCCAGGGGAGGTTCAGGTTGGCAATGAGGAGACATTTCTGCTCAGAAAGAGCAGTCAGGCACTGGGACGGGTTGCCCAAGGAGGTGGTGGAGTCACCGTCCCTGGGGGTGTTCAAGGAGAGGTTGGACATGGTGCTTGGGGACGTGGCTTAGTGGGTGACATGGGTGGTAGGGGGGTGGTTGGACCAGATGATCTTGGAGGGCTTGTCCAACCTTCATGATTCTATGAATCTAAGATATATACCAACTTTTACTGAGTTTTAGGAAAACAGGCCTTGAAAAACCAGCTTGGTGTAATTTTCTAATGAAAAACAAATTATTCCTTGAATAGCATAGCAGGTGAGTCCTGGCTTTCTAGGGACAGACATTCCTCCTCCTGTATGCTTCCAACAAATCTCCCTCCTGCCAAAGTCACCTCTAGTTTTTCCCTTGTGCATCTGCAACAAACGCGCATCCATGTGCTGAGCTGTGCACCTGCTGGTCAGCAGGCATGTATCATTAATCTTTCCAAATTAATAACAGCCTCAAGTAAAACTGTGAAATTAGCGGTGACATTAATTAGTGGTATGTCTAATTGGGGTGTCTCTTCTACTTCTCTCTGTATTCTCCTGAAATTTCAGGGAACATAGTGCCTTTGAGACCTAGATCCCAGTTCTCCATTTGACTCTTCAAATTGATTAGACTTCAAAAATTGTCAGCACATGCTGACAGACAGCAGGACAGAATAACTAAATTATCACAGGACCCCACACCATTTGGGGTTCCAGGCTAACACCAGGCCATATATGACAAGATATTTACAGTACTTCATCTATTATAAACCATATACTATATTACAGTTAGATACCTCTGTGGAAACTAAATTGTTGTATGACATAGAACATACATTAATATAACTCAAAGCAATTAGTTTTGAAATTAAAACACTTGGATCTCAGAGAGCCCTTATGAATGAGAATTCTTTATCCGACAAGGATGTGCCTATCGGGGTGTTGGGCTAATGGGAGAGTTGTCTATACATCGTCCATACACCACCTGCACTGCACGTTACTGCCATGCAGCACAGACCCATTGGGGAGAATAGAGTAATAGGACTTCTGTTTTCTGGTGCCTCTCTTTGTTCTGTGATGCAAGTTCCTAAATATTTGGGTCAATGTCAGAGCAGTTAAAAAACCCTATTGTATGTTTTCTGTGGAGGTTATATGCTCAAAGTTAATATATATTCAGACTGAGGAGGTAAAAGACTATATTTACACAGGCTCAGTGCTACAGTCTACCCTGAAATCTCATCTGTGATGTTCTGTAGGAAAACTGCCTGACAGATACCCCTGAGCACCAGCAGTCCCATAACGGTGGGGTTGCAGTTGTTTCCATTTCCCAATTAACCAGCTTCATTGGAAGTCAGTTGTTTTAGTCTGGAAACATCTCCTGTCCTTGGACCTGTATCCTAGGGGTTATTTTATGAAAAAAAAAAAAAAAAATTCTGCTTCTTTATTTTAGACATTGAACTTTATAAAAAGTAATTAATGAAGGTAAGGTATAATTAGCAGAAGCAGAAGGGTATTCCAAGGGGATGCAGGAAAGGAGTTGTCATTACCTGTAGCACCTACAGTATCTGTACAATCTTCAGTATCTTCTAGGTTGACACTAGGCTCTTGAAAAGCATTTTGCAAAATTTTGTGGGGTTGTACATCTGCGTGACAACCCCAATTAAATCTCTACACGTACAAGTCTCAAAAGCCACTGGCTTCCAAGAATTTAAAGGTTAAACACACAAAATTCATCCCTGAGAGCGAGCTGTGTGGGGAACAAGTTAAATCTTGGCTGGTTCCCTGGAATACACAAACCCATGCAGCTGAGCCACCAGAGGACTGATTGTAACTGCTGATTGTGCATGCTGGGAGAAAATGACTACCCTTTGGGGACAAAAGAGGAGCAGAGGGGAAACTGTGACTTAGAAAGGATTCAGTGAGCCCCTGTGTC
Source organism: Aythya marila (assembly GCF_965140915.1). Taxonomy (NCBI): domain Eukaryota; kingdom Metazoa; phylum Chordata; class Aves; order Anseriformes; family Anatidae; genus Aythya; species Aythya marila. Next base: position 22,952,043 of record NC_139042.1, on the reverse strand, counting down.
CTCGGGGCAGCTAGATTTGTAATGACATTTAACCAGGATTGCTCTTAAAGCCACAGGTTAGGCTAAATCTGTTTTTCTGATGTTTGTGGAAATTGGTTTTGATAACCGGGGGCTCCCCGTTGAATGCAACTCCATCCCACCTGTCTTGTGGGTGCTGAAGGTAGGGGCTATGCTAGCATAGTGCTTTATGGGAACATTTGTCTTTGAAATATTTGATGCTATTAGAAAGAGACTGAAATCCATTTTATCCAATGTCCTATATCTGGCAAATGCTAGAACCAGACACAAACAGGGAGTTGGCTATCAAGTTGCAATATGTGAGACAGGGACTGGAAAAAGGCCAGCAGCAACTGCACATCTCTCAAGTGCCCCCCCTCTATGAGATTTTCACACCAAGAAGGTTTTACAAGATTTGGGAAGGATATAGCTGGATATTCATGAGTCTAGCTCTATTTTGTGTGTTAGAATGATTTAGGATGGGGTTAGGATGATCTTATTTCAGGTATTGTTATTTTCATTGTTCATGGAAGTAGGAAATTATGCAGGTGTGCATCATCCATTTTTTTCTGCCATCCTGCCCATAAAATACAATCAGCTGTTTTTTTGTGAACACAAAGAATATTTTCTTATAAAAGATGTGATTATCTTAGTATTTCAGCTATCAAGTAATTCAGTAATATCTTAAACTGGATCAAAGCCTTGCTAGAACAAGCTGCTAGGATGCAAGAGCAATGTAAGATGAAAGAGAAGGTGTGAATTAACAGGGATGTGATACTGAAGGAGTGTGTAGTGATGAAGGAATATAGGTGTACCTGTTGGGCTATACACTTCATGAAAGAAAGTGGAATTAAGGGAAACACTGGTGGAAAGCAAGAAGAGGCTGTGAGAAGTGAGAAAATGCAGGGCACTGAAAACCTGTGGGGATCAAGGGGCTGGGGCTTGAAGGGAGGTTAGACTGATAGGATGAAGTGTGTGGAAGAGAATATGGGGAGAAGGGAGAAAAATGTGTTGATGGAGAGACAAAGAAGGTAAAGTAGGTGTTGTAGGAGATGCTGAGGAAAAGTATTGGGCTGCTAAATATGGGAACCTAGACAAAGAGGTATGAATTTGAAAGTTGAAGGAAATTCTGAAGGAGACAAGATTGTGTGGAAACTGGAGTCTCTGCAAGGTCACTGCATGGAAGGGGAAGGGAATGGCCTGGCTGAACTCTCCTGGCATTGTTTTCTATTATTTATCTAATGACAGTGGCAGCTCTTCATAATAATAAGTAATGATACTTAAGTCCCTTGCAAGCAAATTAGAATGCCTGTGTCCTTACGAGGATACCGAAGGTTGAATTTCCAGCCTGAAATGATTACTCACAAGGTGTGCATGCTGGCTGAAGGGCTGGAAGCCAGGCTGTCATTTAATAAAATGGCCTGCACCTTTTAAAGATCACACAGTTTGTCTGGGAGCTCTCTCTAAAGCTCAGTATATTTTAGAGTATGAAGATGTTATTTCTAAAATTTTGTATCCACATCTTTTGGCTTTAAAATGCCTGTTCTGAAGACTTAACAGATACTCAGAAGCCACATGTACCAGAAATTTTATAGCATAACTTTTAATGGGAAGGAATTTTGTACACTGGCAAAAAAAGAGAATGATAGAGTATGGCAGTCTGGGTTCCCTTGGTTTCTTCGTTTCAGTTTCCAAGGAAACAAAGAAACATGCTTGAAATGAACGTCTGGAAAAATCAGCCAGAGTTGCAACAGATAATTTACCAGTTTGATGAATTTTATAACAAATAGTTTTTGCAGTTTGGGCATTTGGGTACACTTATAGCAGCATAGTGGTACAGGAGAGCAACTCTCACAGCAGCTTGCATGGCTTGAAATACCCAACTTCCCTACTTCTCCCTCTTCTTTAGTTAATGGCCTACTAAAAATGAAGGACAAGTGAAACCTTTAGACAATTTCAAAGGGATCAAATGATTCAAAATAATAACATCAGGGAGAAGGCATTAAGCACCTTTCTACTTGACTCTTCCCTGACTTGTCAAAGTACACAGGGTACAAGCACTCTTCAGCTGTTGCATTGCAGATACGTCCTCTTTGGTAACACTCAAAGGTCAGCTCTCTTTGCTCAAAACTGTTGTGACAAGTTCTGTCAAATATGTGATTTTGCAAACTCCTTTTCCTACCTTAACAAATGCTACATTACACTGAGAGATAAAAGGAAGCTGTTGTGAAGCTCTGACACTTCCTTTCTCTCCTGACATTGAGAACTATTTTTAAGTAAAGTGTAAATATCTGCAATGACATCACTTTATATTAGGCAGAACTTCCCTGTATATTTTTATTTAAGGCAACCTGAGAAAAACCTGTTTTCCTTCACTGAAGGCCAAGATTATAGAAATGCATGGAAATTACATTCTCAAATACAGTCTCAATTTTATTTTGGGACGGGAAAGGATCTCTGCATTTGCTTTGCAGAGTCTTCAGTCCAAAAAGGCCTTGTTCAAAGCAACGAGATTTCAGGCAGGACTTTGACCACTGCTAAATCCTCAGATACGTTAACTGACTCCTGCTGGTTTCTGTTGGTTGGGCTGAGTGGGGATAGATTGAACCAGACAGTGATGGTGGAGCTGGGCTCAGCATCTGTCAGATGTGAGGAAGGGAGATAAGTTTGATGGCTCCAAGATCCTTTTTGCAACATGGCACCTGGAGACCCATCTTTGGGGGAGTTATGGAGCAAATGTGTTTTGATAATGGCCTTAATCAGTTCATGGAAGGAGGAAGCATCTTGAGGTACTTCCATTCACCGTGAAGGGAGCACACATCCTTCAGATGCCTTCCACTCTGCACCGATTTTTTTTCTGTCAGGGGAACCAAAAGGTAGAAATTAGTTGCCAAAGTCTGAATGAATAAAATGTTGCCCCTCTAAGGGACTCGAATGTGCAGTTCTCTGTGCTTTCTTGACATTTTTTCCCAGTGCAAACGGGGTGCAAAAAGTTTTCTTTTTTTTTTTTTTTTTTTTTTTTTTTTTGTTAACGACACAGCACAAACAACAATCCTAATTGCATGATTAGATTCAGAGCAGTTATAGGGGTCATAACTGATTGGGAAATAAGCCTTAATGAAGTAATTATAGTTGTTTACCAGGAATTACAATGCTAGACTAAGCACTGAAATGATATTCCCCACATTAGAACATTTCAGGAAGTGTAAGGAATAGGGTGTTACTCGTTAAATATGCACCGCACCAGCTTTGTCTGCATGCAGTGATTTGCACTGGAGAGTGACTCTGCTCTGTCTTGAACAAGACATATGGGAATCTAACTTTAGTCTGCTTGCTTGGATTTGTGTGTGGCAGCATGACCAATGTAACAACGCATAAATACGATGTATTTTTTACCTGTTAAGATTTTTGAGAGAATAGGAACACTAATTTTAGAGCTAAAGCTTCCCATGCTCACCTGCAGACTGTCAAGACTGGTCGTAAGCCTGGCATGGGTTAACACATGGGCTCTTTGAAGCTTGGAGAAACACCCACTGTCACTGTTAGTACATCTTATATCAGATGTTCTACTGTCACAGCAGTGCCGGGGCCAACTGGATATTACTGCACAATGAGTCAAATAGCAAATGTGGCACCCTTCTCACTTATATTTCACAGTGCCGATACTGCCTGGTTTTCACAGGTGTTATATCTGTGTAATCTGAGTTTTTCCAAGGTGGGAGATGAGGTCTTTATTAATGAATTAGTGATCTCGGCAGAAAATACAGGGCTGAGGTGACGTGCTGAGTTATGGGCAACTTGGTAAAGAGTGGAAGAGAAGGTAACTGCATGTGTGTGCTGCTCCTGAAAGAGGAGCACTTATATGAACTCTATAAAGAAATAGAAATAATTAGATACCCTCCTGTCTGTGCTTATAGTCTAGGTGACTTAAGCAACTGTCCCATTGCTTACAGAGCCTTTTCCATTTATTACAAATGATGAAATTATTCTGCTAATACATGTATACTAAATGGTGAAGCAATGATCAGGAGAGCCTTTTTACCTCAGGGCAAAACACTTCTCCCAGTAAATCAGTTGGACAAAGAGCAAAAGTTGGAGAAGTAAGAAGCAGGCAGAAGTAAGGCAGAAGTAAGAAGCAGGCAGTCTTCAGCCCTAGATACTGATTTCCTTCAAAGTACACTGGTTGCATATGTTGCAGGCACACATGTGTACACAGCCCTGTGTGTTTCCAGCCTTTTTAGGTAGCCACTCTGGTGCTGAGCAGGAACTCGGAGCACCTCATTCTCCATTGCACTGTAGGCTTCTGTGCTGGAAGGAAGGCAAACGACAGTAAATAATAGTCTGCTTTGGCAACTGCTGCAGGCTTTGTCTTTCTGTGGGTGGAAAATTAATTCCACAGCCCCCTCCGTCCTGTTTCCTCCTGTTCCTCTGCATCCCTCTGGTGCAAAGGAATTATCTCCTTACACATCACCTTTCAGTACGAAATGGGTAGCAGCGAATCTCACCTTGGTTAATGGGTGTGCTAGTGGCTGCAAGCACGAGGATGAAGCAGTCCCAAGTCAGCTGGCAGTGCTGTAAACCTTATGAGCAACTGTCACAAAGAGGTAAAGATAAGAGCACATGCTTTCTAGACTCAGACATCTTCACAAGTTCCCCTTTCTTCTTCCTTCAGACCCAAACATGCCACAGGAGTTTCTAAACTACGTTTCTGATGTCATTTAATTCTTTACCTGAAGTCATCATGTGAGGTACAGGGCCGTAATAATCTCATGCTCTCTGTTGTTTGTGCTCATTTCACATAAATGCCTGCAGTGTTTCACCATCCTAACTTGAAACCGGTTATTATCAAAGGCTCTTTTTTTTTTTTTTTTTTTCTATTGCAATATAATCTTTGCAGCAGGAGATGTAATTTTTCATGCTATGGACAAAAAATATTAACCTACAAACTTGTGAGCATGTTTAGATGAGAACTAGGGAACATGGTTTAGTGATGAGTCTCAGAAGGTCAGGTTGATGGTTGGACTTTATGATCTTGGTCTTTTACAACCTGGATTAAAAAGAGATTAGATGTTTTAAACAAGGCGATAGGCCAGCTTCCTTTAAACATATTTCATTTACTGTCAATACTTAGCAATAATTGCCTGTTTCATTCTAGAGCCCCCTTAAAAAAGAATTTAAAGTCATACTTTCTTGCATGCTGGGATGCAGTTGCTTCAGCACAGATGCCTGGTGCCCTTTGAGGAGCCCTGTGGTAGCTATGATATCTGTGTGCGGCTGCAGATACGGATCAGGACCTGCAAAGATGCCTGCTCTCCTTGAGACCAGGCACAGCACCTGGACTTCTCAAGAGGCTCTAGACACCTATGTTTACACAGCTGAATTGCCCCCTTTCTGGCACGGACGTGCTTAGCACAATTCCTCTGGTATGTGTTTCCAGGCTTTAGAAGCCCTAATGCTCGTTTTGTGTTTAATTTTAGTGGGAGTTTGCTCTGCAGTTTATAGAGGTTGTTTCATTGCTCTCCTCTGTCTTTCTGTTTCCAGAAGGCTTGGTAGTTTAATGTCTGTCTACTTCAGGAAGGTAAGTGTGGGGAAGGAAGGGCCTGGATTTTTAACACAATTTTTTTTTTTCCTCCATAGCAAAGCTCTTAAGAAGCAAGTGTTTAAATTCAGGTTAAAATTTCATTTGCGTGACTGAAAATTCAGAGTAATTTCATCAAATTCAGAAGCATTGTTTCAGATATTTGGTAATATGAGTGAGTGCAGAATTGATGTGTAGATTTGTACGGTACTTAAGATACGATAATCCTCTAATCAAACATCTAATTTAATCCCACATTTATCCCCCCTGTCTTGGTGATAAGGACGAATGCTTCTGCAGTCAGAAGTAGTTATATAGTACCAATTTTGGTCGATGAATTTGTGTTTTTCTGTTTTTTCAAACACTGTTTATTCAGTACCTGTTGTACTGAAGTCCATTGACAATATGTTTCCCTCCACAATGAACCAGGTAGGGCATGTATTTAGTCAGATTTCACATGATCACTGCTGGATTAGCAAAATCCTGAGATACAAATTCCTATGCTGGGCTGAGTATTTGGCACGCCACTTTCTGTCCAAATTTGCCTGCATGTACCTGTTGCTTGACTTCCATACAGATTGTAAGGTGCCAGCCTTATTGCATAATGGGACTTTTTCATGTGATTGAGTCTGCTTTTTGCTACCAAAATATCAAGGCTAGCACTGAAATATCCCATTGTAGGAATATTTCAGAACGAAGACTGAAAACCTAAATGCAATTTTCTGTACACAAACAGCTTGCTTTTTAAAACTGAAGGCAGCACACCAACATGCCATGCAACAAAATACCTCTGGGCACTGAAAATCTGTGCAATAGTATAATGCTTTGAGCGGATCAGTAATGAGATATACTACTCATATTCATAAATCTTCCTAATTGCAGGTGGAACCTAGGCAAACACATTTCCTATGTTGTTTGTGGGTCCTGGCAATGTAAGAATCTGGCATCTTATTCATGCTGAGAGCAAGGTCTGGTCCAAACAGAAATACGCTCAATTCAGCCTTCTCAGGAAAATCAAGGATGAGTCAATTCTGAAGGGACTTCAGCCAGTGGTGCCAGAAAGTCTAGGTAGTTCAAAGCTGAATACTAGAAAGCTAAATTTAGCAGTGTTTTTGTTTTTGTTTTGTTTTGTTTTTAATCCTGGAATAGTAAAACTTAAAGTCTGTCTGTGTTAGATTATAAACTGTTTAGTGGGGACACTATAACTTTAAGCACAACTAAACTTTTAAGTATCTGTGGCAACAGTAATAATGGCACAAATAATTTATTTTCCATTTTATTTCTACTTGATTTCCACTACCCAAAACCATGAGTAATACTGCAAGTTACCAAGATGCTGGCTCACAAAGCAAGCTGACCCAGCTCTGAATATACTTCTTTAAAGGATTTGGTCTGCCCACCCACAGTGACTGAGAACATGGTTTTGGCAACAAAATTTTTAAAAATTGCTGTGATTATTAGATTAATTAATTAATTAATTAAGAGGAAATTGACTCCCAGTGGCTTCACAAATGTTTCTATGGCTTCTCAAAAGCTGAATGTATCCCTAAGGAAAAAAATATGCTTTTTGAAACATGTCTGACAATCTTTTCATAAATTTTAAGTCCGTTGAGCTGAACTACGAATTCAGTGGTTTGTGCTTTAGTGGAAGCCAGGTAATGTGCACTTACCTTTTGGAGGATTTTGTAAACTATCTGTTCATTACAAAGTGTCATTATGAATATCAATGAGAAATATGTTCTATTATATGTATCTGCTTTCAAGCAGACATTGTCAATAAAACCTTAAGCAGACATTGTCAATAAAACCTCATACTTTATAAAAACTACCTGCTTTCTCTGATACTAATATTTCAAAATATTAAAACTGAAAGAAACTAACTTACTTGTGGCTGCTTGTTTACTATTTGCATTTCACTAGACTTATAAGGTGAAAGAAGACTTTTTTCAGTCTGTTTCCAAGTTTCTTGTATGAATACACAGGAATAGTTGAGTAAAAAATTGGTGTTCATACTAAAAATCATTAGTATTGGGTTTCAGATCTATGGATGAAGAAGAGTAAAACATAGGAGTTTTGTTTTGTTTTTTTAGTAATTTTCATATTCAATATTTTGATACCTTTTTTATTCTTCCTTTCTTAAGGTAGTTGTTAAGATTATTTTGAAGGAAAGAGAGGCTTTTGTCTTTGAATGTCCTTTGTGCCTTGTTTAAAAATGCTTCAACACATAATTAAATTTCTGCTGGTGCAGCTCCAGGGAGCATTACCTGAATCTCCACCTGTGGTCTCATGACGTGTTTAAGCTGATACAAATCTTGTTGGCCACTACAAGTGGCACCACTGCACTTTCCCCCATCACTGGTTGCTTATTCCTGACCCTTCCCGTGCAGCAGTGCTGGGTTTCACCTGGTTCTTCAGTGAGCTGAGCCAGGGCAGTGATTAAACTGAGAGGCAGCCCTGCAGAAAAGCCTGTTGTAGCACCAGCCTGGTAGATTGGCCTAGGACTGCTGCAAAATTGCATTTTCTATTCACAGAAAAAGCTGTACAGGTGGTTTATGTAAAACTTTTCTCTCTCTCTCCCTCTCTCTTGGCCATGGCATCACAGATTATATGTTAACCTCCAGCTGGAAGTCTTAATGTAGTCCATTACTTCTCTACAGGATAGCCTAAACTACAAGTCGCCAAGGATTTTCAAGCAGAGCTCAATTAAAAATGATTGCACAGCTGATTTTCTGCAAGATTTAAATGTGAATGTCCTGTTTTTGTTTAATAGAACATGAAATATGGTGGTATAGAATAATATTAGAAGTATGAATGCCATTCCCACAGGGTGAGGCACAACACAGCAACAATGGAGATTCATTCAGTGTATGTGTTCATAGTCTATGTTTAGATATTGCCATCCTGGAATAACATTTCTGGACTCAGTCTGAGTGGATCTGATTGTTGTTTTGAGGGCCAGATTTATGGTAGTCAGCAAATGAAGGATATTTCCCTGTATGACTGTTGTCTTACTCAAGGTGCACAACTCATTCAGGGAGGGGAAATGGTAACAGAAATGTCACAGATGTCTCAGTTAAAACACTTCTGCCATGTGCCATCCAGAGACACACTTCAGAGTCTGTGTGCTTTTTGGATTTCTCCTAGACCCTCAGCTGAAGAGCCCTTGTCCAATCTCATTCTTTTTATCTGTGAAACTGTCTCATCCTGGGCCACCCAACACCCCAAAGTGAAGCTGAGGGACCCTTTCCCATTGCGTAAGTATTGTGTAACAGAAAGAATTGTCAGAGAACATTTTCATAGGCTGACAAAAATAAAAAAGCAAAACCAAAAACAAACAAACAAAAAGCCCAACACTTTACCCTCTCAGTACATATACCTCTCAGTAGCAACAACAACAAAAAAAAAGGGTGAAAAGGTTGTTAGGGTGAAAACAGAGTTTTATCCTGTGGGGTTATATATAGGTGATTCATTAGATTTATGGCAACACTTTTTGCTGTAACAGTGGATACTGCTGTGTAGTGCTCAATAACTCTTTTGCACTTAAATCGCATATCGGTCCATCTACTTATGCTATTTTAAAAATCACCTTTTGCACAGAGTTTCACTCTGTCTTGTCTCTTGATATTGATGATAATCCAAATGTCTCTAATACTTTAAAAGTGCCCCTGTTGAAAAACAAGACAGCAAGCAGCCCCCAAATAGCAGGATTGTTTTGGGCCAGCACAGTCCTGTGGGGAAAGGCCAGGCTGTAGCAAAGCTACCTCGAGTCCCTGAGGTCTGTAGGGTCTGTAGGGATGTCCTGCTGTGGTCACAGCTCTGTTGCCCTTTAAATAGCTGCAGTGTGAGCAGTCCTTGCTGTGCGGCCAACTGCTGCCGATTGATGCAAAAAACATTACAGCCTTGCTGGCAGTGGCCAGTTTCCTAAAGAAGAAATTCCCTGGCTATCCCTTGAATAATAGCCCTTGAATAACTCTTGGCCATGCTCCCACAGCACTGGGAGGTGCCTGACCCGAACTGTGACTGGTGTCAGATTTGGTGGCATGCATCTGGCATGGCAGAATGGCAGATGGCGCTTTGTCCAGGGCCTGGAGCTGTTGGGAGCACCCTGCTCTCCTCTTTCCCTTTTCTCAGGGACCACGGGGATCAACGTGGGTGCTGAGAGGCTGCAGCAGGAGCAGCTCTTTGCCCAGAGCAGTGTGGTGGCATGCCAGGGGGTGTGGGGAGGGTGAGTCAGGGCCAAGGCCAGCGGGGACTTCTTATGGATGAGGCAAACCCTCGTGGCATATTTTTAGTGCCTGAGGGCCTCTGGGGTCACATATGGTACATTTGATCAGGGCAGTCAACATGAAGATGCCTGAGACAGCCTTGAAGGTGTGGTCTCTGGGATTGTTTATGGCATTAATTTTTAAGTAAAAATAAAGCACAGAGACTGCTGTTATTTTTAACAGTACTATCACAAACGGCAAAAATATGTCTACTAAAAGTGAACTCTTTTCTTAAAATACTTTTTTCCCTTGTGCTGAAGGCTGCTCACATTAGAGAAGTGACTAAAGAGCTATTGTCACAAACAGGAGAACTGCCATGCTAATTTCTTTGTGCTGTGCTGCTTGGTGAACCTTTACAAACGAGATTATTTACTCTCCAATTCCCCCATTGTCATTCTCTCACCCCTTTCTATGTGTGGTAGCAAAAGCAAAACAAAAGTAACTAAAATGTCAGCTTCTGAAAAACAGCATTTCATTCAGCTACACGATTTTATTGTCAATGCACACAAACAGAAATGAAAAATAATACAGGAATAAAATGAAGATGGAGAAAAGACAGCAAACAGCAGTGAAGATAAAAAAAAAAAAAATAGAGATACCAAACCTTGAAAAAGGAGAGCATCTTGCTTCTTCACATTAAACTCTTTAACTTTAGTTTTTTGTCTTGTCTTGCAATAAGGTGATGAAGTAGATAGTGTCATAACAAGCATCAATTACACTGTACTTCAGGAAGTGCAGGCTTGGTTGCAATCCCTAAAACTCTGTTTCTGGCAAAATTCCCAGAATGTTTTTGGGTTTTGCTTGCCTTTTCAAGGAAGGAGGAATGTTACATAAGAGATTCTTGCACTATTTGCACTTTTGTTTTTCTTAGTGAGAGTCAGCTTATAAACAAAGATGTTTTTAAAAAGTAATTTTCAACTGGTGTGTACAATCAGCACTGCAACATTTCAGCTTAAATGCAATGGGTATTCCCATATGATTTTAGGCTGCAGTATAGACAATGTTGGCATACTGCTCATATCAATGGGCACATCATCCTGTTTGACCTTTCAAAAACTATTGATGTTATTGATTTTTTAAACAGTAGAATAATAAAGGAAGGTGGCCTAAGCCATGAATATGCTTTGGTGAAGCCTTTTTTGAGAATGAAGAGACTCTCTTTTGATATATAATTTATTTAAGGCATCTATGTGCTTGAATGCAGAGACATAGTTCAACATTCAATCCACCATCACCATCATCTATCATACTGAAGTCCATTTTAAGGATTTATTCAGAAAGGAAGGTGGCTGACTTTACTTTCTGTTCCATTATTCATGTGTTGTCCTGAGGGGACCTTTGTTTACATTACATTATGCCTCATGAACAACCTTTGTTCGGAAAAGGAAAACTAAGTGTTTTTATCTTGAACAAACAATGAATAATGCACCATATTTTAGAGCTATCCTAAGGGCACATACTTACTGTAAAACAGAAAACATTAAAAATGCTGAACAGAATGGGTTTCTGCAAGAGTTTTAAAATACCTCATCCTCTGAACATAGCTGACTGCAGCCAAAGTCTGATCCATTTTATCTCTTCTTTTGAGTAGGGAGACGATATAAAAGATTACCATTTAAAGGATCTAGCTTTTAGTAAGAGTATCTCCTGTTAGGATTTCCAGGGCTGAAGAGCTGGCTGATCAGTAATTTACTGATGAAAGAAACAGAGGCATGTTCTCTGCTGCCATGCGGCTTACAACATTGAATCTTAAAAAACTTCCCTGCATTGCATACACTTGAACTGTTCACATGTTCACCATTCACCTTCAGTTCCTGCTCCATTGATTCATTTGTCATCGATCATTTACTAACTGTGAGGGACAATAAATGATTTTCTTTACCACTGTGCTCTGTCAAAAATTATATTCTAAAGCCAGCTGTTAGGCTTTCCTACTTGGTTGTTAAACAGATCCCAGTGACAACAGAGTAAAAGTGTATAACACAGTACAAAGATGACTATCCTTTTAGTTCTTCATGGTGAGGGATTGTATGAGCAAAATTTGTTCAACACAGATGGATGTCTGTCCGTCCTTCCTTCCTTCCTTCCTTCCTTTCTTGTTTTTCTTTGAACACTGTCTCCCATGACAAAGCAATGTCAGGACATGAAGGACATGGAGTTCCTGGTGGGTCACCATGAGCCAGCAGTGTGCCTTTCTGGTGAAGACCAGAGCTTCCTGGGCTGCATTAGGAAGAGCATTACCAGCAGTTCATGGGAGGTGATCCTCTCTGCTCAGCCCTGGTGACACACATGTGAAGTGCTGGGCCCATGTCTGTGCTCCCCTGCTCAAGAGAGACTTGGACATACTGAAGCATGTCCAGGGAATGTTCATGAAGAAGCTTCAGGGAGTGGAGCAGCTCTCCCTTTTTTACATCTTTTTGGGGAGGACAGTGCTATCAAGGTTTACAACTTAGAGAAAAAGAGTACTAGTGTTGCAAGAAGTAAATAGCTTGTAAGTTTTAACAAAGAGAATTTGATTTTTGAGACATTTAGTGAGAAAAAGCTTTCTTCTTTTATATTCATAGGCAATTCAATTGCTGCAAGCAGAAAGTGAGAAAACACAAATTAGAATTGATTTGCTTATTTTTAATAAATGGTGTACCTTAATAATGATCTGTAGGAACAGATTACCAGTGGATGTGGAATATTGTTCTCTCACTTTAGGTCAAGTTTGTGTGGAGAGTCAACACTGGATAAAGATCAAGTTCTACTTGAACCAAATGTTCAAGAAAAAAACACTCCTCCTATGGGATTGTTATATCCTCCTCTAGGGGCTCCTCCTATAGCACCTTCAGCAACCAGAACCTGCTTCATCTCCACAACTAAAGCAGAGAAACCACCAACACGAGCCAGCAAGCTGCTATACCTGCTCTGCCCCACAACTCCTGCTCTACCGTCAGTAGGCAGACATTGAACCCAGGAGGCTCCTTGGACCATTCAGGTCAAGCAGGACAGGGTCTAGCAAATTAAGGCACCAAGTGGGTTAGGAAGTACTGGAAAGTAGGTCAGCTGGCTCACTAACTGAAAGGATCTTCCATTACCTAAATGCTAGTTAAGATATCTTCAGACAGAATCCCATGCTGAAATGTGCGCTGTGTGAACGCTTGGGTCAAAACCTCACAGTTATGCTTACTGCCACAGTACAATGACCTTATTATTGGATTTCACCTCCTGCCTTTGTGGTGGTTCAAACATATGCATTTTATTGCAAAGTCTGGATGGGCCTGGAGCATATATTCAGTCATTTCATCTCAGGTGAGAAACGTTAACTCTTCAGGCTTTTCCTCATTTTTAGCAATGAGCCCATACACTTGTTTTTTGTTTTCCCATTTCTGGATATTCCTCATTGCTCCAAACTCCTTTTGTTTGTTAACACTGCAAAATGATTTATAAACAGGTGCTTCTGAATCATTTTTGGAGCTTTCTTTAGTAAATATTAAAAAAAATAATGTAAAAGTTGGCTGAAAGCTTTGCTATACTCTTTTTCTAAGAGTTTGACTCTTCTATTTATAACAGGTAGGCAGCTCATACGCAATGAAGTCAAAATATAACTAAGGTGGTTATGAAAACATAGCTAATAAAGGTGAATTGTTCTTCCTTACAAGTGCTTGAGTCAGCCCCATAAATGCTCCCACAAACCTGTGCTCACCCATGCTGCCAGGATGCCTATGCTTCATAAAAACTGATGCAATGAAAACTGAATCGACTGCTTTCAAGGATCATTCTGAGAGCTTCATTATTTAATTTTTATTTCAGTCTGGGCTCTGTTGCTTACACAGGAAGTTCACTCAACTTTTAGTGCCTTAAAATATTATAATAACACTACTCAGCTCTTGCAGTTCTGAGTAGTGACTTTATGTGCACAAAGAGACATTCACCACTCTGCAGAGCCCCCGTATTACTTAAATCTTACAAGATTAATATAGATTCACATGTTGCATAGAATATTCTGGCCTTTTCCCCCCACGAGCTTCCAACCTTGGGATAAATACTTCACTGTGAGGATATATCCTTAAATTGCTAGTACAGTCAAAATGAGACAAATGTTCTAGAAAGGTCCTTTGCCTTAAACTAATATATGATACAAAGACTATATCTAACAAGTACAGATGCACTGACCCTCTGGGGAACAGGGATGAACAGTTGCAAAGTATTGCCACCTTTAGCCCCAGTCCAGTCTGTCTGTGTTTCAAACTATAATACAAATCTTGCGTGATAAATACAACAGTTGTGTTTTTATTTTCCAGGAAGACGCATACAGAGATGGTAATTGCCAAAAAGACTCTTCATAGGAATCTCAAGGAGATTAGCACAGTTGTAAGGCAGTTAGGTCCTCTTTCCATTATCATGATGACAAACTACCACATGTAAATTGGTGAAAGTCAGCACCATCCTCAGGAATTATTTTTGTAAAAGTCCAAGCTTAAATGAAGAGCTATGGGTGAGGGAATCGTCTGTCTGCATGACTGAAGTGGCCAAAACTTTTTCATTGCTTCTGAAAATTGCCCTCCTTCGACGACTGCCCAGTGACTGCTTTAGCTTCTCCTTAAAGAAAGTAGTTGTGAGAGTATAGAGGATGGGGTTCAGGGCACTGTTTATTGGCAGAACAAATATCACTATCCAGGAAGTGACAGTGTCTAGGAAAAAATATGAGATACTTAGTATGCTCTTTTGTAAGAACACTATAGGAGTAAGCATGTCTTTACGTCCTTTTAACTTTGTCTTTCTTTTTTTAACTTTATGTCACCTTATGTCATTTTTGAAGAATTCTACCATACTATCATGTTTTACAAGAAAGGGAAACCCTTTCAATGTTGCTCAATGTGTTTTTCATTGAGCTCACCATGGGTTTTGATGAGATGGAGGAAAAAAAAAAAAAAAGGACTTTTTAACAGAGAGTGGCTTTTTTTTTTTTTATATATATATATATCTACTAGAATTTAATAAAAGCACTGAATGTGAACTGAGGCCCATCTCTCTTTAGGAGAGTATTTAATATAAATCTAAATCCCCTTCAATACAAAATAATATAAAATCAACCTCAGTAATACCTAGTGTTTACATTGCAGTGTTCATCAGTAGGGCTCAAAATGCCGTACAAAAGCCACCATCAGAGGGGTGAAGTTACTCACTCAGAAAGCCATGAACGTTACCATCCTGAATCCCACTTTACCCATAGTTGTACGTCTGCTGCACACCCTCATGGTGGACATGCTTTATCTTTAACTACCCACCTATAATCACTTTTTTCCTGGTTATGCAAATGGCATTCAGTGCTGCCAGTGAGGCTGAAAAGGTTTTATGATAAAATCATTGTCAATTTACTACATTTCTTTAATGCCTTTCATCTTGTGGGGAATTATTTACCAATTTTCTACAAACATGAGGCATCAATTTTGTAAAATTATAATGGGAAAGCAGGATGCCTTCATTACAGTGTTATCTGTTAGCAGCTGCCAGGCTAGCAAGACTGCACATAACCAGTGCAGTAGTGGAGAGTTATGAAAGCGTGCATCTCTTTACCCTCTCAGGGGCAGATAGGGGACAGCGTGGTCCGTGATGGACTTATGGACTTACTCATACATATTACTGTGAGATTTTGCAGCTGTAGAAGAAAACTTCTTTGCTGGGTAACCTATTCTTGTTCTCACATACATACATGCATTTAAGGTTATATGTATTTACTTTAAAGTTCAATTTCTGAACCTAGATGAAGACAAACATTTTGGGCAATACTTCCTCTTCACCCATAGCTTGATAGAATTCCTCTGGCAGAATTGGTTTGCTTTAAACTGAATCTTTACCAAAAGAAATCTCACTCTTAAACGGCATTACCTAGAATTTCCACCTGGAATAAGGAGAGGATTTTAATGACAAAGACAGGAATCCAGCAGATGGCATCAGTGAATACAATAAAAAAAAATCGATTGGCGATGGCAACATCTCTGTGAATGTGACTCCTCATCTCTGATGTCTGAAGGGACGTTTTTTGAATGGAACAAAACATGCTGACATAGGAAAATACTATGATGACGAAGGCGAGCAGGTTCACACCTGTGGGAAAACAAGATGGAAATCGAATGGCATTGAAATGAGGACAATAGCTCCTTTCTCCCCTTTCTCCCACCACTCCTGTTTGATTTTCCTCCATTGCTTGGTTAAAATTTTTATGTTAGGAGCAGCTCCTCAATATTGTCAAGTGTCACACAGCCCGCTCGCATACCACGTGTTCCCATCTGTTACACAGTGAGATGTGAACAAGTTGTAAGAAGTTACTATAGAAACACAGTTAATGCACACAATGGGGGGGCTCATGATTCCACAGAGATCTGATCTCCCGACTAGAAATGCTGCGATAAATCTGCACCAGAAAGTGCCTCCAGGTCTCTAGCATGGTGATGAAAGAACGACATATTCCCCAGCAAAGTGACAAACCACTCTAAAGCGTATGTTCATTTCAGACAGCCTTCCTCAGTTCTGTATAAATATCCATCGCAAATTCCTGATGGAAGAACATGTGCAGAGCAAGCTGTGCAACTTGGATTTTAATCACACGGTGCTGTGTTGCAGAGCAAGACTTTTAAAAATTCATCAGATGGCAACTCTGCGTATTGGAGTGCTCCAATAAAGAGCTGAAAGCCATCGAAGGAGCCATTTCAGTCAAGATCCCAGCACCTGAAACAGTCACTTGCTCAGAAATATGGATCAAAAAAAAAAAGTCAAAGAATTGAAAAGCATAACATGATCATTTTATTGATGGGAAATCATTACATGAATTTGATTTGACATATGTATTGCATTTTTTACTTTCTACTCAATATAATTCTAAACAAACTACAGCTTTCATCTTTCAGTATGTAGGTTTTCTGTCTTGAGATTGAGAAATAAAAGGTAAATGTATGTGTATTGGCAAAACAACCTATACAGCTTAGCAAATGCAGGTCACGGAGGAGATCGTTTGGCAGCAGTTTGAATAATTTTCAGTCTTTGCTGTGAGCGAGTGCTCAAGCTGAGCATAACCAGTTCATACATATTTCAGACTGAAGTTTCTGGTTTTATTCTGTTTCTTTCAAGTTTGTTTTATATACATACATTTAATCATTATTCGTTGCCAGTATAATGCACATACAGCTATACTTTTAAAGTTTTATCCTGTGTTATTTATATCATCACAGTTTCCTGTGATGCACTGAAAACGATGCTGAGCAGTCGTTGAAGGTTGCTGATGTTATAGATTTATCAAAATGAAAAGGTTTCAAAACGAAATATAGTTAAGTAATTGCATGATCTCACTGTTATTACCCAAATTCCTATTTTCTTCTATGTCTTCTCCTCTTCTTTGTTACATTCACATGTGTTTTGTTAAAAATAGGTGCTAAACTCTTCAGGTAACAGACCCTTAAGAGTGCAGCCAGCACATGAGGCTCTGGTCCTCTTGCGTGCCTTTAGAAACTGCTGTAACACGAACATTAATGGTGTACTGAAAAGTGCATCTACCAGTGAGTATTCATTAGGTATTTTTTCTAGTAAAATCATATTAATCAGTAATTATGACACGTTAAAAATTAAACTTACCAAGAAAAATACTAAGGGAATACCTGTTGCCTCCAATTTCTTCCATTCGATCAGAATTCAGTGGGAAACAAACTCCATTTTTCCCATAATAATTTCCAAAAAAGTCCACATCCCAGAATGGGATTATTGCTATGACAAATCCAGCAATCCATATGGATATAAGAATCACTATTGTCTTCTGCTTTCCAGGGCGGATATTACTGAAGGGAAAGACAATCACTAAATACTTTTCCAAGGTCAGATATGTCAACAATAGGACTGAGACCTCTGTAGATAGCATGGCGATGAACCCCATGATATGACACGGTAAACTTTCCATCCACAGCACAGCATATTTTTTATACTGTCCACGGTATTTAACATCAAAAACTCCAATGAAGAACAAATACACCCCCATTAGACAATCAGCACCTATTTAAGAAACAGATTTCACAGTTTACTGAAAATAGCAACGAAACACTTTATGTATATCATACTTCTGTGCCTAGCCAAACTCTAGCTGGCATACAAAAATGATTTAACCCAGTGAGAATTCACTGCTGCTAAGTCATGCGATATGGGGCTATGAGCCTCCTGGTCACAAATGAATGGAAGTTCTGCCCATTGGGGATCCCACAGGCGCATATGCAAGGACCTTGGGTCAAACTCCTTGGCTGTAGCCAGCATGGTGACTTTTGGGGACAATGCGATATTGAATCCCTGCATGTTTGGCATGGAGACATCCAGCCCTGGAGAGAGGCCACAGCAATGTTTGGGCACTGAGCAGGGTCCAGATACAGCTGTGGCAGAGTTTCAGCCAGGAGCAAGCTACAAGTTTCCCAGGGAGAGCGTGGAAGACTTGACAGGTCTACGGCACTACACAGTAGTGTAATGACACCATGTAATAAATGACACTGTTATAAAAAATACACAGATGATTTCTGACATCTTGCCAGGGATTCACCTCTTCTAATTTTACACATCCACAATATGTATCTACCTACAGTATCTATCTAATTAGAATTAGGCAAATTGCACAATCCATTGACTATAACAAGATCTCAAAGTGACTAGTTCATAGACATCTGCACTGTAACCATCGTAAGTCAGGCAAGATAAAATCTTTCATGTGTGAAGGTAACGTAGTCAGAAAGCAGAGTTTATAGGCTTGGCTAACTTGAACAAAGAGATGGCAAGCAATAATAGGTCCTGTATGATTTTAAAGGGTTAACCACCAGGAAATAGCATCACCCTATTGCACCATAAATTTCAAGGAAGTAGACTTGGCTGCAGAAAGTCTGAAGTCAGTACCCCATTTCTATTGGCTCCAGGGTTCTTAATTTGGGAAGGACTGCTGGACAACATATGGTGCAATTGTTTGGAAGTAATCACTTTTTCTGAGTTGTGAAATATTTCAAAAATAGTAGAAACACTTATTATTTCTGGTGCCAAAAAAGGGCATATGATGATCACAGAATAATTCAGATAGGAAGTAGTCTACCACTAGCTGGTTTGTTCATAATCTTTAATGCAGAATGAAAAGTAGTAAATAATAAAGTAAAATGTTTAAGTTTCATAGGTTCTTTGTACACATCTTGAGTATCTAAAATCAAGGAACTGAAAGACCTTAGCTATTTCCTGGCATTCACTTTCATTTAGAATATTGGAAAATAGTGCAAAAATAGATAATGCATAATTTTCAAAAATGCATTGAAACTAGTATATTCTTATATTTGTGCCCAGAATGCAAACTGAAATTACTGAGGCATACTTAATGCTATACGTAGTTTATAAAGTAGTATATACAGTACTGTATTAACTATACAGTAGTATATTATTTTTATATATTATATCCATCATATATATACAGTATATTACTTTATATATATATTGACTGTACTAATATACTAATCTATTTATTATGAATACCTTTAATGCATACTTACAGCACAAAATTTTGATGGACATGGCATGTGTCTCATTTTCTGCTTTGATAAATGATCTCATTCCAATGACAAGAAGATTTCCAAAGCATGTAACACAAGCTATGACCCACACAAATACTCGCAGAACATTGTTAGCTAAGAGATCTTCAAAGGATGAAATCCCATCTGTTAGCGGCGTGCATATTCGCACATGGAGTGCATAGGAGCAGTAGTGAAACTTTTTGAAGTAGCTGAAAAGGAAAGAAATTACCGTGTAATGTGGGTTAAACACAAGTCACGGCTCCATACCAGTTATGCAGTTATGTGCCCTTTGTTCATATATGACTTGAGAGGAATGGTCAGAGCTGATAGACTTGTTTTCACAAACCTTTGAAGGACTTTGCTAATCTTTTTTTAATTTTATTTTACTTTATTTTTTGTCAGTGTGCAGGTAGTTGCTGTCCATGCAAAGGTGCTTGAGAAGCAGATCTTTTACTTTTCCCTGGCAGAAGGATTTTGCCTGCATTAACAGATCATGAAATGTCTGTGGAATGACTTAAATTTGGTAATGAACATTTAAGGATTTCAGCATATCAGATCATAAACATACCAGTTCCTTGACCATTCATTATTCATATAAATATTTCTCTATTTCAGTGGCAGTGCTTTCATAAAGAAGGCCTGTAGGACAGGCCACAAAGGCTCTAACAGAGTAAAGCCTGCAAGGAGATGGTTGTTTTGAATTGCATCCTTACAGCCTGCTGGCTTCTGGAAGATTTGAAAATATGTTCCAGTGTTTTCTGAATACTGGATACAAAAATGTTTAAAGTTAAACCTGTCCATAAGTGATGTTTCTTTTTATATTGAAGAAATACTGCACAGTGACTCAGTGTTAAAGAAACAAAAATATCAAAAATCAAACCCAGTTCTTGTATTTATCAGTAATTCAAAAACTTCCCATTTTATTTGTGAAACGATACTGATGAATAAAGAACAAGAATATCAAATATAAAAACTAGGATAGATTTACAAATGAAATTCTAACATGATTGAATTATGACTTGTATGAACAATGGTTTATGAAAATTTCTCATAAGGAAGGACACTTTAAATATTTAAAGAGACACAGGCATTTCAGTATACACATAGAAGTGTGATGTTCCTGAAGCTGTTTGCCTCAAATCAGGGATAGTAGTTTAAAGGCACCCGGTGTTTCTGGCATCTAGCTGTGACATATTGTGAAGAGAAAAGGCATGTTTTATGATACCAAGATAAAATGGTTGTATGGCACACATTCTATCTTCTTTATCAACATATATGGCTTTTACTCATGTTCAAAATATAATTATTTTTCCGTTTCCTGAGTCAGTTCCCAGTTTTGATGCTCCTGAATGACATATTCTACTTCTGCCTCCTAAGCTTAAGGCTACAGGAACTCCCAAGTAAGCAACTAGTTTCGTTTATTCAATTTCAGCCAGAAAAAGAAGTGTTAGGGGCAGAAAAAGAACTGGTGTGACACAATTTAGAAATGAGATAACTAAACAAGAAGCCTGTTTCCTTTCTCTGTTTAAAATATTAAATCTATTTTTTTTCCAGAAATTGGGCTCCCTGTTGAAGTAACTTGGAAACACAACTTGGGATGGTTTTAGACATTTTTGCATGAAATAAAACCCACGTCATTATTCTTTCTTTTATTTTGCATACATACATGTGGGAGAGGTTCCTCATATTCTGGAACATTCTTGCATTTATATTTGGAATCTCAATCATTTCCAGGTCTCTGTAAAATATGTAAATATGTAAATGTTATGATCTGTAAATTAATTATATGCAATAGGGTTTTCTTTAGTTATCAAAATTAGAATTACACAAGTGAGCATTTTCTTAAACCAAAGATCTTAAAGAAACAATTTTATGGCAAAATCCTGACTGTATTCAGTAAGAATGATCCTACTACTGTTTATCACAGAGCTTTTTACTGGAAGATTGTGTTATCAGGATATACATTTAACCTGAGCTCTCTTTGCATTTAGGCCATTTGACAACCGATGTACAAAAAATGACTTGCTGATAGAGGTTTTTGTTCCTTTCCTTGGGTGCTAAGCTTAGCTGCTCACAGCAGTGCAATTTAAAGCCTTATTATTACAAACCTTGGCCAAAGGGCCTTCCGATCAACAAAGGAGTCAGAGACCTGGAAACATTTAAGAAGAGGCAGAAATAGAAGACAGCTTCTGCTATAAGAATCAGAAGAAGAGAGGAAGAAATAACACAAGAAGGCAAAATGTATAATTCTCTCAGCTTTTCCTTGGGGAAGGGGGAATTCCCCTCTGTTATTCAGAATAACATTGCCCTGCAAGTTTTTGATAAGAAATTCAAGGTAGTGGAAGGTAGCTGTGGGCCAGCTGAGGAACAACAAGGACTCTAAAGATCTTTTGCGTCTAGATTACTAGAAGCAGCAGCTGTGGACAGTACAGACAGGCCTCCCCTTGGAAGGAAAGGCAGTCACAGGGACAAGCTAGTAGCTCACAGAAGTCGGATATTTTGTCACATTTTTGGAGTGCTGGCAGAGATGATTTGCACAAACCACAGCTACTAGCTGCCTAGCAGCAGAAGCTGCAGCAGGGAATGATTCAAGCAATGGTGTGTACAACTTGAAGGACAAATCACTAGAGTGTGAGCTTGCAGGTGAGGACCTGGTCCTTCTCCCACTTGCCACCCAAAGTGCTAAGATGACTTTTTTTTTTTTTTTTTTTAATTTTATTGTTTGAATAGGTTCAGGTGCCTGTGTTGGGTTTTGTTTCACCTGACATCAGGCCTCCACACTGTAGTTAAGGCTGGAGCTAAGTCTCCCTCAGAGCCAGAAGGGAGACTCTTGTCCTGCAAGGCTTTTTTCTGTCTGCTGACTGTAGAGGGAGCCTCAGAGAGAAGTCTTTAGAAAAATAAACTACAAATAAAATATATCAAAAAATTTAACATTAGAAAATATTAGGTTGAATAACCAGGCAGACATCCACATTATGTCTGCATTGGTAAAATGAAGAGGGACAAGACCCAGGCACGGTCCATTGGTCTAGTGGTCCATTCTGCCCAGCTGTTCTGGCCCTTGTGAGCTAGCATTGCCCAGGGCGATGCTGAGCAGAGCCTAAGGAGAGCAGGTTATGAGACATTCACCATTTAGGCAAAGAACCACCCACCCACCTTCTGTCTCTGACATCGCATGGTTCAATGGGACTTGCTGACTAGGGAGGGCACATACCCCATACAGGAGGGAAGATGATATTAAAAATCCGTAAAAATAAAATGCCAGTATAATATTTTCTATTACATATATGCAAGCAAAACCAGTACTAAGGTGCATTCAGCTCTTTAAAAATCCTAATGGTGACAGAGCCCTGAAAAAGACACTTTGTATACTGAATATATTCACAAAGCATGTCCTGAAGCATCTGAAAGCAAAGCTTCATTCTGCAGTATCCCAATAGACTTTCAGTGTACAGATACAGTACCAGGAGGGCCTGTGCAGGAGAGTTAGCAAGCCCAGCAAGGCGAGAAACAGTGACAGAAGTTCATTATTTCACACTTTTGGCTAAAATGGAAAAACAAAAGAAGCAATTGGAATGGGTTGTTGATTAGCTGTGATTTGAACAGTAAGACAGTCTCCTGACATAGGCAAAGAAAACTAACTGTATGCACCTGACAGAGAGGGAAATGCTAATGGAAACCTGCCATGCTGTACAAATCCATTGCACGATGTATGCGCTGCAGGTACTGGTGTACTTGGACTGCAGCTTACCATTTCCCCAGAGGATTCGGCTGAGATTCTTTTTGGTTCATGTTCAAGCCCAAGATCAGTGGCATTATTTTTTCCCCCCACAAGATTTTAAACTTTAAAAACTCTCTCTCTCTCTCTTTTTTTTTTTTTTTTTTTTTTTTTTTTTTTGGATTATATACTGTCTATCCCATGAAGTAAAATGCCTGTCATCCTGTCAGCAAGTCTTGTGGAAAAATGAATGCGTAGTGAGAGCACTTTGTTCTGGTTAATTCTAACCCAGTCGGATTTTTGGGAGACTGACATTATGTCTGTCTTACATTCTTTGTTCCCGTACTGCATGTTCTGAGTTGAAAACGCAGATCAGACAATCATTTTGACAGGCAGGCAGGTGGTACTGTTACATTGGCAGCAACATATCTATCACGGTTAATGTGTTCTCAGATTGAAATAACTACACTTTTTCCAGCTGGTCAAGGTTTATATAGCAGCAGAGCATGTCTCTGTCCATATTTCAAAACAATGGCCTCTGTTAAGGTTACTGTCTTGTCCCTGTGGTGATTTATGGACTGGAATATTGATATTAAGTTATACTCACTGCATTTAGTTCTGTGAATAATAGTGGTACCAAGGGCTGTATTGCACTTCACAAAGAACCTCAAAGGAAGTTATTCTGGCACAGCTGCCACATGATAGACTCACTTATCCACAAAAAAAGCACTTCACATGCCCTGGAGACACCTGTTTGAGATGCCCATGAAGAAATGGCTAATATGGCACAAGACCTACAAGAGACCTGTGGCCTTCTGGAGTAGGAGGTGACAACCAGGAGGGGTAGATAGATTTCCAAGGGCATCTCCAATGACACCAAAGTCCTACACGTTGTCAGCTGAATGAGTCAGTGGTGAATACAGTCAGGGGGATCTGGAAAATGGTTTGTCTCAACATAGACCAGATTTTGGTTTGAATTGCTCTTCAGACTAATACTCCATCAGGCATTACTTGACATGTCCTGTGGTATCTGAGACATCCATGTGGGCAAACAGATAGGACACAGGGCCTGCGAAAGACCAAACACTTCCAGGAGTGGCAGCCAGGAAAAATACAGCAGGGATCTCAAAAAGCAATGTTTTCCTGAATTCTCTTAAATTTTACCCTTACATTAATGATTTTAGACACATTACCCACCTGTTACCCATGGACACTTCACATATAGGGTCTATGAAGAGGAACTGAATATTATCCTGTACACTGACTTCAGCACAGTGTTTTTAACTGTATGGCACAGGAGAAAATTACCAAACAAAGAGTTGCAGGAAAGCTGTCCAGATTCATCATTAGGATTAATTCAGGATGTTTTCCTGAATTAATTTTCCTGATGCTTAACAAAAAATAGTGTGAACTGAAGCTCAGCTATTTAAAAGTAACACCTCATTCTTCTTCTGGACAGCTTTTTAAGAAAAAGCCATATAGCACAGAATGACAATTTTAAAAAGATGTTACCCTCATGTTTTACAACCCTGAATCCAATAA
This sequence comes from Aythya marila, assembly GCF_965140915.1. NCBI lineage: Eukaryota > Metazoa > Chordata > Aves > Anseriformes > Anatidae > Aythya > Aythya marila. Next base: position 22,927,383 of record NC_139042.1, on the reverse strand, counting down.
AATTAGAAGATATTCATTTAGATGAGTGAATCTTTGTGAATTAAAGAAGAAATAACAACAATTCTGACTTCAAGCTTTGTGTAAAATAATTTAAAAAAAATGTGGTTTTCAACACATGAGTATTTTATGAGCCACCACAAATTAGATTTTATAGAGGTTCTAAAATACTTCTTACAATTTATTTAGGTCCTGATCTGCCCAGGTAGCCTAGCTGTGCTTGTTGTGTAATTTGTTCTTTCTTTATGTGTATTGTTTGCTCCTAGCCTCATCATTTGTGAATAGCAGTAAAACTGAGCAAACTGTATGGCTGTAAATCATGCATTTTGGCCTGCTATCTTAGGGTGTTGAGGACTCCTGTAGAAATAGAAAATTAAAGTACATTCAGCATCTAATCGAGTGACAATCAGTGTTCTGCAATTTATGAATATTTCTCCTGGAAAGAAAGGATATTATTTAGCGTATTATGCTAGTAAAATATTTCTGGTTTTACTTACAATGACTGAAGCTGCTGAAGGCTTTCAAAGTGATCCTCTGAGAGGTGAGAAAGTGGATTGAAAGACAGATTCCTAAAAGAAACAGAAACTGTTTCTAACTTTATTAAAAAAAAAAAAAAAAAAAAAAAAAAAGACAAAATAAACTATTACATTTAAGTTCAGTTGGGAATTCTCATTTATAACTTACAGCTTTTGTAAATACTTCAGATCTTTGAAAATATAACGTGGCAATTCTGTAATCCTGTTGCTGGACAGATCCCTTCAAGAAACACGGAGAACAAGAGAAATCAGATTCATCCCCAATATTCCACCATCCATTTCAATATACAATCTTTAAAAACTTGAAGACACAGATTTCCTTCTTTTCATAGGTGAGGAGGCACACTACCTTGCTTAAAAGTCTAATAGCAGCAAAATTATCTTTTATAATTTTTTTGTTCATCCAGTATTTCCTTGCTCTAATTTTATCCATAAGTCACTTTGAAGCCAGTCGGTACAGGCACTGATGTTTGGCAATTGCTAAACATGGATCATTTTAGCTCTGATTCATCATACCTCATTCAGCTGAGGTATCTAATTTGGGAACCTGGTTGCCTGAGGGTCTCTGTATAATTTATGAACTTAATCATTGCTGAGAGGTGAGATGAATCAAGGCCTAATTACATAGATGTGAAGCTTTCACATTTAATATAGGTAGAGCATGGAAAAAACAAAGCAAAATAAATACAAATCCCATGGTAAAGACTGTTTTTGGTGAACAAGCTATTTGTTTCATGGAGTTTCCACCATGCCAGAAGATCAGTGTCTTTAACAAATGATTCTAGTTGCTGTTCTCTTCCAACAGCCTTTAGCAGCCCGTTTCAATCACTCGCATCTTTCCAGCCACTGGTGGCTTTCCTTCCAGCTTTCCCTTCTCTTTTTGGCTTCTGCTCCTTCCGCAGCCATTCTCTGTCCCTGCCTAAATACACCATGCCAGATAACGAGGTAGCCAAGCCCCAGATGCAGCGTGGTGCTGCTACATGCAGGTGAGCCTGACGCATCCATGCTCATCCTTGGGGCAAGTGGCAGACTAGCATCTAAAAGTAGCTGAAAATCTTAAAGCTAAAGGGAGGAGGCTGGTCCACCTCCATAAAGCAGCCGTTGTGTCCCATTTATTTTTCTGTAGAGTATACAGGGAATAGAGAGACCCTCAGAGTGATCCAAAGAGACTCAGAAATGCTGTTGGCTCTGGAAGACCCTGGTGGAGTTTCCAGGAGGGGAAGGAGCCTGATGGTCACTTGGATACAGGGGGATCTTGTCTTTTAGCCTGTACATTACAAACTGTGCCTGCTGCAAATCCTAGAAAGCCTCACAATCAGAGGTATCAGGTTCTCCTTCCCCACGGTGCTGCCTAAGACACTACACACAGCTCCCTCTTGCTGGCCTCTTCCTGGCCTCTAGCCCTTGCTTCTGCATGGCCTGCTGGCCCACCTTTAGCAGGAAAGGGACAATGCACTCACAGATGACAGGCATTACTGCTCACACACTATCATTTAAAAATAGACTGTAAAAAGCTCACAATTCCCCCAAATCTTTTAAGGAGGAAAAGGTATATGCCGGCACAAAGTGAAGTTGATTTCCACGAAGAATCCTGTAAAGGAAAATATGTATTAGCCTAAATACCTAATGATTCAATTTAATACACAGTGCTAATTTTATGTTTCTGTGTCACTACCTGGCTTTCTATTTTTTTAGTTGTATTAGACCTTCCATAGGACCCTGGCTAATTTTTACAAGCTGTATAAGTTGCAAGGTGTGTTGCGGTCACTGCAAAACAAACCTACACAAGGCTAAAGAGTTAGTTAAGTAAAACTGTCCTTAGCATTAATTAAAAGCAAGCAATTACCTACGTAAGAGAGCAACATGAAATTTTATTTGATTGAAAGCTGTGGGATTTGCTGTCCAGACAGAAAAGTTACATATCCAAATTTAGGTGTGTTGTTTTTGTTTTTTCCTTTTGCTCTCACTGGGTTTCATACCATCCCACTGCAGGGAATTCTCTTTCCTCACTGGTAAGACACCACCCCAAGTAGGACAAGGAACACTTCATATTTCTGAATCTTTACATGTTTTTCTTCATGATCCTCCTTCAGATCCCCCTTCAGATTCTGTTTTTCCTTTCCTCTGTATTATATGAACTGTAGCTGAATATGAAAAAAGTTAGAATGTGCATTATTGTTGTATACAAAAATATTTAATTTTATCAGCAATGATATTTTTTGCTTATCCCCTGCATGGGAATATGCCAGTCTGAAGGAGGAATGAATTCAGCAAGAAAAAACATCTGCAGGTTGAGATTCAGGCATACTGTATTATGTCTGCTTTGTGATCAGACTGCGAGTCCCAGGACTTCATGGAGTTTGAAAAGCCTGGTACTCATGATCTGGTCACAAGGCAGAAAGCATATAGTATGCTTATTTCTTATTCTTTTTGTTGAAACAAGTGATATCATGACAATTGCCAAAATGCTCCATGTGACTATGCTTACAATAATTCATTTAGTGGTAAAGAATACCTCCCTGACAAAAGCACAACTGTCCTGATTAGGCTTTATATATTGAGACAAATACTGTGTTGAGAACTGAGTCACACATATTCAAAAGGTTTTTATTGCTTTGTTTTTATGTCTTTTACTTACAATACCGTGAGCGCATCACATTCTAGGAAGGTGGTATTAGTTAAGGTCTTAATACGATTGCCTTCAAAATCCCTAAATAACAATAAGGAAACTGTTATTCATGAGTTGTAGAATGATTTTGCAGGAGGGAGTACAAGCTCCTGCATAATCTCCTTTTTATGTCCCTCCTTTATTTCTTCCAAAATTAACCCTAATTTATTACCTAGATCTAAAAAAGTATAGCCCTTTCTTTGTTGTGATTTCATCTTTATTTATGGCCCAGCTCACCAACCCTTTCAGCAATAGTAAAGTAATACATTTTCATTTCTCATATGTAGTCTGTATACCAGAATAAATAGAGGCCACTAGGTGGAGATTTTACATCTAATTGCAACGTATGTCTATTTTATCCTAAGTTATGCTTAGGGTAAACATATTCACAATAACTTACTTCATTTTCTTTGGTAAACTGAAGTGAAAGACAGAATTTTGTTAAGCTCATGAGAGTCATGAGAACAAGAAGCAGCTCTAAAAGTTTATGTTGGCAGAGAACTGTGGTATCTTTCAGATAGGCATTTGAGACAACATGAGGTTCAACATTGGCAAAAGCTCTACTGTTTTTAGAATGTCACACCTGGCTTGGACTAACAGAATAAAAAAATGATGAATTTTTGTCTTCACAGAAAATGATACAATAATTTAGCAAAGGAAACTTTCATGTGATTTACTTACATCCAGTTAATAAGAGGCATTTCACTACAGATCTTCTTAGGAAGAGTCTCAAGTGAATTGTTTATCATTGATCTTCATAAATTAAAACATGGTTAGAAAACAAGATGTTTTATCATACTTCACAGCAAAATAAGTAAGTGTAAGAAAGATATGCAAATGTAAACTTTTGAGAAAATTCCAAGATTAGGTTAGTTACATTGCTTTAAAACTTAAGGCAAATTTAGATTTTACAGAACTACAGAAAAAAAAGAAAAAGAAAAAAAAAAAAGAACAAAAAAAAAGAGTAAGTTGCCAGTAACAAAACATGTTTAGTATCAGAAAAATAATTGCTAGTTCTTAATATTTTTTTTTCTTTAATAAGCAATGGATACATTGACTGAGAAATATGTTGAATCATATTGATTTGATCAACCCGCCCCCCACCATCCCTTAAAAACATAACCAACAACAAACCAACAAACAAACAAAACCATGTGTCCATTAAAAAAGTTAAATCCTCACTACTGGTATTGTAGGTTTTCCACATGTGCTCTGACCTTTCTCAAGCTCTTTCCCATGGGAGCTGGTAAGGGTACGGAGGATAAGGGTAGGGTGGTATTTCAATTCTCCAAGTTACTAATGCCAGCTTTGGTGGCCGCAGCTGCCTACCAGGAGCTTAGCTGAGACACTTGAGTCATTGACTAATTAAAGATGCAAAGTTTTTCATCTTCTCTGCCCTGAGCCAAAGTAGCAAAAAAATGCATTTTCCACTAGCAAAACCAAATGATTTATTTCCCTGGATACTAATAAAAACAGCTGCTATGTTTTATGAGAAACTGAGATTGTACTTCTCAGGTGCTGATTTACTTGTTGAGGGTGGTGGAAGGAACTTATAGGATATCATTTCTCCTTCCTGCGCACTGTAATCTCTGTCTGAAATGGAATTTCTGTTATAGTCATCACAGTGGGATCTGCATGGTGAATTATCTCAATACCTAGATACTCTTCATTTTCTAAAAGGAGAGGCTAGGTTTCTCCAGGTTGTACTCACGAATTTTCAGTTTAGATCATGAGTTTCTTATAGGTGTTCAGGGAAAAGAGATATGATCCTAAACAGTTTTACAACTTCAAGAATGTGCTTTAGTTTTAACTGAAACATAATTAGGGTGGTCCTAGCGTGAAAAATGCTTTTGAGAAATTCACATTTGAATCTAGAATAGGTAAGTATTGGGAGTTGGCAAGCGTGACTCCTTCATGAAGGATATGCTTGAAATCTTGGGAAAATGAAGGAATTTGGAGGAAAAACAAAAAGATAGAAGGGAAAGCTACTTGGGTATTGAACAATATCAATATGAAAATGTGTAAGAGCAATACTTACAGAAAAAACAAAGACTTTAGGCCAGTAAATAACTGCTGTGAAATTTTCGCTATTGGGTTATAATCCAGAATTCTGGAAAGAAAGAATAGTTGTTTTTTTTTTTTTTTTCTTTTCTTTCTATATCAGTGGTCCTTGTAAGGAAACAGCGAAAAGAAGGACAAATTGAGCAAACCACAAGGAAGCTTCTTGTCTGCAATTCCAGAATCACTAGGCCTAGAAAATGGACCCAGAATAACTAGACTTCCAAAAATTGAAATGTAGTCTTTGTAACAGCAATAAGGAATTGCAGGCTGTAATCTTTCACAATATTTTTGTACAGAATGCTATGTACAAACATAGATTTACTGCTTTGTTTCTTTCCTTTTAGACCAAAGCCAGATATGCATACGTTGCTAGAAATGAATAATACTTTTACAGACAAGGAGAAAATGGGTACTCACAGCCATTTCAGTTTGTGTAGATCTCTGAATACCCCAGGTTTCAAGCTGGTGATGCAGTTATGGCTGAGATACCTGTTGAAAAAGAGTATAACGCTGGAACTAAAATAATGCTATCTAAAACCTGGTAGACTAATTTTAAAGAGAGGAAGCCAAAAACATTCAGACATGATGAGAGCAACCAGAAAGATAAACAACTGTGACAGGCAATGCTGGATTTTAAAATGCTATATTTTAAGGTTACTATCTCATAAAAGGCTGTCTGCTACTGCAAGGGCAATAGCATTTGACTTAATGCTTTTTAATATTTTATATGTGGAATGATGCTTGGTAAAGCATTAAAAATGTGTTTTATGAATAGTTTTGTGCTGCACAGGGGTAGATATGTTTTGCTGTGATGCAATGGACAACTTTTGCCTAGGTCTTATACATACACTATTTCAGATCAAGACAGATGTAGTAAAAAAACACTATGCATTAATACACATTGATCTGTCAAAATGTCAATAACTGTAGTTTTTTATTCCAAACTTGATAAGAAGCCTGTAAGATTAGCCTGATTTTCAAAGGCACTGAGATTTTATCATCTGTTGGAAGTGGTGAGGTACCTGGATTTTGAGAAATACTGCCTAAAAATGCTACAAATACCAACATCTGAATAATTTAGCCAACACGCTTTGTGAAAATCAACTAATGAGGCGCTGTCAGGTACACATACCAAATGAAGTTTATAATGGGTGAGTGAGGATAAAGAAAGAAGTTCAGTGATTTGTCTTTGTCCCAGAGTTCAATTAGAGTCACAGTAGGAGTTAAAATACAGGGACTGCTGACTTCTAGCACCTTTCTTAAGCTACTAAAATATGCTGAATTATGTTTGAATGAGACTGAAGGGTGGAAGTTTTGATGCAACTTCCCATTTTTTTTGGAAGGATGTTTGCTCTGTGATATCCAAGAAGCAAGGTGTGATATAAAAAGGCAAAACTAGGACAATACTGTACTCACAATTTCTGAAGTTTGTATAGTCCAAAGAATGCTCTCCTCGATATTGTCTGGATGCAATTGTTTTGTAGAAATCTAGTATAGAAAAGGTAAGAAAACCAGGATAATCTTGTCTTATTAACTTCTTATAATTGCAGATATTTCATAATCCCCTATTTATCCCCTTCTGCCATTTAAAGCACACTGCTAAATTAATGCCTGATGTAATACCACTGAAGTCAGATTCAGTATTTTCCACCAGAGCAGAACTTTCTAATGACTTCTATGAAGCTATTCAATACACAGTCGTGTCATTCTCATTTCTTGATTATGCTATTGGAATAGAATATCATAGGGTATAAAAAAGAAGGTGTAAAATAGAAAGCACTGGAGGCTGGAGAGAAAAGCCAATATTGTTTGAGGGTGCAGGCATACTATTTTGAATTTTATGAAATGTAAAAAATAGTGAGGCCATCCTTCTTGACACTTGTGTTAATGTACATTGAATCTGGTGGCGCACCTCTGCTGAAAATTAGTGGCATATATATTTTGTTTATATAAAATTGGGAAGCACCCTGCCCACTCTTCAAATTATACACTCCTTTCCCATGGAAAGGCAATGCTTGAAGGCTGCTAATCTCTTCTGGTGGTTTGAGCTGTCATTAGGAATTATCTAGCAAAAGGCATGCACTATCCAATCCAAAACAAAAGGTGAGCTCAAATATTGTGTATTTATGTTTTTTTTTTTTTTTTGTTTGTTTGTTTTTAATGAGGTTTTATCATATGTCTGTCATATGAATTTTTACCCTTATATTTGTCCATTTTCTCATGCAGACCACATATTTGCTAGCTTTATATGTATACCTTAATCCCGTAAGAATTTATTTGAGGGAGATGCCAATTACAGTGCTGACTGAGTGATTGATTCTTATTTTTTATTTTTGTTATTAACAACAGCCATATTTAAAAAGGATACAAGTCATTCTACCTCATAATATCCAAATATCTCCCTTCTTCATAACTCAGTGGAAGGCAGACTGGTTCCTACAGGAACTTGGAGGAAGCTGTATTGGAAGCCCTCCAAGTCAAATTCCAATAAGAAGGCCACTTACTATATAAAGAACATGGAAGACACCATCCAGCTTGAAAAAATGTACCAGTGATCTATGAGAGGACTGACTACATAGTAGAACTTGCCATGTGTGCAGCTAATTTCATAATTTGTGTTTGGTTTCCATGGTGTTGAGACATCAAAAAAGAAAGAAAAGGGAAAAATTTAAAAGATGTGTTATTTAACCTTATAAAATGGTAAGTTGCAGTTTCATCACCAAACGGCAGTAGTGCTTATTTGGCAGATTTATTTTCTGCTTACTTATTTTTCTGTGCCAGGGACTGAGACCAGATCTCTGTGTATGAAGCTGCCCACATCTGTGCCTATCCAGCTAGACTGGCAGACCAGCATGATCAAAACATCAATTTTGAAAGCAAGTGCTGTGCATTACTGTTAAAAAGTGAACACAGAGGTGACTGTGCATTGATTTTATGCATTTCATGCAGTCCTGGACTCATGTAATGCTTTAATAAACTGTCAAGATACTTACATTTTCTTCACCTTTGTGTACTTGCTGAAAACTTCATCTGGAAGAGAATGGATCTGGTTGTGTGCGAGTGACCTAAAAGTAATCAGTAACTGATGTTTAAACACAGGCTCAGAGTCTAAAAGTCTTTGGGTGCATTGCATTGCATTTCTTAACACTGGGTGCATTACTTTGGGTGCATCACACTGCCTGGGAAGCCTGGTAGCCTCCTCAGCTTCTTTGTCATCCATCCTCATTGTTTGAATCCCCAGGTGAAGCTTCAGTGCCCTCCCAGGATTAGCTGGGAGGGAAAGTTCTCACTTTGATCTCTTTGTAAAGCAAATGCACTTGACCACTTGAACAAGCTAACTGAAAGCCATCCAACTTCTTTACTCAGTTTTAGGACTGGCCTCTTCTAAATATTTCCCTTTGCTGATCCAGGCAGATCTTTGGGAATTTCCCATGCTACCAAGGATTCAGCCTTACATACGTTTTCACAGCCTGTAAAACTGGAGCTGGCAAGCTGAAATAGGGAGCTCTGAGTCATCATTAAGAAGCAATAATCCTGAAATTCCTGCTGCGGTAACTTCAGCAATATTTGGTGGGTGCCCATTACCTGAGTGCTGGCTGCACAACCAGTGATCTTTAGTGAGCACCCTGGGGCCCACAGACTTGAAGCAATAGGAATGACAAACCCAAGTGGCATTCAACTCGCCTAATTGTAACTTGGACAGTGCAAAATCCTCTTCTCAGCTAACACCCAAACTCTCTGTAGGGGAGAGAAGTAAACACAGTCTGTGTGCAATTCCTACGACCTGTATTAGATGACTGGTTTACACTGCTGACACACATATATTTTGTCAAATGAATTCCACACTGAAGTGGACCTTGTAGCCAAACACTCACAGCATTCACTACATACTGGTAAATCCCTAGTAAGTACCTATAGTGGGTTGCTCTTTTCTGCAGTCTCTGAGTGCAGAGGGCCCACATTTGGGAGTTCAGCACTATGCAAAGTATGTTCAGGCATATCTTCGTTTCTAGTACAGCTTTATGTTGGGGAGCAAAACGGACTCCACTTACAGGACGGTTACATTGCTTGAAACAAGTGGGACAGACTTCAGATTAACTCCAGCACATTCCAGTTCTGTTTCCATGCAGCTGCAGCCTTCTGAGTATTGCTGGAGACCTAGGAAAATGAATTACTGAGGGAGTGTTTTACATATATATGTCTTACACCCACCAAGTACTTCTGATCAGATGGGGTGTCACTCTAAGACCCCTTTTTAGAAAGGAATTGGACATTAAGATGTCTAACATGCCCCCTTCCCCAAATTACCTTTGTAAGGTTCACCTGTCAGGAAGGCTCTAAAAGATGCTGCTGTGCTTCCTAAGACTGCAGTAATTTACACATAATAAACTCAAACACAGGTAAAACATAACTCAAATTTAAAATCCTGTTCTCCATAAATAAAGTACCAGCTGCAATAAGGTTAACTGAAAGACAGGATATACTCTCTCTATATATAAATATATAGATAACACACAAATGAGAACGTCTGAGAAATTGCTGATACAACAGTTTCAACAGAGAATGCAGATTAGTTAAAGTCACTACAACTCACTGAGAAACTGGATGCTTTGATTTTAGTGCAGACAAGCGGGAACACAGCATCTAAACTTGCTTCTTTCTTGCCACAATGCTGTCCTTGCTTGCTGCAATTAAAGGCTTTTTGGCTGCCCCTCCTTGGCAGTCCTTCTAAAGAGCTGTCTCAGAACTGTACTACTTTGACTAAGCTGGGGCTTTGGGGCTTATGACTCCTCATCAGTAGGCAAGAAAAATATTTTAGAAGGTTTAATGTAAACCAATTCAAGATTTTTTAATCTTTTTTTTTTTTTTTTTTTTTTTATTTAAAAAAAAAGCTTCACAAAGAAACCTTTCTTTTTTCTTTTGTTCCAGAGTGAGATGAAAACAATTATTAGATTTCCAAAAGTTTTCAAAAATGTAATTACTATTTTCCTGCAAGTCTGCAGAACTGCAACCTGACACTAACAAGTATGCTCCACACAGCTTCACTCTGCTCTGCCTGGTGTGCGTGCAAAAAGCTCTGGGAAGCCAAAGGAGTTCCCTGAGCTCATCTAAAATTCCAGATATCTCTATAATTATAGTAAATATGTATATGCAGTGAAAAGTCTTAGAAATGTAAAATAGTGTGAGGATACTAATAAGGGTGTTATAGTGCACTTAGGATTAAGTCAGAAAGGCAACGAAATGGAAAAAGCAGCAATTACTTACAGCATTCTTCTGATAAATCCAGATAATTAGGCTTTCCACGAACCATATCAAAGATACTTGCCCATCCACTGTTATCTCCTATAAGAAGTGTTAACATTTATCATCTATACTTTAAATTCTACATCAACTTTTAATGAAAACCAGAACATTAATACCAGAGAACATGTATTTTGACTGTGGGGTGTATCTGTTTTCTGTCTGTTTTCTGATATGGGATGTAAGCAAAAGTAAATCTTCAAAATGATTGTTTTGATTGTCTTTTTTGTTGATTATGAATATCTATTATAAACCCAAATTAAGAAATCTCATGCAAGTGGAATGTCAGAAGTGCACCAGACTATGACCATGACAGAGAGAAATCTAAAGATGATGTAAAATATTATTAGATGTGTTGACAAGAAGTTTAAGAACTTCTTTACCGAAAGGGTTGTTAGACATTGGAACAGGCTGCCCAGGGAAGTGGTGGAGTCACCATCCCTGGAAGTCTTTAAAAGACGTTTAGATGTAGAGCTTAGGGATATGGTTTAGTGGGGACTGTTAGCGTTAGGTCAGAGGTTGGACTCGATGATCTTGAGGTCTCTTCCAACCTAGAAATTCTGTGATTCTGTGATTCTGTGACAAAAAAATAAGTGAATGCTAAAATAAAATGCTTAACATAGCGGAGAAACCCATGCTGTAGTACATGGTATAGCATGGAAAGTTACAAATTATTTACAGTGAAAATGTACATGATAATGGGAGTATTTTAGGACAGGAATGAAAACATAGAAAGTGATTCAGTAAAAAACAGGAAGTTTACACCAATTTCAAGTAAATGAATACAAATGGTGACCTCAGATTTCAGACAAACCATGGAAAATAATGAGTACAGATCATGTATGGAACAGTGAAATGAATAGGCAATTTTACAAGTTATACTGTATTTGAGAGAAAACAAGTTAATGTTTGTATAGCATAGAATTTTTAATAGGTTGGCAGAAGATAGGAATCTCTATTTTATACGAAGAATATCAGTCTTTGAGCAATCAGTGTTAGTACACCAAGGTGAATTTTGGAGTTGGTAATGGCACTGGAAATGTGCCACATGGAAAGTCACAAATACAAAGGACCCCATTCAAAGATGGTAGTGAGGGGTGGTGGTAAAGAAGAAGGAAAGAGGCACAGGAGGGTGGTTTGGAATACCTAGAAAGAAGAAAAAGAAGTGAAAGCGATGTAAGAACTACACTAGGAAATAGGTCGGAGGGAGGATACAAAGCAGGAGATGACAGTAGAGTTGACACATTAGCTTCTGACCCAACATGTTTTAGAGTCTCACAACTTGAATGTGATGTAGAGGGAACCATGCTGCAAAACAGGGATCGTTTCTTAGCCCAAAAAAGTCTCATTGACCTCACTTCTTCATAGCTCTTTTGGATTGAGAGCAAACATGGAGATCAATAAGAGGAATGGTGGTATGACCACCTCCAAGTTCATATGTGCTCATGCACATATACTGACATATGTATATAACTAAAACCCTTAAAATACTTAAAATCATCTGCTCTTGAAAAGCCTTACTGAGTCTAAGAACCCCTATTTATCTGCGGGAGCCCATGCATCCACTTTGAAGGATTCCCCACACAGATGTGCAGTGATTACCCCCTCTCCACAGCAGAGGACTGTGCAGGATTTTCACCACTGGAGTCCGCCAGGGGCATGCCTTTAGTCAGTTGGCATGGTGTCAGCATGCCAGCCGGCATCCTGACCAGCATGGTGTAATTTCCTCATTCACTGAAGAAAGTAAAATATTCAATCACACTAAAAACCCCAGACTTGTCAGGCTTGCAGATCATCTGAAGGCTGTTAGAGATTCCATGTGTATTAGTTGGAGGAACACATGCCACAGCTAGATTTCGTTTCTGCACACTTACAGCTGTTGCTGTACTTACCACAGTTCTCCTCATCTGCACCATTCTCACAGTCATTTATGCCATCACAGTGAAATGCCCGTGGGAGGCACGTTGTATGATTTCCACATGGAAAATAACCCTTTTGGCAGACCACGTCAACAGAAACGCCTTCCATTAACCAGGACTCTGAGAAAATATGGAAAGACATTTCCTCTAGAACAGAGTATATAAAAAATGATGAAGCTACAACCACTGCATGTGACAGAGCAATTTCATTTTACACTTTGAAGTATGTTACATGTCATTTTAATTCGTTATAGCATCATCTAGAAATGGCTTTCTCCATCTGGAATCTAGGAGAGACATCTAAAAGGATCTGTTTGCTTTTCTTCTCTCTTTTCCTTTATCTGCTGAACACATTGCTAGCCAAAAAATAAATAATTAAATAAATAAGTAATATGCTTATCAGTATCCTTTCCTGGTAGACTGATTCCTTGCTGGTGTGAACATTACGTTGTAAAACATGTAAGTGGGTGGACAGGGCAGTGGAGTTTTGGTGCTCCTGGCACAGGGAGATGGAAGTCTTATGTGGAGAGAGAATTTCCAGCCAGAGCATGTGGAAAGCCACTTCCCGTGCTGAAGGCAGGTAGGTAATAGAGAAGTGTTCACTTGCACATCAGAGAGATGCAACTTGTAAGACTCACTGCACACAACTGCAGTAAAATCTCTGAGCAATTTGCAAGTCAAATTCTGATATGAATCTGCAAAGAGTGGTATCAGATTTATCGCTTTACTTTTGAAATATATATATATCTGCAATAATTCAATTAGATTTATAGTCTTGTAAATCACTGATTCAGACAAGACGTTAAAAGCAAGATAGTAGTTTTTATTTCCTGTATCAGCACACGTAACATAAGACTGCATTTCTGCAGAACATTTGCAGGAAATCTGCTATATTATTCCATTAGAGCTATGGAGCATTTGCAAAAGCACTTCTTTCTTTCCACAAAGCTTTCAGGAGATTTTATGAAAATCTAGTAAAAGAAAACCCTTTTCTTATAAAAAAATGCTAAAAAAAAAAAAAAAAAAAAAAAAAGCAGAATAAACAAAACATAGTAAAGCACTTTGCATTGTGCAGCTGTTTTTTTTTTTTTTAATTATTTATTTGTTTTTATTATTTAGCAAATTCTTTGAAAAGTGTAATTCAAGTTTGACAAAGCAAATTGGATTATGATCTCAGTTGAACTGATGGAGATGCCTGTGGACCCAGCTTGCAAAGGCAGCCATGCTGAATTTGAATTTAGACACACGAGACCCCTAGGGAACTATACACAAGACTGAAATGAAATACATGGGATGAAATTGCAGGCAGAAATGACTAAAACAAAGTGAGGTAATCCAATTCCTATGAGGCCAATGGACAATTAGGGGCTATATAGCACCAGCACATATAGAAAGAGCAGAAGTACAGCTAAACAGTGATCTTTAACAAGTGAATATGTTTTAGTTTTATCTAAATAATGCTCTCCTAATGATAGTACTTTTTGTATGATACAAAGAATTGGGGTTAAGGCACAAGACAAGAGGAGATGAAATATGTAGTCAAGTCCAAGCTGAGACTTGATATCCAATTTCTCTTCATTTTGGAAAAAAATCTCATCAAGATATGCTTTGCCTTTTGAAGTGAGTTACTGCTAACATCCTCTTATTGTGTTGTTTGGAAGACAGAGGAAAAGCTGTAGACTGGTGTTTCTGAAGGCTCTTCCTGGGACCCAAAACATTGATACAAACAGACTGGTAAAACCACGCATCTTTGTATATGACTATTTTGAATAATATTGCAATTAAACTGTGATAATTTACTGTTTTTATCAAAGTTCTTATGCCACTGTCAGTATTTTTTAACCCATTTTTTCATGTGTCAGATATTGCACAAAAGTTGGACTGGAAAAAGCCTTCTTCTTGTATTCATGGGACAGACAAAGCATTGTTATGAAGCATTTTTTCAAACTTCACATATATGCTCAGTATGGCCTGACATTTTCTTTCCAGGGGACTGAGTTGTGTCCCTGACCTCTCAAGAGAAGCAAAACCACAGCAGATTGCATGTGGGGTGGTGGATGGAAAATTCAACCTGAGCCTCTCTTCACTCCCAGCATTCAGTTAATTGCTCTCATGGACAAGAAATCAGCTGCTACCCAAACAGAAGGGGCTTCTTCAGTTTTCTCTTTGTCTCTACATTCATTGTAACTTGTCTTAATTTGTTTGTTCATCAAGCATGGTGTATTTACAGCCCTGGTAGATGCAGTTGCTCCTTTCCCACTTCCCAGTAAGGCTCAGGATCTGGTGGGCATCGCATCCTCTCTCATCAGCGTCTGCAGTGCTGGATGGAGCAGTTTGCTTAGACTCATGATTTACTTCCCCACAAACAGCACTTTGGCTGATGAATAGCTACAGATAAAAGTGGAAGCTTTGCTTTCAAAGCAATAATAACCATAAGAGCACTCCTTTGTTCACCATGTGATAAAATTCAGTCTTCAAATTTCTGCCTATGATGGAGCTGCTCCTCCTCTGGTTACTAGCAGATTTCCCCCTGTTTCTCGCCATAAATTTCTGAGTGGCACAAATCGACCAAACGATATTGCACATTACTGAGGATCAGCTGGGTTCATGCAATATGTGCACAGTCCTCAAGCATACTGCTGTTATTCAACGTACTTTAATAGAACAAGTCTATAAATTGATTGCAAACTTAATAGCACAAGCAAAGTGCGTCGGCTCAGTAGCTGTGGTTGTAAGAACAGTTTTGTTTAAAGCAGAAAAAAAAAAAAACAAAACATTCTCTGCAAATGTCCATTGCACTAAGACAAGATTTTAGAGGGATAAAATCTTTTTTTTTTTTTTTGGAAGCTCCTTGTTGAACTAACACTGCTTGGAGCTGTTATAATGCACATAATTGAGGCACTTTTCAGGTGACAACAGCCTTTTTGATCCTGTTGTCAGCGCTCTCAGGTCACTGTGAGAGCAGGCAGACCAGCTTGCTTCACTTAGCTTCAAAGTCACTGAAATCAGATTATTGATTAGGGGCTCAGCTGAAGCTCAGCTATGGTTAAGTTCAGCATTGCTCAGGAAGGAAGAGACGATAAACAACAATGAATCATAAAAACAAAAATGAAACAAAAATGAATCATA
Source organism: Aythya marila (assembly GCF_965140915.1). NCBI lineage: Eukaryota > Metazoa > Chordata > Aves > Anseriformes > Anatidae > Aythya > Aythya marila. Next base: position 22,911,772 of record NC_139042.1, on the reverse strand, counting down.
AGAACATAGGATTAGAAAAATAATCAGAAATGGAAACAGAAACTGTTACATTTCTGGATCCTGTTTCAATACACACTAAACACACACAAAAATGTGCACAGACCTAAGTTAAGACTTAAGACCTATTCTTTTCCACCAATGTTTTTTTTGTTTTTCTAGCTGGGAAAAGAAAGAGTTGGTTTTATACCAAATTTTCTATGGAAATAAAGTACTCTGTAGATTCAAACCACAGATAAAGAGATATCAGGTGAACTGAAAGAACTTGTGCCATAACATTTTTGAAGTTATGTACATTGTCCATATTAAACATCCATTTAATGATCTGAATGGCGAGCAGGATTAAAACAACAGTGCAAATTATAGACCATCATTTGTGATATTTAAAAACATCTACAAAAGAAAAAAAAAAAAAGCACTCGTAATCTGTTTTTTCACATTAATCTAAAACCTGCTTGCTTTAGGGTTCCTGTATTTATTACGGTGACAGCCTCTTCATCCACAGTGCTCCACAGGGAAACATCATCCCTGACCTCTCACTTTGAAGTGAACAGCACCTTTACCAAGTGATTCTTTCTCCTGGTTGAAAAGTGAGTCATACCATAACTTATGCTTGGTAGTTGTGTGACACTTAAAAATGATTAATTGTCACATTTATAATAGCTAGTGGCTTTATTATTATTATTATTATTTATATTTTATTGCCAGAACTGAACTGATCACTGGCAAGCATTGGCCCTGTTATTAAGGTCTGGACCATAACACTGAGAAGCAGTTCCTCACTGAGGAGGTGTTATAGCTGCTCTGAACAGCAGTTCATTAAAAAGAAAAGAAAAAAGGTAAATAAAAAAGATAAAAAAATCTGGGATTTAATATTTTATCCTTAAATTCATCAAGCGTAGAATCACTAGGCAGTGATATATAAAGTCAGGGCCCACTGCTAGAGATGCCTGTTCTGTCAGTCACACCAGAGGATCCTCCTGGGCTTCCTATCAATTCAGACAGATGAGACATATTCATGTGTTCACATTTTAATCACTGATGTTTCAGGCACAGCTTGGCTAATTAGCATTAATTCCAAAGGCAGGACTCTGATTTGAATATCCCCCTTTCCACCCAGCAGCATGCCAGTTTTGTTTCTCCAACATGCCCAGGATGCTGCACAATTACTTTCCGCAGGTCTTGACATGTAAGGCTTCCTTTTGGATGGAGCACCTGGTGTCCCAGTGGCTGCTGGAGAGAGATTTGGGGGAATAACTACCAAAAAAATAAAAAAAAAAAAAGGGGGGGGAGCTGTTTGTCGTCAGCCGTTAGAGGGCAGTAAAACACCACCTTTTTAAGCAGCATCAATTTATTCCGCTAAATACGAAGGGCAAACTTTGAAGGTTAACCAGCCATTCAAATACCAAGAGTGTTTGTAATCTAGTGATATTTCCCACTCTTTTAAAGTGGACTCACGTATCTAAGAATTTTAGAGTCCGTAACTAAACAGCCGCTATTCAACACCCATTTTACAGTAATATAGATGTTTTTCCTTCCAGACCTGCTGCAGATGTGGCTTTCCCAGATGTAACTGTATCTTGTGACATTCCCAAAGTTGCTATACTTACTATATACACATTTTTGGCAACATTTCAGAGGAAGGGGCAAGACTGAAAATGTGCGGGGGCACATCAGTCATTCACTTCATATTTCTGTACCTCCTGAAACACAGTGAGGACAAAACACACAAGAGAGGAAAGCTCTCTCTGACTCGTATCTCCTTCCCTGCGATGCTTGCTTGTACCTGTGTCACTGTGGACTCAGTCCCTCTCTAGTCTGAACACTCTGATGCAAAATTGTCTCAGCCCTTATTGTCTATCATGGAGGGGGAGCGGCTGAGAAATAATGACCTTTTAGTAATACAGCCGTTTGCTTGTCTGCTTCTTTATTTATGGAAAAAGCAATTTGAAATAATAGAAGGGATATTAATATTTTTTTCTAACTGTCCCAAATAAATAAAGATTCATTTCATGGTGTGTAAATAGGGAAGATAGTAAGGGGGGTGGTGGTGGTTGTAATAAGCTACTTCTAACTTTCATTTCAGCTAATCAGACTTGTGACAATGAAAGCAATATATGGAATGGAAAGTTGACTCACTAGATGTTTTGTCTTAAAGTCAATTTTGGAAAGATAATGAAAACAACTTTACGTTAAAATAAACATTTTACACTAGCACAATGTTCTTCAGTGATAAGCAAAACAGCAATTTAAAAGTAGATATCTTTAAATAGAGTATTTAATAAAATTCAATACTTTCTAATCCTGCATATTCTACTCCTTTATAACAGGTTGTCTACAGAACAAATAATATATTCTCTCATACTTGTTTTCCATTTCTAACAGGCTGGCATTTTATTTTTCTTTTTAATTTATTTTCTTCCTAGTAATGCACTTGCCATTTCATTTTCTTACTTTGATAACACTCTACATTATTAGAAAAAAAATACTATTTCATTAAAAAACTTTCCACAAGCTTAAGAATTGCCATTCATGAGCTAATTACAGTGAAAACCATTTATTCACTTTCCTACAATGCTTCAAGAATTGCTAAGCATAAGAAAACTATTTATTATTATTAAAAATTAATGTGTGTAGGAACTGAAATGTTTTAATTTTTGAAAATTTGTTTAAAGGAAAGACTGTAACTTCCACTTGTATATTGTTGCTAAACTAGTGTTTCTAATGAAAGAGAAGTTTTCTCATAGAAGCAATATTTTAGGCAATTGTTTCTAAGATTCAACATGCTTGCTTAAATGTATCATTCTATTTTTAATTTGCTTATACTGAAAAGATATGTTTCACTGAATTACCACAAGTTTTGCTTAAATTGGGAAATACCCATGAAAACTTAGTTGCTAAGTTAAATGCTTCCTTTTTTTCACCTAATATGTAGAAAATGTGCTATGATACAGAGGTGAAGCTTGCTGATCACAACAGTGTTTCATTACATTAGGTATTTTTTGAAAAAGCATGGCTTTATCAATTAGTTTTGTAGCCGATAAATTTAAACAAAATTTAAAGCAACCTAGTTGGGCAATTCAATCATTTTACAAAATCAGATTTTCTCACCTGCTATAAACTTAAAAAAATAAAAATAAAAAAGTTTAACGAAATCATGCAAATGAAAATTCCTTACCGATTCCTCACTTTAAATAAAATTTCTTGTTAATGTGTCCCAAAAGGCACTCAGGCTAATAAAGAATTAAGTGAGAAGTGGTCTTACCTTTGATTCCTAACAGAAGAATGACACAGAGCAGGAACAACATCCTCGGAGCCCGAAGGGGACACGGGATGGGTGAGGGGACGAGTGTGGCCATGGAGCCGTGCTCTGCTCTGGGCCCCTCGCAGCTGCCCTCCTGCAGAGCCCCAGCCAGGATGGGATGCGTGGCACCGAGCATGCTCCCAGCCCCTGCTCCCTCTCACCCACCAGGTTGTCAGCACTTGTCATAAACCATCGCAGACGTCTTGTCTGGCTCCTGGTTTGCCACTGCTTGTGCCTGAGAAAGAGCGCAAGGGATTCCGATTTTACTGCGTTCACAAGTCACTTCTGACAGGGCAATTTCTGGATCCGAGGTGTTTCTTTACATACGAAGTTACTTTTATAAGGAAAATGAAAATCTCTAAACAGTTTGCTGTTGTCGTATCACAGCTGGGATTACAGAGCAATGATGTTATTCAGATTTTTTAATTACAAAGCCAACTGAAAATTAACACCCAAATGCTTAAACATGACGTTAAACACCGCGCAGAGCTGGGCCACTGAACTCAGCCCCTTTGCTGTCTCCAAGGGTGATTTCTCAAAGTTTTTTTCTCAAAGAAAGCTCATTACACTTGTGCCCTAATTATTATTATGAAAAGTTAATATTTTTCTGCCCCGTGTTATGCCTTTATGTGTCCTCAATGAAAACTTTTTTTTTTTTCCCCAAAAGAGGACATGTGAAAGATCTTTTCCTACACCACTATCTGTATTTAAAATTAAATAAGGCAGACACATTCTTCTAACATTATACATCACTTCATATAAGTTTGCAGTGCATTTAACCAATATACGTGACGAGCAACACTATGTTCTTCCATGCTATCTTTTGACTTAAATGGGGAAAATCAATGCAAAAAGATTGTAGTACATTGTATAACCTCAAATTATTGATAACTTTTGTCTACAATACTTTGAAATATAACAGCTAACAGGAAGAATGCAAAAATCTTCAGAAAAGGGGACTACAAAAATGTGATGTGTATGAATGGTCTACACCCTACAATAAAAATTACCCAGTGTTGGAGGACCAAACAGCCATTCACTTCTATGCAAGGCAAAGAACAATTTAAGTGAGGATGGAGACTCGTTCAAGAATATATTTGACTTCAGCCACCACAATTATCTTAGAGGCATTTACGATCCCAGCCCACGGTGCTCTTTATGTTGAATGTGGGAGGCAAATGAAGGTGAGAGTGGGATGTGGCACATTTCCACCTGTATTTTGTAGTGCTGTCTAGCACTGTAGAGTTTCTGCAGTTTCTGAAACAGCAGGTGGAAATGTGGACATTTACCAGCATTGAAATGCAGAAGGTGATTGAAGTCAGCATAGGTGGAAAGGTCTAAAGGTGCCTTGCTTGGCACTGTTTGGCTCTGTCTCTGTTTTGCACATCCTATCTTCCCAGGCACTGCCTATTCTAAAAGAAGGGATGGATGGCATTTGGTTTCAGCACATGAAAATTAAAAATATAACAGAGGGTCATGCAGGATTATGTGGGGATCACATGAAACAGTGAAGTGAATGTCATTGCTGGTTGTTGGCATCCCATTCTTAGCAAGTTGTCTTTTCAGGGGACTGAGCTGTAACCAGCTGCAAAGGAGACCTTCCCTGCTTCTCTCTCTGCTTTGGAACTGTGTTAAATTCACATACAGGGGCTCTCCTGGGGCCTTCAGTCTGAGGGATGTGTCACAACAGTAGCAGAGATAATGCCCTGCCTGTGCCACAGGTGGGACTGATTAAATCACTAGAAGTCTTTTATACATCTTTGCTTACCTGTCGTCGCATCAGTGATAAAAATGGCAAATGCCTATTACCGGAGGATAATGGCTGATTTTGCTGTCCTGATGTAGCAGTCTGGGTTACAGCTCAGTGTAGAAGACCCTGGATATATTTATTATATATTATATATAATAAATATATTATATTTATATTATATTATATTATATTATAATATATAATAAATATATTTATTATATATTATATATAATATAATATAATATAATATAATATAATATAATATAATATAATATAATATAATATAATATAATATAATATAATATAATATAATATAATATAATATAATATAATATAATATAATATAATATAATATAATATAATATAATATAATATAATATAATATAATATATTTAGGGCATGTACTCACTGGGATGAGTTTTTGAGCACTACATTGTACTAGCTAAGTAATGCATTCAGGCCAAATGCTGATCTCCACACAGAAATAAGTAGTCTGTGTACAGAGGACTTGTAGAAAATGCAGACTTTTTAGGTGTCTTTTTGTATGCCCTGACTCTCATGCCTACCAACGTTTCTCTTAATGCTATGTAATCTCTCCATTCCCTTCTCAAAGCCACTTGGAGGCAAGGAAAAATGCTACCAAGGACCAAAGAGGCCTCTACATCCGAAGAACTGGTGTTCAGAGAGGAATGTGAAATAGTGACATAGGACTGTGTCCAGGAACACCGGGACTTGACTTTTAAGGTCAGTAGTTCCTAAAATAAATCATGGATATGTAGGAAAGGTGTGGGCTGAAGTCATAAAAAGGTGATGCACAGAGGAAACCTTACCCCACTTGATGGTCTCTCAAGTGCTGCAAGGAGACTCAGCAGCTAGGGCCTCGGTCCTCTCTACTGCCAGCACAGAGGAATGACTACTATGGCTGAAGCCACACAATGTCCTGAAACAGGCAAATGCAAAAAATGGAGGAGAACAGGAATCCAGAGAAAGTAGCATCCATCACCTACCATGTCAACAAAGACAATGCCAGCGTCTGAGAGTATGGCAAACCAGGACTCACCTGCAAAAGAGGATGAGCAAAGACAAGGTATAGGGACAAGACTAGAGTAAAGACAATGTATTGCTCAGGCAGGGGTGGGCTGATAAATACCAGGCAAGGAATTATTTCCAGACAACGAGCTGTGATGTGCTTCTGGAGGTGGAAGTGTGGGAGAGTGCTCAAGAGGATGAGAGATGTCGAGGAAAAGCTTTGGAAGGGAGGTTTCCTGTGAATGTAAGATATTTTGTATTGAATCCCTGAGGCAAATTAAAGATTCCTGTTGAAGAAATGAACCTCCAAAGTGAGAGTTTAACAGAATGAAAATAGAGAATTATGACTTTAAGCCAGTCTCCTAACATTTTGGCAACCAGCTAGTGATGTCTGAATGTTGCTAGGCCAGGGCCACTGCTGTTTCTGTAGAGAACAGCTGTATGTTTCTAATGATACTCTATTTGTTGGCTAATTAAAACTGGCATCAGGACAGTGGCTGAAAAGTCACAGGGAGAATTTGTTTCTATCCTTGTTTCAATCCTTTGAAAATAGATAACATCTGTTTCCTTTCTTCTCTTCTGCCAAGACATAGGGGACCTCAAACAAGACAAGAATCCCTGATGTAGGCATCATTGTAGATCCTTACAGCCATGGCTGTAATACTGGTGTGGACAAGATAGGACTTTGGTTTGTGCAGGTTTTCTATCTTACTAGATCCAGAAAATTGTGCTCTATTTTTTTTTTTTTCCCATTTAACTCTGTTAGTATATTTTTTATATAACTTGTTCATCATGTTCTTGTGATGTAACCAGAGTTGGCTGAAGTTTTTGAAGAGAAAGCACCAAAAATATTGATTTTGTTTCCTCAGATTTTTATCAGCTGCACATTAATACAACTTAACTGCTGTCAGGACATCTTTCTTGGCTCCAGGAGAAAAAATGTTACTGATATTGGAAAAGAGGCCAATGCAAACTAAAAATCCTTTTTGGCCTCAATCTTGCTGTGACTTCCAAAGCTTCCCTTATGCCTGTATCCTGAGATTCCACTGAGCAGCAGACAGACTCAGGCAACATCCGAAGGCTATAAAGCATGATGAGCACCATTAAGGAGCAGAGCCTTGGAATGGCTCAGAAGTGTTTTCAGGTTCCAGGACAGCCAACTACCTGAGAGGAAAACCAAACTCATATGATTTCTCCTGCTCTCTCATTTCTTATTGGAAAGTACCAATATTTGTCATATTTCTTTCAGTTTTTCTGGGCCTATTCAAATTATTGAGTTGCCATCTGGTTACTCAGCTGTTCTCATTGGATGAACCAAATAAATGGGGTTTAGCACCAGATACTCAATACTCTTTTCGGCACTTCACTTCCAGGAATTTTGGACATCTATACTTTATTTGACATTTTTCTTCTGGCTTATCTCACCAGCTTTTTTCCCCTTCAACACTTTCAATATGCCAGCAGTCTTCCAGGCAATGCCTCGTGATTATTTTCCCAGGGAACTATAACCTTTTGGAAGAAAACATATTTTACCTGTAGTTAAAATCCTACCTGGCAATGTCCATAGTGTGGAGCTTTCTGAGCTGATGAACACACTATCAGGTCAACTTTCACTGCATAAAGGACATGGCAAGCTGCTGTCATCAAGGTACTTTTCTTGCCCACATACTGCAAGACTGGCCCAAGACAGGCTATCAGATGATGACTGTAGTGGTATAGCATTTTAATAACACTTGCCACGTGCAGTGAAAGTCACTGTTCTGTTTTGATGCTTCACAGTAGCCTGAGTAATGTCCGCTTAAACCTATGACTGTTTGCTCTGTTCAGCTGTAGCTGTATTTAGCCAACATAAGTTGTTTACAACCCAAAATATAGAATTGTTTAAGTAAATGGGAAAGTAGAATAAAACAGTGATGAAAATGATGCAAATTATGAGTGACTTCTGAGAAAGAAAATTTTACTTCTCATTCATCTTCTTCAGGAGATTCATATAAGAAGCACTTTAAAAAAAAAATCTGAGATGTCAAGGATATGCCCAAATAACTGGGCATATCCTTGCCCAGCCACAGCAGATCACCAAGTCATTGCTTCCAGAAGAGCCAATGCAAAGTTCTAGATAAAGCCACTGTAACATCAGACAAGGGAACAAGTGAACCCCCTGGCTCCCCTGAATGCAGAAGCGGCTAAGTTCATTGATTGTGCCCATGGTGCTGTGCTGGTGGAGGCCCCAGTGAGAAGATGGTAGGCTCTGATGCTTCACACTGCCCGCTTGGACCTGCTAGATGATGTGCAGAATGGCGTGCACTGAATGTGAAGGGAATTCTCTAGAGTTCATGGACATCACAGATAGCAAGAGCACTGCTTACAGTGGCATAGCAAATTGGGCATATGCACTACATTTCAGCAGGCTGTTAATTTGATCTACAGTTCACTGCTGTGTAGCCTCCAGCCTTTTTCTTGTAACTTACTGAAAAATGCACTAGTGCTTGCTACTTCTGTGTCTAAGGAAGCATATTTCAAAGAAGATGCAAAGTTCTTTCATGGCTTTTAACCACTATCTCACCATCTGTAACAGCTAGGTCTGTACACAACTTATCCAGTAAAAAGTTGTTAGACATGAGAAAGGTATTAGGGCTTTCATGCTATCATACATTCTGCCACTGGTGGCAGGAGAAGAACTGGACCAGGTGCCATCTGCAGTGTCCCACTCAACCACATAAATAAGTGCCACGGTGGCTGTCATCTTCTGCCCTTTCTCTGTTTTTCTTGTAGATAGCTCTTTCAAAGGATGTTTGAAAACCTGCTCTTCTTCTCTGTGTTGTCACTGCAGCATCTTCCTGTTGAGTGGGATAACAAAAGTACGGGACTATTGTATGCAGCATGCAGGAGATGGTGGAGCATCCCTGACAAGTGTGAGGTGGTGGCCAGGCTCCTGCCACCACCTGTGTCACTATCATGTCTTTGGCTGCTGCAAGCTCCTTTTAAACTTCTGATTAATATCAAACATATTTGGAATGCTGTTTTGTTAAAAAAGATGAATTATCTGACATTAATGCATCTGTATGCCTGTAAACGTGTAAAATAATGATGCTGTCCCTGTTGAGAATGAGAGAATGAGTCCTGCATGGTCTTTGTGATACTCCAGACCTGAATTTTTAATATCAAATAGAGATCTTTGCAGTAATGTTTGTGACAGCCATATGCATAATATTCACCAAAATTGTGGAAAGATAGAGTTTGAGGAATTGGAGCTGTCACCTAGCCTGAAAGGAGGAATAAAAGCAGTGTTTGTGCTCTCCATTACGAATGATTCATGAGGCTGTTGTCAACCCTTTCCTCACTCCCATCAGTAAACATTTCACAGCTTCTGCCCAGCAGAAGTACAGCCAGCTACAGATGCTTCTCACAAAGGCAGTGGAAAGGACAATTGGTCAATACTCACGAGCTTGCCAAAGTGGCCAGTGTTCCTGCATCCCACTGAAAGAAGGCTTTTGTCATGCTGTATTTTTAGCTTAACAGTACTAGCTGCATGTGGGGAAACATCTTGCTGAGAAATGCAACTGCATGGAGATGGCATGCTTGTAAGAATCCTTAGTTGCCTGCTACATGAGGGAAGCTCAATTTTTTATTGTTTTGTCATTCTCATGCTTTTATAACTCTGTAGGTATGTGTCAGCTAATTCATAGACACCTCTCTTGCCCTGCTGTTATTTCTGAGTATTGTCTGCATATCTTCTTACTTTGGGCCCTCTCTTCTTCCTGAGGTGCTACTTAGGGTCAATCAAGTACTGATCCACTTTCTCATCCATTAAAATAACCAGTGATTCACCTCTGTTTCAGGTTGTATTAAAAAGTATGTTTTTCATAATCTTTGATGTGATGTCCTAATCCATGCAGAATTGCAAACTCCCTGCTCCCCTTTATGGCTTTGCCTTCAGGTCATAGATAGGAGATGACAGTGGCTCTCCAGTGACCCTGTGCTTCACTGCAGGATGGGCTGGACGTGGAGCACAGCTGGTCCCAGGACGGAGCTTGCTTTATCTTGCTGACACTGACTTGTTTTATCTTACACTCAGACAGGACAGAGCCTGACCTGCCTGGAAGCTCAGTAGCTTTAGGGTAGCAACTCCTAACCCAGGCTGTAAGAATAGGGATTTCTGTGAAGCACTGCCTTGTGAGAAAAAGTCCAAACAATTCCTGAAGTAATGAGTAAAATCTGTTTTTAGAATACATCTGTTAATGTGCTACTATTTCAACACCAATTTTTGATGTCTTCCTATTTATTTCACAGTCTAGATTTTCATCATTCTGTTGTCCAGCAATTTTTTCATCTTTGTAGCCCCCAAAGAGCCTATGTCTTCCTTAGTAAAAAGAAGGCAAAAGGAAACTCGCCTGCAGATGTCTTTGTCCCTTGTTCTTGTCTCTTCTCACTCTGCTAGCATAGGAGATTCACTGACTCACCTTCTGGGCTATCAATTTGTATGACTTTGGCTATTAGCTCTTCATATATCTACTGGACCAATTTAACTTACTTGTCTTCTGCCCATATTTTAACCCCCTGCCAACTCACTTTACCTAGATTTTGGAAGCCATGGGATATTTTTTCAAGACAGTGACACAAATCATTTAGACTTGAGTTATTTAGTTCTTGACTCTGTTTCTGTTGCGTACCTCCAGGAACTCCAAGGGGAACTGGGATCTCAAGGAATCTGAGGTTTCATTTGTATAAAGACAGGGCTCCATTAAAAAGTGGCATCTGAAGTGGTTTTGTGGGGGTTGTTATCAATGGAAAATGATTCTAAGTGGGTAGTCCTGGAGTTAGATGGTTTCTTCTCCTTTTTGTAGGAGGAATGAAATTTGCTCAAGTATATTACTGAATGCTGTAAATTCATCTTGAACATGGTGCATCCACCACAATGGTGTGCTGTTTTATTTTTCGTTAGCATATTCATTCAAGTAGTGATTCTGGGTTTTTGGAGAATTGAAAGGGAGATCTGCTATTTATTTCCTCAGCTTTCTCATGGCATTATATGCTGCCTGTTCTTTCACAGGCTCTAGTACATACATTGCTCATTTCCGAAATTATTGAGGTAAGGTGCCAGCTTTGTTATATTTTGGCCAAAAGCCAAACTCTGAGAAAAAACCCAGGTGTAGCCCACCCATTTGTTTGTTTCCAGAACGATCACACAATGAAGCTCAGAGACAATTTCTTACCAGCAGGGAACACCCAAGACCTGTGCTGCAAAAGCATCGCATATGAAATGCAGCTGCAGCAGCACCTGCACACAATGTGCTGCCAGGGAAAAACCCATTATTGCCTCAGCTTTAATTTATATGTGATTGTGTTTCATTCTTTGTGCTGGGGAGCATTTCTGTGCTGCACGCTCGTGCTCACAGGGCCTGGAGCACTGAGTCAGGTCAGGCTGTGGCTGTGCTCAGATTTAGGGATGGAGCAGTCGGAGAGCCCCTCTCTGCTCATTTTTTTCCTGCTTCTCTGGCTGCCTCTGCTGCTGGGTCCCCACCAGTGTTTGCAGTGAAACAACCCAAGGTACAGCTCCACGTGAGAAATAACCTGGCAAAAAAAGAGCAGGCAAGCAGGCATTTGTGTACAAAGCTGTGCTGTTAGCTTGGTTTGTCTAGAGACATTAATTCAGGAAGCAAAGCTGTCAATTAATTAGGATTATTCACAAGCTCCCAGTAGATGTTTTGTTCTTCAATTAATTGCTTTGTTACCAGCTGTTCTAGGAAGGTGAGATTTCTCCTTAAGGCCAAGCTGGCCTGATGCTGAGCTGCAACCAAAGAAGGTGGTCTGGCCCCTCTTCTCCAGCTTCACAGTCACATCCCCTTTGCCATGCCAGCTCTGGCAGAGGAAGGTCACTCTCTGCAAGGGCAGTTTTCTGCTGGTTTAGTTTCCTGTGTGAGCTCAGTGCTGGTCTGCCAAGCACCAGGGAAGAGAGGGAGGTGTTGAGAATGTGCAGCCAGGAGCAGGCAAGGGCAGGTACGCCCCAGGCTGTTCCCACCAGAAGTCACCGTAAGATCTCCTCTATTCCAGAGGTCAAGGAATGTCAAGCAAGAAGAGGAACAAGACCACTAGCATGCATTTTTAGCCCAACTTTGCTGGCTAAGATTTAAATATATATATATATATTACTTTTTTTTTTTTTTTTTTTTTTTTTTTTTTTTTTTTTCTGTATATCAAGAGGCAGAAGGTGGCAACCTGCAAAGCAGCAGAGAAATGCTAACAAAGTTGGGAATGGCCCACTTGCTGAGTGAAATTTGGGATTGCTCAGGTATTACAGGGTGAAAAAGGACTGTCCCCAGGCATGCTACTGCCTTTACTCCCTTGCAGAAATACTGGGTGTGGAAGAGAGATGGCTTTTATGGGAAGCTGACTGGTCAGCAAGAGGGACGAAAACATATCAGGTGGCAGTGATACATCCAGAGACTCTGTTGTACTTTTAGAGTTGCAGGAAGGAATCTCCCTCACACTCCTACAGGAAAGGGTCTGCTGGCAGGAGGAACTAGTATAAGGGCTACCCTGTTTCTGGTATTTCCACAGGCCAAAAAAAGCAGAAATTAGTTTAGGCCCCAAAACTTATTTCTTTCATACTGTTATTGATAGTGTCTAGCTTGCAGCTTGGTCTTCAGTTTGCTACCCTGAAGGGTGAAGCCCAGCCAGAGAGGTGAAGTTCTGGTGGACAGCCAAAGCCCTGCCCTCAGTAGAAAGAGTGAGTAGGTCATGGGATGTGAAGCTGAGAGTATCTGCAAAATGGCTGGGAGATCCAGAACCTTGAAAAATTGGTGAAAACAGACAGGTTCTGCTGATCCACATTCAGGAGTTCCTGACTAGGTGATACCCAATACCCCAAACTATATATATATATATATATATATATATATATATATAAATCTATATAACTGTATATATATTTAATATTACATGGTATATAAGCAAATAAAACTTGCTGACTCAATCCCATACTGAGTGTTATATCGTCCTTTATTTTTGTCAGAGCTGTTTAGACACAGTCTTATAAAAGTGTTCTTGTAAAAGTCACTGCGAATGCCTCCTGTGCTCACTTACGGATGATGCTGCTGGAAACTAACCAAGCTTGCATTGTGTCTTCCTCTATGCTACACAGCACACAAAATTTCCTCTGCTGTGCTGAGACAGAAGGTGCCTGTGAGTGGGTTTCAAGGCCTGCCGTAGATGGTGCTGTAGCTCCAGTTTGGGGATTTGCTCATCCACTTGCTTTACTTGGCAGAGCCTGTAAAGTAGCATCCAGTGAATGCTTTGATATACACAGGCATAGATTAACTGCCAACCAGAGAGCTCTCAGGTTGGTAGCCCAGTTACTTGCTGGATAACCAAAAAGGGGACTTCTAGCTGATGTAGAAACATTTGAGACGTGCTGGTGTTGCAATGGATTTGTTTGAATGCTGGTCTGTGACTGTTAAGGGAGGAACATGCCCTCCCTTGTTGTGTACCTCCTGCTCTGAGCAGTTGCCTCTTAAGGCTTTTGCCATACTCAGTGCATTGTGCTGTGCAAATGGCATGCAAGACGCTAGAAAAAAACAACACCTTGTGTCAGAGAATAGGGCAGGTGAAGCCAGTGCTACAATACTTACAGTACATTAAAAGATGCTAAAATACTCAACCAAGGTTAGGTGCAGTGAATTCTAATCAAAATGTAAGGAAAATGGTGTTCACTGTATGTGGCAAAAGGTGCTTTCATTCCCTGACTGAATTGTTACAATAAAAGCTGCTTTTTTGTTGTTGTTTTAATTGCTGTGTTCAGGTTAAAATATGAATCACAGTAATTTTCTAGGTATGGTATAAGCTATCTGGTTAGCTGCTGAGGTGGTGTGTAAAGAAAAATAAAAATAGAGATATTAAAAAAAAAAATGAAGAAACCTGAATGTGTTACTGCTAAGATTTGCTGAGATAAGAAGTGATGTGAAAAAATATAAATAGATTTTGTGAGTTAGAGAGAGAAGTGAAATACAACTGAAATAACACTTGAGGGAATATTTTTATGGAATATGGTAATAAGCCAAAACATTTGTGATATTAACTTGAAGATAAGAAATATTCAAAGAATTATTGAGGGATTTCACACAACAGAACCATATGCTTAGATTTAAAACGTAATTGTCTACAAGTGTACCGCATTAAATGATTTACAAATATATTCATATTTTAAAATATATTAATCTGAAAACAACCAAAGTTGCTGTGAAACTGTGCATAACTTAAGGTGCATCCAGGCACTACGAAGTGGAAATAAAGCATTGACAAAAATATATCACAGTGTCTCTATGGTAATAAAAGTAGTTTTATTTTTAACAAGTACAAAGAAACTCTCAGGAGCTTGCATTTCATTTGGAAACAGAACCCAATGAGCCAAATGTATTTTTTTTTTTTTACTACAGGTTACCTATGCCTTCAGAGTTTATGAACCATGTTGTGGCTTGGCTAAAACAACATAAGTTTGGCTGACTTAATTTTTCCTGGATTTTAATTAAAAAAATGTGTAAATGCTTGAAGAAGCCCAATTAAAGACATAACACTGTAAGAACTAAATTGAGTTTACGATTAAAATTTAATCATTAGGTTAAATTAATTACCGAATTAACACAACAGGTAATCAACACAAAATTCCCCTCAAGTGGGGATTGTATTATTTTCCTTTTAGGAGATTTCAACTTCTTCAGCGTACACACCTACCCAAAGCTCTAGATGACATATTGCATCGATATATCTGATGAGGGCTGTTGGTATCTGTTGGATATAAAAACTTTACAGAATCTAAGTATCAGTACTGGTCTTAGACATTTGTCAAGGAAGCACAAGTTTATGAAGTATGTAACATATAAGTCTCGTCCTTCACAAGTGAGAAACAGACACCCATGCTTATTGTTTATACAGGTTTTATGGAAATGATAACTCCCCTAGGTGACAATTCCAAGCTCCTAATACATTGAACTCTCTAGTTCACACTCAAAGTCAACGTGATTAGTATGCATCCTCTAAAAAGACATGTATAGAACAGAACTTGTCAACTCCTGGGCCTTCTAGTGCGTGAACACCTTTTTAAAGATGCATTGAGGCATCTCTGTTTATCAAGCTTCTGATACGCTGTGGAGAGCAAGCAGTAAACTATCCCACATTGAACTGAGCAAGTCTTTCCCTTTTAAAACCCTACTAAAGGAGGAAGAGGAGGTGTTTCCAGCTGTGTCTTTACTAGCAAACCAAACAGCTCCCAACCATGTTTCTGAACACCAAGTCCAAATAATGCAGAATCTGTGCTAGTTGTAATGGTGTGCTCTCCCTGTCGCTTCTCTCCTTTGGTCTGCCCATTGACTTGTTCAAACACTGGCTGTTGCACCCAAGGCCTTGTTTATGCAGATAGCAACCACAATATCAGCTCAAATTGGGTGCTGGACAAACAGACAGACAGACATCTTGCTCAGCAGCTAAGGGCCAATAGAGCATGCACCAAAAACCAAGGTCCATGACCTTACCTCATAAATAGTGAGCAGACCACTAATGAGTCCTTTGAGCTTTTCTGCATGGTGGCTGGCTGCATGACGGGATTTCCCCTTGAGCTGGGATGCCTCTCAAGGCCACACCTGCTGCAGAGATCCCTTACTCCTTGTGAGAAATCCCTTGCCACAATTCTTAGATATAAAATGTTGACCAAGTCTGGGACTAGGATTGGATTCAGCCACACCTGGGCTCCTTACCACTTCGGTTCAAGGAGTTTAGAAAGCAAGGTCATCCACTCTGAACCTTGTGACTCAATAGGAGGATCTCCCTGATGCATCTGTCCCCTGTGCAGTAAATAATCAACTGCAATCTTGAGTCTTCTTAAGTTGCTGTCTGATTTACCACTAAGCTTTGTTAGATTACTGCATTATATCAATAAATATATTGCTACTTATCTCTTAGGAGTGAACAAGTGAACTATATAGTTTCATCCTCGACACTAGTAAACCCCTCCTCTGTAAACCCTGTTTTAACAGGGTAAAGGTGTCCAAATTGTGTGCTTGGAATGATCCCTGGACTGTTAGGTGCTCAAATACCTTAGCAGTGTCTGAGAATCAGGGGACTTCTAGCCGGAGGCCAAAAATGCCAGGTAACAGTATATTTCACTGCATCCTTCCACAGTGTTTAATTTACTTTGCAAAGGGTTGCCTCCTTGACAGCATGGAGAAATTCGAAGTCTAATGGGTGATGAAGTGCAGGCAAAGGAGAAATAGCAGGGACATGTATCTGATACTTGGAGTATTCAGCGTTGTTGTCATTCTTGTTCTCAGAACGTTGTGCTACAACAGGCATTGGATAAAGTACATAAAAAAAACAAATCCCAGGAGATGCAAATTGGTTTCTTTGCTCTCAAACGAGCACGCAAATCACCTGTAGCAAAAGAATCATGTTCCTTCTATCCCCAAACTAGCAAATCCTTCATCTGTAGGTAGTAACTTCAGTAATCTAACCCAAACAGAGAATATTCCAACCAGACAAGCCTATGCCTTGAGCATTAAGATGAAAAGAGAAGATTCAAGAGATGTGACTGAAAGTACGAGCCTTGCAGAGGAGGAATGAGGTGTCCATGTGAGATACAGAAGGAGACTGGGAGATGAGACAGTATATATTGCACTTGCAGGGTTGGCAATAATTTACTGGATTAAAGTAGATTAATTGCACATTATTTCTGCCAATTTAGCACACCATTCTTATAATTATTTTTTATTATTATTATTGTTATTTTTTTCCTTTCAATTTCTGTAGTAACAACAGCCTCTTAATGAACAGAAGGAGTAGTTTTTTGTTCTGACATTAGCTACATTGAGACTGTTTGTCTGGCTTGGAAACAGAAAAATTCATAGGTGAGATCTTTTGGGCTTTGTCAAGGTGGGCAGTTATCCAGAATATTCTGTGCAGAGTCTTTGGTTTGATTATTAGAAACACAGCTAAGTTCAAACCCCCTACTCCATGTATTTAAATAGTCCCTTGGTTCTTCTCATTTTTCCTTTCCAGTATAGGAAACGTGTCTAGCAGGTAAATTGTTTTGCTTTGACAGAAATGGGATGTGAATATTCAGTAAAGAGGTTATCAGAGGATTTTGTTTAGGTGGTTTGCAGGAAAAGGTCTTGCAATTCCCTGGCTCCCAGCAAGTCTCTGGCTGTTTCCAAAGCCATTGTTCTATTTGGGCCTCAGAAAAGCAGTAACTCAAAACCACGATATCTAAAATCCTCTCAGGAAAACACTTTCCCTCATCATGTATCAGGCTGCTTTCCTAGCTGCACAAACCTCTGACAAATACTTACATAGCAAATCATTAAACATATTCTCGTGTTCTAAAACTAGATTTGATAAGAGCTAGAAATTGTTTTAAGAGTCCAAATTTAAATGTTTGAGTTTTCTTCTCACTTCCTTTAGAAAGACATACTCCTTGCCACAGCGAATGGCTGATGTCTAGAGACAGTTATATAATTTGTCCAACTTTACATTGACAGATACTAAAATTTCTTTGGACATGTCAGTTTGTGAGCCTAAGTTTCCCTTCTCTTTTTACGTGTGCTCATGTAAAACAAGTCTTGCATTGTCTTCTTTCGTTAAAATTGAAAAAAACTATTCATGATTTCTTCCTCCTCCATTCTGATTTAGCTTAGTAATTTAACTACTGAAAGTTTGATGGCATGTCAGAATGCTGTCCCTGGTGGCTCGGGAATGTTACACCATACTCATTAATGTTAACAAGGCTACTCACTTCTATTTTATATCTAAAATTAATTACTATCTACAAAGAAATCCCTGGGTGCACATCCCAGCACATACTGGATTGGTAAAAAGATAATCTGTTGTGCTTTATACTAAGAACTTGAATAGTCAGAGAAGACTGCTGAGGTGGTGCAACACAAATATTTTTCTCTTTCAGAAATTACTCAAAGGTAATGCCCAGTACAGTTACATGGGACACTTTTGTGGGTGCTTTCTTATGGTGTAGTAGGACAACACCTACATACAACCATTTTCAGCGTAGACTGTAGTGAGTACTATAGTGAAAAGAGTAGTAATATAGATAGATAGATAGATAGATAGATAGATAGATAGATAGATAAAAATATATAGATTACCTGTGTTAAAAAATGCTTATAATAAAAGGGAAACCCTGAAGCGTGTTTCTTTTACAGCATAATCTGGAGGTGAATGAGCCCTCTAGTTTTCCACTCAAGTTCTCTATTTTAATTTAGCCCCACCCTTGCTCCTTGGATGTAAAACTGCTGTCTGCTAACAGAGAAAAAGCAAATAAACACACAAACAAACAAACACTTTTTTTAAAAAAATAATTGCCAGGCCATTGTTTTTTCATGTTCAGACATTTACTTGTCTTGGCCTGTGGTGGTACAGATGTCATCTGAAAGCCTTTTCCAAACAATAGGCAACAACACAAAAGGACTTTTTATGGTTTCAGGGTGGCTCCAGCAACTAGTGTTGGATATCTGATCTTCACTTGCCTCTGGTCTCCTGTGATTTTTTTTGGAGAGGTTCAGAAACACTCCATTCAAGAGCGAGCTGGCCCATAGCAAAGAAGATACAGAACTTCAATAACACGCTGAAACACATAAATAAATGATGAAAACATAGCTTCTAGGATAATATGCTACCTTCTGAAAGTAGTCCAGGACAAAAAATTGTTTCCCATGCAGGGTTGGGAAACACGCAGAGGAAACAGGGAACCATCTACTTTAAAACCTCTACTGCAATTAGAAGATGCTCATCAATTAATATTTGTTTCTTGCCAGCCTATCCATATGTCAGATCTTATACCCTGCACACTGTCTAGATTGAGCTGAGGCTTACGTGGGAGTAGATTGCAAGAGGCCACTGCAATAAGTCCTGTCCTGGAGGCACTCTGCTTACCTCCACCCTCAGTTCTTCTCTCAGCTTCTCCAGGTCTTACAGTGACTCTGACTGAGTCATTTCTGTTACTTGAATGTGTCTACTACACTAGAAAAAGCAATGCATATGTTTGTTTTTGAATTATTACATGAACATGAAAGACTCCATAGCCAAACTTAAGGGAGTAGGAAACATGAAAAGCCAAAATACATGCAGTAAAAATTACTGGGAAAAAAAAAAAAAAAAAACTGTTATAAAAATAGAAAAAAAGCCTGTAAGAGGAATCTAACTATCCTAGAGTAAACAGGAAGTGATTAAACACAAAAAAACATATTAATGCTTGAGACTGTGGCCTTGTCAGAGCCACTGTGGTTAGGCAGTTTTCATACCTTTCCCATAAAAACATATTCTATACTGCTATCTTTTTTTTTTTTTTTTTTTTTTTTTTTTTTTTTTTCCCTCCTTCCTTCTTTCAGTTTGCCTGTATTTTTGGGATGACTCAATTCAGTTCAGCTCAGTTCACTACAGATCACCTTCAAATCCCAAAGCTGCATTGTTCAATGAATATTTCCATAAAAGAAGGTGAAGGAAAAAAGATGAATACTTTGTGATTTGTCAGGGACATCAAAATATGGCACATTTTGTAGATATAATGTCAGTGTAGATGTTTTGTCATGGTATTCACAATGTCTGCAACATGATGTCTATGTTTCAACATCCCTGAAAGAAAAATTGACTCATTTCCCGGCATAAAGTCATCTAACATCTAAAATGATGTTGTGTTAGAGCAATATGAAACATTCATAAAATATGTGACAGGCACTGAAATTCTCTCCTGAAGTGTACTTAAGTCTAAATGCAAAAGAGAAGGCCACCACAGAGCTAATGATATTGGTTGTCATTTTGCACCTCACTCACTACACAATGCATTGTGGCTGTAAATCCCCATCCATCCAGTGAAATGTGAATGTAAGCCTTAATGCATAGTTTTTTGCAATGAATGGGTTTACTGGCAAGTGATAAGCGGTACTAAATACTAGTTTTAAAATTAGCTAGCACCTCTAGGATGCACTTTTGGGGAAAAAATAAATGCTAGAGAATAAATTGACACTGCTAGCCATCACTCTGTTTTACTAGTATCTAAAACAATGGCTAAGTGTTACTGCTCTGTGAACTACACTTCCAATGCAAATAAATCCTTTCCCCACCAAAATTATCTGTGTTGGCTCCCTCCTGGCTGTGCTGATTTTCTTTGTGTAGCTGCGCTCTAACCACAATATTAAAAATGATCATTTTTTAACAAACAACTCTAAGATATATGGTAATAAAGTACCCAGCAGCTGAGGATGCACAAATCTCTCACAGCAGAGATATGTGACTGCAGATGGTATGGGGAAAGAAAGAGAGAGGAGAGAAACATCAGCAGCCACTGTGAAAAAGTAACTTATGATCAATGAGGACCTCTTTTTACTAATGCCAGAGGCATCATGAAAATGCTCCTGTTTTGGAAATCAAGGTCAGACGTGTTAAAAATCCTAATTAAAAATGCTATCCTTATTTAAATAGAACAGTTGGAATTGTGTTAGCTGACTGTAATAGTGAATGAATAGAAAGACATTCACCTTCAAAATGGGCAAACGCACACCGTGTTGAATATGTTAACTAGGTCAGCTCTCACTGAAGTTCTGTATTGCTGAGAAAGGAATGCCAAAGGGAATGAGATTTAGCACTAGATCCATCTGGCAGATCATACCGCAAAGCTAGCGTTTTAATTACCATTGCTTTATCAATCACAGAAATCACAGAAATGTGCAGTGAAAGGGACCTAAAATGAACATTTTATGTGTTCTGATAATCAGGCAAGCTTGCACCTTTTTTGAGAGAAGAGATACTTGGCTAAGCCTAAATTATTCAGTGCTTGGGATTTTATTACCTTTTTTTGAAGCTTGTTAAAGCCTTTTAGCACTTTCTTCTCTGCTAGTCTTAAAAATATGATTTATTTTTCTGATATCTTATTGGTACCTACCTCAATTTCTGAAAATAAGGTCTTTTTTTTTTTTTTTTCTTCTAGCTTTGTTAGATATGGAGAACAGCCACCTATACTACATTTTATTTTATTTATTTTATTTTATTTTATTTTATTTTATTTTATTTTATTTTATTTTATTTTATTTTATTTTATTTTATTTTATTTTATTTTATTTTATTTATTCTTATTGCAACCTGTGCAAAAGCTCCCTTAATCCATTCATTACTAGGCTACATGGTTGCACTTCTTTGGGTTTTCTTTTTAGATGATTTTCCTTATATTTTTTCCTTATTTTCTCATATTTTTCTTGCATAGATTTATATTTATATATATATTACATATATATATGTTTTATCTCATAGTTTTTAGGCTTCGGACTACTCAGTATACTTTGGATTTTCTGTTCTGCACCTGGGGCATGACAACCCCATGCAACACTACAGGCTGGGGAAAAAGTGGCTGGAAAGCTGCTCAGTGGAAAGGGATCTGGGCATGCTGGTTGATAGTCAGCTGAACATGAGCCAGCTGTGTGCTCAGGTGGCCAAGAAAACCAATGCCTTTCTGGCTTGTATCAGGAATAGTGTGGTCAGCAGGACCAGGGAGGTGATTGTCCCCCCGTACTCTGCCCTGGTGAGGACACACCTTGAATACTGTGTTCAGTTTTGGGCCCCTCACTATAAGAAGGACATCGAGGTGCTGAAGCGTGTCCAGAGAAGGGCTACGAAGCTCGTGAAGGGTCTGGAGAACAAGTTTTATGAGGACCAGCTGAGGGAGCTGGGGTTGTTTAGCCTAGAGAAAAGGAGGCTGAATGGAGACCTTATCACTCTCTACAACTACCTTAAAGGAATTTGTAGTGTAGTGGTGGTCAGTCTCTTCTCCGAAGTGTCAACTGGTAAGACAAGGTGAAATGACCTCAAGTTGCACCAGGAGAGGTTTAGGTTAGATATTAGGAAAAAATACTGCACTGAAAAGGTTTTGAGGCATTGGAACAGGCTGCCTAGGGAAGTAATTGAGTCACCATCCCTGGAGGTCTTCAAAAACCATGTAGGCGTAGAGCTTAGTGACATGGTTTAATGGTGGACTTGGCAGTGCTAGGTTAAAGGTTGGACTAAATGATCTTAGAGGTTTTTCCCACCCTAAAGGATTCTATGATTAATTATTCCTAATTATTCCTACCACACAAGTTCTTCAAAGTGGTCAGAAGGACCAGTCATTGTCTCAGAGACTGTTGTGTGGCCTTCAGAGGTGGATATATATGGGGTATGAAGAGTGTCCACACTTTTGTGTGTCCAACAAAAGGAATCACAGAATTATAGAATTGTTTATGTTGGAAGGGACCTTTAAGTTCATCTATTTCCGACACTGATTTATTGCATGCTAGAACTATTCTGCAAAGTGAACCAGGACACTGGATGCAGCATCAAGTGAACAATCCAGCACTGCAATATGGTTCTGATCTGAAATACAGTGCAGCCAGGAGTTAATATTCCCTTAAAGTTAGTCCAAATAAATTACACAGGTTATGCCACCTTACTGACCTAATGGAGCATTGCTTTAATATGACTTGATGTACCCCAGCAGGCTATTTGAAGTTCTGTGTCATTGTATCCCTGACAGTGCACAGTGTGGTTTGAATGTGTTTTATTGTTCAATGTGGATGGTGAAGGGTCTAGAGGGAAGACGTATGAGTAGCGGCTGAGGTCCCTTGGTTTGCTCAGCCCAGAGCAGAGCAGGCTGAGGGGAGGCCTCATGGCGGCCTGCAGCTCCCTCACGAGAGGAGCGGAGGGGCAGGCGCTGAGCTCTGCTCTCTGGGGACAGTGACAGGACCCGAGGGAATGGCATGGAGCTGGGACAGGGGAGGGTCAGGCTGGGGGCTAGGGAAAGGTTCTGCACCCAGAGGGTGGTCAGGGACTGGGACAGGCTCCCCAGAGCAGTGGTCATGGCACCGAGCTGCTGGAGTTCAAGAAGCATTTGGACAACACTCTCAGACACATGGTTTGGTTTTTGGGTGGTCCTCTGTGGAGCCAGGAGATGGTTTCAATGATCCTTGTGGGTCCCTTCAAATCAAGATCTTCTATGATTCTGTTTGAAGATGACCAAGGGGAAGGCTTCAGCACTTTTCCTAAGGGAAGGCAGCACTGCCTAAGGAATACCCTGGGGTCAGGTGTCTCCATCTGCTCTGAGTCCACAGCCCTGAACATCCCCATTGACTTTTGAGGCTTGCTCTTGCCAAATGCAAACAGAATAGGAAGGATACCCACAACTGGAACAGTGCCATCACGTTCAACCTACTCCCTTACTTTATTAAAATAACACCTATGCTCATCTTCCATTTGGGAAAACTGGAGGCCTAGAAGTGAAATAATTTTGTAATCTTAATTTATCAATGACCTATACATTTTAACATATCCCACACCAAGAATTAAAATAGAAATGAATGTTGATATAGTTCTAGTGCTCTAACCATTACTGGCTAAAATTAGCAAAATGGAGACAGCACAGATCTGGTCTCTGTTCTACTGGCATATTCCAAGAGAAAACAAACTCAGAGGCAATATCAGTGATGAATGGTTGGTCCATTAGTCAACAACATTTTCAGTTATCTGTTAAATCGATTACTTTCAATTAGCAATATCTAATTCATTTTACACATTTACTTTCAAACACAAAACATAACACTGCTTTGTGTTTTTTTTTTTTTTTAATTTTTTATTTTATTTTATTTTATTTTTTTTGGTGGTGGTGGTGTTTGTTTGTTTCTCTTTTGTTTTTCTTTTATCAGTATCTGTTGGTACAGAATTACTGCACTGCCATAACCTAGTTAGAATTTTATTTTTTTTTTAATGGAAAAAAATATCCTTCTGAATTACAAATGTAGGGTATGAATCTCTGAGAGAAAAAACGTCTGTTTTCTCATGCTCAGTAGAGATATATTTAGGTTCAGCATAGCCATTTTCCAAAGACACTGTCAGCCTCAGTAATGCTCCAGGCAGAGGAAGACCACAAGGGTCTTTGCAGCTTACTCTGTCTTGCATTGTCAGTGACCTTGTTCCGAGACCTTCTTTGAATGCCCAAGGAAGAGAGAGAGATGGCCCCCAAAGCTGGAGTTGCTCTCAATTTTGTCCATTAGGAAAGTTTAAACAACTAGTTTAGCTGTAGATGCTGACAAAGCAGATGTCTGTGATGAAGGTTGCATTGGAAGAACATGTTCCTTTTAACATTTTCATGCTTGTGGGTCCATCTTTTTGATATTCATCATTCCTCTTCAGCAGCAAAAGTATCTGATACAAGGACAAATATCCCAATTAGCTTTGAGTATACTAAATCATAGGGAGGCCAACTTACTTTTTTTTTTTTTTTAAATTTCCTGAGATTTTACTTCTTTTCCAGCCCATTTATGTGTCTATATAAAACCACATGAAACAATTTCTGTTTTCTTCTTTTTGCTTTGTTTTTTTGAAGTCAGCCTTGAAAATTGCACACAAAAATCCCTGCTAATAAAATTAGTCTGCAAATGCTAATACATTTGATGGAAAATGCCAGAACATAGTTTTATAATTTAACCTTATTTTCCTTGTGAATGTACACTCTGACCATCTGGTTTTCTCTGCATCAGAGCCATGACTTAGTGAGTGGACAGTGCGCATCAGTGGGTGTCTGGGCAGTGCCTGGCTCTTCCTTACTCCTTAGCATGTTTCTTGTTTCTGTGTGTATTATGTCCTCTACACTATTCAGATAATTATGGTAAGAGATGACTGATTTCACTATTTTATTCCTCTAGAATATTGAAATAGAATATTCCTCATAGATATTGAAATTTGTAAATATATTGCCCTGGTAGGATATTTTAATATTATTTTCCATGCACAAAATTGAATGACAAATTGCAGCAGCAATTTGTTATTTTGGACTCAAGTAAACAAATCAGTAAGGAATGCCTCCATGCAAGAGAACAGATTCCATTTCCTTTCTGTCTAAGTAGAGCAATCCCGACAAAGGGGATTGTTTCAGTAGTGCCAACAACCTCTCCAGCTAAGGCTAGTTTTCAGAACCCACCTGTTAAACCTCTGAAAGTTTTTCCCACAGCTGATGAGATCCCGATATGAAAGCCAGGATGCTGTATTTGCAGAGTCATTTTATCTTTGAATGTCAACATGTTCCAATAGTAGGACTAGAGAAGCCAGAGGCAGGCAGAGGTGGTAATGCCCCACTGCCACCTTACCTCTCCCGTCTCCTTCTCCACATCCAGCCCTGGGAGATGATTTCATCTGAGGGCCACATGAACAAAGAGGAAGAACTGCTTTGCTCTCCACTGCTCTCAGGCAATAGAGGTTCCTGAGGGAAAGAAACAGAAGAAATAGGGAAAATTACATGGCCTTGAGAACTGGGAGTGTTTTCAAAGGCTGGTTGAACAGAACAAGGCTAAGATCCCTCTAGTACAGCCCTTATCCCCTTGGTTCAATATAGAAATCTGTGGCACAGATGTGAGAGGATAAGTTACTATTTTGATGTTTCTCAGAGCTGACAACTTAGAATTGTAAGCTCTCCACCCTAGGTTCTTCTTTTTCTAAAGATTAAGAAATAGAAAATTAAGGATTCTCAAACATTTTCAATTCAACAAGGTACTATTAGGTATTTTCAGCTTTTCCAGTTCTTCTTGTTTAGGCTGAAATTTGGCATGTTTACTTTGTGAAGGCACTTCTAAGACTGAACCAGAATTGTTCTGTATCTAGTGATAATGAAGTATAGGAGAAAAGAAAACATTTTTCTCATGATGAAAAATAAATGTATTGTTGCTATTGCAGAAATCTGATATTACTGCACTAAACTGAAAGAATGAGATTTAGTGTATGTGTTATTTTGGGCTAGTATTATTTCCAGTTGTTGAAGTTATGAATGTTTAAAGACATGTTTTTCCATTTGCACAGATTTCTTGAGCTTTGTTTCACTGCATGTGATCTCTTCTCAGCATTGTATCTTCTTTATTTTAATTTTAATATTGGATTGACAAGGATATATATAGAAGGAAAGAGGCAGAGTGGCAGGCTACCCTCAAGCAGATCTTGTAGGGTTTTTCTGGGACCTGCATCATGATCCTTTTCCACAATTCTCCCTTCTCTGCAGCTGGGAGATGACATGATGGAGAAGGGAGTGTGGCCAGGACTGCCCAAAGGTTCATGTGGTGCATGCTGAGATGGACCCCAAATTTCAGACTGGCAAACAACCAGTCCAGGAAGGTGGAGGGAGGGCTTCTAGGAAGGAGAAATTATATTTTTATTTTCTTTTTTGTCTTTCTTGGGCAAATGTACTGTAGAACTTTAAAAAAATATATCTTACTTCTCTGTATGTATGTGCACTGCTTGCAAAAAGAACTTAGATAGGATCTTTTGATGTTGTTCTAATATATTTGTTTAGAGTGAGATATATGTGCATTATTAGCATACATTACTGTTGTTAGTTCACTAATCTAGACACGGAGCTTTTCTTTTATACAGATCCTTGCTATTTTTCTCAAGACAATTTACTGCCCCTATTACAAATCCTATTTAGTTAATCTTGTTAGTGTTGTTAATTCTTCCCTTCTAAAGAAATAATTTAGATCCGTCTTCATTCAGTCATGAGAAAACAAAACACAAAACAAAGCCCCTATAGCTAGAGAGTTTCATCTTTGTAGCTTACTTTAAAGCCTACCTTTCTCACATGACTCATTCGTCTCAGTGTTTACTGCAGCAGAGCATCTTTTAGTATATAGAGCAAATTTATTTATTTATTTATTTATTTATTTATTTTGTCTGTCACTGGTTTGTAAAGCTAGGAACTTTAGTTATGGATGGGAATGTTGTACCCACCCAGAAGAACAATATCATTTTCTACACTATGACAGTATTTCACCTTATTATTTTGAGGAACTGTCACTAGTGCTTTTTGTGAAAAGCTTTGAAATCTCAGAGAACAAGTGTTATATAAGAACTCAACCCTAAAATATACTGAAAATACTCTGGCCTTGATCCAGTAAAGCACTTAAACAGGTATTTAACTTAAAGTACATAGGAATTCCCTGGGGAATAAACATGTGCTTAAATCTAAGTACATACTTTGGTGCTTTGTTGGATCAAAACCAAACCACTTAAATCTTTGCAGGACTGAGCCCTCGGACTTTTTATTTTTATAGAGTATTTGTTTACTAAGTTTCATAAATCTGAGTAGATCATTCAGCTGAAATATAATGCTGTAGAATGCTTTAAAGTCTGTAGAGCCTGACCCTGCACTGTTTGACATCAGCAGTAGACTTTATTTTAGTGGAAGTCAGACCAAATCTTCATGGTTTGATGGATTGATGAGCAAATCCTGGTCATCTATCAGACAAATAATACCTGTAGTGAATGATAAGTCATCGCAGTTTGTGTCCTAAAGTTGTACTCAGACAGGAATATTTATTGATTATCCAAAGCATCCAGAAATGTTCCATGCATTTTACAAAGAAAAGCAGAGAGAAATGTTTTCCCAAGGTGTTTTCCATCTGTCTGTAGGGCAATCCAATAGGGGAGTACCACATGTAAACAAGGCTGGTGAGAAGGTAAGGGGAAGATGAGCTAGAAGCTTGCCCACACCTTAGGAGCAGAGTGAGCTCTGCAGAAGCACTTAGCACAGACAGCCTGTACAGTCCACCTAACTGCAGAAAAAAATGAGTTAACAGATTGCTGCTTTGAGGGAGAAAAAAAAAAAAGTAAAAAAAAAAAAAAAAGAAAAAAGTAAGCCTTCTTTGCCTGCTGCTTTCAAAGATGAGAAGGTAGAAAATATCGTAAAAGGCAATAGTTATTAGGAGCAAATAAACAAGCAAACAAAAGAGCAGGGAAGACTTCAGGGACACAGCAGAGCCAGACTGCAGATTTCTGTTTGTCTTTGAAAAGCAAAAATAAGAAAAACAAGAAAGCTCCCACTGGTAGGTTTTCCTACTGGGCCTTGACAGGAGTTCAATAAAAATCTTGTATTTACCCCACACCGAATGCCAGAGCTGTGTGTGCTGTCCTGGTAAATCATATCAGCATTGCTATAATGAAGTTCTAGGGTGTATTTTTAGCATGACATTAACTGTTGCAACTGTCCAGATATGCTGTGAGAACCTGCCAATAAACTTCTCATATCAGTATCAATACTTTGGCAATAGGAATTCTCCAGCATATTGTATATTGTTGCAAATAATTAATAACCAAAGTTTGCAAATAATGTGGCTTTGTTGTTGCTTTTCTTCTTTTTCCTAGCAGGCTTCATGTGTGGAAAACTACTGGTCTTTTCTCCTAGTAACAATTGTTTCTGCCTTGCACGGTAAAAGCTGCAGAGCTACTGGCAAAACTGAAAAGAAAACAAACAAACAAACAAAAAAAAAAACAAAAAAAAAAAAAAAACAAAAAAAAAAAAAAAGAAAACACCACCCTCAAACTACTTGGAAGAAGCTGAATCTAAAACAGAGTAGAATAAAATAAGGTGGCATGTGAGATATGTATATTTAAGAAAAAAAGAAATAAGTAACAAAATAAGGTAAGTATACATTGAGTATTAGGAAAGACCTGGTTTTCATTGAGGTCTGTTAAGGGAGAAATCTTGAGCATGCAGAAAATGTCACAGAATCCGTACTTGTAGTAGACCCTAAAAATGGTTACCTGAAACAAATGTGTTGTGGCTGGTAAACTGGACTCACGTACTGCTTCTTTTCATTTCCTGATTTATGGCTGCAATAATGCCATGCAATATTATCCCTAAGAGGGGGTTTAAAAAGCTCTTGAAACATTTTGTATGTTTTAAAAAATAACCAGTCGAGCCAAGTCAATCATCCCCTCCTGGATATGTATAAGAGAAATTATTTTGTTTGTGCTCTTTCTGTTTTTCACAGCTTTGAACACAATAATGTTTTTTATATATATAAAAATATATATATACATATATATATCAGTTAGATTTTCTGCAGATTTCCATGATAATGAGTGATCAATTTTTTTTAATTATTTTTTTTTATTATTTTTTTTTTTGCCAGTACATCAATAAGCAAATGCCAGAAGCATGGCAAGCATGATAAGCTACAGCAGTAGTGAATACCACTATGATTAATTGCATAACAGATCCCATAATGCCACTGTTATTTTGTTATTTTGCAAAGCATTCTCTGTTTGCTATGGACCTGATCCCTATGACAATTACATCGATGGCAAATCTTTTGCCAAACTGAGGGGACTTTACATCCTCCCTTTAACAGGATCAATGTGAGTTACTGCAGATTAATTGAACAAACCACACCAGATCTTCTTTAAAACTTCCACCAGCTTGGTTCTGCCACAATTCCACTACTTTCTTGCTTGTGTGACACCCCTTCTTCACCACTGAGACTCACGGGCCTCAAATTCACATGCTGATAAGTCTGTTAAGAAAGCAAACTGTTCTTCCTCCCTATATGAACAAAAAGCCTTTTCGACCTGTACATCAGTCATTTTCAGCCTAAACTTCAGTTTCTGAAGTGTGACTGAAATTTTTGGATGGAGGAGAAGCACAGTGGATGCTGAGTAGTGAGACACCATGCCCTGCTGGGACTTGGCAACATTTATTGTCAAGAGTTGACTCAAAAACAAACAAATAACAGCAAAAAACAGATGCTTAGTATATGCTAAACCAGTTCACAGCTGGTTAGCCCATCGGTGACATCTCATTTTTGGTTTTGGTTTATCCTTTGCAAATTTAAAATGTAATTGGGAGCTAGTTGGGCTTCTGCTAACATTATGAAGGTATACTAAGATTTGCTAATAGGTCTTTTAGGTGCAAGGCAATGGCCACTGTAATTTGAAAAAGTGTACAGAGAAGAAGCAGAAGGCATTGTGAAGAATGCTATGGATTTCCTTAGTTCATGGCTAATGCCATGAACTGATTTGACTGTATTGAGCAATTTGTGGCTCCTTTTTAAGTCTAAAATAGACAAACTGTTCTGATAAGACGGGCAGGTTCCTCTTAAAACAGAAAGGACAGAAATACAGAAAACCTTCCAGAAACCTGACCTGCTTTGCTTCAGCTCACTGGACACCACGTATCTCGGAGGATACCACTGACATCATGTATCAAAGTTGCTTTGGAGCCTCCTTGCCCATACAGCATGGATATTTGGAGGGCACCGAGAGAAGAGCTCTCCCCAAACAGGTGAGAGCTTTCAAAACTCCCAGCCTGCAGCTGTGGAGCATGGTGGCTGGCAGCACAAATGTGTGAAGGGAGCACTGACTGTGGTAGGGACTGCACTGAGGTGTTACTCAATTTTTACTGTGGTAGTATTGGAGATTTTTCCCTTTCCTGGTTTCAATTTATTTTCATATTTAAATGTCTCTGCTTGGCTTTCCTTTAAATGGTGTTTGTTTTGTGTGTATGTGTTTTTTGTGTTTTGTTTTCTTTTGAACTATAATAATAGCCAGTGATGATCCATTTGAAATACAGTAATTAGTGAATAGGAATGTGACTTTTTGTTCATGGTAAGGAAACTCGTGGTCTTCAGATAAAATCTCAGTTTAAAACCAGTGACTAATGGCTAAATGTGAGTTCAGGCTCAGCATAAGGTGGGAAGCCTTTGAAATTGTAGTTGGTTCACTCAGAGCTGTCCCTCGAGAGCCATAAACCATACCAAAATGACCAGATGTGATTTCAAAGTCAAGTTCCTGTAGTAAACAGACTATGTAAAACTAAATAAACTGCTTTGTACTCAAAGTGGTGCGAGGGTGGAGACGTACAGCACTCTTACAGCAGACATGCACCTCTATCAAGTTTCAGTGCCCCCTCTCTGACCTTGCAGAACTGGGGAGGCTCTTCACATGGCCAGGCTAGGACCCACCTTTGGTGAACCTACCTGAACTACTCCTATACTGGCTATATGCAGCAAATGCTGTACCCTTAATCTGGGATTTGCTGGTCCTTTCTGATTTAAGCTCTCTGCCCTCCCTACATTATATATGGGGACACAGCACCCTGAAACCAAAATTTGCATCTATTCGCTGTGTCTTCTCTCCACAAGGGCCAAAATAAAGGAATGGTTGCAACACAAAGCATGATAGCTAAACATTCATTGCTTGAAATTTCTGAATCTTCTCATCTGTTATTTTAATTTTTATCTGCTTTCATTGGCAACAGATATAGAACATCCAGAAAACAGTACGCAGCTTGCTAACCAGGAATCTCAGTGGCTGTTACATGGAAAAATAAAAAAATCAAAAGCATTAGCATCATGTTGTATCTCATTCTTGGTCTGGTATTCAGAGAAATAAATGGAACTGTCTGCTTTTAACAATCTTTCTTGTAGAGATTTGAATGTTTGCCTCAGTGCCTTGCAGTGAAAAGGATGGGGTGGTGGCAAGTAGTGATCCTACACCCAGACTTGTGGGGAACACAGAGTTTCTGTGGTTTTGTTACACAATGTATCTACAAGGTGCAACAGAGAGCACAAAGTGAAAAAATGAAGGTGTAATAGAATGAGACTTCTTATGAGTAGATCATATGTTCCAGAGGAAAATGGCTTTGACTTGTTCAGCAGAAGGATCTGGACTTTTCAGCTCAGCTTCTTCCAAGAGTAAATGTTGGCTGTTTCCCATCAACCTCAGATTATCGTGTAAGTAATACCACGACACTGTTGATAAATTCTACAGATTTATGACATTATAACCATTCTTTTTACTTAAAATAGGGATTCATTCTCTCCTTTACAAGTGAGAAATAAAACATATCCTCCCCCTGTGCTATTACTCTTTTGCAAACTGAATGTGTTTTCTGCAATTTTACAATCCAAACTGCTACGTACTTTAAGAATAAAAATTAATGAAAATCGAACCCTCTTAAGAAATTTAGTGTCTGTGTCAAACTATATTCCTATCCCCAGTGAGCTAAGTAGTGAAATAACACAGATGCAACAAGCTTTCCATATGGCTACACTTATTGAGAGACGGTGCATATGCCAAATACAATGAATTTTTATAATTATTTACAGAAAAAAAGAACTGTACCCCCCTTTCCTGTTCATTAATTTCATGTGTTGTGCCCCATAGGTGATGTGTCATTGCAGTTGTGCCTCTCATGTCCTACCTTGTCCACACTGCAGCTGACTCTTGTCCTATCCTAATGGATACACCTAAAATATGTGTGTAGTCCTCTTTGGTAGAGTTCCTTCAATTCCCACAATGCTTCCTATGGTGTGGGTTTTATTACCTTGCCATTATGTTCAATGTTTGCTTGCTGGCCCTGACAACAGAAGCAGAAGGTTCAGGTACCACTGTCAGTGCTAACTTTGCACATCAGTTTATGATATGTTGCAGCTTATCCATGTTTAAGTTAGAAGAAATAATTGGAAAAACGACAGAGGAAAACAGCAAGTCTGTACCTCATTAAGTCTTTTTTGAGGTTTTCTATAGGTCTCAGATTCATACTCTTAACAAATATCTTCAGCACTGCAGCAAATATAACATTGCAGGGGATAGTTAGCCCTTCGCAGATTTCCATTGTATGGGACAAGTCAAAGTTTTTGTATTTGATTTTCTGTCACAATAACCAAAGTCAAAATACAGAAATATTTATCGGTTTAAAAGTATAATGATTTTCAAATGTGAAACATCAAGGCAGCTAATTTTTAACATGTTCTGTTTTAGAACATTTCTTTGCATCCTCTGAACCCAGCATGTTGCCCTATAGGACATGACCTTTGTTGTCTTCCTGCCACACATCTTGCCTGGTGAGCTGCTGTCTTGCCTTCAGCCTCACAGAATCACAGGATTGTTTAGGTTGGAAGGGACCTTAAAGCCCACCCAGTTCCAACCCCTTGCCATGGGCAGGGACACCTCCCACTAGACCCAGAGCCCAAAGCCCCATCCAGCCTGGCCTTGAGCACCTCCAGGGATGGGGCATCCACAACTACAACCTCTTCATGGCCTCACCTCTGCCATACATCCTGGGCAGGGAGGGTTGACACCAACACCAGTGCGATGGGGGCTGGTCACATCATGGCTCCACAACAGCAAATTGAATAAAGGCAGAAACAGGATTATGACTAAGGGATTTTGAAGTACCTAAGGTGGAGAGCAAGATTTACATTGAAAAGAAGTCATTTCGATTTTCCTGTTAGAAATATCTAATGAATACATACTTCTTCTAATAGAAAATGTCAGTGAGTTCCCTCCTTCCTACAGGAAGTCTTTAATGTACAATTTTTACTAGTTTTTTTACATCGTTTAGCACAATAAGAAATCAGTTATACAAAAAAGAATAAAAATATAGGTTTTGAATGCCAAAGTATATTTGGATATTTATATTTATTTGGATATTTATATATATTTTGACATTTATATATATTTATTTGGGTATTTTTATTTTGATATTATGATTAGTTTCTTCTTTTTACTCGCAAATATTGTGAGATTATTTATGTTTATCTGAATGTTTCAGAAATGATAGGGGCAGAGGAGGCTATTTAGTAGTTATAGCTAATAGAAATAGCAGAAAAAGTGTTTGTTATTTATATTAATACCTGTGCAAATCTAAGTATTCTGGTGATCCAGGCAGAGCTGAGGCAATACCTTTACATTTAACCAACCAGTAAATCATTAAACTACTGAACAGATTATGTAACACAGAGATTTCACTGACATGCCATTGTCAGATCTGCTATTTTATGATAGTACAGAATAGAAAATAAGTTAGCAGAAATCATAGTCAGTTTCTGAATGAATAATGTATGGGCTATTTTCTCAATGTTTGTCATTAGCAAGTTCTGACTACCCCTGACTACCTACTGGTTTTATGACATTTTAAGAGCCAAGATTTCAAAAAATAGCTATTATATAATGCAGTCTGCCATTAACATTATCAGAAGATTTATCACTCCTGAATTGTCTGAGACTGAAGGAAAAATCAACATAAAGCACATGAAGCACATAAAATCTGGAGTAACTCCTTCAGTTTGTATAACTTTATGGACTTAAGAAACTCCTTCTGTGAGGTGGTTCTATGGTGAATTTGCATTCCAGGTAGGATAGCTAAATAAATATAGTCACAATGGTCTCTGCTTAAGAGTACTTAGTTATACAGTTAAAAAACAAACAAACAAACAAACAAAAAACCATCACCACCACCACCAAAACCCATTTTTCAATTACCTTAAGACTTATTAAAAATAAATAGCTCACTGCAATTTAGCCAGTTATCTTTCATTGGGCTGGACTCCTAGCTGATGTAAGTGGTCAGAGGGCCATTGAACTCCAGACAGAAATGGATTCAAATTTAAGGCATGAAAAATTGGATGCTGGGTTTTTGGTCCAAGCCCAAATCTAAATTAAATGAAAGTGCTTATCGTTAAAACACCAATTCAAAAGCCTTTTAAACATCCCTTTTAAAGCCTTTTAACATGTGCTGTGACCCTCAAAAGCACTTCATTTTAAATACACATTTAAGATCTATTGCTACCAAATTGGCACGTTTTGCAACCTGTTATGTACTTTTCAAACATTAAATCATTTTAGCATTGCTATCACTTCAATAATGTGAACCCATTGCACTAATGCTCTGCCCCTCTGTTGCATGCATCAGATGCAAAGGAAATGAATCTCTACGAAGTTATATGGAGCCCCACTTTATGGGGTACTGGCAGTGAGGGCAGCCACGTAAGCATGGGTGGATTGGGCTGTTCCTCTGGACGCATCAAGAGTAATGAGGGTAAGAGGGAGAGGGCTGAGAAGGGAGGTAAATGTTTGGGTTGCTAGAAGTAGCTCCCAGCTGCCCTCCTTAGCTCAACTTGCCCTGCCAATTTTGCATCAGTGGAACATCAGTTTTAAACCATCATCTCTGCTTCGTTCTCATCGTTGCTCCTCGCTGTGCTATTTTGGATAATATCTTTTGTCCTTATTGTGTGTTGTTCTGTAACGAGCCTTCTGTGGATTTGTGGTAATGCAGATAACAAAGAAGCAAGCTGCTGGCGAAATGTAAAAGAAGTCTTTTTCTGGCTATTTTCCACATAAGCTTGGTATTACTGCCCAAATAAATGGACAGTAGCGCAGTTAGATGCTATCTCATACATGACAGCACACCTTGCTGCTCCTGCTTTGTGTTCATGGCAAAGATTTCAATAAGATCCAGAGGCACTGTGATGTGCCATGGTCCTTTTTTTGGGGGAATGACTGCCATAAGATATTAAGGTCAGTTCATGGGCTAAATGTGAGAAACAGTGGTAGAACTCACCTAACTAAATGTGCACATCTGCCTTTAAGCAGGTCATCCCTGACTGCCTTCATGTTCAGTGAAAAGAAACAGGCACACCCAGAGCAGTTCTTATTGTCCTTAAGGGGGCATCCAACATAAAACAGATAAATTATGGCCACAAGTGCTCATTTTCCACTGCTGGCTGTACGGGATAGTGACTTAGATATACATGTCAGTACTGCAGGCAACTGAAATTACACACACAACACAGCTGTCCAGGAAAAGAACTAACTTCTGCTAGTTTATTGGCACTTTCCAGACGATTTTGCAGTCATTTTCCAATTTGTGACTAATCCCAAACCCCTTTTCCCAAAAATATCATAAAAGACATGAGATGGTGCAATATCTTTTCCTGGAAATACCGAGTTATAGTGGTTTGTTTTTTTGAGACAAAATATCCTGCAAGGACTTCTGGAAGACACTGATTACATTTGACTTCTTTGTTATTTTTGGTTATATTGCTGCTCCTATCAAGTAGCAGTGAATGAGCGAGCCATGCTAGCTTTTCCATCTGTATTTTGCACATGAGTCTGACACTGATTAGCTGAGGAAAATGGGGCTTCCAGGTGTCCAGGCCAGACGGATTCCTGGGTTGCCCATGTTCTGGAAAGATGACTAGGAGCTTTAAAGCTGTAAGGTCTCTAGCCTTGGGACAGTCCATAGGACAGCATGGTCCTGGAAACAGAGGACTGCTGCTGAGAAAGAAGTCTGATATTTGGGCATAAGCAGATGTAGTTGTTCTTTTTTCTAAACTAAACATTTATTTTCTGAAGAGTGTCAGTTGTCTTACAACTGGTCCTCTGAAATCAGCCAAGAGGAGACAAGTTTATGTCAAGGATGGGGACAATGTGGTTGGCAGTGTAGTGCATTGCTCGTTTGTCAGATTGAACCTGCAAAAGGCGATTTTGCACAAGGAATTTGAAGTTTGATAGAAACAGAAGAAATAGATTGCATAAAAGATGAATTTTAACAAGTTTATTTTTACAGATATTGTAGTGATGCTTTGGCTGGTAAAGAAAACCCAGATTTAACACGTGTCTGCAAGTCACATGGATACTGCAAAAATATAGAAACAAAAAAAAATTACAAACCAAAGTGGCAACATGCTTGAGCAGGATGTGTTGTGTATTTTTGCTTCTTCAAGCTAAATACGCACTTTGAGCATTCCCTTATGCTGAGAGGCAGCATGTGGTGAAGGAATGCCCTCCAGAGCACTGGAAGATGATGTATCGTCAAAAAAGAAGTAGCAAACTATTTATAAAATCCCCAGCTTTTCTTGAAGTGTTGGTGAAACTGCAAATTTGCAAGGATTTCCAGAAATGGCATGTTTTTTAGCGCACAATCACCAGCAGAGTGGCAATACTTCAGAAATCGCATATGATGCTTTAGTGAGAGATTTTTTGACTTTCTGGATAACAGTAAATGGAAAAGCTGCCTGTTTCTCAGCTGTGATTAGGTGTTTTTTTTTTTTTTTTTTTTTTTTTTTTTTTATTAAAAAATGCAGTAAATCATTGCTTCAGGTTGCTGAGGAAAACAGCAGGTCGTATCGGTTCACAGAGAACAGACAATTTCATGGAAGGAAAGCCAGAGGATTCCTAACTACACAGAAACCATCAGCCTAAGGAGGTGCTTGGAGATGAAAACAATTGGAAGGTGGGAGCCTATTAGGAAGAAATATTGTACGTGCTTGTCTCGTTTTCATGATAAGCTCAGGTGTTTGCTGAAAAACCTTTCCGAATGCTGAGTTGTTTGCAACACATTCTCAATATTTCTTATCTCATACTTACAGCATTTGGTGTACTAACACCAGGGGATTCTGCCACCTTTAACAAAGTTAGTGATAATTTGACAAGTATTTACAAACTCACAACAGAATATATGAATAATATATATGTGGCTAAGAAGGATCAGAACCAAGGACTTATATGTGACCACAACAGCAGGTTTTCCTGGGTGCTCCCATAATCCTGTGGCACATCATGCTATTAGGCACATCCTAAACAAAGGGGCGTTGCTTAGATGATGGTTCAAAGTAACAGCAATCAAACAAAATGCTACGTAGTCCTTTAGTTTCTACCTTAAAGTCTACAAATATTAATATTATTTGCACAAAAGTAAAATTAGGGCAATCATACTCTCGATAGATAAGATGAAGTAATTGGAAACATGACGGAGTCATGATGCAAGGTCCCCTCTTATTGATGAAAACTGTAGATGGTACTGTCTAAAAGCGTGGTGTGTTAAAGGAAGTGATGAATATCATCCACACACTTTTAAAAACAACTTCAGATATTGAAAGACTTAGAGCCAAGGTGGTATTTAAATCTGTCAGAAAACAGAAAGTAATTTTCACCTCAAAATTGCAAAAAAACATCCTGGCAAAGAGAGATAATAACAGTATATTATCAGGAAAGGACAGCAGCCATTCCATAAGCTCAGTGCCCTGGTTTTGTGTGTAGTGTATGTCTGCTGCATAGAGTGTGAAGTGTGAATTAACTCACTTTATTTAAAAAACGAAACAAAACCAAAACAAAACCAGAAAAAAAAATATATATATATGATTTCCTCTCTCTAGGCACATCAGGCTGCTGAATATGCTTCAGTTTTACAGAGACTTTGCAGGTGACTTTGAACATTAAAGGATAATGTTGGCGGTCTTGGGGAATTGTAAAGTATCCAACTCTGACAATGCGTTACAAACAGAATATATGATTTTGCAAGCATTTAGTCAACCTACGGCTTTCTTGGGATGGTGAAAGCTACATCAAACTATCATGCAATTTTTATTTTGCCTCTTTTGCAGACTCCAAACTGAAGTGATAAATAGGCAAACATCAAGGTGTTATGTTCAAAAGTGAAGCTAATTACTATTTAATAACTAATCTCAGTATGATATGCTTAAATATAGTTCTAGCATACGAAGTGCTGTAGACTAACATATCACATGAAATAAGGTGTCCTCCAGCACTGCCTTTGATTATGGAAGCTTTCTGAATTTATGTTTGTTGCTTCGATATCTAATTAATGAAAAATTGTAATGCATAGTAAACGTTCATATATATATCTAGATTCTGGCTTTGGGATTTTAGTAGAGGATCCAGCAAACTTGAGGACCCAGGGGTTTTATCCTGTTGCTGCTGGCTGACTGTACCTGCTGCACCCCAGGTCTGGCCAGCTAGAGAGACATATGAAACAGCAGCCTTGTTAACGTGTCACCAGCTCCTTTAACCTCCTTTCCCCCACCATTTTCTCATGTGTTTTCCTCTCTTATCCAGTTTGATCCCTTCCTTTCCCCACATTTGGTCCATGGCCAAATCATAAATTTCACGAATTATCACAATCTCTGAAAAAAAAAAAAAAAAAGTTATTAAGTTTTAAATACTACTCAAATTATTCTTGCCCTGCATCCAACAGCAAGACCGCCCCTCTAGGCATTAACTTCCTTTATTTTGCATGGCTTTGTGGGAGAGAGTTTCCTGCTGGCAGTTTTCCACCAAGGATGACAGCTGAATTGTTCCCTTGGGGAGCAGCTGAAGTGGTGGGCTCTGTCTCTGCTGGGTGGCTTGCAGGGGGTCCCTGTCCCTTTAATCAAATAATCTAGAAAATTTAAATAAAAATTTGTGCCAACTTTTTCCAAGCCAGTTTTGACAAACTTAATACCCCAGCATGAGAAACATAACTCCTCCATCTGTAATGGACTGTGAATGTGCCAGGGAGATCGATCATTGAACTGGGTAGGCTGGATGCCTTGGATGCAACATCTCTCTGAGGTGTAATTCCCCTTCTGGACTCCAGGCAGTAAAACAGGTCTCAAGTTGCAAAGAAATCACAGGATCACTGAATGGTTGGGGCTGGCAGGGCCCCCTGGAGGCCCCTGGTGCCAGCCCTGCCCAAGCAGGGACACCCAGAGCAGGCTGCCCAGGTCCACGTCCAGGCGGCTTTTGGAGATCCCCAAGGAGGAGACCCCACAGCCTCTCTGGGCAGCCTGTGCCAGGGCTAGGTCACCTGCAGAGTAAAGTGCTTCGTGATTGAAGGCCAAAGTTTCAACTCCACGCCCCATCCTGATGTGTGGGGTCCGGGATGTGAAACATGCAAAACTGCACATTTTTGAATACGAAAGGCTTTTTTTTTTTTTTTTCCCTGCAAAAGTCAGTAGTTGCTCCCATCTTCTCAATTACTATTTCCAGTCTGATTTTATTATGCAACTTGAAGAAGTTTTTGCATCACATTTCCAATTTTAGCTTTTCAATTGGACTTGCATCTGAATCATGCAGAACATGAGGAATAGTAATTCTGCCATTTTTCTTTGCTTTCCAATGCACACGCTGTTCAGAGCTGCTGTAAGCTGACATTATGATAATATTGATTCATTGTGCAAAAAGAAGAGCAATGGAAAACAACTATGGGAACCTCAATCTCTATTAGAGATTGTGTTGAATGAACAAGTATAAAACAGATAAAAGTGAAACTATTTTCCAGTTATATTTGAATGCCTTTCAAGCCTAACCAAGTATTAGATGTGCATCCTTCACTCATATTGTATAAGGTTTCTGTGATATGGTATCATTTGAAGAACCTAGTAAGTGACAGTAATATTTAAAAAATTGCCGTACAAATATCCAATCAGCCCAGGTGCTGTAAATACATGGGCAAATCAGGAACATTAAGTTGTGCATTCTCCTCTGGACTGGTGAATCCACCCTTCTGTGCATTCACATTTCCATGCTGAAGATGTATTGATGAAGTGTCAGGGGGTCTGCAGAGCTTCAAATAATTGTAAACTGCATGTAAATCATTAAACAACCATTGAGTTCCTCCAAAACCAAAAACTTTTACAGCATGTCCTGCCATGGGGCATTGACCAAGGCCACAACTCAGTGTAGGGAGGGAGGCCAGGGGGTTCCTTGACATCTAGAATTTTCTGGTAGCTGGAGAAAGCACCATAGGGAGTCCTCTCTCCCTTTCTGTCCCTTCCTGCCCCTTTCTGATCTCCATTATTGACTGTGCCAGTAACACTTTTGCAGCCAGACTTGAACACCAGCATGCAGGTTTGCAGCAGGTTTCCCTGAGAGGCATTTCCAGGGAAGCCACAGATGCCTGGGAGGAGCATCACATCACCAGTGGGAACAAAGCAAAGAGTGAACTGCACATAGCAGGTAGGGCTGTAAATCCTACAAATAATTACTGGGGGGATCACCACTGAAATATGGACGAGCAGTGGTTTGTGAACAGTTTAATCCTCAACTGATGACAATCAGAAGCAAGCTTTCATGCTTAAGAAAGTAATCAGAGTAAGATGTAAAATATAGGCAAATGTGGAAATAAAAATTAAATAAGGAAAAAGTGAGGAAAAGTTTAATTGTTATTTTAGATTTTTCTAGTCAGCTAGACTTTTCTAGTATCCAAATCAGAGCTAGACTGCCAGATAGCTTGGAAAGCAGAAACTTGTAATTCTGTTACGAGATGACATAAATTTATGACAGGTAGGAATATAATGAAAATTACAGTCATTTTCCAACACACACATGAGGAATAGGTTCGGCTGATAAAGCAGAGACCAACATCAGTCTAAGATAATTTATTCTTTACTGCTACAAATGCCACTTTCTTGACTGCAGGTATCCATATTGTTCCCAGAAACAGTGGGACTAGCAAACAGCAACCAAACAGAATAAAAATCCCTATCAATAAAGTGATTAGCTTCATCACATCATGAGATCATACAATGTTCTTCCAGAAAAGGAAGAAAATATGAACAACGTTTTTCCAAGCAAAGAATTTGAGATCTCTCAACTGTATTTTCCAGTCTTTTTCTGTAGGGACTGTTAATCTCTTTGATGTCACTCTTCCCATTACAGCCCCTTTCAAGCTTCAGAAATATTTAATGGCTGAATACCACAGAATCTTTCCAGGATTTTTTTTATTAAATAAATATGCTGTGACTGAGTTCATTTTCTGTAGGTGTACTTACATAAAAAATTAATAGCAGAAATCTTTTTGAGTCACTCAACTTCAACATCAGTTCAAAATATCCACAGAAAATGCCTTTTTAGATTATAAGAATTTGCCCATGGTGTTTGGTCCAAAGTATCCTACTCACCCAATAAATCAAGAGGAAAAAGCTATATAGTTTTCCTTATAGGACTGCCCCATGATATCTTCGAATGCATCCAGTTCCCTTACACCTTGTAAAAGCATCGGGGCAGCAGAAAGTCCTACAGTCACATCCAGCCAGAGGAGAGGTTACCTCCACCACCAGCGTCCCATACAAACACCAATGACGCATGCTGGCAGCAAGTGGTATGCCTCTTTGTTGCATGCCCTGGATCTGTGGTCCAGGAATTACTTACATGGTATTTAGTAGGTAATTAAATGATGTAATTAAAGTGGCATGGTCCACTGGGCAGCCCTAGGGATGATGTTACCTGAGCCACCTCCCTTCCCTGGAAGGAGGGATCTGGATGCTACAGAGATCTACTACCTGCCTGCAGCACCAAGTGCAGAGAAGCCACTATTAGATGAAGGTGGTGGCTTGGACTCAGGGGCAAATAGGGACAGAGGGAAAGGGAGGCTGAGTAGGGAGGCCATGTAAGGATCAGGTTGGTGACACCAAGAAGGCTGTCTGCCAGCAGGACTTGCAACATGTAGATGTGGTTCTTATCCCTGCCAAGATTCAGCCACCACCAAGTACCTGTTCTCCACAAAGTCCCCAAAAATCTAAATATTGGAGGGGAAGGGGGGTCTGAGTTACCCACTTCACATACAAGTCTACATACTAACAGGCACTCAAAGGCATGTTGGGCAGCCTTACTCCACGAGGAAGTGATTTCACTGGGACTGATTCTCCTTTGTGAAACATCACAAATCCTCCCCATAGGTGGAAGTATTTATTTTGAGGCATTACTGTAAGAGTGGTGAAGATAGTCTCAACACAACCAAGGCTTATCCCAGAAGGAAAACACACTGTAGGGAGATTATCAGGTGATGAGCACCAAATGAGAAGGTTGCTGAAGAACTTGTAATTGGATATGAGAAAATGCCTGTTCCCCGTGGTGTCTGCTGGAGCTAAACATAAGCTAGTTCCCCTTGTCATGGCCAGTCTGTGGCTGGGTGATGCTCTAGTACAAATTGAGTTAGAAATGCTATTCACATTTCTTTCCTCCAGCTGAATCTGTGCTTCAATTACCTCCCACTTCACTCTTATAATTTGCAACAAATTTGTAGCAGTTCCAAATGATTATGGCCAATTTCCCAGCTGGCAATTTCAATAATAAACAGAATTAGATATTTTATTTACCTCAGTCAGGTTTAGATTTCCCATACATGCTTAAATCTTTGACAACTGTTTCTACACAAGCCTGATTTGAAGGAATGGAAGTGACAGGTGGCAGTAGCAATCATTTCTACTTCTATGAGGTTTCCCACAGCTCTAAATAGTTTCGATTAATGTCTGTGCTTCTCACTTTCTATCCATCATCACTCATGTATCAGAGAGATCTGACTGTTCAGATAAGTAAACAACTCTTCCCTTCTCAGTCTAGTTCAAGTGTAGATATCTCTTATTTCTAGAATAGTAAAAATAAGTCATTTGATGGACAAGGACATTGGGTTCTTACTTAGTTTTATGTATGCTGTTCGTCCTAACACTTTATGTTTAGTCTTCCTCAGGGACAACTCCCACAAGATCTTCAACAGAAAATATTTTTTAATAAATGTTCTGATAAAACGAAAACAAAACAAAACAAACAAACAAACAAACAAAAAACACAATTTATTTTCCCCCTTCCTCTCCAGGTCACACATACTCCTTACGGAGTGTACCACAGGCAAAATTATTTCAGCTGCTGTAGTTGGAAACAGGCTATATGGTTTTCAAATAACATGCTGAGGTGTTATCATAAAATCCATTCATAAATAGGCAGGAAAACCTACTAAATGTAGTTGTCCTGGTTTCAGTTAGCACAGAATTAATTTTCTTCCTAGTAGCTGGTGGAATGCTGTGTTTTGGCTTAGAATGAGAAGAGTGCTGATAACACCCCAATGCTTTAATTGTTGCAGAGCAGTGCTTATACTAAGCCAAGGACATCTCAGCCTTTGCTCTGTCCTGCCAACGGGCAGGCTGGGGGGTGCAGTAAGAGCTGGGAGGGGACAGACCCAGGACAGGTGACCCAAACTAGCCAAAGGGGTATTCCATACCATCTGACGTCATGCTAAACAATATATAGGGGTGGCTAGCCGGGGGGAGGGGGCCGGACTGCTCGGGGTTAGGCTGGGCATCGGTCAGCGGGTGGTGAGCAATTGCATTGTGCATCACTTGTTTGTACATACTATTATTACTTTCGTATTATCACCATTGTATCATCATTATTATTATTATTATTATTATTTTCCTGTCTTATTAAACTGTCTTTATCTCAACTCACGGGCTTCACTTTCCATTTCTCTCCCCCGTCCCAGAGAGGGAGGGGGGAGGGTGAGCGAACGGCTGCGTGGTGTTTAGCTGCCAGCCGGGTTAAACCACGACAGTAGTAGACAACTACTTGGACCTATTGATTTTAAAACTAATCTTTTAGCAAAGAATACAGTGTTCCTCAGCTGTACACTTCATGCACTCTGTTTCTCATATTTGACTATCATAAGACCTTGACAAGGTGTTTGGAGACTCTAATCTAATGTATTAAAAATGTTGGTTCTTCTTCAGTGGAAGGATTTCATAATTAGAAAGCGTTATAGCAGTCAGTGAACTTTATTATGTTCAGAAGAATTCCATATTTTGCTCCAACATCTGCCTCCAGAAATAATAATCATCTGGCAGCCCACACAGCTTACCACATGTGGTGGGAAGAAGCAGTACCCATTTTGATGGGACTCACAGCTTGTTAACTAGGTTCCTTCTGCAGTCCATCAATTCCGTCCATAAATCTGTAACTCCGATATGTCTAGGATGGGATTAATTGTTTTCTGGAGATGTTAATCTCACTCTCTCCCTTTTCCTTCTTTGTTGAGCAGAGGTAGACCTAAGGACTAGCTTAAAACACTTAAATATATCTATATCTATATATTTATATTTATATAGCAAAGACTAAGCAAGGTATGTAAATATAAGGTTTTACTTTTCTCACGCATTCTTCAGAAAGCCTGTGATTTCTGTAACCTGGGAGCATCCTTTGACGTTACCAGCTTTTATGTACAATCTTAGACAAAGACAGTAGCTCACTGATATTTCTGGTTTCCCCT
The DNA here is from genome assembly GCF_965140915.1 of Aythya marila. Classification (NCBI taxonomy): domain Eukaryota; kingdom Metazoa; phylum Chordata; class Aves; order Anseriformes; family Anatidae; genus Aythya; species Aythya marila. The sequence goes on along the minus strand of NC_139042.1, from coordinate 22,867,255 downwards.
AAACCAGTTGGTCTGGGATTCAGCTGTAGTGTAAGCCACCTAAATCTGTGTGTCTCTACAATGGGTTTACATGTGACCATGCTACAATCACAGCGAGGGGAGATCTGGTTCTTGCTGTTGGTGGAGTCGAGACAAACAAGGATGTTTTCCTCAGAAGCACATCCTGAGCTGGTGACAGCATACTGTAGCAACTGGCCAAACCTTTTTACTGTTGTTTTCACTCTATAAATCAATTTTAATTTAGAAAGGAAAACAAACAAAAAAAATCTGAGAAAAATATCTAAAACAGCTGGAAGGGACTTTAATACCAAAAGGCCATGAAAACCTGAGGTTATTTTAAGGGAGGTTCAAAAGAACCATGTGCTTTTGTAATAGGTGTAATAAATTTAATAAATTTAATTCACAAGCATTTTAAAGCATTTAGTGTAGAAAGTAGAAAAACCTCAATGAAACTAGTGACATATCTGCTAGGAAGAAAGAGCAGATATCTGTGTTACAGGTCCAGGTGGCAGACTGTTTCCCAGGCCGGGATGTACCTATAAATACCTGTCTGTCAGTGGCAAGCTGCTGGAAGTGGTTGGCACAGCAGATAGTATCAAACCAACAGGCTGTGGAGCTTTCATATTGGTCAAGCAAGCGCCAATCTCTGCTGACACCAACAGAGTCTCAGCCCCACTGGAAAGATGTCTCAGCCCCATTTTCTCTTCTGCCCAAGATGTGGCTGCTCTGTACAGGCAGGGAGGTGAGATCTGGTTTGCCTGCACCCTGCAGGGCTCACTGCGTGCCAGAGAGGGGAAACTTTTCCAGCAGAATTGGAGAAATCCACTTTGACAAGGTGCAAATTCATCTACTTGTCTCTGCCACCGAGCTAACACAGCTGCTGACACAGTAATTGCCTATTGATGATCAGACACACAGCTGAGGTGAGAGTAAAGTCTGTAGAAAAGATTATTTGTCTGGTGGCTGAGACAAAAAAGCTCCAGATTTGAGACAACGTGATTAAAATTGAATATTTGTTAGGAGCTGCAGTGACTGCTGCTGAAAAACACCATCTCACCATTGGATGTCGGAGAGATGCAGCCTGGTATTGACACGTACTGGCAGTCACTGAGGGCAGGGGTAAAGAGACCTTTGCTCTATTACTCAGTGGGTTTGGACTGAGAAATTCTAGCTACTTGCAATAGTGACTTTCTGTCAATAGATTTTTATACTACTTTTAACAGGTAACTGAGCTAGCTGTAAGAGCTCAGTACCAAACACACCAAGTTGAAGAAGACTCGGTTCAATAAAATGCCAATGGAAGGTATCTCCAAAAGCCAACCCAGGCCACAGGGAGCATAAAAAAACTCCCAGGATGCCTTCCCTGATGCCAAACGTAGCCCTGATGCCTCAACGAAATGCTTAAAATAAGTGGCAGAAATATATAATGCAATGCTCCAGTTAGGGAAGGATACAAGTGGCTTGTGCAGCAAATAATTCCAGCAATATACTGAGCAATTAGTTGGTCGGCCTTTCTGTCTATTTCCTTTCTGAATTTTATGTGTAAAATCTCTTTTTCCTGGAATCAAAAGAGCTTCCTGGCTCCTGCAATGTCACCATTTTATAGCCAACTCATCACCTTGTCCATCCTCCTCCCTGACCCTTGTCATCGCTGTTCAATGCCCACACCTGGCTCCCTCAAAGCTTCATGCATGCACAAACCAGCTACTTCTTTCTACTCAGTCCATTCCTGATTCAGGTAAAGGTCCATTTTTGTTCATTAACCTTACATGTAATACATGTGATTTTAAACATTCTCCTGGGTATGCATGATAATAGCTTTACTTGAGTAAAGCTCAGCAGCAATTTTGCTTTGTCAACATTGAAAAGGAAAAAAAAATGGTGTAAGTAGATAAATGCTGCTGACTGCCTTACACACTAAAGTTCATACATGATGTTTTCAGTCTATGGTCCAATACATAGTAAATTATAATTATCTTTCTTTAAATTAATAAAAAAATAAGGATAACTTCAAAGAAGGAGTGATGGAGCATACCAGCTAAGGACTTAACTCCCAGAAAGTTGTAACTCCTAATTTTTCACTAAAATTCAGCTGTGGAATGAGTTATGGAAGAACAGCATGTTTGAAACTAGGTATAGCCAATTACTTTCATTTCAGCAAGGTTTCTTGGTTTGCAAGAAATGTCCTAAGTTACTACATTATTGCAAAAATCAAGGATTCACTGTTGTGGCAATAACACTTCAAAAATAGCTCCTAGTGGTTTTATTAGGATAGCTTGAACCTGGAATCAAAGTTTTATGTTATTCATCTTGTCGATACAATACCTTTTACTTGTATGGAGTGAGATGAACCAAGTCAGACTTTCTATCTCAAAGAAAATGCAGTTAGAAAAGGCAGTTATTGTCAAATTCTACCCATGATCCTCAGTGAAAAGCTTCTTTGTAGAATAAGTGTCACGAGCTGCACGTGACATTTTCTTCTCTTTGGAAATGCACATAGTTAGGCAGCAGGACATCCTCATTGTGTTGAAAGCTTTTATCTTCAAGAGATCTTTTCAACATGCTGGTCCTGAAGGCTTTGCTAACAATAGCTGACAAATGTAGACTTGGGCTCCATCACCTTGCAGAAGCTTACTAGAAGAACTGGAAAATTACTGGAAGAATTCTCTTCCACATAAAATTCCACTTTTCTTCTTGGAAGGTTTTAGATGGTTTTCTTCTATGTCTGGACACAAAGTTGAAATGTCTGTTTCCACAGAAAGAAAATTCAAAAACATTTTCATTTGGGCGTAGCATTTGTTTTTGTAACATGAAAACCTTACACTTTGAAAAAGTTGGATCAGAATAGTATCATCTTATACAATATTAAACACAATGTACTTAAAATATTATATAAGCACAGAAATACATAATATATATAGATAAACACATGTATATAATATCAAACACAATGTACTTAAAATTATATTTAACTATGTAAGTATATAATATGTACAGATAAATTAACACTAAAGACAAAAATTGATATTGCATTTTGAACAAAAGTAGGGCAAATTATTATATTTCTTTCCCCCCCCCCTTCTTTTTTCACATTAAATTACTTCTGCAGAAATGCTTTCACTGTATCAAAACTACATTTTTCTGATAAATATTTTTCCACCAGTACTTTTTAAGTAGCTGTGCTGGTAATAGGAGAGTAGATTATACTGGAGAGAAGCCCACAGTGTAGGTCCTCTTCACACATGTAATCTGCAAGCAGATGTCTTGAGAACACTCACTGACAATCTTCCATTTGTTTTTTTGCTTTCCTAAAAGTTCCATTCTACCTGAGACTTGTGGGCTCTCTTCATTTAAACAAGATTTTGGGAGTATTTAGTACTGAAACTTCAATGCTTACTTTTGCAATAGTATCTAGACTCCATCTAATGTTCAGAGCCTCATGCACTATCCTCTCAAATTCTGAAAAACAATGAAGCCTAGTTTCAATTTAGTGGAATAAAAATATTGCTAAAAGTACAATGAAAGCTTTTTTAGAAAGAATTACTTCCTCAATTTTTATTTATTTATTTATTTATTTTTTCCCAAGGCTGCATGGTCTGCCACCAAACACATATCCCTAGGGATGACTTCTTCCGCCACCTTTTTCTTTCAGCGTCATCAGGGGAGAAATGTCTGAAATGTCATTCAGATAACCTGGGACTTGAGATCTTCTCTTCCTGGGGCCATGTCACAATATTATATACTGGACCTTTATCCTGGCATCTACCAGTCACTCATAAATGTCGAATTTAAGAAAAAATAATATGATGAAATGGGCTCCTATGTGATATTGGTGAAGCGCTCCGAATGTTTCAGTGTGTTGTCAAGGAAAGTCTTCATTTTGTTTAATGATTACTTCTTTAATTCTGATCATGTCGATGTAACTATAAAGATCTCATTGAAATGCTATAGAAGATGTAGAAATCAGTATTTTAAAATTGGTATTTGAATATAACTTAACTGATTCAAAAATGAAGTAAAAAATGGACATTTTGCCATTAAAATTTGAAATGGTAGATTTTAAATTTTGTTTGCAAGGGAGTAAAAACAAGTTATGTAAAAAAAGAATTCTTAAAGAAAAAGTATTCAAGCCATTTCTTGAATCTTTTATTCCAACAAATAAGCACATTTTAAATTGCTCTTTGTTGTGGGGAAAGTAACAACATGCATATATAAGTATACTTATGCACACATATGCATAAATATGTGTGCAATATGTTTATATATATTTGTATATATATAAATGTATATCAGCCAACATAAAAGGCTAAACACAACTCTTCTCTGGGAATGTGATGAGTGAAACCAAACTTCATAACAAAGCAAATAGAAAGCAAAAAAATACAAATAAAATATTGCTTTTCACTAATAACTAAAGGATAGCATCACAGGTTTCTTGAAACCTCCTTAAATTGGATTTTGGTGCCCAAGTCCTACACATTGACTCAACAGTGATCAATTTTCTGTCGTCCTGAATTTAACAATTACTCCCACAAATACTGGGAGAGGTCCCATGGCAGCTGGCGTTAGGCTGCAGGGATGCTCATTGCTGGTAAAAAACTGAGGAGAAGAAGGAAAGAGAAATAAGATTATGATTGATATTTGCAGTCTGCATCTCACTCTGCTAACTAATTCCTAGTAGTCAAATAGATTGTACTATTATTCCTATTTTCTTACTTGTCGTAACAGTGTCAGTCAAAGCATTGCTAGGGCAACATTGGTCTCACTGCATTATAATATGTGGTCATAAACTGAGACCACAATGCTTCTCCATGACAAGATGACAGTTTACTATTGACTGTAGAACCAATTTAGAATTGAATCTGAAAATAAGCACAGGATTGAAAATGGAAAGTATAATTAGAACGTGCCCTAAGTTAGGACTCTAAGTCACACGTTGTCATAAACAGATCTTGTTTTCATCCTTTAGTTGTAAACTCCAAGCCTCTGTTCCTTACTGGGAATGGGAATGCTCAGTTTTTAACATGAGAGTTATTCATGGATACAAATGGGCTGAAGTGGGGCCTGAGGAGAGGAGAAGGGTTTCCCCTTGGGTTATGCATTATTAAGAAGAGCTTGGAGAGGAGATAGGTATGTAATGCATGGAGAGGGGAAGAGCACACCTGTGAGATCACAAATTGAGCACACCTCTTTTTTGACCTTCAAGGGTGAGGATGTGCAAACCAGAGAGCTCCCTTTGCAGCCGAGAAGACAATATTTCCAGATTTGAAAAGGAAGGAGGAGGAGAAGAGGAGCAGCTCGACATCTGGGGGAATAACTGGCACAGTTCTCTGCTGCAGGTTTTTCTGAGAAAGACAGACAGGTTTTGCTCTTACAAAACGCAGGCATCAGACTGGATTTATCAGCATAAATAGAACGATGTGGACGTGCCTCCTGTGCTGAGGCATCCTGCACACTGGGCTGAGGATCCAGCAGGAAAACCTTCCTCTCATTACTTATGCGCTGGCATGAAGAGAGCCTGCAGAGTGCAGGGAGATAAGCCTCAGCTGCTCAGCAAATGCACGATGTGCCTCAGCGAGTGCATTATACAAATAAACTGATACTTGATGGGTTTGCAATTTAATTGTGAAAGCTTATGGAGTGGAACACTGTTAACAGCATAAAAGGCATTAGTTGGTGGGCGTCTCTGTGCTGAACCTAGAAAGTAGGCTCAGCAGCTGTCCTCATTTTCTCCTCATTGATTTTTTTCTCCAGTGGTGAATTCAGTCTGTGCCGTGGCACCACGGTTGCCATATGTTCCTTGACCTGCTGTGCAATGCCCATACAACCTCTGAGATGGGGACAAGGCAACCGGGCGCAGCCATGCACTCAGGGTCCCTCGTGCTGCCCCTGAGCCTGTGCCAAGGGAAGGGCACGCCTGATGGGCACGTTGCTCTCCTCCAAAGCAGCCGAGCAATGAAAGCTGGCTGCTTGCGAGTAAGAAATGGCCACGGCCACTCAAAATGAATACAAATAATAAGCTCTGAGTTCAGTTGCTTGTCTCACTTCCTGAACCACCTTTCCAAGACTGTTAGATTTACATTAAATTCTTGATATTAGACTCACCATTCCTGAAGCCAGCCCATTTACTATCCAGAGTTATGCTTTTCCTCATCAAGTTGAACCTTGATTGTTATTCCCTCCTCAGATTTCTCTTTCAGTAGCCTTCTCCTGACCTTCCAACCTGCCTTTGCCTTCATGCATCAAAACTACCCCACCAAACACAAAGCCAGCTTATGCATTTAGGGACTAGATTGTTTCCGAACTGCGCCCACACTTACCGAATGGCAACTATGCATCTTCTTTTTTTTTCCCTCTTTCCCTCCACATGACTTCAGAAGTGCTTTCCATTTATTGAAACGTAAAGAAAACGTAAGGTAATCGCAGGGCATAATTTAGCTTGCCTTTTGGCAGTTTTTCACTCTATCTCAATGCTTTCTGACCTCTAAGGCTGAAGAGGATTTGAGTTAATTTATGGCCACTTTGCTCTGCAGAAGCCTGGAGTGTTCGTACAATCAGTTCTGATGTCTTCAGCGCTGGAGGAAATGGCCTCCAGGTGACAATAACCATTTGAACCACTTTTGGTAGAGCTATGTGAGCACAATTTTTAACACCATCCAGCACCTTGCAGCGTTTAATGACTTTGTAAATCAAAGAAGAGTACCCTCAGACTGGTATCCTGTAGAAATGGATGGGAAGCAATACTTTATCTGAATACAGTGCCCCGGTCTAAAAATTGAGGCAAAAAAAAGAAATAATGATAATAATTTAGAACTCCAACTAAGTTGTGACATTGATAAATACTGATTAGCTGTTTCTGAACTGTAAAGAAAACTATAAGAAATACAAAGGGAAAAGATGTCTTCTGATAATAATCCTGTGACTCTACCAGAGGATTATTTTTCTGCCTCTCATATCATACAACAAATGCTGGAGGAAGTTGCAACAGTAAAAAAGACAGAAAGATATATTCTGCTGTTTTAATTAAAAATTATTACAAAACTTGGTTTTATTAGTATCAATACAATATCAATCCATAGCTCCTGGGGGAGATATCCTGTATTTCTCATTTATGAAGAAAGAGAGGCATGCGGAAATATATTAAATCAGAGCCAGGAATTTTAAAAGTGTGTAGCTGGTCTTACTTCAAATTAAAAAGTGATGTTATACAAATCATTGCTATTTTTATTGACAAGGCTCTCTAAGCAGCAAAATTATTTATGCGCTTTGCTGTTGCAGAATGCTACCCAGTCATTTTGCACGGTTGAAAATAAAACTCATGCTACAATGTCATATCCAAAATCTGAGCACCATGACAGCTGTCTAGCAGTGGTCATAAATTTTTTGGCCATGTTCATATAATAAAGAACATCTCTGGCAACTACAGCTAGAAAAATACCTGCTCCCATAAGAAAATATTCTCCCAACCAAAACACTTCTCATCTGTGTTTCTTTTCAGTGCTTCCTCAGCCAAGATGAAGTCTTGTGTTTGTGTTGTTTCAGTTACATTAGTACTCCACAGGTTGTGAATCACCATAAAAAACTGCACTACCCACCCAGCCCTAAAGGACAGAGAGCAGGAACAGATCGTGCCGCCACTGCGTTTTGCCATGGGAGAAAAATCAATACCTGGAAAACATCTGTAAATTTACAGCTAGGAGCTTTCAATATATCATATGGTAGCAAGATGGGATATGCTTTGCCGCTGAGGTATACAAGGCATGTCAGCCTCCACTCTGAAGAATAACCCAGAAGCTGTAAATAAACCTCTTTTCCCAATACCTCTGAAAGGAATAAAGCAGATGCATAGACCTGGTGGCTGTTCCCTCGTCTCCAGTTGTACGCTCAGGCATTTGAACCTGGAGCTTGCTCCTGGTATTCTCCCTCCCTGGTCCAAGGGCATCCTTAATATCACAATAGACAGGAGTCACTTACCCATTGCTGTAGCTCTCTTCAAGACATCTCTTGATGTATATTTCAAGCTAGATGTGTTTATTCCCCAATTCAGCATCAATTTGTTATCACCCTTCATACAGACCATGAGACTGCCTGCAGTACCTGCAAGCTTGCATTCAGTGCAACACTCAGGTAGATGACTCTGAGCATGCAATAATTTCTTAAAGGAAAAAAACACAGCACTAGCTTTGGAGAAGCAGGATATTTGTTTTTCTTAATCAGAACAGAAATTTCTATACTTTTTTTCCAGCTTTATCTTTTTCAGTGCTCAAGCTTAACACAAAGAATAGTGACTACATGACTCACAGGGCTGAATGTCAAAGGCCACAGAGAAGTTTTGGTATGCAAGGCTCTTGGTCCTGCCACTGCAGTATTTCATGCTGACAGAAGCAAAAGAATAACATTATTAGACTGGGGATGAGCCAAGCGTTATCACTTTTACTCCATTTAAGAATTCAGTCACCAGAGGAAAGACAAGTTCAATTGAATAAGAAGTAATGGCTACATTTCCTCTGCTGTTACCTCGGAGCCCCACTCTGTGTGAGAAGGAATGAATTTAAAGAATGAGAAAAAGCCCTTACATGAATATATATGAAACAAGGTACTGCAGGGGTAAGCATACCCTGAGTCCAAGAAAGACCAGAGGGGAAGAACTAATGAGGATAGTTGAAATATTTTAAGGTCTTTCATTCCAAATATCTATATTTTATAATTAGGTCCTAATAATTTTGTACTAAGACATATTCATTAACAAATGCAAGTTTGTTAGCAATGCTTTAATCTATATTTAAGATTATTATTAGAAGGAATTATAAATTGAGGTCTGTATCAATCCTACTATATAAAATAGCTCTCCAGTAGCATAAATGTAAACGAATGCTTCCACACACACACACACACAAAAGTAAGAACAATAATATCTGAATTATATTTTGCTGGCACAGATATCAAAATGTTTTATGTATTAACTGTATGATGCTCACCTGAATATAAAGCAGGAAGATAATTTATAGGATATTTTCAGAATTGCAGGAGTGCCAGTACCTTTCAGTTGAACTATGGAGAGGAAAGTAACTTAAGAGACAGTGAGAAATCAACATTCTTGGCAGGAACACTGTGTATCATTGACTATAGGACATCATATCTCTATTAAAATAAGATAGACCAAGAGTGTCTGAAGAGAGCTGGTAGCCCAGAACCCATGGGTACAATGTGTTATGCTTCTCACTGAGGAGAAGGAAAATCTTGCTCCAAAGGCGGAAGATTAAATGGAGAGGTTTTGTGTTTTGAAAGCACTCTGAGAACTACCATGGAGAAACATCCTAGAGCAAGTATATCAATAAAGCTTTCTCAAACCAGTCAATGACAATACCAGGTTTGAGCATTATCTTTGAAAAGTTCCCTGGGTGTCCAAGTGAGTGGGGATATGGCAAAGACCAAGATGGAAAATTGCGTTTTTAGTAAAGAGATTAATATTCACAAGGAAACTAAACCACAGCATTTGCCAGCTACGCTTACTATGCTTCAGTGTTTTTCTTGGTGAAGTGTTAGGATTTGGCCCTGGTTCAGCTGAAATCAGGAGTAATAGTCTCTGAAGGGAATGGAGTGAGGGCCATCGAGTGGGACAGGCACAGACAGAAAAACATTAAGAAAGTTTCATTCTTCCTTAGGACTTATTACATTTTTTTATTATTATTTATTGTACTTTGTGTGTGTGTGTGTGTGTAGCCTGATTTGTCTATATGTACTTCTGAATAGGGAAATGAAATATTTTTTCTGTATCTCTATATTTTCTTTTTGTATATTGCACTTAAGGCCAGGTTGTGTCACTCTATCCACATTAGCAGGTAACTTTGATTCAGTGCATGAGCAAGCCCATACAAGTCAATGAGCATGGGTTTAATGCAGGTGTTTGCAGTATGGAACAACTCACTGCTCCTAATGGAGCAACTGTTGGGATCCATGGGGGAAATGTTTAATTTTTCCTCGGTAATGTAAGTTAAGACATCAATGGAAACAACTAATTTTGGTGAAAATTCAATCCCTCCCTCACCCAAAACGCCTAGTACTCAGACTCTTGAATTGTGATCTTTTATTTTTTCTCTACTGGGAGTGTTCTCCTGGGCAGCAAAATGACGGATACTGAAGTAGTCAGTATTAAAGCTGTTGAGAAAGGTGTTGAGAAAATGTTTTAAAAAGAAGTGAGGACATACTTGTATGCCATTGCTGAGCTCAACTTGTGTGTTATAATCTTGTGAACAGCTGGCTTTTTAGTAGGACTGTAAAATAGAGTTTTCCACTCCACAATGTCACAAAATGCAGTTTTCCAGTAGAGTATCAATACAACAAAGGTAAAGTGGGTGAGATAAGAGCTTTGATGTTTTTAGCAGGAAAAGGACCCATTTCTTTTTTTCATTTTTTTTTCTCCCAATTCTCCCTAGCTAATTTTACTTGGCTTGTTTGAAGATATGAATGTGCATGCATTCCTTCATAATTAAATGCTTCTTTGCAATTTGCACAGCTAAATGCAGCATCACTGGTTGTGATCCACAGATTCAGGAGGGATCAGGCTGCTGATGGCCCTGATCAGTCAGAGGCAAAGAAATGAAAGCACGAGCAGCTATGGCCACAGTGCAATGGGTGTCTGTGGGACACCAAATGAATAAAGTAAATGAATGAAGTAAAGGAATAAAGCAAAAATGTAACACAACATGCTGTGAGGAGATGCAGCAATTGCCCAGGATAATCTGGGCTGAGAGATAAAATAAGAGAATAAGAACGCCTTGAAATAAAACATTTTCTAATGGTCAGGAAACAACTGAAAAATAGCACTCAGCACTCACTGAATAGCACCTAGAATACTTGAGTTTTGGGCCCCAGTCCGAATTCCTGCTTTGAACATGAGACCCTCCGACATCCCTGCCAAACCTGAAAGATTTTATGGTTCTTTAATGGTGGGTTATGACAATGTTAAGACCATGACCAAGTCAAGTTATACCCCAAAAGAGAAGGCATTGGATTTTAAAGGAAGTGCAGGACTGTTTTTGTAACAGTCAATAAGGAAACCAATAATTGCCCCGAGATTTACTATAATTTATTTGGAAAAAGGTTTTCACTTGCTTTTGGTTGACTTGCAGATATAGGAGAGCATTCAAAAGGAACAGATCACAAAAACATTGCTTTCATGGCTTCAAAGAATGTTTTTTTTTCCCTAGGGGTCTGCAGACACAAAGTGACAAAGGGGCTGCGGCACTCCAGTGGGATGGCAAAAAGTTAGCTGTGGTAATTCACTCGATTCTGACGGCAAATTAAATAATCCTGTCATTTGTGAGCCATAGCTAAAATATAAAGCCTTTTTTTTTTTTTTCCTCTAATGAAGATAGATTCCCTAGAGTAAATAGGCTCATCTCTCAAGAGAGGAAACAAAGCCCTAGTTGAAAAGGCTGTTTTCTTCATAGGCACCGATGCCTCAAACACAGTGACATCAAAGCTTTTGTAAGATATGTTTGTCACTATAAAATTGAAGAGGGAATTATCGATTGCTTGCTGGACTGCTTTGAAGACACCAAACTATTTCCTGTTGGAATATTTGAAATGAGGTGAAGCTATTCACTTTGGTGTCACATGCCAGCAAAAGGAAAGTGACAGTGAGCATTTGTGGTATAAAACTGCTGCCTACGGCATGGCAGCGGGTGTGCTATGGGGTGCTCATTGCTTCCTTCGGAACAGTCTGCAGCACACGCCGACCACTCTCACCTGCCCAAAGAGCTTTGGACTTGAAATGTATTGAGTTTTGTCAACTTTGAAGGTATGAAGTTGTCGTGGTTCCGCTCGAGTGGGCAGCCGAGCTCCACCACAGCCGCTCTCTCACTCCCCCTCCTCAAAGAGGAATGGGGAGAAAATATGTGAAAAGGGCTCAAGGGTTGAGATAAGGACGAGAAAATCACGCAATAATTATTGTAACAGGCAAAACAGACTCGGCATAAAGAGATAGTAAGATTTATTGCCTATTACTAACAAGCGAGAGAAGTGAGAAAACAAAGGAAAAGGCAAACCAAAAGCACCTTCCCCCCCATCCACCCTCTTCCACCTCCTCCCCCCGAGCGGCACAGGGGAACGGGGGAATGGGGGTTATGGTCAGTCTACAGCACTTCTTCTCTGCCGCTCCTTCTCGGTCACTCTCATCCCCTGTGCTGTGGGGTCCCACCCACGGGATGCAGTCCTTGATGAACTGATCCGGCATGGGCTTCCCACAGGCAGCAGCTCTTCCAGAACTGCTCCAGATATGGGTCCGTACCACGGGGTCCATCCCTCAGGAGAAAACTGCTCCAACCTGGCTCCCCTACGGGCAGCAGCTCCTGCCAGGTCACCTGCTCCTGCGTGGTCTCCTCTCCACGGGCTACAGGTCCTGCCCGGAATCTGCTCCGGCAGGGGTCTTCCACAGGCGGCAGCCTCCGTCGGTGCAGGGCCACCTGCTCCACCGTGGTCTCCTCCACGGGCTGCAGCGTGGAACCCTGCTCCACCGTGGTACTCCATGGGCTGCAGGGGGACATCCTGCTTCACCATGGTCCTCACCACAGGCCGCAGGGGACTTCTGCTCCAGCGCCTGGAGCACCTCTCCCCCTCCCTCTACACTGACCTTGGCACCTGCAAGGCTGTTCTCTCACTCCCGGCTGCTGAGTGGCGCAGCGTTTTTTTCCCTGTCTTAAATATGATCTCACAGAGGCGCAAAACAACATCGCTTATTGGCTCAGATCTGGAAAACAATGGGGCCCTTCCCAAACATGGGGCAGCTTCTAGATCTTTCTCACAGAAACCACCCCTATGGCTCCCTGCTACCAAAACCTTGCCATGTAAACCCACTACAGGTACTTCCTCACTTGATGGTTCTTTCTCATTTTGTACCTTTGTGGAGTCCTAAAATCCTTGCCAGTTGCCACTAGGTATTTTTCTATTACAGATAAGATGGTTCTACTGCAATTAAGATCCAGAAGAAAGGATGAAAGTGGGAAAGGTGAAGAGATTCTCTGACTGTTTGAGTACTATTTCACTTCCACAAGGTACATAATATGACTCCGAGATGCAATTTGACAATTACAACACTCCAATCTTGTATGTCTATGGTCTATAGCATCATGATTGGAAGATAGCCTAACACAAAGATTTAAATTTGTTTAGTCAGGTGCTTATCTGAAAATATGTCATAACAAAGCAAAACAAACAAATTCCTTAAACCATAAACGGAGTTCACTTGGAGGTAAACGCAGTTGTTTTCCCATTTTGACTTCAGGAAAAAATATATATATTGAGAGAATGCCAGTAAATTGCTGGCTTTCAATCAATAATAGGCATTGAGGAAGGACATGGCACCACATAAGAAATCTAAATGTTTTCATTTGCACAGTGGTAGCAGGGGGCTTCTGTGTGGTAGTCTCATAAATACAGGATACCTCAGAGTTACTGTGTCTTTAGTCATCAGATTTTACAGAGACATTTTATTTCTCTGGGTAGCTTTATAGGTGCAATGCATGGTTTTTTTTGTTTGTTTGTTTGTTTGTTTGTTTGTTGTTTGTTTTGTTTTGTTTGTTTGTTTTTTTGTTTGCTTGTGTATCTTGTTTTTCTTTCTGCAAAGGATGACTTGGGGTAGTTTTACTCAGTTCATCAGTTAAGCAACTGTTTCACCATTCTGCAGCTATGATTGTCTCCCCTCCTCCTTCTTCTCCCTCCAGGGATGGGCAGTCCTCAGCTCAGGAGGAAAAGGGATTTTGGATGTATTTTGGGGGTGACATTGAGCATCACATCCTGGCGTTTTCTTATGGAAAGAAAATCCTTCTGCATATATATGTATATACATATTTCTTTCTGAGAACACTGTGTTCTCCACTGCTTTGGAAGAAAGCTAGGCTTGTTCTTCAGAAAGTGTTAAAGACTGTGACTTCACAGGCATGTCTGCACATATTCAACGAGTCTGACATTTCAGTTCAGGATATTTTACCCTTTTAAGCACATATGAACAGAATCTGAGCAGGCAGCTAGGTTGGATTATGTTCACCGTTTTCCAGTCTGACTGCACCTTCTGTCAGAATTTGGTAATTCTGACAAATTAATGCATAAAGATAAAGTAGAGTATCCCATATGGAAGGGAAACACAGTGTCTCTCCCTAAGGCCCACCACATTGGTCAAGTTATTCCTTGTTCAGAGGAGGCATCTTAGGAAGTTAATGGCCATGAGTGATGCACTGGGGGCAGCAGCCTTTCAGTACATGCCAGACACCTTGCCATGCCTCTCAGCTGGTTGGATGTGTCCTCTTGCTTTGCAGTTCTTCAGCCCATGCTGCAGACACCTCTGGGAACTGTCTGTGCAGCTGAGAAAAGTACCTATGAAGATATTTGTTAGCTAACACATAATCACCTGAAAGAAACAACGTGAAAAAAAAAGTAAATTACTCGTTTAAATCTCAACAATAAAAATGAAATCCCTCCAGTTTTCTCATTTCTTTTGTTTTATCATAGCTGCTATCTAGACAATAAATGATATAAGATGCTGCAATTAGAAACAAGCAAATGAATTTGATTAGAAACAAGCGTTGATCTCACCCAGACAATGTCAAATTTATTTAAATCAATATAAAAACCTTCTTTGAAAGGCTTAAGTGTGATGACATCACTCTCATTATCTGTTAGATGATGTTTAACTAGATGAAAATTTCCATTTTTTAACTCATTTGTTCAAAATAAAAGACTCACAGAGGTGGATGTCTTTACATGTTACAATATCTGTAAAGGTAAATCCTAGAGTCTTGAAGTCACTGGATGTAGCAGACAAAAACAATCTATTGGGTAGGTGTACAGGAAGATTTGACAGGGCTAAAATGGTATACTTAAAAATTATTTTTAACAGTAGCCTTCTTCATGGCAATGAAGAAGGGAAAATGGATTTTTCAAGGTCTGAGCAAAAGCACTGAAAGGCAGCACTGCAGACACACTCAGCTTCAACCCAAGCAAAAGTCAAGATGGTGCTCTTATCTAAAGTGGCTGAGAGAGGAGGATGGAGAAGACAGTCTGAACTGAGCCCTGAACCTCTGTGAGCACTGCCAGAAAGAAGGCAAAGTTTTATTTTAAACAGGCATCTGGAGAAGGCACTTATTTTTGCAGCACAGAGGTATCCATTTCAGAGGTACCCTGAGCAGACAGACAGGAAAACTGGGTGGCTTTGGAGGAAAATCAGGAGGCAAATGTAGACAGCACAGCCTTAAGGAACTTAACGATGAACAGGAAGAAACCCATGGAACAGTTGTTAGAAGTTATGCCACAATCTAAAGGCAGAGCACAGAAAAGGGACCCATTAGATAGGGCAGATAATGCCCATGGATGGGAAGTAAGGTCCCAGCTCTTTTATAAAAGCCTGGAAGACTTCCACCTAACAGCCTCCACTATGGATTGCCAACTCATTGAGTTTCCAGCTGTCCTGGAAGCCTCTGTTGCTACCTAGGGATATTTCTGCATTAACAAGTTTTGATGACCTGCTTTGACAATCCAGGTATGCCTCTGTCACTTCTCTACCCCACCTATTGCTTATATTCTGCTCTAGGTGAAAAAAACAAACTCATCTGTGGAGATAAGCAACAAAGAGACAAAGAACAGCTCCTGCCTTGGTTCCTCCCTACCCTCCCCATTTGATTCCTCCTCATGCAGAGGCAGACTGAATATCAATAACTTTCCTGTCCATAATTTAGTAACCTGACTCGTTGTAAACACCCTTCAGTCTTCAAAACCAGATAAGTAGAGGATCTTCTTAATTCTCCTTGAGTGTGGAGAGAACTTGACATTTTTTAGGTCAAAACCACAAATAACATGTGGAAAGTGCATCCCAAGCAAGGGATAAATGCTTGTAAAACCAGAGCTGTGGTTTTTGATCTTAGGTAAATAATACAGAATCAGGCGAGTATTCACCTCAAAAAGAATATGGAGTGAGTCCATGGAGAGCAAGAAGTAGACTGTGGAATTCAGAAAGCATCAGAATAAAATTTTAAGAGAATAAAATTGAGTTAAATTAGACCTTGCAGGGCTAAAATAAAAAGTGAGAGAGTTTTCATCATGTAAATGAAAGAGGAAATTTGTGGTCTGACCCCAGAGCCAAAGGAATGCCTCGTCCCAGTTTTCAGACTCCCATTGGGACTCTCAGCAAACCAAAGCAGCCCCTCTGGTTTACAATTACAGCATGAAGTATATTTTATTTCACAGAATCACAGGATTGTAGGGATTGGAAGGGACCTCAAGAGATCATTGGGTCCAACCCCCTGCCAAAGCAGGTTCCTTAGAGCAGGCTGCCCAGGTAGGCGTCCAGATGGGCCTTGAATATCTCCAGAGAAGGAGACGCCACAACCTCCCTGGGCAGCCTGTCCCAGTGCTCCGTCACCCTCACAGTCAAGAAGTGCCCCCTAATACTCAGCTGGAACCTCCTGGTCTTCAGTCTGTGCCCTTTGCCTCTCATCCTGTCACTGGGCACAAAGCAGGCCCAGCTCTCTCAGCCTGTCCTCATATGACAGGTGCTTCAGGTCTCTAATCAGAAATAGTGTCTGTATTTTAGGAAAAAACTAAACGTGAGCTGTTTTTGCTTCAACCTGATTTGAATCTGTGGCATTTTAAAGCTTCTGGGAAGGCAGGCAGGCAGGCAGGAAGGAAGACATTATTTGCAAACGTTAAATAGCAAAGAGTTTGTTTAGGGGCTTAAAGTAATTCTTAGGAGCAGGCTATGGGCTTATGTTTGCTCTGATTTATGTATAGAAATGGGGAGTCAGCTTCCAAACTGGCGTGTGTCACTGCATGGCCCCAGTGGAGCTGTCATACTACAGGCTTGCACAGGGCACAAACCAGGAAATAATTTGACTCAAGCTAATAGTAACTCAAACAAAGGGCTTTACATAGCAAAACATTGGGCCAGCAGATTATAAACAGTCCCTTAGTAATGCCGTATTTCAAGTTTCTTGACTCTTTACAGAGTTCAGAAGAAGCATTAGTTAAGAGGGGATGAGCCAGCTCCTCCTCCCAGCTAATGGTGTAGGAGGGTTAGGGGGATAATTCATTTTGTGGCTCTTACGTATTTTAAGGTCTCCACTGGAAAAACATTGCTAAGTACAATTAGTGATTTTAAAAAGAAGGAAAGAGGTGAAAATGGAGGGAAGGAAAGATCCCAAATCCCATAATTGCCATATGAAAAGTTTAAAAAAACAAGCTGGGAGCCTGCTTTACTTGCAGTCACTGCACTGTGCTGATGGGAGGCCCGTGCAGGGTGACTTCCACGGGACTCTGGAGGCTGATATTCACAGCTCTGTTGGACAAACAAGCCAACACAAGACCAACACGATAAATGCTCTATCTTAAATTTTCATAAAATTCTCATTATTATTAACTTTACATGAAATTGGGCAACTGAGGTTCTGGGAAACAGTGTGGAGATGTACTACACTTGAACTGAGCTTTGTCTCAGTCAAGAGTCAAAGAATGGAGGAATGATCATACTCCGACTGGTTTTATGCTCAGTAATAAATGCAGGTCAGCAGCCCAAATACACCAGCTATTATGTTTATTTGGACAAATTATGTGTAGTTCTGTACTAGGATTACCAGACGCTTTTCTGATGGCCTATAATTGTGCTGAATTTAGAGGTTCTCAACTGTTTGAACAGCTTTCATACAGTTAATATTAGATATTTTGCAAGGTTAGGTTTAATTGCTTATACATGCAAAACCATAAATAACTGGTGAAACAAACCATTTATTTTCAGATTGACCACATATTTTATTTTTTTTTTTTTCCTGAAATAAAATAATTCTCTGCAGCAATTTTATAAAAATAGAATTAGATGCTGGCACTGGAAAATTGTTTGGAAGAGGATGTAATTAATGTAATTAAAAATTTGTAAGATTTGGATATGCAGGGTATCTTTTATAACTCATCTCTGTTTTGCCTGGCACCATGCTTTTACCTGATACCATGCTTTACCTGATGGCTGCTGGAAGTGTCTTAACTGAGGCTACTTAAAAATGACATGTTCTTCATGACATGTTTAGTGACATTTCCCCTTTGCCTAATTAGCAGAGAGTGCTAATTTCTTTTGATGGTGCATAGCCAAACCAGTCTGGGAAAGAGAACTGACTTCTGTCCTACCTCATATCAAACATTACTCATCATTTGAACTCTAGTTGAAGAACTCCAGACCTGGTTCTCATTTATGGCTTTTTAAATAATAAGAATCCAACACCTGATCTTGGTTAAGAGCTAATTGTTAAAACTTCCAGAAACATTTTTATCTGGTAGTGTTAAAGATGTGATCTTCAAAGATGTGCAGCTTGCACTGACATCCTGAAAGATGCAAGTGATCACTTTGTAGTGGGACCATTAAAGCTGGCAAGAGTTAAAGAGGTCCTGGGCCTGCTCTGTCTTGGAGGAGATAGGAAGTTTTTTGTTTGTTAAAGCCTTTCTTATGTTTAGACTCCTGTTTTCAAGCATCTATGCATGATTTCACTTATCTGTGGAAAACTTTCCTTTGAGACTGTACAGTTGTGGTCAAAGCCCTGTGAGGTCTCACACCTGTTAAAAGCTCTGCAGTGAGGGATCTCATACATTTAAGGAAGGAAAGGAATTAGAAAAATGGCAAGGATAGAAACCTGGATGAGACTGTAGGGCTTGGGGAGAGGAAGGTTTTGTTCTATCTCTACAGCCAGATCCTGATCCACAATCTCAGGTTCTGCATCAGGGCTGAAGACATGATTGGAGATGTTTTCAGTGTGGTTAAAATCCTGCAAAAACTGTAAGTCATCCAACCATTGGACTTAATTAGCAGAAGTCTGAAAAATAAGATTACTCTAATGACAGAATCCCTCTCCATATGATATTGTTCAAAATATTCTGGACCTATTTTTTGAAGCTGACCCAGGGCAGCTTCACCAGCTTTGATACAGAAACAGGACTGGCATCTCCTTCACTTGGAGCAATCAGTTGCTCCATGCATGTGCCAGACAGTGCCCAGAAATCAAACTAAATAATGCAATAATTAAATGGAAAGTTTCCAGAGCAGATATGTTGGACTTTAGTTATCCCCATCCATTTATTCCTTATGAAACTAACACATTAAAACAATCTGCTTGTAGGCAATGTTTCCAAAAAGAGATTTTTTTTCTGAAGGTTCTCTGCAGCCAAACCCTCACTGAAAACAAACAGAAACAGAAACAATAACATGTGCCAGTGGTGCTGATACCAGGAAAGTGGGGACATAAGCAAGCTGAGGACAGTGTTCAGCACTGCTCTGGTTCAGATGGAGGACACCATGTGGGTCCTAAACAGCTTCAGGTTCCTTTCCTCAACGTTTCTTACAGGGGAACAGAGTTAAACTGTGTCTGAATAACCCTAACTAACTGCTTTAAGAGAGCGCCACATCTTCAAAAGAACCTGATAAAACGCACAAGCTAGCATGCATTATTTAAGAGCAGCTGTTGCCATAATGACTGTGTGCAAAGAATAGCAGAGCCACAAATCCCAGGCACCACATCCTGCAACAAAACCCGCGCGGATGTAACCCTAGGACCTCATTTGCCTAATGGGACTTACTACAGCTAAGAAACATGTTGACAAGGGGCAATGGCTTTAACATCTTGCCGTCCAAAACTCAGTTTTTCCCCTTACTTCCTTCTGCTTGGTCCAGCCCTGGGAATTTTGCCACTGAGAGCTGGCTTATAATAGCTGGATCAGCTCAGTTTTCTGAGTGCTTAGGGAAACTGTTAATGCCTGCATTGAGTGCTAGGCAGTGGCCAGTGACAACACTTTGGGATACATTTGGTCTAACAAGGGAAAAGCACGGTGCAAGTGATAGCTGGTGGTAATGAAATCTGCCTCCTTCGAATCTATGCAATATTGGCCTGTGCAATATCGATTCATTCAGCGTTTCCTCCTGAGAGCACAATTATAATGCGGAGACAGCTCATGGTGGTGTATCAGAGCTACACACACAGCAGACACACAGCAGTAAGACACAGAGAAGACAGCAAGAAAGCAGTACAAAAAGCTCCAGAAGCACCGCTTACAACGTCCTAATGAGAGCTACAAAAAAGGGGCTTTTTGGGTGCTGTTTTAAAAAGGAAAAGACTCAAACTTGTTCAGTTTTGCACAGCCCAGACACTTAGGTCATTTGCATTTTGGCTAGCTGCTCACTGAGAAGCAGTAAGTAGAGACTGCATAAAAGCTTGAATGATATTCAGGGAGAAAAAAAGACCCTGAAAGCACCAGGTCATACATATTCTCCTTTCCATTACTTGATAAAAGAGTTTTTACCAAATAACTCCCAGGACTTTATGTAAAGGCAGCTCGCAGAGGTATTCACATGCATGAAGGAGGTTTCAAGAGCGTTTCCTCAAGTGGATTTGATCGCTGTGCTCATTTCCATCATCTTATGACCTCCACAGAAATTTCCAGTCAGGCAAAAGCTCAGTTTGCGTGGCCTTTGAGAGCTGAACAAAGCGCTACCTCTCTATTTGATCCCAAGCACAAGCCCCGGGGTAGGTCTGGGCTTAGGTATGTTTGTGTTGGAGCCCTACCCACTGTTTCCTCCGAGCCTGCTTTTATTTTTCCACCAGCCACACGGCAGTCATAGTGCTCACTGTGGCAGACAACCCCACATTAATCATCTGAGATAAGCCGTCAGGCAGCTCTGCCTTCCACCCAGCTGATGTTGCAGCTCCCATCCGTCTTCCTCCCTTTTCTTTGAAAGCAAGCAGTTCACCTTGGCTTTAAATCTGCACATTAAATCAAGAGGAACACCTGTCTTTTTTTAGCCTTTGAAAATATTTTAATCTGTTCCTTTCCAACAGGCAGATATAGCTAGAATTACCACTAATGGGTTTCAATACACAAAGTTTTATGACTTGGTGGCTGGCACTGCTTATATCATGTGGGTTTTTATTTACATAATTGTGTTTGTCTTGATTCCCCAAGCTGATATTTATTAGCACAGAAGAACTGGCAGAGCTGATATAAGGAGCAGTATTTAAAATATATTTGTCAGCCAGAATGAATCTATGATACAATGTGCCTCTCTGTGGGTTTCATAGAAAAAAGCCTTATTGAAGAGCTTTTTTTTGCAGGAGTTGTGCAATTATCCTGCTTTTAAATACAAACCTATATGTGTACCAAAACAGTACTGGGTACCCATCTATCAAATATAACACATGATCATAGATAAAATTACCTGTAACCAAAATACTTAGCTTTACAGAGATATAGGTTGTTCCCGTGGCCATAGAACTAAGGTAAAATAAAACAGAGACACACACTTCACTGAAGGTGGCTTAGTTTTGGGTGTTTGGCTTTAGATATCTATGGCTTTGCAGATTCCCCTGGACTTTCCTGCACTTTAACAGCCATGAGCCTGAGGTACCAGTTGATGTCTGAAGCTGTTGCGCCTCACCAGGCACAGAGTAACTTGCCTGAGGTCACACAAGGTTTTGCAAAGACCCTAAACTTATTTTTCCTGTCCTGTCCTGCCCAGCTCAACTTATATGGATCCTATACCTGTTGTCGTGCCGGTGGGCTGCTGCTGCTTCTGCAACAAAGCTGCTATGGGATCTTCTCCATGCACCCCACTGGTGCTGCTCGCAGTGGATGAATACCCCAGGAGCTGGCAGAGGGAGGTGACTTTGGCAGTCCTGTCCTGTAGAGGCTTCTCACTGCAGTCTCATAGCCTGCAGTGATCCTCAGGGGGGCTGATTCGTGTCCTCTCTGTGTCTGTGGGGTTTCATCCCCTTTGTCAGGATGGCAAAGCTCTGGCAGGAAGAGGTGAGCAATAGGTGTATGCAGGGAGAAGTGCTTGGGCCTTGAAGGTGAGCTGGGGAGGGAGTTCATGGGGTCACCCCAAGTGTACAAGGAGATAGGCACTGCCTGCAAACCTGCAGGTGGGGAGGAGAAGGACTTTTTATGGCTGGCTGCTATTAAAAAACCCTGCCCAAAGACAAACCATTCCCGAGACCTAGTTTTGAATGAAATTTTGCTTAGTGTCATAACTAAATCATCACAAAGAAGGGTTTCAGTAGAAAAAGCTATGGTTAAAAAGAATTGAGATGCCATCAATCTTTGAATATTTGAGACTATTTAAACCTTATTCCCTCTTAATGTGGGGGAAGAGGCTTGCTGTGCCCAGGTGAACAAGCCTTGTCACGAGGAGCCTGAGGCTGCTCTGGCGTCACCTCCTGAACCAAAGCAGTGTGGACCCAAGCGTACAGTCACCTGCATCACCTAATTATTACTGCCCTGACAAACACTTAGATGCAGCTCCCAAGGATGCAAAGAACCAGCACCCACAAAGCTCTCCTCACCACAAACACAGTCAGGAAGCATCTTGAAGTTGTTTAATTAATGCCTTAATACAGCACTGCCTCTTACTACACACAGGTTGAAAGCCCACTGTCAAGTCCCACAATAGCCCATGACATGCTGAGGGCCACCTTCTGCTCTTCTCAGCCCCACAGGACACCTTCTGAAGGCAGAGCCACCACAGGGCTGTCCAGGCCTTTTGGCACTCCTGAATTAAGACAGCTGCTCAGTGCATTTAGCTGCAGACTCTTGGTCATAGCAGACGGAAAATCAGCCCAATTTCCTGGGAAAATTATGTTAAAAGGAATCCCGCAGGCTAGGGAGAATTTTCTCCCAGTTTTGCATAGAAATGATACGACAGCAGTGTTCATTGGCACTGCTGAGTTTGCCAGGTGCAAGAGGAATTGATTAATGACAAAATTCTGACTGTGCATTGCTCTTCAATGGGTGGCAAAATCTCTCCCCTTTTCTTTGTATTTTTATAGAGCTGAGCTCTGCTTCTTCCTACAAAGCTATTCCACTTTGACTGTACTCACCAGGCATTTCTAATTCCTCTTTACAGCAACACTTTGGCCAAATCCTGAACACATTCAGCAATTACATACAGGAACCTTACCACCAGGTAAGGGGCTGGCTGTTAAAGTGCAGAAAGGAGATTTGCCAAGGTGCTGCGAAGTGCGAAGTGCAGAAGGCAGCTGAGTGCTGTCATGCAAGGAAATGCCAGATTTTATTTTTGCAGACATTTCGTGCAGCAGGGACTTCAAGAAGTGCTGACGCTCAGCAGACCTGGGGTGCTTCCTTACATCATTCCTGTCAGCTGATGGCACGAGTATCTCCTCTGTGGGAGAAAAGCAAAGTAAATATTCTGGTATGTGAGTGCATAGAAACAAGTGCAAAATGGCAGGTGGGAGGAGCAGGAGCAGGAGAATAAATCTGAGGTGCTCTGGGCATTTCCTACCTCTCAGATAGCCTTGGTCTGAATGAGACAGCTGTGATGATGTAAAGGGCACTCCAGATTGCTGAGGTCCCCTCAGCCTCCCTGCTAAATCTCTGTGTGGATGATGGGTTCATTATGCCAAAAAAAACAAGCCTAGGTAGGAGGAAAAAGAGAAAAATATTTTGGCAGGGAAGCCAAACAACGCTGCATGAAAAAGAGCCTCTAAGAGTCTGGTAAGCCATGGGATCTCTGAAGCAGTATGGGGTCTGAGAGCCAAGTGGTGGGAAGGTTTGAAGGGTTTTAGGAGGAACCTGCAGACCTGCGATTATCCCTGCAGGACTGATGAAGTCTAGAGCTTTGCAGCACCCTGGGGAGAAGCCCCACCAGGTTAATCCACCTCAGTTTTTTGCACAGGATATTTCTCCCTGCCTGGCTGACAGGTCTGATCTACACCCCCAAACAAACAATGAGAGAAACAAACAAAAAAATTATACTCTACCCTGTGAGTAAATCTCTCTCTCTTTTTTTTTTTTTTTTTTTTTTTTTTTTAATTTCCCATATTCATAAATAAAATGACCTGAGACATTTTCCCAGCAAAGATTATACTGTTTGTTATTCAGTAGCTTGTAGTTTAGAAGTCCTGCTTCCCACTGCTGGGAGCACAGGACAGCCGTGAAGACAGACAACCCAGTGCTGCCCAGGAAGGATGTTGTCACCCAGGAGCAGAGTCTGCAGGGAGAGGTTGGAGGCACGAGGCTTGCTCAAGAAAGGATGCTGAGGCAGGGCAAGCCAGGGAGTCCACACATCCAGCTGTAACCATCGGTGATCTCCAATCTCTTTGAACCTATCTTGAAAATACTTAAAAGTTTATAAGGTATTTCAAGCTATGTCACACCCTTAATAGATTTTTAAACATTCTTGATAGTTTATCAAGGAAAAGAAAAGAGCTCTTATGCCACATGAATGTGTATTTCTTGAATAATTAATATTACCCTCCAGGGGATGACTCAGTCAACTCAAACGTGATTTGTATGTGTAATGTGGACTATTTCTGCTGAGATGTATGACTAAAAGTGCATTTTAAGGTATGTTCTAGGAAGGCAGAATTAAGACAGTCTTGCAACATTACTCCCTGTGCCTGAGATGTAGAAGCCCAATATCCACTCACAATTATCACATTTCTTTCTTTACTTTGGTCACAATGATTAAATGCTTGGATCCCTTTGGGAAACTTCAGCCTGTGGGATGCAGGCACGTCAGGAAGGGTTTTAGCCAACAAAGGCATTACGCACACCTGAAAAAAAAATGCACAGAACAGGACAAATCATTAGTTGTATGCTCACGGATATTGTACCATTATTTCCCAGTTCAGATGTAAATAAAGATACTTATTGGTGGCCACTAGGTAAAATCAGTTCCCCAGAGCTCTTGAACACTAAAGTTTAACAAAAACAGGTGTCTTTGAAATAAGCCTTATACATAGAATCACAGAATCACAGAATTTCTAGGTTGGAAGAGACCTCAAGATCATTGAGTCCAACCTCTGACCTAACACTAACATGTACAAATGTAGTAAAGAAACACTTCCATATATTCTCTTTGAGCACGTGCTCCACTGAGATTGTCACTGAAATCAGGGGTTTTCTTTATTTGCAGATGGGAGAGGAGAATATGGCATGGATATCTGGAAATCTGCAATTAATAACTCTATTTTTCACTATTTAGGGGACTTAATGGAGAATAGGACACTTTTTCTGAGGGTCAGAGTCATTACAGAAAACTGTATTCATATCTTATGAAATGAAACAGCATTAAGATTGTCTTCTCTAAGCTACGACCCATAGGTCATGTTCCTGAGAGCTGTCTAAAAGACAGGCATAATTACATTATATTTTTAAGTGATCTGAGGGAGAAACTTTGCTCTGCACAGCCCAGCCTGCAAATGCCTGTCCCTTCAACCAGCAATCAGTAATTCCTCTGAAGGCTGACACGGGGCTGCGGAAAGCCAACACCAGAGAGCATCTCCTCGGAAGAAAGCAGTAATTCGGGGCTCCCTTGCCAATCCTGGTGTGCCCTGCACTTAGCAGTGGGGCTGCCAATTAGCTAGCTGGCTGCTTTGACATGCTTTGAAGATGTAAATTGGTTCTTCAGTTCCATCAGGGAAATGAATGAAGTGCTGCTATTATATATATATTTTTTTTTCACAGTGGAAGCAATTGCTTGTGAATATTAAAGGAGATATCTGCCTGCACCAGTCTGTATTCTGATTCCCCTCAGGTGTCTGATGCTCAGCCTCAGCAGTGAGCACTTCTCTTTGCACCCATGCAGAGGCCAGGGTAGGGAGGAACCTCAGTCCAACCAGCAAATAACCAAAGTGTGCACTCTTACAGGCAGCCTGCCTGTGTGCTGGTGTGAGCAAGGTACATCCACACAGGATGCCACGGCAGCCACAGACCTGGGGGGAGCTGGAGCAGGTCACCAAGCCTCCCCAGCCTCTCCGTGTCACAGATCCACCTTCCAGGCAGGACAGTCCCTAGACAGACACTGGTTGTAATTGAAAACAGCCTCTCCTTCATCAGCAGAAGATTTAAAACCTGCACATCACCGCGGTAATTGGCCAATTAATTTCCCACAGGATGAAGGCAGCAGGAAGACCACAGGCAAAAGGGAGAGGGGAAAAAATGGGAGGCAAAATCAAGGCAATGAGAGATGGGCTGAGCTGTGACCTGAAGTAAGCGATACAGATGGGATAAGCTGTTTCCTATGAGGCCACAAGCTGCAGATAACCCCTCCTGTGGAAAGCTCCTGGGGCATCACTGGCCAAGCAGGGGGAAGGAATGGGCACCTGGGTGGGGGGCTTGTCCTGCACAGATGTGTAGGGTGCATGGATCCAGGGTCAGGGCCCTGCAGAGATCCTGTGCTGGCACTGAAAAAAGTGGGAGTATTTTGTATAAATGTTATGTTTGAATCTCTCTGACATTTTCCCCTCGGTGCTAATTATTCCCAGCAGCTTCTCACCATGCAGCAAATGCCTGGCACCGTGACGATTGCTAAAAATGTGTAAATAGACTCTACAGGAAAGTGCCTGGAGTCACCTTGCAAAGTTAAAGAGAACCTGTCAACTAAGTAAAAATAAGTCAGATCTCAACCCATATTCAGCAGCTTCAGAGACCTCTCAGAGGCAGAGGCTCAGGGAGGATCTTATCAATATGTGGAAGTATCTGATGGGAAGGTGTAGGTTAGGTGGAGCCAAAGTCTTCTTGGTGGTGCCCAGTGCCAGGACAGGAGGCCATGGGCACAGCCGGGCACCCAGGAGGCTCCCTCTGAGCACCAGGCAGCACTGCTGTGCTGGGCAGGTGACGGAGCCCTGGCACAGGCTGCCCAGAGAGGCTGTGGGGTCTCCTCCTTGGGGAGCTCCAAAAGCCGCCTGGACGTGGGCCTGGGCAGCCTGCTCTGGGTGTCCCTGCTTGGGCAGGGGGGCACCAGGGGCCTCCAGGGGTGCCTGGACTACTCTGTGATTCTGAGTTTCTGTGTAAATGCTGTCCTCTTGGAAGTAGCTGTGACAGGTATTCTTAGAGGGACATAAAATATAAAGGATCTGCTCACTCAGAAGCAGCTAGCACAGCATTGCCTCCAGTCCTGTCAGCAGCGTAATTGATACTGACTGGAGTCAATGAAATACACACCAGGAGCTGAGCTCCATCTTCTTCACCTTCTCACACCAGAAGAAATGGCCTGGCTCTGTTCACAGCTTCAGCATTAAAGGGACTTTGTAGGATTTAAAAAGCTAGAGTTCCTGCCATGTACAAGTGGAAACTACAGACAAAGCCAAGCAACTTCACTGCCTGGAGCTTCAGCAAGCAAGTGCCTCAGCGCAGGGTTAGGACAATGGTGGCACTGTGTGGGCCCAAGGCTGTGTTTCCACCCAGCTCCCTCCCTCATCTCTCTGCCAGTTTGCTGTGGTTTCAGCAATAAATTACCATCTGTAGAGACAAATTGTGTCAGTAACTGCAGTGTGTCAGAGGACACTGCAAGCCCTGGGGAGAAGATCTCACTCCTGAGTTACTGGAGCTTTCTGAATGCTAGTTCTCATGTCAATTCAGGCCTGATGGGCCTGTGCAGACCCAGAGCCAGTGGCAGTGCTGCTCCACGGGTTGTCACGTTCCCCTCATGCCTGTTTGTCAGAGCTGCTTGTGCAAAGGTGTTCAAGAACATTTGGTCTCAACTGGACGTGTAGTCTGAAGTGTGCCTTGTGTCCCTTCCTTTCAAACTGCGAAGCCAGAAAGTCAGGGTGTGGCAAAGCACATGAGAGTGGGATACGTCTTCAGCTGGCCATTCAAACTACTCCAAAAGAGGCCAGGCAGAGCCTACCGGAGTGTCAGCAACCTAAAAGGAGGCTGTGCCGTCCTTTTGGTGAAGTTCAGCACAGTTTTGCCCAGCCAAACCCCATTCCTGGATACTTGAGGGCTTGAGGGAGCAGCAGTACCAAGGACATCTGGAAGGAAGATGTGGAAAGTGAAGGCTGGAGCGTGTCCAAGAAGCTTAGCACGAATCAGAAAGTTTAGTGAATCAGAAAGGACAGAGCTTTCTTGGGATCCAGGGCATGCACCTCTTATGGTGTGATGTCAAGGGACACAAAACAGGTCAGCTGAACACCTAGTTTGAAGGAAAGTGTCATAAGCACAGGAAAAGCTTCAGATATCTGAAGGTGCATCCTACTGATGAAGATTTCTAGGGATGATCTGTCATCGTTTTAAATAACTTTTAATATATTTCCAGCAGAAACAGTGGCTATCAGGAGGTCACCTTCACAAATAGCTGTGACAGTTGGTAGGATGTCCGGAAACCTAAAGGAAGGTGCTGTGACAGATGTCAGCCCTGCAGAGGTGGGGCATCCTTCAGGAAAAACCTTAACCAGGCCCCCACAAAACAAAATAACTGTGAGATGTGGAAACCTTTAAAGAGTTTTTATTGGAGGGTGATCAGTGGAAATCACCCACAAAGAACTGAGTCCCTCAGCCCTCACAGGCAGCACAAAAAAATGGAGGTGAAAGTACCTTAAAGGAGACCTGGAGTTCCTTAGCACTCAGAAGAGAAGACAGAGTCTGCTAGGTAGCCATGGGTGGCCACCAGGCCAAAAGATGAGTGTATTTCACCCAGCACCTCAGTTGTGAGGATAATAGGGTTGGATAACAGCTCCCCCCAGGCACTGTGTGAGCAAATGTGGCAGGAAGGGGAAGGGGCCTTGAGTTTCTCTCTGCCACGTTAAGAAAACCGGTGAAGAGAATTGTTTCGTCCAGGAGGAGGTTTACCAAGTTATGATGCCTTGTCTGATGAAACTGGAAGTCAGCCAAATGAGGGAGAGACATAAATTATTCCTATGAAACACGGGATTTAGAAAGAACACAGGTTCAGCCCTGCCTTGCAGCAGACTATCTGTCATTTCTAGTTAGACTTTGGTGCAGATTGACCTCAAAGCACTTTGCATTCAAATATGATCCCTAGGGGATCAAGCCATAACTCACACTTGTAATGAAGGTTTTTTTTTTTTTTTTTTTTTTTTCTGAGACTCTCTCCCAGAGTGATCAGCCCACCAGATACAGATAAAGAGACTACTGACAAACAGGTCTGATGCTGTTGACATATCAGCTCCAAAGCTTGTTCACTTCCTGGCATCAAAAGTTGCTCAGTTTCTCTGGGATCCTAAAACCATATTCAGCAAGGGGAGCTTGGCTGACTGCCCTGCAGAGCCTGGGCTTTGGGATCCTTGTCTTCAGCATGTCGCTTGGCCCATAAATTGTGGTGAATCAGCACTTAAGGTTGAATGTATGCATGGCCCATCATCCCAGCCTTGGCAGGAGTTTTCTTGTCTGGGCTCCTCAGGCATTGACAGAGCTGAGGAAAGCAGGGATTTGACGGATGCTCTGTTGAGACTCTTCATCTCAGAGGTGGCTCCAGACTTACACAAGCACGGGATGCTCTGATGCTCTGTGTACACAGGGACTGAAGCACTACCCACAACCACCAGCAGTAGAAACCCAAAACCCCAAGTCTCCACTTCGAACTGAACTGTATGCATACAGGTATCACATGGAAAGAGTCACAGTGAGGACATGGGTCTATTTAGCCCAGTGTATCTGCCCTGTTTTAAGTATTAGTAGTTTAGAACCTCAGCTTGAAGAGGTTTTTTGAAACCACTGTGTTTATAAGCCATTTACTTTTGTTCTGTGATTTTGTACAAGTCGTTTTGCAGTTTTCAGCCTCTGCACAGCCTGTGCTTCTGGGTCCTGCAGCTTAGTTTTGTGCTGTGGGAAGAGTCCTTGCCTGTCTTGAAACTATTCCAGTAAGTTCATTATCAGAGTGTGAAAAACCACTCCCTGCTCACCCTTTCTGTATCACTCATAATTAGGCAGACCTCTGCTCCACTCATGCCTCAGTTCATTGAACTCATTGACTCATGTTCAGTCTTCCCCTGAACAACTTCCCCGTGTTCTTACAGATCCGTATCACTCTTTGCATTGCTTCTCACTGTCTTTAAAAAAAAAATGAGTGATGGAATATGTTACTTTTTAACCCAAACGTATGATGTTTCCTACTTAAATGAGTGTTGACAGGTCAACAGCTCAAGGAGCCATTAGAATCTGACTCATTTCATTGCATTTAAAGCTTCTGTTCAATCTCTCTTCACATCTTGTACAGGCAATGACAATTCAACAAGCCTGGCCACGACATCACTTGTTGGGATCTATTCAGTCCCTCAGCTGGATGGTTCTGCAGTACAACCTTGTGTTTTTCAGGGCATCCAGCAGAGTGCTGCGGTGCTTGAATAATGCTTGCCAAGAAGAACAATGTTGTTATTGTGTTTGCCCATGGAGCTGCAAGCTGCGTTAGCTGTGGTGTTTAAAACTGACTGTAACTTCTGCTATTTTGGGACTTTGCCTGTGGGCAGGTGGATGTAAAGGCAGAAGTTAACCCACCTCCACTCGGAGCTCTGCAGAGGCTGGAGAATGGTTCCTCGTGTGTAAATCCAGCACCAAAGCAATGGAGTGCAGCAGGAGGCTGACTATGATGAAGGTAAATCCACAATCCTTCAAGCTGCCAGGGACACAAATGAAATAAAAGCATAAAAGCTGCACAAAGTACGGTACAGTTTTATAGCTTCACCTCAGTATCTCTTTCCTTTGCTTTCTGCACTTCTACAGCCTCTCTGCCCTGTTCATTGCAACCTATCTGACATTCCAGGACACTCTTTCAATAAACCAGAAATATCTTACGAATGCAGTGGCTGAATTGCTAGCAAAGGTCACGAGAGCACTCATACGCAGAGGCTATGAGGATGCTGGAAGGGCAGCAAATGTTTTATCAGATTTTGAAAGAGTGTCAGGACAATTACAGGCCTCTAAGAGGAGCGTTTGCTGAAGCGTTAATTATACCACTTAGATGAACAAGTGGCAAGACTTGATGGAGGCGAGCCAGCACTTGTAAAACAGAATCCTGTCTTATTCTGATAAGACTTTTAATCTTTTTTCAGACATTCAAACTGCACTTGACAGAGTTCTTCACAAGCAGATAATAACTTGGTAATTATGGGATAATTGTCCACATTTTATTGAGTTAAAAAATGTATTTCACTGTTTATTAAGTGCCAAGTAATTCCACAGCTAGTATTTGTAAGATCAGAAGCATTTTAGTTAACTTATAATCCATTAAGAGGAAAATTCCAGTGTAAATCTGCTTGGTAGAGTACCATGGGACAAGGCCTGCGGGGAGGAGGGGCCCAAGAAACTGAGCTTCTCAGAAAAGGGAACTTCATCCAACTTTACAATTCCATGTTAATTTGTTTGCTGCAAAAGTGATTTGTGAATTTCTGTTCTCTTGCTTTAACGTTATACCATTTATAATCCCCTTGTATTTCTTTAAAAATCCTAGTACTGCTCAAGCTTATTACAGCCTAATTTTGTCCAGATTTCAGATAGTAACTGCCTTGCTGAGTCTTCTAAAACTAATTATGGAAGGCTTCAATTTTGAAGAGTTTTTTTTTCAGAAACTCCCTATTTGAAAAAAAAAAATCTTACATTTTTCAGTTCATGGAGTAAAACGTCACTTTTGCCATGCTGCTGCTAGGGATGCATATTATTGGTTATGTCTCAAAATTTAGAATGAGTTTTTGGGATAGGCTACTTCAGTAAATTACTGCTTCATTGTTTTCAAAACCATGACGACTGGAATCAGAAGTCTTATACTTACTAATACCTCCAGGATCCTTGCAGTAAAGCCCAGAGGAAATGGCAAGAGAAAAGGTGGATTTTAAAGAGCTACTATCACCTTAGTCACATCAGAAGAAAACGTTCAAGTAAGTGACCAAGCAATGAGTGAGTCAATGTCTCCCAGTCTTTAAGACAGAAGCACAGAAGTGCAACACAGCATGGATCCAAAGCTGAACAGCTTTGCCTGGCCTATTCTGCCTCCACAAGGCCCAAGGAGATGTGAAATGTCACCAGTTTGAAGTTGGAAGTGATTAACAGCATCATTATAGATGGAGTTTTGTGATAGCTTCAAGATTCTCAATCACATGAAGAGTCCACTGCAAAAACATTTTTAATTTGCACAAGAGACTTGAAAATTAACCTAATCTGGCGAAATATCTAAGAACTGAATATGAAATCAAACAAAAATCTTTAAACACTCTTTTAGTACAACTGACCATCAAATGTTATTCAGCTGATAAAATTACGATGCAGGTGCTTAAAGAATTCCGTACTCTCGCTGCAAAAAGGAAGAAGGCACAAAAGGTTTAACAAGAATGCTTTTATTCAGCTCTCACAGTTCTAAACAGTAAACATAATTAACGATACATCTGTGGTACCAGACAGCATACTCCTGGTATCAGTAAAATGTCTACTGTTTAAGGCACTGATAGTGGGAAGGAAAAAAAAAAAACAAAAACATTGATTGCTCCTATTTAATCAGTACTTGAATCTATTATGAATATGTGCTTGCTATTAAAACGCTTCTAATTCCACAAGCTACATTCACAAACAAGTGTTTATACAACTTCAGTAATTACTGAAACAGGAATCAGTGGCTCCCCTGTTTAGGCATAAGAGCAAGTATTGCATGACTCTGAATGGAATCAGTTTCTAACCTACCAAAAATAAAATAAACCCAGGAACAAACCCACAAATGACTTCAGCAGTATGGCTTTAAGACCCTGTATTTGGTTACA
The DNA here is from genome assembly GCF_965140915.1 of Aythya marila. Lineage (NCBI taxonomy): Eukaryota > Metazoa > Chordata > Aves > Anseriformes > Anatidae > Aythya > Aythya marila. Next base: position 22,834,733 of record NC_139042.1, on the reverse strand, counting down.
ATATAGCAAGCGAAGTTAAATAACAGCATACAAGTGCCATATTCTGTTCTCTTGAAGTAACAGTTTTACAGTATAAAAATTAGTTCAGAACATACCAATGCCAGTTTTTGTACAAACATTTTTACAAAACTGAATTGCTCAAAGAAAAAAAAAATCAAGAACATTTAAATATGAATCACTTTTTACATGTTTTAAGCATAAAATTACTTATCTTGGTGATATAAATTATAAATCCTACAAACTTTTTAAAGCTGGCATCCACGCACTACTGAAATGCACACGTCAGAAATACTGAAGTGTTAGTTCATCGGAAATCCTTAAGTCAGATTTATACTTGCCAAATAGATACACAGCGATTTAGGTTTCTGAAGGAGCCACAGTGACCTCCCGTGGCCACTTCAGAAATCCCAGTCTTAACCTTATCACGTATTTTGAACACGACATTCCTCAGAAATACTGATCAACTTAAAGGTAAAACAATAGTTCACGCTTGGTCCACCTATCCAAGGGAGCTACAATATTTCTGTTTGAAGTGAGTATTAAGGAACATGGCCTTCACATGACCCAGCTCCTGGTCACAGAAACAAATTCATGTCTCCTCTCTCATTTATCAGGAACCTGTTCTAGAACGGTTCAGAGAACTGTTTCTGCAGGTCAAGCAGACACGAAGGTCAATAGATGTTTAACAGATGTTCGGTGTTAGGCTCCCAAATAAAGAACTTCAGTTTTTGCAAGAACAAAGAAAGGAAATGTGAATCGATGCTGACTCCAAGTCCAAAACAGAACACAGATAAAGTTGTAGGAGACATTTTAAATGTGTGGCAAGTTCATTGGTATATAAAGCCCTAAAACATTTTAAAGAGAAACCAAACTAACAAAAGAATCCAAATGTCAATTACATCCCTTCTTCCATCACTCTGAAGGAATGTAACGACCAGGAACAAAACAACAACATCTATATTACGAACAGATGATCAATGTAAGAACAGCACAAAAATCACAGTAGTGTCAGCCTCTCATCTGCAGTACATTCATCTGCTGCTTATAAATCCTCCCTGTTGTAACCAACTTTCTTTCCGTTAAGTACCTCTTCTGCGTTTGGTGCCAGCCACGTAAAATATACCTTCACTGGATCAATATTCCAATGCTTGTGAAACGATATTGGAATCTGGTGAGAAAGGTAGTCTTTTGGGTAGTCCATTGGCCGTGCCTAGGAAGGAAGAACAAACCAAAAGCACCAGTAATCAGTTCTGAAGGATAATTTTGGAATCAGAAAGGATCACCGCTCGATGGCCTCTGTTTTATAGCAAAGCAACATGGCTTTGACAAACTATATAGGGTGACAACAAAGGTTATTTTACATCATCCTGTTAAATTACAGGCATTAGCTTAGATCTTAAACTCATGCTACAGTCATCATGGCACAAAGTACACTGACAATAACCCTGCCCTATTTCTTGAAATGAAATGGCCGCTATCTATGAACACAAGCAGCAAGCAGTATTGTTTGCATCACATCTGTTTAAACATTCAGTTTGGATTCAACAATGAGAAAATGATTTTACGTAATGTTCTCTTCGTTCCTCCTCTTACTGAGAGATGTCAGCACTGCTAGTGGGACTGTAGGATCCTAAATATAGCAGCTGAAATATATGAAGTTTTACGATGGCAAAGGATCACCAAACGCAGGTGATATTGTGGTGCCAGGAAACTGCATCATTTTTCTTGATCACATCACATCAGAAGAGACAGAATTACAACAAATGCACATAATGCAGCTGACTTCCTATTGTGCCAAGCATGTTTTATTTTCTCTGACAATTTAATGGCAGGTAAATGCATCACTATGCAAACAAGCCCAATCTGTAGTGGTCTCTGTAAACTATTTTTTTTTCCTGTTGTAAATAAAAATTTTGTATAGAGAAACGCAAGAAAGGCATGCAAAAACTTACTCAGAGAGCACTTTGTTTCAACATTTTTAAAATGATTTAATAAAAGATGCATTCTTTTTTTTTTTTTATAAGTAAAATAAAATTGAATCAATGAGTTGATGCTGAAGCTCGTAACTAATTTAATACTGTACATTTCACCTACTTATGGTCACAATAATGAATTCTACATGCTGCATTCATCATGCTCTTTCATGTACAGCCACTCATAAAACCAGGCAAGGAAATTTGACATTAAGAAATCTGAGCTGTGTTTTTTTTCCTCTTATGTTTAAACCACAGACTATTTATTTAAAGAATTAAAATAAAATAATTTGGTGCAATCAAGAGGGAGCCCAAAAATATCTTTCTGGTTTACAAAAAATCCAATTTTGGTTTCTTGGTTTTAAAAATATTTGTTGAATAATAGTGAAATTCAGAGAATGAGCACACTCTAATTTTATTCAGTAGTTTTTCCCCTCAGGCTTAACTTTTGTTTAAGGTATGCTAACTTAGAATTTGTTATAAGTGACAGTAACAATGTATTACAATTCAACTATAATTTTCTGTGTGGAAAATCCAACTGCTAGGATTTCACTTTCAAAGTGATTCTGTATCAAATGTATGCTATTAAGGATTACAAAGAAGTGCTTTGTGTGGTTGTGTAAGTGCCACTCCTACTAATCTGTAAAATGAGTTCTAGTCTTTCCAACTCTCATTTAAAAAACAACAACAACAACAAAAAACACCCCCCAGCCTCTACAAGCAAATTATTCAGTAATTCTGTTGATGAAGATGCATTACTTTTCTTTCATACTTATACTGAAAGAAGTGATGATAAACCAGGAAAGAAAAAATCAATATGATTTTTTTTTTTATATGCACAAAGAATTCTGAATAGTGTGTTCTCAGTCATCCCAATTCCCTAAATAGTAAATGTAATCAGAAAGAAAATCTCAATACAGGAAAAGCTGATAATTTAATTAGCAAACTTCTTCCTCCCTCCCTGACAGCTGCTTTGAATTACTTGGTAATTTACTAATTTTTCAAGCAGGCTATTATCCTAATTTCAGTTTATTTTCAGCTACACAGATCTTCCCAGTTTTTAAACTAGATTAACTTCTGAAAAACATCCAACATTTCACTGATTTAAATGCTAATTTTTAAAAAAGTTCTGCACTGTTTGGAAAAATCACAAGCGCTTCTTCTCTTTACTACCATGGGAGGAAGGCAAAGTGTTTATTTGGTTCACGATGCAACAAATCTCTCTGGGACTTGACGCATCATGTTTTCCACTATGATGTCACAGTTAGATAATGAAAAATTCTGGAAAACAGAAAGACGATTTAAATCTATTCTGATCCTCTTCTCCCAGACTGGAGAATACGCTCAAAAGAAAATTATGTTTTGTGACCTTTTTCACTTGTGCTACCATAGGCCAATTTATCAAAAGGTATTTGTATGATTCTTCAGAACCCTCCATAAAAACAACAGTTACAGGAACACTTTAATGTTATATTCATATACACTAAGTAATAAGATGTTTCAGAATACTAAATTCTGAACCACTAGAAGTATTGGATACAGAGATGTATTGGGTTTACATAGTAAGCAAGGGTTTGGTAGTGGGGGGCTGCAGGAGTGAGGAGCTGCCCCATGTTAAGTTAAGAGCCAGCTCCAGCTGCTGGCCAGAGCCAAGCCAGGGAGCAACGCTGGTTGTGCCTCTGGGAGAACAGACTGAAGGAAGGGAAAATCTGCACAACAGCAGCTGGGAGAGAGGAGTGAGAAATGAGAGAGAACCAGCCCTGCAGCCCCCAGGTGAGTGCAGCAGGAGGGCAGGAGGTGCTCCAGGCAGGCAGCAGCAGTTCCCCTGCAGCCTGTGGAGAGGCCCCTGGTGGAGCAGGCTGTCCCCCTGCAGCCCATGGGTCCCACATGGAGCAGATCTCCACGCTGCAGCCCCCCCATGGGTGGAGGAGCCCCCTGTGGAGCAGGTGGATGTGGCCTGGAGGAGGCTGCGGCCCATGGAGAGCCCCCGCAGGAGCAGGCCCCGGGCCGGAGCTGCAGCCCGTGGAAAGGAGCCCACGCAGGAGCAGGGGGCTGGGGGGAGCTGCCACCCACCCATGGGGGACCCGTGCTGGAGCAGTTTGCTCCTGGGGGATGGACCCCATGGGACGGAGCCGTGTGGGAGCAGTTCTTGAAGAGCTGCTGCCTGTGGGCAGCCCCCGCAGGCTCAGTTTGGGAAGGACGGCATCCCGTGGGAGGAGATGTTCTGGAGAGAAATAAGCTACAGCAATAGCATCTTGGTTATAGTTATTACAAAGCAGACTGATGTGTAATATTTATGAGTCACATTTTATGTGTATACTTAAAAGAACAAAATGTATTATAAACACTAGTATAAATAACTCTCTGACCTGATGGAAGAGTGGGCTATGTGTTATAGGGATTCCTAAGCCACTGAAGCACATCCCAAGAACCATATCATCAGGTGCGTCCATGCTGTAACACCGGCATTTACTAGCAAGTAGTTTCTGAACGGCTGTTCTGCTGAAAACCATCCTGAGTTAAAAAACAAAAGAGTATTACACAGTAAGTACTAGAGAAGCCAAACAACTGTAAATAATTAAATATTAATTATAAATATTAATCATACATATAATAAAATTGAAAGACAACAAGTAGCCCTCTGGTGCAGCTTATCAGAAATTTCCAAATTTGAAAAGTCAGTACTGACAAGTAATGCAAGAGGCATTGTCTGAAAGATAATTACTTCACATAAAGAAAATGAATTATGCTGTTACTGCAACAGCTACTTATCAGCAGTAAAAACGGTGGCTAGCTAATTACCCTTACATTTTGCCAGGACTTTCTCTTCTGTCTTAGTCAAATATATCGTCTAGTTACTTCTCATGTAACCATTAAAAGGAAAAGAATTTGAAACCTGAACTGTCATTCTTTGAATCCTCTGCTGTACAGAGTTCTGTATGTAAGTGAAAAATGTTCCTTGAAGCTATTTACAAGGCTTTTCTGCTCACCCTCTCTTGCTCATCTAAATACCAACAAGAGCCCCACAGCTGTTAGATCATTAGCACTAAAATAAGCCTCCAGTAGACCAGAAACATGATGTCTTAAATTCAACAGCTGAGGGAATATGCTCTTGTCTAGCATTCCCTAGCTGTCTTTTCTGAAGTGACAACATCAACACAGTTCAATACATGGTGCTCCAGCTTCTACAAATTCCACTAATTAGATTCACACTCCAAAATTGCTACACAGCTTCATGAGTTTGTTCACAACATGACAATCCTTTGCTTGATACAGGGACATAGCAAAACTTGTAGAAATACTGAGGCTAAGGCAAAAAGCCTGGCCTGAGAATATTGCCAGATTGGGAGCTGTAGAATATTTCACATTAGCATTGCAACTTTGAAGACAGATCAACTGCTTGTATCACAAAAAGACAAAAACTGGTGAGCACAATAGGAAGTCATATTTCAGTATTCAGATCAGAGGAGGAAAAGTCAGCTAAAGCCTTGAAAAAAAAAGAATCAGGACTTGTGACGTGTTGCTATGCAGAAGGTGTGGTGTAAATTGCCCACATCTGGGGAAGATACTTGCTAGCTGATTATCTGGATCGTGTCCCTTCATTTATATAGAATTCTTCACTTTAGACAAACCTCAAAATTGGAGTATGGAGCAAGACACATGATCTATGCCTTCATCTGTTCAAACCCAAGAATAAAAATAATCCCCAAACTTCTACATCTAGATGACAGAACAGAAACTAAGACATAAAGACTAAAGATACGGAGGTACAGGACTGGTAACTAACAAACAGCAAGGTCTTTTTCTCAACTCTAGCATAAACCCTACTTGAGCAAGACCTTCTGCAACTACGCAAAACAACGAGAAGGTGAGTCAGAGGATCTTTATTTACTTATGGATGGATAAGAAAACTGGCAAGCTATTATAGTCATTACTTTTCACAGAGAACAACGCTAAGGCTATTTGGATGTCCACACTACTTGCTTTAGATGGTTCTCATTGTAGTAGGAGCCAAACCAAAAGATCACACACACGTTAATTTAAACCAAATTCTATATACAATCTCAGCAGCCCATCTCTCTCATGCGTGAGATCAACCCACAATGTTCTCTTTCTATGAGAAACTGTTCTCCAGGATATAAATATCAAGTTCCTTGCTTAGCTACCTCTCCATAAATCATTGCATAAAGTTCAAAAACAGAAACAGAATCATCATCATTTTTAACCATGCTTGGACACAGGAAAAAAAAAAAAGGAAACAGGAAAGAATGTTTGCATTGCAGCACTTTGTATCATCACTATGTGCTTCTTTAGGTTCTCCTGCAAACTCCACCACAGTTCAGTTCAGGAGTGTATTTTTTTAGGCAAGTATCCCAATTGTCTCTGCTCACAACACTTTGAATCAGATTGTGAGATGGTCTGAGTGTGCAGAATAAATTCAATCAAATGAAACTGAGCTGTATGATCTGCTTCAGGAGAACATGTGGTGCTGATAACTGGTAACTGTTCACAGGAATGCTCAAGCTCAAATGAACCCTCTTAAACATGCATGGTGCTCAGCACCAACTGCTTTGCTCTACAAACCTGTTCCTACTGGGCTGCACAGCTTCTGACTAGTTGTGATATTTAGGTCTTGGAGCATCACTGCATTGTAGTTGTACTGAGCAACATCACTGTTTCTGTTGCAACTGATTTGTATTGTAATTCAAAACATGTGCATTCAAACTAGGAACTGATGGAGTTCTCAGCAGGAATTTAAATACATTACCCTCCTCCTCCAGTGATGTAACTATATCCTCCTGTTCCCAAGCCGTAACCATAACGCTCTCCAAGAAATACTGCTTCATTTGGGTCATAGCAGCTGAGCAATTTTCGGAGCCTGAATATACTGTAAGAGGAAAATCCATTGAAAAGAAAAATTAAACCATATAGATATTTATTTTGACAAAGACATTGCTAGCCTAAGTAGTATTCTAGTAAACAGCACAAAAATTATAGGAGAAATCCAGAAATTCTACAGAAACAGAGATACCAACTTTAACAGGAATTTATGATGGACTATTTACTGAGAAATGATTGTTTGATTTGCTCAAATGATGGATCAGTTAGCCTAGAAATATTTTTCTGAAGTAGGCCACGTTTCTCAGCAAAACAGTCAGATATCAGAAAACATACAATGTTATTTTTTCCAAACAATGGTAAGAACTTTGCATATTATCACTTTGGCTCAGGAATTTAAAGAAAAAAAAGCTAGCTTAAATTATATAAATACTGCTTTATCTACATTTACAGTTTCTTCCAAATTCTTCTTCTGGCATAATTTGATGTAAATTATTATCTTGAACCACATATTCTCATGTTCATGACTATGCACTCCTGATGGTTGATTACTGTGCTTTATTTTTCTTATACTGCAGCATTGGTTTTCATGCAAATGCGATCCAATTTACTAACAAAGGCAAGTCTCTGAATATTGTTTGAGATGGCTGTGACAAGCGACTACAAAATCTTTCTCCTGGCTCAGTTGTGCGAGCAACACAAGGGAAAAAGTGTATTAGCAAATGAAGAAAACCAATCAGCTCATACATGCCTATACTAAAGGATCACGCTGTGCAACCTTCAAATTTTTAGGCTATAGGATTACGTAGTAACGCTGTGTGCATAGTTTTTATCAAGTTAGAAGACTACATTGTTTTTAATATCAGTCAAGGAAACAGAACAATTTCCTTCCCTGAAGGAATACAAAGCTACATAACTAAAAATATAGTTGTATATCTTAAATACGGAAGAAGAGATGAATACTGCTAAAACTGCTATCAACATGAACAGTGGTGATTCCTGAAATACTGTAACATATACCTTATCAGTGTGTCATCATCCACTATGACTAACCAAGGAGTTCTGGGAGAGCTATGATTCAAAAACCTTTCCAAAATGGCAAAAGTTTTCCCACAGTGACCTAAAGGAAGAGGAGTAACAGAAAATATGATTTAAATATGATGAGATTTTGTAATGAACAATTATTCACAAATTAAAAGTATTTTATAGCACTTTGCAAAAACATTTTGGAAATGACACAAAATATCTGAGATGCAAGTTTAATTTATATCCTTCATTATGCTGGATGGTTATTTGTACAAATAGTTCCAACATAATCATTGCTTTCTATGCAGGACCATACCTATGAAGGATGCTGAAGTATGAAAGTTCTTTGGTTATGAAAAAATAGAAAATAAACTATATTTGAGCTATCCTATTGAACTGTTGGACAGTTTGGGGCAAACTACTACTCTTAATTTCTGAAAATGTAAAAAGAGGAGATTATGACAGAAATATCTTCTGCAAAGTACTCCAAGATATTTTCATAGTATTTAATGATGCATCTGATCCATTGCTCGCACATAAATATTTCACAGAATCATAGAATCGTAGAATGGTTTGGGTTGGAAGGGACCTTAAAGACCATTTAGTTCCACACCCGCTGCCATGGGCAGGAACACCTCCCACCAGACCAGGCTGCCTGTCGTGAGCCCATCAGGGTCCCTCTGGATGGCATCCCTTCCCTGCAGCATGTTGACTGCACCACGCAGCTCGGTGTCATCAGCAAACATGCTGAGGAAGCACTTGATCCCACTGCCCATGTCCCTGACAGTTAAGCAGTGCTGGTCCCAGTACTCAGCTCCCTGAGGAACACCACTCATCACTCATCTCCACCTGGACATTGAGCCACTGACCACAACTCTCTGAGTGCAACCACCCAGACAGTTCCTTACCCATGGAGTGGTCCATCCGTCAAATCCATATCTCTCAAATTTAGAGACAAGCTTATCATTGGGATAGTGTCAAATGCTTTGCACAAGTCCAGGTAGACGATGTCAGTTACTCTTCCCCTATCCACCAATCTACTGTACTTGTAACCAGCAACTCAGGTCCCAGTAAATTCCTCCATTTAAAAGATAAGGATGGAACACTGTATTTGAAGCTACATCCAGTGAGAATATTTTGAACAAATGCACTAACTCTCTGCTTCAGAAATAAAATAAGCCTTAGCTCTGCTGATTTTGTGAAACCACAAACATAATTTATTTTAATTACTATCCTCTGTCTGCCTTTGATAAGCTGCATGGAAAAAAGGACAGCTGGAAATAATCCAGAGATCAGAACAACTGAATTAGTGGGTCAGATAAAGCTGGCGGGCCACAGCTTGGACACCTCTAATTGAGAAGGTAATAGCCTGTGGCGGACACCGCAAGCCTAACAACAATAGAACATTAAACCCTAAAATGAATAAATTCATTGGAGCCATCACATCCACAGCCTTTTTTTTCCTATTCAAAGCAAATTACTTTAAAATCACATCATTTATCATTAAAAAAATCTTCCAATATTAATGTTTAGCTTTTGAATCCAAATTGAGGCATACTAGACACAAGCATACAATACTTGAATACCATATGGGAAGTAATTTATGTTCAGAAACCAGTTGGCACTGTTTGAGGCCTTTGGTCATAAATCCAAAGTGAGCCCAGGGTAATTACACCGTTTTTTGTTTCTTGGAGTATGTCAGCACACCCTCCTTTCATACTCACAGCAGGTTTCTACTCAAAAAAAAATAATACAATATTCTATCTAGTTGGGTGAACTTTGCTCTCCATACATTTTCTGTGTGACAAAAGCATTCTTTTAGTTCTAGCTGCAGGAATGTGCTATAGAAAAACACAATTTCTAGATGTCATCCTCTGCATATCCTCCAATGAAATATGCATATCATCCTGAAGCATTTCATCTTTACACAATCACTCCTGCAAAAGTGAGAAGAACAGCCACCAGCTCACCTCTTTCAGTATTAGGTACGCCTAAATCTATAGTAGGAATGGAGCTGTCTGCGTAATCACTGTAGTATTCAATAAGTGCAGCTTCTCTTTCCCAAGTCTGCTTTACGACTGGTACTGCAAAACAGTTGTTGACATTGAAACATAAGTAACTGCTAGATTAAAATGCTGATGTCCTCGTTAACTGACATATTCCTTCACACTGTAAATAATATTTCCAGTACAACAATTTCCAGAAAATAATATTTCCCGTACAGCATCAAGGTTGTAAGCATTCATTCTTTTTTCCTTCCTACAATATTTAGGGAAACATTTTTACATTTTTATGTCAGCTAGCCAGGACAGTTTTATTTACACCATAATGAATTTCCTTTAAGAATATGACTATGGTTGCATTCATATTACATTGAAAAGGGTGATGTTTACATTTGTGCAAACCCAACTATGGAATTCGTTACTTTTACACTTGCCATGTTAGACTTTATAGCATACATCAGCAAGAAGACTATTAGAGACCAATCATTCTTCCAGTATTGAAACTGTCACATTATAAAAACAGCATATCCAACTGTACAGCATAGAAAATACTCTGAAGCATAAGCGGACCGAATGCATCTTTTGAAACACTATATACCTAATATTTGACAGCAACACCATGTTAATGCTCAAAAGCACCCATCTGTGGAGGCACGCTCACAAGAGAACATTTATAAATACACAACCAATTTTTATCCCCTGCAGACTTTATTCAAAGGACTGTTTAACATTGTCGACAAGCACAACCCTTTCCTTAAGAGTCTGCCATTTGACTTAAACATTTAAAATGCATCACACACAATTCTAGTAATGATGCTATAAATGTTTAAGTTATTGTCAGCCCCAAAGCAGTCTGACAGTGGGACTTGATGACCTTTGTACGTCCCTTCCAGCTGGAACTATTCTGCTCTATATCCTGAAGTGAATGAATTATGATTAACACACATTAAAACAAAAACAACACAGAGTGGTACGAACACCTGTAGGATGTTTGGAAGAGAATGATCAGATTAATATCAATGATTTTTCTTCCATTTTAAAAATGAAGAGGTCAGGACTTAGATGAGCAACTACTCTGAAACATCGTGCTTCTCCTCTCATTGTCTGCCTGCTCTATGTTCCGTTAAGTCTCATTAGGAGTTGCTAGTTATTTAATTGGTCACCAAAGCCCTAAATCCCAAGCATTTTACCTACGTATAATATAAGTAATTTTCTACACTAGAAAAACTACTTTCCTACTACAAGGAAATATTTATATAAATTCCCTTTGCCACTATTTAACCGTGATGCTTGTGAGTAACTCATTTCAGCCCCTTTCTGGAACCATCCTTCACCTGAATGTTTGCTGCCTACCTACTTGCTTGCTTCCCTCTATTCTGATCATATAAGGATTAATTGTACGGTTAATTATTGATTGACCAACGGTCAGTTCGATAAGATTAAAATGAACTAAAAGGGTACTGTTAGGATAGATAGTAAGAACTCAATCCACTAATAGAAAAGGCTGCAGCATGTGCAAAAAAAAAAAAATGCAATTCCACTTCTGTAGCAATGCACAATAGAAAATGTTGCTTTTACAAGTTTTAGGCACTTAAAACTGCTCACAATTTTTGCATTAAAACCTAAAGGGAATTATGTACAAAAAATGTTCATATAACATTATGGTGAAGTTCTGAATTACAAAGTCAGGAATTTCACACTATATTAACTTTATCTCCTAACTAGTAGTACTAACTAGTAGTACTATTTAGTGTACTAAATACTAATTTTAGATCATATAACACTGCATAATCATGCACTAATTGGCAGAGAATACCACCTAAACTTACTTATTTCAACTAGAATTAAAAAAAACAAGTAGAGAAAATGATTTTCTTATTTTGTAGAAGTGGTCCACTTCAAAAACGTTCCTCAGAAGAACAAAACCAGAAAACTTTTGGAAACTAAGGCTCCAAACCAGAAATGTCTCAGATACACAAAACTCTTCCACCATTCACCTGGTGGAGGCACACCTTTAAAGGTTTTTTTTTTCCCCACTCTTCTACAAACAAGGACCTAAACCTCAGTACAGTGCTTTAACATACACAACTATTTGCTATTAAGGACTAAGCCTCTCACTTTCTTTGGTGGAGTCCCCTTTTTTCTTTGTATAGATGAAAAAACAGTTCACTGAAGTGGGGACCTGAATGTCACCTTAGTTAAATGGTCTAATAAGGGAATTAGTAGCTAAAGCAGCTCTTTTCCTTGCTTGTTTTGATGGAAGTGTCACAGACATATGACTATCGTAAATTAAACCCCACAAAAATTTCCAATTTCTAACATGTTTTCCAAAGAAAGTGCAGCTGTTTGAAAATTTCTGACCAACCACTGATGCAAATATTTATCAATATGTATTAATACTAGTGATCACAAGGAACTTTTAATACCACACTGCAGAGATACTTACAGAAGGTTAGCTCTTAACTCTGAATTTTGTTAATTGTGCAATTTCTAGAATCCTGATGTATGTTTGAAGTCTTAAAATCTTCTTATATTACCATATACAGTATGAAGGAGAGTTATATCTGAAGTAAATACTTAAATTGAGATACTTTTGTACATCAAACTCCAAGCCTTACTGTTGCACTTATGCAGATTTTGGTATACAATAAAAAAAAATGACTTACCAGGTAAAAGGAGCTCTCTGAAGCTGGCATCCATTAATCATTCAAAATCTTGAGTAAGATTATCCTCTATTGCATAACACTGGAAACTGTGAGGAAAGTTCAAGAATTTTCCTCAGTCTTCAACAGGTGTTTCTTGAAGGATATTTATTTATGCTACCTTTTTGAAGTCATATGTTCCTTTTTGAGAAGGTTTTTGTTTGTTTTAATTTGGTTCAAGAAATTAAACATGGATCCAGAAAGGAGAACTCTTCAGTGAACTCCAGTTACAGGACAGTCAATTTTGTTTTGTCAAAAGCTATTTGCTAAAAATATCCAAATGACTATCACAAAACAGCGGGAAGAGGCATTCATCAAGTGCGGTAACAACAAAGTTATTAAAATATCTTCAAAGGAAAGAAAAGCACCTGGCAAATAATCTAAATTTAGAAGTGATAGAACCTACAGTTTTAGATGCATCAGTCTATGGGGACTTAGTTAAGAAAAGAGCTTTTATCTTCATGCTGTCCTCTAACAATAGGTGTGGCAAACACCACACAAAATTTGGTACAAATACTAGCCCTTCATTTTTTCCCCCAATAATAATCACTTTAAGCTTATGAACAAAGTATGCTGACACTACTACATGCCTGGAGTATTCAAGGACATACAGAATTCACATAAATCCATAAATTAATGATAAATAATAAATCCTGAATTTCTTTATTCACAAAGAATATAAAAGTAAAATAGAACGGACTGGTAAGTGGCATCAAGCAAGTAGAATGTCTACTGTTAATTTGGAATTTTTCCTTCCAAGTTTTGTATACACTGTATCTGCCTCAACTTAGCTAAGCCTTACTGTGTACTAGCTGAAGCTGGGTGTCTCTGTGTCTGTATTTTCCTGGTGCCTGAGACAGAATTTAATACCCACTGTACAGATTTGTTTGGACTGTGCTACGTTGTTTGCTTTGTGTTTTTTTTTTTTAAACCATGGTAATCATGGTTCATGGTCATGTTTTCATGGTGACTATCATTACTTGTAGAGCACCACAACTTCCAGATGAAATACTACAGTGTTGCACACTTGAGAGATTCTTGATCTGGACCATAGCTTCAACAAAGTACTACAGCTGATAGATTTCTACAAGAGATGAAATTTCCCATTCCAAGCATTATAAAACACCTGTGCACAACCAATTGCTTAGGGTGACAACAGGTGGAAGCAATATGACAGCATAAGCCACTCAATCTTCCTTTTATCCTGCTCTCCAGTCCAATAAAAGAGCAAGTGGAGAGAGCTTTCATCTTACTCAAATTTCTGAAGCAGTCACCATTGAGTTGCACAAGTGTCATTGCTAGCACAAAGAACAGAACTGATCCAACTAGCAGGGGAAGTCACTGAAGGATATAAAAAGCAGCAGTATTAATATCACAATAGCACCAAGTAACATCAATATAATTACACATATTTGTAATATATGTATTCGATTTTAATATTGTCAACCAATTTCTAAGAAACACCAAACTACTGTAATTTTGTCTTGAACATTTTGCAACCTTCCTGAAGAACTCTGAATAGAAAAAAAAAATCTACCTAAAGAATAATTCAGTGAGACTTCTGAAGCCTTCATGCTTCCCAGTGAATTTTGCAAATATTTAGTCCTCAGAGCAACACAGACAGCATGTATCAGCTTGTTTTTATATATTAATTTCATGAACTATATTGTACAGACCTACTACCTTGACTAACCAACAACTTACTTCTGTCTCCATGAAATTTCCGACATGTTTTTACAGCAACAAAGACATCTTCCTTTTTCACTGGCTCTTTCTATTTGGACAGAACAAAAATGAATTTTGTAATTGCAGGCTCTGCCTTTAACATTTTATACGATATGTATGTCCATAAATAAAATAAAACAGAAGATACCTTTTCATTGTACAGCGTATCAAGTACAATAGCATATTAGTAATATAGTAGAACTGAATTTTTTGTCTCTTGAAAAAAGATCATTAACGATTTAAAATTCCTAGAATAGCATTATTGAAATACTTTTTCTGTTGATGTAGTATTCTAACATGAACAAAACATCTATCATTAGGAAAAGAAAGTGAGTGGTGAAATTTGTTGCACTAAGAATGATTTGTCTGAAAAAAAAAAAAAAGTTCTTTTAAACTTATTTGAAATTAACATAATCACTATGAGAAATGCTGAACTATATGATGCTCATAAAAAGAAGCTTAAAATCTACAGGTGAGTAATCTTGATTTCCTCAACTCTACAAAAGACAAAAAAAAAAAATATTAACCACCTTTGTTTTCCTTTTTGGCACCTAGAATTTTGCTGTCCTGGAATCATGGAACACTTTTATACCTCTAGCAACAGTTAACGCATTACACCATAAATATATTCTCCTAGAGGTAGAAGAGATGAATTGTACATTAATGTACCAAATACCGTATTATATTTTATCTTTATCCTAAACAAGTTTTATATTTCCATCTGTGAAAAAAAAAAAAAAAAAGAGTATCTGTACTTGAGTGTCTCAAGGTTTGAGATTTTTTGAAGTAAAATATTATGCATTTTAGTAAGAGTTTTACCTTAACTAAGCAAGTGGTATTTAAAGTTTGGGACTTACACAAAGTGGCAGAAAATTACTGAATGTTGTAGCACACTGATCAACCTTATACGAGTTCACGTCATCTGTGCAGAATTCAGGCACTGGTGTAAGATGGGGTCCATCCCCTTTCTGCCAAATATACAGGGCAATCTATGAAAACAGAAAGCACTTATATCAGTAAGAAAAACTGGATAAACATTCTCAGGGCTTAGAAAGAAACCACATTACAAGTTAAGCTTAACAAAGAAAATGGAAAATATTAGATGCCAGAGAGCATGTGACTTTATTGATTTACTAACTGGATACTTTACCTCTTGCTTACATTTCTAGAGCCAACATCTATTTTTTTAGTTTGTTTTTTTTTGCTATAACAAATTCTATACATACTCAAGCTTTAAAGGATTAAAATAGTTTAATATATTCAAGCATGTCAAAATAACTGATCTCTAACTTTTGTAAGAGGTGGAGTGAATATTTGCACCGTCCTTCAAATTAAACAAAAGCTCTTATTTTGTTGCTTTTTGGAAATTATTTTGATAATTTGGAATAGGTAGGGCTACTTCTTCCTATGTAGAAGTTTTCAGCTTTTCAAAAGAGACACATTCCCTAGTAACAATTTGAAATTAAATTTAAAATTTAAAATTTGAAATCAGCGATGACATTGAGAAGTTGTAAAATACACTGAAAGAAAACGTAGATGTTCTAAACTATAGTAGATCCTTGTCTATTTTAAATGGAACAACAACCAAAAAAGCCAGCAAAAATTTACAGGAAAAAAAAAAGAAGAGGCAAATCAGTGATGCCTGAAGCTGACAAAGAAAATACCCCTTGAGTTTATGTTATTCATTTTATTCCAAATTAAATGAATACTTCCATACGTATTTTATTAAACGTCAAGAACACTCAGACTGGCCCAAAATTTGTATTGCAAACCTTTTACACTGCTTATAATGCCAGACTAAATATTCATGCAGAAAAATTCTATGCTGGGTGCCTTCCTCAGACCAGTTAAAAGATTAACTCCACTTCATCTAAAATTGTTCAAAAATTTGCTAGAACAAAGTGAAGTTTCTCAAAATCTAAAAGGCAGAAAAGAGCATCTCATTAAGTATATGCATTCAGAGTTTCCCTGCTGCACTGACATACATTTTGAACGCTTAATCTCTCTCAAGGACAGCTCAAAGATGTGAAAGCATCTTCCACTTTGTACAAGAGCTCTTTGAGCATAGACTCAAGATGTAGGAATCCCCAGGTTGCTTCTGCCTAACTATCAGAAATTACAGTTTTGACTTTTGAAAATGTTGCTATGCCAACAAACCAGGGATATTCTGGGATTGACTCTCCATGCTACCTCATGAAACGGAGTTAGTGTGCAAAAATTTAGAGTCATGGAACCAACACAGTGTAGCAAGGAGGAGCCTGACTCTACCACACAGGTCTCTTCCACGCAAAGAAAATCAATCTTGGGTTTTCAAATGTTCCCAGAGACCCTTGCATGAAAAACAAGTGTGTGCTTCACTGGAATATGGGACTAGACCCAGCACACACCAAAGGAAGTGAAATTGAGTCTCCTCCTCGCTATTTTATGCCTGCTTGGAAAGTATTAACCATTAGTTTTAAATCCCCTCAGGTTATGCAGGGGCCAGAATACAGATCCTCTTTTAGGGATAATTCACCATTAATCTGTTTTTAAGAGATCAAAATATTTTCTTCTCTCCAGTGTTTGAGAAGAACTCAGTTCAAACCAAGAGCATTAAGTGTGGTCTGGACATGCCCAGGTCATCCTAGGTTAGAGACTTCTAATCTCAGCCCTATCAACAGGCTGAGTCACAGAATCACAGAGGGGTGAGGCTGGCAGGCACCTCTGGTGGTCACTTTGTCCAGCCCCTGCATTATCTTTGTGGCCCCATGTCCGTCCATTTTCCTCTTGTACAGGGGAGATCCCAAACTGGACTCCAGGTGCAGCTCCATCAATGCTGAGTAGAGTGGAAGCATCATTTCCCTTTAGCTGCTGGCAGTATTTTGCCTAATGCAGTCAAAAACACTGCTAGCTCTCTTAGTGGCAAGGGCACATTGCTGACTTGTTGAAGAATCTCAGCATCCTCAGAAAAATCCAGTTAGCTACACACAGCCACTTCTGGAACTTAGGGGGAATAAAGGGGAAGCGCCTGTTTGTTACAGGCGCTGCTAGGACTGGAGGCAGGTTTGAGAACAGAACCACATTCTTGAAACTTAAGCTTAGAGATTTGAAAATTTTTAGACAGCAAGCACCTAGTGTACAGTCACATACTAAAGCAATTAACTGAGGAGTTTTTAAGAAGTTGCTGGTTGAAAGTGGGCTGTCATATACAGATGCACTCAGACCACTTCAATTGCACAGTGAAGTCTTTAGTTTAATTGCACTGAAAAGAGTTTAAATTACTGCATTGTAATTTGTACTTGATGGGATACAAACGACAGCTGTGAGTGCAAACAGTTGCCACCAGTGCTCTGATGGCAGTGACTAGAGTTAAGGCACTGTAATTAAGCTGCAGGTTCTCCATACACAACGATGAGTTCTGTAGTTTGTAAATTCTGATTTCTTTAAGCCTCACCTTTGTTAAGGGGTCTGTTTCTTTGCTGTTTTAGCAATATTTTGGAAACACATATGATCTTAGCATTAAGAGGGAGTTCAACAAATTACTAAAGAGAAGGGCCTCTCTGTATAGAAGAAAATGGAGAAGCATGAGTGGCAGTTCAGCCTAATACCATTAATAGTGGTTGGAATAAAGGAGGAATATGGAGAAGTATGGAACATGTAACACATACATACATGTACTTCTGTATGCTCCTTGCCTGTTCCTTATCAGATCTCCAAGGTTTTCTCTTTGCCTTGCCACTATAGTCATGTTACAGGTGTAACAAGTGGTTCTTGACCCTGTCCCGTAGCTGGGAGACTAGGTAACTTCATAGCCTCCAGTGCATTTTAAGATTGTATTAGCTCAAAATTCAGCTAGTCAGAATGAACGTTTACCACATGAACAACAACAACAAAAAAAAGCAATGCTTGTGCTGCACAAATAATATTTAAGAACTCTAAGTTAACATTAATTATTTATGAAGGTTTGTGATGTGCTTTGATTTCCCACTAAATAATGAATCATGAATAAAAAAAAATCCTTAGACTAGTGTCAAACTGTTCTATTTCAGGGGTGAGGATAGACTGCCCTTTTGGTTATAGAACAGGATGACACTGTCCTCAAAATAATGGAAATAGATATACAATAAAAGATGAAAGATAGCCTCAATCCTAGTTTAAATCTAATGTTAGATATACTATAAATATATATATATATACACATATATATATTGTTCACTTCCAGTATAGAGTAGCAGGACATATGCTATACCATGCAGTTACAAGAAGTCTAAAAAAACATCTAAAAATGAACAACAGCATGACTGTATTTAAAGTTAGGTATTCCAGATGGGAAGAGCGATAAATGTTATGGAGATAAGTAAGAACTTGGGAAAAAAGAAGGTTAAAAAAAGCTGATACAGAGCACAGTAAAACACCAAGGACTAGAGGAGCGCGTTATTAGGACTCTGTCAAACTAAAACATTTCTTAAAACATTTATCATCCTTCATAAACTTAAACATTACGTGCAATCATTAAAGACCACAGATTATATCCTTTCATGTGTTGTCAATCTTGATTCACACAAGAAGGCTGTAGGAAGATAGAAATGATTTAAGAAGACAGTGATTTATAAAATAAATGAGGAGGAATGGATCTGTCTCCAGGGAGCTGTGAGACTGTGCAGAAGAAATAACCACAGAGCTGAAGCAGGTTATCAATGGCAATAAATTTGAAATGAAACATATGCAAAGAATTGCTAACCGAATAAGGAGAGAGAAGTAATTTTTCCAGACAAGTGATCAATTGCTTTTCATTTATCAGCGTGTGGCACACAAAAGAAAAATCTGCTAATGATTTATTCTGATGACACTACTATGTTTAGAGGCTTTGTCAGTGCTGAGGTAGACTAGAATATTGTGAATATCCAAATGACTTTGAGGTAAGTTACAGAACCGAGATTAACAGCGTGTAGTGCAAGGTCTTGAATTCAGGAAAATTAACAAGTGGAAAGAAACAGCTTGTTGGCGTGTTTCATGTGGCAAAATGGAGGCTGAGAGGGGTCCAATTGCTCTGGAGAAATACATCAGTCAAGGAGGGAAAACCATGTGAAAGAACAGCACTGGCACAAAATCAAATTCAATGAAACATGCTACCAATGCATACTCTATAAATACACTACAGATTTATGTTGGAAACAAGGAGCTTTCTAACCATAACAGCATAAAGATCTGGAACTGCAGCAATAGCTTTAAGATCTTTTTTGTGTTGTTTCCTCCTTTCCATCTGGGCCAGAACCACAATTTATAGCTGACTTTTAGGAGAGTTTTTTTTTTTTTTTTTTTTTTAAATTCAACATCACTCATTATTTCAGGCCCAAACCAGCAAGCTTACTCCATATTCATACTCCCTTTGCCCCACAGTTCAGTTCACCTTTCGTGACAATACAAAATCCTGGGCTGCAATAAACATTTTGAAGGAAGAAAAAATACAAAAACTTCAGAAAAAGGCAGCACTGATCTTCTTTCAGATCCCCACTCCTTTCTTCTCATGCTCCTTTCAGTCAACTCACCTATTCTCTGAAGACCTAGTAGCTACGCTTTAAAATTGTTAGAAGCCAGAGGCAAAGAAATTTCCAAACCGCCACACTGCAAGTTGATCACACTGACACAAAAGTTTCCATTCCTCAAGCTATTTCATCCGAAGTTCAACATATCTAGCTGTTAGAGTCCAATTTAGAAAGTAAATGAGGCTTGCCAGTGTCTGAGATACTCTTCATGCCAGTGTACGTTTCATTAATTAGAAGACTCTCTCCCTCTCCATAGAGCAAGCCTCAGAAGATACCTCACTGTACACAATCATGCATATTAATATGAACGCAATTTTATTTATGAATTCTTCTACGCTTGAAATGCGATTTTAAAACGTTACGTTATAATATTCTAAAGCAAGGCAAAGAAATTAAACATGCTATTGTGTTCAGAATTTTTAGCAATTTCAGAAAACACACCATTTCCATTATAAATTTATCAATATTCCAATATATTTGAGACTTTTTTTTTTTTTTTTTTTTTACTTACTTTACAAGCATAGCACACTGCTTACCTCATGTTTTAGATCTATAGTAAAGTCTGACTTGAGCGGTTCACTTTTCAACTTGATTGCAAGCCTATGAAATTAAAGATGAAATTTACTCACTTAAAAAAGGATATTAAAAAAAAAATATTCGCTATTGTATGCAGTGAAGTGTGGCTGGTGTTTTTAACCACCTTATAAAAAAATCCCACTTCTGTATTTCTTACCCCCAAAATCAACTTGTATTTCATTTTTGTATTTATTTTTTTTGTCTGCACACAATATGATGATGTTAGTATTAGTTTTCAGCACAAACATTCTGACATATTCCTCCTGCCCAAGAAGAAAATTCTCATCTGGAGAAGACTAGAACAGTCTGGCAAAACGTTTTCAATAGATTTAAAGCAGCAGTGTCTTTTAACCTCCATACATACCAGCATCTCAAACTTCAGACAATATTCTCTTTTTTGTGTACTAAAAATTGCAATATTTAAGCACCTTCAATTTATGGAAAGATCTTCCTACAGCAAGATGCATTCGACTTCTGAAATATATGAACTTTTAAAATCTAATTTAAAAACGAAGTATCTAAGCTGAGCTAACCATCCAGGCTCTCTCTATAGCACGAGAGAAGCATTTCTAGAGGGCAGTGCAGTCACTGGAAAATCCAGGAATAAAACTACTGTCTGGAGGTGCCTGCATTTTTAAAATGACAGAGATGGTATTGAAAACTAGCTGACATGATGTTAACTTTTACATAGGCAGAATTTAGCAAAATATATCATGTGTACAGGCACAACAATGATACAGAGATTTTATTTCTGTTTACAAATTCTTGAGTGTAATTCTTAAGTGTTTATTTCTAATAGCTATGCATGAATGGATAGAATAAGGAAGAAACTGAATTTTGTCTAAGGAGTATTTTCAGGGTAAGTTCACAGTAAGAGTACAAATCTGTGCATGCATACCCAGAGCTAGCTGTACATTACCATGACTAGCTGGATATCTTTGTACCTTAGATCCTCAAACTGAAGTAGACTTGCAGGTTTTAACATGGATGCTGATAATAAAAGTAACAACAGCAAGAGCCCAGCATAGGCTAGAAAACCAATGCATGAAATCAAACAGCTTGCCAGCCTGCAGTGATTGAGTATATCCCAAGCTGTCTGCCCTAGCTAAGCTGCAATCAGTATTCATAAACAGCTCAAAGTTAAAATTTGACTCTGGATATTTACATGATCCGTAGCTGTTCAAGTGCACTGCAGGCATGTGTTCATCTTTTAGAGAAAATATTAATCCATATGAATTCATAGCTTGTTAAAATAATATTGATTAGCATCTAGAAAAAAATGTAGAAATTCAAAACTTAATTGCTATCAATAAACAATTAAGAAGTGATTAAAAATCCAATTCTTACTTGTTAACAAGTGGAATACTAAGTGCCCATCCAGCAGCAAAATCTGGAAATTTAAAGACTGTCGGATTTTCAGCAAAGGCATAGTGGTGAATTATTGTAGATTCTTCATCATATAATGCTTTACCTAAAAACCACTCCTGTAAAGGAATATAGGAAACAATTTTGTTCATCTACAGCATCCTTTTAGTGAAGATGATGACTGCATTCATGCTGAATAAAGCAAACCTGAAAACAAAAACAAGGGAAGCATATTGTTCACAATAATTCAGACAAAAATTGGTAAGAAAATAAAGGCAGGTGCACATTGTAATTTAAAACCTCAGCACGTGCCCTGGATTCCACCTGTTCAGAGAGCACTGAATCACAGAACAGTTGAGGTTGGAAGGAAGCTCTGGGGGTCACCTGGTCCAGCGCCCTGCTCAAGCAGGGTCAGTCAGAGCAAGGTGCCCATGACTGTATCCAGCCACGTTTTGAATACATCTGTAGGATTCTCCACTGCCTCTCTGGGCAACCTGTTCCCATCTTTGACCACCCAGATTGACTACTGATTAGGTAAAACACTCAGAAGCACTGCATTGCATTCAGGAACTTTTTATACATCCATTTTGAGTTTTCATCTGTCTATACCCTTCTCCACTAGGGAATCTAAAAAGCAAAGACATTTTAAATACCTTGATTTTCGTAACAGTTAAGTGAAGATGGTCTCAAGTATGCATTTGTAAAGTAAACAAAAACAATTATTATTATTAGAATTTTTAATATACATTGAAGAATTTACCACTGATTCTGCTGTATCTGAAGATATTTAAGCAACTGAAATTCTACTTCTTTAACATTATCATCAGCTGTCCTAGTATTTCTGTTTAGAATGGATATAAAACAAGAATAGCCCCATTTTTTGCAAAGTAAGGGCTACTATGTATAATATATAATAAAATATATATATTAAAAATGTTTCTCATGGTTACAGGTACAAATGATCAAACAGAATTCTCAGTTACCCTAATGGTTATATTAAATCACTCAAGTGTGGAGTTGTCAGCAAAAATGACAGGAACTCAGACTGCCCTTTTCCTTTTTCCTGACAATTTAAAATTTATCACTAAAAACGATTCAAATTAAGGCAATTTTTTTTTCACTAAAGATACTTCTTCTCCATACTCCCCAGCATATTTCATTTTTCTCCTCCTTTAAAGGGGCAGCTGTCAGCAACAATGAAAAATGCCATACGTTAGAATAGTTCGCAAACTTGATATAAGGTAAATAAATAATTTACACAAAATTTGAGAGAAAAGGAAAAATATTCAACTAAAAGTACTATCAAAGCATCCACCTCCAAAAAACATCTGACCCCAAGAGCATCCTCCTCAGTAGCCACCTTCCTACCTCCAAGCAGAAGCAGCTATATAGGTTGTGCTAAATTTTATACCTGCCCAGAGCAAATGAGGAAAAATGTGTAATCTTACAATGTGTAAGATTTGGCCAAAGCAGGGAAAGTCAGCAAAGTGAGCTCTGCATGCACAGGACACACCTCCAGCCAAAATCAACTGGCCAGGCATGGCAGGACCATGAAAGCATGACTGCCTCACAGGACATTCAGCCTGGCAAGCATCTGGCTGCCTAGAATCAATAAAGGGACAGACAGCAGGAGCTGCTGGTGATACTTGTTTCCCCACACATACCTGAGTCAAAGCTACGGGATGGGATGCTGCCTGCTTTGAGAGCCTCACCTCTGTAAGGATCCTTTGGTGTGGCCAGCTCATGGCTAGGACCCATATAAGCAACTCAAGTTGAATTCAATGGATGCCACTCCTGCCCAGAATCCCGATCCTACAAGGGACTGATGCAGGTGTAACCTGCCTTGCATATGAATGCGTGTGTGTGAGGTGTTGAGTGCTTTCCCCCCTGAATTCTTATTTTTCTCCTCTGCTTTGATCAGCTAAACTCGGTAAAACTAAATCAAACAAAGCTTGTAGTTGACTAGTTACTTCTTCAGGTAACAAAGGCTGAAAAGTTGTTTGCTCCCAAAATCCCCACGTGCCTTCTGAGGCTGAGTGCTGTTCGGGAATCTGTTGAGGAAACAGCCAAAGTTAAACTGACACTATCCATTACATGAAAAGATAAGGATGAAGAATTTTTCCACCATTTTCTTTTTTTTTTTTTTTTTTTTTTTAAATCAACTACACAGGAGTTGCTGCCAGGTATCTACTTACTCAGCCCTCAACTTATATCTTCAATGATAACAGACCCTGTTTTCTCCTTCCTTTATTGCAACAATTCAATAGTGTTCAGTGGAACAATTTAAAAACAAAATATTGGGAGATGACAGAAAACGGATAAACACACTAATTTTTGAGCACAGAGATGACTGCCTTGAAAAAAATATCAAAGCCAGTCTTTAGGAGCATTTCCGCCAAATGTTTTTTAACATTTTTAGGGCCTCCAAGATTTCAAAATATTTAAAACACAAGTACTCTATTCGGTTTCAGAAACATAATAATAAGAAACAATAATAAATATTAACATTTTCATATGACAGCAATATTATTATCCTAATTACCTTAATTTTAGATGCATTTTTACATCAGAACAATCCATTAATGGCAATATTTTTTTTCAATTTCTCTATAAAATACCTAAAATTAAATCCATCCATACACCCTTCTCTGGCTTTCACAGAATATTGTTTCTGGCATTATTAAGCCACAAATCAACACAGTGAAGGCATTCCAGTTTACAGCTGATACTCCGCAGGCTGGTTTGTTTGTAAATCACTTATTTACTACACAGATATGTAGGAGGAGTTGTTCTGTGCAGGCTGGTTTTACAAGATGACATCAGTTATGTACTAAGGAACTCACAAAGTACTTTGCATATAGTTATTAAGAGCTATTAAGTCACTGCTGCCCACCAGCTTGGTTTGCTCATTCTGCATGTCTTTGGAGCCCCAATCAGTCATCCTATTAGGATGATAGGAAGAGGAGTGGCACATACAGTTCGGTTTAACCTTGCTGTCTCTCATTATGAAAGCACAGATTGAATCAATTGATTATTAAATCATAGTATCACAGAGGGGTTGAGGGACACTCAGAGCAGGCTGTCCAGGACCACATCCAGGCAGCTTTTGAAGATCTCCAAGGAGGAGACTCCACAGCCTCTCTGGGCAGCCTGTGCCAGGGCTTGGTCATTCTCACATTAAAAAAAAGCAGTGTTTCCTTATGTTCAGACACAACTCATCATCTGAGTGCTGGTCTTGTCATTTTTATGTAAATCAGATATTCCTCACTGTTTATTAGTTTTACTGCAGTCAGTAATATCCTTGGTTAACTGCACAGGTCATTCTCTTAACATTCCTCTATGGTCTCCTATAGTGCTTCAACACATCTGTTTTCACTCATATTGCATTCACATCATTCCCTATAGCTCTGTCACTAACCTCTACATATTGAGATTGAAAAGCTGCAGATTCATCAGCAATTCACATGCCCCTTGTAGACCTTTTATTATGATTAATGTATATCAGCTTTTTATTATGCAGTCTGCTGACATGATAGAATGAATTATGAATGAGCTCATTCTGGTCTAGCTCATCTTAAATTATGTAAATGATGGACTACTACTTGATATAAGGAATCGGTTATGGACTGTTACACTAAGATGACTATCACTCTATAAAAGCAAAACATTTTATTTTCATTTTAAAGCAGGTCAGGACATAATTTGTCGTCGTAATAGGATTTACACACCTGCAAAGGAGAGATTTAAAATTGGTATGTAAGCAGCATCTAGAAGAAACGTTATGTTTCTGTTCAGGAAACATCAAGTAGAAGTGTTTCAGAACAGAAACAATTGGATATTCCAAAGACTTGGAAATATTCAATAGGCTGTTTTGAAGACAGTGTGTTTAAAAAATGTACAATATTTAAGTAATTATTGTTATCATTTTCAAATAGAATTGTGTGAAAATGCAACAAGGCCACGTGCCTGCAACAGAAGTAAATACACTACAGTGAGATCTGGAGCAGAGTTCAATATTCAGTCAAGGTAACAATAATGAGGCAAAGCATATTTCTCATAGGAGATTTTGGCTTTTTTTACTGCAGGCTAAAGAAGGACATCAAGCTGAGGTGTTTTTCTGAACACTGAGCTGAGTTTTCTGAACTCTAAATATTAGCAGATTTCTTATTAGTTGCACTGCCAAATTCAACTGTGTTCCTTGGTGACTGCTTTTTTCTTTAGTTCCACAAGTCTTCTGGTGTTCTTCCTTTTCCAGCAGGTAAGGGTTTTATTTCTCTCTTATCACCAAGACAGTTCAGAAAGAGAATGCAAATAAAATACCCTAAAATATTAGATCAGAGACAGTTTGACTAGTATCAGTCACTCTGTCTGATGATAATCAGAGTAGAGAACAGACAAGAAAAAGGGGAGGGGAAGACACAGCAGACTGCATCCATCTTTTTACTGCTCATACATCATTTTTGGGATATCCACAGAAGGACTTCTTTTCTGCTCAATTTTAACAGTTATTCAACACCTAGACATGTTCTCATGGTTGTTCATGTTAAATACCTTGCACACTCTCAGCCTCAGCATCAAAAACTTATTCCTCTATTTTAAACTGTTTGAAAATATCTTTTCCAATCCTTGGAGCTATAAGCCATACAAGCAGTGATATGAAATTGAATCCTTGACAACTGAAACGCTTCTATAACATGGAATCCTAAAATTCTGTGTTTATACTTCTGTACTTAAAAAAAAAATGATTCCCCCATTTAATCTAAAAACCTATTCAAGCACATTAAAAATACAATTAAATATCTAAATGTTTACTTCACCTTAGAAGCATCAAATCTTCCAAGAGTTTCTAGCAGCTTTACAACTTGTATTCTTGTATCTTCTTCACAGAAGAAAATCCATGAGGAATTCCTACCATAGGCAATGGAGAAGCTAACAAAAGAAATGATCATTTTACTACTAAACTGGCTTACAAACAGAAGGATAGATTCAACCTCCCCAAATATGAGTACTTGGCAATTAATTATTAATTTACACAGAAGCTTTTAGTATTAACGTAGAATTACATAATCAGAGCACAACAGTGAATGGATATATTGCCTCTGCTGCCATCTACTTATATAGCACTAATTAGGCTAGGAAGAAAGGAACATGAAGAACACCCACTCAAAAATGTCCACGTCCTACAGGTGTAGCCATCTATCAATTCCAAGCTTATAGGCAGCAGTTTAAGTTACCATCCCCTCTGTATCTCAACTTTCTTCCAATGAGCCTCATTATTGGGCACCTAACATTGCAATGATCCTGGAACTACCTAAGGAGATGCTTTATGACAACTGTTTGACACTGATCACATCGTTGTCCCCAACTTAAAAACTTCATTAGCTCTTTCAATATGGTTAAACTATGCAGACCGAAGGGACTTGCCACCTTCCTCAAAGCTAACACTAATCTTGATGCAGATTTCCTGACTCCCTAATGAAGCTGTCATCTTTAACTTCTCCACTCTTCCCAAATGATTTTTCCACAACTTAACAAGAAAAAAAAAAAAAAAAAAAGCCTTAAAAATTCATGACATTGTAATGCTGGGATTAAAAAAAATAATCAATCTTGAATTGTCCTTCTCACAGCTTTTATGTTGGTTCAATTAAAGAAATCATCTGAGGAGAGGGATAAGAAATTGGCTTCTGTAGACATCACAGCCTTCTTCTCTGCAGCACTGCTTACTGATAAAATCAGCAATGAAAATAAACAACAGAAATGTAAGTCGAGAAAAATAAGTAAAATAGGGTGATAGGATTATTTATGTTTTAGGGAACTGTATTTTCTTTAGAAAACAAAACAAATAGAAAAAAAAAAAAAAACACAACAAACAACATTGTCTGAAAAACATTTCTGCTAGAGCATGAGACATCTGCATCTACGGGTCTTCAAATAATGTGCTAGAAGCACCAGATGGTTGCCTGGTACTAAACCAGTTTATTTTTTATATTCTGGGATAAGTCACATATTCCTGTAAAGCTACGCTTCCTCTGTGTCTTGCAATGGTATTTGATCAGTCACTGCTTTCTGCTTTTGATATTTGATTTGCTCAAGTATAATAGCTAGAAGAACTCACGCTTCATTCATCCTTTCAGTTTGTAAAATTATGTACTTGTTGTCTTCTCAACACCGAAACCTAGGCACTTCTGTCATTCAGGTAACAAACAAAATACAATCAGCTAGGAAAAACCTAGTTGACAACACTTCCTAGTTGTTCCTTCTAAAACCTGCCAAATAAGTATCTGGATGGGTATCATATAACTTCATGTCTTTAAATATGCACAGTATTCAGTGCCTATGAAGGCTGAAGGCTTTTCTCTTGTGTTTTAGTGAACATCTAGAACTTCAGGAGAGAGACATCTGGATTTATATGAAAGCAGGTGGGTGAAGGACAAGCAGAAAACAAGCAGAAAGCTGTATGTCAACGGATGTCTTACGACTGCATCTTCAGAAAAGTAAATCTTCCTAATTAACCTCTGCCCAAGAACTAAAACGCAAGATTTTATTTATTTATTTTTTTTAAACTGTTTAGAGGCCTCCTGAAAATTACTGTCAAATATGAAATTGAGGGAAGCCATTCTTGTGAAAGCAGTTTTCAGGTAAGAATGCATCTAACATCACAATTCCTAGTATTGTTAGCTCCTGCAGAATGGGATGATCCCTTGAATCTTTCTCTCCTCCTCCTCTTCTTTACATTGAAAACACCTAACTAGTACAAGCCCCACAGCATGAACTTATTTCTAAATTACTGTAAGCATTTATTCTGCCAAAAATGATAAAAGAAACAAGCACAAGGAACTTGATATTCCAGAATTCTCTTCAAGATAAAAATCTGAAAAGTGATTTTTCTTTTTTGATTCCTTAAAAAATCTCTTCTATCAGACAAATGAGTATCTGTATTTTTTCATCTGAGTTTTGCTACCTTGTAAGAGCTGTATCTGAAAGCCTTGTCATTGAGACATAAATAATTCAGAAGAGAAGCCATTAGGTCACTGAAAGGTGAGCAAAGAAGGAAAAACAAAGTTGACATAGCTGGAACATCATCTTCCTGTTTTTCAATTTACTTCAGTTCTCCTTGTGCATCTTTTTCACGTGCATCTTAAAAGATAACCACTACATATGCACCATTTTCATGTTTCTGCTCATACAGAAAGCAATGGAAAACAGGAAAGAAAACAGTATGAAAATCCTGTTCTGTAATCAGTCCGATGCAAAACCCCAAAACCAAACCAAGAAATATCTTTTTGAGTACCTCTAGTAACATTATTGCTCTTCTGATGTGCCATTAGCTAAACTAAACCTCAAGAGGCTGCAGAGCCTCTGGCATCAATTTCAAAAGCAATTCTGAGGCAAAAGACAGCCTTCAGCTTCAGGTCTTTCTCAAACAGGAATTGTTGCTTTCTAACAATTTGTAACATACTACCATGTAAATGCTGCGAAGTCTTCCTCAGAGCAATCTGCATAAGCTAAAATGAAAAGATATTTGAAATTCCCTGTGTCCTCTGACCATGGTAAGATGAAAATTGGCCATAAAAACTTCTAAAAAGATGTCAAAACCTATACCTTTCCTCTGTGGAGGAGCACCGCCTCTTAGGAACACTGTGAGCAATGGAAGATAGAAACCCAATACAGATATTATTACTTTTTTTTTTTTTTTTTTTTTTTAAATGATTTATCCTCTTCATTCAGCCAAGTAATCTGAAAAGTCAAAGATTCTGAAATACCTTACACTTTACACTGTGAGCAAATGGAAAAATACACATTTTAAAATGGTATTTCTTTAGACTAGTTTCCTTTTCTAAAAAATTTTAAGTCCCTTTTGAGTGGACCTCAAAGTCCTAACTTTATGAGGCAGGTAGTTGTTCGCTTATGTTATATTATCACTTCTATAATTGTTCTTAAATTTAGAACGTCCTTCTCTGATTTAATGAAATTTGACTGAGAACTGCTTTAGAAAGCTAAAAAAAAAAAAAAAAAGAGCAAGAAAGTAAAAACATAAGGTAACAACTCTGATCCAAAAACTGTTGCTTCTGTGAAAAATTAAGTCTGAGTAATTCATAGCTATATTCTTTAAGTATTAATTAACCTGAAAATTTTATATATTAACCTGAAAATAACCAGCATTTATTACACTTACTCTCTCATTAATGGCAATATGGTCCATGCACCTTCATGCCTGTCGATCTCATGAATAAGCAGGACTATAGGTAATTCCTTTAAGAAAAATAAATACACTCTTGTTAAACACAAATAATAAACCTTTTTTTCCCTATACACCAGCTAATCTTAAAAAAAAAAAAAAAAAAAAAATCTGCAATAACTACTTGGTTCTTCATTGCTTTTACTGGTATGCAGCCCTGCAGAACAGATGATTTAAAACGGTATGAAGTAAGGTGACCTACAATTTAGAGAAAGTGCCTCTTACAACTCATGATTTCTTAATTCTGTATTACATATAAAGCTAATATACTTTGAGATAAATATTTTTCAGAAATCCCATGTAATCAATGAAGCAACATATCATTTTCATTTATCTTACCGTAAAAATCTCATACTGCAAAGAAAGACATAAATAACGTAGGCTATTTTACAAAGGCTCCCATTGACAGTCTCATTACAGAGTTTACAAGATTTTTTATTTGCTAAATTCAGCTTTAAATGATCACAGTAACACCATGACAGAAACTCACAGGTTTAAACAAAAATCAAGATGAAGGTTTAACATTTTTTTTTGTACTGAAAAAGTAAAAAAGCATCCTACAAACCAAAATCTTCCTATAATTTTTTTGTTCTTTTGTTACTTGAAAACTCTTTGGTGTGGCATATCAAGACGTTTAGCAGAAAAGTCTGGAGAAAGTTCCCAAGAAAACATCCTTTAAAGATCGCCCATCGATAAACCAAATAGGGAAATTTACTCAGTAGTTCATACATGTAAAAGGTGGGAAATATATAATGCATGCTATATAGGCAGTACCTTACTCCATTGATTTACTAGCTGTTCATTCACAAGTACAATTCTCTACTGCAGCACCACGAGGGTCACAACAGCTTCACAAATGACCAAAACCTCCCTGTTGGACTATTGCAGCAGTAGTGACACAAATATCTTCCTAGCAGACAAGCCTAACCTCCCAAACGGTTTGTCTAAACTTTGCCAGCAGCCAAGCATATTCCATTGCAAAAATTCACCTAACAAAGAGCTGGTGGGGTAAATGCATTTCAATACGAGTGACTTACTACTTGCAGGCACATGGTCCCAGCTTTCCATTACGCGAACTGTTCGGTAATGTGGTTAAAGACTCGTCTCCATAAACACAAAGAAGCACAGAGCAAGAGTGACAAGGGAGGAGAAACCGCAAGTCAGATGGGTCCACATGTCCGTGTAGGAACTGGGCAGAGTGAGGTGTGTGTCAGTGCCATGAGCATCAAAAGCTGGGCTAGGAGGAGATAAGAGAAGGAGGAGAGGCCTGGGAGATGAGTACTAAAGCAGCCGTGAACTGGGGCACACACTGGAGAGACCAAGGAGCCTGACAGCTGGTTACTGGAGGGACCAGGAGGTCCCAGCTACTGGAGAACCTCTTGGGAGCAGGCGTCAGCTACTAGTAGGGCTGCCAGTCTGCACCAGCTCCTGGAAAGACCCCCGTGCAAGTGGGTGGCAGGGAGGCTGGGGAGGGTAGGGGTCAACTACTGGATAGCCCGAGCATCCAAAGCTTCTGGGAGGATCTACAGAGGATTCATAGCGTGTGTGTGTGTGCAAGCAGTGCTGTGGTTTGTGTCTGTGCTGATCCACAGCTGAGAAAATACTGCGTGGAAGTGTGCACGTACCTTTTGGGAATGCATGCTTGGCCTCACTACTGGCTGCTCGTAGAGACACGGGACTGCAGCCTCGGCTGGGCTAGCAAAGTCTGCAGCTCCCACCACGAAGTGCCTTCATCTCCCACGGGTTTAATTCCTTTCCACTTACACCACGCACATGCCAGTCATTTCTGGCTTGATGAATGCTTCCCATGAACATAAGCTGATGTCATTGGCATAAAATTCACATCAAAACACAAAAATATTTTATTCTCTAAGTAACGCTGTACGATAAAGTTTACACTTGTTGCTATGTCAGGTTTACATTAAAACCTTTTTAAGGGCAGTTAAGCCATGGCAACTTGGCATACATAAAACCCCCAAGTTTCATATACTAAAGAAAACATCTCTATCGCTCTAGAGAATAAACTGTGTCTTTCAGGATTGCATTAACTCTATCAAAAATAACTACCTACTTCTTTTTTATTATTATTATGTTCTTGTGAATGACACAGATTGAAAATGAACTATGCCAAAACCTTAATTTGGACCAGGATATTTAGCTGCATCTAAAACATGAGCTGTTCT
Organism: Aythya marila; assembly: GCF_965140915.1. NCBI lineage: Eukaryota > Metazoa > Chordata > Aves > Anseriformes > Anatidae > Aythya > Aythya marila. The sequence goes on along the minus strand of NC_139042.1, from coordinate 22,802,577 downwards.
GATTTATGGCTCTAGTTCAAACCAATCTATCAAAATGCTTCTGGCTGCAGTTTCGATTTATTGCAAACCCACAAAGTCCAGAGCTTTTTACTGGATGGGGCAGTGTTGCGAGGACATTTGTTGTCGACGGAAGGAAGACACAGACGCTCAATATGAGTGATCAGTGAACTTCGATTTATTGGATAGCTCAGTCGTCTTTTATCTAATTCAATATAATTAGCTCATACATATTGCAAAAGCTAAGCTCATGATTGGTTAGTGCATTTCTCTATTCTATCAGCTAGTTTCCCACCAAAATAACAGTTAGTACTTTCCCAGCATACCAACAGATATCATGTTCTTGTACCTGAAACCTCCCTGAAACCTCCCTAAAACCTCCCAGAACTTACATTCCTTCCCAGGCCGCATTCACGTATTTTCTCAGGCTTATTTACGTACTTTCTCAGGCTCATTTGAGCTGTGTTCGATACTTTGTTAGCTCGCGACCTCCTAGTTGCTCAACATTCACATGACCTACTTCACTTAACCATTCCTCCACAATTCCCCCGTTTTTATTTTGGGCTATAAACACCTTCTCTGTGAGTTGTTCTAGTTTCCTAGATAAGCAGCTAAAGACTATGCGTGCAGCAATTATAATCAATACAATTATAAGCAAAAGGCGAAGTCCCTCTTTGATTAAGTAAAAAACCCATCCCCCTACATTTCCAAAGACAGATTTAAGCCAATCATCAAACCAATTATTCTGTATCGTAATTTTTTGTGTATGATCCCTTAACCATTTCAATTGATTGTGAATTGATTGCCCATGATCAGAGAGATTAAAGCAACACATTCCTTCTACATCTTCACACCCATGTCCTTGAGCTAATAACAAGAAATCAATAGCGGCCCTATTTTGTAATACAGCATGTCTTATGCTCTCCATATCTTGCGACATTTCAGAAAGAACTTGTGTTGTTACATTTGATTGTTTAACAGCCCAACAAGCAAGCTTATTAATGTTAGTCAAAGCATGTGCAGTTCCCACACCAGGTACCAAAGAAGCAAAGAATCTTTCTGCTGGACCCCACAATTCTACACCATCATTACAGTCAGAACCCAAAGTTTTTAATTCTCGTTTAATTCTTCTGCTCCCTGTCGAGTTCTTCCACGAGTGCAAATCTGGAACGAAAAGTGTGAGTCGTCCTAGGTAACACGGACCCCCAAAAGCACTAGCTGGTATTCCTTGCCATGCACGGTCCCCACAAATTAAAAACATACCAGGTGGCAAAGCTTTGGCCTGACTTTGAAACCAGATTGAATTGGTATCACCTATTCCATATGCCCCAAATGGTACACTAATATTCCCGGTGTTGTTCCATCCACAGTAATGTCCATTGGCCTCAAATCCAAGGGTCCTCGATGTTATGTTGGTCCAGTGCGTTTTATTTTGTTTCCCTTCATGGAGTACAAAGCATGTTTGTGTCCAGTTACTACTGCTATTCCCTACTACCACAGACCCCAGGAGATCCAGTTCTTGAGGGTCCCATGGCAGTGAGTTATTAAGAGCTTGCAGGGCAGCAACTACTCCATCCGAGACGTTTGCAGAAAAGGATCTACTGAGTAGAGTAATACTGGCAGAATATGGTGCTAACATTTCACTCAGTTCCTTTGGATCCCCTATTGGGACCCCAAACAAGCATGTTCTAAAAGGATACATAACATAACACAACTATACAACTTAACCCTAATAACACTACAATTACTGTAAGCACTTAATGGTAACACAATTAATAGTAAGTAACACAACTTAATAGTAACACACTTAAACCTAATCACTTGATGGTGATCGAAGGCTGTTCTTGACAGTTGTCGAGGTGTCACAACCCACGTCATTGTCAGAATAATTATCAGCAACCTCTTCCTGGTCGTCTTTGGCGTGTGCAGATTCTAAAGCTGCTTCAGTCCACTTTGCAGTGATCCACTGGGTACCTGTTTCTGGCACCATTTCAAAATCTCTATAACATTTTTGATCAAAAAGTTTTAAACAGTACGTTCCCTTAAGTTTCTCCTAGTGGCTACTTCACACAATGACCCCATACTTGTGAAACATGATTTTGCTTGACCAGTACTAATTTCCTATGATTTCAGCCTGTACTATGGCAATAAATGGGCTCTCACTAACACAGTACACAGCACACTCACACCCAGAGCACACTTGCACACTCAGAGCACACTTGCACACCCAGAGCACAATTGTACACTCAGAGGCCTCTTGCACATCTCACTCTCAATCATACCACAACCTCAATCATACCACAAGAATATAATTTAGAATGATAAGCAAACAAACAAGTATTGCCTCTCATTGTGTTCCTCCTGAAGTGACTTGCAACACTTTGTTTTAAAACCTTACCCTTACACAAATACTTTCAACACAAAATACCTGGACATTTAAGAATAACACATACAATTATTAACACTCCAGTTAGTATCCCTTTTTCATTGCAAGGTAAACCCCTTATAAAAAGAATGCCAGAGAGAAGCAGCACAGCCGCCGCTGCTTCCATGGTTACGTCAGACAGGCTGCAGGGTCCTGATGTCCGTCCCTCTGCTCTGTGCCGACTCGCCACACGGTGAGGGTCGGCTGCCGTTCGATTCCGCGGAACTCCGAGTGCAGCGCTGCTCGTGGCGGTGACTGAGGGGGGGGGAGGCTCCCATTGCCCCGTAGCCCCCTGAGGCAGCGTTACCGTTCTCACTGAAGGCAGCAGTGGGCAATCCCCAGCTCCAGCACTTCCCGGCAATCCCAGTCGCTCTGTAGCGGTAGCAGCAACTCTCTGCTCAGCCTGATGTATAACTAAGGCGTTAGTGACTGCTCTCCAAGGCTTCAATAATTTTTTAGCAGCCTTATTTTCATCAAACAATTTGTCCCCAAATTTACGCCACTCTGTTTGTTCAAAAACTGTATCAGGATTGATAAAACAACCCTTAGCTACCCCATATGCTAATAATCCTGGTAAATCCTTTTTGCAGTCTATAAGCTGTGTGCTCCGCTTTTCTAAAAAGCATTTGAGCAAATCATACGCCGCTTGTCTCTCCATACCTTTATATACGTCGGTACCGTTGCAGCCTTTGCAAAGACCTCGGCGACGCTTTCCGGCGGGACCCTCTATAGGCTCATCCCGGGTGCGAGGACTCCCTTTCCGAGCTGCGGGTGTGGGGATTCCAGGTTTCTTGTCCATTCACCTTTCAGACCTCAGATGCAGGGATTCAGCAATTTATAATCCTTTTCACCTCCTGAGCTGCGTTGCAGGACCGGTCCTCGTATTCCGTCCAACCGTGGCTCGCAGGTACAATTCCAGCGCAGGTTCAACTCCAGCGAAGTCCCTGTTCCTGTATTGCATGTCCCTGTTCCCGTTCAGATTAGCCCCACGTTGGGCGCCATTTGTTGCGAGGACATTTGTTGTCGACGGAAGGAAGACACAGACGCTCAATATGAGTGATCAGTGAACTTCGATTTATTGGATAGCTCAGTCGTCTTTTATCTAATTCAATATAATTAGCTCATACATATTGCAAAAGCTAAGCTCATGATTGGTTAGTGCATTTCTCTATTCTATCAGCTAGTTTCCCACCAAAATAACAGTTAGTACTTTCCCAGCATACCAACAGATATCATGTTCTTGTACCTGAAACCTCCCTGAAACCTCCCTAAAACCTCCCAGAACTTACATTCCTTCCCAGGCCGCATTCACGTATTTTCTCAGGCTTATTTACGTACTTTCTCAGGCTCATTTGAGCTGTGTTCGATACTTTGTTAGCTCGCGACCTCCTAGTTGCTCAACATTCACATGACCTACTTCACTTAACCATTCCTCCACAGGGCAGATCTTAGTAAGAGCATGATCAACATCTGGTGTTTCACAACAATCTAAATACACTTTATGGAGAAACAATAAAAATGCTCTCTTTGGGGATTGCAGATAAGAAGGTAAAAGGACAAACCTCTGTCTTTACATGAACATCTGATTTTACATGCATACAAACCCTACAGTTGTGCTACGATTTGCATATGGCCACGGATTTTATTTCATGTGGAGTCAGACTGAGATACAGACAGTTAATATCAACATATTCAGTGTCTATATTACATTAAAGGCTGAAGTTGTACTCTTTTAAGTTACATTTTCCATGCAAAAGGTATGAAATTATGTGATTTAGGAAGCTCTACCACTTACTCTGGTATCTCCGCTTTAACAGAAAGAACTCTTTCCTTTACGCAGATCAAAGGGGTAACGATACAGAAATGGTGCTCTTTCTTGAGCCAATCTGATACTTTGAAAAGGTGTCCTTTCTCTCTGACATTTTCATAAGCCTGCTCTCTTTCTGTCCCTACACAAGTCCCTCTAAAACACGAAAATACACCTCTGGCGTATATCACTCTTTCAACTCATCTCTAACAATGCATCAACTCTGATTTAGCAAGTGAAATGCTTAAAAGAACTGTACAGATAGAATAGCCTCCTCCTCTCCCCCCCCCCCAATAAAAAATAAATAAAAACTACTAACCAGGATGACCTTTGTTGCTTTTCCTTTCTTATTTTATGCGTTTTCACTCAATCTATTCATTTTACTTATTCTCCTTTGGTACAAATATAGAAAAAGGGCAAAAGGTAAGCAACAGCAGCTTTGGGAAGCAAAAGGGCATACACAGACTGGCTTATAGAGGATGGCTAGATAACCAAAGTAGTGATAAGCTTACAGTAAGTCAGATACGGCTTCTGTGCATCTCAAAAACTCTCCTCCAAATGCTCAAGTCCTTACAACATCTATACCCTGTGCTGTATTCACTAATTTTCTTTACCTTGAAAGTATCATGCTTCCACAATTACAGAGCCCGTATGCCTTCACAGAGATTAACACTTTAAATTTCACTTACACCACGTGTAATCTAAATAAGATAATGTAATCACTTTTAATGACCAAGAAACCGTCCTCTCCACTTTCACAATCGAGCTGGCTTTAAAAAGGCAAAAAGCAGAAAATGGAATCTCTTGTGGCCTGAAATAAAGCGTAAACCACTTTAGCTCCAAGTGTCACCTGCTGTATCAGCACGCCGAGCGCAGCAATACCTGCCACACGCTACAGCTGTGAATGCTGCACACAAAATAACCCCTACGCAATGTGTGACTAAAGGAGTTAGATCCACATCTTTAAACCAATTCATAAACATTGGCACAGCCTCTTATCTTTAAAATTCTGTATGATATAAAAATGTAAATAAATGGAAAATGCATCTTTAAAAACATTTAGTATTACTTCTAGCAGTTGAAGTACAAGGATGCTGGTGATATGCTCAGTTTCACAGTAAATCAGCAGCAGAACTGGAATCATAAACTCTGGCTCTTGAATCCAAATATTACAAGTCATCCTCGTCTCTCTGTTCTACTCTCAGATGCCTAGTTATCATTTTGAAAATGTACCAACTTTCCTGAAAATATTATGTGCAGTTTCAAAGGGTTCAGGGAAAGGCCACAGCAGTACACTGCCTCCATAAATCAAGAGAAAGATGCCGTGTATACATCTGGCTTCAGCTGATCTTACATTAAAGAATGATGGAAGCATTTACCCAGTCACACCGAGGCAATAACTGCAACTTAAGAAAGTGATTTGAAGTGTCTGTGACTATAACTTGAAGTAAGAGGCAAAAAAGAAGGAATAGTTGTAGAAGAAGAAGAATTTTAATTAATTTTCCTACTGTACATTATATTGAAAATCCTCAGCACACAACTCTGTGAAGCATACACGAATGCATACCCAAAGCACTGACTGCTGAGTGCCCACACGCCAGATCCAACAACTCAACGCCTGACAAAATAGCTGCAGTAAGTATTTGTATTTGAAAGCCCGTTTTAGGCAGTTAGTTTATTGCATAAGGATTGATTTTACAACTGTTTCATCATGAAAATAAAGCTTTCTGCAACGATATATTGTTTCAAACCCCAACAATTATCATTGCTCTCACTTTTTCATGTGGCTAAGATGCTGGTAGCCATGGATTTTTGGATTTTACCAGGCTGCTCCTCAACAATAGCTGGAGTAAATTTCAGCATGCTTATTACAGTGCTGTCAATTGCTAACGCGCTGCCTAGAGTTCCCACAATTAGAAAATCAGTAAAAAAAAATATCTGGTAAGGTTCTTGTTATCCAAAAAGAATTATTTGTTTCAGCAGTCATCAGCGTTCATTTGGTTTGCATTATGTTCATGGCTCCACAGGTTTTTCCTCAAATACTGGTACAATCAGGTCTCCTGCAGCAAACTGAGAAACAGGCATTCAACTCAGAATTTTTAAGTGTGCCTGTTTTCCACTGCTAGGAGAAGAAAATGTGTTTACATTGATACACTTGCCTCCAATCTTCTAGGTGAAAATGTGCACAGATTATCATTCAGATGATGAGGACATGAAAAGACTCAAAAAAACACTAAAATGAAAAAAAAAAACAATTCAAAATATATGTTCATCAACAAATTAATTACACCCCACCCCCTCCAAAAGTGTCTAAAAATATAAAATAGTTCTAACTCAATCTCTTTTTAATCTAGACCGGCTACATGTTTCAAAGACCAAAATGAAGTCCGGAGTCTTCAATTAGTGCTTGCTAGCAGAGTTAGCAACTCCTGACTTTCTGAACTGACCGACATAAAAAGCTAATTAACTCCATTCTTATAATTACTGCGATGTGAACAGCATTCAGAGGTCTTGCCCCACTTCAAAATGATTACCATAATTGTTAATACTTACCAAAAAAGAGAGATATTTACTAATTGAAGTTCAAACCTAATGAGAAGATTGAGACCTAGACCCAAACTAGTTCCTACTAACCCGGCTCTATCTATTCAGACTAGGCTAGCCCAGCATGCATTTTTGTGCATTTTTTTCTACTCACTGCATCTTCTTGCACCACAGAGTGCACAAATTATATTCCTTTGGGATGAAACTAAACCAAAAGATGTGCTGCATCTGCAAACAGATCTCCAGTTCTCAGAAACAAGTCAGAACTAGTCCAGTGTAAACCTCCTCGAAACATGGTGTAACATGGGTGCTAGCTCCTCTGCAACAACTGCACTGGGCTGTCTATTTGTTCCTATTGCAACACGCTACTTGTTTATGTAGAAATAGCCTAAATAAGCTACTATAGGACATTTACTATAGTTTCAGGGATTTAAACTGGGATTTAATAATACAATTCTATGAATTTTAAATCAGTCTAACTTGAGCAGCAGTCAGAATTCTGGAAACTAAGACAAGCATTTGAACTTGCCAATTATAAAGTGTAGCTTTTGAGGAAGACACTTAATAAAGATAAAACAGATCTCACCAGTTTATTCTGCATTTCCTTTTCCTTCCCTAGAATTATCCAACATCTTCCCTGTTCTGTTCTTCTGACAGATAATTATCATCAACATCCCAAAGGAAGATTATTTTGTAACAAGACAAAAAATGTGGAAAAATCCAGAAGCAACTGAAGTGTTTATTACAATAAATGCTACCAGACATGTATGTAATGTGACAGTAGCCTAGAATGACAATAAATTGCACTGAAGCACCAGTTGCTTGCTCATCACTTGTCTGGATAAAAACCAGTCTTAAATACTGTCTGCACAGCTCACAGTTTGCAAGAATCCCATATAAAATTGATCATATAGAAGACAGACATGACATATAGTACACAGATATTATTCATGAACGCAAGTATTAGTGATGAACCATAATAATTATATTACCAACTGATCTGGATAAAATTCTCAATTTAGGAAGTCTGTTGATGATAGATTTTGCTTTCAAGCAAAAAAAAAAAAAATCTAACATGATCAGCCACAATAAATCTTTTCTCATCCAAATCTAATGCATAAAGACATTGCAAACAATTAAATTAAGTTTGTTTTGTTTTGTTTTTTGAGGAGGGGGAGGTTGTTGCTCATTTTTTTTATTAGAAAATTGACCTTTCAAAACCTATGTAGTCCGTCCTAATGTCAGCTAGTTTGCAAAACCCACACGTACATAGAAATGGGGGGCAGTTTACTTCTGTTCTTCTCTGCCTGTAATGAAGCCTGTAGATCACTCTTATTCGCTCTTCACAAAGAAAGATATACCTTGGCAAAATTGTTTCATTCAAATTTCATGATTTATGTAGAGATTATCGTAGAAGAGCCTGAGAGGCAGTGCTTAAATCACTTAAACTGGCCAATTTCATGGATACATTTTGCTCTGACATGATTTAGTCACCTCCAAGGAGACTCAGAGATTCGAGGAGGCCACTGATAAAAGGCTGTAACTTCTTCCTTCCTCCCTTCTGCTGCAATATCATTACTCCAATTTTTTATTCCCCTTTGAGGGACTTGAATTCTGGAAGAATTTAAGAGTGTCAGATGCTCCATGTACCCATAAGCATCTCTGCCCTCACCACAGAAGCTCAGGCTGTGTCGTCTCAGCAAGATACCTTCACACAATCATTGCCAGGCATGTGCCACGTGCATCATTTTGCTGTGGAAAGAGCCCCACTGATCAGCCAGAGACAAGCAAGAATCAGGCCAACCAGAGTGGAATATAACATCTGTGATACTCATCTTCACAATGAGTTTCAGTATAGACTGCCACCTGAGCTTCGTTTTACCTAGAGGGGAAAGCAATGGAAAGCTAATGTAGAAGGAGCACTGGAGAGCCTTGTTTTTCATAAATGAAGTCAATAAAAACTGTCCACCAACAGGCAAGATAAACTGACATCTTAAGGGATAAACATTTTAAGAACTAAAGGTGACAGAAACAATTTGTGAGACTGCAGAATTTATTTGGCCTGAATAAATCCTTGCAGCTGAAAAGAAAGCTGTTTGTAGGAAGGAAGCAGACCTGTACACTAACATGGTAACAAAAAAATGTTATTTGATCTAATAACACTGGGAAATAAAATAGTGATGTGTAAACCAGCTCTGTTCTAACAACAACAACAAAAAAAGGGGAGGATCATAAAGTTGAATCATTCTACACATAGAGAAGGATTGGCAGGACTGAATGCAGCCCAACGCTTTACTTAAATAATTCATTAAGCTTTGTTAAAACTGCAAGATCGAGAAGTGAAACACCTGACCAGTCACAGGTGGAATCGGCTTCCATGGTGTGGGAAGCTGTTCTAGAATCCAAAATTTGAGGAAGAAACCTGTGAGTTGAAGCCTCAGATCCATTATGGATGGGGCTGCACTGATGGTATTAATTTTAAAAGGCCTCCAGCAAATTAAGCCTATGAATAGCTCTGCTAAATATACTCTTCTAAATATACAGATTAAACAAATCAGTCGCAGTGAAGAAGTTCTTCCACCAAATTTTATAAGCAAAGCTTCATTAACATGCACGTAGGCTTTACAGTCACGGTAAAACACAGAACTGTTCAGACCTACTCCAATACTCAGAATCACTGGAGAAGTCCAGCTACAGAGTTTGTTGGAAAAGTATCCCTGTTCCTTTGTGGAATACATCTAATAAGGAACAAAATAGAGAAACTATGACTACAGCCCAAGGAAAACATAGATGCGTTTTTCAGAGTTATTTCCACCTCAGCCTGATACAGTATTTAGAAATTTCTTTCAGGTGAGATATGGGCACCAGAACTCACAGTGGGAATAGTATCCAACAATAACAGAAAAATATTTAATGAAGCATTTAGACAACAGAACTTCACCTAGAATCCTCCAAAGAATCTGAAAGCAGACGTGGAAGTTGAGCTAGGAAAAACTTTAGAAAACATTAATTCACCCAGACAAGGAATGCATGTCCCACAGGAAAATTAAAAAGCAAAGAAAATATACTCTAGAAATCCCCCCAAAGTAGTCTTTCACAGATGGTCAAAACACGAGCAAGAACAATTTGGAGATCATTTCAGACAGGAATATGGTGAATGTATACATTAAAATTCAAGTGAGCTCTTTAGACTTGCTTCCTCTCAACGCTTTAGCAAGGAAATCTGTCATTTTGTTGAAGCAGTGCAATGGTGCTGCCAGTACAGCCTAGGTAATTAAAAGTAGCAGATTTTTAAAGCACATAATGCCACACTCAACAGCAATTGGCACACGAACAATAGATACCGAGGCCATGACTCTGATGGCATAACAAAACAAAGCTGAGACACGCACCAAGAGGCTTTTCCAGGTTACAGAGGACACAAAGCAGCAAGGACACAAAGTTATGGTCACTGGGTGTTGGAGGCAAAAAACCACAGCCTTCTGTAAGCATGAACCTGTCAGGTAACAGACTGAACTTCTGCGGCACAAACCAACAGCCAGCTGGGTTTCTGATCAGCTTTATTCCTTCTTCACTTCTGGACAAATGCATTTTGCAATTTTATTTATTATTTTTTTTTTTTAAATAAGAAAGAACACAACTACAGGATGCTTCTAACATTTGTCACCTGTTTTTACTTTCGCCCAAACACTTCAAAACCCTGAACTGGAAAGTCACAGATTGACAAAGAAACATTATTATGAAAACTCAATAAAAACATTAAGCAAAGCAAGCATTTACTCAAGCAGTATGGGTATTTTCTGTGTACGTTTCCATATTTATGAATGTCCTTGTTTCATTTAAACTGAACTTAATAATCACTACAGTAGCAGTCCCTGACCTCAGACACAGTGTTTCCCTTTATATGCAGGACTAGTTTAAATCTGTGATACTTCATTTCTACGAGATGGTACAAATTACATGATTTCACTCAAAACTAATAAGCCTAATGGTAAAAGTACTGCAAACTAGAGCTAGAACACTTCTGTGTAATGGAGTTCATATGTCACATCATCTGTTATTCATATGAAAGTATGTGATACTCATTTTTGTTCTCCAATAGTACATGGTATCAGTCTTAAAATCTTCCTCTTACATTCTTGGTTTTTAAACAAGAATGCAGTGAATATTACTCATTTCCCAATTTGCTCTATTTCTTCTGGTTAATATATTCAGGATACCATTTGATCTCTAAGCTTTTCAGAAAATAAATAAAAGCTTTCTGAATAGGATAAATTGTTTGAGGGTGTTCAATACAAGAAACTTCAAGGAAAGGAAAAAAAAGTATTTAAACTATTTTACTAGTTTTCATAAAGAAATATGCAGCAGTCCTTTGTCTTCAAAACAGTATCATGATCACAGGCAATTAAATAGCATTAACTGCATCAAAAACAGCATTTCAGACAAAATCCATCATTTTTAGTGACAGTATTTTATCTGTGTTTTAGTCTTAAATGTAATAACCAAAAAAAGTAATATTGTTGCTAAATTTTTAAAGAAGATGGAAAGAACAGTCTCAAATATTACAATATCATAAACTAGCAACTTGTTTCTTTTTTTTTTTTTTTTTTTCCCCTTAGGAAGGTCTGGTTTACAGAGCTTCTTAGAATAGAAATCTCAGAAAATTAATAAAATTGGTGAAAATCTTAAACTTTCATCATTATGTTCTAGACCTTATTTAATGTATCTCAAGAGTTTTGGTTAATATTTAATAAATATTGATTAATTACGCTTTAAGGAATGAAAACAATACTGACATCTACTGGTGACCACAATTATAGATTAAATTCACTTTTTTTAAATGCACAATGAAAGAAATGGACAAATTACTTGTAAAGACGTAAATATGAATGTGAGTGATATAATCCATTTTAAAGCAATGCTGATACGCTAGTGCCATTAAAAAATATCTCAACCAACTTGTTTCTACTTCTCATTTTAAAATAGTGAAAATAACTCATGAATTCTTAAGGACTAAATATCTACTGCTTGGTACTGTGAAACAGGCAAGTGAACCTGGATACAGATGATCTAGTCTTTTGTTTTTAAACTGCCATTGTTCTTTAAAATATAAGGATTTAGCTTCCTATACCGCCAAGTAACAATTTCATATATACTCTTATTAATGAAAAATGCAAACTTCAAATGCTGATGGGCAGTGTTCTGGTGACCTTCTATCTCTTCTCCATAATTAGCACTATTGGGTTATGCCTTTCCATGGCCTACAGTGGAACTGAGAGTTTACAAAAAACAGGCAGCACACCCCAAGTACATGCCAGCTATACTCATTTTTTCCTGTACATTAATGGCTTTCCCCTTTTCCCAGATTTCAGGTATGAAATTTTTGCTGTGATATAGTTTCATCACTGCTTCTCTAAAATTCCATACATGCTGTTTAACAGGTAGCACTTACCGTTGGAAGAGCATTACTGTTTCAGCATCCCCACAAAGGAATCTCCTTAACAACAAAATAATTTTTCCTAAAACCAATTCAGTTTGCTAAAGGCTGAGGGACTCACAGGTATAACTTGATTTTACCTCTCTCACATAAAACGTGCTTATGCTCCTGCCTCACAGAAACTATTTACATTTCCACTTATTGATCTTTTAATCATTCATATTCTGCACTACCAATTAAGAGAATTCACCTGAAATCCTTATTTTTAACAATTAAAGTCATAATCCCCTCTGCACACTTGCTTCAACCCCTAAGAGGACTCTGCAGAGCAAAGGCTGTTCACATGACTGATTTCATTAAGGGATTAAAAAGTACATTTAGAATGAATTTAATTGCAATAGTTTTGATAAGCTTGCATAAACGAAGTCTAAAGCAACCAAGAACATAATTTAGGCACTCCAGTTCAGGGCCAAGATACACCAGACACAATTTAAATCAAACTTATTTTTCCTTTACACCAAAGATCCTGGAGCTGAAAAGTAGGTCCAATAACCTCACAGCAGGCTGTATCATACGCAACCCTCTCCTACTTTTTTTTTTTATTAAAGACAGAGAAAATAAAGCCTTGTTTATATACATCTTAACCTTCAATGCAAGGCTCTTAAAAAAAAAAAAATCTAACAAACTCTTCTCTTCAGGCTAAAGATTTACAAGTAAAATTTCTTATCAGAGTTATGTTAAAATCAGAGCCAAACAGCATGCTACAGTTGTGCAATGAAATTCCGACCAAAATCTACATTACAGCATTTGCATTTTCATCCACACTAATAAAACGATGTACTGACCTAAAAATTATCCTAAGTATTACTAGAGTGATTATGTTGTTTACCTCATAAAGAAAGCACCTTTTTATTTTTTAATTAAAAAACAAACAAACAAACAAACAAACAACAACAACAAAAAAAAAACAGTTTACAGTAGCATGGCAAAACTACTCTTCAGTTTTTGCTTTTTATCACTTCTATATTGAATGCCTTCCAGGAAGTTCAAATTAAAATCATTTGGTGATAAATTGTGGTGAACAATTAGTGAATAACCATTGAAACAATTTTCTTATACGCACACGGAAGACTATTAACAAAGGCAATACAATGGAACTGAAAAAGGGTATAAATAGAAAACTATTTTTTAATAAAATGCAGGAAAAACATAGATAAGGCACAATCTGTATTATCTTAACTTACCTTCCCAAGATCTGCAGCCTGTTTCAAAATATCTCTTTTTAGATCTTCTGCTCTCTTGGAATGAAATGAATTACTTTGGCTCTGGATGACAAATACAATTTCTTTTAATTCTGTGAACCAAAAAAAATAAACAGATTTAAAAGACAAAAGAGATTATTTTCAACTGTTCCCAAGCAGCTGAGAACCCAGTTGTGGGTGCCAATTATTACACAGCAAGCTATTTCTTTAGTTATACAAACATTTCAGGAAAATAGTAACAAGGTGTAATTTCACACAAAAATAAATCCAAGACAATCCTTTTAAGGATTAACATACAAAAACCATGTCTTGGGGATGAGATCTGCAGCAACAAATAAAATTATGCATACAGAAGGAGTTGCCACATTGAGGAAATTGCTTTTCCTCCCTTAGCCCTGCACTCCCAGTTACAACCGAGTTAAACATTACAGTCAGAGACCAGCACCCACCTCACTAGCCAGTGGATGAACATAAATTGGAAAAGAGGATTCCTCAATAAAGAACTTAAGACCTTAGCTGGAAGCAAATATTAGATGGAGTGAGACACACATGAGAACATTGAGGTATTACTTTTATATGATAGGGCAGTATCAATACCTCATGTGTTTCTTCACAGTGTTCAAAGCCATCACAACTAAGAATTTTCAGTGGGAAAGGAGACTGAGAAATTTGAAAGAAAGTAATTAAGTGGCTTTGCCACTTAATGGCACTTATGGACAGAAAAAAAAAAGTGCTTATTGAAAAGTACAAGTAGATGATTAAGATGATACCATGGGGAAACTGTAGATTACAGATCAAGTTTTCTTGACGATAGTAGATAGCTTTGAAAGTGTGAAGGAATTATTTTGAGGAAAACATGCATTTGACCCAGTTTATACACAGCAGAGGATAGGAAGGTAAAAGGAAGAGGAGAGAACAGGTACCCCTTCAAAAATTCTTACAAGTTTGACAGAAAGTTTGCAGGTGAGGGAAGTCAGGATGTAATAGCTTAGAAGTCAAAGTCAACAACTAACCAATTACAGGCTAAAAGAGAAAAAAAAAAAAAAAGGACAGTAACAAACTTTCTCAGAGCTCAAGGAGATAAACATAGGACTAATGGGGAGCAAGAGGATTGAAGACTTGTCCTGGTTTCAGTTAGCACAGAATTAATTTTCTTCCTAGTAGCTGGTGGAATGCTGTGTTTTGGCTTAGAATGAGAAGAGTGCTGATAACACCCCGATGCTTTAATTGTTGCAGAGCAGTGCTTATACTAAGCCAAGGACATCTCAGCCTTTGCTCTGTCCTGCCAACGGGCAGGCTGGGGGGTGCAGTAAGAGCTGGGAGGGGACAGACCCAGGACAGGTGACCCAAACTAGCCAAAGGGGTATTCCATACCATCTGACGTCATGCTAAACAATATATAGGGGTGGCTAGCCGGGGGGAGGGGGCGGGACTGCTCGGGGTTAGGCTGGGCATCGGTCAGCGGGTGGTGAGCAATTGCATTGTGCATCACTTGTTTGTACATACTATTATTACTTTCGTATTATCACCATTGTATCATCATTATTATTATTATTATTATTATTTTCCTGTCTTATTAAACTGTCTTTATCTCAACTCACGGGCTTCACTTTCCATTTCTCTCCCCCGTCCCAGAGAGGGAGGGGGGAGGGTGAGCGAACGGCTGCGTGGTGTTTAGCTGCCAGCCGGGTTAAACCACGACAGTCTTTTTGGCGCCCAACGTGGGGCACGAAAGGTTGAGATAACGGCAGATCTGACCAGAGTGTGTTAAACTAAAATTGGTATAAGTATTAGACCTGCTTAATAGTCACTTGTCATAATGCTGATTGCTTTAATCTCAACTGTGCTGCGCCTGTTTTCCAAATTGAGTATTATAGCACGTTATTTTCCGTATGTGCTCTCTGTCATGTTGTTTATCCTCTCCGGGCCCTGGTTTCAGACCATTATGGTACTGTGTGTTGTATCAGCGGCTGGGATCCCTTGCTCGAGACGCCGGCATTGACAAAGCAATTGCAGATGGAGCACGACCCACCAGCCTCTGGAGGCGTCTCCTCTCAGCTGTGAGGGAAAGGTATCCCTTCAAGGAAGATATTTTATGTCTACCAGGCAAGTGGACCACTATGGAGAAGGGAATCCAGTACCTGAGGGAATTAGCCGTACGGGAAGTGATTTATGAGGATCCAGACCTCAAACAAACATCCACAGATCCAGATGAAGTCAAGTGTACACGACCCATGTGGCGGAAGTTTGTACGGAGTGCACCATCATCATATGCCAGCTCATTGGCAATAATGGCCTGGAAAGAGGATGAGGAACCCACAGTGGGTGAAGCGGCTAAACAACTCCGGCAGTACGAAGAAAGTCTCTCCTCTTCCTTACAGGCCTGCGTCTCAGCTGTGGAGAAACTTTCTGAAAAGGTTCACCAACTTGAAGAGAATCTATTGTCCTCCCCACCTGAACCAACCAGTGCCCACCGACCAAAGGAGAACACTTGGGAGAAATTTTCTGAAAAGGTTCACCAACTTGAAGAGAGATTATTCTCCTTCGCACCTGTACAAAGCAGTGTCTCAGCTGTCAGGGGTAGGCGTTCACCCACACAAGGAAGACGATATGGTGGGTACTCACCCCGTGCCACCCTGTGGTTTTACTTACGAGACCATGGAGAGGACATGAGAAAGTGGGATGGAAAATCTACCGCGACCCTAGAGGCACGGGTACGTGAGTTGCAAAAGAAAACAATCAGGAAAAAGGGATTCTCCGAAAAGTTTGCTGCTCCAACTTCCAGCAGACAGTCCTTCAAACACAGAAACGAGGAAGATTCTGACCAGGATTAGGGGGGCCCTGCCTCCAGCCAGGGGGAGGAAAGGGACAATCGAGTTTATTGGACTGTGTGGATTCGATGGCCTGGCACATCACGCGCACAGAAGTATAAGGCTTTAGTAGACACCGGTGCACAATGTACTATAATGCCATCGAGCTATAAAGGACCAGAGCCCATCTATATTTGTGGAGTGACAGGGGGATCTCAGCAGTTGACTGTATTGGAGGCTGAAGTGAGTCTGACTGGGAATGAGTGGGAAAAGCACCGCATTGTGACTGGTCCGGATGCTCCATGTATCCTTGGCATAGACTATCTTAGAAGAGGATACTGCAAGGACCCAAAAGGGTTCCGGTGGGCTTTTGGTATTGCTGCCTTAGAGACAGAGGGCATTAAACAATTATCTACCTTGCCTGGTCTCTCAGAGGACCCTTCTGTTGTGGGGTTGCTGAGGGTCGAAGAACAGCAAGTGCCAATTGCTACCACAACTGTGCACCGGCGGCAATATCGCACCAACCGAGACTCCCTGATTCCCATCCATAAGCTAATTCGTCAATTGGAGAGCCAAGGAGTGATCAGCAAGACTCATTCACCTTTCAATAGTCCCATATGGCCAGTGCGAAAGTCTAATGGCGAGTGGAGACTAACAGTGGACTATCGCGGCCTGAACGAAGTCACGCCACCACTGAGTGCTGCAGTGCCGGACATGCTGGAACTTCAGTATGAACTTGAATCGAAGGCAGCCAAGTGGTACGCCACAATTGATATCGCTAATGCATTTTTCTCCATCCCTCTAGCAGCAGAGTGCAGGCCACAATTTGCCTTCACTTGGAGGGGAGTCCAATATACCTGGAATAGGCTGCCCCAGGGGTGGAAACACAGCCCTACCATTTGCCATGGGCTGATCCAGTCTGCACTAGAGCAGGGGGAAGCTCCTGAACACCTGCAGTACATCGATGACATTATTGTGTGGGGTGACACAGCAGAGGAAGTTTTCGAGAAAGGGAAGAAAATAGTCCAAATCCTTCTGAAAGCCGGTTTTGCCATAAAACAAAATAAAGTCAAAGGACCTGCACGGGAGATCCAGTTTTTAGGAATAAAATGGCAAGATGGACGTCGTCAAATCCCAATGGATGTGATCAACAAAATAACAGCTATGTCTCCACCAACTAACAAAAAAGAAACACAGACTTTCCTAGGTGTTGTGGGGTTTTGGAGAATGCACATCCCAAATTACAGTCTGATTGTAAACCCACTCTACCAAGTAACTCGTAAGAAGAATGAGTTTGAATGGGGCCCTGAACAACGACAAGCCTTTGAACAAATCAAGCAGGAAATAGTCCATGCAGTAGCCCTTGGGCCAGTTCGAACAGGACCAGATGTAAAGAATGTGCTCTACACTGCAGCCGGGGAGAACGGCCCCACCTGGAGCCTCTGGCAGAAAGAACCTGGGGAAACTCGAGGTCGGCCTCTGGGGTTTTGGAGTCGGGGATACAGAGGATCTGAGGCCCGCTATACTCCAACTGAAAAGGAGATATTGGCAGCATATGAAGGAGTTCGATCTGCTTCGGAGGTGGTCGGTACTGAAGCGCAGCTCCTCCTAGCACCCCGATTACCGGTACTAGGCTGGATGTTCAAGGGAAGGGTCCCCTCTACGCATCATGCAACTGATGCTACATGGAGCAAGTGGGTTGCACTGATTACTCAGCGGGCTCGAATAGGAAACCCCAGTCGCCCAGGAATATTGGAAGTGATCATGGACTGGCCAGAAGGCAAATACTTTGGGATATCATCAGAGGAGGAGGTGGGTCGTGCTGAAGAAGCCCCACTGTACAACCAGTTGCCAGAGAATGAAAAGAAATATGCCCTGTTCACTGATGGGTCCTGTCGTATTGTGGGGAAGCATCGGAGATGGAAGGCTGCTGTATGGAGTCCTACGCGACGAGTTGCAGAAGCTGCTGAGGGAGAAGGTGAATCGAGTCAGTTTGCAGAAGTGAAAGCCATTCAGCTGGCTTTAGACATTGCTGAACGAGAAAAATGGCCAGTTCTCTATCTCTACACCGATTCATGGATGGTAGCAAATGCCCTGTGGGGATGGTTACAGCAATGGAAGCAAAACAACTGGCAGCGTAGGGGCAAACCTATCTGGGCTGCTGCATTGTGGCAAGATATTGCTGCTCGGGTAGAGAACCTGGCTATGAAAGTACGCCACGTAGATGCTCATGTGCCCAAGAATCGGGCTACTGAAGAACATCAAAACAACCAGCAGGTGGATCAGGCTGCTAAGATTGAAGTAGCTCAGGTGGACCTGGATTGGCAGCATAAAGGTGAATTATTTATAGCCCGATGGGCCCATGACACCTCAGGCCATCAAGGTAGAGATGCAACATACAGATGGGCTCGTGATCGAGGGGTGGACTTGACCATGGACGCTATAGCACAGGTTATTCATGACTGTGAAACATGTGCTGCAATCAAGCAAGCCAAACGGTCAAAGCCTCTTTGGTATGGAGGACGATGGCTGAAATATAAATATGGAGAGGCCTGGCAGATTGATTACATCACACTCCCTCAAACTCGCAATGGCAAGCGCCACGTACTTACAATGGTGGAAGCAACCACCGGATGGCTGGAAACATATCCTGTGCCTCATGCTACCGCCCGGAACACCATCCTGGGCCTTGAAAAGCAAGTCCTATGGCGACATGGCACCCCAGAAAGAATAGAATCAGACAATGGGACTCACTTCCGAAACAACCTTATAGACACTTGGGCCAAAGAACATGGTATTGAGTGGGTGTATCACATCCCCTATCATGCACCAGCCTCCGGGAAAGTTGAACGATACAATGGCCTGTTAAAGACTACCTTGAAAGCAATGGGCGCTGGGACGTTCAAAAACTGGGATACGCATTTGGCAAAGGCCACCTGGTTAGTCAATACTAGGGGATCTACCAACCGAGCTGGACCTGCCCAATCAAACCTGTTACGTACTGTAGATGGGGATAAAGTTCCTGTAGTGCATGTAAAAAATATGCTGGGTAAAACAGTCTGGGCTACTCCTGCCTCAGGAAAAGGCAAACCTATTCGTGGAATTGTTTTCGCTCAGGGACCTGGATATACTTGGTGGGTAATGCAAAAGAACGGAGAGGTCCGGTGTGTACCTCAAGGAGATTTAATACTGGGTGAGAATAGCCCATGAACTGAATTGCACCATGTTAAATAGTATATTATACTGTATATTATCACTACCATGATTACTATAGGTGACTAATTAGAATGTATGGAAAAGAGTGTAACCTGAGCATGACATAAATGGTATGGAATAAGGGGTGGATAGATGTCCTGGTTTCAGTTAGCACAGAATTAATTTTCTTCCTAGTAGCTGGTGGAATGCTGTGTTTTGGCTTAGAATGAGAAGAGTGCTGATAACACCCCGATGCTTTAATTGTTGCAGAGCAGTGCTTATACTAAGCCAAGGACATCTCAGCCTTTGCTCTGTCCTGCCAACGGGCAGGCTGGGGGGTGCAGTAAGAGCTGGGAGGGGACAGACCCAGGACAGGTGACCCAAACTAGCCAAAGGGGTATTCCATACCATCTGACGTCATGCTAAACAATATATAGGGGTGGCTAGCCGGGGGGAGGGGGCGGGACTGCTCGGGGTTAGGCTGGGCATCGGTCAGCGGGTGGTGAGCAATTGCATTGTGCATCACTTGTTTGTACATACTATTATTACTTTCGTATTATCACCATTGTATCATCATTATTATTATTATTATTATTATTTTCCTGTCTTATTAAACTGTCTTTATCTCAACTCACGGGCTTCACTTTCCATTTCTCTCCCCCGTCCCAGAGAGGGAGGGGGGAGGGTGAGCGAACGGCTGCGTGGTGTTTAGCTGCCAGCCGGGTTAAACCACGACAAGACTGCATTTAAATTCTGGTAAAATCAAGGTGACAGTCGGATCAAGCATATGAGAGAAGAGATTGTAGTTAATTCAAGGAGAAGACAGCACAGAAAAGGGAGCTGAATTAATGCTTAAAGGTAACATCACTCCAAAATGTGACAGGAGGAAAGAAATCAATGAAGAAGTCTCATGGGATTTGTGCAGAACGTTAAAAATGTGGAAAATAAACAGAGCACACCTATATATATGTGTGTATATATATGTATATATTGTTTATAGGTATACAGGTAACAGAAAATATGTAGGAGTCAAACTTCAGAAAAGCAAAACTTCAAGACTATTCATTAAGAACATTATGAAATCTGGCAGAAAAAAAATATAGATAAACCCTGTAGGAGAGCTTTTTAAGATCAGTTACTGGCACTCCATTGAAACAAAGCTTTCACTGGGGTATAGGAGAGATCACACTGAAGACAGTCCAGAAGAGAAAGTTCAGTAGAGAAAATCCAGAGTCATAGTTGCCTGAAAACAGGCAGACTTTACTATAGGCAATGTCTGTGTGAAGACAAACCTCCCAAGGGCTGAGCACTCAGACGAGGCAGATGGAGCTTCTTGTCAGGCAGCAGAGCATTTCAGCACTTTTAATCTGCAGTGCCACTGCAGCAGAAATTCAAATTTTATATCATGCAATATTTATTTGCAAAATGTGTACTCTTGCATTGTAGATCAAGTAGATCAAATCTAGGAAGTCCTTGTGTCACACTGAGATTTTGACCTCTGGGATAAAAATGCTACCTTGGCAAATAGAGTAGAAGGAACGAACAGTGGAACGACAAAGATGGAGAGAATAAATGCTCAAAGAAAGAGAGAAATAGTCTCAAAGAGACTGAGCACATGAAGAAGGATCACAAAAACAAAATAGTGGCAATAAAAAGGATACTAACCCCAAATAATCCTCACTAAGTTTACAAGAACATTACAGTCTCCAACATCTGACCACTGGTTACACTCCTTTGTTGTTCTGCAGTTTCTTGCTTGTTAATTTAGACCTACGACAGCTCAGAGTTGCCAGTTACATGTTTTTCTGCCTTTCCTGATATCCTTTTCCCTCAATTTGTTAGCTTATTCACCAAGACAAACCCTGAACATGTCAAATCGTGCAAGGTTTCTGGTGATAAAGATGGGGAGACGGCGTAAGTACTGACATAGATCTAAGCTCCGACTTCACATTTTTCCCAAATAACACTCCTGCCTGTTCTACCCCAACCCTACAAACTGCTTAAAAACACCTTGCACAATAAAATCTTCTAAATAGCAACTGCTATCTAGCACAAAATTTGCTATTTTTTCCTGTGCAGAAATTAAAATCAGCGCAAAATTTAAAATTACACTTCACTGATGCTAGCAGGAGTCAAAAGGCTACATCTATATGCACAACACTGAAAACATCCCTAGAGATAAAAAGTAAAAACTAGACTGCTTTGTCTAATTGCTGGTTTACTATCGGTAATACACAAACATCTGAATTACAGCCAGTTTCACTTACGGTACATTTAACAACAGCTGTGATATCCCCCAACGAAATACTTTCGAGGAGTGCTCTAACAGCCAGTCTGGTGTTACTGCTTTAATCCAGTGGAAAGCGTTTCCTCCAGCACAGGTACTTTAAAATAGTTCACGAACGGAAATATTCTCTGTATTGAAACGTCAACAGAAAGCACGTAGAATTTTCACCTCTTTATTGCACACCTGAACTGTTTCTCAAGCTGAGAAATAGCCAACCAAGCAAGACAAAGAAGAGAGTTTTTTTCCAGAAGAGCTACTAATACACTGATTTTCTTTCTCCTGTTGTCTTCTTTTCTCATTTATTTCCCTCAGGCATTTCTGTACCTGGAAAATATCTTGAACAATCTCAAATGCTCGCTGATTGGAAAGGTGCTCCAAGTTCACAATGAAAAAAAAAAAGAAAGAATTGGGAAAGAGGAAGACAGCAACTTGTGTTAATACAACCATATCTGATTGCTAAGCAGAATGGAGAGGTAATGAACTTTTAACGAGCCATTATCAGCAGTGTGTGTTTTAGAGAGTATACAGTGGCTATGCAAAATACACCTTCTTTGGAGTTATCACTAAATTAATTGAAAGGTGAAAGTGGGGAAATATTGCAATTTGAAAGACTAGCATTGAAGTATGAGGACCAGCACAAGAAAATGACCCATGTGATATCAGGATTTTTTTTTGGCAAAGATCATGATTTTTTTTTGGCAAAGTTTCACCATAAAAAGTTGTTTGAGACAATTCAGAACTACTGAAAACATTAAAACAAACATTTCAGGGGAAAATAAATAAATATTTAAAAAGGAAAAAGAGGACAAAAGCTCCAAATACTGGAAGAATGTATGATGATGCTATTGCTTGCTAGCCTTTTCTTCTAGCCAGTCAGGATGCAAGAAACCCAAATTCTCATCTGTGAGGCAGATGTGGGCTTGAATATCTGCCTTAAATGTCTTGGGTTTCTGGTTTTTCAAGTCAGACTCTTAATTACCAGGCTGCTGGTATACTCTGAGGTGGGTCTCACCATTCCCTCCTATTGGTCTAGAAATGGAGAAGAATGAAAACAACTCCTGAGCTTCCAAATTTCATTACTCTCCTTGAACAGTGGGTATCTCAATGCCTTTCTCTAACTCGCTGAATATTGAAACACATCATTAGGAAGGCAGAATAGGCATCAACAGAAAAGACAGAGCATTACATGATGATTTATACACTTCCCTGGAGCATGGGTGACACGGTCCAAATCATTTCTGGCAAAGAAGCCAATGATACCTACATCTTTAAAACTGCTAGCGTGCACTCTTAGCACTGGTCTATTAGGTAAATGAATGCTGCTGACATATTTGCAGCTCAGTCAACGGTGCTTAAACCTAGCTCTTCTTTTCTTTGGGTTTTTCTTTCCAAAGAAATGATGGAAAGAAAATCAACTTAAGTCTATCTGCACAATGGAAAAAGAGTTTTTATTCCAGTAAGAAAGAACAAAACGTCTCTTAATTTTTGTCTAAATAATAAACTGCAGAAGCACCGTGATGCTTTAACTCACAAACTGTAGACTCTAGTACATGTATCAAAAAACTCCGCTTCCAACGTCAGTATCAAAAAATTAGGCCACTTGCATATTCTGTAGGCTTCCATGGTATGCCAACTCTACAAGCAACTTGAAACTCCAAATCAGGATCTTGTACTTCAAGAATTTTACTGCAGCATAGTATAAAGTTAAACCCACAGTTAAAGATAAATCGTTTCTCACACTACGAACAATAACTTGCAAATGTGTTTAGAGGAAATTATTTGGATCTTTCTGGATTAAAAGCAGTGTGTCTTTATATATAGATAAACGTGCACACACACATATACAAGCAATCTCAAACGTGTGTGTTTATTTATAATATATTCAACATGCATTGTAATGACTGGTGGTCTGTTTATGGCCTGCAGCATGAGAACTGAAAGTCATCCTAACTTCAAACACTAACTCTCAACAGTTTGCATGCTTGTGGTACTTCTGCTTTCTGATTTTACTAAGCCATTTGCCTTATTAGCATCTAAAAGAAAAGCCTTTAAAATCAGTTCCAAACATGCCATGTTTTTGAGAACACTTCTTAAAATTGGCAATAATAGTGCCCTGTTCCTTAACAAATTGCATACCCTTTTACACTTTTGTGATAACATTAAGTATGTTGCTTACCACTTCAGAACTCATGATTTGTGTTAATACTTACTTAGAAAGAAAGGTCTGTCACCTATAATATTTGCTCTGATACTAAAGAAATCCTTATTGATAAATTACAGTTCCCTACCTTACACCTTTGCAGGCAGAGAGTGATTTTCAAGATGATTTTTCCATGCGTCTCATGCTCATAATATCAAATACTTAACCAGCAGGGTTTAAACCTTGCAAGTTGTTCTCACCTTTCCACCCAGGCTTCCCACAGTAATTCTTAGAGAGCCTGGATAACAAGCAGAACTCAGCCAGGCAGGATATTAAAAGGACATTACTGAGAAAAACCCCTTTGATCCTTTCAGAGTATTGCGGGTGTTTGCAGATCAGAGGAGGTAAAATATCACCACATTTGCAAGAATCAAATCCAAGAAAAGAAGCCTTAGCACTACTGCACCCTTTTCACATAACATGTAAGAAAAGAAACAAAAAAATCCCCTCCAAAACAAATAACCCCCCACCCCAGAGCCAAAAGCTGGTAGATGCGAAAGGAATAGCTCCAGACAGGACAACTCAACCTACCTCGGATCTCAGTCATCCTCTGGAAGTTGCCCTCTCATTCCACACGAGGGATCTAACACTCAAGTTAAGCGCTTGAGTTTCCAAAAAAGGTGAAATCACTGTATCCTAGCTCAAATCAACACAGTGCTCACCCAGTGACCCTCTGCATCCTCTGTCTTTAGGTTTCCTAACCCACTGAATTAAGCAGATGCGAAAGGATAAGCTTAATCATCACTGGCAAGAGAAGGACCAATACTACAGACAGGATCGATGCCAATTAGTTCTTCAACACCTGCGCTGAAGCTGGACTACAGCCTACAAAGTTTGTAAACTGCAGCCTCAGAAGCTGCCAAATCCTGCCTAGAGCCTCAAGCTATAAATAACTCCACTGATCCTCACTGCCAATGTCATCTACTTCATTGAAGCAATGATAAATATTCAATAAACTTTCTCAATTATCTACTCTGTCTATACTCACCCACGAAGATTTATCCTACGTTCTCAGAAATCACAACACATATCAAACTTACGCAAAGTTCTCAGCAGAAGTGTTACTCCCAGAACCCAACCTTCACACGTTTAAACATATGGCAGATGAGTAATTGCTACGCTTATGTGAAACAGCCAGTGCCTCACTTCAAGAAGAGATCTGCTTTCGTTATTCAAAAATGCTAAAAGCTGAAAATATTGCTGGTCAGTAATAGCCTACCTCCTGGGGACAAATGCACCCAATGTTAAAAGTACCTACATGCCCATCTGAGGGGCAAGGCTTTTCACCGCGGTGCGGCAGTGATGGCCCAACATCAGCACTGGTCTTGTGTCTGGGCTGTAACATCCATGCAAGAAAATTCAGAAAGCCACGTCACATTCTGGGTGGACAACGGGCTAACAGTTTGAAAAAGATGATGAAAAAAATGAAATGATGAAAAAAAAAAATGACAGGAACTAAGAACCATCAAGAATTTCACTCTGATTCACGTCCTGTGATTCTACCCTCCTAAAAGAAACACTTGAAAACATATATTAGAAAAGCTTTTGTTTTTTTTAATAGGTAGGGTCTCCATTAAAAAAGATAGAGAACACAAGAAATGATGTATTGGATCCTCCTAGTCCAGTTTACTGTCTTTAACAACTGCAACAGGAAACATTATGTAGGGACACCACACTTCACTTTATCCAGAACTCCTCATACTCCACCAGCATCTGCAACTAATGGATTAGGAAATGCTAGAGAATAAATCACTGCCTGTTTCTCCTCCCATACATTTTCGGGCTTGATCCTCTTGAAATCTGCCAGTACTGTCAGCTTCCTGCTGTAACAAGTTCCTAAATTTTGCTACCTGCTGTATAAAATACTTTTGTTTGTCTGCTTTTAAGGAAAGAAATGGCAGATGGTAGCTACATCAGTAATGTACCATCGTAACATGCCTATATATAGCTTTCCTACGTAATGAGATTTTATAGAAAGTTATGAAAACAGAGCATTGGCAAAAGCCAAAAGAAGCCTGTCGATGCCTCTCTGGATGTTTTATGAGGTGAGACACAACAGGTCTGCAGAGGGTGATAAAAGCAGCAACCAGAACCTGGTTACGCTAAGAGATTCAACAGAAAGAGATGAAAGAACACAGACTAAGGAAAATGCCTTCATTTGACACCACATAAGGAAAGGTGATCAAGAAAGGAGAGTAATAAAACTTCTATAACAAGGTCCTGACCTTTCAGTGATAAAATGGGAGCTAAGTGGGTCAAGGGGAGAATAGTTA
The DNA here is from genome assembly GCF_965140915.1 of Aythya marila. Lineage (NCBI taxonomy): Eukaryota > Metazoa > Chordata > Aves > Anseriformes > Anatidae > Aythya > Aythya marila. The sequence goes on along the minus strand of NC_139042.1, from coordinate 22,776,340 downwards.
GCTGTCCTAGGGACAGAGCTTGCAACTAGGTTCAAAACAGTCCAACTCCACAAAACAAACAAACAACAGATCTCAGTGCCGTTAAGAGTTCTGTCAGCAACTCCAGTAAAAGCACGATAATGTTCCTGGCGTTCAGCTTTGAAGTCAGAATGAACTCTCAACATCCGAGAAATATGGTCAACATGTCTCGTTTTAGAACAAGCAGATCTGGGTCCTCGGGGTATAGAAGAATGAGAAATACCATAACAGTCTGAATTTATTTTACCACTTAGTATGCCATTAATGTTTAAGAAAGGTGTCAAATACTTGTTCCTAGTTATTACAAAGTTATTACCAGTAACTAATTGTAATTCCAGTTATTACAATCATAATCAGAGCCTGGCAGACTGGTAGCATTCAGTTCCATGTTAAATTTTTACAGGAACTGCTACTACGTATCATGAAATTTGATTTAAAATTCTGTGTATGACAAAAAGCAATGCATCAATTTCATAGTGCAAGTGCACATTTTCAGGGAAAAAAAAAAAGCTTAACTACAAGGATTGCAAATACAAATGAAGATCAAGAAGCTTATGTCTGATGAGACTACATGAGCAAGGAAAACAAAAAAGTATTTGGGAATCAGCAGTTAATTAGCAGTGCTGTTGAGCATTTAGCCACTGCTCAGAGACTCGCTTTTTGAAGCATAACCATGTTTTATTTATACAAAAAAGACAGACACAAATAAAAATGAACTAGCTGGACTCAAAACAATCTTGGAATGCAGAAACTTCAATACAAGGTTAGTACAAGTTTGCACAAAACAATTTTGTACTTACCTCTGCTTCTTTTGCTCACTGTTCCACTTTTTTCAGACTTCTGGAAGGGGAAAAAGGAAAATTAGGATGCAGGCGAAAACTCAAGTATTTCTGTAGAGTGGTAAACAATATGACGATAAAACATTTTACAATACCTTTATTAAAGAGCAAAACAAATTGTTTACAATTGTTTTCCTGTTATACTCCTGCTTAAAAAGAGTAATCCTGAAGAGTTCTAGGAGTTACCTCAGATTTCACGTGAGAAACTATTTTGAAACTAAAACAGCGCAAAAGCTTTCATAAATTATATCCTATGGAAGAATGATAAAACTCTACATTTATGCTGGATTTAGGTGGTTCTGGCATTTCACAAGGAGTAACAAAACCATGATGACGCTATCTAGTCTGCCGTATGCATGGCAGTGTAACAGGAGTTTGCAGTTGGGATCTTTTTAATTTCTGAAAACCACTGTAGATTCAGCAATGATCATCATGTGCAAAAAAAATATTTAGAAACACACATCTCTGACCATACTTCTATTGGATTTGATGTGAGATCACTAGATTTAAAAGACTTGTTATAGATCCTAACTCTTGATTAGTTCCAGTATTTTTATTTGATTTTTCTCCATTAAATCTTCTATGTAAACGCACACGTCTGTTACAAATGTATAAACGTGCACGTGTGTGCATGTATATACATAAATCTGTATGTAGAGGTCTGTTAAAAGACATGCACGCACACACACATTATGCTCTTTAATTGAACGCCAGGGCTAGCTCTGACCATTTGTTCTTCTAATCTGTTAATTTGAAATTTCATAAGCAAGCTTTACCTGAGATGTGATCTGGGTAGCAATAAAGCTCATTTGACAGGAAGGCAGCCATTTCCCTCTCAATGTATAGCACAGTTAACAAAATGGAGAAGAAAGGAAGACACATCGCTAACGAATAAGAAAGGTGATCGAGAACCATTCTGGACAACATGTAATGATACTATATATATAAGTTTCTAATGTACTTCCCAGGTTCTCTTGGAAAAAGAAAAATTTTCTCAATTATACTTTTGTTCCACATTAAAACTTCAAAATAATAATAATTCTCTTAATGAAAATGTCACAATAAATGAGAAAATTCAATGTAAGAAAGAATCAAAGGTGGCAAGTATAAGTTTATTCCAGTCATTCTAAGAATCCAGGGGATAAATTAAGATGCTAACAATACCAGAATTACATGTCCTGTGTGTCCCAGGAAAGACATCTTGCTTGACAGACCAGGATAACAAGCGACAATGAGCACCACTGAAGTCCTAATGATGTCACAGATGTTAAGACTTTTCCTCTGGTCTCTTCTAGATGATTTTATAATGGCTGTAAAATGTTTCTGCTCTGGCAATTAAAATTTATTACCTGCAGCACTGGTAGTTCAGTTGTATCTTCCGCATCGTCAAGAACTACATTTAGAGCAAAAGCTGAAAGAAAAAGCAGATGTTTTTAGATACTATAGGAGCTGATTTTCACACTTGACAAAGCTCCACAGAAAAAGAAAAAAAGAAGTGCAATTTTTCACATTATATGATACTATATTGATAATCTTACAGGAACATAAGACAGTCCTTTCTGACCAAACCTATACTTTTCATGCCTGACAGTTCTATTCCTGCACATCTAAAAAAAAAGACAAACCAAAAACCACTCCGATGTGAAGCCAATTTACCTTGGCTTCAAGGCAAGAAAACCCCATTAAAAAAAACACAACACATCTGTTCGGTACAATAGTTCACCTGACAAGAGCATAATGTGCTATCACATGGGGACCTGTACTCCGCTCTGCCTTCAGGTGAAGGTTTGGATTATCAAAGCTTTGCTTGGAACCACAGAAACGACATCACTGATGTAAATTTGAGTCAAAGATGGTGAATAGAAACCTTGAATGTCACCTTTGAACATGTCTAAATTGCTGATGTTTTAGAGACCTAAATAAGTGTTTTAAAAAAGAAGAGACCCAGCAGAGCAGATTTGCACAAACTTCCTGTCCTAAGTCTTTAACACTGAAACCTCCCTAAGCATATCCTCTTGGTTTGCATTAGGGAGGAAAAAAAAAAAAAAAAAAAAAAACCAACTAAGAAAGGATTCTGTAATTTTTTTGATTGCCTTCCTGTTGATGGAGTCTAATCGATTTGTCTCAGTTGTAAAGCAGTAATCCTATTAACATAAGAAAGCTTTGCTAAGATTCTTCATAACGACTCTTTTTGTTGAGTGTACTGAAGATATGCAAATTAAAACTAATTGCTGTGACTTGGAAGGAACTAAAGGTACTTCTCGTCAAATAGATGATTTTCTTAAAAACTGAGAAAAAAAACGAGATTCAAGTGGAGTGTCTCACCGCAATTTTAAATTATTTACCATTTGAAACTGATTTCAAAGTGAATTACCAGCAACCCTCAGTTCCTTAGGCTGGAAATCTGGGATGTAGGAAAGGGAGAAGACAAGACTGCAAAGCCTGTGATGCTCCATCTCTGATTGCCTCTAATCCTAAACTGTTTCAACTGGAGACCAAATCTGATGAAATATCCAGGAGCTGTGTTTCCCACTGACACCTTAGGTCATCTCAAATCACACCACTAGATGTAGACATCCCCCAACTTATTTAAACACGGTAGACTCACGTTGGCCATAGCCACATTTCAATAAGACATCAAGCCAGGAAGAAGAAAACAGGGTACAAATGGGGGTCACACCCCCCTCCCATCCCAAAAGTCAGCCTCAAGAAATGTTTCCCACTTCTATTTCGAAAGGGCACAGCAAATATCTCAATCTGACTATTAAATCCCTTTCTGACTGTTTGTTCTGATCATTTTCATCCTCTTCTTCCAGCCTAACACTCCTCAGGACACCAGATAAGGGATTATCTTCCCTTACACAAACCAGACCCACATTCTACCAGACGTGATCCAAATCACAAGATGAACACCAACACCCTTATTCTGAGAGATGTCTTCACTGCACAGCACTAACAAGAAGCATCACCACGTAAATTTGGCTTATTTGCAGAAATCAACACAAGCAGAAGTTTCACGGGTTTGTTTTCATTCTGCACAGGAGGAATGGCACACAGAGAGCTGAAACAGCTGTGCCTGACAGGCGGCGCTGCCTCCCTCACCGTAACATTGAATAACCCGTGCCACACAGCTCCAAGGATTTATGAAATTTTAATGTGTGTGATGCTTGAAACAAAACAAACAAGACTCAGATATACTGGAAAAAAAAGGCCTGCTCCACACTGCATCCTTCTGAGAACACACATAAAGCTCCTCAAGGAATTATTTTAACATCTTTGTATCACAGAACCTCACAACACGTGAGGTTACAAAGGACTTCTGCAGACCATTTAGTCCAACCACACCAATCAAGGCATCTTCTTTCCTCCACCCTGCCCTGTACAGGTGTTTACACATGTTAGAAAGACATCCCCGGAGCCTTCCTTTCTCCAGGCTGAGCAGCCCCAGTTCTCTCAGCCTTTCCTCATGTGTCAGGCTCTCCAATCCATTAACAACCATCAAGGACCTTTGCTGGGTTCACTCCAGTACATCCAGTACATCCAAGATTGGACACTGCATCCTCGGTGTGCCTCACCTGTGCTGAGCAGAATCACAGAACCATTAAGGTTGGACAAGCCCTCCAAGATCACCTGGTCCAACCATCCCCCACCACCAATGTCACCCACTGAGCCACATCCCCAAGCACCACGTCCAACCTCTCCTCGAACACCCCCAGGGACGGTGACTCCACCACCTCCCTGGGCAACCCGTCCCAGTGCCTGACTGCTCTTTCTGAGCAGAAATGTCTCCTCATTGCCAACCTGAACCTCCCCTGGCACAACTTGAGGCCATTCCCTCTGGTTCTATCACTGGTTACCTGTGAGAAGAGGCCGACCCCCAGCTCCCCACACCTTCCTTTCAGGCAGTTGCAGAGAGCAATGAGGTCTCCCCTGAGCCTCCTCTTCCCCAGACCAAACACCCCCAGCTCCCTCAGCTGCTCCTCACAGCACTTGTGCTCCAGGCCCTTCACCAGCTCCATAGCCCTTCTCTGGACACCTTCCAGGGCCTCGATGTCCTTCTTGTACCGAGGGGCCCAAAATCAAACCCAGTACATGGCACCGTGCAGGTTCCTGGTCAGCTTTGTCCACCAGGAGCCCCGGGCCCTTCCTGCAGAGCTGCTGGCCAGACTGCGAGCCCCCCGTTTGCACTGGTGTGGGGGACAGTTCTTCCCCAGGGGAAGGACGTGGCATATTTCCCTTTGTTGAAGTTGATGGGATTCCTGCCATCCCACTTCCCCAGCCTGTTGAGGTCCCTCTGAGTGGCAGCACAGGCAGCTCGTCCTCATTTCACAACATACACAAACTTGCTGGGGGTACCACTGTCCAGGCGTGACATCCTGGCAGGCAGTGCTGACTCCCCGCTAACACTGAGATAAACAGCACCTACTGCTTCCCCACACCCACCAGCACAGGCATTTCATTGCAGAAGTCTGTGGGGTTGCTCAAGCATCGTTTCCTCTTCATAGAAACACGCTGATGTTTCCTGATCAACTTCTTGTCCTACATGTGTTTGGAAAGGGTTTCCAGGCTTATTTGCTCCACCACCTTCACTGGGGCAGAGAATCAGAAAAAAGGCAGACCTCACGGGTTGAGATAAGGACAGTACAGCAGGACAGAAAAGGAAGGGAAAATAGTGATAGAATATATGAAACAAGTGATGCACGATGGAATTGCTCACCACCTGCTGACCGATGCCCAGCCAGACCCCAAGCAATGGCCATCCTACCCCAGCCATGTGGCATGGAATATATTTGGGTCCTGGCTGTCCCCTCCCAGCTCCTCGTGCACCCCCAGGTACCTCCCTGCCAGGGCAGCGTGAGGAGCTGAACAGTCCTTAGTCTGTGTGAGTGCTGCTCTGCAGCAACTACAACATCCCTGTGTCAAAAATCCATCCAAATTTCATCAAAAATCCAAAGCACAGCACCACTTGAGCCTCTACAAAGGAAATTAACTCTCTCCCAGCCCTAACCAGGGCACACAGATTCTCTTCCTTGCCCTTCCTGAAGACAAGTATTTGCTCTCTTATAGTCACAAGTGGCCTTACAACAATGCCGCCAAGCTCCAACAGCACTCCCATGGGCTTCTGGATGTCTTGTTTGTTTAAAGGTTCCTTAAACTGGCCCTGCCCCAGTAAGATGAAGTCTTTTTGCTTCAGACTCTCTGATGAGTCTTATGGCCCTGGGATTGCTGAAGGTTAAGCCTTACCAGTAGAAATGGGGAACTCAAAACCTTCTTTGCCTTGGTCTTCTATATCCTGCCAGTTCACCTCCTCCATTTAACATATTTTTCCTAGTCTCCCTCTCTTTTGCTGTCAGTGCAGCTGCAGAAGCCCTTCTTGCCTTCCACATCCCTCACCAGATTCAACTCCAGCTGACTTTTGCTTTCCTAACCCCATCCCTGCACTCAGCATCTCTGTGTTACTCCCAGGGTGACCTGACCTTGCTTCTACCTCTTGTATCTGAGTTTTCAGCAGGAACTTTTTCATCCCTGTGGGCTTCTTGGCGTCTTCCTTTGCCTTCCTGCACGCAGGGATGGACCATTCTTCAGCTTCCAAGAGGTGAACCTTCAAAACCAGCCAGCAGCCCTGGACCATCTCCCACACCAGTCGTTCTGTGCTGTTGCAGAGGGCGGTCAAATGAATATGCCTGGCTGAAAATGATTTTGTTGCAGCTGACCTTAATAAAGGGCAAGTTCAACACTGACACATACCATTTATTAAACAAACTGAACTCTGACAGCGATGAATGGTAAGTCTCCCTCTATACCTTTACCCTTACAGAGATTTCAGACGTGCTGCCTCCCCATCTTTTCCAACAGTTAAACTTGTTTAAATGATTCTGTATCTTTTACTTTAAATATCATAAGAAGATTATTTTTTTTTCCAGCTCATGCATTTTAAGGATGAGACAAGAATTGTTGATTATTTTTAAACTACTGAAGCACTACTGACCCTCAAAGACACTCCAAAGAAGCCTCAAGGGTCTTCACCCAACAGCATCTGAGTTTTTCACCCAGGCAGAGCATATGAGTTTATTTTAGCAATGATTATGCCACGGTCCCTGGACAACATTATTAGAAAACATGTTATGATCACACAATATAATTTGATACGAGCAAAGCAGTCTTCAGGATTAAACAGGTGTGTACTTGTGGGGTAACAAATCTTACTAACACACGGCCAAGATGAACTGCTCTGGCTAAGCAACCTGATCTCTCAGCCTGGACACAAATATCCTCTTTTAGGGATTTATCAGGAAAAAAAAAAAAAAGAAAAAAAAAAGTGGAGCGAGGAGAACATGCTAAGTCCAGCTGGTGTAACACTCATCAACAACGGGGTCATGGGGTTGAAGGGAAATACAGTGCCTGGAAGCCAGTGGTCACCTCTAAGATGAATTCATCCACCCACAATTAATTCCCCAGAAGTTTCTGAAAACATTATGCCCAGAAGCAGAGCACAGACAGAAAAAAAAAAAACTAACTACAGGCACAGGTCATGGCCACTCAGTTGCACAACACAGGTGGAAACTAGAAGCTCTGTGGAAAGAGCATCTTTTTGTTGTGTGTGTGGTACACAAACAGAGAAGTTTGACCAATATCTGGGAACTTACAGATGCTATCGGTAAAAAAAAAAAAAAAAAAAAAAAAAAAAACTTTTCATGCCCAAATATCATTACTAATTCAGAAAACTGCAGCAGATTTCTTTCAGCACAGAATTCCCTGAGAAAGGCACCAATCTCTGGAGTTAGAGCTACCTCTGCCACAGCCAGGATTTGCCCCTATCCCTTTGATTCTGTTGAGGTAAAACAAACTTCAAGTGGGCCACTGACTTATCGCTGGGCACTGAGAATATATATTAACCAAAATAAAAAAATCACCTGGTAATAATAGTTCAAACTCTGTAGGCACCACCAAGACCAAAAGGTTAGGGTGATAAATGATACAATTTCTCATAATCAAAGCTATCTAAGCAAAAAACAAACAAACAAAAACCCAGCAGCACTGTAATAGATGCAAGCTGTAATTCTGTTTTGTCACTTTGTTACTTAATGCATTGTGTTCATTGACATTTGTTACCACACGCAGCTATTTACATGCTCTGGCACAAGCAGCCAGAAGCCGCACGTGTCGATTGCCAGTCCTCACCTCCTCCTGCTCGAGGACTGAGGCTAGGAAAAGAAAGGAAAGCAAAGAAACTTTAGACACATCTTAAAGCTCTTTCTTTTCATCAAGCTTATCGTTATTTCCTTTGAAAGCGGGGCCAAAATCAACTGAAATGCTAGACAACATTTCTGTATCAATTTCCACAAAAATTGGAAATTTAATCAGAGAACGGAATAAAAGCCACTTCAATTGCTAATTATTTTTCTCAGTCGTTTCACTATTTCAACCAAAATTTTGGTGAGCAAGGAGATTTGCTTATGGCACTAGAAAATACATTAAAAACCCACAATTTATTTTCATCAATCAGCAGCTGAACTGCATGAATACATACTAACAAACTGTTAGGAAAGTGGAAATAAATACTGTAGATTAAATATAATATACTATATAATGTAATACAACTGTACTATAAAAGTAGAAGCAATCCTCTTTTTCAGTATTACCCTTTCATGTATAAACAACGACTATGATTAGATGTCCTTTGAGTGCAAAGGATGTTGTTAACTGAGGAGTTGCCTCTTTTGCCTTCGTAGAGAAAAACGATTCGAGGCAATGCTTCTGGTGCTCTTCTCTCTGATGGTCTGATTCAAGGCCGCCTGAACCACTTCACCAAGCTGTGGGTTGACTTAAATGAGCTACAGAGAAGTTGTGATTCGATGACTTACGTACAGCAAAACCACAATTAATAACCACTTCAAATAACAAAAGCTGTGCACAATAGACAAAACACTTAAAAAGATTTCCTTATACTTCTGATTATAATTTAATGAAAGGCCTATTTTTGCTTTGGCTGGAGGCTGCTTGTTTTTCTTCCCCCCATATTTTCAGAGAACCTAAGAGTCTACAGATTGACATGATTCCAGAGAAAATCTGCACTGCCACTGTCAGTCAAAGAGATAGGATCTTCGATAATGAGACAGCATGAGAGCACTAGCAGGCAAAATAAATTAGTTTTATGTATTTACATCCATGTTTTAATGACATTTCTTTATTGTTGCTACCCTACAAGCATCAAAGACCCTGATCTAACCAGGTAAGGCTGAAGACTGGGAAGAAAGCAGGGGGAAGAGGAGGTAATGCGAGCAAGTTTTCAGCATCTGAAGCTTTTTATAAAATAAAAGCAACTCATTTTGTTCTTTTACTAATTTATTTAAGCTCATAGCACATATAGGAAGAAGTCAGCTAAAACCACCACTTGTAAACCACTGAAATGTCTAAGCGAGCACTGTATACACCAGTACCTTTATAAAGGTGACCAAAGAAAAAACATGGAAGAAAAAGCATCACTATTCCTTCTGATTGTCTGAAAGCCAGACCAAACAAAATCACCTGAACACATCTCCCCATTCTGCAAGGTGTCACCTGCAAGCTGGAATTTATAAAATGACAACTAACAGACGTGCTGTTTTCTCCTGTGAAATGAAATCCAAATGATTTCCAACAGCAAAGCTGATTGCTTTGCAAATTTATTACCCTTGCCATCTCAAAAGCCTACAGTACTTACAAAAGGACTTTACAATAAAAAGATATTAAAAAAAAAAAGAAAAAAAGAAAGCCTTGATATTGCAAAAAGCTTTAGGTAAGCAAATTTTATAGCAGCATCTACAAAGCAAGAGATAACTGCACAAGCAAGAACACGAGTTTTTCCACTTCCGTCTATAAAACATATTTATATACACATACACACACAGGGAAATTGAAGCTGCTATCCTCAGTGTTATCACAACCCTCTTAGAAGTTACGGGTGCCACAGCATCTTGCTGAACCACTGGAGGAAAAATTACTCATTCTTACAGGCATGAAACACAGCTTCAGGACGAGCAGTAGGGCATCAGGACTGCAAAGCCCAAGCTACACGGGTAAAAGGAAGAATGTTTTACAAGGCAAAAAGCAAAATATCACCCTTTCGTGTTGCTAAAAACTGGATTTATTTGTACGAGGTTTCTCCGGCAGGATTTTGATCCACGAGCCACGCTAGCAGAAGGCAATCAAACCCAAAGGCTCAGAATGAGCTGATGAGCCCATGCTGACAGAGCCTGGGTGCGTTTGGGAACACAAATAAGGAGAAACTGAACAGCTGTGAACATTTATTTCAGCTTTCCGCACTTCAGGCAACAGCTCCTAACTCCAAGAGCCCGTGGCGAGCCGACTGCTGGCAAACCCTTCTCTCGCAATCTCCCCCCACCTGCCTAGAAAAGGTCTCTAGAAATCAAGACACATCGAGAAATGAGGTTTTATTTTTTCTTTCGCGATGAAGGAAACTGGGCAGCGTTTCTCCCCTCAGAAACACCCGCTCTCAGTCCGGGAGCGCAGGACTCAGGGGGGCGGTTTCCACACGCTGTTGAAGGGTTATTGAGGGAAAAAAGGGGTTGCTGAAGGAAAGATTTTTGAGGGAAAGAGTTGTTGAGGGAAGGGTTGCTGAGGGAAGGGGTTTTTCGAGGGCTGCCCCCTGCCCGCGGAGCCTCTGCCGCCTCCCCTCAGGCGGCGCCGTGGCGGGAAGCTGAGGGGAGCCCGGGCGGCCGAGCCCCGCTGCCCGCCCTCAAACAAAGTTGAGGGGAAGGGCGAAGGGCCGGGGTGCCCCGTCCCCTTCCCTCCCGTCCCATCCCATCCCGTCCCCTGCCCTCCTCCCTTCACCCTCGCCATGGCGTCCCGGCTGCCGGTCACTCACCGCGGCTCCGGGGCGGCGGGAGGAGGACGAGGACGTGGGCGCAAGCGGCGAGGAGCAGCCAGCGCTCGCAGCCGGGCTGCCGCCGAGCCATGGCGGCGGGGGAAGGAGAGGAGAGGAGCGGGGAGGGGGGCACGGCGCTGCCCGCCTCTGCCGAGCGGCCTCCGGCTGGTGGCGGTGCCGCCGCTGCCTGCCCGCCCTCCTCCCCTCCCTCCCCCGCCAGGGCCCGGCAGGACCGGGCGCCAGCGCCGGGAGGAGGAGGAGGAGGAGGAGGAAGGGAGGGAGGCGCAGTGGGGCCCCGGCGCCCTCTGGCGGGCGGCCGCCCGCCCGCTCCGGCCTCTCGCCCTTGTGGTGACTGCCTGAGGGGCGGCTGCGGCCGGAGGATTTTTAAAATTTAAAAGTCCTTAATTCTAAAAACCGTGAATAATGAAACGTGCCCGCATTTATAGCTACAGACCGTGTGGTTACGGGCTATAAAGTTATGGATCATATAGGTATGGACTAAGTTCGCAATATTAAAGCCCCAAATCCTCCTGACAAGCACAGCGCTCCGTAACCAGCATCAAGCATCAAGCAGCCATTACCAAAAAAAAACAATTAAGATGTCCTTAGTTCTTAATGCTCAATTGCAAACTCCACAGGAGGTCCTCCAACAAGGTTTCTCCATTGTCCAAGGTTTTTTTTTTTTCTTTTTTTTTTCTTCATTTCTCATGAGCAAACTTAAATATTGTCAAATGATATCCAGCACTCCTACAGAAACACAGTCCAAATTAACAAGTGGCCTAATACAGCCCTAAATGCCTCACAAAGTGTTGTGCCAGAGTGTGCTAAGCCTCCAGGCAGTCACCCCATAACTCCCTGTGTAACCCCATAGCCCTTGGACTGCCATGAACAGGCCACAAGTTTTTTATTGAATGTGTATTTTTTATTGAATGTGTATTTTTTATTGAATGTGTATTTTTTATTGAATGTGTATATTCTGTGTGTGTGTGATTCTGTGTGTAAGGCCTCGGGGTTGCAGCCAGTCTGAACTTTCTTGACCTGCCCGCGCATTTATTTCAGTTTGTTTAGCTGTGACAGCCTGTTCTCTAATCGACCAGGTGTCCAAGACTACAATTGTCTATCTTTCTTGATCCGCAGATCAGTGGAGAAAGATCACAAATATGAAAGCTTGTTCACAAACAAAAAATGACTCCACATGTATTCTGGAGTGAGTGTGAAGCAAAGGCGTAGAAACCAAGTGGTGTATGTGCAATGTTAACTGCGCTGTCATTTTTTCACCATTTACTGTCATTTTTTTTCATTTGTAGCAACGAGGCCTGCATTAATAATGAGAATTAATAATCCTTTACATTTTATTTAACAAAAAAAAATCTTGCTTTTACTTACATGTAAGGTGTAGGTCCTCTGTGCCCTTAAAAGCAATTTAGAGTGTGACACCTGGCATTTCGAGGTAACAATTGCTTACACACTGGGTACTTATAGCCATGAATTCTCTAAAGATCTGTATGTACACATTTTCCCATCAAATACAGAAGATTTCCATTGCAGACACTCCCCTCCTACTAACCCAATCACTCAGTACCCACTGATGTTACTGGACACATCTGGTTCAGCCTCCAGGAAAACCATAAACTGCCTGTTTTTAATTCAGTAAGGCCAACAGCACAGTACCTGACCTAGACCTTTCATAAATACTCTGCAGCTTTTAGGTCTACTGCCTTCTTTTCCTGACAGATCAAGCATTCAGTAGGGTACCTTAAGTATGCCAGAGAGGTGATTTTGAAGATGAATGGAAATCTTTTCATAGTGATAAATGTTCACTCTCATTGCAAGTTCAGTCAAGCGCATCTATATCACCGTAACTCGGTAGCAGACTTCACACTTCCCTTAAAACCACCTCAATAGAAATATATTAGCCAGACTTCTTTGGGGATTTAGACTTGCTAAATCTAGTTGCATAGATCCATCTTATATTACTTGGTGTTGGAGAGAAGGGGAAAATTGGACGCAAGAGTGAGCAACCACAGTTTGTTATTTCCCTTACAGAACAATCTCTTTTTGCTGACATTCTAATTCACTAAATAAGTTACTGGCCTCAAGAACAATTATTCTTATACAAAGGAAGTAGAAACCTTCATACTATGTTTATTTCTCTAATTCTACATGCATGCTCATTACCAGGAAAAAAAGTATTAAGTTATCCTTCAATTTCTAAACCCATAACAATATAAAAGTTATGAATCCTTCTGCGTATCATGTATATCTGCATTTGATTGTTTTTCCCTGTAGGTTTCAGACACGTTTCCTGCCCTTTCTCCTATTTCTCTGTTCTGCGCTGGTTTCTGCAAGTATGCATGTAACAGTGGTCGTGCCCTCAACAGTGGGGATAAACACGTTACTTCTCACTTTCAAGATGGTTGAGAAACACCCATATTCGAATGTTTCCCTACCCTGCAGTCATTAAGAAAAAAAAAAAAAAGATGGGATATGGTCAATGTTTTGGTTTTGCTCAAGTATAATAGAATTTTTACTGTAACAACCTTACTCAAAATATGGAACTCTTACATATATCGTAATGTTCTCCAACTGTTAAGAAGAACACCACTTAAATGTTTTATATTCAGGGCTGTGAAGGGGAAGAAATAAATCCTTTTTTTTCGATTCTACTGTACATACAAACTCAGATTATGTTTGTTTGTTGTTCTAACTACCCCACTGAGAATTTCCAATTCAGGAAGGATGAAAATAAGGAACTTTCTTGTATGGAATACAGAAGTTCAGAGCAACACTAAACTTCCTTTCCTGATAATATTACATATATCATACATTAATAACTAATTCAAATGTAGCACTGATGCTGTCCCATGTTTTATATTAATTAGGGGGACTTTAAATCCCAAAGTGTCCTGGTTTCAGTTAGAACAGAATTAATTTTCTTCCTAGTAGCTGGTGGAATGCTGTGTTTTGGCTTAGGATGAGAAGAGTGCTGATAACACCCCGATGTTTTAATTGTTGCAGAGCAGTGCTTATACCAAGCCAAGGACACCTCAGACTTTTGCTCTGTCCTGCCAACAGGCAGGCTGGGGGTACAGTAAGAGCTGGGAGGGGACAGACCCAGGACAGGTGACCCGAACTAGCCAAAGGGGTATTCCATACCATCTGACGTCATGCTAAACAATATATAGGGGTGGCTAGCCGGGGGGAGGGGGCCGGACTGCTCGGGGTTAAGCTGGGCATCGGTCAGCGGGTGGTGAGCAATTGCATTGTGCATCACTTGTTTGTACATATTATTAGTAGTAGTACTATTATCATCATTGTATCATCATTATTATTATTATTATTATTATTTTCCTGTCTTATTAAACTGTCTTTATCTCAACTCACGGGCTTCACTTTCCATTTCTCTCCCCCGTCTCAGAGAGGGAGGGGGGAGGGTGAGCGAACGGCTGCGTGGTGTTTAGCTGCCAGCCGGGTTAAACCACGACAGTCTTTTGGCGCCCAACGTGGGGCCACGAAAGGTTGAGATAACGGCAGATCTGACCAGAGTGTGTTAAACTAAAATTGGTATAAGTATTAGACCTGCTTAATAGTCACTTGTCATAATGCTGATTGCTTTAATCTCAACTGTGCTGCGCCTGTTTTCCAAATTGAGTATTATAGCACGTTATTTTCCGTATGTGCTCTCTGTCATGTTGTTTATCCTCTCCGGGCCCTGGTTTCAGACCATTATGGTACTGTGTGTTGTATCAGTGGCTTATGAGATGATGAAATATCTGGCCATGACTCTAACCTGGTATTTGTACTCAGTAACATCTTCGATTCTATACTTTGGAAACTGTATTTTGGAAACTATTAGCAATTGTATCTGTTGCCTTTTTTCATTAGGGAGTCAATCTGTGGAGGGGAAAGGGGAAGATAATTTTTCTTACTTGATCACTCTCCCTTTCTCCTTCACCACCCCTGTACCCTCCTTGATCACTCTCCCTTCCTCCTTCACCACCCTCTTATCCTCCGAGTTTATTACAATAGCTCTCCAAGATATTGAATATCCTTGGGATACTCAGACCAGCATAGTCCTGTTGTTCTGCCTCCTGAATGCACTTCAGGTTCTGCTTAAAGTTAAACAACTACTTAGGAAGCTCATCCGGAGATCTGCCCGGAGGCAGTATAGTTGTGGGTGGCAGGGAGTATGGGAGGATATGGGCAGGCATCTAGACCAGTTGGCACCCCCAGTGTTTTGGAAATTCACCCCTGAACAAGTGCAAAATCCTCAAAAACTGGCAGAATGCTTGAATAAAAGGTGTCGCGATTCGGGAAGTTCCAAAGTAACACAAATCATTGTAACATGCTGGGGCCTGGCTCATGCCTATCGAGCTGCCATGGATACTGCTATCAACTTAGTGACAGACCCTGCGGCCACTCCAAGTCCCGTGACAGATCCAACGGCCACTGTGACCCCTACGGTGGACTCTGCAGCCGCTCCAGTCCCAGCTTCTGCAGATGCTCCAATCCCAGCTCCTGCAGCCACTCCAGTCCCAACTCCTGAAGCCGCTCCAGTCCCAGCTCCTGCAGCCGCTCCAGTCCCAGCTCCTGAAGCCGCCCCAGTCCCAGCTCCTGAAGCCGCTCCAGTCCCAGTTCCTGCAGCCGCTCCAGCTCCGGTTCCTGCAGCTGCTCCAGTTCAAACTCCTGCAGCCGCACCAGTTCCAGCTCCTGCAGCTGCTCCAGCTCCGGTTCCTGCAGCTGCTTCAGCTCCTGCAGCCGCTCCAGCTCCTGTAGCTGGGTCAGAGAAACGAGCTGTAGCAGTGCAAGTTGACCCTGCAGAGGGTATTCCAACCTCTGTGGCAGACCCTATAACAAGGTCAGAGAAACGAGCTGTAGCAGTGCAAGTTGACCCTGCGGAGGGTATTCCAACCTCTGAAGCAGAAATACTGTCAAATATATATGCATAGAGTTATGCATATTGAATTTATTTTGTCCTTGTAGGACGTCTTTTCCAGATATTAAATACAAGTTAAGCATTTCAAATAATTTATTCTTCACAGATGACATATTTAGAAGAAAACAAAGCAAAAAAAGGGCATGTTTTCCAGAACTAAAAGTAAATCAGGACTTTCTGTAAAAAGAGTAATTAAAAAAGTAAATGACTGTGTCCTCTGAAAACTTGCAATAGCATGTGTGTTACAGAAATTTTACATCTGTTTTACTATATTTTAGTCAATAAAATTTAGTATAGTAGTGTAAACTGTGAGAATACAAGGCCTGTAGAATTTCTGAGGTTTTTTTACTTACCAATTTGTGAAAGATTTGCTGCTTTACTTCAGCTTGACAGTTTGATCCAAAAGACAGAGCAATATTTCACCAATTAAAAATTGTCCAAGATTTGAATGAGTACAACTTTTCAGCTATTATTTTGTTCCTAAAACCACTTTATGTGCCTAAACAGTTAGAGATCAACAGGACCTCTCACATGGTAAATTTAAGTCTTTACAACTCTTAATAGATCCAATGTTACTATTTTAAGCTTTTTCGTGTATCGAGTGGCTGCAAGAAGGTAGAGAATCCAGAGTCCCAATGGAGAAAGAAGCTTGTAGTAGTTATGGCAAGTGTTTATTATTATACAAAGCATAAGAATAAACTTTCACAATATATACTTGTGTTCCAACTGTGCCGTTTGGGCTAATGTTTTATTCAGTTCTTCCTTTACATAAGCCAAAGAACAGATAATGTTTCTAGCCCAGAACAAAATGCTCAGATAGTCATGTCAGAAAAATAGGCAACAGTGGGAGAAGTTCCAAGGTAGAAGATGACAACCTAGTCCACTTATTTATTATGCATGCTTGGGATGGAAGAGGGGGACATCACAATACAGGTAATTCAGCATCTTTGAATCATAAAGACTAAGCCATGGGTGAGAATCAGGAGTTCTGTCAATTCATGGAACATGACACAGATCCCCAGCATCTTGAGAAAGCTGCTTTAGGCATCAGTGCTTCAATCTCCTTTTTAGTCCCCACCTTAAAATGTCTGATCGGATCATTCTTGTAAGTATCACTGCACATCTTTTGCCTCTGCACTGCCAGATTCCAGATGTGATTTACCTTCTGAAATGCATAATCTCAGAGAAACAAATGGTGATGCTTATTACTCAGGTAGTGTAAAGAATATAACCTATAGCTGCAGTTTGTCAAGTTTAACGTTTCCTAAATTTGTACTTTAAAATGTGCAATAGCAGTAAAACAAGAGGTCTGTGTAGGAGAGATGCAACCTTGGAAACTGCAATACTTTGGAAGGTGAAGCTAGAAACTAAATTTCCTCCTTCTCCCCAGGCCCCCGAAGCCTTTATTCCCTCGTTCCCACAGGATCATAGCTTAGTTGCAGAATCTGATCCTTTATTGTTCTTGCCATATTGTTTCAGGCCTTAAATTTCAATGACTGTATTCTAGTGCATCCTCAGATGTGCAAAGTCACCGTGTTGGCTTTAGTCATTCTGCACCCCTAAATTTCTACCTCCTCTTTGGCTTTGTTCTAACTACTACAGTATTTTGAAACTATCTAAAATATATATATATATATATATATATATAAAATATATATATATATCAAACTGCCCAAACTGCCAGTGTCCAGTGGAAAGCACATAAAGCACATTATACCTAAGCTAGTATTAACATTTTGTAACATTCAACCATGTACAATTATCTTTTTTTTTTTTGCTTTTCTACTTTTGGAAACTCAGTGTTTTGTCCAGCTTTATTTGATAAGATTACTTCTGAAAGCAAATTATTTGATTAGAAATTATCTAGGTTCAGAACCGAGCGTTTTAAGTGATTTAATCCCATATGATATTGACAGAATGATTCAGTTATAAATTATTTAATCCAAGATTTTTGAAAAACTCTTTCAGAATCAGTATCTGCAGACAAATAGCTGTCAGGCTAAAATTATGGGGGAAAAACCTTATTTTGATTTCTTGAGACTCTTGGGTGATGAGAAGAAGATGATTTTTGCATCTGTCTTTGTATTGCACACAGTCAAGGAGAAACAAGGGTAATGCTTCTAGAGGCAAATGTAGAGGAATGAAGCTTTTCAGCCTTGATTATAAACCACGGGCATATTGCCGACTCCTTTGGTCAAATGAACAGCCTGCCTAGAAGAACTGTCAGGCTTGATACTCTTTCCTGTTTTGTCTCCTGCTGCTTCCATCTGACACAAAATTGCCTCTACCAAGCATATCAGAGCTCTTTGTATTTTCCCCGCTGAAGTGCAGCTATGTGAAAATAACAGACATTAGTCCTAAAGTACTTGATAGTCTCTTTTTATCAATATATGAAAATACCACCTGAATGGAGAGAGTCACAGTATAGTTGAACAACAAGGGCTCTAAGTGAGCAAAACGACACAGAAACCAAATGTACCCATATGTTATAAAGAGCTTAGCGGACATGTTGACTATTTTCCCTTCTTCTGTTCCCACAGGAAAAGAAAGAGTAGTATAAAGAATTGCCTTCCCTTCTCCACTGTGCACTCGGTCATAGTGGCAGGAAGAAAAACAAGGTGAGCTGCTCAAGGAACACTGCAGTGAACAGGCAAATAGTGGCCTCTGATTTTGTCTCAGCTACTTTTCTGCTGTTTTGATGTGCTCTCTCAAGGGTTCCATCAGCTGCTGAGTTTACTGCCTCAACATTACAATTCTCACAAGTGGCTTCCACGTATTTTATAGTTTTATTACACCTGCACTGTAAGCTATGAGAGTTTGGGAACCAAGTCAAGAGTTGTTATGACATCCCAACATGGCAGCAAAAAAAAATTAATAAAAAAAACACACCTCCCAAGGAGTAGGACAGACAAGTAGGCATTCAGAGATGTCCAAAGAGTGTGCAACATCCAGAGTAGATTGCAAACCCAGGAAAAATCCATCCTGCAAGATGGCGATACCAAAGACTTTGGGGTATGTCTGTATTACAATGGTTAATGCCAGTAATCCCAAGAAATTCAGGGGATTATACTCTCATCAGAACACTGTAAGCAATGGCAGGACTATAAGAGCTAGATTCTTTAGCTGAAGTAGCTCTCCTGTGATCCAGCTTGGGTGTGCACAATAATCACGCCCCAGAATGAGTAAGGTTGGAAAATCCTCACTAGCTGGTAGGTCTCCACATTTTATTTTAATGTAAATAGATTAGGCATAGTTTTCTCATTTAGTCATGTCTCCATAGCTTCGTAGCTACATGGTTTCTTAAATCCTTTGCTCTTATCTTAATGACACTTGAGAGAAAGCTCATCTCTAGTTGAGTAGCTAATGCCAACGCTATTTCTATAGGAGTGGGCTTCAAACCAGGACACATGGATACTCTCACAGCATCCCAGCACATAGGGTTTTAAAAAGCTAGTGAGTTGCATGAACTGATACAGAGAAGAGCCCTCTTTTCATAGAATCATGATCATTATCAGCCAGGTACGCTTTCTGGTGTAGAGCAAGATAACAAGAGGGAGTCCAAACCTCAAAGATCCCAAAAAAGCTTTGACAATGACATCGTAGTGCTAGGTTGCACCCTGATATCTGAAGCTGCTTAACACAGAGTGATAAACCACAGCAGCTGCCTTCATACTGACAACTCTGGGCTATACAGGCAGCTGCTGGCCTTATTTAATCACTGTCCCGAACAATTCCTGTAGGGATGCACCTTCAGCATGCTTGCAGATGACTCCAAGCTGGGGGAATAGTCAAAATCCCGGAGGGCAAGTTATGAAATGTGTCTTAGGAGCCACTACAGTCTGGTGCCACTTCAGAGCAACTGCACTTACTGCAGCCTGTATTAGCCTCAAAGCTGTTTTAAATTATCTCCACCAGCAACTGCTCCCTTAGGACTACTTCTTCTGCTTTTGATAGAGAAATTCAAATGGAATTGGATCACAAAATACACATGTCATGTGTGGTACAGAGCCACTCACATACAACAGCATCAAATGAACATGATGCATGAAAAAAAGTCAAAGATGTTTAGGACATTGATGTCAAAACCATAAAGAAAAAAATACAGAAGCAAAATATGCAGTTCTAAATCAAAAATGCTGTTAAGACTCTTTGGAAAAAAATGCTTTTTGGACATGCCCAGTATGCTATAGTGTTTATCAGCAGTAACAAAACTTTATGTCACTCTACAAAAACACCACAAACCCTGAGAAAATGCTTAAGAGATGCACAGTAAGCCCCAGCAACTGGAGCCATGTGTAAACAGTGTGGAAAACAACTGGAGTGTTGAATTTTACCTAAAAAGCTGTACAGGCTTGGTGTGCTGGGTCTGGCCAGGATGGAGTTAACTTTCTTCACAGCAGCCCTTTTGCTGCTGTCCTTCCACCCCATCCCGTCCCATCCATTGAGGGAGAAGCTGGGAGGGGACACAGCTGGAAACACAGACCTGAACTGGCCAAAGGGATACTTCACACCGTGTAACCCGGTGCTCAGCAAGAAAAACTGGGTTAGAGGAAGAAGGGGGGAGCTGAACTCCAGTGTGGCTGTTGCTTGGAGACTGGCTAACATTGCACTGCTTGTGAGAGGTGGTGACTTACTGCCTTTGCGTCACTTCATGTTGTTTTTCTTCTTTCCCCTCTTTCTTTTATTTATTAAACTGTCTTTTTCTCAACCCACAAGTTTTCTCGCATTTGCTCTTCCTTTCTCCCCTGTTCTGCTGGACAAAGGGGTGAGAGTGAGCAAGCAGCTGTGTGGGTGTTTACCTGCTGGCCAGGGTCAACCTACAACACTCAGCAGTGATGTTCTCAATAACAATTTTGTCTTTTCATCACCATTATTTGGCAGAGAATGTGCTTGGAAGGGCCTTGATCTGATAAGTAGGCTTGAAAGACAAATTATTGTTTCCAACAGATTCTACTACAGAATGTACAGTATTAAAATTATGTGAAGGGGAGGATTGGGACAGGATTTATGAATTAAGTGACCTCTTTTAGGAATGAGAAGGAATGAGGTTTCCTTCTGTGTACTCACAGTCACATGCTGCCTCTCAAAGCATGGAGACACCACAAATCAAAACCATCTACCAGTTATGCAAGACTCCCATGCCCTGGCTGACACTGAGCACCAAATTCAGCGATCAAAATGAACCCCTATGAAAGGAAAAATACAATCCAGGACATCACTTCTTCAGTCACAGCCCCTAGTCCTCCTCTGCCCCTTTCCAGTTCTAGTCAGAAGGCACAATGAACTGGGTAAAACCATTTTGAGAGTTTGAAACACCCATCATCAGAAGTTGCTATGCAAAAATAAGCTCGGTATTTGCCTCTACTTATGTTTAGAATATTTATTTATTTATTTATCTTTCCCTCTGATCTTACCTGTTTCAGTTTCAGTTTTAGGACTTTACATCTTGTTTTATAATTTATGGGCCTAGAAAAAAAAAAAATCCTTATATATTTTTTCAGTAATATTACCAGAATTCAGAAATAGTATCAAGCTTCTTCTCTTTTTTATTTTTTTCCACTTAAGAATAGAGGAGTGGGATTCTTCTTATGTTGAGCCACTCACTGATCCTCAGTGGTTCTCCCACTGTATATTTAAAGCTTCTGTCCACCTTTCAGGTCTGAAACTGGATTGTGTGTTGCTCCAAGTTTACTTGTAAGCCTTTAAATATTTGTAGAAGGAAAGATCTTCAACTTGCAACACTGCACTGCGATCAGTTTTGGAGCAGCATAAACAGGTATAGCTGGTCAGATAATGCATTACAAATAGAAAACCCAGTAAATTTATTTTAATAATCTATTTGTGAGTTTTGTATTTGGGTCAGATTCTACCGAACACATTTCTTACAAGGCTTGAACTTACACTGCAAACTTCTACGGGTTCATAAACAGTTTATAACAGATACTATGGATATTTGATTTGTTATTGTGTCTGATATCTCATTTGATGGCAACATTTTCAAAAAATAAGCAATATTTTTATGCTGATTTCTATTTAGCTGCAAATTTAGGATTAACAGCCAACAATCATTCAGTTAGCCTTTATCCAAAACCTATTGTTTTGCTTCAAATACAGCCAGAAACTGAAGATTAATCCAAATACTGTATTCCTTTTTACATGTCTGTCCCGCAGTAGTAAATTGTAAAAAAAGTAGTCGATTTTCAAAATGAAACCTCTGTTGACTTAATCTAATAGTAACATGTTTTTAGTTATCTACCATTTGAATATTTTGTTCTGTACAGTAAATTTAATTAACTCCAGGAGAAAATAAAAAAAAAAATACTTAAAAAAAAACAAACACACATATATATAAATATACACACATATACCAATAGCTAAAATAAGTATTTGTCATAGGTTTTATACCACTAATGTATTAATTTCAAAAGTGGAATACATGTAAGTGTTTCCTGATCTAAAACAAACTTTGTACCTGCCAGCAAGAAGATTAAGATCCAATTAAAAAGACCTAAATACATTGTAAAAGTAAGCTGCTTAGAGGAGATGTGGCATTTGCAGAAGCATATAACAATATCCGCTATGTCAGCTATGTCACCAGTGCAAAGCAGCTTTTAATTCAGAAATCATTTTAAACTGAAGGAGATGAGAATAAACCACACAAGAGCAATTCCTGCTTTCTGCATTACTGCACAGCTTCACTGTAGGTTGGCTGGGGCACACACGCACGAAAGCAGATGGGATGAGAAGCACATCTTTCTGTTTTCAGCAGAAAGCTTCACAGATGATCTGTAGATCAGCACTTGAAACAAGAGTTCCTTAAATTAAGCAACATCAGTTCTTAGTCAGAAATCCTTTACCATTTAGAGCAAGATGATTACTTAAAAGCAAGCTAAAAAAAAAAAAAATACATAGACAGTTATTAGTTCTGCTTTTTGACTTGCCTTATATAGTTATGCTGGAAGAAAAAAAGAAGCAGAACCAGCATAGTACAACATGATAGGAGGTTTACGTGAGGCTATAGTGCCCCCCAATGTCCACATGTTATAGATAAGCTTGTTTTTCTTTACTGAGCAAACAAGCAAAACAAAAAACAAGCAAAACAAAAAAGCAGCAAATATGAAATGCTTAGTAATAATCATTCCTATATGCCAAAACTCAGCTCAGAAATAAAATTAGAGTGTGATGAGTTTCAAAACGTAAATATTTCTTATTTCTTTTGCTTTGTCTTGAATTCCTTGTAAAATGGATAGTAGCAAAGTTTGGGTAAATTCAGACAAGCTGTAAAAGTTCCTAAGTTGCTTGTTATTTTAGTTTCCCCACCTTTTGGGACCATCTGGTTAGAGTCTCTTGCCTTCAGCATGTTGCATGTGCATGGGCTTTCCTGGGACACCATGAAAATCAAACCTCTTGCATGACAATCCAGTTCCATCCATTGAGCCTTGAATCTAGCCCATGTTCAAAGGTCAAACCTTTTTTTTTTTTTTTTTTTTTTTTAAAAAAAAAGGCAGCCATCCATTACTATAAAGAATTCATATTGGAAAAGTCTACCAGGAGATCATTAATGACAGTCACTGTTAAATGTGTACACCTCATTTTTATTTTGAATTTTGCTCTCATCCTTACAGGAGAGGAATATTAGATGACTATGTCTAAACTTAAAAAAATAAATAAAAGTCCTCCACTAAGAATACTTTTGTGGTGCAAGTAAATTGAAGTCTCTAAATAAATCTAAGTAACAGATTACTTATACCACTTTACAGAGTATGCTATTCGTACTACACACAATAAATCATACTTTAATTTACACAAGTGTCCAGATCACATAAAGTTGTCTTGTGCTAAGAGCTGTATCTCTGCAGTGGAACATTCTGATGAAGTTTTTCTGATAGTACTTCCTTCGCGCTTACCAGTCCTTTCTACAGCTAAGGATTTAGGTTATCTTATTTTCACCACAGATTCATAACTGAACCTTATGTCCACCTAACAAATAAACAAGCTCCTTTCATAGTCCCTCAAGTTCCACAATACACTTAGTATTTCTTAGTCAAGCATATCCTGTTTTCTTTTTTTCTTTTAAAGAATCATTTATAAAAGCCTTGGATGTACCACCTTTCAGACATTTCTGATGGAGGAGAAAGCAATCAGGCCTTTTAAAGCACTTACGCAGCCTGCTGATTTTTAACTTTTAATATCTGATATTGTATTCAGTGTTTGTTTGTAGCTTTCACATGAAGACAATCTGAAGGTTTAAATTCTCAAAATACATTTTATCAAGTTTTCTGTGACAGCGTGCTTAAGACGGTTGTGTATTTATAATAGCTAATTTATTCTAAGTATAGCCATGCACATGCTATAAATGCTAAAAGAAAACCCTCTTGCAGTACTCCATTTGTTTGTGGCAATTGTTTACTTCGTGACTATGCAAGCAGGCAAATAACAAACCTAGCAGCCTTTTCTTAGGAAACAATATATGAAAATGTTGGACTTCTTGTAAACACAGACACACACCATGCCACGCACAGACACTTTAGAAGATGATTACAAAAAGATTAACTACAGATGTAATAAAGGCTGGCTCTTTCAAAGCATGCTTGCAGTAAAGTGCAGTGGAGCTATATCTCGTTATCTGCTTTTTCATGCTGTCCAGGCCTAACTGCTTAGTCAGTATATGTTCAGCAAGCTGTTGAAAAAGAAAAATTAATTTCTTAGTATAGATATTTGAGTGTTGCTTGGCTTTTTTTAGTTCACATAAAAATCAAAGTTTGGATGGTCTTTGAAGTGCTTGGGATATTTTCTAATGAAAAAAAAAAAGTTTGGATTGCTGTCAGAAATTCATCGCAAGTACATGTCATACTAATATTGCAAGTGTTATTTTTAAAACATTCTACCGATGTTGAAAGCACAAGAAGTCTGCATAATCCCTGCACATCTCATTAGCACTGAGTCATACGAAGGATACATAATGATTTGGCAGCATATTGCCAGATGGTTTGCTATCAGATCAAGGAGTAATAACTCAGCTTCTTTTTCTCCATTACAACCCCCTCCCCCCAAATTTTCATTTACATCCATTTTCATTTTCTCTGTTTAAAAATAAGATCCGGTTTCTTTGATTTGATATACACAAACCAGTCAAAATCACTTTTTTTTTTTTTTAATCCACTCTGCCTCTTTGCAATCTTTTTACGTTTACAAATGTATTTATTTTATTAATTGCACTTAGGCACCAGACAGTTTATGCAATCAAATTCTGTATTTATTTAAAAACTGTACAACTCTTCTCTCTTTCCAATTAGTGATGTGTAGCTGGTCACCTACATGAAATTTGTTTTGCACCATAGTCGGATTGTCTTTTCTCTTGCTCAAAACACTTCTTGTGTCCAAGCAACAAGGAAAAAAAAAATTATGAGGGAATTGCAAACAGATAATCACTCAAATTCTTTATTTAGATTCACGAATACTTAAGGCTTAGTATTATTTGGTGCTTCTGAACACCTTTTAACATTATTATTTGTTTTAATTTTAAGTCATTCATGGTACACTTACCATACTGTGAGAAGTTTATTAAGTACAAAGCAAATAGTTTTAGTGTTCCTTTTCCTGAAGTCTTCACATTTTCCAGTAGGACAATCCAGCTGATTAAGTGAAGGCATTAAAACATCTGTATAGGTAAGTGATTAAGACTGCAGTGTTTACAATAACCTCGGCACTATAACTTTTAACTTACCTTCTCCAACATTGCATTATTTAGTTTCATTGTTTGTTTTGAAATCCCAGGAATGCTTAACCAATGTGAGACAGTAATGGTAGTTTCCCAGCAATCAAAGCAAACACTTATAATACTTAATTTTTGAGTAACTCATGCTAACCTCAAAAGCAACGCCTGCTCCATTTTAATCCATGTTTTATAAGCACACTGCTTAGATCTGTTATTCAGTGTGAAAATTAAGTGTGGAAAAAAAAAAAGAAAAAAAAAAAGAGATCACAGAAAAAAGGACACCCTTGTACTCAGATTAAAAAGCCATTCTTGTGTTAAGAATCTTATTCAGAGTGTCAGGAAAATAAAGTGTTTCCCCCCTTGGTTACAATGGGATTTGGATCCATGCTATGCTGGGTGTTAAAGTATGCTGAGACATGGACAGAGCCAGGAAGAGTCACGTTAGAGTTTGCAAACTGCTGAGACTTACCAAGAGGCATGCAAAATCTATGAAGAATGCTTACCTTACCCAAGAGACTACTTTTTAATTTATTTATTTATTTTTATTTATTTTTTTAAAGTGGATTTTCCCCACACTAGGGATGCTCTTAACCACGCAGCTCAGATATCAACCTTGGGAAAGCAGTGCCCACTGCTTGCTGTGCTTCAAACAGCTTACATGACCACCTTGGCACATATCCTCTTCGTTCTTTCTTTCCTTCTCCAGGCTAAGTATGTGGATCAAAGTATTAACAAGGATAATGCTATAAACCCTTATCATTAATGCTTCCTATACAGAAAAGACAAAAGGCCAAATGAAAACACTTAGTTATTTGCAAGCATAATTTGACTTATCGCTTCATATAGCTGAACAAACATTTGGCATTTCATAGTATATGTGGATGTAGAAATGTATATGCCTGCAAATCCCCATGGCATTTTACTTATTACTGTCATCTGTTTCACTCACGTTGCAAAGTGTTTTTGTATATCAAAATAAACATAATACAGTGTTAACATAGTGACATGAAAATCAGTGTCAAAAAAATAAAATAAAATAACCGTAGTGCAGCATTGTATAGCAAGGAACTACTGGAGGCATGCTGCAAATTTATTCATAGTTCTGGAGAACCATGATTTGATAGGAACATCTGTCTGTCTTTGGGATAAGCAATGATCTTAAATACCCTTTACCCTTTGAAACTTAGTTTCATACCCAAGACCAAAAGAACCCTAATCTTGCCAGGTTTGCATTAAAGGCCTTCTCAAATGAGGAGAGGCAGAAAATATGAGGAACCTCAGACTGACCAGCAAGTTCATTGGGTACTATCATAGGAGCCAACTGCTTATAGTTACGGAATGCCAGCTGCAGTGAAGCTGGGACAGGCAGCCTCCAAATAGATCAGAATGATACAGCATGGGCTGGAAAGTGAGTACACACATGAAACCCCCAAATAAATGATACAGAGGTCTATACAATTTTAATGCAATGTATAGATGTTGCCTGCCTGTGCTGGGGTGGGCCTTCCTGTTTTCTGTTTAAAATAAAACATGAAGATTACGTACAGGAGGTCTGCTGGGACAGTAGAGGCAGCATTCTTTGTGCATCTCAATATCTGGGCCCCTGAAACACAGCAGAAATCCTCAGAACCCAGTAGATTCCTATGTTGTGTTCTGTGATACTTTGGCCTTCCACCAGGTCTTTAGCTAGTCTTCTTTAGTTCACCTGGGTCATGTTTTACTATGGTAATATTCACTGTGTATACACTAATGTCATTCCGACTCTACCCCACAAGACAGTTTACAAACATTAGGTTTGGTGTAAGAGATGAGATCACCCTTGTCCCAGTTTCAAATTCAGTTTCTCAACACACATTAATGCCTCTAGTTCTGGTACAGGCCACAACATAGAACATCCAGTACCAAATAAAAACAATTCCTTAAAGGCCTGATCAACTACTATTTTAAAGCATTGCTTGGGCTGATGAAGACCAGATTGCTCTTTTTTTTTTTTTTTTTTCCAAGTCAGAGTGTGGACATAATTAAAGGTTCCTTTAACTGCCACAGACAGCAGGAGCACCTACGTAGCTCCACATGCTAACTAAGAAGCAAAGGAAAATTCACAACATATACCACGGTCACTGAACCATCTCCTTATTTACCATAAGCTAAGCACCTAAGTAGATAAGATGAGTGTTGCTCAGTCTACCCAAATATTCTAACTGTGCACGGCAACTTTAAAAAGTTGAAAAACATTGGTTAACCATTGTATATCCTGGTAATGAGCTGTGGTGGGACAAAAGAAGGGAAGGGCAGCACACCAGTTATTCTCTAAACTCACAAGCATTGCAACAAAAGTAATCCCCAGAGGAAGTTAGTTACAGTGTTCTCCCCCAACCCAAGACATTTAAGCTGTCCTTATGTGACCCTTACGTGTCCTTATGTGACCCATAGTATCTCTATTCAGAAAGGAGAGACACACACAATCTCCATATCGTCAGAAGAAAGTTCCAGGAGTTTTGAGTTTTTGTTTGTTTGTTTGTTTTTTCTTCCTAGATTGTATAAAAAGTGTATTACCTTGTCTCTAAAACATTTGGTAACTCACATCTGTAATGATTCCAGTGCTGCTGGCTGTATATACAGTGTCACAGACTAGCCAGACAGACCCAAATCTCACCATCAGGCCTAAGCAGCATTTCAACTTTAGCCAATCAATGTCACATCATTTCTTGATAGCTCTTTGATCTGATATTCGTTGGCTTCCGCCAGCAATGAAAACCACAGGGTTGTTATTCGTGGTACAACAGCCCCAGGCCAAGAAAAACTCTGCTCCTCTGCTGGGATCCCAGGTCCGTGAAGCTGCAGCCTAGCGACTGCACTGCACAACACCGTACCAAACCATCGGATAGATGGTGCCAGCAGAGTAACTTCCAAATTCACTGTTTGAGCTTAACATTTTTCTCCCTTTAGAGACCAGCTGCAAATCTGGGCAAACAGTCAAGTTTTCCGTATTTCTATTCAAGGATAAACAATTTACAGCAAAGGATGAAAAAGCAAAAGGAATGTTTGGTATCTGCTTTTATCATCTATGCTGACACTGAAACTAGCAGTTACACTGTATGTTTATCACATACACAACAGGATTTTCTAAACAACCACTGAAAATATGAGGCACGCAGCTTGTTGTTAGATAGGGCTAAGGCTGACGTACAGATGAGCTGGTAATAAAGAGACTGGATTTTCACCTTCATGCTCTATAGAAGTACTATCCAGGATTCAAGGATAGTACCGATTCAAGAAATTAATACATTTGCAAAGAAGACAGAAACGTTTTGAGCATATCCGCATCACCCAAGAAAAATCGGGATATTTAAGCACCTTAAATAATTTGAAGAAATTGACCTCCTTGTTGAAAATTGGAAGTGCGGAATCAGGAACATTTACTGTGTCAAGCAGGGATGGAAAACCTCATCAACAGGCACACAGGCCTTAACGTTTGGCTATTTAAGTTATAAATTACATCCTCAGCTACAGCCACAGAACAGTCTCAGTGGATTTTCAGCTATCTGCCTCCTCTAAAATAAGCAAGCATTATTTTAGGGCGCCAATTCCTTCCCATATATACTCAAGGGTGAAGATCTGACAGAGAACTGAATGTTAAATCTGTTGTGAAGCGAAGTTTTAGAGGTAGTTTTGTACAGCATGGTGTCTAGAAAACGAGTAGGGGCAAAATGCTGGTATTTTGGGAGGTGTGGGGAGCTGGGGGTCGGCCTCTTCGCATAGATAACTGGTGATAGGACCAGAGGGAATGGCCTCAAGTTGTGCCAGGGGAGGTTCAGGTTGGCAATGAGGAGACATTTCTGCTCAGAAAGAGCAGCCAGGCACTGGGACGGGTTGCCCAGGGAGGTGGTGGAGTCACTGTCCCTGGGGGTGTTCAAGGAGAGGTTGGACGTGGTGCTTGGGGACATGGGTTAGTGGGTGACAGTGGTGACAGGGGATGGTTGGACCAGATGATCTTCGAGGGCTTGTCCAGCCCTAATGTTTCTGTGATTCCACACAGGGACACCCGGGGCCACGAACCCCACGGACCAGGCAGGATCCCCGCCCCCGCCCCCACCCTCAGCCCGGCCGTTACCGGCCCGCCCCGCGCGCGCTCCCCGCCCCGCAACCTCTCCCCCCCCAGCCCCTCCCCTTCCCGCCTGACCCCGCCCCCTCCCCCCTCCGAGCCGGCGGCGTCCGCGGTCTCCGTGGCAACCGCTGACGTCACGGCTCCCCCGGCGGCGCCGATTGGCGGGCAGCGTTCGAGAAGGCGGCCGAAGGCGGAAGCGGAAGCCGCACGTGGAGCCGGCGAGCGGCCGCCGCAGCTTCTGGAAACTTCGCCGCGTTGTGGTATTTAAAGCGGCGCCGCCGCCCGCCCGCCTCCCGCCCTCCGCGCCCGCGCAGCGCCCGCACCGCGCCTCGGCCATGGCCGTGGTGGGCTTCGACCTGGGCTTCCAGAGCTGCTACATCGCCGTGGCGCGGGCCGGCGGCATCGAGACGGTGGCCAACGAGTTCAGCGACCGCTGCACGCCGTGAGTACGGGGGGGGGGGGGGGGCGGCGGACATGGGGGGCGCGGTGCGGGGCCCCCCTCACGGCTGGAAGGTGCTGGAAGCTGCTGGAAGCTTCCAGGGGGTGCTGCCGGGCCGGCTGTGCCGCGAACGGGGCAGCTTGTCCCTCCTCTCCTGCCTTCCCTCCCCTGGTTTAATAAATCCCCACCGAAATCAGGGTGATTTAAGGTAAAAGCCACCCCAGCAGGTCCTGGGGCCGAGTTAAGCCGCCTCTTGTTCTTTGCAGCTCCGTGGTTTCCTTCGGGTCCAAGAACAGAGCGATCGGCGTCTCGGCTAAAAACCAGGTAGGTCCCTTCCAGGCGCTCACAACTCTAAAACAGCCGCAGTAAGCTGCTCAAGTACTTCTGGGTGTAAAGAGTCCCTGCCCGGTACTTAAAATCAAGTAACTTAATTTTCATTGTCAGATCCTGCCCTCTGTGCCGTGCTTCCCTCAGAGAAATGCAGGGAGGCTTTGCTAGAACTTCACTGCTTTCTCTTTCATTAATAGTAATATTTTTCAACCGATCACACTCTTTCTGACAGCTTGAGCATCATATTTCTGTTCTTAATGCCTGTATGTACCGTTTTCCTTGCATTTACGGTAAAACCTTTGAATTGCTGCATAGAGCTCCTTAAAATTATACGGAACAGGAAAGTGTTGCCGAAGGTTCCTAAAGTAATTAAGGTACCTTACTGCCTTTGCTTCCACTGAAAGGTGAATGCCTGTGTGGTTTTTTGAAAATATAAATCATCAAGTTTTATTGCTTAAGCTGCTCTGAATGGGTTCTGAAGAAATACTGAATGCTTTCTTCATGGAAGTCATATTTTCATGTTAAAGGGAGAGCTAAATTCTCTCATGACTCAGAGTAACTAAATGTAGTGGTTAAATAAATCCTCAGGTATTGTCAAGCCCTGAACTGGAGGCTTGTTGCATAACTACTGCTGGTAGAGACCAAGCTTGCAGCCTCTGCTGGCCTGTGCAGATCTCTCCTGGAGTAGAAGGACTGCAGTGGGTTTCCATGGAGAGAACACTAAAGGAGACTTTTTTCCCCTGTAATATCTCACTTCTTAATTTTGAATGGCCAATGAAATGTGAATGGCTTAAATGTTTGCATCTGTGCATACCCTTCCAGTTACAGGTTAATGTTTGGAATAAAATAGTGAATATGTAACTGGGTTTTTTCTTTAGAGAAACTTGATTTTAGCAGTGCTTTTGCTTATTTGACTGTGATTCCCCTGATTAGAAACTTAACAATTCACTTGTATGCAAAAATGAGTTGTTACTCAAAACAGCAAGTGATGTAAATCTTATGTAGATGCTCTTGGGAGTGTTTCAGTGCTCTGTTAAGTGCAGCTGAAGAGTTGAAGTAAGCTGAAAGTGAAGTAGATTCTGTCTCTAAAACTGCTTTTAAAGGAATGCGCTCCCAGTGATGAATGCCTGTGAGTTCAGTTGCCTTCAGACTAACCTTTAATGTATATTAATATGTTTTCTTTGTGCTTGGTGAGCATCTATTTTTCTTGCTGTAAGTGTTCAGTCTGGCAGGTATATTGTTTCTTTTGTAAAAGTGGGAGTTCCTTCACATGAGCAACTGAGAGCTACATCTGTGTCTTTGAGTGTACTAGCTACTAAAATCAAGGAGTAAGGTGGTCCCTTTCCTTCTGTTTCCTATTTAAAAAAAAAAGTTGTTGACAAGTGACTTCAACAGTGTGACTGTATGAGAGCTTATAATACTCAGAGGTGATCTTTTTCCAACTTGAGGAGCTGCTGTTGGAATGTATTCTGAGAACTGTTTTACTCTTAAATAAGTCAGATAGCACTGCAGATGAGAGCAGTATCTTAGTTAACAGACCATAATTCTCTTTCTTAATTGTGACTAAGCAGGAAGATATTGAAACATGCTACAGATCTAATGGCATACAATTACTCTAAAAATATCTAAAGATTGTTCTCTTGGAAAAGGCTGTGAGTGTAATTCTAAATTAGGCTGTAAAAGCCATCAGAGTGTTTGTGCTTCTCTGCCCACTACATAAAAATTATTTTTGCTTGCATGTTCTTCAACAATACAGCTATGAATTACGTAGCATTCAAGTACGCTGGGGTTATGGCTATACAAATAAATGAGGCCATGCCAGGAAATGGTCTTGGACACAGCAACTTAAATATTCTATTGCATTACGGTATTGGAATAGTTTCTGGCAGGATTTCAGCCTGTACAAACTAGTGTTCCTCCCAGTAATTGTTGATTACTGTTGGGTGATTAGAATAAGCCAGGGACAGTTTGCAGGAGGAAATTTGGGTGTGACAAATTTCCCCACCCACAGCTTTTTGAAGGTTTGTCTTTAATAGTACAGATATGGCTGGATTCTTTGTTAGGGAGCTGCTCTGTTGGAGAACTCTTGTAGTTTCATAGCTTTCTAGTATGAGATGTAGCTTGAATTCTTTAATTCCATGATGGATTTTTTTTATGCAATGGGAAATTGATACTTTGAAGGTAGTGAAAGCTAGAAAAATGTTCATCATTTGACTCACTGTTATGTAGTCCATTGGTGCCTGCCTAAGGCTATTCTAGAGAAGAACATGCTTTTAGTTTCTCTCCAAAAGAGTGGGTTTCATTCTACTTTGAGATCTGTGCTGTATCTCTTTTAGGACAGTCTAGCTGTCTGCTTTCTGTTCTGCATTGTATTCCTGATAAAGAATGTTTCTCTTGGTCAGTTGGTTCTGTGGGCAGCTCATGCTGTAGTTCAGTGTGTACTTTAAACTGACATTGGGACCAAAATAGTGTCTCATGCTTCTCACTGTGTCTATGAACAGTGTCCTTTTATGGTCTGCTGTAAGAATTTAAGGGACTGCTAGGTGAATGTGAATGGGGAGCTCACCTGGTTTAAGAAGAGCTGAAGGAAAAAAAAAGCGTTGAAATGAATGAGGAGGCTGATTGTCTTGAAGCTAATAATGGAATGAATAGTTCTGTGTGCTTAATGTGATGGCAATTTGTGACTAGCTGGAGGTGAGCTGGCTGGTGTTGGAGTACCAGTTCACAGATGTGGCAGATGCTTGGGAACTGGCTCTTCTTCATTTATTTGAACTGCATCTAAAGTAGATGACTAAAGAATGGGCACTATAAAATCATATTACTGCTCACCTTATTGTTTTGAGGTTTTAGAGATACTTTTATGATATTTATAGTAAATAATATATGATGGTCTGTAAGCATGTAGCCCTCTGAGTCAGATTTCTGTAGTAATGAGTTAGTGTAAGTTAGTATTAAGTACCAGATACTAATTACAGGTTCTATAGAAACTGATGTGGTAAGTGAAATTTTCTTAAAATGTGTGATGCTGGGGGGTATATAGAGCAGCACTGAATGTTGCAGGCTGATGAAGAAGAGATTTCTGAATGTCCTGTGTTTTCTTGCAGCAAATCACTCATGCCCACAACACAGTATCTAACTTCAAGAGGTTCCATGGCCGCGCATTTAATGATCCTTTTGTTCAAAAGGAAAAAGAGAAGTTGAGTTATGATCTAGTTCCTATGAAGAATGGTGGAGTTGGAGTAAAGGTATGTTTGTGGTATAACTCTTCTTGGTTTTACATCTACATGGGAAAGTTTACATTTCAATGCCTAGTCAGCAAAATGCAAGCTTCCTTTCATTACCCTAAAGGTTTTCTTTAACCTTTCTCTTGAAGAGGAGCTCTTGTATGAATAGCCAGCTTGATCTTTAAGTAGTGCATGTTAAGTATCAAATTAAGATTCATTTGCAAGTAATTGCTGAAATACGAGCTTCCCTGTTGGCAAATTGTACATCCAGCTCAAACGTTACAGTGGAGGAACTGCTAAGATAATTACAAGGTTGTATGGCTTTACTTTGAAGTATTAACCTTTCTGTCACTCCTGTGTGGAATGCACTGCTACAGTCTAATTACATGGTTACATATTCCTTATAAAGTAGTGTGAAACTTGATTTAGAATTGTTATAAGTGAGTGATTTCCTTTAGGACTGTCTGGTATCCTGTAAGTTACTTGACTTGTAACTGGCCAGTTACAACTCAGTCTGGGTCTGAGTCTTGCTTATGCTACAAGTTCAGTGGTAAAATGTCAGCTTTTCCTAGGATAGGTGCAATCAGCATTAGATTCATGTACAAAAGTGTACAAAAATAACAAAGCCTTGTAACTTCACATGTAATACTGCTTCACTAATGAAGACCCTGGCTTACTTAAGGCTGTGCATTTTGTTTGCTGCTTTTCTTTATACCTTGAACTAATGCCTCAAAACTTGAGCATAGAATCAGGCCTTGGTAATGAACAGATTGCATAAGAGATCATGCTTTAAAAGAAATGTAAGGAAGGAGAGTTGAGCTTTTTGAAAAGAGGAGGTACCTTTTCTTATATTGATTGTGACTTGTGATGTTAATGTGCATTGCAGACAGAAATTAATGTTTTCCTTTAAAGTGCATGTAGGAGTCTTTTATGTAAGTGGAAGTGTAGTGTAGTAAGAGAACAGTGCTACTTGGTATCTCTTCTTTTTTCCTCAGTCTTTGCAGAGCAAATCAGTAGCTTTTTTTTGCCTTTTTTTTCACTCTAACTGCAAAAAATAAGTTTTAAGAACTGATTCAGTCTGTCTTACTTGGTAAGACTGGGATGTTTCTCTGCTAAAAGTGAAATGCTTTGTTTTTTTTTCCCATTGGAATGATGTGGATGAAAGGCAAGTACTGCTTTCAAGAATCAGTTGTTACGTGCTCCCTCACCCAATCATTGGCATTATTACCCAGGAGACTGATTCAGTAATATTTTTGTACTGTTCCCTTACCAAGAAATTAAACTTTTTGCTGAGCTTCATCTTAAGTTTTTAGTTGATTCATGTGAACTGTTGAGGAGCTTCTAACAGAAGAGCTGCACAAGTCTTGAGCAGACATATACAAGTGTCAGGAGGAAAGAGCAGGTAGTTTGGGACTTTTCTGTAGTTGATAGTTTTAAAAATAAATAAAAATTAATGACTTTACTGTCTGGCATGACATGTGACCCAGCCTTATTTGTTCTAGGCTCAATCACTTCTAAAATCACTATAAACTCAAGTTAATTTCTTCATCTGTAATATTGATGCTGTTTTCAGTGTTTTAAATCTGAAAATGTAATTATTGCTTCTGTAGACATCTAACTGGTAAATTGTAAATTGCAGTTCTATAATAAACTAATTAAGCATGTCAAGGTTAAATTATTAGTCAGCCTAGCAAAATTAATTTTTCTTCCCATTGAAATGATGGTATTACTTTCCCTATTTCTTCTATTCAGGTCATGTACATGGATGAGGAGCATATCTTCAGTGTGGAGCAGATTTCAGCTATGTTGTTGACTAAATTGAAGGAGACTGCGGAGAGTAACCTGAAAAAGCCAGTAACAGACTGTGTTATTTCTGTAAGTAATTGTAGTGTGCAGGAACATCATGTCTTTTAAACTTCCACTATTGAGGACATTTTGTTTCTATTCATGTATACTGAAAAAGAACACCAGATAAGTGCTTACAAAGGGATTAATCCTAACTAGCTTTAGAGCTTCTGACTTAAAGAAGTCCCAGGGCTACTTCCATATTCCAGTCCCTGAGCCAGTTCATGAACTCATTCCCTTAGGAAATGTGTGAATTTTGGGACAAAGAATGCCCCTGATCCAGTTGTTTACCCTTCTGCAACTTCATTCCATGACTAAGCACACTCAAGGATACCTTTATTTATCAAAGTTTACCCTCTGGCAGATGAAATTAATTAACTTTGTTTTTTCAATGTGACTGTACAAGAGAACTATCTCAGATCAAGAACAGTCATTCCATTCTAAAGTATAAAATACCATCTGCCTCTGTGTTCACTGATTGAACAGATCTGTCTCCTGTTGTATCTATAAGTATTTGAGTCTGTTGAGAAGAGTTTGTCTACTTGATATCTGAGACATCACAGGTCACTGTCCAAAGCTGATGAGAGAGATCTGTAGCAAATTATCAATGTACTCCTTCAGAATCTTACCACTTGTCTGAAGTCATTTTGGCCAAAGCAGTTTCTCTGTATCACTTAATTGGCAGATTCTGTCTCTATCTCCATAACACCTTGTTTTATATTTTGCACCAGTATTTATGGTCCCTGGTATTTGTATATAAATAATTCAATTGCTTCTTGCTCATGTATGCTCATTTAAAATAGTGGATGTTTGTTTAATTTAATCTCAGCTTGACTGAGTAGAGTACTTAAAATCTTGGTTCAGCAAACTAGTTACATGTTTAAAACTTGCAGTGAGCCCCATTCTTGAAGATGAGGAATAGATACAATTTCTATGAATGCTTTCAGATTAACAGTCTGTCTCATTTTCTGGTATTACTAACTTCTCATTCTCACCTGCTTTCTTCAGGTTCCATCATTTTTCACAGATGCTGAAAGGAGGTCTGTTCTGGATGCAGCCCAGATTGTTGGATTAAACTGTCTTAGATTAATGAATGATATGACAGCTGGTAAGTACAGAAGACAGCAGTTTCTTCAAAGTGTGCCTATGGCAGCAGGTGTATGTAGTTACTCCAGGAAACAGTGCTGGCTTTAAAAATTGGACATGAAACAAACATTCTAAACACCTGTTTCTCTTCTCTTTATTTTGCATCTTCCGTATTAATGTCTTGTGTGAAGGGGTAGAAGAGAGAAAGCTTTAGTGGTGGTTATGTCCCTGAGTATGTACTTAGGAGTTGCTGCATGTGCTTGGACTACTTGTCAAATTAGTTTAGCATCTGTATTTCCTGGAAGAAAACCTACAATGCCTAGTTGTGGGTTCTAGGCACTCTTAAAAGAAATTCATTAATTGTTAATACTTTTTAACTTCCAAAGTATTTGTTGGTATAATTGTGGTTTTAAAACAAAAATTGGGAATTGATTTCCTCCTGCTAATGTGTTAAGGACTCTAAAAATGCATTGGCATAACCAAGAGCTTGTCTGGTGTTTTCTTAAAACAAATGTTCTTATTCTAAGTTTTCTTACATTCCCTGTTTGCATCTGGGGTCTACTTCTTAAATATTGTAATGATTAGCACTTGTTTCCCGATTAGTACTACTTTCCTCCAGCACTTTGATAATCCTTAGCCCTCCTCTGGACTTGCTCTAAAACTCCATTTCCTCCTCATGCTGGGGGCCCCGGAGCTGAACACAGGGCTCCTGGTGGGGTCTCACAAGAGCAGAGAGGGAGAGTCACCTCTTGCCATGCTGGCCACGCTGCTTTTGATGCAGCCCAGGATATGGTAGGTCTCTGGGCTACAAGTGCACATCGCTGACTCACGTGGAGCTGCTCATCAACCAATACCACCAAGTCCTTCTCTTCAGGGCTGCTTGCAGTCCACCCAGCTGTATTGGCACTTGGGCTTGTTGAACCTCATGAGGTTCTCACAGGCTCACCTCTCAGACCTGTCCAGGTCCTTCTGGATGGTGTCCTTTCCCTCTAGAGTATCGACTGTACCACCCAGCTTGGTGTCACCAGTGAACCTGCAGAGGGTGCAGTTGATCCCACTGTCTGTATTGCCAGTGAAGATGTAAATGGTGCTGGTCCCAATACTGACCCTTGAGGATCACCACTCATCAGTGTTCTCCACTTGGACACTGAGCTGTTGACCAGAACACTGAATGTGACCATCCAGCTGATTCCTTTCTTAGTGGTCCATCCATCAAATCCATGTCTCTCCAATTTAGAGACAAGGATATCATGCAGGGCAGTGTCAAATGCTTTGCACAGGTCTGGGTAGATAATGTTAGCTGCTCTTCCTCTAAGGAAGATAATTTTAAGGGTGTACGTAATTTTTTGACAGAAATTGATGGAATGGTATCTTAAAGTTTTTCTGTAATAATTTTCAGATGAGTATCTGGTAAAGCATAAGATTCCGAATAAACATAGATGCTTGGTCAGTATGACTCTTATGTTGAATGCAATGTATTTGCACCTAATGAAGAGCAAATCCGACAGTATCATTATAGAAGCCATATGTGCCTGTTTCCATCATCTAGTCTTAGCTTAATTCTTTATATAGCAAAGAGTACTCTAGGAAATGTGATAATGTGAATTCTTGAGCTGGGTAAGTGGGGAGCCCACATCAGGTATGCTTTATAGTGAGGATCCTTAGAAGCTTTGCCACTGGAATGAGCAATTCACAAAAATGTAGATCTTTCATCTTAGTACCAGCAGCTTTCCTTTATTGTACAACAAAGCATTTCTCATTTTCTTTTCCTTACCTAGTAAGGCTACTGAGTACTGTCCAACACTTCCTAATGTTAAGTGTTACAGTCTTTGATAATATCTGTGGGGGGTGGGGTCCTTAGTTACAGTAGAGCAGAAAATAAAAAACTTTGTATTTTCTTAAGAGACAAATTCTGCTGTGATTTTCTTCATAAGACTTGACTTGGGAACAAAGGTAACTTGTTCAGCATGCTCAAAAAAAATACAAACACTGTGTTGGTCTTGTTCATTCACATTTTGTTCATTCACATTTCAATCAAATCTAGATCTCAAGGATATAGCACTTGGATGTATTCCATGCAATATAGTTGGGGTTTAGTTAAGCACCTGTTCATGACCTGGCTGTGGGAGGGATTGAATGGGGGGGGCTAGAATTTATAGACTCCCAAGGAATCTACACAGATGAGAATGAGTGTACAAAGTGCAGGGCAACTTTATTGGATACCAGAATCCATAAGTCTCAAGCCACTGATCAATGGGAAATGAGGCTGAACTTGTTCCAAATAGTCACATCAAAACCAGTAGATCCAGATTAAGGAAGTTAGTGAGCCAGTGTCCCTTCCTCCTTACATGAGAAGGTGTCAGTGTGGTAATAAAGCATTGTTCCTCAGAGTATGTGTTCTCTGCCTTCCTTACCACCTTCGCTAATGTTCTAATTCTCTTGCCTGATAATCTGGCTAGGAGCCTGGCCTATTATCTTCAGTTTGGGGTTTCTTCTGGCTAGAAAATGTGAGAATGTGCATTTACATATGCCAAAATCTGAGCCTTTCCTACATAACTGTGTAGGTGAAACTCTCTAGGCCTTTATTTTTCTTTAATTACTGCATCAGCCTCCTGCCTCACTGTGACACTGCTATCTATCCAAAATGCTGCAGCAAAACTGTTACTGTTCTGTCCTTTGACTGTATCACCCTGTGTTTATATGCCACACTGGCTTCTGTTCCACACTTCCACAGCACTTCACAACTTGTGCCTGCCTGATGCTCTGTGTAGACTGAGATTATTCCCTTTTGCAGCCTCTCCTGACCATTCATAGCATTCTAAGTCATGACCTTCATGCCTGGGAGATGCTTTTTAAATTCAAAACTGGGTTTTTCTTATTAAAACACTCTGCATCTTTGATTACTATGAGACACTAAAAACTGAGCTGTTAGTAAACAGATCAAAGGAGATTAACCCTTCAAACAGGGTCATGGATTCTTAGTTTTGCATGCTTAAACATTTAGGGACAGAGCATACATGTGACTGAGGAAGGACTTGCTTCTTGGGTCCTACAGCATCCATGTTAATGGAATAAAGCTTTCATGTAGGAAAGACCTTGCATAGGTGAATGTCTTTCCTGGCTGCTCTTCATTCTGTAGCTTAATGTTTGCAGGGATGTGATGGCATTCAATTGTAGACTAACCAGAGGTTACATTGATATCTCTTTTTTTTTTTTTTGCAGTGGCTCTGAATTATGGAATTTATAAACAAGACCTTCCAGCACCTGAAGAGAAGCCACGAATAGTTGTGTTCGTTGATATGGGACATTCTGCATTTCAAGTATCAGCCTGTGCATTCAACAAGAGTAAACTAAAGGTAGTAAGATTAAATGAAGATGAAAGACTTTTGAGACAGTAGAATCAGCTGTATAAACCTGTTTTTAAAATTCTGAAATAATTCTTGCATTTGAGGTGCAAAGAAGATTTTATCAGTATTCTTCATTAGGATGACTTTAAATGGAGGCTGTAAATTGCTCTGTAACACACCGATGTGAGATATGTAGTGTAATTACTACCTCTTAAACTAAGTGGATGGATTAAAATTGTGAGTACTTAAGATTGTCACCTACTGAGGTTTACTTCCCTTGTAAAATTGAAAAGCAACTTTTTACAGATGTGGTTATATAAATACTTAAGCCAAACACCGGCTGACTTGCCCCTCACCTTTTTCAAAACAAATGCTTGCTGTTATTGAAAGACTAGCGTTTTGATTTCTGTTGAGTGTTAAACTAATTGTGTCCTTTAAACCAGGTACTTGGCACAGCGTTTGACCCTTTCCTAGGTGGAAGGAACTTTGATGCAAAGTTGGTAGATTACTTCTGTGCAGAAATAAAAACTAAGTACAAACTGGATCCAAAATCGAAAGTTCGAGCTCTTCTTCGTCTGTATCAGGAGTGTGAGAAGCTGAAGAAACTGATGAGTTCTAATAGCACAGACATTCCCCTAAACATTGAGTGCTTCATGAATGATACTGATGTATCTGGAAAAATGAACAGGTGAGCTCTATAGGAGATGGTTAGGTTGTTGCTTGAGTTTCTAAGTGTTAAAGTAACTAAGCTCTGATAGCTGAGCACTACGCTTCAGCCTTTGTTTTCAGTGTGATAATACATGCGTAAGAAGCTTGTTCTTCCTGTAAAATGGCACACTTAAAACCATGAGTTGATGCATGCAAACCAGGGCGGGGGGTTGGCTATTTAGGTCTGCAGTATATTTTAGGTAACCTAAATCCCATACTGCTCTTAAGATAGAAACAATTCAAGCTCTCCTTTTTTTTTTTTTTCTGCTTTTACTGAACTGTGGATATTGGGAGAGAAATGGAGGACAGAAATGGCACTTCTGGGGGTGACTTGATTATGCCCAGGGTGTAAATAGTCTTTCCCTGTGCATCTCTCCTGCATGCACTCACAGGCACAACTTCATTTGTAGTCACTGCACTGCTAATCTTCTAACTGCTGTCAAGTGAGTGTTTTTTTCTCCAGTATTTACAAAACAGATTTTCTTTGTAAAGGAAGCATGAGTGTTTTCTGCACTCTTATCTGTAACCTCTGCTTAGAGGTAAACATACAGTGCCTGCCCAAACAATACCTTCATCTTACTATGTTAGCTACATTGATAGCAGCGTAGGAAAATCTGTAAGCAGCTGTTCATGTACTGCCTTGTTGCTGGCTGTCACTTCAGCCTGCTCACAGGGGCTTAGCTTTTCAAGTCTTTTTGTAGAGTAGTTAATAAACCTGATCAGAAATCAAAATCAGTTTAGAAACAAATACCAGAAAATCTTAAGGGGAGGGGACAGTCATGGTGTGGTTGACATTTCTTTTCTTAGGTCTCAGTTTGAAGAATTGTGTGCTGACCTGCTGCAAAGGATAGAGATGCCTCTGCTTTCATTAATGGAACAAACACAGCTGAAAGTGGAAGATGTGACTGCTGTAGAGATTGTGGGAGGAGCAACGCGCATTCCTGCTGTCAAAGAGAGGATTGCTAAATTCTTTGGCAAAGATGTCAGTACAACGCTGAATGCAGATGAAGCCATAGCTAGAGGCTGTGCTCTGCAGGTATGGTACCAGCAGCACTTGAGAAACTGAGAAGTTAAATTTCCTGAGAGTGCTGTCTGAAGAGGTGGCCAAGCAGTTGTGAGAAATGGTTAAGTGTGCATACATTGCTCACTGAGTCTTTTAATGGGACTGTGCTGTTAAAGAATTCAGAGTACTCTTCTGTGGTACAACAGCTTATTTAAAGTACTGATGCTGGGTGTATTCTATAAGCAGCCTGCTCTTCTCTTCAGATGAAGGGGCCTAGGAATCTTTTCTAATGAGTGGAATTTAAGAGTCAATGTCAAGCTGAGATGTTTTTATCAATAAAGTGTACAAGATCTATGTAGAACCTAGAACATTGCAGCTCTGAATTTTCTGGTATCAAGCTTTCTGTCAATGCAAAACTGACTTTTATTCTATTTTCCCTGTCACCTCCAAATTATTTTTATACATTCTAATCAATGAACTATATTTTACAGGCAAATCACTCATTGTCTTCGTTCCCTGCTTTACTCATTCCCTTATTTCGATTCTTTCTCTGACTTGTTTCTTGACCCCACTAATCGCTTTCTGTCACTAGCAATCAATTGTCTGCAGGGAAGTAGAACCTGTAAAATACATGCCTAATGTTTTATTTTTTATTAACTTTAGACCTAAGTAAAGCAGCACTTCTGTTCTTTACAGTCCTGTCATTCCTTTAGACTGCTACCTTTTTCACAAGCTGCAGTAAGAATAAGGTTGAAAGTGTTGCTTACTCAAAAATAGGAACATACATGTATATCTGTGTTCTCTTACCAGACTATTGAAATCAAGCAACTCACCTAGCTCTGTTTTAGTGAAGTCACCGCGGTTCTCCTTTTTGTGTTTAAATATGTTAAAATGTTGGGGGCAGGAGCTAGAGCAATTAATTAACTGTAATGTAATGCTTCTCTTTCTTTTAGTGTGCAATTCTTTCTCCAGCTTTTAAAGTGAGAGAATTCTCTGTGACAGATGCTACACCATTCCCAATATCTCTGTTGTGGAACACAGAAGCAGAGGACACTGAAGGGTAGGTAGCTCAAACTACTGTTCTGTGAAACTTTTAGCCTTTGCATTTAAAGGATAACTTTTTTGGTTGCATTTAAACTAGGTTCTTGGCACTCTGATGCAGAAAGCCTTGTACGTCATACACCACAGATCGTTCATGGTGGAGATTCTGTTGTAAAGGCACGAGTTAAAGTTTTAGCCATAACTACCCTCATACATTAAAGATTAAAAAAAAACCCAAAACTTGAACTGACAAGCAATATACTCTCTCGCATTACCTGTATCTGTCAGGTTTTGAAATATAAAATGAAC
This sequence comes from Aythya marila, assembly GCF_965140915.1. Lineage (NCBI taxonomy): Eukaryota > Metazoa > Chordata > Aves > Anseriformes > Anatidae > Aythya > Aythya marila. Next base: position 22,733,521 of record NC_139042.1, on the reverse strand, counting down.
TACAAAAACTGTTGTATACTGATACCATTTTTCTTTATGGCTTTTTTATCCAAGGTGTTCCTAACATCTATCAAGCTTCTGGTTTCTGTAGTAATATTATGCACTATGAACATTGTAAACTTAAATGGATACTATTTGTATGGCTAGAAACAGAAGCAAAAATTTTACTCCTCTGGCTTCATAAGACAAATTTATTGGAATTGCCATGTTTGAAACTCTGACCTACGTTATTAACTGTGTCATGCCTATGGGAAATACATCTTGCTGTCTAAGATGTTGGAAGTTCTGAGGTTAACTTTTGGGGAGCTTAAAGTACTAGAGTAGCTGTTCATATTCTTTTTTGCTGTTTTTTCCTTTTTTCCTTCAAGTTCTCTGTAACTCAGCTTTCTCTTTTGTATTTCTTGTGGAAACACAGAACTTGATGTTTCTTCTGTCACAGGCTTCTGAGAGCAAACTCTGGATTCCCATTCTAGGTGGAGCTCTTGTTTTCTCCCACTGAGGTTGTTAGATGAGATGCTTTCATAGGAGATTAAAAAAATGTTTGGAAATCAGAATCAGGCAGGCATAATGGCAGACAGAACCTAGAAGAAGAACATAAAATAAAGCTAGTTGTCTTTCTGTCATATCAGGGAATGAATAATAATCTGGTGTCAGTGTTCTCAAATGAGCCATAGAAGCTGAGTGAGTAAGGAATTAATGGGACTATAATTAGCCTTTTGAGACTTAAGTGAGGAACAGTGCAAATTGTGGTTTAAATTATGCTATTCCAAACTCAGAATGTCTTTGGAGGAAACAAATTTTGGAGGACTGCTGCTAAACTGCCACCTACATCTAAAACTTCTTAAACTTACTTGCTTCTGAGACTCAAAATTAGCAGAACAGGATACTATCTGATTACAATACACAACAGTATTTTATTTTCCTTGCAGTACAGTAGAGAGGAGTATCTTGGAGTTGTTCAGAAGGGTAAATGTGTCAAAGCATAGCGGTGTTTTTAAAAGAGTTCTGATGCTAAATCAAGGTCTTTCAGCTCAAAGATCGTGCTAAAAGTGGTTTTTTTTTTTTTCCTAATCATAGGGTTCATGAAGTGTTCAGCAGGAATCATGCAGCACCTTTCTCCAAAGTTCTTACCTTCTACAGGAAAGGTCCATTTGAGCTAGAAGCATTTTATTCTGATCCTACTGGAGTCCCGTATCCAGAGACAAAAATTGGTAAGTAGCTGTCTTGGAAGTGTTGCTGTCTTAAGTTGTTTGATAGCAACGTTGGTCTTGAATCAGCTCTGTAATAGTGGTGTGCTGTGTTGCAGTAAAGCTGTGTGATGTATTTATTTAGGTTTTGGTCTCTTGAGGACTCAGTTACCGACTGTCCTGTTCCATAGGTAACCAAATGTGGATTTTGTCTGGCTTCAAAAGTTGCTTCCTTCCTATAGTGAACTGAAGGGGAACTGTAACAGAACGCTCATGACTAGAATGAGAGAATGGCAAGATCTCCTCTGCTAAAGCAATCTAGGAACACTTGAAAAATATCTCCTGTATGTAGAGAACTTAAACATGTGTTACACAGGAGCAGTGGAACTAGAGAATATATCTTGTTACTGGATGTTGCATTTTTTCTGTTCTTTCTGGGTGTGACATAAGTCTGCTTTGCTTAAAACTTACTGAGTGCTAAGCAGTAGGAACTGCAAGACTAAGGCGTTGATTTGAGTCCTATTGCTAATGTGAGCAGTCTTTGATCCTTTTTGACGAATTATGACATTTACAGTGATAACAGGTATGAGGAGTTCATAATTCAGTTAGAAAAATATTTTTTTGGTAAAGATAGGTCAATTAAGTGCTTGCTCTGGAGTTTTAAGCATGCAATTGGATGTTGCATTTTTGCATGTTAAAATTAAGCTAGAAGTTGTTGAATTGTCAAGTAATTGCTTGGTTTTGTTAGAAAGTTCACTGGTTACTTCTTAGACTTCAGTATTTCAGGCTGGTAGAAACAATGACAAAACTCAGGAAAATAATTTATCCCTGAGCTATTGATTGGTTAGGTATTTCATAATATAGCTGTTCAGTTTGTTAACAATACACTTACAGTTTCACCAGAATCATAGTGTGGAAGATAAACTACTAAATTTGATATGGTTGGGAGAGTGCACAGGGCAGAAACATCGGTCTGATTTACCAATACTTCACCTACTACTTAATGTACTACAAAGTCACCTATAATTTTCAGTCACCTGTAACTTCCCCAGCAGGAAAAATCAGTTATTTTTCCCTACACTGAACCACCTTCTCTGGTTGGCTCACTGAGAGCACAAAGTTCAAACACTGTCTTAGAAGCCAGTTCAGTATTTTGTAGTTCCAGAAATGACAGACTTCCTTTCATGTTAGCTATTCCTGTAAAGACTAGTAGTGGGATTTCAACTTATATGGATTTAACAAATGAGATGTTTAACTCCTTTATTGCAACTGAGTGTGGATTTTGAAAATCAGATTGGTTTCAGCTTATTCACCAATTAATTTTGCTCAGAACAGAGTCAGTTGCCCTAATGGGTGAGTCAGTAGCTCTGATGAGACTACTGAAAGAGGACAGGTCACAACTGCAGTGTTATTGGATTTACAAGAGAGGGGATTACATTCTTTGGTCTGTAAAGTAAGCTGATAAAAGATTATATGCATAAGGATCAGATCTGCTGATGAGGTGCGTGTGTGTATCCAGCCAATGAGGATATCAGTAAAGCATCATCTCAGGTCGCTGTTCTTGTGATATACATATAATAGGAAGGAAAACAAGTCTGTTCTTTTGAGTGTCTGATCTTGCTTTTTGTATATTGTTAAGCTAACTGTCTGCTTCTTAGTTCAAAATTTCAAACATTGCGGGAGCTACAAAACAATTTCACTTCTCCCTAGAGTAAGAGATCATGAGAGACCTATATGGATGAAAAGCTGAAAAGACATTTTTAATTATACTTATAAAAGAAAATCTATAGAAATCTATAGAAATCTAGAAATACTGTTATATCTTGTGTTGTAGGTCAACATACCACAGCACTGGCATTAGATTAAATCTTTCTAGCTTTTGTTCATTCCATGGTAGCATCACAGGTAACACAAGCAAGGGGAGCAAGCTTTTACTTTCCGTATTTATTCCATGTTTCTGTATAACTAGTGACAGGAGAACCTACCCTAGGTGATGACAATGTTATGCCTTTGTATTTGGAAGGTAAAACTGATGGAACAATAATGTTTTTGTTTTGTATTTCATAGTACTTATTTCATTGAGGGACCATGATATTAGCGCAGGTATTAGTGGTGTGGTCAAATACTTTTTCCTCTGTGTGGAAGAGAAAGTATTTTTCTAGCTCTGTGATATTACCTATTTTGTTCCACTGTGTGAATTGTGATTCGTTTGATTTCTAGGTAGGTATGTTATCCAGAATGTGGCAGCCCAGAAGGATGGAGAAAAGTCTAAAGTCAAAGTGAAAGTCCGTGTCAATACTCATGGCATTTTCAGTGTGTCCACTGCATCCATGGTAGAACCAGTTAAAAGTGAAGATAGTGAGGATGTTGGTGTTGAGACTGAAGTGGAAACCCAGGACCAGAGGCCTGCTGAAAATTCAAATGATGTGAGTTAACACTTTCTTGTGTGTGAATATCCTTGCTGATGAAAATGTGTCCTGCTGCTACATACTTGGGAAGAGGAAAAAAAATCTAAGGATGCAAAATGAGGCTAATTTTGAGATGTGCATAGCTGTTAGAAAAAACACTTATCAGAAAAGGAGAAAATCACTGCCATCTTAAAAATTATGTGGATTTTAAATTTACTTTTCAGGGAAAATGCCAAATGGCAGGAAGCAGGTTGCTTGAGGGTGTGGGGTTGCTTACAGCTGATACAGTTATCGGAGTGTTCCAGATAGGAAAACTTGGTTTGGGTTGTTAGTCATCCGTGTTCTCTGTGTCAAAAGGATTTGTGCGTAATCCTCTGTATTAGTGAAGTTTTAGAACTTCTCATGGAAGGGAAAATTGGACCAGTTTTTACAGCATTGATGGGAAGGGGAACAGTGGGGAATAATGTGGTGGACTTGATGCTTTAATATTTTTCTGAGGGGGGAAGAAACCTTAAGCTATGACTCAAATTAAAAGCCACTTTTTAAAAAGAAAGTGGTAGAATGCACACACGCAAGTATTGTACTGCCAGGGTGGCACTGGTAGGTAGCATTTTCACCAGGTCCTTCTTATCTTATTCCTAGTCTGTATCAGTTAAAGCGTGTGTGTCTGCGTGTGCACAGAATGTTTTCTAGGGCACTTGGTATAGTATGTGCATCAGAAGTGGTGCCCTGTAACTTTGATTAAATTCAAGTGCACATGCCTTCTACATCCTTTGTGCCTGGGCTTTCATTTCAGAAAAATATCCAGCAAGAGAACAGTGAGGCTGGAACACAGTCCCAGGTACAAACTGATGGTCAGCAAACGTCACAGTCTCCCCCTTCATCAGAACCTCCCTCTGAAGAAAACAAAACCCCAGATGTCAAGAAAGTGAGTGACCCTTTAACTCTGTTGAAAATGTTATACTGTATAATGGTGGCATTTAAAATTGTAATATTCCAGGGAAAAAAAATAAGGAACTTGGTACTCAAAACCTTTTTTCACTTTTAAACCTTTTAGTAATTATGAAAAATAATCTGTATATCTTGTGATGATTTTTCATAAAGAGTTTGCAAAAGAAATCCTGCAAGAAGTAAGTCCCTCTCTACCACTTCCCTGTCTTTATGCAGTCTTCTGTAGCTAATTTGGTTGAGGTGCAGACACTTCAATTTAACAGCTGTTAAGAGGCCAACTTACTAGGTGTGCTGAGAGAAGCTGGAATTAAGAACTCATAAACGGAAGGGGAGATAATCAATGTGAAAAACATGTGCCTGCATGATATTGCTAGTAGTTTCCTTTCATCCATGTAAGATGAAAAGTGTTTTTGGATTAAAATCTTGCTGCTGTCAGCACCACTAGTGAAGTGTTAAGCTGTAGAGGGGTACTTCTGGAAAAACCTGCAAATAGATGATATATCTGGGAAATGTCCTTGCTGTTGTTCAGTACTTGCTGTGAAATAGACTGGAAACAGGCTAGGATGAGAGCTGGGCTGCCTGAAGGGAAAGTGCCATGCAAGTATATTTTCAAGATTCTCAAAGAAAACAGAAAATCTCTGCATGTTCTTCCCCATGAATGTTTCTATCATCATCGTGTTAATTCATCAGAAGGAAGTCAGGAATATTATCTTATTTTTCTTCTCTCCAACTCAGACAAATGAGAAGAAAGGTGATCAGCCTCCAGAAGCTAAAAAACCCAAGATAAAGGTGAAGAATGTGGAACTGCCTATTGAAGCTAACTTGGTTTGGCAGTTAGGAAAAGATCTCCTCAATATGTATATTGAAACAGAGGTGAGTTAGTGGGGCTTAAACTGTTTTCTTGTTTGCAGCTATTAACCACTTGTCTGCTCTTCAAGGCGCAATGTCTGATACTTTACTGTAACCCTAGAGGGTAAACTCAGCTAACTTAAAGTGAGCTAATAACTGTCCAACTTTAGCACAACTGAGAAATCTTAACAAAAGATTGGAGTGTTGTTTATAACGATAGTTTCAGAGAACTGGTGCATGGAATGAAATCACAGATTGGTTCAAGCTATTGTAACCTAGAAAAGGACATTCTGTTTCTTCAGGTGAGTCTACTTGGTAGTTAAGAGAATTCCAGAAGCTAATGTGAGCTAAGGTCTGTGGGAGATTTGGGTGTTTTACACCACCCGTGCTTGTTAGAAAGCTATTTGAATATAGGTATTTTTAATTAAAATATTTTTTCTGTGATTACACAGGGTAAGATGATTATGCAAGACAAGCTGGAAAAAGAGAGAAATGATGCCAAGAATGCAGTGGAGGAATATGTGTATGAGTTCAGGGACAAATTGTCTGGACCATATGAGAAGTTTGTTTGTGAAAAGGTAGGTTATAGTTTCAGCACCTTCTCTTTAAATACTGACACAAAATATCTATTCTGTATTCCTTGGTCAAGCTTTATCACCCACCTATCATGGAAATAACTGGAAATCTTAATTCCATTGAATAATGGCTGGGGCTGATCCAGAATTAGGGTCAGGCTTAGCAAATAGTGTGTATCCCTAACAACTTCACTCCCTTTGCAACAGAACTTATTTTGCTTCCAAGTAAAGTTGTTGACTAGAAAGGGAAGCTGTGTTGAATTCACAGGTAAAACCATGAATTAAAATCGCAGCCCAATCATTGGCCTAGCCCAAGGCAAGTGGCTGTAAATGCTGCCTATGTTGCAGGTGTGTGTTCTCAGTTCAAAAGCTGGTGTGGTTTATTGAACTTAATTAGACAAAAGAAATGTTTATGTAGGAGGCCAATAATTGTTTATATTTACCAGCGTACTAGCATAGCCAATTGGTGTGTATTTTGGTGTTTGACATGTTGATTTATATTGACACACAGGATCTTCAAAGCTTCTCTGCACTCCTAACAGAGACAGAAGGCTGGCTGTATGAAGAGGGCGAGGATGAAGCTAAGCAGGTGTATGTAGACAAACTGGAGGATTTAAAGGTAGGTCTGTTATTATGCCCGAAGTGAAAAGCAAAGTTTCCAAAATACTACAGGAAACAATGTAAACAATGTTAATGAAATATGTAATGCACGGGAATTGCTTTTTCTAGAAATTAGGTACTCCAATTGAAATGCGCTATCAAGAAGCAGAGGAACGACCAAAGGTGTTAGAAGAACTGGGACACAGGCTCCAGTATTATGCCACAATAGCTGGGGAATTCAGGAATAAGGTATGTGGCCTCGAAGTACCTTCCTTTTACCACATAGGGTTTCACTGAGGCCCACCAGCTGGCAGAGGTTTCAAATTCTCTCAGATTAGCTGCAGTCTTTGGTTTTGTAGGTCACCAATTTAACACCACAAATGTTTCCTAGTACACAACAAAAACTCACACAGTGCATCATTTTCAGTTGCTTGATGCTTCTCCATGTTTTCAGGCCAAAAAGTACGTTCTTAAAAGAGGAAGAGTGATTAGACTGGTCTGATTCTCAACGTTTTAAAGGCTAATTTGACTTCTTTAGAGTTGTGCTCTTCTTTCCATTCTATTGGGAACAAGAATATGGGTATGGCACTGTGCTGAGAAGCATTAGTATAAAAGCTACCTGGGAGAAACTAAAACATCGTGCATGTTTGTGTACGTGTTTCTTTTGCCAGTGCTATTTGAAGATACTTTCTTGATAAGCATGCCTGTCTCTGAAAAATTTAGTCCTCGGGTTTTAATGGGGCAGTCCACGACACCCAAAATAACTTTGAGATTTGCAACAAATAATTCTGTATTCACAGCTATAATTGCAAAATTAGCATTAAGTTAAATTATTCAGTAGTTGTATAGTCTTGAAATTAATATTAATGAATACAGTACGTTTAAGTACATCAAATCCCTCTTTTGAATTCCCAGCAAAAGTCATGGGTGATGCTGCAGAATAGGTCTAGTGCCCTGGTATCAGTTAATTGTGTGACTGTTTCTGAGGCTCAGAGTTGAACAACTCTGTAACGCTTTCTATGTACAGCAGGATGGCATGTTCTTAGCTGCTCGGGGTCTGTGTAAGATTCTCAAGAAGGGAAGGAGGGTGTACTTAGCAAGAAGTGCTAAGAATGTTGTGTTATTTTATTGGCAACTTCTTTGAAGTCTGTATTTGCTCTGTGAACTAACTTTCCTATTTGAATATTGAACAAAGGAAACTTTATTTTTGTATGTACTTCTTCTTGTCTCATGTAGCATATCTAACTTGCTGATTTTTTTTTTTTTGAAAATCAATGAAGATAATCTGTAAATAACTGGGATATTCTTGTAACTTGATGCCACTGAACTTGACATTATTAACTAATAAAAAATGTGTACCTTTGCAGGATGAAAAATACATCCATATTGATGAAATGGAAATGATGAAAGTAGAGAAGTGTGTTAGCGAGGTGGTAGAGTGGATGAACAATGCTGTGAGTGCACAGGCTAAGAAGAGCTTAGATCAGGATCCAGCTGTGCGTTCAAGTGAAATTAAGGCAAAGCTACAAGTAAGTACCATAAAAAACTAACTTCAGAGGCCATTTCTGAAGATAGGCTAGCATAAAAAGCTAGACTGATTTCTTGCCTCTTCCCTCCACCCCTTCCTTTCTTATTTCACCTGACTGCTCCAGTATTCTGAAAGGGTGGAAGTGTGGACAAACTGAGATTGAGTAGAAAGCAGAGGAACTGTGCCATACTGTTAATAATTTTGTGGAGCTATTGGCATTGTCTTTCAGTCACCTTAAAAACTCAGATTGTTTTTCAGAATGGCTGAAAGGTACAAAATCTTTTCTTTAAAAAAAAAAAAAAAAAAGGCAAAACCAAGAAAGAAAACAATCACACATGACATTGAAAATCTTAAGTGAAGATCTTTGCCCACTGAACTTTGAGACGTAAATCTGTTATTTTATTTCAGGGTACAATATATACTTGTTAGTTTGTACTTGGGAAACAAATAAGCAAGTTTTAAAACAGCTTTTGAGGCACAGGATTCTTCACACTAGTGAAGCTGTGTCCTTAATGCATATTTTGAGCACACTTTTTCCTCTCGCTCTTTCAGGAGTTGAACAATGTCTGTGAGCCCATTGTGACCCAACCAAAACCAAAAGTTGACTCTCCGAAGGAGGAAAACCCCTTGAATGAACGGAGCGATTATAAAACTGAAGACATGGGGGAAGACGACAAAAATTCAGAAATGCCTCAACAAAATGGCGAATGTCATCCAAGTGATCAAAGCACTGTTAACATGGACTTGGACTAAACCACAGCACTTGCAGCAAGTTATTTCATCCCATGACAGAAGATATTTTTGCTGTTGTATGTGATTGGGGGGGTGGGAATGCATTGTTTTGGGAACTATTTATATTTTTTCTTAACTTGTCTGGAATATGTTGTGTTATGGGAGGAAAGAATAGTAATAGTGTTGGTCATGACTATCCTAAAAGGAAAATTGCCTTGGTAACTTTCAGATTCCTGTGGAATTGTGAGTTCATACTAAGCTTCTGTGCAGTATTTAACCATTTGCATCACTAAAGATGAAAAGAAGCCCTTGCTCTGAAATATACTGCTCCTTCAAAAGGTTGTAATCGAAACCTTCGTAGGCATTTGTAGATGCCAAGGTAGTTTTCTTTCATCTGGACATCTGATTGGGTATGTCAATAAAAAGCCAGTGTCTGTCCCGTTCATAAGGACTTTCCAGAATAAATTCTTCTGTTCTAAGGCTTTTGGTTATTGCAGTCCAAAGCATTTATCAGACAATAAGATGGTGAAATGTGTTAGTAGCATGCAGAAACGCTTACGTTTCGTCTCTTGCTAAACAATACATTTTTCATGTGGGGTATATAAAATGAAGGAAATGCTAATTCTGTTAGTGTTATTGTGAAGCCTTTTAATGAGCTTTAAAATAAAGTTCATTTTACTGGTATCTCCTGACTTTTTTATTGTTTTGGTACTTCTGGTGTAAGCATTGACCTTCCCACTGTTGGCAACAGATAAACAAGGCTGGTTTGTTCTTCCACAAGATTAAAAAAAAAAAAAAAAAACTCAACATTTAGCATACAGATAGAAGGGACATAGTTTTGTCATGGGACTCAGCAGGTCATCTTGACACTTGGACTTGATCTTTGAAGGTCATTTTCAACTTAAATGATTTTGTCTTAGAAGAAAGTTGTGCAGTGAGTTCAAAGCATTAAGTTATGAATGTACAAAATCCTGTACCCTAGAGACAAGGATCTGCCAAGGATCTGCAGTTCAGAATAAGATGCTAAAAATGGCTAAATAGTTAAACTAGGCTCTAGTTTAAGTATTTTGCTCTGCATTTTTGTTGCAGACTAAACTGAAAATTTTAAAATCTTTTCATTCCATTCTGAGTAAATGGCTCTGTTTAGACCGTGGTAGTAATTTAAAAATTAATAATTCCTCTAAAATCTGAAGGAGCTTAGTTTTTAGGTATGTGTAGCAGAGGTATGAGAGGTATGTGTATTTGCTGAAAAAGATCACTTGGGTTCTGAGAGAGCCATCAAACCATGGTATGGAGTTAGACACGTGAAGTCAGGAGGGAAGGATTTTTCTTCTTGGAAGCATATTCCAAAAGGTGTTACCTCTACTGATGCCTTAGAGCATAGAGTCCATGTGTAACTATGTGACACTGAATGCTGGAAGAAGCTATGGAAGTCCCATCAGATTTCAAAATCCTGTTTGAAGTGTAGAAGGTGGAGTACTTAGACACCAGTATAATGGCAGCATCAAGGGTTAACAGAAGACTATGTGCTAGTTTATCACTTGCTGAACTGGAAAGTGTTGCTCTGGCACTATAAGAGACACCAGAACTTACATTGCAAAATCAGTAGGATGCTGTAGCAGGAAACAGCCTGATCAGAGAAAGGCTTTGTGGGGACATTTTATTTTAAGTAGGATTCTGCCAGAACATCTAGTCCTGGATCTACAGAAAGAAGCTTTGCTGGCCCTGGAGTGATGAATTATGTCTTCAGTTACCTTGAGAGAAGGTACTGCTCTATTTTTCCTCTAATGAACTTTCATAAAAGAAGTCTGTACTGAGAACAGACGAGTCTGTTTTCACAGGTTTCTGGAACACTTACATAGCAGCTAATAGTGTGGTAAATGCTTGATCCCTAATGATTAAGTGGCTTATTTAAATACTTAGAGTGCTTAGGCTTTAGTCTGAGGTGAAAAAACGAAGGCAGAAATCAGTGATTCAATTTTCCCTCTTCTCCCCTCCCCCTAATTCAATGAATTTCTTGCTTTTTAATTTATCTTTTACCAGACACACATGAACGCCGTTTGTTTGTTTCCTTTTTCACCTCAACATCAGTAACAGGGAGGGGAGGATGTTTGGGATGGCAGTTTCGTTCCTTCATGCTGCAGCATGCTGAAGCAATGCTCAGCAGTGCGAGGAATTGATGGCTGGCCAGGTTAATCTTACTGGCATAGTGATTTACTGGCCTCTTACCCTGTTCCTGATTATTGCACAAAGGTCTGTCTTTCTTTTTTTCTTCTAAAGGAAGAAAACTTAATTGCTCTACAAAAAGGTTTTGAAAGCCTTTTGACAGAGTGTCTTGGATAGCGTCAGTGAAGTCATTTACTTACAACACTCGTCTCCTAAATTCCCTACAAGATCTTTACAACCGTTTTTGCTCTTACAGCATTACTAATAGGGAGAATATCCATCAGTATTCAGTGTATTCTTACTGAGATAATGGTTTTCTCAAGCTGTGTTTGGGTTCTTTGGACTTCTTTCTCAGATCATAGAGAAGTCTAAGGAATACAGTCATGAATTTCTTTTCTAGAAATGTGTGTGATGTATACAAGGAGGTCAAATCCCCTCTAAAAATATTTAATGTCATAAATGGAAAATACTCAGAGCACTTACTCTTACTGCTTTACGGGGTCATTATTAACCCTAGTTCAGAGTATAAAGATGCCTCAACTGCCATTATCTTGTCATCATAAGACTTGTGAATTAACGCTGTCTTTAAAGTGAAGTTTAAAAGCTCATACCACGTGAATTGCCTGAAATTTGATCTTCCTGTGATTCTGGATTTCACGTGATTCAAAGTTATGCGAAATACATGAGATTTACCAGTTTTATTTTCCTTTTCCATTATGTTTTTTTCAAAGGTTTGATGGAATAAAAATTTTGAAATGATGCACAGATTAACTATTGGGATAATGGGATAAACTCTCTGCACTATGAAGTATACCTCCTACAAACATAAAGAAGTTTTGGTTTACCATATGGCAGTCCACGTGGTGCATCTCAGGTTGAATTTCATTCTTTGTTTCTTAACCAGCTGTACAGAACTCAATGGCATGCACTGCTGCCTGTGCACAAACCTTAGGCACAGGTTTCCCCCAAATGTGGGGACTCCAATCTGAGTAGGTGGCTGACTTGTAGAACCAGAATGCTCCAAGCACCAGGTGAATGGGTAGATTTTGGGGCTCTGTCAGCACTCTGTAGCCTGGAATGGTGATTCTGCCTGGCTGGCTAAATCTTCCTGGTGTGGGGGGAGAAAAAAAGAAGACAAGATAACCTGGGGGAGAGGCAGGCATGCTGACTGTGCCCACAAAGGACTCCTGGAAAAAGTCTTCCAATAAACTTCCTTTTGGGGAGAGGAGGAGCGAAAGCAGGATCACAGTATTCATGTAACAAAAAGCATGAAGAGAGGAAATTGTCACCCTTAAAAACAACATATAAAAGAAGGAGGGACTTGAAGCATTGCTATGATTGATCTTTGCGTCCTGGCTCTTCACTCATGTGAACCAGGGGCGCTGGTTGTTTTAACTCTAAAAATAAAGATATTGGGCTGCCAGGTGAGTTTCTGGATGCAGCGGAGGCGAGGTATTAATTTCTCCATTACAGCTGAGCCCCTGATTACCGGGGCCTCCACTGCTCTGTTAGAGATGTGTTTGGGGCCTTTGATTATATCTATTTTGTGATTTGTCTCCCTATAATTAAGCCACAGTACACCTCTTTGAAAAATGTTCCAAAAATAAATAGATGAACAAAAAAAATCATGTTTATGCAATAGTCCAAGTCAGGCGCTACTTAATCCATGAACCTTGATCAATCCCCCAAACTGGTGTTGGTTCCAGAGGATGGTGATTGCACTGGTTTTGGCTGGTAGAAAGCTTGTTTTCTTCACACAGGCTTGTTTGATGCTGTGGTTTGGGTTTTTGATGAAAGCAGCGTTGATAACACACCAATGTTTTAGTTATTGCAGAGCAGTGCTTGTACAGAGCCAAGGACTTCTCAGCTTCTGGTGCTCTGCCAGGGGGAAGGCTGGGGTTGCATGAGGTGCTGGGAGGGATTTGTTTGCTTGCTTAAAAAAAAAAAAAAAAAAAAAAAAAAAAAAAAAAAAAAGCTTAATAAAACCTTTCAACATCTGCATTTTTAGTGTTTGAAATACCTTAAATTTGGGTCTCTAGCCTTTTGCCTGAAGGAAGTCGATTTCAAATGTGGATAGACCATATTCTTGCTTCTCAGAAAGTAGTAGGATGTACATGGGGAAGTAGGAAAAAAATTCCCTATGGAATTGACAAAACCCATCCTGGAGGACAGGAGGACTGTCCTCATGTGTCACCTCTCATCTACCGAAACAGGGGCAGGTGCACAGGCTCCAGAGGCTGCCCCATGCTGCCTACAGTGATGGGTGGCTTTAAAGGCAGACCCCAACACACAGATGCTCATCCCTCTTGGGGCTCTGATGGCACGTGGTGTCTGTGCTGATGCTGTCACCTGCAGCGTGTTTCCAGCAGCTGCATCTCCAGCTCAGATGTATCGGAATGACCACGAAATAAAACCAGCACCACGAATGTCACTTGGTGTGGTTTGGGAAGCGATCGCCACCAGCGACCTCTGAGAGCAGAGCTGAGGTGTCCCGCGGTGCTGCTGGGGTGATAATGAAGTAACCCAGTTGTGTTGCCATCGAAAAGCAGCTGTCTGTAACAGGCCTGTGCACTTGGTGGATGTTCACACAGCCTGCATACAGCTGGGTTTGTGTGTGCTAGCCGGTGATTCATATCTGCAGTAAAATAAAGGATAAATCTCTAATCATTCATCTGATTTGCAGTGGTGCATAAAAGCATGCCAATATCAACATTTCAGTGAATGACGTTTTGTGCCAGGCCAGACACAAAGCCCAGCAAATAAAAACTAAGCAATATCCCTGCCTCAGAAACGTTTTCATACAACAAAACATTAACACAGTTTCCACGCAGAGCATGAGGCAGACCCACATCAGTAAATAGCTTCCCCTGAACCACAAGGATTCGTGTGACACAGGGTGATCTGCCAGTGTCCTCACCGAGATCTTACTCAGTCCTTACCTCCTGCTGAATTCCAGGTAGGTTTGTCAGCATTTAGCCAATGGGCCATTAAATTGTTTGACTTGAAATGCTACATGGGGACGAATGTAGCTGTGCTAACAACAAGCCACCACGTAACCAAGAGTGGATTTATGAGCCCAGCACCACAACCTCGTGGTGGTGGGCTCCCAAAGGTGCAGCCCTCAGTGCTGTGGGCACGCACACAACCTCTGCCACCAGCACCAAGATCCAGACTGCTGAGAGGGGCAGCGTGCTGCTCAGCTGCCACTTTGTCCTGGCCTGAGCCAGACAGACACGTCGTTTGTACGATTACCTGGTAATTGAAGGTCTGAGATAATGCAGCACGGGCTGTTTTAATGGACAGAAATTGCATCACATGGGTGTCTATAACAGATCTGAAGTGGGGATGCACATCTACAGCTGCTCATTAGGGAAAATATGCTTTTCCTCCCTCCTCATATGCTTGCCACCAATGTGTGCCGCCAGCATGTGCCAGTGCCAGCAGGCAAAACGACTGGTGGGGCTCTGCTGTGCAGACTCCAGAAGCATTTCAGAACCTGCCAAAAACCAAATTGTGACACCAAAATATTTCTTGGTAACAGTAGGAGGAACCCATGGGTGGTGAAATCAGGGTTAATCAGAGAAAATCAGACTTTACCAACTTGCACCAGGGCCAGAGGTCCAGTGGATGTAAGCACACAAGAGAGGCATGTTGCATGGTCACCAATTTAAGGTAAATATTCTGAAATGCTGAAAATCAATAAAATCTGCATTATGCATCCTTACGGATTAAAAGCAGGGGGAGAGGGAAGATTAGTTATGACTGCAACCTGAAAAGCAACTAATTCACAGTATTCTAAAAAAATAAAAAATAAAAAATAAAAAATAAGCATAATCCTTTTATTTTTTTTGAAAAACCCTATCACAGACCATTTTAAAGAAATACCCTATGTAATACAGAGCTGCGATGTTCTGGGATGTGCACCATGTCTGGGGGTTAACTCTTGCCTTGAGGCCCCCTGGAAATAAGAGCTGCTGCTTCAGATCCGAGCCCAGCCATGCAAGTCCATAGAGATACCACTTGGGTAACGCCTGTGTCTGCAGCCTGGAAAGCAAAAGGAAGAAATAAATCTGTACCTTTGCTGCAAGCCTGCTTAAATATGGAAGAGTTGAGAATTGCTTTCCTGTAAAGAATGATGTTCAGTGAATAAAATGCATCGTGTTGACACAGCAAGATGCTCCCCCTTTTGCTGTACTGAAATTACTGTGAAGAAGTTCCCTGCCCTGGATTTTTTCTAAGCAATGCATTGGTTCATTGGAGCTGTCCCTTCAAAGCCTCACAAGACCTCTCCTGACGTCAGACATCAGCCCTGGCAGCTTTCATCAGGGCTGGTCAAGAAATGATGAAAACACCAGGAAACTGGAGTCTATTGAAATGGAAAGCAATCTGCCTGACCATGGCTTTCAGCACCATTTCACTTTGGGGTTAATAGAAGGAAAAGTCTGGCTGTCTCTGAAAGAGGCTGGTTTAGCATGTTTAGCATAAAAATGATTTTATTTTCCTTTAGAAAACACTTCAAATGAGGTTTTCAATCTGTTCAATAAATATACAACAGCAGTAACCTCATAAAAGTCAAAGCCAACCACTTCAATCCATCTTAAATACATTTCTGATGTTCATTTTGTGAAGACTTTGGAAATTTGGGTTATTTTCCCCATAGGCACCTTCCTCCTCCGCCAGCACAGCTGGTGGGAAGCAGACAAAGCTGGAGCATGCGTACCAAGCCAGGCTGCAGGTGGATCCTCCTGCCAAGAGGGCTGAGGCTTCAGAACATGATGGAGATCATCCGCCCAGTCCTGACCAAAGAGACGGACAAGGTGAGGTTGACGTGGCCATGGCCACAGGTTTGTCCTCCCTGGCAATTTTTATTTTTCGATGAAAACCCCCTCTGTGGGAAGATGCCCATACCTCCTCGGCCTAGAAGGGAAACCTGGGAGACAATTTTAGTTTCAAGCCCACACAGCATGTTCTTGTGGTGGTAAAATCACTTTTGTTCTACTATTTACCAATATCAAAACACTGAATTCAGGTTTTCATTTGAAGCAATTTCAAATTATTTTATGTGAATAAACCACTGCTTTTCGATGCAGCCCGTCTAGTCACAAATTACATGTTTATTCTTCTGTCCCACCCGATAGCTGGAACAAACCAGAGCATTCAGGGCTGCTCAGGATGTATTTGATTTATCACACACTTCTCCAAAATTAGACAGAGATGTGCTATTCACACATGGCTAATTCAAATATTCCAGCATGGCCACTTTTCTCTAGAAGGATGAAATAGAGACAATTTTCTGCTCTGGGATGACTTTTCCTCCTGGAACCTACAGTATTTTTCACTGAGGTACCTGCTCCTATGCTTAGTGCAGTAGGCTCTGCCCTACAGGCTCAACCTGGGGTTGCTACGAGGGCTGGGGACCTCCCCGGCCATCCTGGCCTTTGCAGGTGACCAGGGGACGTGCATGAACATGAGAAACCCTGTGGCCAGATCCTTCCTCATCCAACCTCTTCCACCAGGCAGCTCCTGCAGGTGTGCAGGCCCCTGGTCCTCACAGGCAGCCCCCTTGGCTTGTGCTACAGCTCCGCTTGGCTTTATTTTTCTTCTTCTTTTTTCCAGAAGCTGCAGCACAGGTTTCTTTCTGAGGCATGCGAAGCTGACTAATCCCTCAGGAATGTCTCAGGGGAGGAACTTCCCACAGAAAAGCACGGTGACTTGCAGCAACTCCCACCGGGTGCATCTGACTCTGGGGCAAGGCTCACGCAGTGCTGGGGAAGACCTAACTCACTCCTCCTCACCTCCGCAGAGGTGCAGTCACCAACCTTAGCACATTTTCCTCCTGCAGGGGAAAGAAAAAAAGCAATTCACTCCCCATTTATATTCTTTTAACCTTCTCCAATCTTTCCTCCAGAAATCAGCAGACTGCTTACCTGTCTTTAGAGCACGCAGACAATGCCCGTTGTGACCCCATATCTTCAGGCATCCATCCCAGCCTCATGTAGCACAGGACTCGGTATCGGTGCTCTTTGCTGCATGCACCAGCAATAATGCCTGCAGAGATGTAAGAGATATACACAGAAATGCACCTCCTTCCACTGCTATCAGAAGTCAAAGAGGTGATTGCTGCCCCTCCATGAGCGTTGCTGAACTCAGATAACTGTTTTCCCATTTCAAAACCCCACAATTTAATTGCCTTTTAAAAGGGAGATAAAAGGCAAAGGAAATTTGGAGTCTGAAAAGAAGCTTAAACCATTTGAATTCCCACCCTTTATGCCCACCTTCACACCCCAGCTTTCTTTTCTGCTAAAGAGCAGGGAAAAGGCTTGTCCTTTGGTCACCACTGCTAAGGTCTCAGATGTCTCAGCAGTGCGGCAATGGGGGCCAGAGGACAAATTTGAGTGGGTCTTAGTACTTAGTACTGGATGGGCATCATCTGATTGGCATGGGAGCAGGAAAATGAGCAGCATAAATAATAAAACTGTGTTTGGGAGCAGCTGCCTGGAAGACGACTGGGACATGCAGCTCAATACCTGGCAGAGAGCAGGGCATTGAAACACCACAGGAGGGAATAAATGATGTTCCTGTGGGTATATTAGAAGTGAAAAATAAAGCCCTGCACAGCTCCGTTCCTGCTTACAGATGCTTGCAAGCTGCTCGACACCTGCAGCACAGGATGGGTGCCATGTGAGGAACCTCTCTGCCCTGTCATGGAGACCACTTGGTTGACACACAGCATGCCCCATGATGGCCACCCCACATCCCCCTGGCTCCCAAGGGAAACACCCAGCTCCCTCAGCCGCTCCTCATCAGACTCGTTCTCTAGTTTCTATTTAGAAAGAACCAGAACATGGCATCAGTGGCCTCTACAGACATTAAAGTGTTCTCTGTGGACACAGAAACTATTGTAACATCTTCAGATTGGCAGAGGTAAAAGATTGGTGCTTTATGGCTCTGGCTTCTGAGCTTGCTTGTGTATTACCTGAAATTTAGATGAGAACAGCTCGGTGTTAAGCAGTCTCAGTCTGCGAGTTTCTCATTAAGCCATGTCACATGTAATGGACCCAAATCTATTACTAGTTGTGTTTTGGAGAGCAAAGCTGTGCAAATTTTCTTGAGAAGGTCTGGCCAGCAACAGCAGCTCTTCACTGAAATGACGGCCGAGGTGCTGCAAGCATTTGCCTGAGGAAAGCAGCTTTTCCTGCTAGTTGGCATTGCTTCATTGCTTCCCTGTGTTCCCCATCCTTTTCTGCTGCCATCTCCCCTTCAGGCTGTAAGTGAGCTCTGCTCCTCATCTCTGCACCTCCCCTTCAGGGGTTTAGGGAAATGGATGAGATCCCCCTCAGCCTCCTCTTCTCCAGGCTGAGCAGCCCCAGCTCTCACAGCCTCTGCTCACAGGAGAGGTGCTCCAGCCCCTTCTTCGTCTTCATGGTCCTTCACTGGGCTGTTTTTAGCTGAAAACTGTGGGGTATGTGCTTGGGCAAAAACACTCTGTGGTGGTTTTACCAAGCTGGGCAGCTGAGCTCCACCACAACCCATCTCTTCACTCCCCCTCCGCAAAGGGAAAGTGGTAGAAAATATGATAAAAAGTGCTGAGAGGTTGAGATAAGGATAAGGAGATCACTCAACAAACAGTTATCATCACGAGGAAAACAGAGTCAGCATAGGGAGATTTATGTAATTTATTGCCTATTACTAGCAAGCAGTGAGAAATTAAAAAAAAAAAAAAAAAAAAAGTATAGACACCTTCCCCCCATCTACCCTTTTCCACCTCCTCTCCCCAAGCAGCACATGGGAATGGGGAATGGGGGCTGCGGTCAGTCCCTAACGCTTCATCTCCGCTGCTCCCTCATGGTCAGTCTTCTCCTGCTCCCCGTGGGGTCCCTCCCATGGATGCCGTCCTTCTGAACTGAGCCTGCAGGGGCTGCCCACAGGCAGCAGCTCTTCAAGCACTGCTCCCACACGGCTCTGTCCCACGGGGTCCATCCCCCAGGAGCAAACTGCTCCAGCACGGGTCCCCCACGGGTGGGCGGCAGCTCCCCCCAGCCCCCTGCTCCTGCGTGGGCTCCTCTCCATGGGCTGCAGCTCCGGCCCGGGGCCTGCTCCTGCGGGGGCTCTCCATGGGCCGCAGCCTCCTCCAGGCCACATCCACCTGCTCCACCGGGGGCTCCTCCACCCATGGGGGGCTGCAGCGTGGAGATCTGCTCCATGTGGGACCCATGGGCTGCAGGGGGACAGCCTGCTCCACCAGGGGCCTCTCCACGGGCTGCAGGGGAGCTTTGGAGCCAGCAGACACTGGCCCTTATCTAACATCGCACTCTTCTCACAGAGGCCACTCTCCCACTGCTAAAACCTTGCCATGTAAACCCATTACATACTGGGAGCTGAGGGGTGAGGACCAGCTCCAGCGAAGCTCCCACTGAGAATAGTTTGCCCTTCTGCAAAGCATTTATAGCAGTGCGAGCTGTGGTGCTGTGCTCTAGGGTGTCTGCCATGTCCAAAGCAATGCAATGGAGCTGTGGTCCTGAGCTCATAGCTCAGCAAAGCCACCAGCAGCTCACTTCCCACACCCAACGGCAGGTTGCTTTCTTACTGAGCACAAATGCTTTCACTCCTTTGGACTCTGAACACACCAGATCCCCTCCAGCTCTCCTGGGAGCTGCCACTGCCATGGTGCCAGCACAAGGCACCAGGGCCAGCCCTGGGCAAGGGGGAAACATCAGAGGGACCAAGTGCTGGTTTGTAGCACAGGTTAGAAATGAAGAGAGAAGCAAACCATTCTGTCATCTTGCAAACTAAACTTTGTTTTCCTAATGCAGGGGAAGAAGAACGAGCAAAGCCCAGGGCAGCTAGAAACCAGCACCATAAGTGGAGTCCAGGTCCTTTCTTCCCCTTGGAGGGTCCATCTATCTTTTTAAGCAGCCTGGAGGTTGCACAAAGTTACAAGTGTGGCTGCATCTGCTGCTGCCGAGGATTCCAGGAATCCTGCCCCGGAGTTTCAGAGCCGAGCAATTATCTATTACTAATTTTATAACCTTGAATTAAGCACGTTCTCCATTTATGATCTACCCAGGAAAAATGAGCTTTGCGAGAGTGAAAAGCAATGGGTGTTTATAGTCGGATGATGAAGTAAGAGGGTTATTGTCATTGTGCCAGTGTCAGCTATTTCAGATAACTTTATGTCTGCCTGCTGTCTGCTGAATGAAACCATAGACAACGTGATATCAGCTTTGTCTGCTGTTGCCACATTTAGTCTGGAAAAAAAAAAAATAACCTTCTTGACATCTCCTGGGTCTGCAGTGTAGATGGGCCATTAACTTTGTGCTCACTCTTCACACCATGCAGACAATAATATTTGACTAACTCGCAGTGCCGCTGTTAAGTGATGACTGTGCTCTGCATTGAGCTTACTGGAGGGAAGGCTCTGTTCTTGCAAGCTATCACGAGAAGGATATAGAGGAACAAAATATCACCACTTGCTTGTTCTTCTCAGTGCCTGGGGACAGAGTGATACAAGGGCCTGGACTGGGAAGGGAAAGACAACTCCTCCGGTTTTGGGTTTTCATATTTCTCATGAAAATGATGATTTTTAAGATGTGTTGCTTTTGTGGTTATGCAGCAAAGAGGACCTCTGAGTAACTGAAGCAAAAGGACAATAGCCTCATCACAAGTGCTGTTCTGGATGACAGTATAGGATAGCTAAAGGGGAAAAAAAATTAAGAAATATCGCACCAGCAGTTAATTTGCACTATTTCCAACAATTCAGCTAAGACCAGAGAAAACAAATATATGGGTTTAAAGATGGTTGCTATAGAAACCAGAAGAGATTTTATAGTTGCTTATGAAAGTAATGGAGGTTCTGATTGATAAGACAATCGCCTTCCCAGAGTCACTATGGAAACCCAAGGTGACCCGCAGGAGACGTGACTCCTCTCGCTCTGCTCCTGGGGGCAGATGGAGGCAGAAGGATGGGGGAAGGTCTGGGCTGGGCGATGAAGCACGCTCGCCATCAGGCTAGAGATGCTCAGCACTTCACATTTCAAAGCTGTGAGAGTGCTAATCGCTGTAGTGGTGAGCTATATTTATTTACTTACCCTTGGAAGGGTTTTTCTCTCATTGAAATCGATAGGAGTTCTGCAATTGACTTCCTTGGTAGCAAAGCGGGTTTTAGAGACCTTTCTGTGTCTCCAATCCATCAAAGCAAGGAAGCACATTTGCATGTCTCCCGCTGAGCTCAATGTTTAGCAACTGCTTGTGCTTTGTTGAAACGGGGCCATGGAGCTGCTGAGCACTTTTCACCTTCTGTGATGGGAGCTGTGCATGCACCATGGTCCCAGACACAGCAAAGAAAGTGAGCTGAATATGAAAGTCCTTTTTCTTGCAGACCAAGTATTAGAGGAACCCCTCAGTTCCTCTGCTCAAGCCTAGACATAATCTAGACACATCTAAATAATTTAGAAAAATGTTTGATTCACACTACCCACATAGGAACAGATCACACAGTTTTTAATCAGTCAGAGATTTTTAGTTTGCATAATTTCCAGCGAGGCAAAAAGAACCAGCTGACAGTCTCAGAAAACCACCAACATTTCTGAGATTTCACCAAGTTTCCAGCGCTAACCTGCAGCCAGGAAGAAATGATGTAGCTCGAGAAAACCCAAGAATGGAGGTCTGATTGTCAAGAGCAGGCACCAAGCAGCAGAAGGTTACTTGCAACCCTTGGTGAGCTGCCAAAGTTGGTAAGAGCAGTCAGGAAACCAGTCCAGCCCAACCACAAGACCAGCGCCTTTTCTAACCAGCCTTGATGTGTTTCTAAAATTGCCCTCCCATGTAGGAAACCTAGCTGGGCTTGTACAATAGGTAATCCTTCAAACAGGAAAAAAAAAATGGAAAAAAAAAAAAAAAAAAAAAAAAGAGAATACTGCTTCTGCTTCCATTATCAAAGGAGACATTCAAACTTCAGGCTACTACTGGAAATGGAGGTAACACCACCGCTGTGGTGGGGCCGCAGTAACCTGGGGTGGCTGCAGGCCTGGAAGCAGGGAGAGTGGATTGGATGCACATTATCTTCAATGAAGTTCCTGCTGGTTTTAGAGATAAGCAAAATTGTTACCTATTACTAAAGCTGTCGACTCATGGCTGGAGGTAGAAATCACTGCTTTAATGGAGTCCTAATAATCCTGCTGCAAAGAATGAGAGAAAGAGAATAATATTTAATAAAAGATGTGCTCACAGCAAGGTGCAGTCTGCCGGGCTATTTTCTGTTCTGTTTGTGTGTCTGTTGAAAGGAAACACACAGATGAATAAATAAGGACAGGTTAAGGTCTTTGAATGGGTATGAATGATGTAAACATCCAATAGAGCTTTTCATCCTCAGCACTCTTGTGCTCACACTCTTGCTCATCAAATGACAGCATAGCTCATGTATATAAACACTCAACAGCCTGCTGCGAGCCATGATGTGCTCCTCCACCAGCCTCCCAAAGCACAGGTGGGCATCCAAATGTTTTCTCCCCTTGGCAAGAAGGACCACCAATGTGCCCAGGTGGCCAAGGAGGCCAATGGCATCCTGGCCTGTGTCAGAACTGGTGTGACCAGCAGGAGCAGGGAAGTGATCGTCCCCCTGTACTCGGCACTGGTGAGCTGGCACCTCGAATGTTGTGTTCAGTTTTGGGCCCCTCACTTCAAGAAGGACATCGAGGTGCTTGAGTGTGTGCAGAGAAGAACAAAAATGGTGAGGGGACTAGAAAACAAGACATAAGAGGAGCAAATGAGGGAATTGGGGTTGTTTAGTCTGGAGAAGGGGAGGCTGAGGGAAGACCTCATTGCTCCTTACAACTACCTGACAGGAGGTTGCAGCAAGGTGGGTGTGGGTGTCTTTTCTAACAAGTGGTGAGACATGAAGAAATGGCTTCAAATTTGTCCAGGAGAGGCTTAGGTTGGACATCGGGAAGAATTTCTTGATGGAAAGGGTGGCCAACCATTGGAATGGGCTGCCCAGGGAACTGGTGGGGTCTCCGTCGCCAGAAGTATTTAAGAGCTGTGTGGATGTGGCACCAAGGGACATGGTTTAGTGGTGGGAACTGGTAGGTCAGGTTCATGGCTGGACTTGGTGATCTTGAAAGTCTTTTCCAACCCAGACAATTATATGACTCTGTGGTGGATAGCACTTCCTCACTGGTACAGGGAATGTCTCAGGAAGGTACTCTTCTGAGACATTTTTCACTCTTTTCTTTCAGGCTGAAGAGGTCTCAGGGCACTCCTCCTGTAAGCTCACGCTGATCAATATTCCCTGTGAATTATCCCGGCTTGCACAGGCTCCCCTGGGCCTCAGCAGCCTCATACAAGAGGCAAAAGCTGTCTCCTGCAAGCTGCATTTTGAAACCTGTCCAAGGAGATGATAAAACTCCCTCTCCTCCTCCCACCTTCCAATTCTAAAGAAGAAAAAACAAATGATTATGGTGGCAGCAAAGCAGCATTTTGAGAAAACAGCCCGTGAAAACAGCCCAAATCAGAGGGGTTTCAAATCCTAAAGCTCTCAACGCTGTGGGATGTGTTTTGCTTCGGTGTCCAATCCTTCAGCCCTCTGAAAAGTGACAAGTGGCTGTGAGCCTCATCGCTCTCCCCGGGTGACTTCCATAAATAAGCGAGTGGGTAGCGGAGGAACAAGCTGAGCCGGACAGGAGCTCTCATAGGCTTTCTCCGAGAATCGTGCACAGACAGTAAGCACCATCTGCTGGCTTCATCACGAAAAAGGAGATGAGAAATTGTTTTTCGTCTGGTTGCACATCTCCGCAGCTGTTCTGCCCCCAGTTTCAGGGCAAACATAAAGAAACGGGAGCAACGATGATGCTCACCAGAGCTGGGCTGTCTGGGGTGCATCACTGACCCTGCTGACAGGTAGAGGCAATGTAGGATAAATATAAGAAAGCTAAACTCAGTGAAAAATCAAAAGAATTTTAATTAGCATTCAAACTGAGCAACACTAAAGACCTTTTCACCGGTTTTTGCATTGTATTCAAAATATAAATGCTTACCTTGGGAGTTCTCCCACCGAGGACATGAGCCAAATATCAACACAGCCCTAAAAGAAAAAAAAAAAAAAAAAAGAGAGAGAAAGAAAGAAAGAAACAGCTAAGAAACATTTTGCAGGGAAACTCATTTTTCCTCCTCAAAAGCAGGTTTGCCCAAATAAGGATGTGGGGATTTGGCACTCGTGGAGCAGGGCAGTATTTAGCAGATGGCTAATTCATGTTGTAGATACTCATTACCAAAGGACCAGCGATTAAGGCAGCGAGAGCTGAAGGCACACATCAGCCTCAGAAAGCTGCTCGGCAATTTGCAAAGAGCAGACCCAGAGCACCAATAAAAGCACCGGATACGTGAGAATTGCCAGTTTCCAAACAACCAGCAGAGCCAGCCCCAGCCTTCGGAGCAAGACACAAAATGCCCTGAGGACAGATAATGCATGGGGAAGGCCAGATCCTGCTGGATGCTGGGAATTACAAACCTCTGGCCATTCAAGTGTGGCCCTACAGCATGGGAAGGGGCAGGAGCTGAGCTGCCCAAGTGCCTGGGGATGAGCTGGGGGAGAGGAGGGCAGCAGGGGAGCCTCCGGGTGCTGTCTGTCAAGAAGGGCTCCATCAGCACCAGGTGGGAAATAAAAGTTTGGACACCCCACTTGTTCAAGTGCTGGAGGTTTCACTTGGGGAGAACACCTCATCCCAAAGCTCTCAAACCTCTTCTTTCAGTCTCTAATCAGCCAATTAGACAACTTAATGGCAAATGTCAACTGTGTTCATGTAGTCGTAATGCACTGAGGATGCCTTACTCAGATCACGAATCAGTATTTCAGTCTTAACGCCAGCATTCAGGTCAGCTAATGTATCTTTAAGTACAACTTGACCCAACACGTATCTTTAAACATTATCCGTCAACAAACCCCAGCTTCATTGCAGTCTCTGCTAAAATATCCCCATCCCTCCATCCGTGTAGCTTCACAATAACGTGTTTGCTCATTGCGAGGCTGATTGCTTTATCATCCCACTAACCCAACCTTTTCTTTGCCAAAGGTCTCGCTTTTAGTCCTGTTTGCAAATGAGTGATGCTAAGCTTCCCAAGAGCTTAATTGCTTTGGGTTGCAATACTACAGCTTAATATGGGCAGTTCTTTGTAGGTGCTTACTATATATCCTTGTAGCTCCTGGTAATAAACATCATGTGCAAAATTAACTGCAACATGGCTTGTTAATTATAAAAGGTGCACTAAAGTGTGTGTTTCATTTAACAAAATGATTAGTTATGAATATTTAATTGCAACAGCAGGCTGTTCTGTACACTGCACAGTGGTAAACAGGGACATTTTACCGCAGTGGGTCCAGCCCTGCTTTTTGTCACCTGAAAGGGAGCAGGATTAAAGCTGTGATCGGCTTCCCCAGGACAACCTGACTGGTCCCAGGGACCGGGGTCAAGCCACTTCACCAGTTTGCATGGCCAGAAATTAACCCCAAGGGGCTTGCACAAGTCCACACAGCATGTAAATGCATATGCATATACTTATACCTGATCTGAAAGAGTACCATTTAATGTTTCTGTAGTATTTTGGAATCAAAACAAAATGCCTCTCTGTGGGAGATGCAACACTTTCCCCCCCATAACCACCCACAGGAGAAAAGAGCAAGTGACCAGTCTGAGGACGTTTGGGGGCCAGTTGGCCAAGCTGTGTAGTTAATCAGTGTCATCTCTCATTTGCACGGAGCGTTTCTGGGTACCAAGTACTTTGGAGGCAGTCTCTCAACAAGCATTAGCTGCCTTTCGTGCTCACTCTCCATCAAGGCCAGGATGCATCCCCACACTATGATTTATGTCTGACTTCAAGCTGAATAAACACCCAAGCATATCACAGGATCACGGAACCACAGAATCATTTAGGTTGGAAAAGACCTTCAAGATCACCAAGTCCAACCATCAACCCGACCTACCAAGTCCCATCCCTTAGTGCCACATCCACACATCTCCTGAATGCTTTCAGGGATGGGGACTCCACCACCACCCTGGGCAGCCCTTCCAATGCTTGACCACCGTCTCCATGAAGAAATTCTTCCTAATGTGCAATCTAAACCTCCCCTGGCACAACTTGAGACCATTTCCTTGTGCCCTATCACTCGTTGCCTGAAAAAAGTGAGCCACACCCTCCTTGTTACAACCTCCTTTTGGTAGTTGTAGAGAGCGATGAGGTCTCCCCTCAGCCTCATCTTCTTCAGACTAAAGTGGCTAGAGCCATAAAATTAATATCATAGCAAACAATCTTTTTAATGATACAGCAAGGTGGGGGTTGGCCTGTTCTCCCACGTGCCTGGTGACAGGATGAGGGGGAATGGGCTTAAGTTGCGCCAGGGGAGTTTTAGGTTGGATGTTAGGAAGAACTTCTTTACCGAAAGGGTTGTTAGACACTGGAACAGGCTGCCCAGGGAAGTGGTGGAGTCACCATCCCTGGAAGTCTTTAAAAGACGTTTAGATGTAGAGCTTAGGGATATGGTTTAGTGGGGACTGTTAGCGTTGGGTCAGAGGTTGGACTCGATGATCTTGAGGTCTCTTCCAACCTAGAAATTCTGTGATTCTGTGACTGTAGTAGAAGTATGACATGGGACTATAACTGCTGTCAAAGCCAGAGATTTGCAACAGTGTGAATGGTGACACAGAAAAGGGGGAGGATGGTGTGCTGATGCAGAAGTGGGACTGGCAGCAGGAGCAGCCATGCTCACCCGTCTTCTCCTAAATGGCGAGAGAGAACGTTGCTGTTCCTACACTCCAAGGAACGACAAGGTGATGCTGCCAAACCTGGGCTCTGTGAACAGCTGCCCTCTGACACCTCCATAGACCTCAAACACCTTGCTGAGATCATAGGCAAGTGTTATGGGACCTTCCCCAGGCTGAGCATGGTGTAGACTGCATCCTATTGAATATGTGGAGAATGAAAAACCATTGTGCCCCACTGAGGACAAGACCCTTGTTTGTTACCTGTAGCACTGACAAATTCATTATTCCACAACATCTTCTCTTATTGGTGGGGCTGACCTTTGTCTCCTGCCTTCACAAAGCCTCACCACTGCAATCAAATATAAGAACATGGACCTATACAATTTTCCCTTGTGTACTTGTCTGAATTAGAGTTTATGCACCTCATTTTTTGCCTTAATGTGTTTTTATTTTCCTCAAGGAAAACTTTTGCTTTTGCTAAAGTCTTGGTGTTCCTCATGTACTCCTAGAGGTAAGACTTCCCAGATGCTGAGTGAGTAAAACTCCTCTCCCAACCATTAAAGGCCTTTTTCAAATCCACCAGCAGCTCCCCCTTACAGAGCATCAGCACCTACCATCCAAACATGATGTGCTCATGAACCGTGGCTGCAATGAATGTTTTTCTGCAAGGACCACTTTCCAGATGGGAGATGCTGGAGGAAATGAAAAGGGTAGGCATTTTCAGCAAAACAAAGTGCCTCAGGGATTTCAGGTCCTCTTGCAAGCAAGAGCAGCTACTGGGAACTGGGGAACTCAAATGATGCTCATTTCCAGCAGCACCACGCTGCCTGTGCACATACATTGCCTGTACACTGCCTTGTACTTGCTGCATAGGAAGGATGATACAGTTCTGCAGATATTTCTCTATTGTGATTTTATTGTAATTTAGATTTCCTCTGCAGTGTACCATATCACAGGTAGTGGGAAGAAACGCTCTTTCCTCATTATTAAAGTGAACAGTAATTTTTGTAGCTTGTATAAGCTGATGTTCAGCTACCTAAAGGTTCACAGTATGAGATTGCCTGGATCAGGATACTGCTGCATTTGGAAGAAAAAATGTAGTTTTTGCTGTGCTGGTCCTTCATCTGCAAAACAAAAAAAAAAAAAAAAAAAAAGAAAAAAGGCATAAAACCTGGATTTTTGAAGTCTGTCTGCTGCAGAAGCAGGCATGCTCCCAGCCATGTAGGGGAACACCAGGTTGTGGGGCTGGGGATGCTGCTCAACCACTTTTCCCAAGGCTGTGGGGGCAAAGGCATTGGGATGGAGAGGTTCATCCTGAATAAACCCACCTGATGAAGCACCTCATAGGCAGGGCTGAATCTAATCAAACTTGGGAGAGGTATGCTGAGGCTCAGGTGGTTTTTGAAAGGGTGGCCATCCAGCGTGTCCTGGTTGCAGTGCAGGGATAGGAGCAGAGACACTGGTGTGCAGTGTGCTTTAGGGTAGTTTGAGCCCAACTGGGGTTTCAGGATCGTTTTCCTAAATTCTTGTTCCATTTGTACAAAACCCAGAAAGAAGCTAGGATCCTCTACCAAGCAAACTGTAAAACAGAATAAAAAGTGTATTTTACAGAAATTTTTCCATAAGAAAATTTGAATCCCATTTAACACTTCCTCTGTCTAATATACCGTAAACCATGACTTAAATCCTACTAATGAATCTCTGAGGCTGAGGTTCTCACTCCTGTTTTTGGTTGACTAAAAGATTTGCTCTCCAAGTTAGAGAAAAAGAAATTAAAAAAGACCCAAAGCTGTTCCACATACATTCTCACCCACTGAATTCTCCCTGTTATAGCATGGTCTATTTTCATGAAATGCCTTTCAACTCGCTCGTAACTCTTAAAAGTGTGGCTGATAGGACTTTGAGACAAGTAAGTGAAGAGGAACTGTATTAGCATGCATTGTTTTCACAACAGATTTCTAGTCAGCTGGAAATAATGGGGTTTCGCAGTCTCAGATTCAATATTGGTTTCTGGATGAGTACCAGAATTTCAGAAATAAGTGCCTTTTTTTTTTTTTTTTTTTTTTTTTTCTTCCCAACATGCATCAGATTAATCCAGCTAAGGGTTCATTTTGCATAAAAGTGCCAAACCCTTCATGACTGAGCAAAATGTGGCCCCAACACTGTTCTGTTCAGTTTTCAGAGTTATCTGCAGTTATTCTACAATCCTGTTGTTTTCACTCAAGGCAAACAGCCTTCCTTCCATCTTTCCGCAACAAACAAGTAACCACTCACAAGCACAAATAATACTTATTAAATATATCATAATTTTGTTTCTACATTCTGTATTTTTTTGAATGCCTAATAATCAGGATTTCTGGAGAAATTCAGTGGCTGCAGCAGCACAGAACTGTTGAGTGATTTCTCCTGCCTGCAGGATTAGGTCCACAGAGCAGAGCCAGGTTTTAACAAACTGCTGTCTTGCCTTTCAAGCATTTTAAAACTGTATTTCACTTACTGTGCTATGTGGACTCATACACTTCTTCATTATCTGCTTAAGCTTCTCTGCACCCAATGATTTATTGTTCTTATTTTCCAGCTCCTGGCAGTAAAAGGACACACTGCTGAAAAAGATTGCATTTGGTTTGCTTAAAAATCATTCATTAGTAAGTGTGTTAATGTGAGCCTACACTTCTGAAAAAAAAAATTGTCTGGAAATACAATAATTTTCTTAAATCCATGCTGAGTTCATTATTCTAGTAGACAAGAAAATACAGCTTTGTATTAGCACCTTGGGATGGATCCTGTCACCTGACTTGGAGAAATTGTGACAACTGGGTTTAATCTCTCATGCTGCTTGCAGCCTGACTATACTATTTAATAAAATGCAAATCTGCTTGGCTACTGTTCAGTCATCTGGATACAGTGGTATCATTGCTGTTAAATAATGAAGGAAAACAAAAGCCAGGAAATATACCCAGGGCTTTCTCTGTGCTGGGAAACAAATTACGGTAATTTCAGGCTCCTTAGAAATACAGCTATTGTTGAGAAAAACATATTTTGCAGCTGGTGAGAAGTCTATGCAAGTAAGTCAAACTGCTTTAAAAATCCCACGGACCCGGTTAAGTTATGGATCTTGTGTGTACCAAGTATAACTGTGGGGCAATTTTTAATGGCTACCCAAAAGAGGCCCTCTTGCCACCTCCAGGATCATAAAATCATAGAATCACAGACTCAGTAGGGTTGGACAAGACCTCCAAGATCACCTGGTCCAACCACCCCCCTACCACCAATGTCACCCACCAAACCATGTCCCCAAGCACCACGTCCAACCTCTCCTTGAACACCCCCAGGGACGGTGACTCCACCACCTCCCTGGGCAACCCGTCCCAGTGCCTGACTGCTCTTTCTGAGCAGAAATGTCTCCTCATTTCCAACCTGAACCTCCCCTGGCCCAACCTGAAGCCATTCCCTCTAGTCTTATCACTAGGTACCATAATGGAGGCCTCCATCACACCTCTCTGACAGAGAGGCCCCTCTGATAGAACAGGTCTCTCTGAAAGGCACTCAGACCTGGAGGATCAAGATTTTGGCTGTAGAGTTGGATTAAGATGTGCTGATCATCCTCTTCTGGTCTTGAGAGAGGGATAATGTGTTTGTGAGCCTGTCTGAACAGAGGAGGCTGGCAAAGGGGGTGAGGACGGAGTGGCTGGTGCTGTTTGCCATCTGCCCAGGCAATGGATGGTGCGGGAAGGAAGGCAGAGATTCCCCTGAAGCCACTGTAGGGATGGATTATCCCCTGTGTCCTCCTGGGGCTTGTCAGGTGAACATGTGGAGCAACTTTCAGTCAGGCAGCAGGTTAGCCATGTCCCTGTCTGAGCCCTGAGGGCCCTGAGGCATGATCACATCAGGTCAAAAAGAAAACAGTGCGGCCCGTATATTATTTGAAGGGCCTCAGCACTAAGTCTAGCACTTGAACACAGCCAGCAGGGAGGTTTTGGTGCCCTGCCAGTGCTGCAGAGCTGTCAGGGTGCTGCTGGGGGGGTGCTTCATCTGCACAGCCCCCCTCATCTGCAGCTGGACCCGTGGCTCCATGGCAAGCAATTTGCAGAGCTGTGAGCAGAGGCAGAGACCTCATCACATTTTCTCCCCTCACCCACAGCCCCGCCAAGCACCTCCTGGCACATCCAGCCCCTGGTCCCATGAACTGCAGCAGGAGCAAGGATGTATTTCGCTGTATTTTTGCAGCTTGGAGGGTGAGCATAGGAACAGTGCTGCTTGTGCTGTGCCACATGCCCCTCAGTGCAGGCTGCCCAGCCTACAGCTGCCTCTCCTTCTCCATGGGTGCCACGTTTCCTCCTCCAGCAGAGATATTTCCTTCTGACAGCACTTGGCTCCTTCCCTGTTACAGAAGCAGCTGTGACTCCGATCCCAGAGCACAGCTGCCATTTCTTTTCCTAAGCTTTTTCTTCATCCCAACAGCAGGAATCATACTGAGGAAGAGTAAATCTGTCAGCAGCAAAGAGCACACATCATCAGCATCCGTAGGCTGGACAACCACTACGAGAAGGCTTCTTTCCTTCCATCTCCACCTGGGAAGGGCCCAGGGAGGCTGGAGCAATGCAGGCATCACTTGCAATGCTTGGCCCAGTCCCACCCAGTGCACCCAGTCACTGGGATTTATGGGTTTTGCTCTCTCTGGGCATTTGTTCTGATGCTTTTATGTCTGGGGAGCCCCAGAACAACCTTCCTGATTGGTTATAAGGCACTGGGCAGGGGAACATTTGTTTGGGCAACCACTTGGAAATGAGCTGCCTGTGTACAGAGCATGCTCTGATGACACTCCTTGAGCCTTCCAGGTCAAGCCATCAATAAAACATGCACATTTCAGAGATAGAAATAACCGATGTCATATGCTTCATAAATTCCAAGGTTTCCTATCCCAAAGCTGATCGGATGTGATGATCACTGGGAAGAATGTGCTGATTAGAAGCATTAAATAGAAATAAAATACACAACACATACAAAATGTTATCCCTGCTCCAATATTTTTCTCCAATCAATGTGTGGTTCTGGCCATTTTTGTGTGTGATACGAGCATGCATCTTTCTGATCAGTGCCACAATGAGAGAAAAATTTCCCTGACAATCATACCTGAAATGCAGAATGCAGTCTCTGAAGATCTTCTTTTGTTGCTCAGTTTTGCAAAGTAACAAAAGAAAGCAGGTGTTAAAAAAAAAAAAAAAAAAAAAAAAAAAAGCATCACCCACAGTGCTATTAGTCACACAGAGTAATGCTGTGCAATGAATTATTTAGGTGCCTGGAGTGCAAGCTTCTAGAAGGGGCAGATCTGAATTAATTAGCAGACACTTTTTGCCTTTTCCTGTCATATTATTTTCTTAAACAAATTTATTGTATCTATGCAAAGAAGGTTCCATCTATTCAAGTCCCCTAAATAAAATTTTACTGCAACTATTGAAGATAAATGAGGACCCAACACTATGAAGGGAGCGGTGCCTTCTCATTGCAAGCTAAGGGTCTTCTGATAGCTGCTGGGAGCTCTCTACATCCCTTATTTTGTATGTAATTCCTAGTAAAATCAAGTGTGGATCTTGAGAAGCAAAATATTTTTCTCTGCCTTTGAAGTCATCCAGGGAAAGTGCATTTGTCTATTTTTCCCTCCTTTTGTTTGGATCAGGGAGACACGATGTTTGCTGCAAGTGCTTCAAATACCATTATTTATTCAGCAGAATGACAGACAACAGTTTTGAATTTCCACAGAGCTGCATTTGTCAATAATTTACTGCATGGATAATGTTCCTTGAGCAGTAATAACCAAGAAGGTACTGCGATGGTAAGCACTGGAACAAGCAGCACTTCATTATCAGTGTACTTTGGATGGGACTATTGGCACTACAGTTGGGCTCTGGCTGGATGAACTGGACTCTGAGCACATCCTAAAGGAGAGCTGGCAGTGTGAGAGCAGCAAATGAACCAGCCACACATTTATATTTAGCACAGAAAAACCTTGGGAAGGGAGTCGAGGAGGTGTAGATGCAAGTCTGCTTTGAACCCTTCCTCTAGAGGCAGTCTGAAGAGTTGCATGGACATCTCCAAGTGACCAGGGAGCCCAATTCCACCAGTTACAGCCATGGTTTCTGCTGGTGAGACCTCCAGCTGGCTCCCCCATCAGCTCTTCCCAACGCTTTTGTCCCCACCACCACATGAGAGGGGACAAAAGGTTCCTTTTTGCCAGAGCTTGAGGAGGGAGAGGCTTCCCCTGCACTGGGAGCTCTCAGCCAGACTTGCCTTTAGCTCTGTTTTAAGCCCATTTTATAGCCGTCCCAGCACTGGCTGTTTGTCTTGCTGGTGGAGTCACAGGCTGGCTCCCTGACAGCTCTCTCTTGCACGTCCAGACTGTGACAAAGCACAAGGACGATCAGACAGACTCCACATGCCAGCAGAGACAATGCATATTCATGCAGTCATCATCATAAGAGCATGCAATGCTTAGCATTTATATTGAGGATTTTGCCTCCTGACTAGCAGGCATACATTAAAATCCTCATTCAGCTCCTGAATACCAATATCAGCTGCCAGTCTCCTTTCTCTCCCTGCCCTGCTTTCCTGAAAGTGAATAAATAACAACAGGCTGATGAGAGAGAAGGCGTTTCTTTATTCAGAGTGCTCAGACGTGTGGAAATCTGTTATTCACACCATGCGTGCCCAGGTCCTGCATGCAGCCCTAAGTACTGCCATTCCTCTGTGTTCATATTGCTGTGTCCTCACGGACACCCAGCCCTGCTCAGGAGACAAATCAGCCTACATTCACGGACAGAAATTTCCTCCGGTTAACTCAATCCTGTGTTTATCCTACACCTGTCTATCTGCTGCCAGAGCTTGCTTATCCTATTAGCTGTTCTTCGCTTCAGGCAATCCTGTACTCTCCAGCATCCCAATTCTCCTTCTGAAAGTGTTACCTGCCACCCACACACTCTTGTATTTTCTCCTCCATCCCTTGGAGGCTTAGTTCAGTCAGGAGAAAGAGATTTTTCTCTCAACTCCACACGTGATGGGTTCACTGTTGGCTTGTGGCCTGGCTGACACAGGCAGGAGCCTGGAAATGACTTGCCTGAGCAGCAGGCTTCGGTTTGGGCAGCTCATGGGACGAAGACGGAAGGTGTGAGCTCTCTGCCAGATCAGTTCTGCCTGTTGCAGAGCCAAGAGCTATGGCTGTTTGAGGTTTGACTTGGAAAGCCACTTGGATATGTTCTGGGCCAGCTCATACTCTACCTACCACCTGAAGAGCTACGTCTGTAATCCAGCAAGTCATAAACAGTTTGTTTTCTTCCACACTGTTGTGTAATTAAGTTCTCACAAACTGCTACTGACAGAAATTTTGCAGGGCTGAAATGATCACAGAATCACAGAATTGAAGGGGTTGGAAGGGACCTCCAGAGATCATCGTGTCCAACCCCCCTGCCAAAGCAGGTTCCCTAGAGCAGGTTGCCCAGGTAGGTGTCCAGATGGGCCTTGAATATCTCTAGAGAAGGAGACTCCACAACCTCCCTGGGCAGCCCGTCCCAGTGCTCCGTCACCCTCACCAAGAAGTTCTTTCGCATGTTGGTGAGGAACTTCCTGGGCTCCATCTTGTGGCCACAGCCCCTTGTCTTGTCCCCGCAAACCACTGAAAAGAGGTTGCCCAAATCCCTCTGTCCCCAACACCTCAGGTATTTATACACATTGATGGGATCCCCTCTCAGTCTTCTCCAGGCTGAACAGCCCCAGGTCTCTCAGCCTTTCCTCATAGGGAAGATGCTCCAGGCCCCAGATCATCTTTGTGGCCCTCCACTGGACTCTTTCCAGGAGATCCCTGTCTTTTCTGTACCAGGATGCTGAACACTTGCACACTGGTGTGTTTTCCACAAACCTGAGGCAGGTACTCCTCCATCACCCTTTCCACACCTCCTTCACCAGACTTTTGGGACAGGATACCCATCCTTCTTCCTCCCATGCCGGAGCAGGTCGCCTGCCTCCTGGGCTTGTTCCCAAGCTGCCTCCTTCACCAGCCTGGGGAGGTGTCACTGGCAGTGCCAGTAGTAGTGGTAGGAGCCCGATGTCTTACTACAGATGGGTAAAGAAAGACACTTGGGCAGGTTTAAAATACTGCATCTGTCTGGAAGGGCAGAATGAAAGCTCTCTGATGGCCCCTCTGCTCCACTGCTATCTTCTGGCTCTGATCTGGACCACTACAGCCAGCTCTTTCCCAGATGATGCCTGAGGACAGTCCAAAAGAGGACCTTTCCCAAAAGGGAACATGGACATCCTGCTTTCCTTTACAATCCCTAAGCATCATCTTAGCAGGCTTTGCACCCCACATAACCCCACATGCCCTCTTGCCACACTACAGGACATTCAGAGCACACCATGTGCCGCAATGCTGCCTTCATGTTATTTCATATGCTTTGAACAGGAAAAATCTCCCATAAACAATAACCACATCTTATAGCCTAGAGGCATTGCACAGAGTCCTGATGAGACGTGTGGCTCAGTGCTATGTGGCAGATAAGCAGCCAGCCTGCTTCAGGAGAAACAAGTTCAAAGTAGTGGCGATAGGATACTGCCTGTGCCCTTTGGCCTTGGAGCCAGGGATCAGACCCTACCCGTCATTTATTCAGCAGTAGAGATATGAGAGAAGAGAGAGAAAACACCACTGCTTTTGGAAGGGGATAGTGAGGCAGATCGTATCCTACGTTGGCAGCCAGTGCTACTGCAGTGTTCATGTTTCCTCAGCCAAGTTACTTGAAGCTCTGGGTGCAAGCAGAGCATGCTGCAGCCATGGATATGTTGGCTGGTAGGGACCTCTGGAGGTCTCTAGTCCAACCTCTTGCTCAAAGCTAGAGCTTGACCCTTCCAGCCTTGGCGTTGTCTAGCCAAGTCTTGCAAATCTCCAAGGATGGGGGATTCCCCTCTCTGCATAACTGCTCCAGTAGTGTTGCATTGCTCTCCTGGTAAACCTTTTATGTTCTACCTAAGAGTCCCAGGCCACAAGTCATGGCTGTATATTATCCTGCAGACTTTACTCAGATACCAGCTCTCTTCATCTGACTACCTCCTCTTTGCCATCATTCCCACAGGGGTAAAACTCCCTGTTAATGCCTGCAGAGAGTCTTTCTTGCTCTTTTGAATGTTTAGCATTCATGACTAAACAGCACGGGCACAAAAAAAGGTCATTATGTCCAAAGAGCTCATGTCTTGTTGCAAACCAGTACTACCTTTACAAACCAGTATTACCTTACCCCTACAACCTTGACCAGTTGAAAAAAAGCAGACTAAAAAGTTAGGCTGCTGATGTGCCAAGAACTCTCTCTGTGGTGCTCACTAGAATTGCCTTATTTATATTTCCTCCTTTACCACATTGCATACACTCGCTTGTATTCATGTGTTTCATATATGCCTTTTACCTATTCTTCAGCTGTAAACTCTCATGGTGCAGCTCATCACTTTCTGGGTTTGTGGAGGCAGTGTCTCAGTGGGAACCTGGTTCAGAGTCAGGGCTCCCGCGTGTCACAGCAGTTCCTGTTAACAAGAACATACTTAATACTGCGAGCAACAGACCGATGCCCTGGCTGGGGCTTTCCAGCATGCACCTTAGCTGAATCTGTGAAACACACAGATAAAAGCAGATTTAAGGGAAGGAGAAAACTGTGGTATAAAGTTCAATCCTGGAAAAGCCATTTTCAGACGACAATGATGCTCATGCTGCGAGATTACAGAAAATAATTGGTTTTGCCAGAAGAAAAGTCTGCGATTTCCAGGATGTTAGTAATCAAACACATTGTGTAACGGAGAATAATATGCACATAGCTCAGATCCCTATAATCAGAAAACAACTTGTTTCTTCCAGGCTTCAGCATGCAGAAGAAAAAATAAAAAATAAAAAAAAAAAGCTGTTGATACACACTTGAGCAGAGATTACGACTGGCAGAGCACTAACGATCCCTGCCTCCTGTAAATCCTGCCTGTGAGCATCCTTATGAAATGGTGCGACGGAGCAGTGATCCATATGGCAGGTAGCATTGCAGGTCACCCGTGAGAGCATCCTGCAGCACAATGTCATGGCTTGTCAGCATATGTGGGCTTGAAATTGTGAGGAGGTGCCTGGTTGATGCATTCCTGAGATTTTTTGTGTTATCTTTTGCAGCCACGGAGTGAGAATTATTTCTCCTAACACAGCAGCAGCGGGGGAGGAGGTGGGGGGAGGCTGTATGTGACTGCCACATTGAACTGGTAGCGTGAAATACATGCACAAAGCTACAAGCAGGCCAAAAATTATTGAGTCCTAAGCTCTTTTCACTTCAAACTGGAACTTGTGTCGCATCCAGGGAGAAGCCAGTTACCAGAGACTGCTGTAGCCAAGACGGAGCAGTAGCAGGTGCTTGTATTTTGTCTTTAATTGGATGCTTTACTCCACTGTCTTAAGTGCCACAAAAAGCTTGCAAGATAAAACAAGGCAGGAGAGCAGGGGTGAGTGCACTTCTCTGCTTCTTTATTGCTGTGGACAGGGAAGTTAAAAGCAGAAAAGTGGAGGGGAAATGTCTGCTGACAGCAGCTAAGGACATGTTGACCACACAGTCCAGCCTCTGTGGCATGGTACATCTGTTGAAATGGGCAGAAAGGGACCAGATTCAGCTCCAGGTGTGGACACCTTGGGGTGTCATGACCTAAAGGATTACCCAGCCTGCAGGTATACAACAGGGTTTGCAGGATGCTGTAATATGCAAGGGCACAGAAGCTCTATTTCCTAAATTTCTCTATCACAGGTTACAACGAATTCCAACTATCAAGTATACCTATGATTGACAAAGCAGGTTGATATCAAGTTATTCTGAATTATTACTAGGAATGAAAACTTATATCTATATTATCAGTAGTAGCAACAATCTGTAATATAGCAGCAAGTGTGTATATATGTATATATATATAAATACTACAGTTTGCTGCAAAATTATCACTACTGAAGTAGCAAATATACTTATGATGGATTACTTATATGCATATGTGTATATATATATGTGTGTATATATATATATATATATACATATACATATTATTTTTTTTCCAAGGTGCTACAGGTTCCAAGTGCTATCAAAATGATCCCAGAAGTGAGGTCAAACTGACCTCAGAAAAGGTTCAATGAGGACTGACCCCAGAAGTGGGCCCAGGAAGGGGCCCAATAAAATAATGAACAGCCTCACTTTGAAGATGATGCACATCATGGAGGTCAGAGTCAGCCAGGCATTCCCAGTGAAGGTTCAATTTGTGTAGGGAATCTTGTAGTAAAAATTAAAAAAATAAAACTGTGTAGCAGAGGAAGTTCTCAGAAAGAAAGACTCCATTCTGGATAGAAAATGAGCCATTTTTATGTCACCAAGACATAAGACAGCAAAGGACGCCATCTCTTATAGCAGCCAATGGACATTGCTAATTTCTGTTTTTCTCCTGAGGTAACCAATAGATGATGATTCCTATTCTCTCACACACAAAAAAATGTACTTTCACCAGACTGTTTCGTTTTCTTTCAGGTAGAACATCTAATAGCAGTTGATGATTCCTACTTTCTGAAGATGTTTTCCTTTTTCCAAACTATTTTCACCCATTCCAACAAGAAGTTTTTTGTTTTTTCCCTTATCAGTAGCACCTCCAGGAAGTCTCTGCTTCTCAGGCACCCAGCTACACTTCAAGGAAGCCTTTATGGGTCATGATTATGGCTGCTCCCACCAGGGGGTGTACCAACAAGGTGGGTTTCTGGCATCTTCCTACAGCCTGGTCAATGTGTCCACTCCCTGCACCCAGTGCACTACTCCTCTACAAGCCTGTCACAGCTTGCTTTCCTGGTCAAACTCCGTTAAGCCCAGAATTACTGGGGGCACACAGCAGCATGTTGCCCATGGATGAGGTTTGGGGTGAGGACACAGTTTTCTAAGTGATTCTGATTACTGAGGATGACTGGAGTCTGTAATTATGACCTATAAAGCACTGCTCCCTCACTTGAACATTACTATCATAAACTATTTTAACATTTAATCATTTTTTCTGAATTTGTAAAATTGGGTAAGTCTTCTACAGGGAACTGATACCACAGAAGACAAATGGGTCACAAGGACCAGTGCCAGTTCTGTAAACTACCTGCTACCATTTATCCATGCCAAGTGTTTATTCCTTCTTTTACAGCCTCCCCCCTCACCCATGAGCAACGTGCAGCTTTTCAGCTGTTTTTCTTAGAAACTAGAGCAAGCACTCTTGCGGCAAACGATGCTCTAGGGAGAAGCTATCTGTGAGAATAGGAGCTCCGAAGCAGCAGCTGGTCTAACAAAACCATTCCAAAAACATAATTTGCAGCAGAAGCTGCATTTATATGCAAAAATGCACATTCAGGGAAGTGAATGTGCACAGCTCCTCAACAGAGCATCTTCATGGGAGAGGGAAATTTCAGTTTCTGGAGAGCAGGAGTGGTGGCTTTGATTCCTTGACAGCCATAAACAGCTGCTGAGCAATGATGATTCCTGCCAACGAGGCACTCCAGGGCTGAATCCGCACCCGTTTACTTCCAGTTTGTGAACCAAATAGGGGAGATGTCAGAGCCTGAAATAAATGTGGGTATCTGGGGGGAATGGGAGGGAAGAGCCATCTTTCTTACCTGCCAAGGTCAAACATTTCTAACCTGAGTATCTCCCTCATCTCTAGGCATCATGCAGAAAGAGGGGGACTGCATGGCCCTGCCCCGTGGCCACCTCTCTGCCCCTGGCACGGCACGCAAACCCTGCATTGAATTCACTGGTAAATCTGTAAGAGAGACATCCTGTGCTGTTAGGGTACTCCATAGCTACTTCTCCATGCATCCAGTATATACATGTATGGAGCAGGAGTGGAAATGCTCTGGAAGGTTACCTCTATTTTTGTGTTGGTTTATTTATTTATTTAGATGAATATGTACTTATTTCCTTGCATCCTGCAACTTTTAACAGAATGACTCTGAGTTCAGAGTTTTTGTGCCACAATAAACCTCCAACCTGAGCTTGCAAAGCCATTTACTGCCTATGGTTAAACAATCTTCTTTGTAAAGAAACTAACTATAAAAATCTTCAAAACAGATTCATTACCTTTTCCTTAACAGCTGTTCTAAGACGTACTGTCATCAGTCATTTACTAATGGTTAGCAAACACTTCCCTGCTTTAATGCGTGACATATCTTGCTAAAAACATTACACCTGCTGGGTCATTTTGCTACTAAACTATAAACATTCAAAATGAGCTCTAATGCCAGATCTGTGGCCCTAGGATTTCAGCTGATAGCCCTTGCTCTGCTCTACCTCAGTTTGCAAAAACGCCGAATTCCTGTTGTACCAAGTGGAATTTTCAGGGGACACAAAGAAGGTCAACAAGATGAGAAACTCGTATTCTACATTCATTGAGCAAATAGTTGCAGTGAATTAAGATGTTAACCACTAACCTGCTGTGCTATTTACTTGGATATCAACATCATGCAGTGGAAAATCATCAGGTGATGGACATGTGCTCATGCCTCACTCATCAGTGGCTTAGGCTATTTCTCCAGGGTGGGCAGAGCATAGAGCATGTCCCTGTCTTCTGACGCTGGTGTATGGCAGAAGAGTCCAACAGAAGTGAAGTGAGGGTTGGGTATGTCCTCCTCTATCAGAGCTCATCTGCCTGAACTTCTCTGCCACAGCCTGAAACACAACATCTACATTATATATAGATATAGCACATGTAAAAAAAAAAATCCCACTGAAAGCTACCTCTTATCAGCCAGGATGGGAGGTAAAGGACCCATTTTGCCCTTGAAATCTTCTCTATAAAGAATGAGGAAACCTTCCAGATAGCTGCCTTCAAATCTAGTTCTGTCATGATTTGAAACTCCATGTTTCAATGTTTTTTATATATTAAAAATTGGCACCTTCCAAGAGAGATCTGTTGCCTTGTTTATCCATTTTTATTTATGTATAATATTGCAAAAAACTCACTGTGGTGTTTACTTCATGGCATTAAGCCTAGTTCTTAAGAAATAATAGAAAATATTTTTATAAGTATCCTA
Organism: Aythya marila; assembly: GCF_965140915.1. Classification (NCBI taxonomy): domain Eukaryota; kingdom Metazoa; phylum Chordata; class Aves; order Anseriformes; family Anatidae; genus Aythya; species Aythya marila. Next base: position 22,692,678 of record NC_139042.1, on the reverse strand, counting down.
AAGAGAGGCATTAATCCCTGCTTCAGAGCAGACTAATTAAGCTCAAGAGCAGGAGGTGCAAAAAAAACCTGATCATTATTTATTGTCAGGTTAAAAAACCACATCATTCTGACCTTGGCACTGAAATGTCACTCCAGTTAGTAGATTTAAATACCTGTATGTGTACCTTTGTGGAGTCACTTTAATACCAAAGTAAGAGAGCAGAAAGCTGGTCCAATATTAAACTTCTTAGTGTCGTGAAGTGAACCAAATAGCATAGAACCCCAGAAGCATCCACTAGGAGCTGTATTTGTCTGTTGCTACAATGCTTCAATGGCATGGCAGGGTGATGAGAGTGCTCTGTTTCAAGCAAAGCACCCAAAAGCAATTTATTTTCCTGTAAACATCAGAAATCCTTGCAGATTTGGTTTACTGAGAGAAAGAGAAGGCCAGTTACAAAGCCTCTTATGCACGCTTTCCTTCAATCCCAGTGCAGCACTCTTCATTTTCCAACTCTTCAGTGACACCATATGCTTTATAATGCTTCTACCTGAATAATTTACAAGTGAAAAGCACTCAAAGAATGTGTGAAAACATTTGCAAAGACCCTAGATGGTTTTCACTAGGCCATTGCAAGGTACATTTTTGTTGAAGCCTATTTCCATAGGAAAGCGCATCATCCAGCGAATAGCCACTTGAAATATAAATCAGGTAAGTGAAATATGAAGTGTATTTTTGCATTTTATTTGGATTTCAAAGGGCTTGAATTACTGTTTGCTTAAATCTTAAGAACATGTGGAAAATATCTAGCAAAAAATGTATGAAATAACTTCAGGTCAAGTAGTCAGCATTTACGACAACTACAGGTAAATGAAAGCGGCGTTACCGTAGCCAAATGATCAACATGGCACATTCCTACTGGGGCAGCTCACACCAACTGAGCTCTTCATTTTCACTTGGAAGAGCTTAAATACAAGTAGAAAATATGTGGAATAAAAAATACTCAGTTTCTAAGGAGTCATTTTTCATTTTGATTTTTGCAGAGCACGCCAATGGGCTGCCTAGGATGGTTTCTCCATAGTCTTCATACTCACCATGGCTGGTGAGTATTACATCCCTATTAAACACAGCACCATTATCTACTACATTATCAGCTATTATTTTGGAACTGAACTATTTTATTTTTTTTCCTGGTTTTAAGTAGGGTTTTCGTTGTCATTGTTGTTGTTTTTTAACATGGGGAGAACATTTTCTGAAAGAGAAAACAACATATAATTAAGTTTCTCTTATGTAAGTCTCCCCTCATTTAAACTCACACAGAAATGGAGACACTTAGGAAATCACTTAAGGATACAATTCTTTGGAAATTATCATTACAAGAGCTACATGGCTAAATAAAAGGCATTTGATGAGGTTCAGTTTTACCCACCTGCCTTTGAAAATCTAGATAATAATGTTAATTTGTGTTCCAAAATCTTAGGACTTACTGTGCTAAGTATTCATTCCCTAGAGACAAACAGGAAAAAAAAATCTTCTATTAGAACTGAAGTTCCTTGTGCATGTAATTTTGAGAAAAAATCTGAAAGCACGATCCAAATACTGTAAGAAGAAAATAGATATTTTGATTAAATGATTTAGAATGAAATATTTTTGATACAATATTATGATTTTGGGGAGCTAATTTGTATTGTGTAACAGCTGACTCTGTCAATAGCAGATTCATTTTTATCTAATGCCACCACTCATTGGGGGGGAAAAAAGGGAAAATAAAAAAGGAAAGGAAAGGAAAGGAAAGGAAAGGAAAGGAAAGGAAAGGAAAGGAAAGGAAAGGAAAGGAAAGGAAAGGAAAGGAAAGGAAAGGAAAGGAAAGGAAAGGAAAGGAAAGGAAAGGAAAGGAAAGGAAAGGAAAGGAAAGGAAAACTTTCTTTTTTTTTCTCCTTAAAAAAAAAAAAAAAAAAGAAGCAAAAATGAATCAAAGAAGCTATCCTGTTACCATAAAAGATAATAATGAGAAGAAAATGGTTGATGGCTGAGTCAATTTAATATAATCCTACCTGTTGCATTTTACTTGCATAGTCCACTCTAAAAAAAGCTTATGACAATTTCTCTCTATCCTTCCCGCAAAGGCTAGTATTAAAAAACAACAGAACAAAACCAGACAAAGCTTATAGAAATGCAGGTTTTAAAATAATCTTTTGTACGTTCTGACTTCAAAACAAATGATACTGATAATTTAATGTCCTGTGTCCTTTGCTCTGCATTTTTCTAGCCAAGTATGAAATTTTCATGATAAGCAATGATTATGTTAATGATGTAGTTTATATGATAGAAGAAAAATAAAGATTGGTCCCTATGAAATAAAGATGTGGTGCTACACCTATGTCTTCTCCTGATGAGCATATAAGAATGCAATTGAAAAAATACACTTATCCTGTGCAACACTTTCAGGCTCTCTCATTTTCATTAACTTACCATCATTCTTCTGTAAGACCAGTTTTTCAATGCAAGAAAATTTTTCAACGGCAAGACTAAACCCCCAGGTGACCTCAATTCTTGGAAAAATCAGCTTTGCCTATTGATCTCATCTGAGCAATCATAACCCTGCTAATGAGATACATCTTTTAATGGCTCTTGAATGGTAATAGAGTATTAACTCCTTCAAGAAGAAGACCATGTTAATAAACATGGGGCTACTAAACAGAAAAAAATGATTCTGTGAAAACTCCACTAACTCACCCTTTGTGGTTGCTGTATGCCGTAAGCCAGTGGTTATATGGACTTTTTTTTTTTTTTTTTTGTATTTGTTTATTCAGACCATGGGTCACATTTTTGGGTTGATTCCAGGCATCCTCTCAGCTGTGGGATCCACGAAAGCTCTTCGGGCCCAGGTGCACATCCCAGTCACATCCTGCTCCATGCTGTTACCTGTACCATTGCCTCCCAACAAGTCCTGGCCAACAGCAACACCTCACCCCACTGCAAGTTGTTAAAAAACAACTTACTACTCATTGTTAACCTTTGTTAACAGGTCTGGCATCACTCTGTTCATCTCCTGCACTAATAAACGCAGATTTAAAACAGTTTGCCGGGTTTCCTTCTTTACCACTGCTAACAGGAGTCTATTTTTTGGGATGTGAAAGTGGCACTGCAGAATGTGGGATAGACAACAGAAAGCTGGGATTGCATGCAGAGGTCGCACACACATCTGCATGAGCAGAAAATCTGTCTGATCAGGTAATTTGCTCTCTGGCTTCCAAATATAAGATCCATCCCTGGGAAAGCAAGGATTTATATATATTTTTTCTTTGCAAATTTATGATCTTGTTGCTTTCAAGTAATTATTATTCTATTTGTACCATACAAAATACAGACACACAGTCTTTTTTTTTTTTTTTCCTAAATGTGTATACCACAGTCATTACTCTGAGATAGGCATAAAAATATATATATATAATTTGCCTATAAAAATGATTAGATATTTCTTAATGGACTCTGAAAAACAAATCAACCCCCCCAAAACAACTCCATCCCTCCAGCCAGAATTCTACTGCCAAATGTAAGTGCTGGAGAACATCTTCAGGGGCCTAATTTTCAGAAGTGCTAAGAAGTCACAAATTCCATTAAGTCAGAGGTACGGAACAGCTTTGAAGACTGAGTGACTTGTAAATAAAAGCTTTAATGAAGATTTAGCAACCTAACTTTATGAAACAGACTTTGCAGTTTTCATTTGTATACCAAGGACAAATACTACCCCATTTCTGGGAAGAGAGAAGCTGGGACAGCAAGAAGCTGAAGGTGCCCTGAGAAGGAGTAGGTGGATGACCCATTGCCAGGACCTCATCACCTCCTGGACAAGGGGCCACCTGCACATGGTGTAGGGCTGCAGGAAGCAAGGGGTCAACCTGGGAGACGACCAGAAAAAGAGGCAGTAGAAGGGAAACTCAGGATCATCATCAAAGAAAAGGGAAACCGAAGATGCCACAACCCTGCCTCTCTGAGCAAGTTGCAGTCAAGGTGCTCTGTTTCCCTCTACTGGTAAAACTTCAGGATTATTATTTTTTTAAAATGTAAATTTGCTTTCTGCTGAAGGTTTTCTTCTGGAGTTGTCCCAGCATCATTGTGTGCCTGTGAACACTGCTCAGGTCTCTTATTTTCTTCCCAAGTCTCCCCCTTCTTCTTAGCTGAGCTCTGCCATACACCAGCCCTGTTTAATGCTGTTGACTTCAGCAGAGCTGGGCATGAATCGAAATTATTAAGAAATATTTCAAGATGATTTATGGGTGTTTGGAAAGACTTCATTGATTTCTCAGTGTGAAAGCAATGCCACAACACTGAAGCTATTCCAGGCAACCTAATGTGCCTTTTGAAGAATTGTTGCTGTTTGGTTGTGTTCAAAAGCCAGAACAGAGATTCTGTTGTAGGAAAGTCTCAAGATTACGAGCTGGTAAGAAGATGAGGTAATTGTACACGCTGCACTGAATGCACTATCTAGGTATTTTAATAGCTCAGTTAGACCACACAGCCCACAGCCAGCTCCACTAAGACTTCATGCATGATCCTTTACTTGCCACTGCCAAAGTAAACATCAGTGTTCACATCCATCAGTGGCCTTTAGAAGTATGCAAAATTCATTTGGGAAGGAGCTTTCTGAGCTTGCACAGACCGCCTTAAAGAGACAGAGGTCCCCCAGCTTACAAATTTCTACTATTCTGGGGTCTTTCAGATTTTTTCTTCCCTTCCACATGACATCCTGACATCTCAGTGAGTGCAATTTTGAACTGTGGTAGCAGTAGAAGGGGTGGTGTTTTAAACTCAGAACGCATTTGAGTTTTAACATGTGTAATAAAAAGAAATGGAGAATTTTAACTCCAGAAGAACCAAGTTATGGTTATACTTCTCAGCTATGAAGTGCTTTTCTTGGGGCATCCAGTCATTCATGCTCAGGTACCTCGGTTTTACATGACTGACAGATTAATTGAGCTATTGAACATGTCTTGGCACAAAATATGTTGTATCTGACTTTGGAAAGCTCTGAGCAGACTGATGGGTCCTTTGGGTGCAGCCAGAGATATTGTCATACAAACTGTTAGGTCTTCCAGTGAGGAGGCATTGAAATTCATTTACAGTTAAAGAAATCAACTAGATGACAAAAAAATGAATGCTTTTGGTCAAATTAATCTGCAGATGCCTGAATACCAAGTTGACAACCAACACAACTTTCTTGATCACTTGTGAGTTTTTCTCTGTTATAGCAGCAGAGATTTGTAGAGATACTTTAGTCCCTTTTGTATGCATACAGAAGTGTTAAAAATACATTTCATACTCTTTAGGTTCTGCTAATCAAACTGTTTTTGTTGTCACATCAATTTGTAGTTACTTTAGTTTTCCTTTTCCGACTTAATTGGAATCCACATTCTAGGAGTACAAATTACCAACCCAGATGAAACATCACTTTAGTCACAAAAGAAGAGTATTTAGCAAAGAGCAGCTCTAAAGATGTTCCGAGAGCACAGGCTGAGAGGTGCAGGCAGGTGGTGGGGAGGCAGGAAGCCTGCAGTCTCTTCTGTGGCTGCAGATGCTTGTGGAGGCATCCTTTATATTTGGAGTCACCTCCAGAGATTGTCCATTGCTGGGCAGACTGGAACACACTGCTCTTGTTGTCCTCATAAAGCACCAGGGTTACATTTCAGCTACTCTGACTTCAATACCTGATATTCCTAGAAGAAAACTGTTCCAGGGCCTCCTTGTTCTGATGGTTAGAGTTCATTTTCTGGACATGTTCATGGTTAGTTTTTATCTGTTTGGTGCTTGTTTATATTTACCATTTTTAAACTAAATAGTTCTGTACTGCCAAAGTTTAAAGTGGATGAGATTTGCCCTCAGCATCTCACTTTTTGGCTTCACATGTACTCTGTAACTGTAATCAAAAAAAAAAAATGCATTGTTCATTGAAACCCTAAAAGTGGGCTGTGTTGGAAAGCTTTTAACACTATGTATTAGTTCGGCAAATTCAGTAAATGTTAGAGGCGGAGCTGGATTCAATTCTATATCACTGGTGGAAAATAGCTGCTTAATTCAGCCTAATCTCTACTACTCAAGATAATGGGATTCCAGGGACATTACTCTCAGATTAGCTGGAAGACCATGACTGCCTGCAATAACTGTGGGCATAATTTTGCTTCCTTCTGCAGTGTTGCTAATGTACGAGAAAGCGTGAGCTCAGATAGATGAGCCAATCTCTGTTTGATTTGCAAGATAAGCCATTGAGAAGAAAAAAAAACAATCATTTCATAGTAAACTGTGCACAATTAACAGGCATCTGGGGAAAGCAGACATTTTTCTAGGGACATTTCTGAAAGCAGAGAAGGACCACAATAGCAAAACCACGTGAATTAGAAATAAATTCTCTGGGGAGCACAGTGTGAGAGAGAATGGATCTTTTTGTTAACCCTCAGTAAATGACGTGAAAGTGGGCAATTTTCAGATCTCACTGCCGTTTGAAAGCGAGAAAGCTGGGTGATGCTGGATCATACATCACATGACTTACAGTTTCTCAGTACTCTGTGATATATTTTGCTTGGCTGGAAGCCTCCATTTTTCGTACTTTTGCCCCACCATGATCTAACTAACATGAGTGCTTTAACCATGACAGTACGGCTGAGCTCTTCTTTCCTCATTCTGGTCCTTTTGGGGGTCACACAATGTGATCAGACCTTATGTAATGGAAGAGGGAAAGGAGGCACCAAGCCTTTTCCATTTCACATTATAGGGTCTCAAACTTTTTGTGAGCAAAGTGTCTAGAGCTAGAATCCCCGAGGAGAAGCTCAAAACAGCAGTGATACTTTGAATACATATGCAGCAGGTTAACACCTCTCCTCTTCCTGCATCTTTTATTTATTTATTGCTTCTGGGTTTTGTTGCACAGCATATTAATGTAGATTTCATTTAGATCAGCAAAAAGTTTAGCTTGCAGTTGAAATGTATCACAGCTCAGCAGGACTTGACGAGTGGATATGCTGAGGATTTTGTGGTCTTGTTCTCAGTTTTGCACAGATATTCCATGTACCTGGGAACATGTCCTGGTGTTTCTGTTTCTGGGACTGAAGAAAGGCAGGATTATCTATCCCCGTCTGTATAGTGCTTAGAGGTAATGGGGGAAAAGGCTTAAGAGAAGCTAATATTTCCCATCTGTCAGTAGTAGAGACATAAAATGAAGCCAAAGAAGGAACACTGTACCCAAGACCAGCTTCTTCCAGCTTGCTCCCTGCGAGGGGTAGGACAAAAGTATTATTCTCTTTTATGGTTTGGTATTTGACTTTTAGGAACGAACATTTAATGGAACTTCTATGGAAAGTATCTGAATTGGGATTCATCTGCTTACTGAAGACAACTGTCAGGGTCTTTCTCGACTTGGTAAAATTAGTACCATCAAGATAGTCCAGAGAGTGAGTCAAATGATCAAGTGAGGGTGCCTGCTAGGCTCCACTGGCTAAAAATAGGCATCCAGTTCTGTAGGAGATGTCCAGGGCACCCCAGTCGGTGTCTGGGCAAATTCTTAATGACTCAAATTAATTCTTCAAAATAAATCTTTAAGACTGATGATACCTGCCTTCATGTTCATGTATCTTACATAATAACAGTAAAATGTTAGAAGCCCATTTATGACACCTTCTTGTACTTAAGGGAGAGCTTTAAAGCATGTTAAGCAATTCATGTGTTTTGCAGTGACTCTTCAGCAATAATAAATTCTAATCATTATGGAAATTAAATAATCTCAGTATGGCAGGCTGGAGAAATGAGCTTACAGGAACATCGTGCAGTTCAACAAAAGCAAATGCTGAGACCTGTACCTGGAGAGGAGAAATCTCGTTTACCAGTAGATGCTGGAAGCCAGATGGCTGGAAGCGATGTTTGCAGAAAAGATGTTGGGGATCATGGTAGACACCGTCCCTGGGATTATTCAAGGAGAGGTTGGACGTGGTGCTTAGGGACATGGTTTAGTGGGTGACATTGGTGGTAGGGTGATGGGCTGGACCAAATGATCTTGGAGGTGTTTTCCAACCTGAATGGTTCTGTGACTCTGTGTTACACTGATGAGAGGCTAGAGCCTGAGCTGGAAAACGTCATGTGGAGCATGTGGAACACGGTGGGTAAGGCTGCAATTTGCAGGGTCCTGCAGTTTTTCCACCTAACATAACCCATAAAAGTGGCCTAAAAGAAAGCTGGAGAGGGACTCTATCAGGGAGTGTAGCCATGGAACAAGGAATAATGGCTTTGAACAAATGGAAGGGAGATTTAGAATAGATGTGATGTGAGGAAGAAATTATTCACTCAGAGCACAAAGCGCACATGGGAATTAGGGCTGAAGATTCACCTTGCTTCTGTTCGTTTCTGTAAATTAATTTTAATTACCTAAAAAATGGTGTTAAAAATATACCCAGGGCACAGGATGGGAGGTGCAGGGCAGTCCCTGTGGTCGAGGGGCAGCCTTTCTCTCTGGCAAGCCAAATGGCCCAGAAAAGGGACCCTCAGCCCCCCAACCCTCCTCCTTCTTCCACATGAGGGCATCTTCCAAGCTGCTCCCAACACAGCCACCTTTAGCCACGTGTGGGCCACTCCATCACAGAAGCTGGCTGAGGTCACAGTGGCCACATGGACACGGAGAAGGCCGAGGTACTCAGCAACTTCTCTACCTCCATCTGCGCTGGTAGATGGGCTTCCCAAATCTTTCATTTCCCTGAACCTGTAAATGGAGGCTGGGGGATCAAAGTCCCACCCACTGTAAGTGAAGAACACATTCGAGACCACCTGATGAATCTAAACAGGTACAAGTATATGGCACCTGATGACATGAATCCCAGGGTCCTGAGGGAACTGCCTGATGGAGTTGCCAAGCCTCTCTCCATCATAGTTGAAAAGTCCTGGCATTCGGGCGATGTCCCTGATGAGTAGAAAAATGGAAACGTCATGCCCTTACTCTTCATCAATTAAAACAAAGAATTGAACAAAGAGCACTACTCTTCAACAGTTAAAACAATTAGGAGACATTTCTGCTCAGAAAGAGCAGTCAGGCACTGGGACAGGTTGCTCAGGGAAGTGGTGGAGTCACTGTCCCTGGGGGTGTTCAACGAAAGGCTGGACCTGGTGCTTGCGGACATGGCTTAGTGGGTGACATTGGTAAGGGGATGGTTGGACCAGATGATCCTGAAAGTCTTTTCCTACCTTAATTTTCCTATGACTCTATGAGTTCAGTCTCTCATGTGTGCTGCGCATCCTCTGCCAACCCCACACACCCTCTGAACCCTGCATGTAGCCCACTGAGCTGAACACAGGATCTCCACTAGCACTGACAACAAGAGCAGTGCAGCATCACTCCCCTTGAAGTCATTGGCAGCTGTAGGCCTGTCGGACTCTAAATTCTTTATACTATTGCTGAGAGCAAAGAAGAACTGATAGAGTCAATGCTCATTGCTGAAAAGAGAAGCATCCAGGAAAGAACCATTGGAAACAGGTGAGCTGAGCTACCTCAGAGCCCACCCCCAGCCCCAGGGGTGTAGGATCAGCAGTGATAGTGCCACGTCTGGCAGGCACTTTGTCAAGCTAAAAAAGCTGCAACCTGCAGTCTAAAACCTCAGCATGAAACTTGTCTCTTTTCACCAAACCAGGACATCGTTGATGCACCTGAATCTTGGGATCCACTATAACCCTTAGATACTTTCCAGAAGAACTGCTATTGAACCAGCTTTCCCCTCTATTTTCCTCTATTTTCCCAAAGGGGTATTTCTGGCCTCAGCTCCATACCTCAGCATGGGTACCCAGGAAATTCTACTGATTTCTTTTAGACCATCTCCAGAGCTGGTTCAGGCTGCAGATCTGCCTCTGCTCATGGCCTTTTGTCACAGGTGGGTCCAGCGGGCCTCCCCGAGCTGCTCTGGGGTGGCCAACAACACCTCAGGGCGGGCGGCTGAAGTACTCCACTCAATACAGACACTCGTTTGATGGGTTAATCTTTGACATTCAGCATCTGGTGCACGATCTAATTAGTTTTGCACCTTGTAGTCATAATTTCATTTACCGCGTGTGTCCCTCCTTTGCCAATGAAAACATCGTGCGAGACAGCCGAAAGCTTACTAACTTCCAGATGCACAACTTCTATTTCTCTCCCCCTACTCACGAGGCCTATCACCCAGAAGAGATGTGGGTTAATTTGACAGATTGTCCTTGACAAATGGATTTTATCTGTTACTCATTTTCACACTCAAAAAGTGTTTATTCATTCCAGATTTTTTTCCCCCAAAACTGAAGTTTAAAAAAGAAAAAATCCTATAATTCATTGGTGTTTTTTTTTTCTTTCTCTTCGCAAGAATCCATTATAAATCAGGACCTACCCTACTGAATAAATAGCAATATTTTGTTATAAAGCCTGTGTAAGGTTAGCTGCCATTTTCCTAGGGAACTTGTTGTGCAATCCTAATTACAGAGACTGAAAAAAATAATTAAAATAAATTACTCAGGGAAAAAAAAAAATTAAAAAAATTATCTGGAGTAGATTCAAGAAGCTGTAATAAAAGTCGGTTTGATGTTGGACTTGTTGGGAGTAAAAAGAAATGGTATAAGCTCAGCTGGCTGCTCTCTTGCAGAGGCTCTGAAAGTCCTGGTGCCTTTTTAACGGGATTAGTGTGAGTAAAGACACTGGAGGAGCAAAATCCAACTGGAGATTCTCTGCCAAATATTTTGCATCATCTCATCCTCCAGTTAAAAACTCAAGTCATTTTATTCACACAGACTATGTGACGTACTGAAAGCAGGGCAGCTGCTAGAATTACTTTGCGTATATAATGAAGTTGGATCTACAAAAAGCACAGTTGCTGTTCGTGGTATTTTTGAGACAGATCAGTTCCGAGTCTGTGTGAAGGATGAGAGGGCATTTTTTTCTCCCTAACTTGAATGGATATTCTCTCTTTTACCCTTTCTAGTGATGTGGGGAGAGTGGCTCAGATTTTATCACCAGGCATGAATGAGAGGCCCATGGGAGAAATGGTCCATTTCTTTTGATGGCTCTACAGACCTTTGCATGGTGGTTTCTCATATGGGCATTAAAGGACTCCTGCTGGGGGACTGTGGGGCTTTCCAACACCCTGTTTGCTTAGAGCAGCCTTATTGCCATCGTTCACCAGTGGAAGGGTGCTTTCACCCAGCAAAGTAATTCAGTTGTGTGAATTTGTTCCTGAGCTCACACACATGCCATTGGACATGGGGGAGCAGTGGTTTGGGACTGGCATAAATACCCTCTTGTGGTTATGGTTGACGTAGCAGGAGGGAGAGGGACTTGGAGGGGAAGAGGAATGGGTAGTAGAGGGAGGGATGGCTCACACACTGCATCACTGGAGCTGCAGGCAGGACAACATTGGTGTGTTCAACAGCCTTTTGGGGCCACCAGCAGACCAGAAGTGGATGCTTTCATATTGGCCCTTACCTGATGAGTTTACAGCAAAAATAAAGCTATATAAACACAAAACATGCTGCAAAATCCACCTTGGTAGGGTTTATGAGAGAGACATTTCTGTGTTAATTTTTCATAAGGGAGGGCTAAGGAAATCATGTTCTTCGACTCTGGTAGTCCTCGTGTGGGTGAGTCTGCACCAGTTTGTGTCAAGAAACCCATCCGAGACAGTTTTCACTACATGGGGACACATTAGCAACTTTTTTTTCAGATGTATATAAGAGAAGATAATACACATTCAGGAAGATTTTGTTTGTACTGAATATCAAAAAACATGCTTTTACATGTTTATCACTATAAACTCAGCTTTGGAAAAAAAAAAATCATCAAATAAAAACGTTAGGAGATGGAGAAAATGTCACATTTTTTCAGACCACAGGAGTTTGTCACCATGGAGACCCTCCTGTTTTCTGTGAGAATGACTGAAATCTTATGGATGGAGCATATGTGATAGAAGCAAAACAATATCACCACGAATTCACATTAAACATTTTAGAAAGACATTTCTGAGCACCAACCAATGTTGCCAGACTATTCATGAAGCAAAAATATGCTTCCACTTTTTTCCTTGGGAGCTTTTTCTTTCAAATGTAAAGCAACTAAAGATTTTATTTCCAAAGCTGGCTGATTTTCAAGGAACTTGTGGTACATGAGGCTGAAGGCTGAAGGACTTCACTATTGTACTGTGGTTATATACAATGAAGTTCTCTTCCTAAAGAGCAGCAGTACTTCATTTGGGCCCCATTCTGCATTCTTCAGAGGAGCAGAGCAGCTCTAAGTGATGTAATTTGGTTTTAGAAGGTCTAGTAATGAATCACAACTCCTATGGCCATATGGTACGAAGTATAGAAGCAGTGCCCACTCACCCTTGCAAATGTGCCCACTTCACACTGAATGGGTTTCGTAGGCAGCCACTTGTGCACCAGAAAAGGCACCTTCCACAACACGTAAAATGGGATGAAGCATAAAGTCAGAATAAATATCCTGATGTGCTTAAGCTAATCTAGCAGAAGGGAAATTGAGTATTTACTCTTAATCAGGATCAGATTTGTCCTGCTGGGCCATGTGGTATTAATCCATGTGGAGCCACATTTAGTGAGGATAGCAGTAAGAGCTGCTGTCCCAGGCTGAGGAGAAGACAACTGCATTCCTGCCTATGGTGCCCGCACAGCCCAAGGAGCTTGTCCGTGGTCCAGGGAGCTAGGCAGCCTCATGGAGAACAAGAAGCACAAGGCACGTTTTGAGTTGGACAGGCTGTTCTGCAGTGCCTTTGCACCAGGAATATCCAGAATGCAGCCCAGGTGCTGAGACAAACCACTGCTTGTGGTTTTCCTTTCTTCCTCAGTTATATGGGTAATAAATAATGCAAAGTAAAGGTACATGGTGTTTTCTCCATCAGTGAACAAAGTAAATAGTTGGAAAAACTAAATGGCTTCAACTTCACAGTATTGCAAATACTCTACTGAGAACAATTCAGGAAACTTGAGTTGAAAACGTAGCAAAACTGGTACTTAGCATATGTGGATGTTGGATATATATAAACTCAAAAATTACTGCAGTGAAGAGTTGTGCTAAACCAAAGCAATGTTTTTTGTCATTTCCAGAGGTGGTTTCTATGACAGTTGGCAATCAGGTTGTAATCGGCATGGTGAACCACTCCACTTTCACGGGTCCAATATTTTTTGTGTTCTACCCACTGGACTGAAATATTTGAATACAAAATTTGTCAACACAGTACTTCTATCTGACACGGAGTGAAAATGTTTAAGAGATAATATCATCTGTTTCTTTCATTGGAGCTGAACCTTCTTACAATGCGTGTAAGTTTATTTGCATTGATGATAACATCTGGGCTGTTGCAGCTGGTGCTCTGGATTTTCAGGCAGTGAAAATATGCTTTCTATAGCAATGTCTTCTTCATGAGTATTTTGAAAAGATTTGTAGGATTTGGTCCTCTCTCGTTCTGAGGTCTTCACAGTGTCTCTGCAGGTTGCTCTGATAAAGCAGTGATTATCCCATGTGAAGATAACTCTGTTAATAAATGAATGACCACAGAATTTTCTTAAACTTCTCAGGGCTTAGAGGCATGAATCTCAACTGCCTAACCCAAAGCAGCACAAAGAATTACCCCCTGTCCATGAAGAACTTGGGCGAGGGATGCCATTTTCACATGGTTGGTTAGATCTTAGATTGTCCTGTTCTACATGTATATCACCGATACCTTGGCATTGCCTTTCCTGTTCCACACTAACATTTCTGTTTCTGCTGAATTACTCACACAGCACAGCATTACCCATCAGACTTTAGAGTGATGCTTTCCGTGCCTAGTAAATCCAGCTAAGGAGGCAGTGACCAGATACTGAGTGTTTTGGGGAAGCTGAGAGCATTGCACCTTGACTTCTGGGCAACCTGAATACGCCCAGCCTGATCCATAAGAAACTCATCTTTTTGCTAGTTCCTTACAAATGTGTCACTCTGACCAAACAGATTGTCAGGTTTGGGAACTAAAAAGGACTTCATGTTTTGCTGTGGCCAGGTTTTAAATGACTTAACCTATTTGTTCTTGCTACTTTTCCTGAAAATCTATTACAGAGCCTCTCTCTCTAAGAGCTAGAAACTGTCTTCTCATTTCCAGCCAAGACTCATCTGCAGCCAATTTCCCATTTAGAATAGCTCTTTTCTCTCCCTGACATTTATACTCTGCATTTGTTCCACTTCAGATGTTCCCTGAAGATGATCTATGGGAATAGTACACTGTATTCCAGATAATGTCTCAGCATGTGTTTGTAAAGGGGTGTTAGTTTCAGGGGCAATACCTACGCAATCTCTAATCTTTACCCTGCACTGATTCAAGCAGCCCCCTTTGCTCAAAGAGTCTTTTGACACGATTTTCTTATTTTGCTGTTCGCTTTCTAATTCAACTTGAAGTTTGGCAATGCTTTCTTCTTTCCAGTACTACTTAACCAACAAGAAATGACCCTCTCTGTTAATCATGTCATCATTGCACTCTAAGTAGCCTCTGTCCTTGTTCCCCATTATTATTTTAAATGATAATTGTACATCCCATTGATCATTGTGATCTTTCCCCTTTGCTTAGAGCACAGACTTAGCAGAGTTAATGGGTATAGTTTGTATATCCTTACAGTACAGATATTGTCAGCCAGAATTGTAAGAGGTGATGATTTCAGCTGTCCTGTTGTGGTTTGGAGCAGAAACCTGCACTTTGTGGCATCAAAAACTAATTGGCTGCAATACACCATTCCTTTCTAAGCCCTAGTATAATCGCCTGTGTGAATATTTAAATTCTTTCTCAGAAACCTGAATGGTTTGGGCTCTATCACTTTGCCTGGCATCTTGCAGAAGGTGCTGTGACTATAGAGGGGTAAATATGTAAGGCAGTTTTGTTAATGCTGCCGCTCCATAAGGCCAAAGGCACTGTGATGGCACCTGTTGACTCATTTGCATGGTTCCCACCACAACGTGCCAAGTGAGGGGCTGTCCATGAGACCCAGCCGGCCTTGGGGTGGGAAAACGCAGGCACAGACACATCAGGGATTGTCTCCTGCTTTCCAGATCGTGCCCCCAGAGGCTCCAAGGAAGCACCTGGCACAACTCGGAGCCCAGCTGACAGACTAAAAATGTTGTTTTCTTTTAATTGCTAGACTTGTAAATGGGCCTGGGGAAGGAGAAGTAAAAGTTCTCCAGTCTGCAGGTTGCTTTAGGCTGGAGAAATGCTGGGGAGGCCTGGGCCCTGCAGAACCTGAGCCAGTATGGGGGTCTGGGCTGAGGGAAGGTGCAAGGCCCCAGGCTTCTGTCCTTCAGCTCATCAGGGGCTGTTCCCCCTCAAGGCAGCTGTGACTAGGAAAGAAGTGGCTTTGGGAAGGCCTGCATGGTTCCCTTCCCCATCCAGATGATGTCCCCGTGGCAGCGTCTCATCCCAATGATGACCAAACTGCCCCAAGGGTGGCATCACCTGCGGCTGGGGCCCATGGGGGGCAGCCTCATGGAGAACCCATGGAGGTGGCACACCACGGGCACGACTGCCAGCTCCCTAAAGGCTCAGCTCCTAGGACAAGCTGCGGGCTTGCTTTCCATCACCACGGCTCTTGGTTCCTTAGGTAGGCGTCAGTGACAGCTGTGTCTGCGTGAGTCATCTCTGTGGGCACTGACGCGGCTCCGTGGGCTTGGTGGCACTTGCTAGCTCACTGCACGGGCTGCTGGCAGTCCCGGCGAAGGGACCTCTAAGCTGGGGTGTCTGGAGGACAAAGCAGGGTGTCTGCAGAGCCTGCTGCCATCCTGAGAAGAGAACAGAGAGGCCATCCCACGAGCAGATCCACAAGAGCTCTGTGAGGTGTGTGGTGTGCGTGTCTGCTCTCAGATGATGGATGTAGCCGTGGGTAATGTGGCTCGGCCATTACCAGAGTTACCATGTCATGGCATGAAATATTGACAGACTTCACAACACCGACTGCTCAATGTATCCGCCGATAACCAAGCCAAATACTTGGACGAAGATGTCAAAAAAAAAAAGACACAAGGTGCCATTAGGAGGAAATAGCGAACCAGTTCATCAATGTAGGGAGAGTCTCCCAGTGACATTTTCATAACATGCACAGCCTTCTAAAAATGCAGAAGAATTAAACCATCATTTGAAGCAGCCCTCCTGAGGCTTTATTTGAATATAATATATTTCAATTACTGTGTATTCAAAATTCCCATGCTAATATACAATCTGCAGAGACTTACAATGTGTGTTGGTTGAAATCTGAGCTAAATTAATATAATCTTTTTCTTTTTCTTTTTTTTGAGACATAATTTACTTGGCTGCAAGTGTCTCAGTGAATGATGAGCAGAAAAGAGGCAAAATAACTGAAGAATGATTTTAGAAGCAACACTTGCAGGCCAATTGCTCAGAGGCAGTGCCAGAAAATAAGGCAAGACTTCTTTTATTAAACATGATTGCTGTGACCTTCGCTGGTTAACCTACAGAAGGAAAAATGAGCTATGCACTGTGTATGATTTGTTGTTATTACAGCTGGGCTGTTTTTCACTGAACCCATAAAAGCTGGAATGTTTATTTTGATTTATTTTTTTTTTCTCTCAAAAGAGCGAAAGCAAATGAAATGTCTTCTAGGACCCTTTTCTCTTTGAGAACTGTGTCTGCGAGCCCCTGCTCTCACCTCGTTTCTCTCCGTGAGCATCACAGCCATGCCTGTCCCTCCCTCCCTCCTTCCAGGGGCACCAGGTGTTATCGTCCTCTAAGTGCAGGGGTTGCAGCCGTACCTGACCCTTGGACGAGGCTAGTAGGGTAAGCTTTCTCTTCTCTATCCTCTCCCAAGGCAACCACCAATAATGCTCCCTGGAGAACACATAAATGAGAAGGAGGACAGCAATTTGATGTATTTATGCACAGCAGAGTCAAGAGGGCTGCACTGTGCTTGGGACACACACCAGCACAGTTCTGGGCATACCACAGGGACACAGATTAGCAGTAAAACCAGAGGGACAAGGACAGTACATTCACATGTGTGCTGGTGTATTCTTGTCAGTCCCTGAGGTGCTTTGCAGTGGTGCAGTAATGTATGCAGCATAATCAAGAGTGTAAGAAAATCCCCTTAGCAGCCAGACCTGGTGAGCTAATTGTGGCTTAGGTCATTTTCTATATGCTTTCCAAGATGTCTGCCTATACTTAATTAAGATGCCTAATATGTTTCGTTTAGCCCAAAAGGGTGATGGAAGAGACAGGTTATTAGTCTGGTGTCTGGGGTATTGGCAATGTTGATTTTTATGTGGATTGAAATTCAGCAGGCTTTCCGTTTCTGAGGAATAAAGTCACCGATAAGACTTAATCACACGATTACTTTAAGGAACAGACAAATCACTAAAAAAAAAATAATCTAAAATCATAAGATCTCACTGATTCATCTTTCTGTGTCATTTCTTGGCCTCAGTTCTCGCTTCAGGAAAAGTATGCTTTTAACTTATGTTGAAAACAAGGTTATTCAAAGAATATTAATTGGAGGGAACTTCTAGAAATCATTTATTCCAACCCATTTGCTAAAGTGGGGTCAGACAGTGCTGGACTATGCCCATGCCCAGGACCTTGTCCAGTTGGATTCCAAGTATCTTGAAGGATGGACTTCGCAACCTCTCTAGGCAGCCCATTTCAGTATTCTATCCCTCTTAGAGAAAAAAATATATATACACTTCTTATGTTAAAGGGAATTTCCTGTGATTCAGTTTTTTCCCATTGCCCTTCCATTGGGCACCACAGAGAAGAGTCTGAATCCCTTAGTACTTGTGGGTGGTTCCCATCAGGTCCCATGGACTTCCACATGTCCAATTTGTTTAAATGTTCAGTGAACTGGTCCTCCTCCAGTGAGAGTAAGTTTTCCTTGCTTCACACTTTCACATGAATCTCGGGAACCTGGGATTTCTGATTTCTGGTCCTATTGGAAAGACCAGAACAAAGAAGGTACTGAGCACCTTAGGCTTCTCCAGGTGGCCTTTGGCTTTCCTAACCCCATCCCTGCACACTCCAACAGTGTCTCTGTATTTCTCATGGGTGACCTGCCCCTGCTTCCACCTCTTGTGTGTTTCTTTTTTAAGTCTGACCTTCTTCAGGAGCTTTTTGTTCATCTGTTCAGGCCTTCTGCTGCCTTTGCTTGACATCTTGCATGCGGTGATAGACTATTCTTGAGCTTGCAGGAGGTGAGCATTGAAAATTAAGCAGCCCTCTTCTTTTCAGGGCTGTATCCCATGGGATTCTTCCAAGCAGCAATCCAAACAGGTTGAAGTCTGCTCTCCTGAAGTCCAGGGCTGTGGTTCTGCTCTTTGCCCTGCTCCCTTCTCTCGGGATCCATCATCTCATTGTCACCACAGCCAAGGCTGCCCCTGACCTTCACATACCTGCCCTTGTCTACCTTGTTTGTGATTCTGAGGTCCAGCAGTGAGTCTGCCCTCACCATCTCCTCAGTCGCTGTACTCCAGAGACCTCCTGCATTGCTGAAACCCTGCTGTGTTGCCCATCCAGCAGACATGGGCAATTTCCCAGATCTTTCATCTTTAATGTTGAAGTTGTCCAGAAAGGAAGGGGGTTGCAAAATTTGAATAAAATTGGCTTAGTTAATGTTTAAGAATGGAGAAAAGATTTATTCAGACCTTTCCCTGAGGTGTCTTACAGCAAGAGCTGGATTCAGCGCTGCTCAGTTGTGTGCCCACCCGCAGACCCTCAGCCTTACCTGGACGGATTTGTTCTTGCAGCACCTTTCACATTAAGGAAACACACACTGTATGGGTGACAGATGCAGGGCACCATCTCCCTCAAGGCTTTTGCTTCCCCTGCTTACTGGAACAGCCGCTCATTTGCTCCAGGCCTTGGTTCAAATTTGGAGCACACCGATGAGCAGCGAGGTAACTCCAGCCTAACCTTGCCTCTTTTCCTGCCCCTGCTTTCTGAGGTCTCCTGTCTTCTTCTGCCACAGTCCAGGGCCTTGCACAGAGCCCATGTGAGTGGCAGCTCTCACCCAGCGATGCAAAGTTGTGGCCAGCCATGGGCCAGCCAAGCCACCAGGCCACCACTCATCACCTCTCCTCACCACTGGTCCCAGAGGAGCTGCTGAGCACCTCACAGATATGTTTTCCCCATCCTTCCCCGTGCACCACAAGCCATGTGGCACCCAAAAACCTGTGTCTGATGGTTACTGGCCAAGTGCCACGAAGATTTTGGCTCTCCCCATCCACTCCATGCTTGGCCACAGTCAGGGAAATTGCATAATTTCCTTCTCCAATGCAGTGTGGTAGGCCAAGGAAAATTTTGGCAGGTCCCGTCCAGCCCTTGGGCTGTGTGTTGCATATACAGTAAAATATATATGAGATCTGTAGGGTGTCTACAGGATGTCAGCAGAAAAATGAATTTTATACCACTGATCCTCACGGTCAGCTTCAGTGTACATTTGAAATATAGAGCGGGTGTGAAATGTAAGTGCTGGCTGAGGAAGAAAACTTTTATGTGAGGAGATGATTGAGTTTCAAGTGGTTTTGAGGAGGGAAAAGCCTGTGGCTGTGTGTGAACGGCCACATGCCTTCAGAGGACAAGAGGCAAAGAGCCAGGAGAAGAGAGCAGCGCCTGCGGTGTTTCACCACGAGGACCACCTACGTGTGCCTGCTGCCAAGTGCTGCTTGGCAAACAGAATGGGTGCAGCGTGTAAATAAAAGAGTTACATAAAACACCCAGGGTCCACATACGGGAAAAAAAAAAAATGATTATGAGGGTCCTGGCAATGCTGGAAGTTAGCTGCCTTGCAGACAGCAGGGCTGTGGAGTTTGCTGTCTCTGGTAGGTCTCCCTCCCAGCCACCCTTTCTGTTTGTTTGTTTGTTTGTTTTCTTTCTTTCTTGTTTTTTTTTTTTCTTCTTCTTTTTTCTTCTTCTTTTTTCTCTTTCTTTCTCTTTCTCTTTCTCTTTCTCTTTCTCTTTCTCTTTCTCTTTCTCTTTTTCCAGCCTCATTTAAGCCACCCCGTCCCCAAGAACACAACAAAGAGCGCTGCTGGACTACTTCAAGTGGAGACACTTTGTGTTTCACTGCCACTTGCTCTGCTACAGGGACATTTCTGGTGCCCTTCTGACCACAGGCTCATGGGTGAGGTCTGAAGCATCCTGCAGCTGGGCAACCATGTGCCTCGGTGGGAATAAAAATCGCAGCTGTGATGCCATTAGCAATAGGGCTGCTGCCATCTGTTGGTTGGAATCACATGGGGAACAGGAGGAGTCCTCGAAGGGACAGTGCCAAGATGCAGATCTGCTGCAACAAGGGTATTTTGCTTGCAATGACAAGTCTGATAGGATCATGTTTTGGAAATGGGGAGGGGGCACCAGGTGATTAGCCTGCATTGTTGTATTACGTCCTGGCTGCCCTGCGTATCAGCTCAAGACCTTTGCTGAAGTGCTGGCTAAAGTTTTGTATTTTCAGAAAGTGTGAAATTAATTTAAACTTCACGGTTAAAGTTTGCAAAATTTTGAATAACTATTGGATAATAAGTGCCAATATACCTCAGAGACTGCATTACTATGCAGTAAAGGAAATACCCACAGAAAACATGCAAATGACATGTGGCATAGTACACAGACCTTAAAAAACCTGTGACAGAGAACATCTGTGGTTATTTCTAACCACAGACTTCTTCACTTTGTCGCCATTGCATCTTTAAAGATGATGTATTACCTTAACACATTTTAGCACACACCTCTGAATCCACATTTCCCCATATTTAAATATATGCTTTCCTTCCACAGTGATGGTCGCTTGTGTTGTGCGGACCTGACCTGGGCTCTGCTGAATGATGCCTTTGGGGGCTTTCTTGGCCCCCAAGACCCTGACCAGGCACTCACCTGGGGTCTTGGCTCTTGCCAGACCACCTACGGGGTACAAAAATGCAGGCAAAGGTCTACAAATATTTCCCTTTTTAGCAGTGCCAGCTCCAGCAGTTGGTCCTGCTGATTGCTCGTGGCCACCCCATGGCTGTGCCCTTACTAACTACTGTTCCTGGGATGGCACCGGAGGCCAAACAAGCAAACTCACGTGGACTGGAAATAACCACTCCCCTTTCTTTAATAATAATAATAATAATAATAATAATAATAATAATAATAATAATAATAATAATAATAATAACCACTATTTTAAAGCTGCATAAATTTCCTGGACCCGTTTGTATGTCCTCCCACAAACAGCCCAGCTGATGAAGGAGAGCACCTGGGGGAGCTGCTGAATGCTGCTGCAGTGAGAGATGCCTGCCCGTGTCAGCAGGGCTGTCAGTGTAGCCCAAACTTGTAAAAGTTTTGGACCAACCTATCAAAAAATAGGTTTCATAGGCCTGTCCGAAGGCTGTAACTAACCAGGTTTTAGCATCTCTGCCCTCCAAACCCAGACCAGCTCAAAAATCACATTCACTACCTGTAGCTTTGCCCTGTTTTCTGGCTGACAGTCCCAGCCCTAGAAGATGATAAATGCTGTCCCTTCAGCTTTCTCCACAGGTCATTTGAGCAAATCTACATGCACCAAACATTTCCAGAGAGAAGGGCTTCCACGGTAAGTCAAAAGGAACCTTCCACCTTCTGTGTCCCAAATGATATAGGTATTAGGTGTTAAACATTGGACATACCCAGCATTAAATACCTCAGCTATACAGGAATGCACTTTTATGTCCATTGGGTTCTCTCCATGCTCACTTTTCTTTGCTCTGTGCTCAGACAGGCTCCACTTTTGGAGATCAGCTACATGCAACATGCTTGGTTGCTTACCCCCCACAAAATTTCATACAAGGTTCAGAAATAGCTAGTGAGCATATTGAAAAGGCATGAGACGTACCTTGGGATGTTTCTGGGCCCTGTCGCTGGAAATGCACATGGGCTGACATACTGAACATTTCTAGTAAAAAAACATGTCTCCTGTAGGGTTGCCAAAGTTTGGGTTTGATCTAGAGATTGGGACGTTGTGGTTTCCAGGTTTCTTTCCATGTGGCTTGAATGGAAAATGAATTCCCCAAAGCTCTCCTCATGGCTCCCATTGACTCGGGCCGAAGGATTCTTAGTCATAAGGGACCCGACAGTCATTGCCCCAGACAGTACTCCAGTCCCACTGCAGCTGAAGGTCAAGATCCTTCTGCCATGCAACCGCATTTGTTGGTTATTGCACTGGTGTTTCCCACTCGATTTCCAGTGGCTGCAGCACACGTTGAAATTTTAGGAAATGCTTTTCAATTTTTTTTTGCGGGATCTTTGCAGAATGGGTGGAAACCAGACGGAGAAGAGCCAATTTCCCCTAGCAATCTCTAACTCCAAATGAACTCTTGTTCGAATTGTAGGAAATGCTGAAGAAAGACTCACATGCTGGAAGCCTGCCTGTGGCTTTCAGCAGAGATTTAAAGGAAAATTAGCTGGTTAGGTTAAACACTGGCTTACTCATTCTTGTAAATCACCGCTTTTCATACCTAATTCTTATTTTACTTTTTGTGCAAGAATTATAGGTTGAGGATGTGTTATAATAAGCCAAATAGATGAGCACCTACATGGTGTTTTGCAAAATTGTCAGTGAATGTAGGTTAGAGACATGCACAATGGACATGTTGACAGTGATAAGTAAAAGAGGGGATATTGGACCCTCATCATCCTTCACCAACCCATTGCTTAACTTCTGGCCCATACCTTCTCTCAATTTTGCATGTGGTCCAGGTAGCTCTCTCCAAGAAAAAGCCCAATTAGGGCTCTGGGGACAGCTCAGAGGGAACAAACTGGATCACATCAGGTCCCACTCCCTCTAGACACTATTTAAACATGATTCCAGCAGGTTTTAATTTCATTGACCCCTTTCTAAGCCATTGTGCCTTAGCCCTTTCTTTCCCTTTGTTTGGACCAGAATCAGCTTCTGCACAGAAGCATATGGGAAACATTTTCCGTCTGAGTCATTCTTAAACATCAGTGAGAAATGTGGTTTTCTTTATATATATATTTTTTTAATTTTATTTTTTAATTTTTTCCCTGACATGTTTCTCTCTAAGAACACAAGAAATGTCCTGGATGTTCAGACCAACATTTCTTCTAGCCAAGGACCCCGTCCCTGACCATGACAGTAAGAAATGCTTCTAAGGGAGCACACATGAGGCCAGAGATTTTCTGCAGCCCTTCTCCCGTTCTCCCCCAGCAGCTGCAATTGGTGTATGAGGGCTGGTAGATGGTGCATTCCTCTGTATTTCATTTACCATAGGTTATGGACCTGTTGTCCATAAGTGTGTTTAGTCCCCTTTTGTCCTATCCCCTTTCCCTTCATATTTAAATAGATTAGTGAACCTCTGAAATTTGAAGAAGCTTTTTTATCTATCCTAACCCAATCTACTACTAGTTTTATCATGCTCCCTCCAAGTTCTAGTACGCAGGATATGACAAATAACAGTTCTGCATTCACCTCATCTACTGCCTTTATGATTTTGCAAGTGTCAGTCATACCTCCTGCCTCTGCCCTGCTGCCTTCTCTCCAAAGCTTTTTTAGCCTCTTCTTACTTTAAAATGTTTCATCATTTTAGTTCTTCCTCTCCACCTTTTCTCCACCTACATCCCATCCAGGAGAGAACATGGCATGGCATCATTGGGAATGTTTTCCATGTAGGTTTTGCAGTGCAGTTCCCTAAAGCTGGACACAGTAGCCCTGTACAAAGTGTGCTCCAGCCTCTAGGTCCCACAGTTCACCTCATTAGAGAAGATCTTGGCTGTTCTCACCACGCTTCTCCGACTACATCTGGCTGCTCAGGCCTCTGGAGGCCTGGTTGGAAAGTCCTAATTATGTGAAAATTTATGATAAACCCAGGTCAACGTGATCCCTCTCGTTCTTGTCTACATGTAGAGGGAAATGACCCATGAGGTCAACTAGTGGCTGAAAGAGTACTTTGATTTTTTATCAGTACAGCACAAAATTGCTGTTCTGAGAGACAAGATGAGTGCAAGGGATGTGACTGCAGTGTCCGGGCACATCGTGAGCGATGCTGCACCATGGCTTTGGGAAGAGCATCCCTCTGCATGGCACTGGGGCAAACCTGCCCGCTCTGAGAGGCGGTGACAGGTTCAGCTGCTAAGGGCAGGAGTTTTCACAAGGTAATATCAAAAATAAAACCCAACAGGCCAAGGAAATTAAAAGAAAACCCCTCAGGGCTTTGAGAGCACTTGGTGGTTACTGAAGAGTTTTCTGGGAAGTGGTGTGACTGATATCTTTCCTGAAACTCTCCTGGACCCTGTCCAGCAGCCGGCCACCTACCATCACCCTGCCATGGCTGTCAGGGGGTGGGCAGCTCACCCCTAACATTCGGCAAAAGGCAAAGGCACCTCCAGCAAAAACACAACGTTAAAGGAGAGCTCTGAAAAGTCCTCGGGGTTCTGCTCAGCCCTTCCACTTCTGGTGGCATTCCTGCAGAGTTGCCTTGTGGGTTTGTCTAAAAAGCATTTCCATGACTCCTGCTGCAAGGCCTGGGCCCAAAGGCAAAAAGCAGAAAGTGGTTACGAGGAATTAGTAAGATCCTGTAGATTGTTTTTGCTTGACTCAACCCATCAGGGTTTGCTTTTTATAGCTGCATGATGCAAACTTTGTCCATCCCTGGAATAAAAATGGAAAAAGCAATGTTTATCCACCTCACGGCTGCTGCCACTTGCTGGTGTTGTGCCAGAAGCTCCCAGATGGACAAAAGGCAATTGCTGTCACTAAGAAATACTTCTTGCACATAAACTCTCACCCTCTGAGGCACAAGATGCTGGGCCCAAAGCCAGTGCCTTTACTTTTTATTGTATCCCCACACAGCCATGAAATCAAGCTGATCAGACCCAAAATGAGCCCAGTTTTCACTGATGAGCTCAGGTGGTCCATGTTGGCTACACCCAGGTTTGCAGCGAGGTCAAAACACGAGCAATGGTCGCAGGTCTTCCTGCCCCCCTTGCTGCAGCACCATCGGCTTTGGTTCACTACAGCACCCAGCTGGCTCGAAATGCAAAGGGAATCAAGTGCAGACAAAACCCAGGCTTTGGCTCCAGCATCTTCTGGGTCTTCAGAATTTATATTTTTTTTTTGTTTTGTTTTGTTTTTGTTTTTTTTTTTTGGTAGGAGGCAGTCTACTGCTAGACAGCTTTTGCCTTGCTTTCTCACTACCAGCATATCCCCCAAGAAGATGCTGCACCCCTCCTAGTCCTCCAAATCCTCCCTCCAACACACCTGCCTCCAGTCGCCATAAGGTGATGTGCTCATCTCTTCTCAGCACTGAGTTATTTCCAGACATCATCCAAGAGCTCCTTGGTGGAGCTTGAGGGACGCTTTGTGTCCCCCTTCAAGGGACAACGTGACTGCCACGTCTCGACTGTCTCTCTGCCATATCTCCACCATATCTTGGCATTCACGTGGAGATTGGGCTTAATGGAAAATGGCTCCACCATTTCCTGGTGGGTTCCTGCCTTGCACTGACCGGCTTCTCTGTAACCACGAGTGTGTGTTTGTGTCTGTGAATTATCTCCAGCGTATCCCTATGGACACTCACAGACACCTATACACTCACAGCAGATGTATTTCTGACAGAAGATAGGCCTGATAATTACATGAATAAAATAGGACGGATAATGGAAATGAAATCAATGTACCCAGGCAGGAAATAAGCAAGTCACCAATATGAAGGGCCCATTATACTACTGACAGGTGTTTTAATATAGCTTGTGAATAAGGGATTTATTTATCAGGAAAAAAAAAAAAAAAAAAGAAAAAGCTAAGACAAAACCTCAGAGTCTAATTATTTATCCAGCTATGCAATTATTAGTTATAAATCTCTAAAATGGCTGAGAAAGTGTTTGGGCAGACGCCAAGTCTGGCTGTGTGAAATGCTATTGCTAGGAGCGGTGTTATTCCTGCCGATATATTATGACCAAAGACACCAGAGAATTTCCATTTTCTGGGAGCGCTGCCTTTTTGCAGCAAGAAATGTGCTCTCAGCGATGGCTTTAATATCATGTTTCAGGCTCCGGCCACACAGGGGAGGAGGAAAGGAGGTAGCTGGGCCTTGCTGGATTAAATGTCTATTATATGGTTGCCAGGGACGACAGGGAACGGGGTTTAATGACCCAGGTGTTCCCTTCATATTCTGCGCTCATATCCTCCACTATCCAAATGGTTCCTCGGGGATCTGCCTGATCAAATACGAACGGCACTAAATCCTCAGACCTGTTGGAAGAGCGTTGGCCTAAGTGATATAAGATGTGCTGAGGCAGAAAAAGAGCGTGCAAGGCAGCCGCTCACAGCTTACCCTACCCCAGCCCCAAGGCTGCCTCTGCACGCAGCAAGGCAATAACCTCTGTGGGGTCTCCTGGCATGGCGATCAAGGTACCAGTGTAAGAGCTTTGGATGCATGCCACAAGCTGGCCTGGCTCTGTGTGCCATCAATTTGGTTTTAACCATACTGACGGTGAACATAAAGAGGGAGTTATGTACCCTTGCATGGCTCCTGCAGGGCTATACCACAAATGGACACTTAGGGTAGGGGTATCTTTAGCATACCTCCCACAGATTTCTACTGCTGTACGTAATGAAAGCCCAAGAAACCGGATCGGTAAGGAACTTTACAGCCCTTGTTAGGATAAAGCATGGTACAGTAGTCACCCATAGCAAAAAGCCAATTAGTGTTTGCCATCTAGGCTAGAAAACTCCAGACCGCAAGGATAAAGCACACTGTCATGAAGGGAACAAAACTTTTATGAACTCCTGAGCACCTGACCATTGCAAGCTGGTTTGTAGTTGGTTTCTGAGGCTGTCCACATGCTTTTCCAGGCTTGCTACACCCCCACTACAAAATAAAGAGCTGCAGCACTGACTGTGCTGGAGAAACAACTGCTGCATCACCCTCTGTGCTTCCTCAGCCCAGGAGGGATGCAGGGAGGAGGCAGCGAGCAGCCTGCCAAGTGCTGCCCTGAGCTGTGCTTCTGCATTTGCTGGTGCTGAATTCGTGCTGGCTCTTACAGAGGTGTTTGCCTCAAGGTGTGCCCTGAGCCTGTGTTCGGAGGCATTTCTGCTGAAGGAGGCTGAGCATGGGATGCTGGGGATGCAGCAGTGTAGGTGTGCTGTGTGGCATGGAGGGGCATTCATCTTGTCATTCGTGTCTTCTGCACGTCTCCCTGCTGGGCTGCTCCTGTCATACTTGCTTGAAAGATGCCTGGGTGAAGGTAGCATGACAAGCCCAGGGTGCCACTTCTTCCAAAAATGAGCCTACCTACGCCCAGAACCACTGAGTGTCTTGTGCAAGCTTCAGAAGGTCCAGCGCTGTGGGTTCACAGGTGCCACCAGTCCTACAAGTGGCAGATAGGGCACAGCTTGACTCCTACACACTCCAGACACCCTGGAAGAAAACAGGCTCAGATTGGAGCTGGTGCCACTGTCTGCATTGTTAATTTTTTTTGTTGGTGACAAAGATTCAGAGAGCAGCACCATGTGCCATGGGGTCTAGGTGCAGCCAAAGGATGCTGAGCACCAGCAGTAAGTGCAGCAGCAGTGGAGGGAGGACCCCAGGATGGGGTGATGTTCCTGAGCACCCGTGTGGGATCCCTTTTCAGTGGAGAATGCAGCAATGAGAGGATGTCACTGGGAGCAGGGGACGTCTGTCCAGCACCTCAGGTCTCAGGTGGTCATCTGCTGGTGAAGGGAGAGAGCAAGCCCTGCCCAGTTACGGTCTAGAGGGACCGTGGACTAATCTTTCTTTCATTAGCAGTGCTGATTTATTTTTTTTTTTTTCATGCTATGCTGATAGAATCCATTTGTACCATCTGTCGTGGTTCTGCTCGAGTGGGCAGCCGAGCTCCACCACAGCCGCTCTCTCACTCCCCCTCCTCAAAGAGGAATGGGGAGAAAATATGTGAAAAGGGCTCAAGGATTGAGATAAGGACGAGAAAATCACGCAATAATTATTGTAACGGGCAAAACAGACTCGGCATAAGGAGATAGTAAGATTTATTGCCTACAACTAACAAGCGAGAGAAGTGAGAAAACAAAGGGAAAAAAAAAAAAACAAAAGCACCTTCCCCCCCCCATCCACCCTTTTCCACCTCCTCCCCCCGAGCGGCGCAGGGGAACGGGGAATGGGGGTTATGGTCAGTCTACAGCACTTCTTCTCTGCCGCTCCTTCTCGGTCACTCTCGTCCCCTGTGCTGTGGGGTCCCACCCACGGGATGCAGTCCTTGATGAACTGATCCGGCGTGGGCTTCCCACAGGCAGCAGCTCTTCCAGAACTGCTCCAGATATGGGTCCGTACCACGGGGTCCATCCCTCAGGAGAAAACTGCTCCAACCTGGCTCCCCTACGGGCAGCAGCTCCTGCCAGATCACCTGCTCCTGCGTGGGCTCCTCTCCACGGGCTACAGGTCCGGCCAGGAATCTGCTCCGGCAGGGGTCTTCCACAGGCGGCAGCCTCCGTCGGTGCAGGGCCACCTGCTCCACCGTGGTCTCCTCCACGGGCTGCAGCGTGGAACCCTGCTCCACCGTGGTACTCCATGGGCTGCAGGGGGACATCCTGCTTCACCATGGTCCTCACCACAGGCCGCAGGGGACTTCTGCTCCGGCGCCTGGAGCACCTCTCCCCCTCCTTCTACACTGACCTTGGTGCAAGGCTGTTCTCCCACTCCCTTGACTCTCCCGGCTGCTGTGTGGCGCAGCGTTTTTTCCCTGTCTTAAATATGCTCTCACAGAGGCGCAAAACAACATCGCTTATTGGCTCGGATCTGGAAAACAATGGGGCCCTTCCCAAACATGGGGCAGCTTCGAGATCTTTCTCACAGAAACCACCCCTATGGCTCCCTGCTACCAAAACCTTGCCACGTAAACCCACTACATTCCACCCCTCGCCTCTGTTAAAAGCATATTTAAGACTACTCACAACATACTCTTACTTTACAATTATCACAACAACCTTCACGAAATTCACTTAAATCAAAACGAAAAAGAATTCACCACACCAAAATAAACATAACATCATCACAGCACCGACAAGGTGGACATTTTACACACACACCACCCCTCGTCCCTTCACCACACTAACATATCACAGTTACTGCTTTCTTAATTCTTCACAACTTGTACATTCCTAACAATCATCCTGCACATATTTTTGCCCGTTACTTCTACTAACTATCATCCTTATCTCAAATTCCTTGAGCCCCACGTTGGGCGCCAAAAAAGACTGTCGTGGTTCTGCTCGAGTGGGCAGCCGAGCTCCACCACAGCCGCTCTCTCACTCCCCCTCCTCAAAGAGGAATGGGGAGAAAATATGTGAAAAGGGCTCAAGGATTGAGATAAGGACGAGAAAATCACGCAATAATTATTGTAACGGGCAAAACAGACTCGGCATAAGGAGATAGTAAGATTTATTGCCTACAACTAACAAGCGAGAGAAGTGAGAAAACAAAGGGAAAAAAAAAAAAACAAAAGCACCTTCCCCCCCCCATCCACCCTTTTCCACCTCCTCCCCCCGAGCGGCGCAGGGGAACGGGGAATGGGGGTTATGGTCAGTCTACAGCACTTCTTCTCTGCCGCTCCTTCTCGGTCACTCTCGTCCCCTGTGCTGTGGGGTCCCACCCACGGGATGCAGTCCTTGATGAACTGATCCGGCGTGGGCTTCCCACAGGCAGCAGCTCTTCCAGAACTGCTCCAGATATGGGTCCGTACCACGGGGTCCATCCCTCAGGAGAAAACTGCTCCAACCTGGCTCCCCTACGGGCAGCAGCTCCTGCCAGATCACCTGCTCCTGCGTGGGCTCCTCTCCACGGGCTACAGGTCCGGCCAGGAATCTGCTCCGGCAGGGGTCTTCCACAGGCGGCAGCCTCCGTCGGTGCAGGGCCACCTGCTCCACCGTGGTCTCCTCCACGGGCTGCAGCGTGGAACCCTGCTCCACCGTGGTACTCCATGGGCTGCAGGGGGACATCCTGCTTCACCATGGTCCTCACCACAGGCCGCAGGGGACTTCTGCTCCGGCGCCTGGAGCACCTCTCCCCCTCCTTCTACACTGACCTTGGTGCAAGGCTGTTCTCCCACTCCCTTGACTCTCCCGGCTGCTGTGTGGCGCAGCGTTTTTTCCCTGTCTTAAATATGCTCTCACAGAGGCGCAAAACAACATCGCTTATTGGCTCGGATCTGGAAAACAATGGGGCCCTTCCCAAACATGGGGCAGCTTCGAGATCTTTCTCACAGAAACCACCCCTATGGCTCCCTGCTACCAAAACCTTGCCACGTAAACCCACTACACCATCCCATAGTTGCTTGCTGAATCATTTGACAAAGGACCAGATTTGGCAGGGTGTCTCTTAATTGATTTCCAGCATGTGTCACTGCGCTGTTCCCCTCACCTTGGTGGAGAGCCATGGTGTGCTTTGCAAAATAAGCGAGAAGAAATGCATAAAAACATAAGATCAGCTGTACTGAGTCAAACCAGAAATCCTTGCAGGCAGGATCCTGCCTCTGACAGCTGATGAGAGCAGATAGATCCCTGTGAACGGGTGCAAGCACGGGGTAAACACAGCAATACTCCCCAGGCCTCCTATAATCTCCAGCTGTATTTAAAAGCAGCATTTAACCTGCTCAGAGTGACTCCACTAATTTCATCTCCAGCACCGTAACTATCCAGCCACGGGCAGAGGCTGCACTCTGCGCCTCCCCCTCCTGCAATTTGTCTTGCAACAGCTCTGGCCTCTGTCAGACGCTTTCCGCAGGCTGCTGCAGCCCGCAGAAATGGGCAGACCTGTGCCATTTGAGGAAGAAACCATCGGAGCTCATCCGTGTCTATGTAAAGGTGGGGGTGAGACAACCCCATCCCCAGAGCCGGAGGGGGTTCAGGAAAGCCCAGGGAGCTGAGATCCATCTCCTCCCGGTGTCTGCAAGCTACCGAATGCTCTCTGTGATGCTGCTGCCTCTCTATGTGAGGTTTTACCACATCTCAACCATCACTCCTTACTCATCACTTGCATGGTGGCTGCACGTGGAAGTCCCAACCAGAGCCCTCATGGCCTCCTTTGGGTTACCCCATGTACACCGGTGCATGATGCAGTGCCTACAGTGGGCCCACAACCATGTGGGTGACCATCTCCACCTTGTGCCCAGCAACTGATAAATACCAGGAACGTGGCTGGGGTGGGTTTGTGCTGTTTCCAGTTAGGACAGGGCACACACAGCTGGCTGGCAGCTTGTGAGACCACACATGGCTTGGGGAAACCAGGAGCTGCCTCATAGGGCCTGGGAGGTCAGCAGTGGCCTGGCTCCATGAAAGCAGCTCACCATGAGGCAAAGCAAGATGTAGGGCCCCCAAAACCACAGGGGACAGGGCAGTCTCCTGGAAACAGCTTTTAGAAATGCCAGAGCTGGGAACCCCAGGTTGCCCTGGTGAGGCTTGTGCTCGGGGTTAGCAGCAACCAAGCGGGGCCTGGTTCAGGGATGTCCCACAGGGGCTTTGGTGGCACCTCGTGAGAAGAAAAGGTGAAGGGGACATGATGGACATGTGTGAAACAATCCTACACGAGGTGTTTCTCTGCTAAGAAGGCATCCCTGTTTATCTACCTTCCTGCTTTTCAGCTCTCCCTTTCAATAAGGCACTGTTTCACAGGCAGTCTGACGTGTGTGGGGACAGGAAAAGCTCAGCTGTGTTTGCCAGGGAACTTGAGTTTCATTAGCAACGTCTGCAAGCTCAAACCGTGACATTGCTGCTGCCAGCCAGGTCCCATCAGAAGGGCTACATCCTGCTACTTCAGTTAAAAAAAAAAAAAAATCATTAAAAAAAAAAAAATCAATCATAAGTCCCTGCTTTGGAAAAGAAAGTACTGTTCTGCAATACAGCAAGCAGTCCAGGAGCCATTAAACCAACAGTGGGTGGGACAAGCAGTGACTCACGGGGTTTTTGGTGCCCATAACATGCCCGGACAGTTTCCTGCTGCTATTTTCCATTTGTTAGCTGTATGCCTTGTGTGGGGTTGGTGCTGCTGGAGATCTGGCCCAGCAGCAGGGAAAGGCTAGCAGAAACCAGGCACAATCGTATTTTCTGTGTGAATCCCATGGACTAGGTGAGGTGGGAGAAGTAGGCTTTTGGCTTGGCCACTCTCTGTGTGAGTCAGGGAAAGGAAACTTCTCCTACACAGGAGTGCCTCAAGACTAAAACATCGGGACAGCATTTACACTGGACAGAGGAGAAACCCCACAAGTATTTCTGTGGGGTCCCCATCTGCCCAGGCATCTTGGTTGTGCGACTGCGGCTGTGACAGATCAGGGAGCTTAGCTGGGTTGAAGATAACTTAGTAAAGGGGAAAAAAAAAAATGTTGTTTTCAGCCAGATCAGCTCTTGTGCTGGCTCACCAGGCAGATATACCAAGGGACCTGTCCGTACCCATCAGACAGATGGGAGGGGAAATCAAGTGTGGGAGAGGGATGGAAAAGTGGGGCTGGCACCAAAGGGGATGGTTAGGAAATGTGATGGGAGCTGGACAGGGGCATGGGAGGTTTGGGGAATGAGGATGGAGTGGGGCTGAGTGTTGGGGTCATGCCACAAAAATTGTTTTTGGCACCAGTGTCTGATGAAGGCATGTGGAGCGAGACATGCTTCAAGACACCTCAGTATCACAAAGCATAGCTCAAGACTAAGCTCTAACCTAAACTTTGATGAATGATGGGGTATTTTGTTTTATGGAAGGAAGTAAATCTGTCCACCATGAGGACTTGGGGCCTCCTTGGAGGTGACACAGGGACATAGCAGCTGGTGGAACCACAGCACCACAGCTGCTGGTGAAGACAAGCACCACCCTCCTGTCTGCGGAGGGCTGCTGCTGCCTTTGGGAAAGAAATTCCTGTGCTGTGGCACAGGAGGAGCATGAAGCAGGTGGCCAAGAGACACTGTGCTGCCCTGCTTCATCCCAGAGCAGGATTATGTCCCCCCTTCAAGGACTAAGCTGGTGCCAAAAACGCAGGATAACATTGTTTGGTGATGGGGGCTGGGGTGGCGTGCTCTTGAGAAAACACAAGGACAACAAATCAACCACAGCTCGTACAAGTGGTGGCCAGCAGCACCACCGCAGGCATCAGTCCTTCTTCTAAGCCTCATGAAGCATCCTCTGGCCTTATGAGGGGTCCCAGTGTGCAGAAAAACACTGTGGTGGAGTTGGCATTGCTACAACCCAGATTTCAACCCCCACTGTGATACCACCAGTCCTTTATTTATTTATGTATTCATGTATTTGTTTATTTATTTAGGTGAAAAAAGTCCATGCTTGCTCCCCGTGCATCACATTGTAGCTGGCCAATTGCTGTCCAGTCCCCTGCCCTTGGGGACATGTGGGATGTCCCCTGTGGGTGGCATCTGAGCAGCTCCAAAAAAAGCCAGCAAGGAGCCCCAAAAGCTCATCTGCCTGATGAAATCATCTCACAGTGAGAAGATCCTTGCAGGTAGAACTGAAAAGTTATTTATTATTTAAAAGGAGCTCACTGTGGAGGCTGCTTGCCCTTTGGTGTCCTGTACCTCACTGATGGGCCTTGGGACAGGAGCTGTCACCCAAAGGGATGGTGAAGCCCATGCACATCCCCTGGGTGCCCCAAAGGGAGGTCCTTCCCCCTCCTGGGTGCCAGCATGTCCTCTAAGGGCTCTGTGGGGATCTGCAGGATCTGCAGCTTCTCCATGTGAACGCTCACCCCATGCACTCCAGCTGGAGCATGAGATCAGCTTAGAACAACCCAGGGGATGGTTTTACCACTAGTCTTATTCTGTGCTAGCCTTTCATTTATCAAGGATGGACTATTGCCAAGCGTTACCTGCATGGCCTGATCCTGCTCCCACTGTGGGCTACAAAACGTGCACCACTGATGTGGGCAGGGCAAAGCCAGGCCAGTGCTAAATGCTTGGCAGCATCCCACCCCGACAAGGCATTGGGTTGCTTTTTGAAAGGTGTCTGTGGGTGCTAAACCAGCTTCTCTGCCAGAAAAATGCAATCTCAGGGCTGAAGATGCTGCCCAGGGTCAGTGTTTGCTCTATGCCAGCAGAATTTCTCTCCCAGCCCTCAGAAATGTGTTTGGAAACCCGGCGCAGACACAACATAGACTGAAAGGGTGCTTGCTGGGAAGCTGGCAAATGCTGCAGGAAACTCTTGTGGGTGGCACACACAGATTTCTAATCCTACCTGCTTTTTTGGGCTCGGTGCTGAGCAGGACTGCTTGCTCTGTGAGGGGCGGGATGGGGTCCTGCTTCAAGACTGGGGTTCCGATGTGGCAGAATAATAAAAAAAACAGCATTCAGTAGTAAAAATGCATCAGTTCACAGCTGTAAGGTGCTGTTACATCACTGTCAGGCTGGAAATCTCTGAGGAACAGCTCTGAAGCACCTGCATGCCGATAGGAGCAAGTTTCCACTAGAGGGTTGTAGTGCTGTACGGAAAGGGATGCGCTGCTGTGGCAGGAATACTGCGTGCGCCCCGGCACTTTGTCAGCAGATGGAAAGCATCCTGCCATAGCCCAGCTCCCCTCAGCCTCCGCAGTCCCTGATGTGCACAGCCTGCAAGCTGTGGGAGGAGGGCTGCTGCCCGAGCGACCCTTTTCCCTGCCTTTCCCCAAAACCCAGCATTTGTGTGACTCAGCAGCTCCTATACATGTCCATATGGATATAGTAAGCAAACATCCTGTGCCTTTGCATATGGACACATCACATAGAGCCAGCACAGGGCTCTGTCACCATGTCCCACACAGAAGGTCCTTGTAGGTCCACATCTATATGACCCCTATATGCACCCACATGTCTTTTATGCTAATACATTTATTTTTGCAGGTGGATGTATGCTTGCAGCTTCCTGGTGTGCCGGTGGGCAACGCGCTGGCGGCTGCAGCACCGAAAACGGGGTGGTTTTGCCTGCAGAAAGCCAAAACTGGAGCTGTGCAGCGCGGCAGGGAAAGCCCAAATAAACCGGAGCAGCCTCTCCTCATAGAAAGAGCAAAAAGGCAAATGCAACCACAAGCCTTGCTGGCAGCACAGAAAACAGAGTGTGACATTCACGGAGGATTTGCATAGCGCTCCGTTCGTGCACCACCTGTTTGTGTGTCTGGGGCTCTCGTCGCTTCCATTTATAGAGAGATGGAAAATAGATTTTGCCTACATTTTCATTTCTTTTGTTATCAGAAAGGCGTTGAGGAAGTAAGTAGGTGACATTCTTGCAAAATAAATGCTTACAGAAGATGGGCCTGACTTAGTTCCCTTGGGAAATGACTTAGACACGAAATGATTTCACCTACATACAGGTGTGTGGAAGCTAGCCATTGACGGAGAACCTTGAGAGTGCTGGGGTGGCTTTTCTGACCCCAAAAATACATTTGGTTCATCTTTTACCCTTTATAGCTGAGAGAATCAGGAAGGTGGTGGTGCTTCTCTTTCCATGCTAGGGGGAGTTGTGAGAAGGAGCTCAAGTGGGCTGCAGAGGCAAAAAGGACACCAGGGGAGCCTCACCCGGCTGCTGACACCCACAGGGCAGACACATAGGGTTGGGAGAGCCACCTCCAACAAGCGATGGCCTCCATAACCAGGACTCAGCCCTCAGGGCGAGCAGGCAGGCCGGAGAGCAAGGCCCGTGGTGCTGGTGGAGCCCCTGAGAGCATCTCCTCCTCTGCACCGAGTGACGGTGCCGGCAGCAGGAGCATTGCCACAGTGCTGGCTCCAGGCCTCGAGGAGCTGCCCCTTCTCTCCGGGGGTGCTGGTGGAAGAGCTGGCCCCGTGGAGGGGTGGTGGGCCACCACCGAGGGTGGGTGGCTGCTGCTGAGGTACGGAGAGAGGAGTGTGGTGCAAAGCAGGCAGGCTGCTCTCTTTGGCACGCAGCTCTGCAAACCCTCTGCTCATGTAGCCACGACTCCGTCCCTCCCGAAGGAGTCATAAAATGCAGCTTTACCCGTCCCGCGTGTGGTAATCAGACGGGCTTAAGAGCTTAAGCGCTCTTATGGCAGCAGTGCCTACAAAAGGTTGCGCCGGGCTCTTTGCCCGCCTCGGTTTGCTTCTCTCATCAGGCTGCTGCTTGGCATGGGCGTGCAGGGGCACATCGTTAGTGACGGAGGCAGCAAATTGAGCTTGTTAATTAGGGAGGGAGGTGAGAAAGACATGTCCCTCAGGGCTGCTCACAGCCACCAGCAGCTCCTGCAAGAGCCCGGGGCTGTGTCGCTTGCCCGCATCCTGCTGAGTCTCTGGGTACTTTCCACAAAGTGAAAAGATGGCAGTGAAGGCGTTTCATCCTTTTAGGCTGCTTTAATAAGCCAAGCTAAACAAACCCACCCCCCTCAATATACCTGGTGCTCATTGACTCAAGACACAGCTCCGGGAGAAGGCCCAGGCTGAGGTGTGGATGGGAGCATTACATCAGTGCTGGGAGCATTACACACGCGTGTATTGACCAAGGAAGACCAGACAGGGGCCACCTTGCTGTCCTCCTGCCCTCAGTCACCAACAAATGCAAAGGAACGGGTGCCCTGTGCCTTTGTGTGGGCAGCTGGGTGCAGGAGGATGCTGAAAACCTGCATGCGTGTGGGAGATGTTTGTGGCTGCATAATCCTTCAGGGGTGAGGCTGAGAGGCTCCTACTCTTAATGACAGGAGCTAAGGACAGCACGGTTACAATGGAAGCATAAAATACCCCTTACAGTCATGCAGTCAGCTTTCAAGCTTCAGTTTATAGAAAAAAAAAAAACTCTGAAGAATTAACTGGAAGTTGTTACCGTTCCTTGGGCATGCTGAGCGCTCACAATAAATCTTTTTCCTGAAGGAAAAAGCAAGGTTAAATCAAACTACGAAGCCCACTGAGCATTAGATTTACAGCAATCTGAAAGGGTTATGGGTTCATTTCTTAAACATCTGAATTATAGCTGCTTCTGGGTATCAATACATGAAGCAGGCTGCCCCCCTCCGTTCTGCAGGGAGCTAGGGAATGAGCAGCAGCGGCGAGATGGCGCTGGTTATCGTCTTGATGTGCATTTCGAAGTCACTTCCAAAGAAGTAGATGAGATAGTAGTTGAGTATCCCAGCCACGGACATGAGGAACAGGAACAAAATGATGCGTTTCCCAAACAGGTAGCCAGGGGTGCTGGGGAGACGGGAAGGGAGGGAAGCAACTGGTTATCACGGGCCACCTACCTCAAGGAGGCCTCGGCCTCCAGCCGCTGTGGCTGAGGCCGGCTGGTGCAGCCCAGGGGTTGTGACAGAGGGGGAGAATTCCTGCTCTGGCTTGCACTTCTGCCACCTGCAAGCTCTTAGATTTCAGTGAAAACTCCTAAGAGGCCATTCAGAGGGACCTGGTCCATCTTCACAGCCATCAACGGCTGTGGACCAGTTTTATTTTTCATGTGCTTAATTAGCTTTATTAGGATGAGAGGAAGACATTGTGCAAATACTAGCTGGGAGAGCTGGAGCTGCTCAGCCTGGAGAAGAGGAGGCTCAGGGGGATCCCATCCATGTCCCTAAACCCTTGAAGGGAAGGTGCAGAGAGGCCGGAGCCAGGCTCTGCTCAGTGACCCCCAGAGAGGCTGTGGGGTCTCCTCCTTGGGGAGCTCCAAAAGCCGCCTGGATGTGGGCCTGGGCAGCCTGCTCTGGGTGTCCCTGCTTGGGCAGGGGGGGCACCAGGGGCCTCCAGGGGCCCTGCCAGCCTCAGCCACCCTGTGGCTCTGTGATTCTGAGGAGGAGCTGCTGAAGCAGCCTGGGTTTTGTGAAGGGCTCTGCACAGTCTTACCTCTGCGTTCTCTCCCCCAGGTAGCCCACGAAGTACTTCTGCCTCACGAACAAGTACATCAGGCCAGCAAAAGCAGCAGGAGCTGCATAAAGCACAGAAGAACACATTACCAACACCAGCTTGGGTCCCTCCGCGTGTACCGTCCACACTCCCCCTTCCCTGAGGACTTTCTGAGTGTGATTCTGCCCTCAGCCATGCAAAAGGTGTACCTGGTCCCATCAGAAACCCAGGAATGAATGTAACAGCTTTCCCCACACCTCTTCCCCTGGCCATGAAGCTCCTCTCTTCCAGAAAGAACAGCCCCCTCCAGGGCAGCTCTGGTGATTTAATCAAATGAGCAAGTGCCGGGTCCAAGAGCAAGTGCCGGGTCCTGCACCTGGGACGGGGAAACCCTGGCTGCACATACAGACTGGGCGATGAGACGCTGGAGAGCAGCCTAGAAGAGAGGGATCTGGGGGTCGTGGTAGACAGCAAGTTGAATATGAGCCAGCAGTGTGCCCTGGCAGCCAGGAGGGCCAATCGTGTCCTGGGGTGCATCAAGCACGGCATCGCTAGTAGGTCAAGGGAGGTGATTGTCCCGCTCTACTCTGCGCTGGTGCGGCCTCACCTCGAGTACTGTGTGCAGTTCTGGGCACCACAGTATAAAAAGGACATGA
This sequence comes from Aythya marila, assembly GCF_965140915.1. NCBI lineage: Eukaryota > Metazoa > Chordata > Aves > Anseriformes > Anatidae > Aythya > Aythya marila. Next base: position 22,654,261 of record NC_139042.1, on the reverse strand, counting down.
AACTGTTGGAAAGTGTCCAGAGGAGGGCTACGAAGATGGTGAAAGGCCTTGAGGGGAAGACGTACGAGGAACGGCTGAGGTCACTGGGCCTGTTCAGCCTGGAGAAGAGGAGGCTGAGGGGGGACCTCATCACAGTCTACAACTTCCTCGTAAGGGGTTGTCAAGAGGCAGGAGACCTTTTCTCCATTAACACTAGTGACAGGACCCGCGGGAACGGGGTTAAGCTGAGGCAGGGGAAATTTAGGCTGGACGTCAGGAGGGGGTTCTTCACAGAGAGGGTGGTTGCACACTGGAACAGGCTCCCCAGGGAAGTGGTCACTGCACCGAGCCTGTCTGAATTTAAGAAGAGATTGGACTGTGCACTTAGTCACATGGTCTGAACTTTTGGGTAGACCTGTGCGGTGTCAAGAGTTGGACTTGATGATCCTTAAGGGTCCCTTCCAACTCAGGATATTCTATGATTCTATGATTCTATGATTCTAAATGAGCCCATTTCCAGCTCTGAAGGTGAATAGGGTGGCATGCCCAGCAGCCAGCACCAAACCCTCCACCCTGAGCAGAGAGTAACGACCCTCTGGGAATAGTCTGAAGCACCAAAATGCTCTCTATCCCTTGCTGAAAGTCATGCCAGGGGGAAGGGGGAATAAAAACAAGTGTTACCTTGGCTGCAGAGGAGCCCGGCGCACCAAAGCACGGCGAGGAACGTAGGGTAGGCGTGCCCACAGTTTTGGCTAGGAAGGAATTTGTGAGCGAGAAAAATCAGAACACAGGGAAAACAGAAAGAAAATCATTTTGGTTCACCCACGAGTGATGGTGAGGTGGATTTGGGCAGTGTGAGCTCCACGGTGGCCACACACAGGCACGGGGATGCTGCAGGCGGTTCCTCGCGTGCCGGTGCCTCAGCACCATCACCGCCTCACCCACCGATTTGCTTACCTGCCACCTCCTCCTGCAGAGAATGGACACCTTTGTTCTGCCTGCTCGGGGAAACAAACCGCCCCGCAAAAGTGCCTGGCAGCTGGGAAATGCGTTTGCCTCCTCTAGCATGCGTAACAGACAATGTGTGCTTTGTCAGCTCGGAAATCCTCGTGCTTAAGTCGTATTAATCAAGTTAAGGGCACTGAGAGCCGAGTGAAAACAACAAGAGGAGCGCTGCAGGGCAGAAAGGAGCTCTGACAAAGTTAATGTGTCTCCTTGCATGTGCACAGGAGTTATTTCCAACTCCCTCCGTCAGCTGGGAACGCTCTTCCAGAGGGAGGCATTCTCCTCTTGCAGAGGTCACACAGCTGTGAAGGGCAGCGTTTTGATGTCCCGTGCCTTTTCAAGCGCCATGCCACCACTTCACGGGTAATAAAAAATACTTTATGTTCTTTTCTCCTCTGCTTTGGAATTAATTTTCCCCCCTGCTCCCTCTGAAGGGATGTCAAAGACAAGATGCACTGAGTGTGGCAGGGAAGTGGAGAGAGGAGAGGAGCAGGGCTTTGTTAGGAGCTCCGCCACCCCCCTGCTCCTTGAGTCACCATCTCTTCCCTTTTGAGCTTTTGGGGACACCGATGTGCTTGTGGCACCCGTCCAGCATTAGGTGCTTCCTGGGGGTTCCCAAATGACAGGACACCCTACACGCCAGGGCTGCAAGTCCTACATTCACCAGCAAACACAACCAAAAGCTGTGGGTCTGAGCGCTGCTGCAAGGCACGCAGCAATTTGCAGAGCAAAGCCTTAACCTGAGGGCATTGGGAACCCACCTTTGGACCCCAAAAGGGTTTGGATTAAGCCCTAAGGAAGAGGGAGATGAGCTTGCTACTCACTTGGCAGTGTAGACGCGGTCAAAGGCAGAGGACCCCGGCCGCTGGATCCCTTTGCCGTTGCAGTGTTTACTCTCATGCTCCACTTTGCTGGCAAAAAAAGCTGTTAAGAAAAAAAAAAAAAGAAAGAAAAAAACACCACAAAGCACACAAGCTGTTTGATCTGAGATGTCATTTGGAGATAGTTCTGCAGCTGGTCCCTGTGGGCTCGGTTCTGCTGTCGTGAGCATCCCCTTGTGTGCCTGGACAGCAGGAGATGCGCGGCGGTGCAGGATGTGGCCGGCACACTCACTTCACCATGGTGAAACACCACCTTCTGTGCAAGGGTTTCATGTGCTGTCACCTCAGGGGTCCCCAAGCTCTCACTGTGAGTAGCAGCCCTGAGCCCTGTTCAATTCCTTTACCTGCAGAGGTACAATTCAGGCATTTGTGCCCCCAGGGGGAAAAACTTCCCAGGCAGAGCCACCAAACTCCATCCTCACTCCCTAACAGAGCAGGGAGAAAAGAGATTCCCTTCCCTTTCAGTGGCACCTGTTTGCCAAAACAAGGCCATCCTACAGGACCTATTCGTTTCCCTGATGGGCTCGTTGAAAACCTTGTCTGGGTGACAGATCTCTGCGCATCCATGCCGCGTTTCCCACTTTTAAGCAACGGTGTGGTGTCAGGATGTTAGCTGCTGCAACAACGCGGCGCCTCGAGATAACGTCTGGTGCGCTTGACAAACCTGCTTTATCTTCTGACACGAAAACAGAGACCATCCATCACAGGTCTAAACACAGCAGGCAGAGCTGTGGCAGGCTACAAGCTGCAAGCTTTGTGTTATCACGCGCCCCATCTCAGTGCACCCAAGGCGCCCCGTGGTGTAGAATATTAGCCGACGATGTGTATAAAAGAGAAGGCAGCAGAAAAAAAATGAATAAATAAATACCGCAACAATAGGAGGATGATTTGATAATTCATAGGATTTCTTCCCTGGAATCTAACGAGCTACTTCTTTTTCTCCCCTCACGGATGCTGGAGGTGTGTCTTTTGTACTGATGCTGCCTTCAGTAAAAGCTTCTGAGATATTTGCTTTCCAATATTGAGTGATTCCTTGAGTATGCACAGCCTTCCTCCAGAAACCCCCCCAGGGCTTTAAGCCAGCATTCACTAAAAGCCACCAGCACGGTGTCCTGGAGGACCTGGCCCTGGAGAGCCCAGAGCTGACCCCATCAAGCAGCACAGCCACCAAGAGCTCCTGGTGTCCCCCTCCACCCGCTGACCCAATCTTTGGGTTATTAACCTTCTTATGGGGTCTAGGAGGACCTGGTCAAAGACAAATGACATTTTTTTGTTGTCCAGTGTAGAGCTCCTGTGACGGGAAGCCACTCCCAGCCTCCAGCATCAGGGCTGGACAGGCCTGGGGGCCCTGGGTCTGCTGGGCTGTGGAAATCCAGGCATCTCTCCTGGAAGCTCTCAACATCTCTGACATGATGTGTGTGCAGGTTCCACCCAGAGGAAGCCCTTGCCACAGCTTTGGGCTGGCAGCACCAAACCCAGAACACCGAACAGCAACATCGTGCTCCTGTTAGGCTGGGGAAATGGGAGACTCTGCGGTGTGAAGCAGCTCGTAGCACTGTAGTTGTATTTCCTGCTCTTCTCTGGCTGCCAAGGTGAGAAGGTGGTTTCTCACAGCCCAAGCCCAGTGAGGAGAGCAGGAAGGTGTGAGGAGAGAGGAGGCCGAAAGGTTTAATTTGGCTCCTCTGCACGATGCAGGGCTGCAAAAACTGGCGAGCGTACAAGGCTGCCCCTTCCTTCCACTTCACGTCGCTTCCTCTGCCCCAATGTGCTGGGCAGCGAGCACTGCTCTGCCCTCAGAGCTGCTGGATTGCAACATTGCAGTGATGCAAGAACAAAACCAAAGCTACATGGGTGACTCAGAGACCTCCGGCCACCCGAGTCATTCTGCAGGATGTGGAGGCTCCTGACATGAGCAAGGTGATGGCAAAAAATGAGGGTGGGGAGCAGCACCACAGCCTGCACCTGGATTTAGAGCAGCAGCGTTCACCAGATTGGCTTTTCTTTCTGCTGTGCTGAACGGGAACCACAGCAAGAGTTTAGCACAACTGCAAGCCCTTGACAAGCATTTCTGCTGCCCTAATTACTGTATATATAACGTACAGCGTCCACATCAGTCAGGTCTTTCTAGTCAGAAAGCTTGGGAGGAGGAAATGAAGTGAATGCAAGGTCTTAACCATAGCTCAGGGCTGCGTGCCACCCGTCCAGCAGTGAGGTCAGTAGTCTCACAGAGGGATCTCCATGAAACCAAAGTGTGTGTCACTCTGCAAGGCAAAGGCCTCAGGTTCAGAGTGTATTGGGTTTGTGTGGGAAGGGTTTGGTAGCAGGGAGGGTGAGGAAGAGCCCAGGAGCTACCCTGTGTCAGATCAGAGCCAGCTCCAGCTGGCTCCTAAAGGGACCCAAGAACAACGCTTGTTGGGCCTCTGTTAGAGCAGATTGAAGAAAGGGATAAAAAACACTGCACAATAGCAGCTGGGAGAGCGAGGAATGAGCAGCAGCCCTGCAGCCCCCAGGTGAGTGCAGCAGGAGGGCAGGAGGTGCTCCAGGCAGGCAGCAGCAGTTCCCCTGCGGCCCGTGGAGAGGCCCCTGGTGGAGCAGGCTGTCCCCCTGCAGCCCATGGGTCCCACATGGAGCAGATCTCCACGCTGCAGCCCCCCCATGGGTGGAGGAGCCCCCGGTGGGGCAGGTGGATGTGGCCTGGAGGAGGCTGCGGCCCATGGAGAGCCCCTGCAGGAGCAGGCCCCGGGCCAGAGCTGCAGCCCGTGGAGAGGAGCCCACGCAGGAGCAGGGGGCTGGAGACAACGTGCTGTGGGCTGAGCACAGCCCGCTAGTCCGCTATCTACAGGCACTAAATTACATTGCTCTCCCTTAGGCTGAGTCTGTTTTGCCCATGACGGGAGCTGGTGAGCAATCTCCCTGCCCTTACCCACCCCCCGAGCTGTTTCATTGCATTTTCTCCCCCTTCCCCTTGGAGGAGGGGAGCGAGAGAGCGGCTGGGTGGGTGTTAAGATAAGGCAAAGCCACCACGGAGAGGGAGAGGGCAGAGCAGCATTTAAGGTCAGGCATCAGGTCAGACACATCTGGAACCTCTTTCTATTTGTGGCGTGTGCTGTGACACCCCTATTGTGCCACCCCTGACACTGCACACTGGGCATTTACCAGAAAAGAGGATTGGGTCGAATGATGCAGCATGCAGTGCCTACGTCAAAACTTCACCAGTCCTCGCTCTTTTTCCTCCCGGTGGCAGCCAGGCTCATGCTGAGCTCCCACCACTTCCCCTCCCTGCAGCACAGCCCATTTCCTAGGTCCGATTGTGAAGTTTGCCCGTGGTTAAAATCTCCTGTTTGCACCAAGAAGCCTCGGCAGAAGGTTTCTAGTGTTTGCATCAGATCCCCACCATGCTTCTGGTTCGCACTGAACTCAGACAATCTCAGTGCACCCGGTGCAAAACCCACTCCCTTATCTGGCTGCTCGGCAGCATTTTCTGCTCAAATGATTAAGTATTTGTACAGAATGATCAGGCTAAAAAGACATTTGAAGAGCAGAGAAGCTTGCAGTTTGA